>NC_133405.1:56376432-57626432 GCF_047511655.1 Castor canadensis | reverse complement strand
TGAATACTCCTCTGTTTGCCAACTCTTCTCCCTTCCCTTTATAAGTAAGCTCCTTGAAAGAATAATCTGGAATTGCAGTTTCTAAAATTTTTTTGATTTTATCACTTCTCAAATGTGATCTGACAGAATCTCCCACCAAGTCTCATTTTACTTTATTTAACCCTCATTTTTTTGAGGTTACCTCAGCACTCTTTGCAGCTCGCTCCTACCTCTACTATAGGTGAAGATGTCCTGTGAAAGCCCCTTGTGGGTATGCCTCAGCACTCAGGAAACCTATACACACACACTTTGTCACCTGTACCACTATATTCTAACCAGTGTTCCTAGTTTGCCATAATCATTTTCTCAAGCCCAGATTTTCTCTCTGCTGTACCCCTTCAGGTGAATCTTTTTAGTCCAGGTTGTCTGAGTCTCTTACTACTTCAGTTTCATCCTTTGCTCTCCATTCATGTTCTGCAGCTTGTGGAACATATCACCACAAGCCCACACATTCACTGAAGGCACCCAAGTACACTGCATGCTGCCTTCTAGTTTGCTCAGAGAGGGTGAAGAAAGTAGATCCAAGATGCTTGTTTCTTCTTATGCTGCAAGTTATCCCTAAGTGATTTCATCCTCTCATAATATCAGTTGCTACCTATGTGCTAATATTTTGCATTCTTATCTCCTGAGATTCAGACCTATGTATTCTATCTGCCAGCAAGATATTGCTCTTTGATATCCAATAGCTACCTCAAACCCATGTGTAAACTAAAGTCATCATCTCCCCTCTAACACTTGATCCTTCTTTTGATTTCTCTTTATCAGTGAATGACACTGTCTTCTGGACCACTGTCCATATTGATGCCAAAGTAGTTTTCATAATAAACCAAAGTGAAACAATTGTAGGTACATAGCTGACTTAGAGTTAATATCATAGAAAAAACCCTATGTCTCTTGTGGATGTTGTTCATCCTCATGAATCCTCATAATCAAGATAGGAATTAAAGCTAATCAGTAATGTCATTAAATTCTTTTCACTTACTTTGTGTAATAATAAAGCAATTAAGTAGCTACCTTTTAATACCTTTTACTCCAAGAAATAGAGCCATGTAGTTACCAAAATTTCTTACTGGAAAACTCCCACGATCTTTGAATATTGAGATATAATCAATGTTACAAATTAGTGATTACCTGGTTAAAATAATAAAAAGACACTGAATGCCCTTCTTTTCAGGGTAGGTATCTATAAATTTCTCCAAACTTAAGCCTTGGACAACTACCAAAATAAGATCTGAGAACCTCCTATATGGTAACATCCTGGACCAATACCACAGTTCCTTTCCCCTACCCCCTCAACTACCATTGACTATTTTATTTAAAAGTATTTATTGAGGTGGGAATGTAGTTTGACGGTCGTGACCTCGTCTCCTAGTATGTGTAAGGACCTGGGTTCAATCCCCTGGGCAGGAAAGATTCAGGCATGGGAAAATATACCTGTGCCTTTTTTTTTCTGTTTCTCTCACAGAATTCATCCTCCACTTCTCTGTCTACTCTGTTCTGCATGAGACTGGCCTCTAAGAAATGGTTCATCAGATCTCCTAGTTTCCATTTGGTAGAATGTCTCCTAACAATACTACAGGAGGTAATTTTCAGAGACTGGCATAAAGAAACAGAGAAGAGTTGTAGTTTTTTCCCTTGCTCCTCCTGGCTTCCAATGACATGTCTCTCTCTGTCAGCAGTTGAGTCCCTCCAAGACTACATCTTTTTTTTTTCCAGACAAGCCCTCCTTCCCAGCTCTAGCTTTCACTTGGCTTTAGTAAGTTTCTCTCTTCTTGCCCTTTCAGATCTAGTTTCAATATACCTTGTTTATTCCTTTAACTGTGCCCAAACTGCTCTAAGTAATCCTTTTCAAGATGTTTTTATTCGAACTCTACAACAATTCCTGATAAGACCTTGAACTGTACAGTCTCAGAACTTACAGACTGCACATCCTATACTATTGTGGCAGCATAGTAGGGGGAAGAAAGAGAGACAACATCAAACACACACACTATAGAATACTTCAGGGTATGATGTACTATGAAGAAAAAGCAAAGCAGGATAAGAGCAATTGGGCTGGGTAATTGGAGATAGAATGTGTAAATCACTACAGCAGAGAACTGTACTTAAAGAGGTAATGTTTTAACATAGATCTGGATAAAATGATGGGATTAACCATGGGTGTCTAGAGCATTGAGAGCAGTGCAAAAACCCTGAGGTAGAAAACCTCCTGATAGGTTGGAAGAGCAGCTAGAAGGTCAGTGTTATGGTTTAAATATGAAATGTCCCCCACAAGCTCATGTGCTGAGTGTTTGATCTCCCACTGGTGGCACTATTTACAGAGGTGGTAGAAACTTTAGGAGGTGGGCCCTAGCTAGAAGAAGTAGGACACTTGGGGAATGTCTTTCAAGGTTGTACTTCGTCCTCAATCCCTCCCTCTCTCTGCTTCTGTTCTCTATGTTGCCAGTAGCCTCTACCACATGATGTTCTCTGCCTCACCACAGGTCCAAAATCAATGGAGCCAAGAGCTCTGGACTAAAACCTCTCCAAAACCATGTGTCAAAATAAATACTTTCTCCCTTAGGTTGTTTCCTCAGATATTTTGTCACACCGATGAAAAGTCTGACTAACACAGTATGGCTGCTTGACCATATTTCCTTCATTTATATTCATTTCTTTTAAAACATTCATTGACCATATATTATGCTTCAAGCACTGTTCTGGAGAATGAAGATGCCTACATAGTCTCTGTTTAATGGAGGTAGCAGAGACAGTAAAGAAATCCATTTGCATCACAAGTCAAACTCAAGATCTACTCATTCATTGATTTGAATACTTAATATAGTCATGGGCTACTAAAATGTTTAAAGGCAGTTACCAAAATGAAAATAGAAATAAATATTTAATGCTATTTTAAAATAAAATTGCTACTTTATGGTAGAAAAGTATACAATATTGTTAATCAAGTTTGAGAAGGATAAGAAGAAATGGGATGATGCCTCTTTGAGATATAAATTTTTTTATTTTATGATAAAGTATAAAAACAATAAAGTCCCAAAAGAAAAATTCTAAAGTTATATATGTCTCACTTTTATATAACTGTATCCACAGAATATAGAAAAAGAGAAAAGGGGAAAATGGTAGGGATAGTGTCGAGTATTGGAAGAATCCCTTCACCAAATATTAGCATCGGCCATGGATGCCTCCTTTTCCTGATTTCATTGAGAAAAGATAACTAAGGGGGGAGAAATGAACCAAGCTTTGTATGCACATATGAATAATAAAAGAAAAATGAAAAAAAAAAAGAAAAGATAGCTATTTGTCTTGAATGAAGTGGACACAGATGCACATGAAGGTAACAGATTCATCATGTTATTCACTCAGGCAAACATTTACTCTACCTGATTCGTACAGATCACTCTGCACAGACTATGGGGAATATGAAAGATGAGTAAGCTACAGTCTTAGTCCTTAATGTGCTTACACTTGAGTTGTAGAGATAGTACAAATATACAGAAAGAGTTGACAAATAAAAGGGAAAAAATCAGTTCTAAAAAGGCACAATCTAAGTTGTTGAGTTCCAAAGAAATTTTTGGTCAGATACCCTCCACTTTTTAAGGACATTCCATTAGTCTTGTACTTCAAAAAAGATCAATATATGCATAGAGACAGGGGTTATAGTCCATATCATTCTCCTTAACCAATCCAAGTCAAAGTCACGAGGTTATTTTTAGCTTTACTTTGAGTGGCTAGGATCCAGAACAGTGAAGTTACCAAAATATACTTTCAGAAATGTTTAATCTGTCAATATTACTGCATTTATTCTGAAGACCTTTTTTTCTACACATTATTCAAGCACTGATTTAAAAGGTTGAAAATATGCAGTGTCCCACAAAGTCTAAATTCAGTCTGACCAATATCTATAGCAATAGTGAAGGATAGTTAATACTCTTTTTTTTATATTGTTGTGCTGGGTGGGGGTACATTGTGACATTTACAAATGTTCTTACAATGTATTGAATATATCATACTTGAATTCACCCCCTCTACCATTCTCCTTTATCCCCTCCCTCCCCTCATTCCTGTAATAATTTCAACAGGTTTCATCTTTTCATTTACATATATGTGTACACAGTGTTTGTACTATATTTACCCTCCCATGCCCCTTCCCCACTTCCTCTCCCTTCCCAGTGGTACCAACTCCCACCCCACCCCCGCAGGACCTGTTCTGCCCTCCTGTTCTCCGATTTTGTAAAAGAAAAAAATTACATTTTTGTTTGTTTAAGATAGCTACACAGGGAGTTTCCTTGTGATATTTATGTATTATATACTCTTTTTTTAAAAAAAGAGTTTCCAATTAGTCCACCTAATTGAGTACTGCAGGATGATGCATATAAGGTTATTAAACACTTTCACAATGCACACACAGCTCTACATGAGCACATCCACCCACAGCCTGGCATTTCCTATATCATAGCTATGTGTTTTGTTTTTCATCCTGTGTAGTTATTTCCTATAAGAAATTCCCTTCTGGTTGTATTTCATTTAATCTAAATATCCAACTAAGTGGAAGTTTCCACAGACCACAAAATAAATAGAGAAAAAAGATGAGAGACTGCGTAGTGGAAAAGCTAGCCAGCGATGAGATTCAAAATATGTTATGGGGTGTGAATTATCTATACATAGATAATCAGAAGCTGACTATATCTTCCAAAATTCTTTTCCTTCCTGGGCTTACATAGCAGCTGTGTATTTCCTTATCTTCTCTACCCTAATCACAAAGAACCACTTGCATCAGCAGACACCATCACTAATTGTCTAAAAAGCCCAAATCTAGCTTTACCATAACCTCTTAGGTTAGAGATTGATTATTTACTAAATTTTGGACATGGTTCTTTTGAGTTACAATATTTCTAAGACTTAAAGCCTTTGTTGCTGCACTTTCAAAGTTGTTTTAAAATGAATTCTAATCTCCATGTGTCAGTCCACCAGTTCCAGCCTATGATTTACATAATTAAAAAATACTAAGGTGTACAAATCACAGAGCTCCTATATGATGCCTCTATCAAGGAAAAATAGCAAAAAGAATTTCTATACTTTTTATTAGGTGCTAAGTAGATAGTTGTCAAGTGTCCTTTGCCAATGTAGGGGCTACCCAAAAATGTGTATAAATATATTATTCTAATCATTCCCTTTAAGCACCTACAGTGTAAAAGCGGTTTTCCATATACTATAGAAGACGCAGAACATGAAAGCCCCTTTTCTTCACAAGCTTATTATGTAGAATGAGATCTAGGCAAAAGAAAAGAATAAAAATAAGACTGAAAATACGTTCAAAGTTGTATATAAAATCCCACAAAGTACAAATAAAAGAAGAAAACAACTGAGATATAGATAATTAGGGAAAGCTCCTTGAAGTAGATGACTGTTGAATTAGTCTTTTCCTTACTTGAGAAAATCTGGCCCAACAGTCCTTGAAGAAGTAACCTTTCAGCTAGATGAGATTTGGGAACTGGATGAAAACAACGGAACATGTTCTTTTATAAGAAAAAGATGGCAGAAGAGATCCATCATCTCTGCAGGGGAAAGAAAAACTATATTTCATCTTGAGGCACCTCCCTCTTCTTCAGAATATGATTCATATCGTCCACCACCAAATAGTCTGTTCTGTCTTGCATTGTTCTACCAAATGATGGAGTGAGATGATAAAGCATTTCATCAGAGGATGCAAAACAGTGACAAGTTAGATTTTATGTTGAGGTTAGTGGGATACAAATGTGATTGCTCAGGGTACCCTTTTTAGGAAAAGAAATATGATGATCCTTTATATTTCTTGTAGGAGGCAGCAGTTTTGAACACATAAGTCTTAGCCAGCCCTAGTCAAAAGAAACAGGGTCCCATTTTAAAAAAAAGAGTTTCTTGCCCAGCTCTTCTGGGGTCTATTAACCAAGAAGATTCATCTCTGACTTCAGCACACTGTTCTACATTGAAGGTCTTTGAAAACTGATTCTACCTGATATTTTTGACTTTTCACAGAAGAAAAACAATCATGTAACTGATTCAAGCAACCGTCTAATAATTAGAGCTGACTTGATAGTCACTATAAGGTAGGATTATGTCCAAAGAAAATAGTTACCTTTCTGAGAAACTACGACAATCTGCATTTACTTGAAATCAGAAACATAACTCTGTTGTCCTTGGTATTACAGCATAATTTTTCTTTGCTCTATCTTTATCCATAGCCTGATTTTCCAAATTTAGAGAGAAGCTTAGAATCTGAGCCAAAATATTGTTTTTGGATTGCCAGAAGCTGCCTGCTAATTTTTCCCATGTTCTTATAAATTCAATTAAAAGCTGAAGCTTAGATCAAATTAAAGTGACTTGCTTCGTTATCAAACATCCAGCCATCCAGCTGTTCACAATATTAACATTAATACATTTCATGTACCATAGTATTTTCTAATGTTCTCTGTAGGTTCCCTCATATCTGTAGCCAATTAATTACTTGTTATGTATGTGCTTATGGCAGCCTGGCTTCCTGTTTCCACTATTTCTTCCGCTCTCACAGAGCCCCACAACACTTAAATCCTGACATTCATGAATCATAACTAAATACAATATCCTTTCCTTTTCTTTCCCTCTGGAAACAATTTTCATACTAGAAGGGAGAAAATTATAACATCTCTAGAAAATTTAAATAGAATTATCCATTATCAAACATTATAATTGTAATCTATCTATTAATATATGGCTACCATGGCAGATATTCGGCATTATGACAAAAAGAGAAGCACCAATGTGAATGAAGGAGATGGCAATACATGCTGTTTTCTTTAGTTGAAGATTTTAAAGAAGTCAATATGATTGCACCAGTATTTGTTTTTATTTTCAGAAAGAAAAAAATAAGTACTTTGATAACTAAATATGTAAGAATACTTCGTAGCAAGGACTGTTCCATTCAGTCAGTAACCAGTAATCATTATTAATGCATATTAAAGGTCTAATGGTGAGACACACCCTGTAGGTAAGAAAATCAAGAAAGAATGAAATTATTACCAACCAGGAAAATGCAATGAGCTGAAAAAACTGTCTCTTAGAAACCAGATACAATTTCAACTGCTTCCCTTCTTTGTAATTATCCCTTCCTGAACTGCTGAATTTCTGTAGCTTTCTGGATTACTCGAATCCTTATGAACTTGCCTGGGAAATTTATGCTATCTTAACTGTTTCACACTAGCAAATACAGTCCCAAATGAACAACTACACACCCACACGTATCTTACCAGCCTCAATCATTACTCGGTTAGCTGTCTAAATATTATGCCCATTCCAAACCACTCAACAAAGGACAATTAACCTGGGAGGGAAAATAAAGAAATGGACATTTCAGGCAAGGGTAATAGCTTGAAGCACAAAATACCATGCTAAATAAAGAGAATTACAATCATTGCTAGAAGAGGAAGTGCATGCAACAAAAGTTTCATCAAAAAAGGGTGTTTGCTTTCTATTGTGTGCTACATGATCAAAAGTACAAGTTTATGGCAACAGTGAGTCAACAAGTCCATGGTTGCCACATGAGTTTTAAAGGTGACTATCATATGACTTAAATAAACATAAAATTTTACTCATACCTAATTGCCCTTTCATCAATAAACTTCCACAATGTCCCAGTTTCAATGATACATCAGTGTTATTACACTTAAGAGGCCAAAATTAAATTAGCTATATTTATATTTTATCATTTATTTTGTTTATTTATTTTAAAAATTACTAACATAAATTAATTGTACAAAGGGGTTTCATTGTGATATTTCCATATGTACATATAATTACTCTGATCAAATTAACCCTCTCTATTACTCTTTTTTTTTCCTTTATTGTTGTGATGGGTGAGGATACATTGTGGCATTTACACAGGTTCTTACAGTGTATCAAATATACATGAATTCACCTCGTCTACCATTCTCCTTCATTCTCCTTCATTCTCCTTCCCCCAATCCTGGAGTAGTTTCAACAGGTAGCATTTTTGCATTTACTTACATGTGAGGCTCCTGGCAGTCAGTGTGTGCGTTTGCGTGTTTTGTTGTACACATTTTATTGCACCATATTCATCTTCCTACCTCCTTTCTCCAACACCCCCCCTCCTGCAGATAAGAGCCCTCCCCCCAGGCAGTCTTGTTCTCTGATTTTGTAGGAGAAAAAAAGAGAAAAGATTAAAAAAAAAACATAACATTTTAGCTTGAGATAAAGGTAGCTACACAGGGAGTTTCTTCATGATATTTCCATGTATATATGTATTATAATCCCAATTGGTTTATCTCCTCTAATTTTCTTCATTCTACCTTAGTCCCTTTCTTATGGTCAGTTTAATATTTCTATATTCATTCTTGTATAGTGACCTATTCAGGTTCTTAGTTTCTCTAACCTACTCGTGCATGACCTCCCTTTAGTGTGAACAGTGTTTCATAATATTGCTACATTTGCATTAGGTCTATATTCCACAAATGAGAGAGAACATGTGGCTTTTGGCCTTCTGATCCTGGTGAACTTCACTTAAAATGATGTTCTCCAGTTCCATACATTTCCCTGAGAATGACAAAATTTCATTCTTCGTTGTGGCCAAATAAAATTCCATTTTGTATAAATACTGCATTTTCTTAATCCATTCATCAGTAGTGGGGCATCTTGGCTGTTTTCATAGCTTAGCTATTGTGAATAGTTTTGCAATAAACATGGGCGTACAGATGCTTTTGTTGTAAGTTGACTCACAATCCTTTGGGTATATCCCTAGGACTGGTATTGCTGGAACATATAGCAAATCTATTTTTTAGTTTTTTAAAGAAGACTCCATACTGTTTTCCATAGTGTGTGTACTACTTACATTCCCACCAGCAGTGTACCCTCACCATTTGTTGTTGGTGGTGGTCTTGATGGTAGCTATTCTAACAGGAGTAAGGTGCAATATAAATGTGGTTTTGATTCGCATTTCCTTTATGGCCAGGGACAGTGAGCATTTTTTCATGTGTTTTTTAGCCATTTGAATTTCTTCCTTTGAAAAGGCTTTGTTCAGTTCATTTGCCCTTTTCCTCATTGGGTCATTGATTTTTTGGGAGTTTAGTTTTTTGAGTTCCCTGTATACTCTGATTATCAACCCCTCGTCAGGTATATACCTGGCAAAGATTTTCTCCCATTCTGTGAGTGGCCTCTTTAGTTTAGAGACCATTTATTCTGTTATGCAGAAGCTTTTTAATTTCATGTAGTCCCATTTGTCGATCCTTTCTCTTAGTTGCTGATCCACTTGTGCTCTACTGAGGAAGTCATTGCCTATACCTGTTACTTCCAGTGTGTTCCCTGCTCTTTCCTGTACTAACTTCAGAGTTTCAGGTCTTATAACTAAGTTGATATTTGGATCTAGCTTCAGTTGTCTGCAGACAGCTATCCAGTTTCCCCAGCAACATTTGTTGAAAAGGCTGTCTTTTCTCCATCATATGTGTTTGGTGCCTTCATCAAAAATAAGATAGGCATAGCTGCATGGATTTATATCTGGATCTTCTACTCTGTTCCACTGGCCTTCATATCTGTTTTTGTGCCAGTATCATGCTGTTTTTGCTATGGCTCTACAGTACAATTTAAAGACAGGTATTGTCATACCTCCAGCATTGCTCTTTTTGCTCAGTATTGCCTTGGCTATTTGCCATCTTTTGTGCTTCCAGATGATCTTTAAGGTTGATTTTTCAATCCCTGTGATGAATGTCCTTGGGATTTTGATGGGAATTGCTTGAACATGTAGACTGCTTTTGGTAGTATAGACATTTTTACTATGTGGATTCTACCAATCTATGAGCATGGGAGAGCTTTCCATCTTCTGGAGTCTTTGATTTCTTTCTTCGGTGGTTTGTGGTTTTCCTTGTAAAGGTCATTCATGTCCTTTGCTAAGTTTATTCCTAGGTATTTGATTATTTTTGAGGCTATTGTAAATGGAATTGTTTTCCTATATTCTTTATCAGTCTGTTCATTATTGGTATATAGAAAGGCTACTGATTTTTGTATGTTGATTTTGTGTATTGCTACTTTACTAAAGCTGTTTATGGTGTCTAGGAGTTTTTTGGTGAAGTTTTTGTGGGTCTTTTAGATATAAGATCATGTCATCTGTGAATAGGGATGGTTTGACTTCTTCCTCACCTTTTTGTATTTCTTTTATTTCTTCTTCCTGCCTATTGCTCTGGCTAAGAATCCCAAGACTATGTTGAATAAGAGTGGAGAGAGTGGACATCCCTGTCTCATTCTTGACTTTAGGGGAAATGGTTTCAGTTTTTCCCCATTAAGCATGATGTTGGCTATAGGTTTATCATATATAGCCTTTACAATATTGAGTTACATACCTCTTATTCCCAGTTTCATCAGAGCTTTTATCATGAAAGGGTGTTGAATTTTATGAAAGGTTTTTTCTGCATCTATCAAGATGATAAAGTGGTTTTTGTCTTTGCTTCTGTTAATATGTTGCATTACATTTAATGATTTAATTGTAATTTAATGTATGTTGAAACATCCCTGAGATGAAGCTGACTTGATGATGGTGTATTATCTTTCTGATATGTTGTTGGATGCAGTTTGCCATTATTTTATTGAGTATCTATTGCTTTTTTTTATGCCCCCTCTTTCCTCTCTCCTTTTTAACAGTTTTTAGCAGGTTTCATTATGCTGTTTTCATGGATATATGTGATATACTTCAATTACATTCAGCCCCATCACCTTCTCCTTTCTCTTTCCCTCTTCTCACTGCTTTCTCATCCAAACAGTTGTGCTTTTGGAATCATATCATAGTATTATTATTGTTTTAGGTCTCAATTCCTCAAATGAGAGAAAATATATGATATTTTATCATTTATTAATGACCACTTTGAGTATGATATTTCTCAATAGACACCAATATCAGAAAGTTCATGTGATTCTTACTAATGATTCCCAAAACTCAAGTCAGACCTGCTGGATCAGAAGATAGTCCAGCAGTCTTCATTTTGACAAATATCTTTTTAAAATTTTTCTTATTCATTTATTCACATGTGCATACATTGTTTAGGTCATTTCTCCCCCTGCCCCCCACTTCCACCCCCTTTCCTCCATCCCCCCTCACTTCCAGGCAGAACCTGTGCCCTTATCTCTAATTTTGTTGAAGAGAAGACATAAGCAATAATAAGAAAGACAAAGCATTTTTGTTAGTTGAGATAAGGTTAGCTATACACAGAGATTCTTAGCATTTCTTCCATGCACAAGTTGATTCATTTCTAGTTGACCTTTTCACTAGTTCCTGATCCCCTTCCCATATTGACCTCTGTTGCTTTAAGGTTTCTATATCAGTTCCTCTGCAATGGGGACATCAAACACTTTCATGTTTTGGGTTTCCTACCTATCCCCATACCTCCCATATGTGCTCTCCCCTTAGCATGTGAACCAAGTCCTACAACATTGCTGTATTTGCCTGAGATCTAAAGTCCACATATTAAGGAGAGCCTACGATTTTTGGTTTTCTGAGCCTGGCTAACTTCACTAAGAATGATGTTCTCCAGCTCCATCCATTTACTTGAGAATAATAAAATTTCATTCTTCTTCATGGCTGCATAGAATTCCATTGTGTATAAATACCACATTTTCTTAATCCATTCATCAGTAGTGGGGCATATTGGCTGTTTCCATAACTTGGCTTTTGTGAAAAGTGCTGTAATAAACATGGGTGTGCAGGTGCCTCTGGAGTAACCTGTGTCACATTCCTTTGGGTATATCCCCAGGAGTGAGATTGCTGGATCATATGGCAGATCTATGTTTAGATTTTTAAGAAGCCTCCAAATTTTTTTCCAGAGTGGTTGCACTAGCTTTCATTCCAACCAGAAGCGTACAAGGGTTCCTGCTTCCCCATATCCTCGTGAACACCTGTTGTTGGTGGTGTTTTTGATGATGGCTATTCTAACAAGGCTGAGGTGGAATCTTAATGTGGTTTTGATTTGCAATTCCTTCATGGCTAGAGATGGTGGGCATTTTTTCATGCACTTTTTGGCCATTTGAATTTCTTCTCTTGAGAAAGTTCTGTTTAGTTCAGTTGCCCATTTCTTTATTGGTTCATTGATTTTGGGAGAGTTTAGTTTTTTAAGTTCCCTATATATTCTGGTTATCAGTCCTTTGTCTAATGTACAGCTGGCAAATATTTTCTCCCACTCTGTGGATGGTCTCTTCAGTTTAGAGACCATTTCTTTTGTTGTACAGAAGCTTTTTAATTTTATTAAGTCCCATTTGTCCATACTTTCTCTTAGTTGCTGAGCTGCTGGAGTTCTGTTGAGGAAGTCCTTGCCTATGCCTATTGCTTCCAGAGTATTCCCTGCTCTTTCTTATACTAACTTCAGAGTTTCGGATCTGATATTAAGGTCCTTTATCCATTTTGAATTGATAGCAGTACTGGGTGATAAACATGGATCTAGTTTCATTTTTTTGCAGGCAGATAACCACTTTTCACAGCAACATTTGTTGAAGAGGCTGTTGTTTCTCCATCATATATTTTTGGTGCCTTTGTCAAAAATAAGGTGGACATAGCTATGTGGATTCATATCTGGGTCCTCTATTCTGTTCCACTGGTCTTCATGTCTGATTTTGTGCCAGTACCATGCTGTTTTTATTGTTACGGCTTTGTAATGTAGTTTGAAGTAGGGTATTGTGGTACCTCTAGAATTGCTCTTTTTGCTGAGTATTGCCTTGGCTATTTGTGGTCTCTTATGTTTCCAAATGAACCTTAGGGTAGATTTTTCAATCTCTGTGATGAATGTCATTGGGATTTTTCATGGGAATTGCATTAAACATGTAGATTGCTTTTGGTAGAATAGCCATTTTTACTATTTTGATTCTACCAATCCATGAGCACAGGAGATCTCTCCACCTTCTGTAGTCTTCTTCAAATTCTTTCTTCATGGGTTTGTAGTTCTTTTTGTAGAGGTCATTCACATCATTTTTTAAGTTTACTCCTAGGTATTTCTAATCCATCACCTTAACCACGCAGCCACAACTATGAAAATAACTCCTAGGTATTTGATTTTTTTTTCAGGCTATTGTAAATGGAATTGTTTCCATATATTCTTCCTCAGATTGTTTGGTGTATAGAAATGCTATTGATTTTTTTAAATTTTATTTTATTCATATGTACATACAATGTTTGGGTCATTTCTTCCCCCTTTCTCCACCCCCTCCCTTACTCCCCCACGCCCTCTTCTCCCCCTACCCCTTCGCTACCCAGCAGAAACTATTTTGCCCTAATCTCTAATTTTGTTGAAGAGAGAGTATAAGCAATAATAGGAAGGAACAAGGGTTTTTGCTGGTTGAGATAAGGATAGCTATACAGGGAGTTGACTCACATTGATTTCCTGTGCAGGTGTGTTACCTTCTAAGTTAGTTATTCTTGAACTAATCTTTTCTCTAGTTCCTGGTTCCCTTCTCCTATTGGCCTCAGTTGCTGTAAAGTATCTGCTTTAGTTTCTCTGCATTGAGGGCAACAAATGCTATCTAGTTTTTTGGGTGTCTTACCTATCCTCATATCTCCTTAGTGTGCTCTTGCTTTATCACGTGATCAAAGTCCAATCCCCTTGTTGTGTTTGCCCTTAATCTAATGTCCACATATGAGGGAGAACATATGATTTTTGGTCTTTTGGGCTAGGTTAACATAACTCGGAATGATGTTCTCCAATTCCATCCATTTACCAGCGAATAATAACATTTTGTTCTTCTTCATGGCTGCACAAAATTCCATTGTGTATAAAAACCACATTTTCTTAATCCATTCGTCAATAGTGGAGCATCTTGATTGTTTCCATAACTTGGCTATTGTGAATAGTGCTGCAATAAACATGGGTGTGCAGGTGACTCTGGAGTAACCTCTGTCACATTCTTTTGGGTATATCTACAAGAGTGGTATTGCTGGATCATATGGTAGATCAATGTTTAGCTTTTTAAGTACCCTCCAGGTTTTTTTCCACAGTGGTTGTACTAGTTTACATAGCACCAATAGTGTAAGAGGGTTCCTTTTTCCCCACATCCTCGTCAACACCTGTTGGCAGTGGTGTTGCTAATGATGGCTATTCTAACAGGGGTGAGGTGGAATCTTAGTGTGGTTTTAATTTGCATTTCCTTTATTGCTAGAGATGGTGAGCATTTTTTCATGTGTTTTTTGGCCATTTGAATTTCTTCTTTTGAGAAAGTTCTGTTTAGTTCACTTGTCCATTTCTTTATTGCTTCATTAGTTTTGGGAGAATTTAGTTTTTTAAGTTCCCTATATATTCTGGTTATCAGTCCTTTGTCTCATGTGTAGCTGGCAAATATTTTCTCCCACTCTGTGGGTGGTCTCTTCAGTTTAGAGACCATTTCTTTTGTTGAGCAGAAACTTTTTACTTTTATAAGGTCCCATTTATCTATGCTGCCTCTTAGTTGCTGTGCTGCTGTGGTTCCATTGAGAAAGTTCTTCCCTATACCTATTAATTCCAGAGTATTTCCTACTCTTTCCTGTATCAACTTTACAGTTTGGGGTCTGATATTAAGATCCTTGATCCATTTTGAGTTAATATTGGTATAGGGTGATATACATGGATCTAGTTTCAGTTTTTTGGAGACAGCTAACCAGTTTTCCCAGAAGTTTTTGATGAAGAGGCTGTCTTTTCTCCATCGTATATTTTTAGCACCTTTGTCAAAGACAAATTGGTTTTAGTTGGGTGGCTTCTTATCTGGATCCTCTATTCTGTTCCACTGGTCTTCATCTCTGTTTTTGTGCCAGTACCATGCTGTTTTTATTGTTATTGCTTTGTAATATAGTTTGAATTCAGGTATGGTGATACCTTCTGCATTGTTCTTTTGACTGAGTATTGCCTTGGCTATTCATGGCCTCTTGTGTTTCCATATAAACTTAACGGTAGATTTTTTAATCTCTTTAATGAATGTCATTGGAATTTTGATGGGAATTACATTAAACATGTAGATTACTTTTGGGAGTGTAGACATTTTTACTATGTTGATTCTACCAATCCATGAGCATGGGAGATCTCTCCACTTTCTATAGTCTTCCTCAATCTCTTTCTTCAGAAGTTTATAGTTTTCCTTATAGAGGTCGTTCACATCCTTTGTTAGGTTTATACCTAAGGTATTTGATTTTTTTTGAGGCTATTGTAAATGGAATTGTTTTCATATATTCTTTCTCAGTTTGTTCATTATTAGTATATAGAAATGCTAATGATTTTTCTATGTTGATTTTATATCCTGCTACCTTGCTATAGCTATTGATGGTGTCTAGTAGCTTTTGAGTAGAGTTTTTTGGGTCTTTAAGTTATAGGATCATGTCATCTGCAAACAGGGATATTTTGACAGTTTCTTTACCTATTTGTATTCTTTTTATTCCTTCTTCTTCCCTAATTGGTCTGGCTAGGAATTCCAGTACTATGTTGAATAGGAGTGGAGATAGTGGGCATCCTTGTCTGGTTCATGATTTTAGAGGGAATGGTTTCAGTTTTTCACTGTCAAGTATAATGCTGGCTGTAGGTTTGTCATATATACCTTTTATAATGTTGACATACTTTCCTTCTGCTCCTAGTTTTCATAGAGCTTTTATCATGAAATGGTGTTGGATCTTATCAAATGCTTTTTCTGCATCTATTCAGATGATCAAGTGGTTTTTGTCTTTGCTTCTGTTAATGTGGTTTATTACGTTTATTGATTTTCGTATGTTGTGCCACCCCTGCATTCCTGGGATGAAGCCTTCTTGGTCATGGTAAATGATCTTTTTGATGTGTTCTTGAATTAGGTTTGTGTTATTTTATTGAGGATTTTTGCATCAATGTTCATTAAGGAGATTGGCCTATAGTTCTCCTTTTTGGAGGTGTTTTTGCCTGGTTTTGGGCTAAGTGTAATACTGGCTTCATAAAATGTGTTAGGCAGTGTTCCTTCCCTTTTTATTTCATGGAACAGTTTAAGGAGGGTTGGTATCAGTTCTTCTTTAAAGGTCTGATAGAATTCAGCAGAGAATCCATCAGGTCCTGGACTTTTCTTTTTGGGGAGACTCTATTGCTGCTTCAATTTCATTTTGTGTTATATTAGATCTATTCAGGTGATTAATATCCTCTTGGTTCAGTTTTGGATGATCATATGCATCTAGAAAACTTTACATTTCTTTAAGATTTTCAAATTTGTATGAATATAGATTCTCGAAGTAGTCTCTGATGATTTCCTGAACTTCCATGGTGTTTTTTGTTATCTCCCCTTTTTCATTCCTGATTCTACTAATTTGGGTTTTTTCTCACCTCATTTTAGTCAGACTTGCCAGGGGTCTGTCGATCTTGTTTATTTTTTCAAAGAACCAACTTTTTGTTTCATTAATTCTTTGTATGGTTCTTTTGGTTTCTATTTCATTGATTTCACCTCTTATTTTTATTATTTCTCTCCTTCTATTTGTTTTGGGATTTGCTTGTTCTTGTTTTCTAGGAGTTTGAGATGTATCATTAGGTCATTGATTTGGGATTTTTCAGTCTTTTTAATATATGCACTCATGGCTATAAACTTTCCTCTCAGGACTGCCTTTGCTGTGTCCACATAGGTTCCAGTAGATTGTGTTTTCATTTTCATTGACTTCCAGGAACTTTTTAATTTCCTCTTTTATTTCATCAATGACTAATTGTTCTTTAAGCAATGAGTTATTCAGTTTCCAGCTGTTTGCATGTTTTTTGTCTTTACTTTTGTTGTTGAGTTCTAGTTTTATTGCATTGTGATCAGATAGAATTCATGGTATAATTTCTATTTTCTTATATTTGCTGAGGCTTTCTTTATGCCCTAGGATATGATCTATTTTGGAGAAGGTTCCATGGGTTGCTGAGAAGAATGTATATTGTGTAGTAGTTGGATGGAATGTTCTGTAGATATATCTAGGTCCATTTGATACAGTGTATATTTTAGATCCAGGATTTTCTTATTCATTTTTTTGTTTGGATGACCTATCTATTGATGATAATGGGGTGTTAAAGTCTCCTATGACCACTGTGTTGGAGTAAATATATTCTTTTATGTAGTTCAGGGTACGTTTGATGAAATTGGGTGCATTGACATTGGGTGCATATAGGTTGATAATTGTTATTTCCTTTTGTTCTATTTCCCCTTTTATTAGTGTGGAATGTCCTTCTTTATTTCGTTTGATCAATGTAGGTTTGAAGTCCACTTTGTCAGAGATAAGTATTGCTGCTCCTGCCTGTTTTGGGGGGCCATTGGCTTGGTAAATGTTCTTCCAGCCTTTCATCCTAAGCCTATGCTTATTTCTGTCATAGAGATGGGTCTCCTGTAAGCAACAAATTGTTGGATCTTCCTTTTTAACCCAGTTCTTCAAATGATGCCTTTTGATGGGGGAATTAAGTCCATTAACATTAAGTGTTAGTACTGATAGGTATGTGGTGATTCCTGTCATGTAGTTGTCTTAGTTGTTTGAATGCTTGATTGTGTGTAGCTAAATTGGTATTATTCTCTACTTTTTTGCTTTTTCTTTTCCTGTAGTTTGGTGCTTCCTGCCCTTTCATGGTTATGTTGGGTTTCACTTTCTGTATGCAGAATCCCTTGAAGAATCTATTGTAGTGGTGGCTTTATGGTCACATATTGTTTTAGTTTCTGCTCACCATGGAAGACTTTTATTGCTCCATCTATTTTGAATGATAGTTTTGCTGGGTAGAGTATCCTAGGGTTGAAGTTATTTTCATTCAGTGCCCAGAAGATCTCACCCCAAGCTCTTCTTCTTTTAATGTTTCTGTTGAGAAGTCTGCTGTGATTTTGATAGGTTTACCTTTGTATGTTATTTGTTTTTTCTCTCTTACAGCCTTCAATATTCTTTCTCGGGTCTCTGTATTTGTTGTTTTAATGATAATATGCCATGAGGTAGTTCTATTTTGATCTGGTCTGTTTGGTTTTCTGGAGACCTCTTGCATCTGTATGGAAATATCTTTCTCTAGATTTGGGAAATTTTCTGTTATTATTTTCTTGAATATATTATTTATTCCCTTTGCTTGCACCTTGTCTCCTTCTTCGATGTCCATGATTCTCAGGTTTTGTCTTTTGATGGAGTCAGTGAGTTCTAGCATTTTCTTTTCACAGGTCTTGAGTTGTTTAACTAATAGTTCTTTGGTTTTTCCTTTAATTACCACTTCATCTTCGAGTTCTGTGAGTCTGTCTTCTGTTTGTTCTATTCTGCTGGATTGGCCTTCCTTTATGTTTTGCAATTCTGTTTCATTCTTTTTTCTGAGGTTTTCCATATCCTGAGTCATTTACTCTTTAATGTTGTCTATTTTCACCCTGAGTTCATTTATCTCTTTATTAATCATGTTCTTTGTTTCACTTTGGTGTTTATACAATGCTTCTATGGTTTCTTTTATTTCTTCGTGTGCTTTTTCAAATTCTCTATTTTTGTTGTCTTGGGATTTCTTGAGTGTCTCCTGTACATTTTGGTTGACCATATCCAGTATCATCTCCATAAAATTCTCATTGATTACCTGTAGTATTACTACTTTTAGATTATTCTTTTGGGCTTCATTGGGTTCTTTGGCATAGTTTATCTTTGTTTTGTTGGAGTCTGGATCTGAGTATCTGTTTTCTTCATTTCCCTCTGGTTCCTGTACTAATTTTTTGCTATAAGGAAACTGGTTTCCCTGTTTTTCTGTCTTCCCATCATTGCCCTTGGTGTTGTTATTGTCCCTGTACTGTGTGCAGTTAAGTATTTTCTAGCTTGTAATAATAACAATGGTGATATTTAGAATGGAAGGGTGAGAGGAGAGAGAAAGCAAAGAAGTTAAAGAAAGATGGAAAAACAAATAAACAAACAAGTAAACAAACAAACAAACAAAAAAGTTTCAAAGATATAAACAGGGAGAGATAGTGTACTAATCAACTGTAAGCTGAACAGGCATTAGAGAGACAGAGAGAGGATTGAGAAGAAAAAAATAATAAAATAAAATAAAAAAGTGAAATTAAAAAAAATTAAAAGTCTCCAAGTTCAATTGCAATAAAGTTTCAGTCTTAATAATTTTGGTGCTAGTCCCTCAGCCTCCAGTCCTGGAGTTGGTGTCTCAGAAGTAGTTCTGTTGTTGTCTCATCAAAGGGGAAAAAAACAAAAACAAAAGCAAAAAGAACAGCATAAAGTGTCCCAAGTTCAAATGCAATACAGTTTCAGTAAGTTTTTCAGCATGCAGGTGCAGTTCGGTTGTCTCATCTAAGGAAGAGAGAAAAAAAAAGTTTGAAGACAGTTCTGTGAATGGCTATCTGAGGCTGTGGCTCACCTGCCAGCTGCTGTCAGCCTGCTTTTGTTGGAGGCTTTGTTTATGCAGATTTCAGGAGTGAGCTTAACACTCACCTATCCCTTCAGGCTTTGTTTACTTAGAGTTCTTCTGGGTGCGACCACCACTGCTACAAGCTTTCCCCTTTCCAAGCACACTGGGGGAGGTGACACTGCAGCAGCTTTCTCAGGCTGGCATGTTTATTTACAGTTCACATGAAAACCTTCCCCCCTCTCCTGTGGAGATTTCCTCCCACCCCCACTTTTACAAGCTTTCCTGCTCCTGGTTGCTGGGCGTGTGCCACTGCTCCTGCCTTCTCCAGCCGGCTTGTTTATTTACAGTTCCCTGAGGGATTGCCCCTCCCCCACTTCAGCACTCAGAGCACCCCTCCCTCTCTGCTACCTGTCTTTTTTGTTGTTAATCCTTATTATTCAGTTTTTTTTTCTTTTTTCCCCTGGGTAGGGGTCGGCCTGTCCAGGGGGCTATGCTGATCTGGCCCAGGGTTGTCTGTGGGAGTACCATGTGCCCTTAGCTCACCTTGTGGTCTGTGTCTTCCCAAGCAGTCTAGGCACTGCCATCCTTCAGTGGCACGGGAGCCCTCCTGGTTTTTCCATTTAACATGAAGTGGGAATGCTACACGTGGGCTGGGGGTGTAGAGGAGTCAAAGTTTTATCTCTTCTTGGTGGTTTTTCCTGTAATGTGTCCTCCAGCATCTCCCCAAGATTTTACTTTAGGAAGCATGCTTTCTGCTTCCTCCCTCTAGCCACCATCTTGGAATCTCTGCACCAACATTATTAACAAGTGCCAACATAGCTCTGAAAATAGTGCCAGAGAATTGCTCATGTTTCAGAATTTGTAAAGGAGCCCAGAGCACCAGCTCATCTCACAAACTCCCACTGATGGGAGTTGATTTTGTATCTTGCCACCTTGCTGTAGCTGTTTATGGTGTCTAGAAATTTTGGGTAGAGTTTTTTGGGTCTTTCAGGTGTAGGATCATATTGTCTGCAAATAGGGATATTTTGACAGTTTCTTTGCCTATTTGTATTCCATTTATTTCTTCTTCTTGCCTAATTGCTCTGGCTAGGAATTCCAGCACCATGTTGAATAAGAGTGGGGAGAGTGGACACCCTTATCTCATTCCTGATTTTAGGGAAATGGTTTCAGTTTTTCACCATTAAATATGATGTTTGCTATAGGTTTGTCATATATAGCCTTTACAATTGTTGAAGTACTTTCCTTCTATTCCTAGTTTTCTTAGAGTTTTTATCATGAAGTGGTGTTGGATCTTGTCAAAAGCTTTTTCTGCATCTATTGAGATGATCAAGTTTTTTTTTTTTACAAATATCTTTAACTCTGATTCTGATATACAACAAAGTGTAGCTATTTCACCAGCATAGCACCTGTCTGGTAATTGACATAAGAGTAACCTCTGACAGAGCCTTAGTATATACTGGCTCATGTCTGACTGAATGCTCTGTCAGTGTTTACCAAGGCATATTCCTTAGAACCCTACCCACTAGGGAGAATATTCCTGGGGTCAACTATATCTGTGGTAGCAGCAAATTATATAGTCCTCTTAGAGAGTCACAGTGAAAATTAATGTATAAAATGTCCTGAAAAGTCCTGCATTAAAGGAAAAACTTGTTTAACCCACCATTTTCCAAATTTATTTGGCTATAAAACCTTTTATTCTCATGAACTTATTATCATACTATGGAATGTGTACATTAATATGAGTATATTTGGAAAATAGTGTCTTAATGCTTCACTGTTAAATATGGCATTGGCAATTATTTGTCAGATTATCAAATTATTTTTCTAGTTTATTAAGATTTTTTTAAAGAAAATCAGGTGTATATGCAACAGAACAATAGACTGCAGTGAAAGCTGTATACACTGATGAAAGCAAGCCAAAATATGCTGAGATTCCATGTGGGGTTGTTGGGTCTAGAGACCTAAAGCAGATGAGTGAGTATCCCATCCCCCCATGGAAAGCACTACGATTCCTGCATCCTGAGGAGTTATAGATCTGCATTCCTGCTTCCTAAGAAGGAGTTATAAGCCTTCACTCCTGCATCCTGAGTGAAGGAGCTGTAAATCTGTATTTCTACATCCTAAAAAGGAGATATAGGGTCTGATAGATCTGCCACAGGGCTGATGAGCAAAAGGCTCTCAAGATTGTTTCCCCTCCCCCAACAAGGGGCAAACAAACTAGTTCATCTAAGAAAGCCCACAAATCCATTGGCCAATGAAAAGAGCTCACCTAACTCTTACCCAAACCCAGAGATTAAACGTCCATAAAAGCCCCAGCCTTCACCTGAGCAGTGAGCTACTGGTTTCCAGGCTCCACTTCACTGCTGTAGCTATAGCCTTTCCTTTCTTTCTAATAAATCTTACTTCATATACCAGCTTGGGCTCACAAGTCAATCAGCTGCTCACGAGCCAGTTCTCTGGCCTGTGAAGGCAAGGACCCTTGACACTGGCCCACAACACTTCAAATAGGCACATAACAGGGTTTTCTTTTTAAGTAAGTTGCTCAATTTATTAATGTCATTATTTACGTTCTAAACTCCTAAATATTTTTAGAATAAGAAATCCACCATTGAAGCTTACTCGACAATGTGTGAATCATAAAAACAGTAAAATACAGCTCTATTCACCTGTCAGATTGTTTTCAAAAGCTTTTTTCATAATTAATTTTGAAATAATTTGGAGAGAGATTCCAAGATGGCGGCTAGAGGTAGGAAGCAGAAAGCGAGCCTCCTATAGTGAAATCTTGGAGAGACGCTGGAGACACACTTTGCAGGCATAATCACCGAGAAAAGGCATAACTTTGACTCCTCCACATCTCCAGCCGGTGCAGAGAATCTCCACTTCACGTTAAACGGAGAACCGAGGAGGCCCCCGGGGCCGCCAGTGGCCGGCGCCCATACGGCTTGGGAAGACGCGGACCAGGTGAGCTTTGCGGTACCGCGGTTCCCCCACAGACAAGCCTGGGCCAGAGCAGCATAGCCCCCTGGACAGACTGACCTCCACCCGGGAAAAAAAGAGAAACTGAGTACTAAGCAATAAGAACAGTTAAGACACGCTGGAAAGAGGGTGGGGCGCCCTGAGCGCTGAAGATTGGGGGAAGGGAATCCTTCCCGGGACTGTAAAGAAACGAGCCGGGCAGGCCGGAGAGGCTCTGGCGGGAGCGGGGCGCGCCAGCAACCAGGAGCAGGGACGCTTGTGAGAGGAGGGAAGACCCACTTCCCACGTGAACTGTAAATAAACACGCAGGCCTGACAACGCGGGGCAGTGTCGCCTTTCCCAGTGCTTGGAAAGGGAAAAGCCTGTAGCAGAGGCCCCCCTCCCCCGCACAGGAGAACTCTGAGCAAACAAAGCCTGTGGGACCAGGTGAGTGCTAAGCTCACCCCAGAGATCTGCATAAATAACGCCGCCAGCTACAGGCTGAGAGCAGCAGGCAGGCAAGCCACAGTTGCAGATACCACTCTCAGAACTGCCTCCAGACACTTTTTTTTCTTTTTCTCCCTACCTTTGATGAGAGAACAACTGAATTACACCTGCAAGCCGAAAAACTTACTGAAACTATTGCATTTGAACTGGGGACACTTGGTGGGGCTTTTTTTTTATTTTTTCTTCTGTGTGTGTGTGAGTGTAGTTTTGTTCTACTTTATGCATCCCCTTTGATGAGACAACTACAGAACAACATCTGAGGCACCAACTCCAGGACTGGAGATTAAGACGGACATCCAAATTATTAAGACTGAAATTGCATTGCATATAAACTTGGAAGTTTTTTGGTTTTTTTTTTTTTTTTAATTTCCTATTTTCCATTTTATTTTAATTCATTTTTATAAATAGATATTACTTTCATATACTTATTTTTTATTTTTTTTATCTTTGATTTTCAATCCTCTCTCTGTCTCTCTATTGTCTGTTCAGCTTACTGTCGATTAGTACACTAACACTCCCTGTTTATACCTTTGAAACTCTCTTGTCTGATACCTTGTTCTGCTTTCTCCCTCTTGTCTGTATATTTGTTTTCCCCTTTTCTTTAACTTCTTGCTTTCCATCTCAGCTCACTCTTCCGTTCTCAATATTACCATTGTTATTATTACACGCTAGAAAATACTTAATTACACACAGTACAGAGACAGTAACAACACCAAGGACAATGACAGGAAGACAGAAAAAACAAGGAAACCAGTTTCCCCACAGCAAAAAATTAGTACAGGAACCAGAGGGGAATGAAGAGAACAGAAACTCAGAGCCAGACTCCAACAAAATGAAGATAAACTATGCCAAAGGACCCAATGAAGCCTACAAGAATAATTTAAAAGAAGACACACTACAAGTACTCAATGAGAATTTTATAGAGATGATACTGGATAGGGTCAACCAAAATGTACAGGAGACACTCAAGAAATTCCAAGACAATAAAAATAGAGAATTTGAAAAAGCAAAAGAAGAAATAAAGGAAACCATAGAAGCACTGTATAAACACCAAAGTGAAAGAGAGAACACAATGAATAAATGGATAAATGAACTCAGGACAAAAATAGACAACAATAAAGAAGAAAACAGCCAGGATATGGAAAACCTCAGAAAAAAGAACGAAACAGAACTGCAAAACAAAACGGAAAGCCAATCCAGCAGAATAGAACAAACAGAAGACAGAATCTCAGAACTTGAAGATGAAATGGTAATTAAAGGAAAAACCAAAGAACTATTAATTAAACAACTCAAGACCTGTGAAAAGAAAATGCAAGAACTCACCGACTCCATCAAAAGACCAAACTTGAGAATCATGGGCATCGAAGAAGGAGAAGAGGTGCAAGCGAAGGGAATGCGTAATATATTCAACAAAATAATAATGGAAAATTTCCCAAATCTAGAGAAAGATATTCCCATACAAATGCAAGAGGCCTCCAGGACACCAAACAGACCAGATCAAAATAGAACTACTCCACGACATATCATCATTAAAACAACAAGTTCAGAAACTAAGGAAAGAATATTGAAGTCTGCAAGAGAGAAAAAACAAGTAACATACAAAGGTAAACCCATCAAAATCACAGCAGACTTCTCAACAGAAACATTAAAAGCAAGAAGAGCGTGGGGTGAGATCTTCCGGGCACTGAATGAAAATAACTTCAACCCCAGGATACTCTACCCAGCAAAGCTATCATTCAAAATAGATGGAGCAATAAAAGTCTTCCATGATAAGCAGAAACTAAAACAATATGTGACCACAAAGCCACCATTACAAAAGATTCTGCAAGGGATCCTGCACACAGAAAGTGACACCCAACTTAACCATGAAAAGGCAGGCAGCACCAAACCACAGGATAAGAAAAAGCAAGACAGTAGAGAGTAACATCAAGTTAGGTACACACAATCAAACCTTCAAACAACTAAGATAACTAAATGGCAGGAATCACCACATACCTATCAGTACTAACACTTAATGTCAATGGACTTAATTCACCCATCAAAAGACACCGTTTGACAAAATGGATTAAAAAAGAAGATCCAACAATTTGTTGCTTACAGGAGACTCATCTCACCGACAGAAATAAGCATATGCTTAGGATGAAAGGCTGGAAGAAGATTTACCAAGCTAATGGCCCCCGAAAGCAAGCAGGAGTAGCAATACTTATCTCTGACAAAGTAGACTTCAAACCTACATTGATCAAACGAGACAAAGAAGGACATTCCATACTAATAAAAGGGGAAATAGACCAAAAGGAAATAATAATCATCAATCTGTACGCACCCAATGTCAACGCACCCAATTTCATCAAACATATCCTAAAAGACCTAAAAGCATATATAAACGCCAACACAGTGGTTGTGGGAGACTTTAACACTCCATTATCATCAATAGATAGGTCATCCAAACAAAAACTCAATAAAGAAATCCAAGATCTAAAATATGCAATAGATCGAGTGGACCTAGTAGATGTCTATAGAACATTTCATCCAACCTCTACACAATATACATTCTTCTCAGCAGCCCATGGAACCTTCTCCAAAATAGATCATATCCTAGGGCACAAAGCAAGCCTCAGCAAATATAAGAAAATAGAAATAATACCGTGCATACTATCTGACCACAATGCAGTAAAAGTAGAACTCAACAACAAAAGTAAAGACAAAAAACATGCAAACAGCTGGAAACTAAATAACTCATTACTTAATGAAGAATGGATCATCAATGCAATAAAAGAGGAAATTAAAAAGTTCCTAGAAGTCAATGAAAATGAAAACACAACCTACCGGAACCTATGGGACACAGCTAAGGCAGTCTTGAGAGGAAAGTTTATAGCCATGAGTGCATATATTAAAAAGATTGAAAGATCCCAAATCAATGACCTAATGATACATCTCAAACTCCTAGAAAAACAAGAACAAGCAAATCCCAAAACAAATAGAAGGAGAGAAATAATAAAAATAAGAGCTGAAATCAACGAAATAGAAACCAAAAAAACCATACAAAGAATTAATGAAACAAAAAGTTGGTTCTTTGAAAAAATAAACAAGATCGATAGACCCCTGGCAAACCTGACTAAAATGAGGAGAGAAAAAACCCAAATTAGTAGAATCAGGAATGCAAAAGGGGAGATAACAACAAACACCATGGAAGTCCAGGAAATCATCAGAGACTACTTTGAGAACCTATATTCAAATAAATTTGAAAATCTAAAAGAAATGGACAGATTTCTAGATACATATGATCATCCAAAACTGAACCAAGAGGAAATTAATCACCTGAATAGACCTATAACACAAAATGAAATTGAAGCAGCAATCAAGAGTCTCCCCAAAAAGAAAAGTCCAGGACCTGATGGATTCTCTGCTGAATTCTATCAGACCTTTAAAGAAGAACTGATACCAACCCTCCTTAAACTGTTCCATGAAATAGAAAGGGAAGGAAAACTGCCAAACACATTTTATGAAGCCACTATTACACTTATCCCAAAACCAGGCAAAGACACCTCCAAAAAGGAGAACTATAGGCCAATCTCCTTAATGAACATTGATGCAAAAATCCTCAACAAAATAATGGCAAACCGAATTCAGCAACACATCAAAAAGATTATCCACCACGACCAGGTAGGCTTCATCCCAGGGATGCAGGGGTGGTTCAACATACGAAAATCAATAAACGTAATAAACCACATTAACAGAAGCAAAGACAAAAACCACTTGATCATCTCAATAGACGCAGAAAAAGCCTTTGATAAGATCCAACATCATTTCATGATAAAAGCTCTAAGAAAACTAGGAATAGAAGGAAAGTTCCTCAACATTATAAAAGCTATATATGACAAACCTACAGCCAGCATTATACTTAACGGAGAAAAATTAAAACCGTTCCCTCTAAAATCAGGAACCAGACAAGGATGCCCACTATCTCCACTCCTATTCAACATAGTACTGGAATTCCTAGCCAGAGCAATTAGGCAAGAAGAAGGAATAAAAGGAATACAAATAGGTAAAGAAACTGTCAAAATATCCCTATTTGCAGACGACATGATCCTATACCTTAAAGACCCAAAAAACTCTACTCAGAAGCTTCTAGACATCATCAATAGCTATAGCAAAGTAGCAGGATATAAAATCAACATAGAAAAATCATTAGCATTTCTATACACTAACAATGAGCAAACGGAAAAAGAATGTATGAAAACAATTCCATTTACAATAGCCTCAAAAAAAATCAAATACCTAGGTGTAAACCTAACAAAAGATGTGAAAGACCTCTACAAGGAAAACTATACACTTCTGAAGAAAGAGATTGAGGAAGACTATAGAAAGTGGAGAGATCTCCCATGCTCATGGATTGGTAGAATCAACATAGTAAAAATGTCGATACTCCCCAAAGTAATCTACATGTTTAATGCAATTCCCATCAAAATTCCAATGACATTCATTAAAGAGATTGAAAAATCTACTGTGAAATTTATATGGAAACACAAGAGGCCACGAATAGCCAAGGCAATACTCAGTCAAAAGAACAATGCAGGAGGTATCACAATACCTGACTTCAAACTATATTACAAAGCAATAACAATAAAAACAGCATGGTACTGGCACAAAAACAGACATGAAGACCAGTGGAACAGAATAGAGGATCCAGATATGAAGCCACACAACTATGAGCAACTTATCTTTGACAAAGGAGCTAAAAATATACGATGGAGAAATAGCAGCCTCTTCAACAAAAACTGCTGGGAAAACTGGTTAGCAGTCTGCAAAAAACTGAAACTAGATCCATGTATATCACCCTATACCAAGATTAACTCAAAATGGATCAAGGATCTTAATATCAGACCCCAAACTCTTAAGTTGATACAAGAAAGAGTAGGAAATACTCTGGAGTTAGTAGGTATAGGTAAAAACTTTCTCAATGAAACCCCAGCAGCACAGCAACTAAGAGATAGCATAGATAAATGGGACCTCATAAAACTAAAAAGCTTCTGTTCATCAAAAGAAATGGTCTCTAAACTGAAGAGAACACCCACAGAGTGGGAGAAAATATTTGCCAATTATACATCAGACAAAGGACTGATAACCAGAATATACAGGGAATTTAAAAAACTAAATTCTCCCAAAACTAATGAACCAATAAAGAAATGGGCATGTGAACTAAACAGAACTTTCTCAAAAGAAGAAATTCAAATGGCCAGAAAACACATGAAAAAATGCTCACCATCTCTAGCAATAAAGGAAATGCAAATTAAAACCACACTAAGATTCCACCTCACCCCTGTTAGAATAGCCATCATCAGCAACACCACCAACAACAGGTGTTGGCGAGGATGTGGGGAAAAAGGAACCCTTTTACACTGTTGGTGGGAATGTAGACTAGTACAACCACTCTGGAAAAAAATTTGGAGGCTACTTAAAAAGATGGACATCGATCTACCATTTGATCCAGCAATACCACTCTTGGGGATATACCCAAAAGACTGTTACTCCAGAGGCACCTGCACATCCATGTTTATTGCGGCACTATTCACAATAGCCAAGTTATGGAAACAGCCAAGATGCCCCACCACTGACAAATGGATTAAGAAAATGTGGTATCTATACACAATGGAATTTTATGCAGCCATGAAGAAGAACGAAATGTTATCATTCGCTGGTAAATGGATGGAATTGGAGAACATCATTCTGAGTGAGGTTAGCCTGGCTCAAAAGACCAAAAATCGTATGTTCTCCCTCATATGTGGACATTAGATCAAGGGCAAACACAACAAGGGGATTGGACTATGAGCACATGATAAAAGCGAGAGCACACAAGGGAGGGGTGAGGATAGGTAAGACACCTAAAAAACTAGCTAGCATTTGTTGCCCTTAATGCAGAGAAACTAAAGCAGATACCTTAAAGCAACTGAGGCCAATAGGAAAAGGGGACCAGGAACTAGAGAAAAGGTTAGATCAAAAAGAATTAACCTAGAAGGTAACACCCACACACAGGAAATCAATGTGAGTCAATGCCCTGTATAGCTATCCTTATCTCAACCAGCAAAACCCCTTGTTCCTTCCTATTATTGCTTATACTCTCTCTACAACAAAATTAGAGATAAGGGCAAAATAGTTTCTGCTGGGTATTGAGGGGGGGAGCGGGAGGGGGTGGAGTGGGTGGTAAGGGAGGGGGTGGGGGCAGGGGGGAGAAATGAACCAAGCCTTGTATGCACATATGAATAATAAAAGAAAAATGAAAAAAAAAATAATAATTTGGAGACACTAGAAGATCAAATGTGGCTTTTGAGGCAACTATTAAAAGTTATAGTTCAGGCTGGGTATGTAACTTAGTGGTAGAGGGCTTGCCTAGCATGCACCAAGCCCTGCGTTCAATCCTCAGCACAAGAAAACAAGCTATAGTTCAGATTCTGTTTTCAATGATTTCCTCATTAGCTTAGTTAGCATCTCTCTTGTTACACATATGACAAACTCTTCATTATCTGACGTCAAATTCACTCCAGTGTGGAATTATTTGTGGGATTTTGAGCATATGTTCACCTTACACCAAACTGCTTAGAACCCTGAAGTACTTGGGAACACACTAAGAACATCTGATTTGTCTGTTCCATGTTATCCAAGCAGCTTTCCCTCCTCCTATTTACAAATTATACCCAAGAGAACAATGTTCATCTTTATAAAGATAACATCTCCAGAAGATACAATTTACTATATTTATGTACCAACTCACTTGACCCTACTCAACACTCTTATCTATTTCTTCATCTTCCCTAACACAGTGCGAATCCCTAACTTCTCTAGAGGTTTAAATAAAATTAAGCCCACTTAGGAAAGTACAAACTTGGAATCTTTTTAAAGCTAGGAATTACTGTGATACAAGCAGTAACAATTTAAGGTAGAAATCAGTTACTTTTAAAACAGTATCAAATATTATAGAATGTCCTGTTGTGAAAAGCTGTTTAGCACAAAATTAGCAATCAAGGCTTTTTGCCAGCCTCCTTAGCAGCTGTTGAAACATGTTTGGAATCTTAGCATGAGAAAAGCTGCAGCAACTATAAACTACAGTGGTTCATCTGAAATGCATTTAGGGTTATGCAAAACATCTGCAAAGGAAAGAAAGCTCTAGGGGGGGTAAAAGGGCAAGTTAGTAAAGTTTCTCAGAATTATCTCAGGGCCTGTCAGGGAAGGTTTAAAAAAAGGTTTCCTTAGCAGCTGCCAGACATAGAATTGGAGCTACCAAGAGTTAAAGGAATCAAACAAAGGGTGGAAGGACCCACGGGAATTTCTGTCTCAGTCTTAGAATGAGGAAATGCATGAGGGCATAGTCACAAACCTTCTACATAGAGGAATATATGAAGAAATGGGATGGGTTGGATGATATATGATTCAGCACAGTCTATTCACAAACATGAAGAATTTTTCACAGTATGCAAAGTACTCATTACAGTGATTTCCAAAGAATAGCTTCTTAGCAGCAACTTTAGATGGAATAAAACTGAATTAAGCAACATTAATAAATCAGAAGCTTGATCTGAAAGACTAGAAAATGCATTTTTAAAGGAAAACAAAATATGAGTGCAAAATCAAAGAAGATAGTAGGGAGAATTCTGAGTAATGAATATTGTTAAGGATTGACATGCATTTGAGTCAAGTTCACAATAAATTCAGGAAAGTAAATTCAGGAATTGAAGAAGACAACAACTATTCTCAATGGGTTATTTTTCTTTAATTTATATTGGCCAAGTGATATATCTTCTCTTGCTCCTCTTTTTTGTAATCTTCTAAGTCATTTATGAGCCAAATATATGAAAAATGGAAATTTCTTGAGATTCATGTAGAAAACTTTCACAATAAAATGTACGTCTATGTTGATTATCTTTCCATCAAGTGTTTAGTAGTAACCTTAGACATCCTGGAGAAATAAGGTGTAGAATATTCAATGGATTTAGTCTATGAGGAGTTGTAAATTTAAGACTGCACTAGGTAGCTGGCACTGTCTTCTAATGTATTATAAGACAGCTTATAACTGCTATGCATTTTAAAGATTGTTTTGATGTCAAAAAAATCCAGGTAACTGGACACTAGAGAGTTTGCTTAAGGCCACACTCCCTGAAGTTAGCAAAATATAGAAATATTTCTAACTTCCAGTCTAGTCCATATTACTTTCTACATTTACTTGTTGAATAAATCTAGACTACTAACTAAATAAATATATTAAATAATAATCTTAATTTTTAATTAGAGTGGTAACCATATGTGAACAGTATGATACTTTGCCAAAAGTAGAGCAAGGTCAAAACCTTTGTTATATATATTCCTACTACCTGTGTAGAGAGAGCCTTTCTCCAAGAAGTTCATCCTGAATCAATATACTAGTTTTCCTTAACATTAGGTGTCCCACACTCCAACCTCCTCCATAGCCAGGTCAATCTATTACCAACACCTAAACTTTTCGTAGTCAATGTTATCTCTTTATCTTTGCATGCAAGTTCTACCTATTTCCAATATTTTCATAGCACCTTCCCAGTCCATTCCCAAATGCTTCAATTCCTTTATAACACAGCTCAATTTTCATGTACTTTATCAAGATGTCTGACTAGTCTAAGCCTATACTTATCTTTCCACAACTTTGAATTCCTCCAATACTTATGAACAGCTTACACAACAAAATTATAATCTTGTTCATATGGAGGAAATTATGTGAAAAAATAAGGCTTTGTTCTTACAAATAGATACCTTGAGGTGAGGGCTCAAACACTGCATTTGACCTCCTATGATATCTACCACTATAGTGCTATCATTCATCCTAAAGGACTTACTGGGTACCACTTTATGCTCTTAGCACCATACAAGTGCATTATGGGTATAGAAGACATGAGCAAAAAAAAATCCATAAATGTTTCTCGTACAAATGAATAAATACAGTAATGTATTATGTTTAGTCACATTATTCACCCTTTTTGGATTTGGCTATCTTTCCCCTTGGTTCTAGAATTTCTGTGGAAGGGCCTCCTTTCCAAGCATCCTGTTTTCAATACATTTTCTAATGCAAACAGAAATTTGCAACCCTTACCATTAAAGTAGCACCATATAAGTTCAATAATTATTGGAACCTCAAATGCATGGGTGACACCTTAGCCCAATAATAAACCTTAATCTTCAGAGCAATAAGAATACCAGGGGCTCTAGACTGAGGGTCAGGAACCTGGTTTTTATCATTAGTTTATTGTGTGTTATTAGCCAGGTTACTTGGCCACTTTAGACTTGCCCCCTCAATCCTTGCTTCTCAAAATGTGGTTCATGGACCAGCAATATGGGCATCACCTAGGAGTTTGTTAGAAATGCAGAATCTCAGGCCATATCCTACAGCTACTAAATTAGAATACAGTTTTAATAAGATCCTCCAGTTAATCTGTATACACATTAAACTTTCAGAAACACTACTCTAGATTGAGAATTTTAAGATGAGATTATATCTTTTCACCATTGTTTCCCCTAATACCTATTAATGAACCTAGTACATAGTAATCATTCAATAATTTTTGAAAGAATGAATGAAAATATAAAATAAATAGCTAAGATTGGTTATTTTTCTGGTACTTTCCAAACTTAATGCTCTATAATTATAGGCCAAGCTTAAATTGGTTAATTTCAACATAGGCAAAATGGAACTTAAAACTAAATATTGCTTGGCAGCTAATGTCTCTGGACTATATTTCCACTTCCTCAGTGAGAAAATATATGCCAACTCAAAGCACAGCATTTTTAATTAAATTAGTTAAAAACACTGGAGATTAAAGTGTGAGTGTGTGTGTGTATTTTCCTCTACAATCAATATTTGTATGTATTCACTGAGATCCAGGATTTTGGCATTAAAAACGTTCAATATGTTTTTACAAGTAAAAAAAAAGTTATCCTGGCCAGCTGTTTTTATAGCTCTTGTCTACTAGCTGGCTTTAAATAATAACAAGAGAAAGGGAATGTATACCATTATTTACAGAGACTGTCAAACCTTGTGCACTGAATTTCTTGCCCCACTTCCACTACTTGTCTCTAGCTTTCAGAGAGTTTAAATTATCTCATACCCACTCCTGGGCTTCTGAATGTCCAAACTCACTTGGCTTTCACTTTTTTCTAAATATACATTGCATAAGTTCATATCTTCCCTAACAAGGCTCAGTTATTTCAGTAATATCCTAAGTAAGAATGAAAATGTAGAAATATCCATATTGTAATAACATCTACTAATATGATTCTGCTATTGCAGTTTGAAATTATAGGGGCTGTCATCCAATTGCCAGTAAGGCTAAACTGGAGATATCTGAATCTGGGAACACTGGATATCAATTTGCAGACATCCAAATGCATTAAGACTTCCACTTATTTCTGAAAAGTTCTGATAAATGATCTACTCTCATTGCTAACTAGCAATGAATTGATTACCTACACAAATGAATATAAATATGCTACTTGTATAATTTCCATGACTAATTATGGTGCTTTTCTGAAAATCTCCAACAAATTCTCAGCCTTTGACTTTCTTTCTTTCTTTCTTTCTTTCTTTCTTTCTTTCTTTCTTTCTTTCTTTCTTTCTTTCTTTCTTTCTTCTCTCTCTCTCTCTCCTTCTCTCTCTCTCTCTCTCTCTGTCTCTCTCTCTCCTCTTCTCCATTTTTTTTTCAGACAACATCTCATTATATAACCCAGGCTGACCTGGAATTCATAATACTCCTGCCTCAGCTTCCCAAGTGCTTGGACTACAGAGGTGTACCACCATGCCCAGTCGAGCCTTTGACTTTCTGAAAGTTCTTATCATGTCTAAGTGAACTGCCCCTTATGTACATCTGTGGGAACACCTGGTATCTTGAGCATTGGTAACTGTAAAAGCACAGACAAAAAAAATTTTTAATATTTCATTTATGTTCTATGCCAGAACACTGCTACTACTTCAGAGTATATGGCTAAAAGTCAGGATTTGGCAAGAAGGTAATATTTCTGAAGGATGGAGCTTTATGTTTCTGTTTCTTTTGTTTGTCAAAAAAGTGGAATTATAAGATTAACCATATAATTCTTTCTCTACTACTGTTCTAAGTGGTCTTAACATTTATAGTATAAATTCCTAAACCATTTATCTATAATGCTAGTATAAATATTCTCATAACTGTCCTTTCTAAAAGAATGGTGAGGAATTAAAAACTGGTATAGTATGCCAATAAATCTATCATGGTTGAAAATAATGATATTTGTTTATTACAGCTCAGATTTAAGCAGAATCTGTTGTAGAATGTACAGCAACTTAGAGTTAAAACCTTGCTAAAGGGAAGACGTGACCCAGATTGTCACAATTGAATTTTAAACCTGGCTAAAAAACAAACCATCTAACTAAGTCTACACATAGCATTATTCACACATGTTTAATCTGTTAATGTCTTAGTTCAACTGCTTTAACAAAATACTAAGACTGGATTCAAACAGCATACATTTATTTCTCATAGTTCTGGAGGCTGGGAAGTCCCAGATCAGGGTGCTAGCGTGGTCACTTCTGCTGAGATCACATATCTTGGTTTGCAAACAGTCATTTTCTTGCTATGGTATTACATAGCAAAGAGGAGAGAGAGAGAAACAGAGAGAGAGAGAGAGAGAGAGAGAGAGAGAGAGAGAGAGGTGGAAAAAGGGAGGAAGGAGGGAGGAGGATGGAAAGGGAGGGAAGAGAGAGAGGGAAAGAGAGCATCTCCTTCTCATTTTATAAGAGCATTAATTTCATTCACTCTCATGACCTAATTACCACCTAAAGGCCCCACCTTCAAATACTATTACATTGAAGTTAGGATTTCACTATATGAATTTGGGGAAAGGGGAAAGTAATATTCAATGTATTGCCATTGAATATAACCAGAATGCTTAAGAATCTGACTTCCGTCTTGCAACACTTGAAAAATTTCACACACACACACACACACACAAATACAGCAGCACTGAAAACCCAGCCATTGCCCAGGAAACATTATTAGGTGACCTGAGTTATTCAGGTACAGTTTTCCTGAAAAGAGAGTAATTTCATGTGGTAGTTTCAATGTCTATGGCATCCTCTTTCCCAGAAATCAAACTCTAGAACTGACCAATAGCCAGCAAACTTTAAAATACCTGGAATTCTCTAAAATCTAATTGATTCTGTATGAATACAACCATACAAAAAAGAATATTTTCATTTCTTAGGACTAACCCCATGTACTGGATAGTTTGAAACTGGAAGGTTTGAACAGAATCTTTTCCTTCACAGTTCTGGAAACAAGAAGTTGAGGTGCTGGCAGGGCTGTTCTCTCTTCAAAGTCTCTAGGGATAGATCCTTCCTTCCCACTTTTTTGTGACTTTTAGTAGCCAGACTCTCCTTGACTTGTGTCAACATCACTTCAATCTGTACCTCTCTCTTCTCATGCCTATCTTTCCTCTGTCTAAGTTACCCTCTTCCTATAAGGACAACAGTCACATTGGACTAGGGTCCACTCCCATCCAGTATGACCTTACCTGAACTTGATTACATCAACAAATACCTTATTTCCAAGTAAGGTCAAATTCATAAGTACCCAGGTTGAGGACTTCAACACATCTTCTTGGGAGACATAATTCAACACAAAACACTGAGGAAAATGATGTGTGGATGTTCCTTTGGGTTCTATTTTTCCTTAACTTTTCAATTCAAATGTTGAACAAGAAATCCCATCACATTCTATATCATTAATTTTACTATATTATTTCTAAAACACTGAAACACAATAAATAATATTTTGTGAATAAATGTGAAACACAATAAATGCAAACACAGAAATTCAATTTGCTTTGCTAATTTTTATATCACTTTTTAAGTTTCTTCCAAATCCTATACTGGATAAATACATATCTCAGAACTAGAATCAAGTGCATAGTCATCAAAGACCAAAACCACAGATGTCAAAGCCTCCATGTGGTCAATGCCTTTAAGCAGACAGTCTGCTACAATTTGTACCAACTGACATTTCCAGGTGGTGTACAAGAGAAGCCCCAGGGAGTCTGTATTGCTTCAATGTAGCCATGGGGTAACATATATCACAGAAATCAACTTAAAAAAAAAATCATCCTCTAAGTGATCTACGTGCTTCTTAATTGACTTACTTCTTTCCCTTAAATTTGTCCTAGTAAAAAGTGAGTACATAACTCACACAATTTCTATTGTTTTATGAAATTATAATATTTATACAGATGCTGACATTGGATAAATTCACTGTCTATACTGTGGAACAACAATCAGTCACACTGGCAAGATTATGTAGGGTGTCTTAAGAAAATTGCAATGCTAGAACAAGCTCTGTGATAGGCCAGTGGTACACTCTTGTAAAAGAACATGATGAATCAATTTGACACCACTAGAACAATGGCTTCTAGAAGCGCTTGGGGAATATTTTGCTGCTAGCTCTGATTAACTTAAATGCAAAATAAAATGAACAGATGGCTATGACATTTGTTATCTCATAGGGAAGAATGGTATATTGAGTCCCGTACAATTAAGTCTTTCTGGGCCTTTTAACTCTCAAATCTCAGTTCAGTGCTACTACAAGCTCTGAGATTAATCATGCTCCAAGGCAGGAGGAAGCTAGAAAGTTAATCCTAAACCAAATAGTAGCTGATTTCCTCAAAATTGAGCTTACTAGCTGGTGTCTCTATGTTGAGCTACATTGTTTGTGTGTGTGTGTGTGTGTGAGAGAGAGAGAGAGAGAGAGAGAGAGAATCTAATATGTACCTTAATACCTAATACCTATAGCTAAATGTTGGTCTTCTGCTTCCTTATCCAAGTCTCTGCCTTCATTTTTATACCATCTCTCCAATTTTAGGATTATGATTGATCACTGAATCCTGACAGAAACTCAGGTCCATCCTAATAACCCAGTTTCTATTACTGGCTTCCCAATGCCCTCTGAAGGTTCATGTGATGACAATAGCTGTCCTGATCTCTACAAATAATGTTATGAGAATCAAAAGTATTTTAAGGTTGCAAAGCTCTGTACAAATATAGGGACCATGTTTTAATAAAGGGCAGGAATTTCTGAACATTTATACAGGGGTCTTTTTGTCCCTCCATATTCATCGAATATTGAAGAGTTACCATGAGGTAATGAATTGTGTACACAACAAAAACTGCGACAGAATAAATGAAGTTCATAGTCTTGCAACATACTTCTGAAATTAGAAAAGCACGGTTGAAGCTCTACCACTTATCTATCACTAATACAAAAGCTTTACTTACTTGGTTAGTCACCTTTTCATTACGATAACAAAATACCAGGCAGGCTATCTTAGAAAGAAGAGTTTGCTCATAATTATGAGATGCTTGAAAATCCAAACACTATGGCACAAGTTCTGGTATGGGTCTCCACTGATTTTATTATATCATAATCAGAACATGATGTATCTCTGTGTCTGTGTGGTCTCTCTTCCCCACCTTAAAAAACTATCAAGATTCAATCATGGCAGTTGTACTTTAATGACCTAACCTAACCAGTTTCCAAAGTCACCACCACTAAATAGCATAGTTTAATTAAGTTTTGCCTCTCTTAATATCACTGATATATGAAACTCCTACATGAGTTTGGGGGACAAACCATAATTCAGACCATAGTACTTTTTCATCTATAAAATTGAGAAAATAAAATTTCCTTATAAGTTATTTGCCATATTAATTGAGATAATAATGAATATAAAGGAACTAACAGATTCAGTAAAGTAAATGCATGCGGTAAATACTCAATAAATTCGCATTATCATTATCATTGACAATATTATTCTTATTATTAAGAACCTAGATATTATTCAAGACACTGTGAGCACTCTTATGCTTTCCCAAACCACGATTACACTCTATGTTATCACCCTCAACCATCACAGATAAGCCTTTCAGAAACTACAGAAAGGCAAAACCTAAAAAGTGATGATGGCAAGAAAACCGGCTCAAACATTCAAGAATACATGTGGTTTTCATTTTCCTGAAACGGAAGCCAAAGTCCAAGTTTATAACGTCAGGCAAAACTGAATAACACAACCCAACTTTGGATTCTACATTAGTGGACCCAGGTGGTTAGTCATAAACCGCAGCAAATCTGATCAGACAATCTCAGGTCAGCATTTGACCCTTCACATCCAAAGTAGGTTTAAATAAGGAAACAGCAGAATTTAAGCCTGGAGATGAAGAGAAGAACAGATGGAATGGTTCACACAGAAGCATAGCTGAGACACAAAAGTTTCCTGTCTGATGGACGGCTCTCTGTCCTGTCCTTAAGTATCCTTGTGAGTATGAGTGCTTAGGGTCTAGCAGCAGCATACAGTAATGGTGAATAAGTCTCTGTTCTCCAGGTACTGGTTCAACATAAGAGCTTATTTTGTTGTTGCTGTTGAACTTTTTATTCATTTATTCATGTGTGCATACATTGTTTGGGCCATTTCTCCCCCCTTCCCCCCATTCTTAATCCCCAGGAAGTCACATGTGCATATAAGTCTGAAAACTTAACCTGTAGATATCTAGTTAGTGTATTGATGAGGCTTTGATATTGGCTTTGGTCTTGCCAACTATACTCACTATTCATTTTATTTTTTTTATATATTTGAGGTATATATCATAATATTTTGATATATTTGTTTTGAAATACATATACACAGTGAACTTATTATAACTCAACAAATGAACATACTCATTGTCTCATAAACTTATCTTCCTTTGTACAGATATTATTTTCTGTTTATATTAGAGTAGGTTAGGGAAAAGAAAATGCTGGTAAGGAAAAGAGAGACCTTGATGAGAATAATGAATAACATATAGTGTTTGTCTTGTGCTATTCTAAATGCTTTTCATGGACTGAAGGTGTGGCTCAAGCAGTAGAGTGCTGCTTTGCAAGTGTAAAGCCCTAAATTCAAAGCCCAGTCCTAACAATTAAAAAAAAAGACAAAACAAATGCTTTTCAAGAGATTGTCTCATTTAACAACCCTCAGAATCCCTACAAGATAGATATTATTATTATTATTATTATTATTATTATTTGCCAGGTGCTAATATGAGGCACAGTGAGGCTACGTGGTGAATCTAGGATTAAAAACTCATCAGTCAAGATCCAATTTCTCTAGTTCTAATTCTGAGCATCTAGTAGTGCCTCAATAAATATTTCTGAATAAATGAATAAATGCATGTTGAATATTAGAAAATGTTGCAATTGTATGTCTATGCCCTGATTCTCTTAGATTGCAAGAATACTGCTATACAAAAGTGCTTTCTATGGCTCTTTAATATTTCTTCCTGCATAGTTAGTGCTAACAGATAATAGGAACTGATGATGGAAATAAGAATTAGATTCAATACCTAATAGAGGGTTCATGTTTATCATGTCTACAACAGCACTCTTTATTTTATTCCCTAAATTTGCTCCACCTTCAGCCTTTCTGGCCTCAATTAATCCTTGTTGATTATCTTCAAAATATTTACAGAATCTGACCATTTCTCACTATTACTACGGAAACCACCTTGGTCCAAGTCCCTGCTAATGACTTTGTGAAATATTGAAAGAACTATCTCCTTGCTTCTGCTTTGGCCTCATTTTTAGCAACCAACAATATCCCATTAGCAATCTAAGTCAGGTCATGTCATTATCCTGTTCACTTCACTGGCTCCTATCTCACTCAGAGAAAGAAAAAGATCTTACAATGGCCCAAAGAGTCCCCCTTGCACATCCATATCTTATGTTCTTGACCACATCTATGTTTCTGTCTTTCCCATGCTCCATGCACCCCAGCCACACTGGCCTCTGTGCTGTGCCTCTAACTCACATGGAATGTTCCCCACAAAAAGACTGCTTCTCTACCTGCAATTTTTATTCCCATACCTGTATGGCTCACCCCTGACATCCTTCAAGTCTCTCCTTGTATGTCACCTTAGTGAGGTACATCCTGACCACCCTGATTAAAATCACACTCTTCCCCAGCACTCTAGATTTCTTTATCCTGTTTTACTTAATTTTTCTAAATCCCTTATCTTTAGAACATATAACACAATATAATAATGTGCTATGTTAACTGCCTGTCTCTATTTACTACAATGTTAACTCCACAACAGCAGCTCTTTTTCATCTGTTTTGTATACTGATGCATCCCATGAACCTAGAATGTTACTTACTACAGAGTTACCACTCAATTCATATATGTTTGTTAATATGGGAGATTCTCATACAAAATATTAATGAACAGGCCCCAATCTATGTGGTTGTACTTAAAGCAGTATTTCAAGCTAACTCAGGCCCATGATAAGCTGTTCACATAGATAAATACCACCACTAAGCCCTCACCAATACTCCCAAGTTTCTTAGATGCTAGTGCAGGTATATTCAAACTGTACTGGTGTTTTATTTACATACAACAAGCCTTAGGATATAAGCAAAGCAAATCCACCATCTAGAATAAAATGTAAACCAGCACATAAGAATGTCAAAATAAAACAGTACTTCTAAGGGTCTTCCCTGAAAATGAGCACATGAAACTAGACTGTTTCAAATGTTAACAATAAAGCTGATAAACATATGAAAACCAACACATTTAACATTTATGCAAAACCTATAAAAACATTTCAACTTGAGATTTTGTGTTTACTTTTTTCTTCATTTGTTAAAAACTAAATCATAATCAAGTGATGTGATATGTCCTATAAAACATTTCTGTCTGAAATTCAAAATACTATTTTTTATTATAAAATAGTATGTGTGCATGGTAGAAAATTAGAAAATAAAAGTAAGCAAAAACTTTTAAACTAAGCCTTCACATCACCACCACCAAAGATCCCTTATTTAACTCAGTGGTGAATATACCTCCAAACTTTCTTTAGGAATGTATGTATATATATGTATACACATATACATATATATGTGTGTATATATATATATAATAGATGAGTTTATATGTATATGTTATATATAATACATCAGCATATATTAATTGTGATTATTTGCATTCTTGAGTATAATCTACTTTGACCAAATTCAGTCCCTCTATTATTTCTTACCCTCCCTTACCCCTTTTGAAGACAATTTCAATGGATTTCCTTGTTCTATTTTCATACATGCATTTGAAGTATTTTAATCATGATCACCCCCTTCACCCTCTCCTTCCACCCTCTACCTTCCCACTACTTCTCACCTCCAAAGAGTCTCCCCCATTTTATTCTTGTGTAATTTTTTTTTAGGCCTAGTTTCTGCATACGAGAGAGAACATGCAATATTTGTCTTATCAGTCTGGCTTATTTCCCTTAATGTGATGATTTCCAGTTCCATACATTTTCCTGCAAATGTAATTCCAATCTTCTTTATGGCTGAATAATAGTCCATGTGTTTATATACCACATTTTCTTTATCCATTCATTAGTTGATGGAAACCTGGGCTGATTCTATGGTTTGGCTGTTGTGAATAGTGCTGTGATAAACATGGGTATGCAGTTATTTTTATTGTATGCTGACTTACATTCCTTCAGATATATACCCAGAAGTGGTAGAACAGGATCATATGGCTGTTCTAGTTTTAGTTTTTTGAAGAACTCCATACTGATCTCTGTAGTGGCTGCACTAATTTACATTCTCATCAACAGTGTACAAGGGTTGCTTTTCTCCCTACAGCCTCACCAGCATTTGTTGCTTGTTTTCTTGATGATTTCCATTTTGACTGGAGCAAGATGTAATCTGTTTCATTTTTGATTTGCATTTCCTTCATGGCTAAGGCTGTTGAATATTTCTTCATGTATTTATTGACCATTTGCATTTCTTTTTTTGAGAACTGTCTGTTTAATTCATGTGCCCATTTATTAACTGAATTATTTCTTATTTTAGTATCTAATGTTTTGAACACTTTATATATTCTGGATATTAATCCTTTGATGAATAACTGGCAAAATTATTCTCCTATTCTGTAGGACTATAAAGAATGTACCTGAACATAAACATAATAAAGACTATCCACAATAAACCTAAAGCCAACATCATACTAAACATGGGAAATCTGCTGTCCCAAAGGTCTTGCATGTTCTATTCGTACTTCTTTAGGTTTTCTTTCTCTGTCTTCATCTGCACATTCTAATGAATCTACCTTCAACTCCTGATATTCTGTCTTCAATTTGATCCAGTCTACTGGAGAGACTTATGATTTTTTTATTTGACTTATTGAGCTTTTCATTTCCAGAATTTCAATTTGATATTTTTTCAGAATTTCTGTATTTTTATTGAATTCCTCTTTCATGTCCTGAGTTGTCTTCTTTATTTCATTCAGCTCTTTATTTGAGTTTTCTTGGAATTCATTCAGATGTTTATTCATATCCTCTTTAATTTCATTGACCATTCTTATTATCATTTTTTAAATTCTTTGAGAATTCATTCACTTCATTGTCATGACTGTTTATTACTGTAGAATTGTTGTGTTTTGGATGACTTAAGATGCATTGTTTTTTTATGTCTCTTATGTTACACTGTGAGGCCAAGTCATTGGTTGGAATTTTTAACCATTTATAGTCTTTTAGTTGAAATATTCTCAATGATCAGGAAGCACAATGTAGTGAATGAGTTGAGGTGCTGTTTCTCACCACTGGACTTAGGGTATGACTCAGTAGCCAAGCATTTACCCATAAGCCCAGAGCACTAAGTCTGATCCCCAACACTGCTCAGCTTGAGGAAAATATCTAGGGCGCTTGTAGAAGAGTCAGTTGCCCACTTCTGGGTTGCTTTCATTATAGAATCTTCCCTTCTTTGAATAGTGGGAGTTGCTTCTGGCTTCCAAGAGCCTTATAGTCTATAGGCCAAAGAGGTTTCTACTTGCTTCACAAGCACCCAGTTTGAACTCCCCAGTTTGCAGCAAGGGTTCTTGTCTAGGGGAAACCCATAAATGTCAGAGTGGGAAACAAACAGAGCACTGAATTCCTCACTGGGAGAACTGAGGAACTTATGTGCTCTGCCTGCTGATCTTAATGCTTATAAACCTTGTCTAGGTTTATAAACCTCATCCACATGTGGATGAGGAAGCTATGGATATCTCATGATTCAGAGTCTGGACTTGGGGCCCTCATTCTCACCTGGCAACAAACATGTGCCAGGATGCAATGCTTTCAGGCCCTGTCCAGCAGTTCACGTCCTGTGGGGGAAGAGGGTGCTGTGGAAGTCAAATGATTCAGATGGTTCAGGTTTGAGGGTTATCAGACCCACCTGGCTGCAAACACACACAGGTATGCAGTTCTCAGAGGTAGGCCTCAGTGCTTTCAGACCCTGCCCATCAGTTCACTTCCCTGTGAGGGGGCAGAAGCTGTGAATAGTACATTATTCAGAAGGTCTGGGCTCATGACCCTCAGACTCACTTAACAGCCAACACACACATAGGCAGGAGGCCAGACCTGGAAGATGAATACAGGCTCAGTGCTTTGTTTCTGCTCAGACCCTTAGGGGATGGAATTTGCTCCTCACCAGGGAGTGTGGGCCTCCAACCACCGTGTCCTTTGCTGCCAGAGCTCCCAGATACAAGAACTTCTCTGTGGGACCATGTCAGACCCTCTCCCTCTCCACAATCGCCTCTCAGTGTCTCCCACCCAGACACTATGGCAGAGTGTCCTAAGACTCCATAAGCCATAATTGTTCCTTGTTTTCAAGCTCCCAGAGTAGTTCAATCTCAAATAGGCCTTTCTCAAGGTGGAATCTTGCTATAGCTTTCAAGAGATGAGAGGAGTGACAGAATGTCTTACTTCACCAAGTCTAGCCTTCCATACTGGAGGAGTCACTATTTCACCAAATCCCCCTCTGCATTTGTCTTGTGAGAGGTATGGGTTTATCCTGCAGCTAGAATTGTCAGCCATTTGCCAGAGCTGTCCACCTTACCTTGTGATTACATCATTAGCTTCCCTCTCCCCTTCCTGGGGACCTGACGCTGGGCTTGGAACTATTTGCTGCTTTTCTCTTTTGCCTGTTTCTCCATGTTTTTCTGTTGTCCTGCTACTTGTTTTGTGATTCCTGATGGTCTTCATCTCCTCCTCTCTTTTTGTCCTCAGAATATACTCTCTTCTACATTACCTGACTTTACCTTCACAGAGTCAAAATGGTAGGTGCATCTAATCTGCCATCTTGGCCAACCTCTTATTTCTTAATGGTGTTAGGGACTGATGCCAGGGCTTCACGCACACTAGGCAAGCACTCTACTACTCAGCCATATCCCCAACCCTGATTTTACATATTTTTGACCAAAATAAGATACTGTTTAACACCCACTTTTCTTTTTTTTTTTTTCCTTTTAATTTGATTATTTATTTTCTATGTTAGATATCCAAACCAATACCATTCATGGGTTTAAGACAGCGGTTAGTTTTCACTTACTATGTCTGTTAAATGTTAGCATAAGCTAAGTTTCTAGGTATGGTAACATAAATAAGGCATTTTAAAGCCTGGAGTGTGGGCCGGAGGAATGGCTCAAGCAGTAGAGCACCTGCCTAGCAAGTGGAAAGCCCTGAGTTCAAACCCCAATGCCGCCAAAAAAAAAAGTTTTAGCCTGGAGTGCCCTCCATTCTAAGACCCAGACATGAAGAAGTGACTGCTGGGCTGTTTTGGTTTTGAATGACAGTGTTCCTCCCAAAATCCATGTTGAAACCTAAAGGCACTGTATCAATATGGAGACGAGGCCTTTGGGAGGTGATGAGGACACAAAGACTGTTCTCGTGATCGCTGTGGCTGGAGCTCAGTGGCAGAGCACATGAAGGCTCTGGGGTTGATCCCCAGCACCACACAAAACAAGGAATGAAATAAAAGGCTCAAGACAAAGGGAGAGCTCTTGTGCCCTCTGCCTTCCACCAGGTGAGGACAAAGTAGCCATGTGCCATCTAGAAGCAGAGGGAAGCCTTTGCCTGGCACCAGTGCTGGCGTCTTCATCTTGAACTTCTCAGCCTTCACAAGTATAAGGAACAAATTTCTGTTCTTTTTTTACAGAAGAGTAATTTTCATTTGCTAAGATATCACACCTGCTGAGAGCGTCAGTAGAGGGTCACGTGGAGTGGAGTCTGTCCTTGGAGCCTGCAGCCAAGGCACTAACTTCCTTGCCACAGACACAGAAAGTAGAGCGGTCGTCGTGAGTGGCTGGGTCGAGGGCTGGGGGCTACTGGGGTTTTTGGGATGAGGGAGATGATGTTTAAAGTATGCAGAGTTTCAGTTTTACAAGTGTTAACACCCGCTTTTCTTAAGTCAATGATATTTCCATTTAAGTAAGTTTTCATCTTATCTAATACTTGAATCACATTGAAATTGCCCCTATAGATAGTTTTCTGAAAAGAGTATTCAGTTTTGGACAATGCCACAAAAAATTATTTAAATCTAATTGTAGCCTAATTTCTTTAGTTGTATTATTCGTACTTTTTTTTTTTAGGTTCTGAGGCTCAAATCCAGGGCCTTGTGCATACTATGCAAGTCATCTATCCCTGCGATACATCACTGGATCCTAGCTACTTGGAAGGCAAAGGTTGGAAGGATCATAGTTCCAGACCAGCCTACACAAAAATTTCACAAGGCCCCATCTCAACAGAAAAAAAAAGCGCTGAGAACCAGTAGCCCACACCTGTAATCATAGCTACTAAGGAAGCAGAGATCAGGAGGATCATGGTTCAAAGCCAGCCCAGGTAAATAGTTTGCAAGACCCTATCTGGAAAAAAAAATCACAAAACAAAGGGCTGGTGGAGTGGCTCAAAGTGTAACCCCTGAGTTCAATCCCCAGTACTGCAAGAAAAAGAAAAGAGGAAAAAAAAGCTGCATGTAATGGCTTTCACCTATCATCTCACCTATAGCAGGAAGTGAAAAAATAGGAGGATAGCAGGAAGTGTGGCTCAAGCAGTAGAGTCCCTGCTTAAAAAGTGAGGAGGTCCAAGATCAACCCCCTGTACTACAAAATAAACAAATAAATAAATAAATAACAAAACCAAGCCCTCTTATCTGAATATATTTTTCTTACATTTGTTTGAATATAATTTAAATTCTGTTCTATGTAAATTCAGCAGCTCATTGAATAAAACTGTAGCGTATCCACTAAAAACTGCAATATATGCCACAAGAAAATAAGAGAAATTTTGTTTAATTATAAGAAGAAGTTTAGATCATTGTAACTATTCAAAAAATACACAGTATCAGAACTGAGTATGTAGCTCAGTGTTAGAGCACTTGCCTAGCTTGCTAAGGTTTCTAAGGTTTTCTTTTCGCTTTTCCCTGTTTGTTTTTTGGGGGGTTTGTTTTGTTTTTTGAGACAGGGTCTTGTTATGTAGCCTTGGCTGTCCTCAAACTCAGGATCCTCCCACCTCATCCTCCTGAGTAGTGGGATTATGGTCCAGCACTTTTTCTAAATATTTATTAGCATGGTGATTACTCATCTGAAACTGAATTTTTTTAACTTCCATTTCTCTCTTTTACTATGTGATAAACTGGTCATGCTCTGTTGCATTGTGTTGAGCTTTTTTTCAGACAAAAAAAGCAAAACTTATCTCTGTTATCCTTAGTGGTAATACAGGATTATTTGATAATATGATGAAGACACTAAAATTGATAGAAAATATTAATTGCTTGTATTCAGCAACTCTTTTTCTTCAACAGTCTTTAAAGTTAAATTTGTTTTGCCCTTAAAAACAATGGAAGGATTACCACTATGATTTTCTGAATGAATACTCTTTATACATATAATATGCAAGCATACATCATTTATAAAATTAACAAATGCATTCATCTTTGCAAACTCCACCATGTCCTTGTGTGTTTGAAATTTGGGTACTATATGTAGAAAAATGAAGATCCTCAAGTTTAGTTCTGCATAATGTTTTTTAAAATTCTGGTGTATTATCTTTTGGGAGGAGGTATGGGACTAGAGTTTGAACTCAGGGCTTCATGCCTTCAAAGCAGGAACTCTAGTACTTGAGCCACACCTCCAGTCCATTTTGCTCTGGTTACTTTGGATATGGGGTCTCATTGAACTATTTGCCTGGGCTTGCCCCAAACCGTAATCTTCCCTATCTCAACCTCCCAAGAAGCTAGAATTATCATCATGAGCCACCAATGCCAAGCAGGTATTAACAACTTTATTAACACATAGAGAGTTACCTCCAAAGATAAAACTAGTATGTGGTCAAAAGCATTATTTAGTTGAAAAGAGTACACAGTTTCTCATAAAACTAAAAATGTGACTATCGTAAAACCCAGTAATTCTACTCTTGGCCATTTATCCGACAGAACTGAAAATTTATGTTCACTCAAAAAACCTACATTTGATTATTTGTGGCTTTATTCTTAATAACCTTAAAGTGGAAACAATCCAAATGTTCTCTAGTGTGTGATTGGATAAACAGACTTTGGTACATCCATATCATGGAAAACTATTCAGCAATAAAGGGAAAGAAACTATTGATACACAAAATAACCTGTATGACTCTCCAGAGATTTGTACTGAATGAAAAAAAAAACCCAATACCAAAAAAGTTATGAACTGCATGATTTCTTTTGTACAATGACAAAATTACATTGATGGAAAATAGATTACTAGAGTTTAGAAACACAGTGGGAGTGAGGTGGTAGGAATGGTTAGAAATACCAGAAATCCACATTATGATCTGTTTTGTATTTTGTCTGTGCTGATGGATATAAGAATCTACCCATGAGATACAATTTTGTAGAAATAAGTATGGATACACAAATGAATAGAAGTGAAATTGGGAAAAATAAACTGAGATTAGTAGATTGTATCATGACAATTATGACTATGATACTGTACCATAGTTTTTTAAGTCATTATCATTGGGGGAAACTGAGGGAAAGGCACAGGAGATTTATCTACATTACTTCTTACAAATTCATGTGAATCTACAAGTATCTCAAAATATTCATGCATAAACATTACAGCAAAATGTTTCACAACTGAATAACATCAGCATTATTTTATTATTATTGTTGTTGTACTGGGGATAAACTGTGATATTTACCAAAGTTCTCACAATATATCATAGTTGAACATCAGCATTATTTTTTGCCTCATGAGTTTGCTTCAAACAAGCTTTTTGGAATTGCATTCTTATAAACAAGTATATTTGTTCCAACTTCAAAGGATGTATGAAAATAGTATGAATTTTGTTAAAATGACAATAATAAAGCTACCCTTGCTTTTACTTTTTGTCTTCTTTATGAATATTAGGAAAAAGAAAGTTATATAACTATATATTCCATGTAATACAGTTATTCAACTTACTCTTTTTATGTAAATATTGCTCAAATAATCAGAGCTGGACTCACTTATGGTCTATGGACCAAGAACAAAACAGGGTACAGGTAATTGGTCACAATTAATATTAAATAAGGCAAAAATAAAGTAAGTCCTCTCCTTGGAAGATTCTTCAAGAAGAAAGAATGAGGAGAAAATATTCTGAGAAAAGAAAAGTTCAGGTAAAGATATCAGAAGTATAATTGACTAAAGTCCCCTATCTTCTAGATGTTTCTGTGAGAGCAGTAGAATGAAGAAAGAAATTCTGCAAGAAAAAAATAAGTCAATTCAAATACAAATGACATTCCAGAAAAAAAAAATAAGAGAAAGTTGTGACAAATGACAATGAGATGTAATCTCATCCCAGTTAGAATGGTATTTATCAAAACAAAAAATAACAAATGCTGACAAGGATGTGGACAAAAAGGAACACTCACACAGATGGGAGTATATAGTACAACCACTATGTAGAACAATATTGAGGTGCCTCAAAAAACTAAAACTAGGAGTACTATATCATCTACCCATCCTAGTCCTGGGCATATATCCAAAGGAAATGAAATCATCATACCAAAGATATACCTGCATTCCCATGTTTATTGCAGTGCTATTCACAAAAGCTAACATAGGTTCCCATCAATGGAAGAGTGGATAAAGAAAATGTGGTATATAGACACAAGGGAATTTTATTCAGTCATATAAGAAGAATTAAATCCTGTCATCTGCAGCACAATGAATGAAAGTGGAAAATGTATTAAATGAAATAAGCCAGACATAGAAAGACTAGTACTGCATGACAAATTCTCCATATATTCTCTCATATGTGGAACTTAAAAAGAAAAGGTCAACCTGAATGTAGTGAAATAGTGATTACTAGAGGTTTGAAAGGAAGGAAGAAAAAATGAAAGAAGAAAGGAAGGAAGGGCAGATAAAGGGAGACTGGACTTGATTAGTGCACACTGTACACATATATGGAAATATAACACTGGACCCCATTAATATGTACACTTAATATATGTTAACCAGAAATAAAATTAAAAATAAAAGCAAATATTGATTGCTTAAAGCAGAATTGAGTTAATCTCCCTTCCCTTGGTGTGTCTGCTGTAATGAAGTTACAAGGATAGAACGTTCCGAAAGAACTAAAGACCAGAAAGTGAGGTCAAAATGTTGAAGAGAGTTGGCCCAGTTGCCCCACTTGGTGATTTCTGTGAAGAGGGGAGTAAGGACAAAATTTTCTAGAAGTAAATGACCAAGGAAAGGAGAACACTCAAAAAATGATTGGATGAGGAAGACTGAATAAGACCCTTCTCTTCAGTAATTCCTCGAGAATGGGCAAATTGGAGAGAAAATATCTCAAAAGGTAAAGATCTGAGAGCAAGTTCAAATACAAATGGTTGAAGGATAACTGAACTAAGCTTTCTTCCCTGGGAGTTTTTGATTTGGAAGTATATGAAAGCCAAACCCTAAAAGAATCAAGTGTAGGAAGTAGGGTCAGAATATGATTGGCTGAAGAACTGAATTAAATTACCTCTGTTTGGTGGTGGTATTCTAAAAGGATGACTTTGTGTAGGAAGGAGGTAGATAGGAGCACAACTTTCTGAAAAATTAAAAATCAGAGATCAGGTCTGAATATGATTAATTGAAAGAGAATTGAACTAAGTTCCCACCCATATCTGTTAGGGGATGAGAGGTTAGGACAGAAATTTCTGGAAGAAGTAAATGTCTTCTGAGGGAGGATCAAGTAAGTCTCCATCCCTGGGGTTTTTAATAGAGTAAGTAGATGAGAACTGAGCATTATGGCACATGTGAAGATTTTGGGAGCAAGTCAGAGCATGATAAATTGAAGGAGAACTGAGCTAAAACCCCTACCTTAGGATCTGACATAGTGATGTCATGTATAAAGAAAGAATTTCATGGAAGAAGTAAAGGAGGTATCAGAATGTGACTGGTGGAAGAAATACTGAATTACGCTATCTCTCGTGGGGTTTCTTTTAGGGTTTGTATTGCAGTGGGGAGGTAATTAAAGAGAACTTTCTACAAAAAATGAAGTTCAGGGAATGGGCTCAAAAAATTAATAGATGTGGAAAAACTGAAAACTACTTAACCGTAATGGTTTGTTATGATGAGTGGACGAGCATCAAACATTCTGGGCAAAAATAATGATCTCAAAGCATGTCACAACATGATTGGCTTAAAGAAACCTTAACCAAGCTCCCAACCTATGATTTTTATTTTTATTTATTTATTTATTTGTTTGTTTGTTTGTTTATTTTTGCTGCAGTGCAACTATGAGAACAAAACTTTCTAGAACAGGTAAAAGTAAGGTGATTGACTCAGAATATGGTTTGATGCAGAAGAATTGAATAAACACCTGTGGGTGTTTCTGTGAGGATAGGTTTAAAGACAGCATGTTCTGGGGAAAATTAAAGTCTTGAAGTAAATCTGAACATGTTGAGATGAAGGAGAACTGAACTAAGTTCCCTTCTCTAAAGTTTTCTAACATAATGACAGTAGGAGCACAAAACTTCCTGGAAGAAGAAAATGTCCAGAGTTTGATCAGAACATGATTGGCTAAAGGAGAAGGCAAGTTCTCTTCCTTGGTTGATTTGTTTTGTTTTGTTTTGTTTGGGTTTTTGTGCATCTGTGAGATGGGGGTATAAAGACAGAACTTCTTGAAGAAGTAAAGTCATGGGTAAGGTCAGTACATGATTCGATAAGGAAGAACTAAGTCTATTCTTTTGGAGGTTTCTCTGACGGTTAGGGGATGAGAACAAATCTTTCTGGAAAAGTTATATACTGGAAGACAGAGCTAATCAGCGGTTGTTACTTCATGGAAACAGACTTATATATGACAATGAGCTTATAAGTAGTTACTGGTAGATCGGAGGACTAAAGCTCAATACAAAGCATAGGCTCTTGAAGAACACCAAAATTAATTCTATTGGTTTTTTTATACCAAGCAAGATAGTCTTGGGATCTGATTCATACAAATATATATCCAAAGGGTGACAAGGAAAAAGTGTCACCTTTAAAGTTTAAATTCTTGAATCCTAGAAGAATTACACAGTAACCTGAACCATATTACAGACTTAACTGAAGGAGAGGGAAAAATAAAAATTAATTCCAGTGATATTAAATCCTGGATGAATTGGTCTTGGGATATCATCCAAATAAGTGAACAACTCCCTAAAGGAAGAAAGGAAAAAATTAATTCACTAGCAAAGTTACATCTAACAACATTTGTTTCACAACTAGATATCAGTTTTGTCTAATCTATATAAATAAAGGCTGACCTGAAGCAAGAAGAGGGCAAATGCCACAACCAAAATCAATTCTAGTGATATTGGATCCTTAACAAATTAGTCATGGAGTCTGATCCACATGAGTAAATCCTTAGCTGAGGGAGGAGAGGAAAACCATCATCAAATTAATCCCAGAGATATTAGATTCCATATGAATTAGTCCTGTGATCTAGTCTATATAAGTAAACATGCCTCTGAAGGAGAATAGGGAAGTCATCCCCAATATTAAATTCAAAGATGTTTGTTTGTAGACCAGGAATTTGTGTTGTCCAATCAATATAAGTAAGTGCATCTTTGAAGGAATACAGGGAAAAACACACGTTTATTGAAAAGACTATGTGGACATGGCTGGCACTGATTTTTTTGTTGTTGTTGTTGTTCCAAAATGCAATTTTGGTGAAGAAAAATGTGTAGGAGTGTTAGAAAGTCTCCCAGTGTGATGAAAGTACCAGGGTAGGATAGAGAAAAGCTATCATAGGCACATTTGGTACAAGTCTTGTCTCAGAGTGGGCAGGAAGATCCAGAATAGTGGCTGACAAACCAGTTATTGTGGGTTATAGTGGAAAAGAAAGTGGGCAGGATACTCCATGTATGGTGGTTAGCAAACAAGAAATTTGTCATTAGATGGAAAAGTTCAAATATAATAGAAAGCAAATCTACTGTCATTGCAGAAAGTAAAGTGCTCTGAAGAGCACTATGGCTTTATCAGCCAGGGAATCCAGATCATGGACAAGCAACCAGAAATTTCATTTTGCAAAGGAATGAAGGCAGCTAGAAGAGGACAGGAAATTCCCTATAGTCAGAAATCATGGAACAGGTTTTGAAATGGAGAGAAATGATGAACAGTGGCCAGCTAACTAAGATCAGTAATACAAAAAGAGGGATTTTAAAGATGACTGCTGGACTTTTGATGTATGGTAGAAGTGTTAATGAATTCCAGAACCTCTGAACCCCAGGTGAAAAGAGCAACAGAAGGCTCAGAAGGTGAATTGGAAGCTGAAGAGTCTGAAGATGGAAAAGACATCAATATTGAAAGGTGAATTTCTTCCTATGATTTGTGTGTGTGCATGTGTGTGTAGTACTGGAGATCAAATACAGGGCCTTGTACATGCTAGATAAGCCTTCCACCACTGAGCTACAACCCCAGCCCAATGATCTTAGTGAATGTTTGGAGAGAATTAGGAATTGTGTTTTGTCTTTCTGAACTACATGTTCCCATGAGATAACAGTTGCAATGCACTAAAGAAGAGATACCAGAGTGGGATCAGTCATTTTCATTAGGTTTTTCTCATGATGGTAAGAAGTTGAGGTTTGAAATATCAATGCAAACTAACAGTAAGCATTTTCAATCCAAAGAATGTTTTTCCCTACTAAGATATATTTTTGTATTCCGTTTTTTTCTATAAATTTCAGCATATTTTGAAGGTAAATATTATTATTATTTTCCAAGGTGCCTTAAGCCCAAGGTGAAAATCTGGCCCTGAAATATATCCAAATGTGAATTCTGGTTAAACATAGTTCTTAGATGAACATTTCATTACAGTAAATTAATGCTTTTCCAGCTCTTTAGAGAGCAATCTCTGTGTGTGTCTACATACCTCTGCCAGAAAATAACTCAGGAACAGCAGATTCTTGGAACAATGATTTTTATGTTTAGGTAAAGTTTATATTTTAAAATATTTTTTAAAGTGCCACTTAATCTTATTCTTGGAGAATTTTTCAACTATACTTAAGTTTTTCTGAAGAGCATTAGGCTTTATTTTCTAACTCCAAAAAGAGATAGTGATACTAAAAGTCAATTTAGAGATACAGAGGTTGAAGCAAATTGAGAAATCACTCTCATCCTTTGAAGGAACAGGTCCAAAGTTTTAAGTGGTTTGCTTATAAGGAAGTAGTAAAATAAGTTAACAGAGCTGGGACTAACCCAAATCTCGATTCCAGATCAGTTCTCTTCCTATTATCCCTGTGGATTGGATTTAACAACTAAAATGCTACAAACTTAAACTTTAGTAAGATATCTGGAATTTTATATGGGCAGCGTCATTACTTTTGTTGTATCGCATGTGTGATAACTGGTAGTATAAGTAACCATAAAGTTTAAAAGTTAAAATTTAGCAAGAAATTATAAATTTTCTGGGTAGACCAGAAAATTTAGGCACTGGTCTAAACTGACAGTATTTGGCAAAATCTTTGGCCTCTTGTTTTCCTAAAGAGTTCTCTGTTGCTTACTTTCATGAACACATGCTTTGGAAAGATAATAACACAATGTCTCAGATTTGATTCAAAATGATATAGTAACAAAGGGTATTTGATATGTGAACAGATAAAACAAGACTGGTCGTGGGTTGATAATAATTATCAACTGTATGATGAGTATATGGAGGTTCATTGTAATACTATAGCTACTTCTGTATATGCCAAAAATTTTTCATTAGCAAAGGTTTACATATACATTTATTTACTTATGAGACAAACCTGATGCATAATAGGAGCTAACTAGTCATAAAGTAATGAAGCTAAGGATTAGTGACAAATATGGTAGAGTTTACTTTCTTCTAATTTAGTATATGTAAACATAATTGAACTTGGTTTTGGTGATTTAACTTACATGAGATTGAAGAAATGATGATAAAGCCAACCATAGTGGTGCACATATGTAATCCCAACACTCAGGATGATCTCAAGATCAAGATCAGCCTGGGCTGCATAGCAAAATCTTGTTTCAAAAAACAAAAAGAGGATGTGGGGAAAGGGTGTAGGAGCATGAATATGATGCAAATACTGTGTACACATGTATGTAAATCGAAAAATGAGACCAGTTGAAACTATTCCAGGAATGGGAGGAGGAAAATAAAGAATGATGGAGGGATGATTTCAAGTATGATACATTTGATATATTGTAAGAACTCTTGCAAATGTTATAATGTACCCCCAGCACAATAATTTAAAAAAATTAAAAAACCCAAAAGAAAGAAAAGATAAGAAATAGTGATAAATATAAAGGTACTTTTCTGATCTGAGTTAAAGAAAGAGAAAACTGCTATGTGAAAATGCCAGTTTTTACCAGGTACTGCTCAATCTTTGAGTATAAAATTTACTATAGTTTCTATTCACAACTTTGGTTACCAGGAAATCACATTTATAAAATAATGGAAGTGATGAGACTTGTAGTGGACAAAAGCAGAGAAATGTATTTTATGATTTATTTTTTCCTGCACTACACTGAATAATGCTGGAGTTGTTTATTTCCTAAGCAATTAGGCAACTCTGACCCTGCCCTCTCCATCCCTGCTTTAAAATTGCTTGCATTCAGACTGGTTGTTAAGGCCTTGCTGCTGTAAAATGAAAAGATAACCAACATGAAACAACAGTATTGTTTCTCTGTTTTTAATGTTTTTATTATAAAATATAACAGATATAGAAAAGCTAATAAAGCAAATATATAGCTTAAGCAATTACTGTGAGGCAAACATCCTAGTAAACCACCACCAAGGTCAAAAAATTAGAATTTTGCCAGCTACCTCATGAACTATTCTAATCACAACTCTAGCTCCTCAAAAGTAATCTCTATTCTGACCTTTATGGTTGTGTGGGTTTTTTTTGTTGCTGTTGTTGGATTTTTTTTTACTGTGGTTTGAACTAAGGGCTTTGAATTTGAAAGGCTGGCACTCTCCCACATGAGACACACTTCCAACCGTTTTTGCTATGGTTATTTTGGAGAGAGGGTCTTGATTTTTGCCCACACTGGCCTATTTTAAACTTCATCACTGGGTTGACAGGCACACACCATCCCCCCAGCTTTTTCTCTTGAGATGGGATCTTCTAAACTTTTGGGCATCCTGGAACCATAATCCTCCTGATCTCAGCCTTCCAAGTAGCTAGGATTATAGATATCAGCCAACAGTGCCCAGCTGCTCTGATCATTCTTAATTCTCTTTTATTCTAGAGTTCTCCCTCCACCCTTTTTCCTTGCAATTTGTTTGTTGCAAAAACTATATTTTGTCCTCTAGATCTTTACACAGACTCCAACTTTGCTCTGTCCTGCATTTCCTGCAAATTGGTAGTCGGCTCTATAGACTTGATCAGATTTTAATTGACTTTGTTTTTCTTTTGTCTTCTGGGTGGTGGTATATTTCTCTATATGGAGGCATAAAATGTTTGGTTGCCTCTTTTTTCTACAAAAAAAGAGTTTTTAGTCATCAGTGTCATAAGGCTTGAGGTTGGAAATGTCCCCAGACATTTTGGTTTTCAGAAGTGTGTTCTCTAAAATAGGAAGGGGTTCATGAAAACTATATTCCCTGAGTTCTTGCATGTCAATAAATTTTTCTTTGGCCTTTTTACTTGGAAATCAAATATGAAACCTTTGGCTCACATTTTTTTCCCTTGGCTATATTAAATAGCTACTTCTTTGCTTCCAAAACAAAGCTGTGCTATTAATGTCTGATGATAATCTGATTTCCCCTTATTTATGAGTGATTTTGATCCTTTTCATGAAAAGTTTCCTCCCCATTTAAAGTCTAGTAATTTTACTAGAATATATTTCTCTATTGATTGATCTGGGTCAATTTCTTCAGGTACATGGTTGTGCTCTTTTGATATGCAATATTAAAACCTATTTCAGGGAAGTTTTCTTACATTATACTTTTTAGAATTTGTTTTGTTTCTTTCCATGATTTTCTTCTTTGGGAATTGAAAGCTTAGAGAAAATCTTTCTTAGAGGAAGATTTTGAACAGCTGCAGGGGGCATCATCAGAGGGATGAATGAAGAATTGCCAACCAGTGTTGAAAGCCCAATTGATATTAAATGGCATAAATTTGTAGTAGAGCCAATTGGCACTATTCTCCAACTTTCTGTAGCAGAACTCAGCACAAGCAAATAAAACAGATGTTTGGTTTTATCCAGTGCGTGTATTGGCAGGTAAGATAAAGAATAAGATCAAGAGGATGATAGATTCTAGGTGGTAGTTGAAATATAGTTGAAATCATTATCAAAATGTTAATCATACAAATAAGACAAAAATACATTCCAGAATTTATTAAAAGTTTCCAATTATATGCTATTTTATTTTCTAGAACAGAAATTGAAAAGTATGACTAAAGATAGTCTAATTGTTTTGTAGAAATGCTCACAATACTTAAACAAATCAGAAAAAAATATTGTCAAAAGGCCATTTGTCTCAATTTTTGATTTGGACAGACATACTTGTATGTCTTTGATCAGACCATAAAAACATGCACATGGATTTTGTTGTATAGTACCAATGTTAATGAAAACAGTGACTGAGGAAAAAAAAAAAAACCTTTGAGACTTTTGTAGTGGTCTTGTAAATAAGTATCATTAGGTTTCCGATTCATACTAATATTATTTTTGATAAAATTTAGGCTTGTGGAGCACAAAGTACCACAAACCTAGAAAATAAGCACAGTTGGTATTTGTCTATGGAGTTTTTTTTTTCAAGTCAAAGTCTTATTATGTAGGCCAAGCTTGTCTGGAACTCACTATGTAACCTAGACTGGCCTCAAACTCACGATCCCCCTGCCTCAACCACCTGAGTGCTTGGATTACAGTTGTGCACGCATGCCTGGCTTGGATATACTTTCTGAAAAAGGAATAGGTAAATGTTTCTGAATATTTTCCACATTTAAACCCATCTTAACATTTTCTCTTTCTTCAAGGAAGACTACAAAAAGAGGACAGACTTTTCCAGAAGTATCCTTAGACCCTAGTATAATATATGTGGACTTTAAAATTTTTTCCTAGTCCCACTAATTCTCCTAAAAATGTTCAAAATGTACCTGATGTTTCTACTATATGCTTCCCACCTCAATGACCCCAGAATATAATTTTTGTTGTCTCTTTTAAAAGCCAGCATCTACACAATAATGAACTCATTAGAAAGATGAAGAAATTGATACTCCTTTAAGTAAGTCTTACAAAATTCCAAAGCAGAGGGGGAAAGGAAAAATTGAAGCTATCTGGTCCCTGCCCATCAATTCATATAAGTTGCCTGTCTGGTGGCTTATGGGTCTAGCAGAGAGCTGTCATTCAGTGCCTACTTAGGCCAGAGTAATCTTTCTATTGCTTTATGCCACATTTGGAACACAGGCATAATTTATGAGGTTCTTTATTGTTCCCTGTTAGAAAGGCACCACAGCCATTTCCTCTCTGGAGTCATGAGACCTTGCTATCCACAATTAGTATGAAAAATAAGATTCCTGTCTTCTTTGTTCCTATTATCCACATACTTCTTTTCATTTCTTCCTTCTCCAAGCTAAAGAAAATAACAAGACTGTAGACAATGCCCCATTCTCTCCAACATTCACCTCTGTACTTCTATGAATTCATCGGATTCAACACACTCCCCCCACCCTGACCCCCACATATAGCTTGGCAGAGGAGCATATGGGGGTATGGTTAACAACCGTTTTAAATATTTATCAGCAAGCTGTAGAGTGAGTGTCTTGCAGCTACTTGCTGCTTTCTTTAGAATACAGAGTTAATACTTCATACTATTCAATATCAGGGTTTTAGCAAAAATTGTGATTAAATGTTTTTCATTCTTATATAATTCCACCACTAAGATCAGTTTTCCCGTAAGCATAGCAAAAGTACAGGCACTTCTGTAAGTCTTAAACTGGTATTTTAGAAACATTCTGACACCAAGGCTGGGAGAGTCCTCTCTAACAGATATACCATGGTCTTGGGTAGATAACACTGTGGGAAGTACTGGGCAGAATATAGAATTATGAAGAAAAATTTTAAGAGAGTAATGTTTCATTTATTGTATGCCAAGACTATATGCTTAAGTCTGCCCTCTTTTTGTATTTTCCAGTGTAAATAAACCAGTTGTTAGCATAGAATTCCAGGATTTAAATACTTTGTGATCTTACTAAAGATATATAATGAAGGGTAGGAGATTGGCACCATCCAAGGTAATAGACCATCTGAAAATGGTGACTGATAGAGTAATAATGTCACCATTTTGGGAATCAGCCAAAATGGCAGCCCAACACCTTAACAGAAATTCCTGTGCTCTAAGACAGCCCCATCCCTACCAGAGACTACCAAGCATGCACTAACTTCCTTAACCTTCCCCTTCTACAAAAGCCACGCCTGGCCCAGAGTCTGTGCTGCACCATCTTTCCCTGGCCAGCCTGGTGGTTCGAGCCTGCCATTAAACTTTGCTCTTGGACATGAGACCTTTCTCATGAGCTTTCTTTGTGAGCTGCATTTTTCCTAAAATTTTGGTGCCGTGACTCAGATTAGGTGCACTCCCAGCACTGACTTAGCTCTCCCGGCCTCCCACACTCCATCACCGTCCCTCTCTCTCTCAACTCCCATTCCCTTCCTCCAGGATCTGAGCTGATTAGCCAGAACCCCTGATCCTAGAAACCACCACTCTCTCACAGCTCACAGGGAATTTCCTCTGCCCCAGCATGCCTCCAATTGCCATTCACCACCGTCAAATCTTCCCTTAAGGTCTTCTCTCGGTGAGTCCTTCTTGCACGCAGAGCAATGATCTCTTTCTCATTTCCTTGAAATCCTAGCACTAAGTCTCAGCTCACTCCCATCCCTGGGAACTGAGTTCCCTAGGACTGTGGGCCCCCATGGTGAAGATGTACCCCCGGGTATTCCACATCTACTCTCTCCAGAGGAACCAATATTTTGGGGACGCCTGTCATATCCTTTCCTCAGTTCAGGCCTCATCATGGAGATTGGACCATCCTAAATTCCTTCAGATTCCCCATTGGGATGTCTCCTGGCCAACCTTAGGGCCACTCCGCCTAACACCTGATCTTAAGCCACGAAAGCTCATTTTTCTCTGAAATCAGGCCTGGCCCCAATACCCATTAGACAATGCCTCCAAATGGCCACTTAATGGCACTTTCAATTCCAACATTTTAAGGGATTTATACAATTTTTGTGAGCATGCTAGTAAATGGAAGGAAATATCCTATACCCAATCCTTTTCCTATCTCCACACCAAACCCTCCCTCTGTACTTCCTGTACCCCTGCGCAGGTTCTATTAGCCTCTAAACCAGCTTCTAAATGAACCAAATCCTCTCCCGAACCTCCTCCTTCCCTATGTAAGCAGACTTCTTGCGCTGCTCAGGCTGCCTGTCTCTTCCTATCTTCGTGAGGGACTTTCCCATCATGGTGTCAAGCCACTCCTTGCCAACTCTGGCCTCAAGGTGATTCCAGGCCTGGGAGAACTCATGCTCACTCCCTGTGCTGAGACCAAGCCCAGGGTTTATTTAGCAACCAGAGAGTGGAGGTTTCATGTTGCTGAAAGTGTTCCAGTACCAGTCAATGGGAGCAACCTAGAGGTAAAGGTGATGGCTAATCTCTCAGGCGTGTGTCATGCCTCCAGGCTCTGCCTTCCCCTCCCTTACCTAAGATGTCAGGACACCTTTTCTGATTCCTCCATGGTCTCACCACATGTCCTTTGTCTCTGTCTGCCTTCCCCTCCCTGGGCTTACTGGGACTCTGCCTCCCATGAAAAACTTGTAGCATGGTACCTTATGACTTAAGTTATTCCAACTAGTTTGCCAGGCCTCTCAGTCTAAAGTAACATTAAATCAGCTGCTAGGCAAAAGCACTTAAAAAAAAAAACTGCGGCTGCCAAGCTAATGCCCTAACTCCACCCCCACAAGGGGAGGAGGGAAAGCAAATAGGCACACTTGTGCACAGTGGGAATGCCTGCCATAGCTAAGAGAATCCATAGGTCAGCCCAACAGACATCCTAGGCTGCCAGCCGCACATGGCCGTGGCTGCAGCCCAATGCCACTACCCCTAGAAATGTACACAGGAAGGGGGAAGGGCAACAGGCCACAGGATCAAGCCTAGGTAGTCAGGCTCACTTGTCCCAGGTGTGTGTGGAGAGGGTTGGTGCCTTGCACAAGCCCTGCTCTTAGCCCCACCTCACACCTCCCCTTGTAAGCCAATTGTTAGCTCAAGGTTATAGTCCCAGAAATTGCAAAATGGACAGTATGGTAGTGTTATTAGCCCAGGATGCCCTCTGAATGACCTTCTCTAATTTTACAGATGATTTATTCCTTTGTTTAAAAAGTAGCTTTTATTAAAGAGGCTGCCTGCTGTTAACTAAAAGACAGGATCCTAATGTTTTGTTCTTTCTAGATGGGACCTACACCTTCCAGTCTTCTGGCTTGTAGATGTTGGAAGCTTTGTACTGATGCCTGGCCTCAGTATGCCTTGGGTGACCAAGAGAAGTAGCCTTCACAGGGTTCCTTAAATTACAATACCATACTCTAATTCAACCTTTTCTATAAAAGTGAAAAAAGTGAACTGAGGTCCCCTATACAAATTTTCTTTCATCTCAGATTGGCTCCATAATTGCCCTACCTTCTAAGCCACCCCAATATTCAGAACCTCCTAATGGGTGCTTCCTCCTTCAATAGGTAATGGTAGGAAGAGGGCAAGTCTATGTCCCCTTCCAGCTATCAGATCTAAGGGAAATTAAAAAACATCTGGACAACTATACTGATGCCCAGACAAATACATTCAAGCCTTTATCTCTGTGATCCAAAACTTTCAATTGACATGAAAAGATATTATGCTTCTATTAGACCAGACTCTTTTCTCATTAGAAAAGCAATGGGTTCTGGCCCAGGCCACTCAGGTTGGAAATGATTACCACTTACAATGAGCCCCAATACTAGTGGCACCTGGAAATGAGGGAATAGATGTGCCTATACCTACAGGGGTACAGGCAGTCCCCTTGACAGATCCACACTAAAAGGGACTGGTGATAAGGCTCAGGCAGTAGAGTGCCACTTTGGATGCATAAAGTCCTGGGTTCAAGCCCCTGTGTTCAAGCCCCAGTACAGCGAAAGGAAAGAGAAAAAAATATTTGGGGATAAGGACATATCTCAGTAGGAGAGTGTCTGCCAAGCATGTGCAAGGCCCTGTGTTCAATTCCCCAACATTGCTAAATCAAAAAAAAAACTGGTAAGGAAGATAAGTGGCGTTAATGTCACTTCAGCCATCTCATAGTGGAAGAAAATAGTTTAACCTAGACCAGATCCCTCATTCTTCAAGTGAGGAAGCTGAGGTACAGAACAGTTCAGAGACCTGCTCTCCAGAGTATCAGGTGTCCATGTGAAATATCAACTTTGCTTTATAGCAATGCTCTGAAGAAAATCCCCTTACCTTTCTGCAGCATCTTAAGGACACTATCAGAAAGCATACCACAGTGGACCCAGAGTCACAGGTGAGAGAGGTTCTCCTCAAAGATAAATTTGTAACACTCAGCCCCAGATATCTGTAGAAAACTCAGTCTATGGCTGAAGGAGAAAAGTCATTGGATCAACTAATACAACTAACCATGTCTGTATACTATAACCAGGACATTACTAACAGAGAGAAACATAAGAAACATCCTGACCTCATTGCTGCCCCTACCTGACTGAAACCTGTATCCTGAACTTGCCACCATGGTGGACAGGAGGGGCATTTCTGCAGAGAATGCTTAAGGGGGACAGCCCAGGAGTTAACCCCACCCCCAACCAGAACTCTGCCCTCTCTGCAAAGGTAACCACTGGAGGTCTAAGTGCCCTCGCCTCCAAATGGAAGGTGAGGTGCCACCTCCTATGGATTGATGGGTCCAGGCCCCCTGTCCATGCTCAACTTCTTGGCATCGATGTTGAGGAGCCTTATGGTAACCATTATGGCAGAAAAAACAAAAGATCATTTTCCGGCTAGACAATGGAGCTCATTTCTCTATTTTACCTTTCTTTCCAGGTCCCCAGTCCAATGACAAATGTTATCATTTGGGGCAAATCTGGCCAGTCCCTGGATTGCAAGTTTACCCTTCCCCTGGCCTGCTCTTGGGGAGACCTCCTCTTCTGTCATTCTTTCCTTATAGTTCCTGAAACTCCAGTGCCTCTGCTGGGATGGGATTCGCTATCTCAATTAAAAGCTCAAATTCTCCTCCCCCCAGGCAGCTAGTTCTGCTGCCCCCTTCTTCAGGAACAAATAGATTCTATAGTGTGGACTGATGGGATGACTGTAGGGCAAGCCAGAATGGCCTCCTTATTCAAATAAAACTCAAATATCCCTCACAGTTTCCACACCCAAAACAATATCCCCTCAAGCCTGAGGGATAATGAGGGCTTAAGCCTATCATAAATTCCTTAAAACAACAAGGGCAACTAATTAGTTACTTCAGCCCCTATAATAAATTAAAAATTCTTATAAAAGTTAATTTTAAAATACAAGTTACAAAGTAAACAACTAAAAGAGATATAAATAGGTAGTAAATGTATTTTTGAGAAGTTAAAGAAAAAAATGTTTTCAGAAAAAAAAGGATTTTATAAAGAAGGATTTGTCCTAAAGATTGTTTCAAATAGGAGGGATAAAGACAAGCCATCAAAGGGTTTAATATGTTATATAAAGGTCTGAGTAAGTTTTAAAAGTGTATAGTAAAAAGCTTCAATGTATAATAAAGTTAAAATTAAGTATAATCTAAGAGTTGCCTAAAAGATTTTTAGGATCATATCAAACTAAAATCAAATTCTCTATGTCTTTAAAATAACAAGGTTATCTTAATATTGTTCTGCTCTGAGTAACATCTACAGAAAACTATTATAGGGAAAGATTTTATCAAAGAAATTATTTGTGTTTTCTGCTGATCTTGTCAAGCTTTAAGTATACTAAATCAGAGTTAATTTACATATTTGCTTATGTGTCTTAAATGACCACCTTATAACAGTGTTGTGTCTATACTTTATCTAAATATGGTACAAACATTTACAGTTATATAAAAATGAGCTAGAGCTCTCTTTTATCCAAGAGTGTTACATTTAAATCCTGACAGCCCTTGCCTCCCACAGGTCACCTACCTAGGTGTGGCCTTAAAGGGACAGACTCACTTCCTGAGTCATGGGTGCATCAACCCAATCTTCCATTTCCCTCCCCCCATAGCATAAGACAGCTTACAGCAAGCTTGGGAGTTACAGGATTTTGCAGAATTTAAATCCCTAGGTATGCAGTTCCTTAGCAGACACCTTTTTATGCTCCTCCTAATATTCCTATTTGGATCTTAAATAATGTATGGCTACCCATTTCTCTTAGAAAACTTGCCTCCAACAGATGTGCTCCTCTGGCTGACTACCTACTTTATTTTAACCTTCTCAGGGAACTTCTCAGAGAGCACATACATATGAGCAGACCAGATCCTGCCCCACCCTATAACAATTTCTGTTAAACCAGGGGGTCTTGTTCTCCTAAAGGATCTTCTACCTTCTCCATTGGGACTTCAGTAGGCCATCCCTCATCTGGTCATTCTCATGACACCCACTGCTGTCAAGCTCAATGGGATCCCCAAGTGGCAGCACCTCTCAAGGAACAGTTAGAAAAATGGAAAAGGGAGTTGGAAGACTCTTGGAATCATCTAGGGAATAACATTTCACAGTGGTTCTCCTGGCCAATGCTCATCCTAATGGCTGTACTTCTTGCTCTCATATTCTTAAGCTTCCTCCCTTGTATCATAAAAACAGTACAAAGATTTCTTTTAGACCACATATCTGCTATTGCTAATCAAAAGTTTAACCAGTTGTACCTCCAGGGATATCAACCTCTCCAAAACCATCCAGAGGACTGCTATGAAGAGCCACACCAGGATGCAGGAGTCTGAGGATCTCACTCCATACAGTGCCCCCTGCCAGCAGGAAGCAGCTAATAGGCTGACACTTCACCCCAGTTCCTGATCCTCAACCCCTACCCCATCATTATTAAAGAAAAAATAAGGGAATGATAGAGGAATAATGTCACCATTTTGTGAATCAGCCAAAATTGCAGCCCCGCCCCTTAACAGAAATTCCCATGCTCTAAGACAGCCCACCCCTACCAGAGACTACTGCACATGTGCTAACTTCCTTAACCTCCCCCTTCTATAAAAGTCACGCCAGGCCCAGAGTCTGTGCTGCCATCATTCCCCGGCCAGCCTGATGGTTCGAGCCTGCCATTAAACTTTGCTCTTGGATGTGAGACTTTTCTCATGAGCTTTCTTTGTGAGCAGCATTTTTCCTTACAATGACTATTACTACTACAGGCTGCCCTGCACATTAGAGAGAATAATCTATATACATGGAAGTGAGTCTCAGTAAAAGTCAAGAAAAAGACACATTCCAATATCAAGGTGAGCCTGTGATAGTAGGTTAAACAATCAGTTCCCATTAGGACATTCATAAGTCTATGCATTCTGCCTCTGAGTGTAATGGAATTTGCTACTATGAATACTTTGTGTTAGAGAATGACCAAGTTTGCAGGGCTATCCTCTGTTGTGATATGCAGCAATAACAAAGTTAGATTTAGCACTTTTGCATATAGTAAGCTTAAAGGGAAGCCTTATTCTATTTTTCCTACTTTGTAAGAAGATTGCAAGGAGTAGAAGGGATAGAACAAGCTGCTTACATTGAGGCTTAGGTAAAAGAAGTCCAGGCTTCCATGTGTCCAGATCACTGCAGTAAAAGATGTTCTACATCAAAGTTCTGTTTCAAAATACCATTTCCCTTGAGTTTGTTAATTTCGTGAACAAGATATATGATAATATTCTTTTTATATATTTAGGATGGTAAAGCACTGGTTTCCTACTAAACAATCTGATGCACTTTCTATTTGAGGTTCTGTGTACTCACAGTGGACAGATTAAAAGCATGTTAATCTACATCTGTTGGGATCTTTCTAGATGTCTTACTATTATGATCATAGGCATATTGAGAGTGGCGTTTAGTAATGATGTTTTTCTTCACAAGATCTTTGATTATGATTTTCTGGAAGAGCATTTCTCCTACAATATTCTCAGAATGGCCCTTGAGTCATTCAATTTTATGATGAGCTTCTCCTTTTGTGCTTACTCTACTTCTTATGTAAATAGGGAAACACCTTAATTCTCAGCCCATATTTCCTCTTTAACTCCACCTTATACCCTCAATCCTGGCAAATTCCCAAATGAAAATTATTCTGATACACATTTTAGGGTTTGCTGGAATGATTGTCAAGAGGAACAAATTGGGCCTGGGAGTATGTACAGTGAATGCTGATAAATAGAAGTTCACAACCTAGTGCTGGTATTCATGTGCCAAGTGTCTGAAGTGGCTAGAAATGGTCCCACATAATGCCACCATCCCTGCACACTAAGTATATATTCAGTAGGGAGTTCACTTTTTAATTCCTGTAATCTCTTACAGAAATTCCAACCCAATATTTGAAATACCAATTACCTACCTAAAAGCCATTCTCTTCACTGTTCCTGAATAATAGAACCTGATTTATTTTTCTGGAAGTAGGCAGAGATCTTTTAACCTCAGAATTGATAGAACTCTAGCCTAGCCTAACAGAACAAACTAATTGCGATAGTTATTTTAATTCTGTTTTCTTCCACAAGCAGATTTGTTTAGAGTTAGGTCTGTAGCTCAGAGTTCTGACCAACTCTCCTCTTTCTGAGGTGTAAAGGGACTGTGGTGGACTATTACTAGGAAACATTTTGCTTCCTTGGTAAAAGGGTCAGTGCATAAAAGGAGAACTTTCTGGTAGTCTCCCTCCTCTTTCTTCCTGCCTTGGACTGAGAAGCCAGGAGCTCTGAGCCATCTTAAAATCATGAGAAGACCGTTGTGAAGACAACTCAACAGAATAGTAATTAAAAGACAATGTCTGGATCTTTGATAGTGCTGTTGAGCAGCTGAACCAATATCAGCATCTACTTATCTGTAGACCATCAGATCTCAAACTTCTTGGGCTCAGAACCTTACAATCAGATACATTACTCAGAAATGTTAATTTCTCAGGAATTTCAGAGGAAATTGTATACAGAGTATATAGGAACTTTTTATCCCTGCAACTGTTGGATAAATAAATAATTATTTTAAAGTAAAAATTTTTTTTTCATTTTTCTTTTATTATTCATATGTGCATACAAGGCTTGGTTCATTTCTCCCCCCTGCCCCCACCCCCTCCCTTACCACCCACTCCGCCCCTTCACGCTCCCCCCCCAACCCAGCAGAAACTATTTTGCCCTTATCTCTAATTTTTTTGTAGAGAGAGTATAAGCAATAATAAGAAGGAACAAGGGGTTTTGCTGGTTGAGATAAGGATAGCTATACAGGGCATTGACTCACATTGATTTCCTGTGCGTGGGTGTTACCTTCTAGGTTAATTCTTTTTGATCTAACCTTTTCTCTAGTTCCTGGTCCCCTTTTCCTATTGGCCTCAGTTGCTTTAAGGTATCTGCTTTAGTTTCTCTGCATTAAGGGCAACAAATGCTAGCTTCTGAGTGAGGTTAGCCTGGCCTGGCTCAAAAGACCAAAAATCGTATGTTCTCCCTCATATGTGGACATTAGATCAAGGGCAAACACAACAAGTGGATTGGACTATGAGCACATGATAAAAGCGAGAGCACACAAGGGAGGGGTGAGGATAGGTAAGACACCTAAAGTAAAAATTTTTTAAATATTATTGATGACTCAATGATATAGTGCTTGTCTAACATCTGTGAGTCCCTGAGTTTGACCTCCATACCACAAAAATAACAATATTTACTAATGTCTGTTACTTTTTAACTTGAGGAACATATTTTCATGAAAATTATATACTTTTTAAAAAGCATAAATTTCCTTAGAACAGTAGCAATGTTTTACATTTTTCCAAATTTCCTTGGTTTCTGGTATGATAGGAGACAACTGGGCTGCCACCTCCTTCTGTAACTCAATCTGTTGTGATATGTATTAATGATTGAGTCATATGAAGAAAAGCTAGCTTTAAGTAGGTTTGTAGTTTGAAAAAAGGAGTAAGCTAATGCCTTTCCAGATAATTGTAAATATTTCTCTTTCATAGTACATTGAAATTAAACAAATGGAAGTTTTTAAAAAGGTTAGTTGCAATATGGAATCTGAAATTATATCAATGAGCTTTTCATACTCTATCACATTAAAATCTATTTATCTTATCTTGCATTTTGAGTGGGTCTTCTACTCCCTGATGATTCTTGTACCAAGATGCATTCATTTGTCATTTGGAAATCCTGGTTCATTGAGTTATGCAAGAATTACAACTGGCACATTTCACAAAACAATATCAAAAATTCATATTCGTTAATACCACTGTCACTGGAGGCAGGAGAATGAGGGGTTTTCCTCAGCTTCCCAGTCACTGTGAAAATCACAGGAACTTCAGAACCACAATGAAAACCATTTCAAGGGGTTTCACAAAAAGGAGAATCTCAAAAGATAAAAGTTTAGCAAGGATTTATTTTAGTAAAACAGAATCAAATAGGGAGAAATCAGAAAGGAAGAAAGGAATGTTTCCTGATTTCTGCACAGGAAATGGGGATGAAAACTAAAATGGTGGCTTTTATCTGGGGTCTTTATACTTTCTGTGCTGAGGGACAGCAGGTGGTCATGTTCTCTAGCAATCCCTAATTATTAGAGACAATGGGTCCTTGGGTGCTGTTTATTATTCAAAACCATGGAGCTATGTCTAGGCTAACCCAAAACACAGGGAAAAATAGGTGAGTTTCAGGACTTCATTTCCAGGACAAAACCTCCAACTTTCTGTCTCTCTACCCATTTAAAGAATTTGTAGTTTTTTAACATCTCAAAGGAGAAGGTAGATGCAGATAACCCTGTTGTGCACTCTCTGATCTTCTTGTAATTTAACATCTAAAAGGAATATGTGATGAGAGGGAAGCTTGGTGCTCTGATTTTTCTAGGGTTTTTTGTTTGTTTGCTTATTTTTTGTGGTATGGGGATAAAACTCAAGGCCTCAAACAGGTTAGGCAAGCACTGTATCATTGAATGATCAAGATTTTGAAATTATTTTACTTTGAAATAGTTTTTCATTTATGCAAGAGTTACAAGGATTTTTTTAAAAAGTTCTAGTATGCCCTTTACTTTTAATTTGAGTCTGGCCTTTTTAATATACATTAACTTTCCTGTCACATCATCTATGTGTACTGCCTCACCACCAATGATCCCATCAGAAAAGTCTTTAAGTTAGGAAGCTGACAAGCTCATAGTGGCAGATATAAGTTTCCTGGAACTCTAATTTTCCCTTGAAATCTTGAATGTTATTATTGGCAACAAATACTTTAAGTTGTTTTCCTTAAAAATGACAGGTTCACTTTATTTGTTTTCAAAAAATATTTGTCAAATACCCAAGTCTGTATTGACTGTAAATTATTCTTTTGAGTAAAAAATGTTTTATAAGAAAAGCAACCAGTTCAGCTCACTTCTCAATTGCACAAACTCTTGTCTTGAGATCCATTAAGCACCAATGTACAGAAGCACTTTATGCAAACTCCCTACTTCATACCACAGAATATTAAGAATATGTACACTCAAGTTGAAATCTAATAAAATTAACATTTTTTGTTTCTTCATGATCATTTGAAAATGAATCTCCCCCACATACACTATAAGTACAAAGTAGTGAATAATACAATAAGTAGTGCTAGCACATTTTTGTGCTACTTGTTTGATTTTGGCTATGTTGCTAGTAATTTTAGCCTCCTTTGCTTTAGAATCATTGATATAAATGTCAGTACAGTGAAAATGACAAGAAATATTTTACAATTATTTTTAAAATGGTCTCAGGAACCCATAGGGATGCAAAGACCAGCATTTGACAACCACACTGAGGAAAACTACACGAGGAAAACAAATCCTTCTATGATTAATCCACTCATAGGCAAGTTTTCTATTATTTGCAACTAAAAGTATTCCTGCTACACACAGCATAATATAGCATTGAGTTTTCCTTAGTATGCAAACCATCCATGTTTTAAATTCTGCTTACAGCAAAAAAAAATAAGCACACACAACTCATATATATATATATATATATCACCTGGCTGCTGCTTGATTATCTTCTTTCATTGACTCTTGAGCTTTTTTCTATGTAGACCCAGAGATATTTGTTCCTTAAAGTCCTGTGGAATTTCTGTGACTGGTCTGTGAGGTCTATACTCCAATTACTGAAACAACATTAAGCAACCCTCAGATTGCATACAATCTACCTAGCTTTGAAATACTTTTTAAGATTTAATTTCTAGAGTTTAGCAGTTTAATTTCTATAAATCTTGAATTATTAAAGTTACTAAGCAGTGATTCAACTTATTTCCATAAGCATATTGAAAAAATCTTCCTATGTGTTATTGCTTTATCAGGCTAGCAAGAGAGACCACTTGTCTCAAGAGAGCTGAGTCAGAAACAGGGACAAAGAGGATTCCAAGATGGTGACTAGAGGGAGGAAGCAGAAAGTGTATTTCCTAAAGTAAAATCTTGGAAAGACGCTGGAGATACACCTTGCAGGAAAAACCACCAAAAAAAGTACAACTCCAACACCACCACTCCACATCTACACTCCACGGTAAACAGAGAAACCAGGAGGGCTCCCACACCACCAGACACCATCTTCTACCAGCTCGAGAGAAGCAGACCACCAGACAAACCTGGGCCAGACCAGCATAACCCCCTGGACAGACAGACCCCCACCCAGAGAACACAGAGAAAAAAACAACCTGAATAATAAACAACAACAATAAAAAACACACATAGCAAAGAGGGTGGGGTGCCCTGAGCACCAAAGGGGGGGGAGGGTCATCCCTCATGGAACTGTAAATAAACAACCCAGCCAGAGAAGGCAGGAGTGGTGGAACCAGAGCAACAACCAGGAGTGGGAAAGCTTGTAAAAGTGGCAGTGGAAGGAAAACTCCACAGGAGAGGGGGGAAGTATCACATCCCACCTGAACTGTAAATAAACATGCCGGCCAGAGAATATGGGTGTAGCGCAACCTACCCTGTGTGCTTGGAAAGAGGAAGGCTTGTAACAGTGGCGGTCATGCCCGGGAGAACTCTAAGTAAAAAAAGTCGGAAGGGCTCCGTGAGTGTTAAGCTCACTCCTGAGATCTGCAATGAATAAAGCCTGCAGCAACAGCTGGCTGACAGGAGCTGTCAGGTGAGCCGCAGCCTCAGATAGACATTCACAAAGAGGTCTCCAGACGATTTTTTTCTTTTCTTTTTTTCTTCCTTTGATGAGACAACAACCGAACTACACCTACATGCTGAAAAACATACTGAAATTGTATTGCATCTGAACGTGAGACACATTGTTGTGTTTTGTGGGGTTTTTTTACTGTTTTGGGTTTTTTTCCTTTTGATGAGACAATGACAGAACTACTTCTGAGACACCATCTACAGGATTGGAGGCTGAGGGACTAACATCAAAATTATTAAGACTGAAATTTTATTGCATTTAAACTTGGACATTTTTTTAATTATTTTACTGCATTTTATTATTTTCTTATTTTTACTTTCTTTTAATTTTTATTTATTTACTTATTTTATTTTTTCTATTATCCTCTCTCTGTCTCTAATGTCTTTTTAGCTTATTGTTGATGAGTACACTATCTGTCCCTGTTTATATCTCGGTCATGGTTTTTTGTTTGTTTATTTTGTTTGTTTTTTACTTGTTTCTTTATTTGTTTTTCCCTTATTCTTTACTTTTTGCTTTCTGTCTCCTCTCACTCGTCTATTCTAAATATCACCATTGTTATCATTACAAGCTAGAAAATACTTAATTGCACACAGTACAGAGACAGTAACAATACCAACAGCAATGATGGGAAGACAGAAAAATCAGAAACCAGTTTCCCCACAGCAAAAAGTTAGTACAGGAAACAGAGGGAAATGAACAAAACAGATACTCGGATCCAGACTCCAACAAAACGAAGATAAACTATGCCAAAGAACAAAATGAAGCCCACAAGAATAATCTGAAAGACGAAATCCTCCAAGTATTTAATGAGAATTTCATAGAGATGATACTGGACATGGTCACCCAAAATGTACAGGAGACACTCAAGAAATTCCAAGACAACAAAAACAGAGAATTTCAAAAAACACAAGAAGAAATAAAAGAAGCCATCGAAGCACTGTATAAAGACCAAAGTGAAACAAAGAAAACAATTAATAAAGACATAAATGAACTCAGGACAAAAATAGACAACATTAAAGAGGAAGTGGCTCAGGATATGGAAAACCTCAGAAAAAAAGAATGAAACAAAAATGCAAAACAAAATGGAAGGCCAGTCCAGCAGAACAGAATAAGCAGAAGACAGAATCTCAGAACTCAAAGATGAAATGGTAATTAAAGGAAAAACCAAAGAACTATTAGTTAAACAGCTCAAGACCTGTGAAAAGAAAATGCAAGAACTCACTGACTACAGCAAAAGATCAGTCAAGAGAATCATGAGCATTGAAGAATGAGAAGAGGTGCAAGCAAAGGGAATGCATAATATATTCAACAAAATAATTACAGAAAGTTTCCCAAATCAAGAAAAATCTATGCCCATACAGATGTAAGAGGCCTTCAGAACACCAAACAGACCAGACGAAAATAGAACTGGCCTATGACATACTATCATTAAAACAACAAATACTGAGACTAGAGAAAGTATATTGAAGGCTGTAAGAGAGAAAAAACAAATAACATGCAAAGGTAAACCCATCAAAATCACAGCAGACTTCTCAACAGAAACATTAAAAGCAAGAAGAGCTTGGGGTGAGACTTTCCGGGCACTGAATGAAAATAACTTCAAACCTAGGATACTCTACCCAGCAAAACTATCATTCAAAATAGATGGAGCAATAAAAGTCTTCCATGATAAGCAGAAACTAAAACAATATGTGACCAGAAAGCCACCACTACAATAGATTCTTCAAGGGATTCTGCACACAGAAAGTGAAACCCAATATAACCATGAATGGGCAGGCAGCACCAAACTACAGGAAAAGAAAAAGCAAGAAAGTAGAGAATAATACCAATTTAACTACACGCAATCAAACATTCAAACAACTAAGACAACTACATGACAGGAATCACCACAAACCTATCAGTACTAAAACTTAATGTTAATAGACTTAATTCCCCCATCAAAAGGAATCGTTTGTGAACTGAATTAATAAGGAAGATCCAACAATTTGTTGCTTACAGGAGTCCCATCTCACTGACAGAAATAAGCATAGGCTTAGGATGAAAGGCTGGAAGAACATTTACCAAGCCAGTGGCCCCCCAAAACAGGCAGGAGCAGCAATACTTACCTCTGACAAAGTAGACTTCAAACCTACATTGATCAACCAAGATAAAGAAGGACATTCCATACTAATCAAAGTGGAAATACACCAAAAGGAAATAACAATTATCAACCTATACGCACCCAATGTCAATGCACCCAATTTCATCAAACATTCCCTGAAGGACTTAAAAGCATATATTAACTCCAACACAGTGGTCATGGGGGACTTTAACACCCCATTATCACCAATAGATAGGTCATCCAAACAAAAAATCAATAAAGAAATCCTAGATCTAAAATATACCAAAGATCAAATGGACCTAGTTGATGTCTACAGAACATTCCATCCAACTTCTACACAATATACATTCTTCTCAGCAGCCCATGGAATCTTCTCCAAAATGTATCATATCCTAGGGCACAAAGTGAGCCTCAGCAAATATAAGAAAATAGAAATTATACCATGCATTCTATCTGATCACAATGCAATAAAACTAGAACTCAACAACAAAAATAAAGACAAAAAACATGCAAACATCTGGAAACTGAATAACTCATTGCTTAATGAACAATGGGTCATTGATGAAATAAAAGAGGAAATTAAAAAGTTCCTGGAAGTCAATGAAAATGAAAACACAACCTACCGGAACCTATGGGACACAGCAAAGGCAGTCCTGAGAGGAAAGTTTATAGCCATGAGTGCATATATTAAAAAGATTGAAAGATCCCAAATCAATGACCTAATGATACATCTCAAACTCCTAGAAAAACAAGAAAAAGCAAACCCCCCAAAACATAGGAGAGAAATAATAAAAATAAGAGCTGAAATCAATGAAATGGAAACCAAAAAAAAAAAATACACAGAAATAATCTAACAAAAAGTTGAATCCTTGAAAAAATAAACAAGATCAACAGACCCCAGGCAAACCTGACTAAAATGAGAAGAGAAAAAAACTGAAATTAGTAGAATCAGGAATGCAAAAGGGTAGATAACAACAAACACCATGGAAGTCCAGGAAATCATCAGAGACTGCTTTGAGAAGCTATATTCAAATAAATTCAAAAATATTAAAAAAATGGACAAATTTCTAGATACATATGATCACCCAAAACTGAACCAAGAGGATGTTAATCACCTGAATAGATCTGTAACACAAAATGAAATTGAAGCAGCAATCAAGAGCACACAAGGGAGGGGTGAGGATAGGTAAGACACCTAAAAAACTAGCTAGCATTTGTTGCCCTTAACGCAGAGAAACTAAAGCAGATACCTTAAAGCAACTGAGGCCAATAGGAAAAGGGGAACAGGTACTAGAGAAAAGGTTAGATCAAAAAGAATTAACCTAGAAGGTAACACCCACGCACAGGAAATCAATGTGAGTCAATGCCCTGTATAGCTATCCTTATCTCAACCAGCAAAACCCCTTGTTCCTTCTTATTATTGCTTATACTCTCTCTACAAAAAAATTAGAGATAAGGGCAAAATAGTTTCTGCTGGGTTGGGGGGGAAGTGTGAGGGGGCGGAGTGGGTGGTAAGGGAGGGGGTGGGGGCAGGGGGGAGAAATGAACCAAGCCTTGTATGCACATATGAATAATAAAAGAAAAATGAAAAAAAAAAAGAGTCTCCCCGAAAAGAAAAGTCCAGGACCTGATGGATTTTCTGCTGAATTCTATCAGACCTTTAAAGAAAAATGATGCCAACCTTCCTTAAACTGTTCCATGAAATAGAAAGAAAAGGAAAGCTGCCTAACACATTTTATGAAGCCAGTATTACACTTATCCCAAAACCAGGCAAAGACACCTCCAAAATGGAAAACTATAGACCAAACTCCTTAATGAACATTGATGCAAAAATCCTCAATAAAATAATGGCAAACTGAATTCAACAACACACGAAAAGATCATTACCACGACCAAGTAGGCTTCATCCCAGGAATGCAGGTGTGGTTCAACATATGAAAATCAGTAAACATAATAAATGACATTAACAGAAGCAAAGACAAAAACCACTTGATCATCTCAACAGATGCAGAAAAAGCATTTGATAAGATCCAACTCCATTTTATGATAAAAGCTCTAAGGAAACTAGGAATCGAAGGAAAGTACGTCACATCATAAAAGCTCTATATGACAAACCTACATCCAACATTATACTCAACAGAGAAAAACTGAAACCATTCCCTCTAAAATCAGGAACCAGACAAGGATGCCCACTATCTCCATTCCTATTCAACATAGTACTGGAATTCCTAGCCAGAGCAATTAGGCAAGAAGAAGGAATAAAAGGAATACAAATAGGTAAAGAAACTGCCAAAATATCCCTATTTGCAGACGATATGATCCTATACCTTAAAGACCCAAAAAACTCTACTCAGAAGCTTCTAGACATCATCAATAGCTATAGCAAGGTAGCATGATATAAAATCAACATAGAAAAATCATTAGCATTTCTATACACTAATAATGAACAAGCTGAGAAAGAATATATGAAAACAATTCCATTTATAATAGCCTCTAAAAAAATCAAATACCTAGGTGTAAACCTAACAAAGGATGTGAATGACCTCTACAAGGAAAACTATAAACTTCTGAAGAAAGAGATTGAGGAAGACTATAGAAAGTAGAGAGATCTCCCATGCTCATGGATTGGTAGAATCAACATAGTAAAAATGTCAATACTCTCAAAAGTAATCTACATGTTTAAAGCAATTCCCATCAAAATCCCAATGACATTCATTAAAGAGATTGAAAAATCTGCCATTAAATTTATATGGAAACACAAGAAGCCACGAATAGCCAAGGCAATACTCAGTCAAAAGAACAATGCTGGAGGTATCACGATACCTGACTTCAAACTATATTACAAGCAATAACAATAAAAACAGCATGGTACTGGCACAAAAACAGACATGAAGACCAGAGGAACAGAATAGAGGACCCGGATATGAAGCCACACAACTATAGCCAACTTGTCTTTGACAAAGATGCTAAAAATATATGATGGAGTAAAGACAGCCTCTTCAACAAAAACTGCTGGGAAAACTGGTTAGCAGTCTGCAAAACTGAAACTAGACCCAGGTTTATCACCCTATACCAATATTAACTCAAAATGGATCAAGGACCTTAATATCAGACCCTAAACTCTAAAGTTGGTACAAGAAAGAGTAGGAAATACTCTGGAGTTAGTAAGGATAGGCAAATACTTTCTCAATGGAACCCCAGCAGCTCAGCAACTAAGAGATAGCATAGATAAATGGGACCTCATAAAACTAAAAAGCTTCTGCTCAACAAAAGAAATGGTCTCTAAACTGAAGAAAACACCCACAGAGTGGGAGAAAATATTTGCCAGCTACACATCACACAAAGGACTGACAACCAGAATATATAGAGAACTCAAAAAACTAAATTCTCCCAAAATTAATGAACCAATAAAGAAATGGACAAGTGAACTAAACAAAACTTTCTCAAAAGAAGAAATTCAAATGGCCAAAAAACATATGAAAAAATGCTCACCATTTCTAGCAATGGAGGAAATGCAAACTAAAACCACACTAAGATTCCACCAGACAGACTTGACAAAAATAGAACTACCCCCTGACATAGTATCATTAAAACAACAAGCACAGAGAATAGAGAAAGAATATTGAAGGTTGTAAGAGAGAAAAAACAAATAACATACAAAGATAAACCCATCAAAATCACAGAAGATTTCTCATTGGAAACCTTAAAAGCAAGAAGAGCATGGAGTGAGGTATTCTGGGCACTGACTGAAAATAATTTCAACCCTAGGATACTCTACCCAGCAAAACTATCATTTAAAATAGATGAAACAATAAAAGTCTTCCATGATAAGCAGAAACAAAAACAATCTATGACCACCAGGCAACCACTACAAAAGATTCTCCAAGGAATTCTGCACACAGAAAATGAAAGCAAACAAAGCCATGAAAGGACAGGCAGTAACAAACCACAGAAGAAGAAAAGGCAAAAAAGCAGAGAGTAACACTGATTCAGCTGCACACAATCAAATCCTTAAACAACAAAGACAACTAAATGAAAGGTATCACCACATACCTATCAGTACTACCACTGAATGTTAACATACTTAATTGCACCATAAAAAGACACTGTTTGGCAAACTGGATTAAAAGGGGGGATCCAACAATTTGTTGCTTACAGGAGACCTATCTCATCGACAGAAACAACACTGGCGTAGGGTGAAAGGCTGGAAGAAGATTTACCAAACCAATGGCTGCCAAAAACAGGCAGGAGTAGCAATACTTATCTTGGACAAAGTAGACTTCAAGCTTACATTGATCAAATGAGATAAAGAAGGACATTCAATACTAATAAAAGGGGAACTACACCAAAAGGAAATACCAATTATCGACCTATATGCACCAAACATCAATGCACCCAATTTCATCAAACATACTATGAAAAACCTAAAAACATATATAGACTCCAACACAGTGGTAGTGGGCAACTTTAATATTTCCCATCACCATTAGATATTTCATCCAAACAAAAAATCAATAAAGAAACCCTAGATCTAAATCACACCATAGATCAAATGGATGTAGCTGATGTCTACAGAATATTTCATCCAACTTTTACACAATGTACATTCTTTTCATCAACCCATGGCTTCTCCAAAGCTGATCATATCTTAGGGCACAAAGCAAGCCTCAGAAAATATAAGAAAATAGAAATAATCCCATGCATTCTACCTGATCACAATGCATTAAAACCAGGACTTAACAAGAAAAACAACAATAAAAAGCATGCAAACAGTTGGAAGCTGAACAACACATTACTCAATGATCAATGGGTCATTGATGAAATAAAAGAGGAAACTAAAAGTTTCCTGGAAGTTAATGAAAATGAAAACACTAACTACTAGAACCTATGGGACATAGCAAAGGCAATCCTGAGAGGAAGGTTTATATCCATGAGTGCATATATTAAAGGACACCTAAAAGTGTTTGATTCCCCACTGCAGAAGAACTTATAAAGAAACCTTAAAGTAACAGAGGTCAATATGAGAAAGGGATCAGGAACTAGTGAAAAGGTCATTTAGAGAAGGATCAACTTGGGTTGTAACACATTTGTACATGGTAACAATGCTAGGAATCTCTCTGTATAGTTATCCTTATTTCAACTAGCAAAAACGCTTTGTCTTTGTTGTTATTGCTTATGTCTTCTCCTCAACAAAATTAGAGATAAGGGTAGAACAGGTTCTGCTTGGAAGCAAGGGGGGTGGGGGAGAGAAGAAGGGCACAGGGGGCCGGGGAGCACAGTGGCCCAAACAATGTATGTAAATGTGACTAAATGCATAAAAAAATAAAGAAAAATAGCTTTGTAAAATGAAAGCTTTTATAGAAAAAAATATATTGTGTATATATACATACCAGCATCAGTGCACCTAAATATATAAAGTAAACTTTAAGAGATAGGAAAGCAGACGTAGAATGTGATGTAATAATAATAGGGTATTTTCATACCCCAACTTCAACACTGGATAGATCATTTATACAGATAATCAAGGAAACATTGCACTTGAACTACACTTTAGACCAAATGGACCTAAGAGACATATAAAGAACATTCTATTTAGTAACAACAGAATACAAATTCTTCTCAAGTGCATACAGAATGTTTTCCAAGAAAGATTATAGGTTAGGCCACAAAATAAGTTTTAACAATCTTGAGATGATCAATCTTATCAACTATATTTTCCATACACAATGATATGAAATTAGAATTCAATAATCCAAGAAATCATCAAAAGGTAACCAATACATGGAAATTAAATAATATTCTCTAGAACAAATACTAGATCAAAGAAAAAACTAAAGGGGAGGTTGGCTTATAAGCTCAGTTGTAAAGCACTTGCCTATCATCATACTCAATGGCAAAAAGCTTGAGGCCTTTCCTCCATGATCATTAGCAAGACAAGAATGCCCACTCTCATCACTTCTATTCATCAAAGAACTAGAAGCTATAGCCATAGAAATTAGGTAAGAGGAAGAAATAAAAAGCATACTAATAGGAAAAGATAAGATTAATTTTTTTTAATTTTTAAGCAAGTTTTTTCTTGCTCATAACATGATCTAACAATGGAGAAAACCCTGAAGACACCAACAAAAACTGTTAGAGCTGATAAATGAATCCAGTACAGTTACAGTATACAAATCAAACTTACAAAAATCTGAAGCATTTGTGTAGATGAACAGTGAGCTGTCTGAAAAATCAGATAATAATCTCATTTACAATAACATCAAAAATAATAGAAAATTTAACCAAGGAAATGAAATATATGTATACTAAAAATTATAAAACATAGATGAAAAAAATTAAAGGTGAGTCAAATAAGTGAAAAAGATCCCATGTCCATAGATTGAAATGATTAATATCATTAAAATATCTGTACTAACCAATCAAATGCAATCCAATCAGAATTTTATTGTCATTCTTTACAGAAATAGGAAAAAAACTCAAATTCATATGAAAACACAAAAGATCCTGAACAACCAAATCAATCTGGCACCAAAAATCAACACTGGAGGCAGCTGTATTTCGAGATATATTACAAAACTATTGTAATCAAAACAGCCTGGTTCTGGCATAAAAGTAGACAAATCGACCAATGGAATAGAATAGAGAACACAGAAATAAACTCACAGCTGCCAAGGATACACATGAGGGAAAGGACAGTCTTTTCAATAAATGTTGGAAAGACTGTATATCCACATACAGAAGAATGGAAATAGACCTTTATCTTACCCTTCAATCAAAAATCAATTCAAAATAGATTAAAATCTTAAATATAAGATTTGAAACTATAACAACTAGAAGAAATATAGAGGAAAAGCTTCATGACATTGATCTGAGCAGAGATTTCTTGGACATGACCCCAAAAGCACAAGCAACAAAAGCTAAAGTCAACAAATAAGTTTATAGTAAACTAAGAAGCATCTGCATAGCAAAGGAAATAATTATTAGAGTAAAGAGACTACCCATAGAATGGGAGAAAATATTTGTAAATCATGTATTGGATAAGGGACTGATTATCATCTAAAATATATGAAAATGTCAAACTACTCAATAACAAGAAAATACATAGCCTATTAAAAATAGGCAAAGGACTTGGGTAAACATTTCTAAAAAGAAGAGATACAAATGACTAACAGATGTATGAAAAATGCTTAACATCTCTAATAATCAGAGAACTGCAAATCAAGACCACAAGATCTTACCTTGTATCTATCACATTGGCTATTATCAAAAAGATGAAAGATAACATGTAAACAAGGATATGGTGAAAAGGGAACCCTTATTCACTGTTGGTGGTATTCTCAATTAGTACATACATTTAAGAAGACAGTATGGAGGTTCCTCAAAAAAAAAAGGCAGAATACCATATGATCCAAAATCCTATTACTTGGAATATATCCAAAGTAAATGAAAGGGGATTCCAAGATGGCGACTAGAGGGAGGAAGCAGAAAGTGTGCCTCCTACAGTGAAATCTTGGAGAAATGCTGGAGACACACCTTGCAGGCAAGGCCACCAAGAAGAGGCGAAACTTTGACCTCTCCACACCTCCAGTCTGTGCAGAGAATCTCCACTTCATGTTAAACGGAGAAACCAGAAGGGCCCTTGGGCCGCCAGTCGCCCGCTCCCAGATGGCTTGGAAAGACGTGGACAAGGTGAGCTAAGCGGTACACGGTACTTCCACAGACAACCCTGGGCCAGATCAGCATAGACCCCTGGACAGACCGACTCCCACCCAGGGAAAAAAGAGAAACTGAGTAATAAGCAATAAGAACAATAAAGACACATGGCAGAGAGGGTGGGGTGCCCTGAGCTCTGAAGAGGGGGGGAGGAGAATCCTTCCAAGAACTGTAAATAAACAAGCCGGGCCTGGCCGGAGAGGCTCCGGCAGAAGCAGGGGCGCACCCCCAGCAACCAGTAGCGGGAAAGTTTATGAGAGTGGTGGAGGGAGGAAAACTGCACAGGAGAGGGGAAGACCCATTTCCCATGTGAACTGTAAATAAACATGCAGGCCTGAGAAAGCGGGTGCAGTGTCACCTCCCCCGGTGTGCTTGGAAAGGGGAAAGTTTGTACCAGGACTCTGAGTAAACAAAGCCTGTGTGGCCAGGGGAGTGCTAAGCTCACTCCTGAGATCTGAATAAATAATGCCTCCAGCAACAGCAGGATGACAGCAGCAGGCAGGCAAGCCACAGCCGCAGATAGCTGTTCAAAGACTGTCTCCAGACTCTTTTTTTTCTCTCTCCCTACCTTTGATGAGAAAACAACCGAACTACACCTGCATGCTGAAAAACTTACTAAATGGTATTGCATTTGAACTTGGGACACCTGGTGGGCTTTTTTTGTGTGTGTGTGCAGTTTTGTTCCACTTTATGTCTCCCCATTGATGAGACAACTACAGAACAACATCTGAGGCACCATCTCCAGGACTGCAGACTGAGGGACGAACACCAAAATTATTAAGACTGAAATTTCATTGCATTTGAACTTGGAGGTTTTTATTTTTTATTTTTTACTTTTTATTTTATTTTATATATTTTTTCTTTCATCTACTTTTTTTTATTTTTATTCTTATCTTTATTCTTTTTATTTTTTATTTTCAATCCTCTCTCTGTCACTCTAATGCCTTTTCAGCTTATGGTTGATTAGTACACTGTCTCTCCCTGTTTATATCTTTGAAAATTTTTTGTTTGTTTCTCTGTTTTGATTTTTTTTCCTACTTGATTAATAGTTTTTCCCTTTTCCTTTAACTTCTTTGCTTTCCATCCCCTCTCACCCTTCCATTCTAAATATCACTAGTGCTATTATTACAAGCCAGAAAATACTTAATTGCACACAGTACAGGGACAATAACAATATCAATATCAAGGGCAATGATGGGAAGACAGAAAAAACAGGGAAACCAGTTTCCCCACAGCAAAAAATTAGTACAGGAACCACAGGGAAATGAAGAAAACAGATACTCAGATCCAGACTGCAACAAAATGAAGATAAACTATGCCAAAGAACCCATGAAGGCCACAAGAATAATATAAAAGAAGACATACTACAGGTACTCAATGAGAATTTTATAGAGATGATACTGGATATGGTCAATCAAAATGTATAGGAGGCACTCCTGTACAGAACATTCTCAAAAGAAGAAATTCAAATGGCCAAAAAACACATGAAAAAATGCTCACCATCTCTAGCAATAAAGGAAATGCAAATTAAAACCACACTAAGATTCCACCTCACCCCTGTTAGAATAGCCATCATTAGCAACACCACCAACAACAGGTGTTGGCGAGGATACAGGGAAAAAGGAACCCTCTTAAACTGTTGGTGGGAATGTAAACTAGTACAACCACTCTGAAAAAAAATCTGGAGGCTACTTAAAAAGCTAAACATCGATCTACCATTTGATCCAGCAATACCACTCTTGGGGATATACCCAAAAGACTGTGACACAGGTTACACCAGAGGCACCTGCTCACCCATGTTTATTGCAGCACTATTCACAATAGCCAAGTTATGGAAAAAGCCAAGATGCCCCACCACTGACGAATGGATCAAGAAAATGTGGTATCCATACACAATGGAATTTTATACAGCCATGAAGAAGAACGAAATGTTATCATTCGCTGGTAAATGAATGGAATTGGAGAACATCATTCTGAGTGAGGTTAGCTTGACCCAAAAGACCAAAAATCGAATGTTCTCCCTCATATGTGGACATTAGATCAAGGGCAAACACAACAAGGGGATTGGACTTTGAGCACATGATAAAAGCGAGAGCACACAAGGGAGATGTGAGGAAAGGTAAGACACCTAAAAAACTAGATAGCATTTGTTGCCCTCAACACAGAGAAACTAAAGCAGATACCTTAAAAGCAACTGAGGCCAATAGGAGAAGGGGACTAGGAACTAGAGAAAAGGTGAGATCAAAAAGAATTAACCTAGAAGGTAACACACATGCACAGGAAATTAATGTGAGTCAACTCCCTGTATAGTTATCCATATCTCAATTAGCAAAAACCCTTGTTCCTTCCTATTATTGCTTATACTCTCTCTTCAACAAAATTAGAGATAAGGGCAAAATAGTTTCTGCCAGGTATTGAAGGGGTGGGGGGGAGAGGAAGGGGGCCGAGTTGGTGATAAGGGAGGGGGTGGGGGTAGAGAGGAGAAATGACCCAAGCATTGTATGCACATATGAATAATAAAACAATAAAAATTAAAAAAAAACAAAGTAAATGAAATCAGTATTTTGAAGATACATCTGCACTCCCATGTTCATTGCTACTCTATTCACAACAAGAAATGAAAATAACCTGTGTCTATTAACAGATTAATAGATATTTAAAAATTGGTATGTATAAGCAATGAAATACTATTCATTAAAAAATACAGGAAATCCTATAATTTGTGACAACATGGATGAACCTAGAGGATATTATGTTAAATGAAATAAATCCACAAAGAGACAAATAACATATACTCTCACTTATATGAATAGTAGTTATGTGGGACTAGGATGGGATAGTGGATGGGGAAAGGGGAAATATTGGATATCAGATACAAAGTTACAGTTTGATAGGAGGAATAACTTCTGCATTCTATTATAAAATACAGTGACTATAGTTGATAATAATGTATTGTACATGTCAAATAGTTAAAAGAAAGTATTTTAAATACTCTCACCACCAGTAAATGTTTTTGAGGTGTTGGATATGCTAATAAGCCTGATTTGATTATTCCATAGTATGTACATGGATCAAAATATAACATTGTACTCTACAGATGTATAATTAACATTTATCAATTTAAAATAAAACTAAAAAGAAAATATATTTAGGAAGAAATTTATCAAAATGAGTATAGGATGTATAGTCTAAAATTTGCAAAATATGGTTGAAACTAAAGAAAATGTAAATACATGGAAAAACATTCCTTATTCATGAATCAGAAGAATAAATATTGTTATGCTAATACTCCTCAAATTGACCTATGCAATCAACATAATTCGTATAAGAACTGTCACCAAAAGCATGAGAAAACATCCGCAGCATCATTAGTCATTAGGGAAATACAAATCAAAGCAACAACAAAGTACAGTTCACAATCACTATAGATGGCTATAATTGAAAAAGAACAAGCGTTGCTTAGGATGTGGAGAAATTAGAATCCTCAAACATTACTGGTGGGAATGAAGATATTCAGCTGCTGTGGAAAACTGTTTTAGGATTCCTCAAAATATTAAACATAGAATTACCATATGACCCTGCAATTCCACTCTAAGATATATACCCAAAATATAGAAAACATACTCAATCAAGTGTATGTAGACACATCCTCATTACAGTATTACTCACAATAGTCAAAAAGTGAAAACAGTTCAAATGTCCATGAATGGGTAAGTGAATAAACAAATTATAATATAACCATACAATGAAATATTATTTAATCATAGAAAGGAATGAAGTGATTCATGCTACCAGTTGAAAGCAGTATGTTAAGTGAATGAAGCACAAAAGACCACAATATAATTTTATTTATATGAAATGTCCAGAATAAGGAAACTTACAGAGTGTAAATTTATGGTTGCTGAGGGCTGGTGAGGTTCTGGGGAATGGTGGTAACAGCCAAAGAGTACAGGGTGAGTTGTTTTGTTTTTGAAGTGATGAAAATGTTCTAAAATAGGCTATGGTAATAAATGTACATAGCTGTCAGTATATTAAAAATATTAACATGTGCACTTTAAAGAGTGATATAAATGTATGATAAGTGAATTATATCTCAATAAAACTATAAAAAATCTAATTCCCTAGAAAATAGAAAAAATATAAATTTTCTATTTCTTTAATGTGTCTTAAGCAAAACAGATTTTTTTCATCACTATTTGCTAGTTACTTTTCTCATCTCTGTAACAAAATACCTGACATAAACAACCAAAGGAAGGGAAGATTTATTTTAGCTCAAGGTTTCAGAGATTCCAGTCCCACCATAGGAGAGAAGGTAGGTTGGACAGGAAGCAGAATGGAGCAGTAACAGAAAGGGGCCAGGGTACAGCTGCCCTATTTCCTCCAACCAGGCCCCACTTTCAACAGTTCTACAATTCCCAGTATTCTATTCGAATTTTGGATCCATCAATGGATTGAACTATTTCATTACATCGCAGACCTTATGATATACTCCTCTCTGGAAACATAATCACAGGTACACATAGATGAGTGCTTTGCTAATGTCCTAAGCATCCTTCAATCCAATCAAGTTGACAATCAAGATTATCCATAACAATATTTGACAATCATTTCTCTGACAATTATCAATTTACTTGTGCCTACCATCCTAACCCAGACAGCAGAAAAACTGAATATAGCCTTGGGAAAACTCCTCATGAAAAAAAAAGCAAAACACCTGACAATCATTATTCAGAATAATAGTATTGAATAATTACAATATAGTCAGATAAGTGCTACACTAGTTGTACCCAATAAGATAGAAACTGGATAGATAGATTGAGAAAAAGGTATTCAGGAACCCTACCTCATTCATAAGTCAAGTTCACAGAAGGCAATAATCAAGGTTTGTAAGGAAAGATTTCTGGGAGTTGCCATGGACCAAGTTAGTTCAAACAGCAGGGTAAGGTAGGGGTGGGAGGATTGGGGTGTATAAGAGATACAACCAAAGGTGACTGAGGACAGGAATCAGTGGTTGATCTAATTGCAGAAAAGGATTTTCTTTTTTTCATTAGCTCTTATATCTGCCAGACCTTACATTAAACATCTTAATAGATGCTGCTTTTCATTTGGAAATAAAATTATGGGAGTGCCAATTTGAGTCTTTTCATGATTCAGACAAGAATATAGACTGAATATAGACTTCTAGCACAGTGGCAACTAAGACTGATTAAAGTCCATCTGTTTAAGTGCTAAGGAGCCTGTTGGAATCACTCTTCCTGAGAGAAGAAGGATCCAGGAGTTCTTTAAGGGGTGCAGTGATATTGGATAGTGTATAGCACCTGTTTTTTTTTTGTTGTTTTTTTTTTTTTTTCATTTTTCTTTTATTATTCATATGTGCATACAAGGCTTGGTTTATTTCTCCCCCCTGCCCCCACCCCCTCCCTTACCACCCACTGAACCCCCTCCCGCTCCCCCCCTCAATACCCAGCAGAAACTATTTTGCCCTTATCTCTAATTTTGTTGTAGAGAGAGTATAAGCAATAATAGGAAGGAACAAGGGGTTTTGCTGGTTGAGATAAGGATAGCTATACAGGGCATTGACTCACATTGATTTCCTGTGCGTGGGTGTTACCTTCTAGGTTAATTCTTTTTGATCTAACCTTTTCTCTAGTTCCTGGTCCCCTTTTCCTATTGGCCTCAGTTGCTTTAAGGTATCTGCTTTAGTTTCTCTGCATTAAGGGCAACAAATGCTAGCTAGTTTTTTAGGTGTCTTACCTATCCTCACCCCTCCCTTGTGTGCTCTCACTTTTATCATGTGCTCATAGTCCAATCCCCTTGTTGTGTTTGCCCTTGATCTAATGTCCACATATGAGGGAGAACATACGATTTTTGGTCTTTTGAGCCAGGCTAACCTCACTCAGAATGATGTTCTCCAATTCCATCCATTTACCAGCAAATGATAACATTTCGTTCTTCTTCATGGCTGCATAAAATTCCATTGTGTATAGATACCACATTTTCTTAATCCATTCGTCAGTGCTGGGGCATCTTGGCTGTTTCCATAACTTGGCTATTGTGAATAGTGCCGCAATAAACATGGATGTGCAGGTGCCTCTGGAGTAACAGTCTTTTGGGTATATCCCCAAGAGTGGTATTGCTGGATCAAATGGTAGATCGATGTCCAGCTTTTTAAGTAGCCTCCAAATTTTTTTCCAGAGTGGTTGTACTAGTCTACATTCCCACCAACAGTGTAAGAGGGTTCCTTTTTCCCCGCATCCTCGCCAACACCTGTTGTTGGTGGTGTTGCTGATGATGGCTATTCTAACAGGGGTGAGGTGGAATCTTAGTGTGGTTTTAATTTGCATTTCCTTTATTGCTAGAGATGGTGAGCATTTTTTCATGTGTTTTCTGGCCATTTGAATTTCTTCTTTTGAGAAAGTTCTGTTTAGTTCACCTGCCCATTTCTTTATTGGTTCATTAGTTTTGGGAGAATTTAGTTTTTTAAGTTCCCTGTATATTCTGGTTATCAGTCCTTTGTCTGATGTATAGTTGACAAATATTTTCTCCCACTCTGTGGGTGTTCTCTTCAGTTTAGAGACCATTTCTTTTGATGAACAGAAGCTTTTTAGTTTTATGAGGTCCCATTTATCTATGCTATCTCTTAGTTGCTGTGCTGCTGGGGTTTCATTGAGAAAGTTCTTACCTATACCTACTAACTCCAGAGTATTTCCTACTCTTTCTTGTATCAACTTAAGAGTTTGGGGTCTGATATTAAGATCCTTGATCCATTTTGAGTTAATCTTGGTATAGGGTGATATACATGGATCTAGTTTCAGTTTTTTGCAGACTGCTAACCAGTTTTCCCAGCAGTTTTTGTTGAAGAGGTTGCTATTTCTCCATCGTATATTTTTAGCTCCTTTGTCAAAGATAAGTTGCTCATAGTTGTGTGGCTTCATATCTGGATCCTCTATTCTGTTCCACTGGTCTTCATGTCTGTTTTTGTGCCAGTACCATGCTGTTTTTATTATTATTGCTTTGTAATATAGTTTAAAGTCAGGTATTGTGATACCTCCTGCATTGTTCTTTTGACTGAGTATTGAGGCTATTCGTGGCCTCTTGTGTTTCCATATAAATTTAACAGTAGATTTTTCAATCTCTTTGATGAATGTCATTGGAATTTTGATGGGAATTGCATTAAACATGTAGATTACTTTTGGGAGTATAGACATTTTTACTATGTTGATTCTACCAATCCATGAGCATGGGAGATCTCTCCACTTTCTATAGTCTTCCTCAATCTCTTTCTTCAGAAGTGTATAGTTTTCCTTGTAGAGGTCTTTCACATCTTTTGTTAGGTTTACACCTAGGTATTTGATTTTTTTTGAGGCTATTGTAAATGGAATTGTTTTCATACATTCTTTTTCCGTTTGCTCATTGTTAGTGTATAGAAATGCTAATGATTTTTCTATGTTGATTTTATATCCTGCTACCTTGCTATAGCTATTGATGATGTCTAGAAGCTTCTGAGTAGAGTTTTTTGGGTCTTTAAGGTATAGGATCATGTCGTCTGTAAATAGGGATATTTTGACAGTTTCTTTACCTATTTGTATTCCTTTTATTCCTTCTTCTTGCCTAATTGCTCTGGCTAGGAATTCCAGTACTATGTTGAATAGGAGTGGAGATAGTGGGCATCCTTGTCTGGTTCCTGATTTTAGAGGGAATGGTTTTAATTTTTCTCCGTTAAGTATAATGCTGGCTGTAGGTTTGTCATATATAGCTTTTATAATGTTGAGGAACTTTCCTTCTATTCCTAGTTTTCTTAGAGCTTTTATCAGGAAATGATGTTGGATCTTATCAAAGGCTTTTTCTGCATCTATTGAGATGATCAAGTGGTTTTTGTCTTTGCTTCTGTTAATGTGGTTTATTACGTTTATTGATTTTCGTATGTTGAACCACCCCTGCATCCCTGGGATGAAGCCTACCTGGTCGTGGTGAATAATCTTTTTGATGTGTTGCTGAATTCGATTTGCCATTATTTTGTTGAGGATTTTTGCATCAATGTTCATTAAGGAGATTGGCCTATAGTTCTCCTTTTTGGAGGTGTCTTTGCCTGGTTTTGGGATAAGTGTAATAGTGGCTTCATAAAATGTGTTTGGCAGTTTTCCTTCCCTTTCTATTTCATGGAACAGTTTAAGGAGGGTTGGTATCAGTTCTTCTTTAAAGGTCTGATAGAATTCAGCAGAGAATCCATCAGGTCCTGGACTTTTCTTTTTGGGGAGACTCTTGATTGCTGCTTCAATTTCATTTTGTGTTATAGGTCTATTCAGGTGATTAATTTCCTCTTGGTTCAGTTTTGGATGATCATATGTATCTAGAAATCTGTCCATTTCTTTTAGATTTTCAAATTTATTTGAATATAGGTTCTCAAAGTAGTCTCTGATGATTTCCTGGACTTCCATGGTGTTTGTTGTTATCTCCCCTTTTGCATTCCTGATTCTACTAATTTGGGTTTTTTCTCTCCTCATTTTAGTCAGGTTTGCCAGGGGTCTATCGATCTTGTTTATTTTTTCAAAGAACCAACTTTTTGTTTCATTAATTCTTTGTATGGTTTTTTTGGTTTCTATTTCGTTGATTTCAGCTCTTATTTTTATTATTTCTCTCCTTCTATTTGTTTTGGGATTTGCTTGTTCTTGTTTTTCTAGGAGTTTGAGATGTATCATTAGGTCATTGATTTGGGATCTTTCAATCTTTTTAATATATGCACTCATGGCTATAAACTTTCCTCTCAAGACTGCCTTAGCTGTGTCCCATAGGTTCCGGTAGGTTGTGTTTTCATTTTCATTGACTTCTAGGAACTTTTTAATTTCCTCTTTTATTGCATCGATGATCCATTCTTCATTAAGTAATGAGTTATTTAGTTACCAGCTGTTTGCATGTTTTTTGTCTTTACTTTTGTTGTTGAGTTCTACTTTTACTGCATTGTGGTCAGATAGTATGCATGGTATTATTTCTATTTTCTTATATTTGCTGAGGCTTGCTTTGTGCCCTAGGATATGATCTATTTTGGAGAAGGTTCCATGGGCTGCTGAGAAGAATGTATATTGTGTAGAGGTTGGATGAAATGTTCTGTAGACATCTACTAGGTCCACTTGATCTATTGCATATTTTAGATCTTGGATTTCTTTATTGAGTTTTTGTTTGGATGACCTATCTATTGATGATAATGGAGTGTTAAAGTCTCCCACAACCACTGTGTTGGCGTTTATATATGCTTTTAGGTCTTTCAGGGTATGTTTGATGAAATTGGGTGCGTTGACATTGGGTGCGTACAGATTGATGATTATTATTTCCTTTTGGTCTATTTCCCCTTTTATTAGTATGGAATGTCCTTCTTTATCTCATTTGATCAATGTAGGTTTGAAGTCTACTTTGTCAGAGATAAGTATTGCTACTCCTGCTTGTTTTCGGGGGCCTTTGGCTTGGTAAATCTTCTTCAGCCTTTCATCCTAAGCATATGCTTATTTCTGTCGGTGAGATGAGTCTCCTGTAAGCAACAAATTGTTGGATCTTCTTTTTTAATCCATTTTGTCAAACGGTGTCTTTTGATGGGTGAATTAAGTCCATTAACATTAAGTGTTAGTACTGATAGGTATGTGGTGATTCCTGCCATTTAGTTATCTTAGTTGTTTGAAGGTTTGATTGTGTGTACCTAACTTGATGTTACTCTCTACTGTCTTGCTTTTTCTTATCCTGTGGTTTGGTGCTGCCTGCCTTTTCATGGTTAAGTTGGGTGTCACTTTCTGTGTGCAGGATCCCTTGCAGAATCTTTTGTAATGGTGGCTTTGTGGTCACATATTGTTTTAGTTTCTGCTTATCATGGAAGACTTTTATTGCTCCATCTATTTTGAATGATAGCTTTGCTGGGTAGAGTATCCTGGGGTTGAAGTTATTTTCATTCAGTGCCCGGAAGATCTCACCCCACGCTCTTCTTGCTTTTAATGTTTCTGTTGAGAAATCTGCTGTGATTTTGATGGGTTTACCTTTGTATGTTACTTGTTTTTTCTCTCTTGCAGCCTTCAATATTCTTTCCTTAGTTTCTGAACTTGTTGTTTTAATGATGATATGTCGTGGAGTAGTTCTATTTTGATCTGGTCTGTTTGGTGTCCTGGAGGCCTCTTGCATTTGTATGGGAATATCTTTCTCTAGATTTGGGAAATTTTCCGTTATTATTTTGTTGAATATATTACGCATTCCCTTCGCTTGCACCTCTTCTCCTTCTTCGATGCCCATGATTCTCAAGTTTGGTCTTTTGATGGAGTCAGTGAGTTCTTGCATTTTCTTTTCACAGGTCTTGAGTTGTTTAATTAGTAGTTCTTCAGTTTTTCCTTTAATTACCATTTCATCTTCAAGTTCTGAGATTCTGTCTTCTGTTTGTTCTATTCTGCTGGATTGGCCTTCCGTTTTGTTTTGCAGTTCTGTTTCGTTCTTTTTTCTGAGGTTTTCCATATCCTGGCTGTTTTCTTCTTTATTGTTGTCTATTTTTGTCCTGAGTTCATTTATCCATTTATTCATTGTGTTCTCTCTTTCACTTTGGTGTTTATACAGTGCTTCTATGGTTTCCTTTATTTCTTCTTTTGTTTTTTCAAATTCTCTATTTTTATTGTCTTGGAATTTCTTGAGTGTCTCCTGTACATTTTGGTTGACCCTATCCAGTATCATCTCTATAAAATTCTCATTGAGTACTTGTAGTATGTCTTCTTTTAAATTATTCTTGTAGGCTTCATTGGGTCCTTTGGCATAGTTTATCTTCATTTTGTTGGAGTCTGGCTCTGAGTTTCTGTTCTCTTCATTCCCCTCTGGTTCCTGTACTAATTTTTTGCTGTGGGGAAACTGGTTTCCTTGTTTTTTCTGTCTTCCTGTCATTGTCCTTGGTGTTGTTACTGTCTCTGTACTGTGTGTAATTAAGTATTTTCTAGCTTGTAATAATAACAATGGTAATATTGAGAATGGAAGAGTGAGCTGAGATGGAAAGCAAGAAGTTAAAGAAAAGGGGAAAACAAATATACAGACAAGAGGGAGAAAGCAGAACAAGGTATCAGACAAGAGAGTTTCAAAGGTATAAACAGGGAGTGTTAGTGTACTAATCGACAGTAAGCTGGTCCGCGTCTTCCCAAGCCGTATGGGCGCCGGCCACTGGCGGCCCGGGGGCCTCCTCGGTTCTCCGTTTAACGTGAAGTGGAGATTCTCTGCGCCGGCTGGAGATGTGGAGGAGTCAAAGTTATGCCTTTTCTCGGTGATTATGCCTGCAAAGTGTGTCTCCAGCGTCTCTCCAAGATTTCACTATAGGAGGGTCGCTTTCTGCTTCCTACCTCTAGCCGCCATCTTGGAATTTAGCACCTGTTATTTGTGTTGGAGTCCTAAGCCCAGCCTCAACTTGACTCGTATTTAAGTCTTAAACTCTTCAGTCCTTGGAGGTATAGGCATCATTGTATGGGTTCTCTTATACAGAAAGGGTAATAAATATAAAGGGTAGGTACAAATGAGAGCAAGGGAAAGCAGCAGTTAGTCTGATGGACTACTGCTGAGCTTAGTTAAGCAAGCTAACTTGCCCAGTAATACACATGAGGGAGCCCTTGATACCTTCCAGAAGTACATGGAGGAAGTATCTTTGAAGAAACCTGCAGTCATGTGCCATGCAAACAAGGGCATGAGCAAGTTATTTGTGATATCACTATTTATGTGATACCCACAGGCTAGTGAGACCTTGAGCAGTGGAAACCATAGACATAGTTCCTAATTCTTTTGAAGTACCTCAAGTGATCTTAAAATAAAGGAGACTTTTTATCAGTGCCTTGAAGGAGTTCAAGGTTTTTAGCATACTGAGAGAGGGTCTGCAGAACATTTCAGATTAAAGGAGGATATACAAAGATGCAAATGCACAGTCTGCCTATTTATGAAAATGAATTTGTGTGGACTAAGTTTTTTCATCTTATCTAGCTACACGTGTACATACCCAGTGGGAATCCTGACATGAGACCACCATCACTCCTGAATGTAGCTCATTTCTCATAATTGTTGAAATTATTGTAAGGAATCAAAGATGACATTTTTCTCCCCCCCCCCAATTTAAAAGATAATTGCAAAGCTATTGGTAACCTTCAAGGCTCAAAAATCATCTTCTTATAAATGACATCTGCCTTGTCATATAAATTTAGAAGAGATAAAACTGTAAGATTTAGATGGTTGATGGGATTTCAAGAATTGGTCAGCAGCTCATAGGTGTTTCTTCAATTAATCTAATGGTCTACTAATTTGACATGCAATGAGGGCAGAAAGTTTTCTCTATAAATCCTTGAGGTTCAGACAGCACTTAAACTTATAACACTTCATTTGCATGAAGAGAGACAAAAGCAAATGCTGGTGAGCAGGCTGGGGTTGTAGCTCAAGTAGCAGAGCCCTTGCTTACCATGAGTAAGCCCTTGGATCAATTCCCCCACAATTTCAGTGGGAAAAAAAAGCTGATAAGTGTGTTAATGTTTAATTGTTAAGGATCACATGGTTTAACTCTAGCATCTAAATGTCATGATCTCTACAAATTGGATTTTGTGATTCTAATTTAAAGTCTTTTATTGTGTGACTTTCCTGTGTTTATTTCTTCTTTTACAGTGTTTCAAGTAAGTAGTTGAATTAATTCATCAGAAATTCTACAAAGTACAATTCACCTGTTACAGAGAAATAAGATGACCTTGTGTTTGTGTGGTTAAATAACCTAGAGCAAGACTGAATACAATAACAAATGTGATTTCTTTGAAAACCAGATGGGGAAAAAAAGCAACTCTAAAATTCAGTAAACAGATTAAAATGAAATGTTTCCATGGCTCTCCTCTTCCAATGCAGTTTGACTGTGGCTGTATTTCAAAGATTATAAATGAAAACCTTGGTAACAGGGAAAAAAATCCTTTAAGAACACTTATATATGAAAGCATGTGCATTGTATTTAGCCTTTCCATTGTGAGATTGTCAAAACCATCAGAATTAAACACCAAAAAAGTTCTAGGACAAACCAACATAGTCACTAATATTTCATTTTCAGTAGTTTTAATTTTAAACTATTCTTGGATTCATATAGTAATATTAACCAGGCATTCTTTCATTATTGTCAGTCATTAAAAGCAATACAATTACTTAAAATAAAATCTGTGTTATGCACCTTGCAGCAAAATTCTAAATTAGCACCACCTATACAAAGAATTGTGTGTCTAGGACCTTTTCTTAAAGGATTTATGGCACAGTTGAGGATATGAGATATATAAATACAAAATGTTCAACAAATGACAGTACCCCTATGTTAAATGAGTACAACAGATAATAACAGCTATAGAGATTCAGAGGAGGGTCTGAGATGCCTCTGTACATATGCTTTGCTAGGCTAGAATTTCTAAAACATTTTCTTTATGCTAGGCAGTTTAGTTGCAACTGGATCCAAGATACTGTTGGTTAGATAATACCGTATTGCTTTATTATTTCATAACCCTAGGATGGTTACTAGTGTCAATTGTAGTTTCAAAATATCTAACCGTATATACCGTATTTTAAAAACAATTGGAGAAAAGTTTAAAGAAATGAAAATACTTAATTAATACGGTTTTAATTTCTAATTGCCATATTAAGCATACAATTGAAGCAAAGATTGAAGAATTAAAATATTAACTTCTTGACAGATGCACATCTTTTTTTCTCTCTAGCCTATATGGCTTTCAAAAGTAGGAGCAATTAAAGTTATTTGTTTGAGTTTCAAAAGTTTACATAAACTCCTTGAATTTGGGGTATTTTGGAGTATGTATTTTAACTATATAACCAAAATGTATTTGCCTTGAAAATTTGGTTTCCTCTTAGTTCCATTCATCAATTCATTGCTTCACTAACCATCCCCACCCAGTCTGCCTATTATTTAAAATAAATGTGGCTTGTTTATGATAAGACATGATGGGAGAGGTAATAGTCACATACAAGCTGACCTCTGCTTTTTGAAATAATTGTGATCTTCCAATTGTAAGGGAGCCGCTTTTCCTTACTTCATTTACTCAAGCATTTGTCCAGCACTATAATAGACATCTAGGATACAAAAATGAAAGGAGAAAAAAAGTACCTGTGGCAATGTATAGGAAATTGCAATAGGATAGGATAAACACAGTAAGTGTTCAAATGCCATACCATGCTTACTAAGGCACTTGCTTACTTTTGTAATCTCATATTAGTTGCTATTTTCCTGCCTCATTGGTCTTCTTCTTACCTCAAATACTCTAATTTTTTCACTTCAGGTCCTTTGCACATGTTATTTCTTCTTCCTGAAATGTTCTTCCTTGCAATAATCTGCTAAATCCTATTTACCTATGGTAATTGATACAAATAACACATCCTCTAAAAAAAAAAATCTTCCCTAACACCCCAGATTAGGTTTTCTTCCTGTAATACCCTTTACTTTTCAATTTTAGCCCTGATTTCAATCTAACTTTTAACTATCTGTGTAACTGTATATTGTCTGTCCCCTCCACTACACTATAAACTCCATGAAGGTAAGATTACATCAATACTGTTCACTAGTATGTCCCATGTGGACAGAGCAGTGCATGGCACTAGGAATTGCTCAATACATATCTGTGGAGAGAAAGAGGAAGGAAAAAAGAAGGAAAGGAACAGAGGAAGAGAGGGAGAGAGGAAGGAAGAAAGAAAGAAAGATTGGATGTATATACAGAAGAGAGTGACATACCCCTGTTTATGGGAATTAAAAGACAAATTCATAGAGGTACTGATTTCTAAGGTTTCTCTCTTCCTCATGATGTTGCTATCTTCTCCATCATCTCTTTTCTGATGAAAAATTTGTACTTAACAGATTCCAAACCCAAGAAAATATGCTAACACCAATCACTTTCTGACAATGACTGTACCACTGGAGGAAAATTTTTAAGTGACCTCAAGAGAATATAATACCTGTGGTTTTAATATGACTTACCAAATAAATGAGCAGTTCCCTACTCATCCCAATCTCTTGATTTTCCCCTCTTTCCTTCCTTAGTAAAATCTCTTATATGTCTGAATGAATCTGTACCTCTATCTTGGTGATGGAAAAAATAGAAAATAATCACCAAAAATAGATACCTTAGGGCTATTTTGTTATGTATTTTTCTATGCTTAGTATTTGTAGGTGTGGTCATATGGGCCTGAAGGTTTTGTGATTTGTGTGAATATAAGTGTTTATTAAACCAGATTTAAGAATTTTAATATAAAAAATTAAATTAAATTAAAAAATAAAAATAAATAAATGGACTGCTTTACCCAATCTTCCCTCCATTCCCACAGGTAATTATGAGTTGCTTGTATAAAGTGATAGTCATCAGTCTTAGGGAGATTAATATAAGCAAAACTAACAGTTCCCTTCTATTCTAGTTAACGTCTGAAGTCAGAGGTTTCAACCTTTTTTTATTATTAAAAGAAGAAACAAGACAAAATCAGTAACCTTAGAAAATTCAATAGCAACCTACATCAAACAATAACTCTTCTTTCCATATTTAAAAGAAATTGAAATTCATTTTATACCACTTTTATTGTAATGCTGCGATTTTGTTACTATAGTAACCACTTTTGATTTGAGTGAAGACTTCATTATTGTCAGTTTAATTGTTTGGTTTTGTTTTCTACTCTAGTTTCATTTGAGTTTAAAAAATGAAAAATGGATGATCTTTTATTATTCCCTAAATATTATGGAACACAAAGACAATTCAGACAATGGTTCTTTATGACTATTGCTGGAAATATCTGTTTATATACCAGTCATCAATGTCTATTTTAGAAACATTAGGCATTGAACTAAAGCAGATCATTGTTCCATAGAACTAAATATGAGTACTAGTAACTAATCTCCACCACCTCAGTGAAAAGTATACAACATGCAACTATTTCTGTTATACCTAATCAATAAAGAATATTTGTTTTGATTTCCTATTATATTGAGAAAAATAAAGATGGTAGCCATGATAGCTACATCATATACAATTTATGGATTAGAAGAGAGAGCCTCATAATGGATTAATTTGATTTTTATCATAGTATTCAACTAATGTAATTTAAATTGTCCATGTCTGATTAACTTTTTAATAACACCTCCACTCATGGCTCAGTGCTTAACTAGCCAAAATAACCAAACTGATTTCTAAAAGGACAAATCTGTAACACTGGGCACCACAGCTTTGAGGATAATATTATAGTGAAAGTGACATTTTTAATCTTGCAGAGGAAAAACAAATCTACATTCATTAAAGGTGCAATTTGAGAATTAACATACCTCCTAATATACATTTAAAATGTATCTAAGTTATCCAAGATTCACCAAATGAAAGAAGAAAAATACATTTAAAAATTGTTTTAATTGCTGAATTTAATACCACAAGATCATGCTTCTTTTAAAGCATTAAAATAGAAACAATCTGAAATTCATTGAGTATCAATTCATTGTTTTTTCATGTTAAAAAAACACATTTTAACTAAGAAACTGGACTTTTTTTTTAAATGGTTCATGTTAAAATTTTTTCAGTATCTTCAGAAATGAAAAGGCTGAAAACAAAGCAAAGTATTTATCCACAAACAAATTGAAATAATATTGTTATTTATTTGTTAGTGAAACAAAGTTTCTAACCCTCTATAAGCTAATGTTTGTATCTGTAAAATGTTCTAGGTTTATAAAGTATTTACACACCCAGCATTACCTTTAATCTTCTCAGTGTCCTGTAAAATAAGAATTATTACCACTTTATAGATTAAAAAAACCAAACAAACTCAAAGCTGATTTAAATACAGGACTTTCTAAAATTACACAGATAGTAAGTGGCAGACTCAGTCATGTAACACACAATCCAGTGCTTTCTTACTAAATTCACAATGTACATTGTTTTAATGATGAAAGAATCATTACTGATGCCACTGTAGGTAAGGGACCACTTCTTTTGAGTCTAGACTGCAGAAACAAGTAAACAATGAAAAAAGACAAGTTCCTTGAACTTCCAATTCAAGTTTATCAATCCAAAGATGCTACAAATACAGACAGAAGCATTCTCTCATGACCAACTGATAGCAATGTCTAGAAAATACTAAGTCAAAATGAATAATCTTTCAATTGTTTAATAAGGAAATTTCATCTACTAAGATTTTTTTTCCCTCCTTACAAGTGGGGTACAATCCAAACAAATTCCAAGCTAAGTGAATGGTAAGATTATTTTTTTCATACTTCAATCTACAAGTTGCCTATTTAGCAAAATTCACAGAGGTAGTCCACATGTCTTAAGAATTTTTATCTGGTATTACACCAAATTACATCTTTATTTTATGGCTGAAATGTTGAGTGAGCACCAATTATTCATGTCTGGGATTAGACTGAGTAAGATCTTTAGAAATAGAATAATCAAGACTTATATACATTCGAGAGACCTATAAAGTATGAATAAATGTTACCTGTCCCTTCAATTCTATTTTATAAAATTTACATTCATTCTACCTAAATAGTTTTAGGTAATTTTAGCACTTGCATTTGACATAATTTCTAAGTCATTAGCGTTTAAGATATCATACTATTTTGTGGAAATATGGAAATATTATGCAAGTACAGATCTACAAACCAAACATATTTGAGAAACAGTCCCAATGCAGTTAACAATTCTTCTAAATCAAAGTGTTTCTATTGCTACAAGCTATAACTTTCGCCAATAACACTGATCTGTATCCCATATATTCATTGAATAATTAGAAACATTTCATATTTGTGAATTCAAAGTTAACTATACAATACATATTCCAAGATAGCAAGCCAAATAGACTATCTTCCCGAATTGACATTGAAGCAAATGATTAGCATGCTATAGTACTTGTCTAATTCTTTTATATTCATTAATTATTCAGGATTAATTCTGTGAAAATCCAGAGAATGCTTATAATGATGAGTTCTTAAGATATACAACTGTTCTAAGAGATAAGAAATGTTCATGAATTTATCATGTATTGAAATACCCTATAAAGATCTTGGCTGCTATAAATGTCTCCTGCTTTTTTATGTAATTACTAAATATTGGTGAAGAATGTACATTATCATTTGCCCATTAAAATCCCATTGCAATTTTCTGAACTATTAAGATTTATTAACCTTTTGCAAGGTTATATATGAATTATTCAAAGGCCTTTTATTTGTGGAAGTTCCTTATATACATTGCTTGTTTCACATGCAGTGCCTTTTTTGATCATGCCAATAATCCTGAAAGAGAGCAGGTAGTGAGCCCATTGGAATGGAAGAGAAGACATGCACATTCTTAGAAGCCCAGCAGATAAGTGCCAACTATATTCTAGCTACATACTAGATGTTGAGGATATGATGGTCATAGCAAAGAAGAAAATTAAGCAAGTATTAAGAATGAAATGTAGAGTGTACTATGATAAGAGAATTGAGGATGCTGTGGGGAACTCTTAAAGGAGCAACCCAACTTGGTCTTAGATAAGGCAGAGAAGTGTCCTTGATAAAGAGACAGTGACACTGTTTGGAGACTTCTCATACCATATGAGTGAGTTGTAGTACAGGCCCATAGGCTCTTGGAGCAAAGCCCTGCAATACTCTGTACACAACTATAGTGTGGTTGGATGATCAGAGATTGGATGAAACATGATTAGAACATTAATGACAAGGAAATGTGTTGAAGAGATATATTGACCACACATCTATGAATGGCTCAACATGTGAAGATGTTTGTGTCCTATGTAAATGCTCACCAAAGAGTGACTTCAGCCAGAAGGTTCTAATAATTGTGAGGATAAGATAACACATTCTGTGAATACTAGTCAGCCTCTTTTCCTAGCCAATTCTGTCATCACCATGGCAGGGATGGAGGGTACACCTGGGCTCAGCAGCATGGACTTCCACTCACAGGCTGAGCAGCTATGGTTACTATGACGTGCCCAATTTGCCAGTAGCAGAGACCAACAAGGAACTTGACTGATATGGCACCATTCCCAGGGGTGATTAGTGAGATATCTGATTGAAGGATGATTCCATTGGACTGCTTCCATAGTGAAAATATCAACATTTGTTTACCTGAATAGACAGCCTAGAAACAAATTTTCCTTCCCTTCATGCAATGCTTCTGGCAAAACACCATCTTGAATGCTCTATCCACCACCACCATGTTATTGCAACCAGTACTACTTCTGACCAAGGAACTCACTTCACAACAAATGAAATGTGACAATAGACTCATGTTCAGGGAGGTCACTGGTCTTACTGTATTCTCCACCATCATGAAGCAATTGGTTCCATAAAACAGAATGAACTTTTTTTTTCGTTTTTTTTATTCATATGTGCATACAAGGCTTGGGTCATTTCTCCCCCCTGCCCCCACCCCGTCCCTTACCACCCACTCCGCCACCTCCCTCACCCCGACCCCCTCAATACCCAGCAGAAACTATTTTGCTCTTATTTCTAATTTTGTTGTAGAGAGAGTATAAGCAATAATAGGAAGGAACAAGGGTTTTTGCTCCTTGAGATAAGGATAGCTATACAGGGAGTGGACTCACATTAATTTCCTGTGCATGTGTGTTACCTTCTAGGTTAATTCTTTTTGATCTCACCTTTTATCTCGTTCCTGATCCCCTTTTCCTATTGGCTTCAGTTGCTTTTAAGGTATCTGCTTTAACTTCTCTGTATTAAGGGCAACAAATGCTAGCTAATTTTTTAGGTGTCTTACCTATCCTCATACCTTCCTTGTATGCTCTCGCTTTTATCATGTGCTCAAAGTCCAATCCCATTGTTGTGTATGCCCTTGATCTAATGTCCACATATGAGGGAGAACATACGATTTTTGGTCTTTTGGGCCAGGCTAACCTCACTCAGAATGATGTTCTCCAATTCCATCCATTTACCAGCAAATGATAACATTTCCAGAATGAACTTTTAAGAGCCAGTTATAGTAAGACTGGAACAGGCTTTTCTGGAAGACCTGAATCAGCATCCAATATATGGTACTATTTCTCCCATAGCCAAGGTTCACAGGTCCAGGAATCAACAGGTGGAAATGGAAATGGCACTACTCACTATTTCCCAAGAGACACATTATCAATATTTCTGCTTCTTGCTCCCATGACTTTATGCTCACCACTTGGTTCCAGAAGAAGAATACTTCCACCAGGAGACACACAAAGATTCCATTGAACTGGAAGTAAATATTGTCACCCAGACACTTTGGGCTCCTCGTGTGTGAGTCTTGGCTTATAAATCAAGAAGGGAGTTATGGTGTTGGCTTAGGTGATTCATCTGGACTACTGAGGGGAATGGACTGCTACTCCACAATGGAGGTAAAAAAGAGGGCATCTCTCAGAATTACCATCACCTGTGATTAAGGTCAACTGTATTCTGCCTACAAGTCTCAAAAATATGATATAAGATTTTGGGTTGAAATTTCTATTTACTTTTTTTATTCGCTAGGTTTGGGTTCATGTCTTTTAAAGTAGTAACAACTATTTAAGCATATCGATGGCTAAGAATCTGCACCTATTTTAAGTACACCTATAATACGGTTTGATGACTTTCAATGTGCAATCATCAATAAAATCATTCCTACAATGATGGTAATAAATGAATTTATCATTTCAAAAAAAAAAACCTACAACAACCCAATCCAAGCAGGATTATGAATGACTCAGACCCTTCCAAAATGAAGGTTTAGGTTACCTCACCAAGTACAAAACCACAAGCAGCTAGGGTGCTTGCTGAAAGGAAAGGGAAGATAGAATAGCAGGGATAGAAGGGATGTTATCTATGACCATGTGACCAGTCCTAGAAGCAAAGACTGTTTTGCGTATTCCTCTTTATTTTATTATTAATATATTTGGGTATGTATGTATAAAATATATTTGTTTTATTCCCTCTCCTATTCCCTTGTCATGTAATAAATTGGCTTTCAATCATAAATATTGCTAATTTTACATCATGTTATTTTAGTTATTAGATATTTAGGGAAAGAGTAAACATTACTCAAGTATGTTACCTCCCCTTCTAGAAAAGGAGATTAGTATATTTTTGTTGTAAGCAGGATAGTTGTATGAGGTCAGATGGAATTGTGACCCTATCATTGCCTTTATATGAAGATTAAGTACAGTTTAAGAAGATGCATACAGGTGGCAAGTTTATAACTAGTGAATTTGTAATAGTTAAGTTCACATGTCAACTTGATTGGACCATGTTGTATCAAGATATCTAGTTAAACATTATTCTGAGTGTGTTTGTGAAGGTATTTTGGGATGTGATGAATGCTTAAATTGGTGAACTGAGAAAAGTAGACTGCTTTCCAAATGTGGGTAAGGCTAATCTCATCCATGAGAGGCATGAATAGAACAAAAAACTGAGTAAGGGAGATTCCACTCTTTCTGCCTATTTTAGAGCTGGGGCATCAGTCTTCTGCCTTCAAATTGAGACACAGACTGGAATTTACAGCAGTACCCTTCCTGGTACTCAGTCTTAGACTCAGAACAGAACTATACCATCAGCTCTTCTTTGTCTCCAGCTTGCTGACCATAAATCTTAGGACTTTTAAGATTTTGTGACCATGCAAGTCAATTCCTTATGATAAATATATATGTATGTGCTAGATATATGTTATATATAATGTATGTATATACTGCCTATTCTATATTAATATTTAGTATAGATAGATAGATAGATTTCCTGGAGAACTTGGACTAATACAGGAATGAAATCAATGTCCAAGGCAAGGCAGCACAGAAGAGCAAGGAACTATTGGAACTTGGTTGAGGATGGAGAGGTAGTCATTGGCAAGAATCAAACCTCAGTCCCATAAGGAAGAGACAAGATGAAATTTGGTCATATTGCCAAAAGCTACTGTACACATATGGGACCTTTTATGAAAAATCAGCTTCTGAGCCTGCGGGATGTAGAGACCTTTAAAAAGCAGCCTGGACAAAAACATGTGAATTGCTTCTATTAGGAAGGAAGGAAGGAAGGAAGGAGAGAGGGAGGGGGAAAGGACTTGGGAAAAGAGGAAGGCAGGAAGAGGGCAGGGAGGGAAGGAACAGAGAGGGAAGGAGGGAGGGTTACTCAAATAGCAACACATCTGAATTATCTGTACATCATTATTAGTTACCATTTGAAATGCGAGGAAATATTAAGATTTTTGTTAATTACTTCACATTTGCCCTAAGCTATGACAAATTACATTTTGAATAATTATACTGAATTGCATATTCATTCAGTCAGTATGTTCCTACACTTCAAACTCATCTCTAATACTATATTATCACACCATTGTTCCTGCTATTTTTCAGGTTATTGTTTTCTTTGCTTGTGATAGAAGCATACCTATAGAGATAAGAAATAGACTCTAAAACTAAATTACCTGGATTTAAATCTAGGCACTGCCTCTAACAACCTGTGTGACCTTGGAATAGTTACTTAAAACTCTTCATGCCTTAGTTTCTGAGGAAGTGTTATTATTTAGGTTAAATGAGTCAATAAAGATAGAACACTTGGATTCATGTCAGGTTTATGGTTATGCTCTATTAGTGCTGGCTCCTACAATCATCAGTTGTGACATTAAACTATAAAAACAAGTCTATGAAGGCAAAAATACCAGTCTTAAACCACATTCTATACAATGCATCGTTTCTTCCAGTGACATAGCATGATATAGTATTAGATTGTATTTTTTCTTTTTATGATATAGTGCACTATTAAATATAAAGCATTTAAATATAATATATAGTAATAAGATAACTGTAAATATCTAACAAAATTGTAGAATATGTTGAAATATTATAAAGGATAAATTAAAAACAAGATAATGAATAGCCCTTATATTCAAAACAACCACTATAATTTTTCATGAACTCTTAAATAAGTTATACAAATAAGCAAAAAAATTATACCTGTTTTAAGATGTGAAATTTGATCAGTATAAAAGGAATTTTTCCTGTCATAAAATATCACTTATGAGTATGATATTTGCCTCTTTCATAATCCACATTTATTTATCCCACTCATCCAATTGGATTTATTCTTTCTCATATTTCTTAGTTGCTTTTATCTTCCTCTTCTTGGCATAGGATTCCTTTAAGTATCTTTTGCAGTGCTGGTTTAGTGGTCATAAATTTCTTTAGTTTTTGTTCCTCATGGAAGGTTTTCCTTTCTCCTTCAATTATGAAGACTAGCTTTTCTGGATACAGTAATCTCGGTTGTCAGTTACTTTCTTCCATGGCTTGGAATGTATCATTCCATGCCCTCCTTGCTTTTAGAGTTTCTCCAAAGAAATTTGTTATTATTCTGACTAGTTTGCCTTTATATGTAACTTTGTGCTTCTCTCTTGATGCTTTTTTTGATCTTGCCTGGTTGGTGTTATGAAAGCCTTCTATATCTGGTTAAGCCGCTCTTTCTCAAGATTCGGGAAGTTTTTTGATATTATTTTACTGAATATGTTATCTATGCTTTTAGTTTATACCTCTTCTTTTTCTATACCTATAATTTGTAGGTTGGGTCTTTTAATAATGTACCACAGGTCTTGCATTTTCCACTCATACTTTCTTAGTATTTTTTCTTTGACTTTATCTGAGTATTCTAATTTCTTTACTTTATCTTCAATTTCTGACACTCTGCTTTCAGCTTGTTCCATTCTATTAGTGAGACTTTTCATAGAGTTTTTCATTTAGGTAATTGAGCTTTTCATGTCCAGAGTTTCAGTTCTATTTTTTCCAGGATTTCTTTATCTTTGTTGAATTCGTCTTTCATATCCTGCATTGTCTGCCTTGTTTAATTCAGCTGTTTATTTGAATTCTTTTAGAGTTCATTCAGCTGTTTATTAATACTCTCTTTGAATTCACTTAGGTGTTTATACATGTCTTCTTTAATTTCATTGATCATTCTTATCATGATTCTTTGAGTTCATTGTTTGAGATTTCATCCATTTTGCTATCATTCAAGTCCTTTATTGTGCAGTTGTTTACTTTTGGAGGAAATATATTGTCTTGTTTTTTCATATTGCTATGCTTCTACATTGAGATTTATGAATTTGAGGACAAGTTTTTGGTTGAAATTTTAATCTGTTTTTTCAAAGTGTTCACAATGTTAAGGCAAGACTGGGTAGTGCCCAAATTGTGGTTTATTTTCAAATCACTGGCCTGTGGATGTGACTTAGTAGTCAAACATTCACCCACAGTGCTCACTGGGTCCAGCCCCCTATTCCACTCCAAGAGAAGTATTAGTTGCACAGGCAATCACAGTTGATGGACACATCCACTGTGAGAGTAGTGTAATCCCTAATTACAATCACTGGCACTGCTACAATATCTTTAGAGGAATAAAGAAGCCAAGGTGATACTTTGTGAATAGGTAGACGTAGCTAATAAGGGTATGGAAAGACAATAGAAGGGATAATTCTGATGAATAGTACAAGATGTCTGGTCTAATAAGGATGGAAGGGGAGACAGCTAAAGTAAATGGAGGGATATAATGAGAAAGAGGAAGGAGATAGAAAAAAATCCAGCTAAAGGTATAGTGAAATAGAAAGGAGAAAGAGAAGAAAACGATCTGGCTATCTAACTACTTTCTAAGCATAAAGACAACAAAGAAGGACTAAAGAACTACTCTAATTGTGGACAAAAAGAAAGTAGAAATTGGGGAGGCAGTAGGAAAGGAAGGGAGAAGATATGTCTAAAACTTGAACATTAAAAGGTAGGTGTTGTGGCTCACAAATAATGACTGCAAAAAAAGAAACAGAAAGTGAGAAAGAGTGAATAAAAATATCACCCTCCCCCCCCAAAAAAGACAAAAACAGTCAATACTTTTTGTTGCTCTCTGGAGCAGCTGTTTTATTTTTTTAAGTCTGAATTGGTTAGGTCAGTGGGGATGATCTAGTTTGGAGATTTAGCTCAGCAGAAGAGTAGCTAAAGACCTTGAGATGAGGCCCCAGCAAACCTCCCAGACAACAGACACTCTCCACTTGCCCTGTGGTGTACTTCTCATCTCTCTGGCCCCCACCAACCCAAAGCAGAACAGCCAGCACAGTTTGAGTTTGCTGATTTTTTTCTGTGATTATGTAGTTTAGGACTGCACCAAGATTTACAAGATGCATCTGTGGTTAGAGGCAGGGCTTGTTCCAATTCTCAGTACTATCTTTTGACTCACAGGGGGTTTCTGTGATGCAATTGATGTGGTCCCATGAGTTGGAAGTTTCCCACCACAGAGCTGGACCAGGGGTCTCAGCCTCTGCAGCTTCCCCCACGGAGATATCTCCTGACTTCCTTTTGACTATGTACTCTTTATGCACCCACCAGGAACATGGCTCTGCACCCACTGGTGCTTGCTTGCATGCTTGTGAGATGCTGGTGCAATCAAATCTACTGTGCTACCCACCATGACTTCCTTAGTTCTTCTTGTGTGAATAGCTGTTCAGTATTTGTGTGCAAAAGAAGAGATGCTGAGGAATTCCACTCAATCACACCATCTTGCCCCAGGCTCACTTTTCTCTTATTTATTTTATTTTCTACATATACACACAAGTTTATGTAAGGCATAAATATAACTATACCATACCCAGCTAGAGTTTCTTTTTTGGTGGTACTGGGGTTTGAACTCAGGGCCTCACACTTGAGCCATGCCCCCATTCCTTTTTGCTTTAATTATTTTTCAGATAGGTTCTCACTTTTTGCCTGGGCCAGCCTCACACTGCAATCCTCCCACCTACATCACATAGCTGTGATGACAAGCATGAACTACCATGTCTAGCTCATTTGTTGAGATAGGGTCACACTAACCTTTTGCCCATATTGGCCTCAAGCAGCAGTCTTCCCAATCTCTGCCTCCCAAGTACATAAGATTACAGGTGTGCACCAATCACCAGATCCATAGTTGGAGTTTTAATGGTTTTCTTTTTTATTTCTCCAAAAGCTTGACATAATATTCTATCACCTTCAATCATTATAACATGTGTTAATAATGGGGCATGTATCCTTCCAGAGTTTTCCTCATTTCATATAATCAAGCATAGTAAGAGACAGTCAGTAAAAGACCTATATAATGAAAACCATAAATCACTGAAGAACGAAATCAATGCAGACATTAGAAGATGGAGGAACATCTTATGCTCATGGATTGGTAGAATCAATATTGTGAAAATGACTATACTATTGAAATCAATCTATATGTTCAATGCAATCCCCATAAAATGACATACTTCACAGAGATAGAAAAATCAATCCTAAAGTTCATATCGAAGCACAAAAGACCTCAATAGCCAAAGCAATCCTGAGCCAAAAGATCAACACTTGGAGGTATCACAATACCTGACTTCAAATTATGCTACAGAGCAATTGTAATAAAAACAGCCTGGTACTGGCATAAAGACAGACATGGAACAGAATAGAAGATCCAGACACAACTGTAGCCATTTATTTTCATCAAAGGAGCTGAAAACATGCACTGGAGAAAAGATAGCCTCTTCAACAAATGGTGCTGGGATAACTGGATACCTCTTATAAAAATTGAAACTAGATCCCAGTTTCTTGCCTTGTGCTAGTATCAATTTAAAGTAGACTCAAAGATCTTAATGTAAGATCTAAAACTATGAAATTACTCCAAGAAAGAATAGGGAATACACTGGAACATACAGGCATAAATAATAACTTTATGAATAGAATTTCAATAGCTCAGCAATTAAGAGAGTATATTGACAAATGAGACTGCATCAAACTGAAAAGCTTCTGCACGGTAAAGGAAACATTCACTAGACTGAAGAGGCAGCCTACAGAATGGGAGAGAATCTTTGCCAGTTATACATCTAACAAGGGACTAATAACCAGAAAATACAGAGAGCTCAAAAAAAGTAGCCCCACAAAAATCCATTGACTAAATGGGAAAATGAACTGAACAATTCTCAAAAGAGAAAGTACAAATAGCCAATATGTGCAGGAAAAAATGTTCAACATCCTTAATCACATAGGAAATGCAAATTGAAATGACATTGAGATTTCACTTCCCTCCAGACAAAATGGCTATCATCAATAACACAAACATCAAACACTGGTGAGGATGTGGGGATAAGTAAGTAACACTTCTACACTGTTTGTGGGAATGTAAATTAGTGCAACCTATGGAAAGCAGCATAGAGGTTCCTCAAAAAACTAAAAATAGAACTACCACACAATCCAGTAATACCTGGGCATATACTTGAAGAAATACAAGCCAGAATACCATATAGCCCTTGCACACCTATGTTTATTGCAACACGTTTCACAATAGTCAAGCTTTGAAAACAGTACAGCTGCCCCACAAGTAATAAATGGATTAAGAAAATGTGATATATATCCACAATGGAGTATTATTCAGCCATAAAGAAATAATGAAATTATGTTGTTTGCAACTAAATGGAAAAAACTGGAGATCATGTTAAACAAAGTAAGCTAGGCTCAGAAGGACGAAGATTGCATGTTTTATGGAAGCTAGCCTATAAGATAAATTTAGACATAAATACATATGTGTACTTTTGAGAAAGAAGCAGAGAACATGATTGTATTAGTGGGACTATGGAGAGGTGGGAGAAGAAAAGATAGAATGAGTAATATTGAAACAATATGTCTGTGTAGGAAGATAATATAACTCAATGCACTGCAACCTTTTGAAAAATAGCAAAGCAGGATGATAGACAAAGAATAAGTAATAGAAGGGTTTAGTCTGATTAAAGCACAACAAATATACATGTGTAGAATACCAAGGTAAAATTCCTTTGAACAATCAACATACACTTTAAAAAATGAAGGACAGAAAGGTAAAATGTCCTGTCTGGGGATGAGTAGCAGTTGGAGGGAGAGAGTAAATTGAAGAGGATGAAAGGGGGCAAATATGGTATATGTACTTTATATTCGTATATGAAAATAGAATAATGAAACCTAATGAAGCTGTTCTAAAAAGGGTGGAGGGAGGAGGGAGAATGATAGATGGAATGAATCTAATTAAGATATATTTTAAGCACATAGTAAATTTCACAATGTATCCCCTGTGCAACTATTATATGCAAATAAAAATTATATTTTAAAACATAAAAAAGAGAATGAGAACCAAAATGTGCATGAAGTGTGTGTGCACATGTGTGCATATGGCACAGAGAGACAGAGAATATGAATGCTTACATTCTGGAGCCAAAATATGTAGATTCAAATTATATTTCTGCCATTTACTAGCTATGTGAACATGGGCAAGTAACTTTATTTCCCTCTATCTCAGTTTCCTCATTCATAAATTGGGCATTGTAATATTACCTACCTAACTGAGTCAATATATGTAAATTTCTTAGAAGAGTTCTGACACAACGAATGTGTCATATAAATGTTAATTATTATTACACATGGGAATTTGGGGTCATTTGTTTTAGAAAGATGGCATTATAATATACACACCTTTTTGGAAGGAGGATCTTGTTTTCCGGATAGGTACACATAATACTGTATATCACTGAATCTTAAATAAGTGCATTATTACTTTATGAATCACTAAGAAGAAAGAAAAGTGCTACCAGTTAAATGTGACACCATGCTTTCTTATCACTTCAAATCATTATTTTATTCTTATTGAAAGTGTTCTTGTACATAAATATACATACAGAATTTAATCATATATTATTCCCATATATATGTTTAAGAACCTATAAATGAACTAAAGTATTCTTTAAAGTTGCTAATGTTGAGTTCAATTTTTCTAAACACTTACAATCTGAAGTCCTCATCACTCACTTCTTTTCACAAAATACTATTTTATGTGTCATCAGGAATACTGGTGGTGAAGCATTTCTCCATTATCAACACCAACATTTCATTTGAAGCTACTGACACCCAATTCTGCAATTTTTGTTGTGTTATCTGGATATTGAACCCAGGACCTCATGCATGCTAGGCAAGTACTTTACCAATTGAGTTGTTCCCCCAGCCCCTTTCCCTTTTATTTTGTTTTGAAATGGGGCTTGCTAACTTTGCTCAGGCTGGCCTATAACTCATGAACCTCCTTCCACCACCTCTTGAGTAGCTGGGTTTGCAAGCTTACACCACCACACCTGGCCCATTCTACAAATTTTTAAGTTGGGAGTCATCTTTTAATTTTCTTACTTACTTTTAATGTACACAATAAACTTCACATACTTGTGGAGTACTATGTGATGTTTTGATATGCATGTAATCATTGACTCAGGGTAATTAGCATATCCATTACCTCAAAATCTCCTCTACAGTTAGCCTGGCCCAAAAGACCAAAAATCGTATGTTCTCCCTCATATGTGGACATTAGATCAAGGGCAAACACAACAATGGGATTGGACTTTGAGCACATGATAAAAGCGAGAGCACACAAGGGAGGGGTGAGGATAGGTAAGACACCTAAAAAACTAGCTAGCATTTGTTGCCCTTAACACAGAGAAACTAAAGCAGATACCTTAAAAGCAACTGAGGCCAATAGGAAAAGGGGAACAGGTACCAGAGAAAAGGTTAGATCAAAAAGAATTAACCTAGAAGGTAACACCCACGCACAGGAAATCAATGTGAGTCAATGCCCTGTATAGCTATCCTTATCTCAACCAGCAAAAACCCTTGTCCCTTCCTATTATTGCTTATACTCTCTCTACAACAAAATTAGAAATAAGGGCAAAATAGTTTCTGCTGGGTATTGGGGGGGAGGGGGAGGGGGCGGAGTGGGTGGTAAGGGAGGGGGTGGGGGCAGGGGGGAGAAATGAACCAAGCCTTGTATGCACATATGAATAATAAAAGAAAAAGGAAAAAAAATCTCCTCTACAATCTTTCTTGAAATAGATAATTCATTATTGCTAGCTATAGTCATCGACTAGAGCGTGTAATTGCATATCAGAACATATTCTTCCTACCTAACACTAACTTTGTGCCTGTTGACCAAACTCTCCCCACCCGCCTCCACAGCCTCTTGTAACCACTGTTCTACTTGCTTCCTTACGAGAACAACAATTTTAGATTCCACATATAAGGGAGATCTTTCACTTTGTCTTTCTGTGCCTTGTTTAACCTCACTTAACACAATGTCCTCCAGGCTCAACTATGTTGCCACAAGTGACAAGGTTTCATTCTTTTCCCAAAGAAAATGAAATCAATATGTTGAAGACATATTTGTACTGCCATAATTATTGCAGCATTTTTTTACAATACTCAAGCTTGGGAACCAACTGCGGTGTCCTTCACTGGATGATTGATTGTATAAAGAAAGCATAGTATTGCCTGGTGTGTAGTACATACTTGTAATCCTAGCACTCAGGAGACTGAAGCAAGAGGAATATATGGTTGAGGCCAGCCTGGGCTACATAGTGAGATCCTGTCTTCAAAACAAAAAAGAAAGAGAGAGAGAGAAAGAATAAAAGAGAAAATGTGGTACACATGCACATCAGAATACTATTCAGCCATAGAAAGGAATTGAAATCTTGTAATTAGTGGCCTTTTCATTCATATCAGAAAGTGTTAATGGAAGATTTTCAGAAAATAATCAGCACTCATGTTCTCTCCTAAGATTGTGCTTGATGAAAGACTACCAGCCATGCCCAGGAGAAACAGCCATGCTCACGATCGTGCAGCAGCAGAACTGCAGCACAACTTTTGCCTACAGTGATTGTAGAATGACATTGATTCTAAAACACATGGCAATTTTAGAAATGAAAAACTGTGGAAAAATCTGTCTTGGAATCAACAGAACATGGAAACTCATTACTTATGGTTTTAAAAGTCTCTTTGTCAGTGAACTTTGAATGTTTACATATTTTTAAAAATGTATTCTTCTGCTATTTGCTCCTTTATATCCTTTGTTATTTGTTCATTGTGGTATTTTTCTTTTACTTGTCTATTTGTAATAGCTCCTATACATAATAAATGTTAACTCTTTACTGCCTTTAGTACCAGAATTTCCCCAAAATCTATAATCTATCTTTTGACTGGTTGTGTCTTTTGTCATACCAAATATTTTTTTTCATTTTTCTTTTATTATTCATATGTGCATACAAGGCTTGGTTCATTTCTCCCCCCTGCCCCCACCCCCTCCCTTACCACCCACTCCACCCCCTCCCGCTCCCACCCCTCAATACCCAGCAGAAACTATTTTGCCCTTATCTCTAATTTTGTTGTAGAGAGAGTATAAGCAATAATAGGAAGGAACAAGGGGTTTTGCTGGTTGAGATAAGGATAGCTATACAGGGCATTGACTCACATTGATTTCCTGTGCGTGGGTGTTACCTTCTAGGTTAATTCTTTTTGATCTAACCTTTTCTCTAGTTCCTGGTCCCCTTTTCCTATTGGCCTCAGTTGCTTTAAGGTATCTGCTTTAGTTTCTCTGCGTTAAGGGCAACAAATGCTAGCTAGTTTTTTAGGTGTCTTACCTATCCTCACCCCTCCCTTGTGTGCATACCAAATATTTTTATTTCTATAAAGTCAAGTTTGCATTTTAAAAAATAACTTCTGGTTCTCTTGCCTTGCCAACATCTCTCCTATCTCTAAGCTATAAATGTAGTCTCCTTATTTTTCTTCCAAGATTTTTATTTTTATTTGTTTACCCTAAGTATTTAACCCATCTGGGATTTTGGGGTTTTTTTTATGATGCAGGATAGGAGTCTAACTTTATTTTCTTCCATATGGATAGCCAGTTGTCACCGAATCATATATTATATATTCCATCCTTTTCTCACTGAATTTGAAATACCGTCTTTGTTATATATTAGCATCTCATATGTGCTGGGGTTTATTACTTGGTACATTTTATCCTTCAATTTATCTAGAATTTATTCTTGTACAACTGGTTATCCAGTTGTTCAGAGTCATTTATTGAATAATTGTGCCTTCTCCACCAATTTCAAATACCCTACTATCTGTTCCATTCATCTTTCAATTTTGGCACCATCTCCCGATTTCAATTTCTGAAGCTCTGTATATGTTTTTATATCTGGTAGACAAGTCATCTCCCTCTATCCTTTTACTCTTGTTTATCAGAAATTAATTGAATATCTTCTCATGTTTATTCTTACAGATGAACTGTAAGCTGCTCTGCCCACATCATATCTCTCTCCACATAGAAACTAATTATACATTTGCTTACATGCATACTGAGATGGAATTTTGCTTTAGAGAGTGTATTGATGTATAGATATACTTCCTATAGTATGTTCATTCATTTATTAAAGTCTTTTTATATCATCAATGTACATTTTTTGTTAACTTTATTACTTGGTTCTTTTGTTTGTTGACACAGGGTCTTGCTATAAAGTCCAGGCTGGCCTTGAATTCATGATCCTTCTGCCTCAGCCTCTCAAGTGTGGAGATTATAGGAATGTGCAACCATGCATGGGTCTATTCTTGGCATTTTTATTTTACCATTGTGAATTCCTTTTTTAATTTATCATCAAATGGATAATCACTGAAATATAAGAAACATTGATTTTAATATATTAATACTATAAGTTCGTACTTCATCCTCTGGGAGTTTGCAGATAGAGAATTAGACAACCTACAAATAATGAAAATTTCTTATTTTATTTATACTTGATTTATACATCCATACTTTATGAAAGTTTTGACAAACAATAATATTATTTGACAACAGTTTTCTGAATTTTAACGGGAATGCTTCCAGTATTTCTTCATTAAATATGAGGCTAGTTCACTTGGTAATATTGTTTTTCTGTTTCTTTTTTTTTTTTTCATGGCAAGCACTCTAGTTCTTGAGCCATGTCTCCAGTCCTTTTTGCTCTGCTTATTTTGGAGATAGGGTCTCCATTTTTTGCCCAGACTGACTTAAACTGCAATTCTCCTATTTTAAAGTTCCCACTGTCACTGAGATAACAGGCATACATGACCATGCCCGCTTTTTTTCCATTGAGATAAGCCCTTGCAAACATTTTTCCCAGGATCACCTGGAACCATGATCCTCCCCATAACAGTCTCCCTGGTAGCTTGGAATGACAGGCATATGCCACCACCCTCAGCCTCCCAAGTAGCTAGGATTACAGGCATGAGCCATCAGCACCCACCATAAATTTAGTTTTTGATAATGTGAGAAAATTATCTTTTTAAAATCTATTTTGCCAGGAGTTTTCTTTAGGAATACCTGTGAATTTTCCCCCTCAAAAAATATTTAAGCATCTATTGAACTTTTTGTCTCCTTTGATCTATTATTGTTTCTTAATATTGAGCCATCCACAAATTAACAGTATAATATTTACTTAACTGTAAAATATTTTTCTTTAGATGTATTATTGATTCAGTTTTCTGATTAATCATTTAGAACTTTAGCATCAATATTTATAATTGCTGTCAATAGTTACAATAGGAAAGGTTCCTCTGAATGTAGTTTGGGCCTTATAATTTTGACATTGTTTTCATCAGCATTTTAGAATACCAAGATAAAGTATGGAGAAGTGGGGGATGGAGAGAAAGTGAGAGAAACATTTCCTGTTCCCATGAAGGAAATGGGAGCAAAGACTAATTTTTTTCTATTTGTAACTCTGCTATCAATATATGGTTTTATATATTCTTGGTAAAGAATGTGGTTTATATATTTCCAATTTGGAGAATGTAGTAAGATTCTTTTTGCAGATTAAAATAGAGACCAGTTTTGGTAAGCATTGAGGAGACATTTGAAAACAAGTGTATTTTCTATAGTATTAGCTATATGTGTTAAGTTGATAATATTATTTTTTAAATTATTTTTATTAGCATATTAATTTTACAAAGATGTTTCATTGTGATAATTCCATACATGCATATAATGGATTTTGATGACAACATTATTAAAGTAGACTCTTTTATTTTCTTCCTTTCTTATTTAATTAGTCTAAGATTAAGGGAATTATATTAAAATCTGTCCTGATTCTATAATTTTGACAACTTTCCCTTATAATCTAGCAATTTTTGTGTTATATTACCTGATAACCTTTAGGTAAATCAATGTTTACATTGCTTTATCAATAAAAATCAGACTACTCAATGTACTTTTTGGCTTTTTTAGTTTTAATTCTACTTTGTCATGTTGAAATGGTGAAGTTTCCTTTCCTCTCCTTTGCATTTGCCAGGGATAACTTTGTTCTTTGCTTTATTTTTAACCTTTCTTTAACCTAGTCATACAATATTAATCTTATATTAGGAGGGTTTAACCCACTGACATTTATCATGCTGAATAATGTATTTGGTCTTAATTTTGGCACACTCTTTGATGAACTAAATTTGTTCATATTCACTTACTATGTCATTGTGTTTAAAATTTGTTTCCTAACACTCTAGTTTTCTGTGTGCTTGTTTTCTTTCTCTTTGGTATGAACACTGTATATGATGGTTTTTATTATGAGGTGTTTTAGTAAACTGGTGTCCAAAAAGAGCTGTTATTTGTAGTTTTTGAAGGGTGCACCAATTGTTGATTTGGATAGTACAAACTTCACCATAGCCAACTTAAAATTATCAACATGACGTAACAGTGAAAAGGTAGAAAGAGATGTATACAATTAACTCTCAGGAGCTGGTATAATCTGACTCCAGCACACTGGATTTATTCCACTAACATTTGCATTTAAATTTTTGTTTTCTGTATCTCCACAAACACCAAAAGTGTGTGTTAATTGGTCCCTTCTATATAGAAGGAAAGATTTAATATGCATTTGTACTTCATCACCACCAATCTATACCAACCTTCATGTTTTATTAAAATAACTTGATTTTTTAAATTGAGTTTATTAAATGTTTTTATTATATTATTTATCCTTTAGTAATTATTTTGAAATTACTGCTACATTTCATAGCAACATCAGTAATGACTTCATAAGTTAACTATATGATTTTTCTGATCAAAGTACTCATAACAATATTTTATGATATTCTTAGAGAATTATTCAAGTGATATTTGGTCCATGATTTTTCTACATATTTTAAGTTTTATTCTTAGATTAAGCTAGACTTATCAGGATGTATGTTCACGACCTATACTACCTTAAACCTTCAGAAATAATCTTTGCCAACTAAAATGTCTGTTACCACCAGGGTAATTTTCAAAGGACAGCACAAGAACAATAATGAGAATTTTTCTGCAGATTTTGTTTTAGATTAAAATATTTGTTCACTCTTCCATTTCAACATGTGTACTTCCTTTTGGAATTCATTAGGTACTTGGAAAACTTCCTTGAAGATCATAAAAATGACTATGTTTCCTTTTACTTTTGATTTCCAGAAATACCAAAGCTAAATTTGAAGCTCAACTTCAGTAGTTACACAAATTCTTAAATTCTGATTTTACCTGAACTTGACTTTCTGTTCTATTTTATTTTACCTTGCCCAGTAATTGCTATTTATATTTCCTCATTATTTTCTTCATGTGCTCCTCACAAGACTATATCCCATTCTTCATAAACAAGTGAATTTTAACAATGCATAAATAGAAGTTACAGAATTTTTATAATTTAGCTTTATGGTTCCCAATTATGAAAATGAAACAATGGTATTTGCATTTCTTCAAGTTCCCAACATAAATCAAAAGCTACAATTTTGGGAGATTAGAGGTTAGTTATGGGCATTTGTGTCTTTGTCCATAAACTGATTCTTCTGTAGATCAGTAATCAAAAAAGAAAAAAATAGGCTCTTCATTCCTTACATAATGTGTCTCTTCATTTCCTTGACAGCTTCAACCTTGAGCAATCTGACAAACAAAGCTGAAGACATCACACTCCCTGATTTTAAACTATAGTAATCAAAACAGCATAGTACTGGCATAAAAACAGACACATAGATCAATGGAATAGAACATGGAGCCTAGAAGTAAACTTGCACACATATGGTCAATTTTACCTTTGACTAGGGTGACAAGAACACAGTGGAAAAAGGCAATAGTCTCCAATAAGTGGTATTGGAAAAACTGGATATCCACATGCAGATGAATGAAACTGTACCCTTATCTTACATCATACCGAAAATTAACTCAAAATGAGCTTAAATACAATGTACCACTCCATAATCACAGGAAATGTAAGAAAAAAGCTCCTTGACATTTGTTTTGACAATGACTTTTTTGGCTATAACATAGGAAACAAAAGCAAAAATGAACAAGTAAGACTAAAACAAAAGATTTGCACATCAAAGGAAACAATCAACAGAAAGAAAGGGCAGTAGTGGAATGACAGAAAATATTTGCCAACCATATATCTGATAAGAGGTTAATATCTACAACATACAAAAAGTGTACATAACTCTATAGCAAAAAATTTTTTTAAAGCTCAACAAATCCAATCTAAAAGTGGGCAAATGACCTGAATTTACAATTTTCAAAAGAAGATATACAAATAGGCATTAGGTATATGAAAAGGTATTCAATATCACTAATCAACAGGGAAATGCAAATAAAAATGACAAGGAAATATAATTTCACACACGTTAGAATGGCTATTATCAAAAAGACAAGACACGAGAAGTTGTTGGTCAGGATATGGAAAAAAAGTGAACACTTGTACAGTATTACTGAAAATTTAAGTTGGTACAGTCATTAGAGAAAACAACTAAGAGGTTCTTCAAAAATTTTAAATAGAACTACCATATGATCCAGCAATCCCACTTCTGGGTAAATATCCAAAGGAAATGATATCAGTATGTTGAAGAAACATGTTCATTACAGCACTAATTCACAATAGCCAAGAAATTGACAGAACACAAGTGTCTATCAACAGATGAAACGATGAAGAAATTTGGAGTATACACACAATGGGATATACTATTCAGCCATAAAAGAATGAAATCCTGACATTGCAACAGCATGGATGAACCTGAAGAGCACTATACTAAGTGACATAACACAGACCCAGAAAAAAGTGCCATGTGATCTCACTTATATGTAGATTAAGAAAGGTCAAACTCACAGGCACAGAGAGTGGAATGGTAGTTGTCAGGGGCTTAGGACTGGGGGGATCTAGGGAGATATTGACCAAAGGGTACATGCAAAAGCCCTAAGATGACCAATTTCTGGGGATCTAACGTACAGCATGAGTGGTGATGGATGTGTTCATTCATTGGATTGTGATAATCATTGCACAATGTCTATCACATTATCACATTGTATACCTTGAATATGTACAATATCTATTTGTCAATTAAATATTTTTAAATTAAAAACTAATACAGAAGAATAAAATTGGAATTTAGGCTAATTTAGTTTTGTTTTTGTGCTGTGGTTATAATATGTTGCCTCATAAATGGCACTGAATTTAAGAAAACCTTGTAGGTGTTATTGAGGTTGTCTTTTTACAATTTGAAGTGGTGCAATGTAGTAGAAAGAGCCCTGAAGCCCTGAGATAAGAGTCAAGAGTCGTGGTTCATTTCTAATTCGAGTTCAGCTACAAATCTGCTTTTTTTTTTCTTTTATTATTCATATGTGCATACAAGGCTTGGTTTATTTCTCCCCACTGCCCCCACCCCCTCCCTTACCACCCACTCCGCCCCCTCCCTCTCCCCCCCCAATACCCAGCAGAAACTATTTTGCCCTTATTTCTAATTTTGTTGTAGAGAGAGTATAAGCAATAATAGGAAGGAACAAGGGGTTTTGCTGGTTGAGATAAGGATAGCTATACAGGGCATTGACTCACGTTGATTTCCTGTGCGTGGGTGTTACCTTCTAGGTTAATTCTTTTTGGTCTCACCTTTTCTCTAGTACCTGTTCCCCTTTTCCTATTGGCCTCAGTTGCTTTAAGGTATCTGCTTTAGTTTCTCTGCGTTAAGGGCAACAAATGCTAGCTAGTTTTTTAGGTGTCTTACCTATCCTCACCCCTCCCTTGTGTGCTCTCGCTTTTATCATGTGCTCATAGTCCAATCCCCTTGTTGTGTTTGCCCTTGATCTAATGTCCACATATGAGGGAGAACATACGAACAAATCTGCTTTTTGAATTAGGGTAAATCACTTCAACTGTCAGAAGCTTAAAGTGAGGGGATAAAATGGTATGCATTTTATCTTATTGTGTAAATTATTTAAAAAATAATGAGTGAATGCTCACTGAGAAAATAAGTTCATTTTATCTTCATTATTTCTATATTATTCCAGCTTTGGCCATGCCTTAGGTTTATATGACTAAGTGTGCATGTTAATACAGTTAAAACAAGAAGCAATGCAACAACGAACATCTCACTCATGCATGCATAATTCTTGTTCTGATAACATTTTTGAAATCCATGGTATTACAAGTACTCTTTTTCCTGTTTCCATAAGGACAAAATAACATTAATAATACATCCTTGGAATATTAACTATGTTGTGCTAATGAGAAGTTTAATGACCTAAAAATCTATGGAAAATAATTCATAACTATGTTTTTTGAGCTCAATCACAATTGTCACTGAGATCATCCCTAAAAGGTCATGGATCCTAATGATATGAATTCTATGTGTAAGACTATGATGCCTAGAATCACTTCATAGAAGAATGTGCTTATACGGGTCAAAGGGTCCCTGGAGGTTAAGTGTCTTTTATATTGAAGACAGATGCATCCTTTCAGTAAAGTACAGTATTAAAAGGGGATGAACTAATTCAGGCTATAATACATATACACATGGACATGTCACAAGGAAACACCTTATACAGCTATCTTAAACAAACAAACATGTTATTTTCTTTTTCAAAAACAGAGAACAAGAAGACAAAACAGGCACTGTCTGGGGGGGTTGATACCAGTGGGACTGGGGAGGATGTAGGGAAACGGTGTAAGAGGGTGAATGTGGTGGAAATATTATGTACACATGTATATAAATGGAAAAATGAAACCTGTTGAAACTTTTCCAGGTATGGGGGAAGGGGAAATAAAGGAGAATGATAGAGGATGAATCCAACTATTCTATATTGCAAGAACTTTTGTAAATGTTACAAGATCCCCTAGTACAACAATAATAAAATAATAAAAATAAGTAAAATAAAAATATTTTTTAAATGTTTACATGAGATCCAGGCATGGTGGTGCATACCTTTAATCCCAGCTACATGGAAGGCATAGGTAGGAAGATCCTCATCCAGGACCAGGCAAAAGTGAAACCATACCTGAAAAAATAAACTAAAAGCAAAAAGGGCTTGGGACACGGCTCAAGTGGTAGAGTAACCCTGAAGCTGGTTGTGGTGGTTCATGTCTGTAATCCCAGCACTAAGCAGGGTAAGACAGGAGGATTAAGAGTTCAAAGCCAGCCTGAGCTACATAGTAAGACCCAGTCTCAAAACAAACAATAAAAAAGTAATAAAAATTATAACTCTCACCAACAACTTGACTGCAACTTCATAAGAGATCCTGAGAAACCACCTAGCTGAACTGCAGAAAAATTTTGTAGCTGACTCCCAGAAACTGCATGAGATAGTAAGTGTTGGTTGTTTTCATCTAAAGTTTAGAATAACTTGGTATGTACCTAATAGACAATGTTCTATCTTAATGTTAAGTGATACTTTAAAAAGACTTCTCAGAGTGCTCCTTCCAAGGTCTTTCCCAAGTAATCATCACATACAATGGAATTGTCTATTCTCAAAAAATGTTATTATTTTTATTTAATTTTGCAAATAAAATTACTATGACCTGTAATTGACCCAGATTGTTCAGCAAATAAATGGTACAAAGGCCAAAAGGGGTGAAGGGAAACTGTTATTGATTATAACAGATTCCAGATACAAGTTTAATATGTGACATTGATTGCACTCTGATTTCAAATAAGCTGACTGTAAAAAAGGCATGGTTGAAGCAATTGAAGAAAATTAATTGGAACTGATTTGGTGATATTAATGAGTTATGATTTTTATTGGTGTATATTGTGGTAATAATTTCTAATGTCTTATCTGTTAGAGATATATAATAAATTGTATATAATTAAAATGATAGCATAATTGAGGTTTGTTTTAACATGTTCCAACATAAGGAAGATAGGTCAACTAAGTAAGGCAGTATCGTGATAATAGTTGAAGTTGGGTGATGGATGCATGAAAATTCACTATATAAATATCCCTAACTTTCCTGTCTATATGAAAATTTCCATACAAAAATGTTTTTTTTTAAATGTTGAGTACATTATATTTTATTCAAAAGTTCAAAAATTAATTGCTGAATATGGGTTTTAATGTCTATTGCTGGATACCATGACACATTTCAACAAAATTATCCTAATCAATTCTTTGTTCTATTTCAAGAATAAACAATTTTACACAGGTCATATAAACTTTAAGAAGTTTTCACACCCTAAATAATTTAATCATTTACTTTTTAAAAACAGAAGAAAGAAAAAAGTACAAAACATAATTATAAATAGTCAATAAACAATAACAAAAAAGGACCTCAGGTGAAATGACATAGGAAATTCCCAATTCAATGTATCTCTACAGTTCCAAAATACATTGCAAATATAGATAAAATATATAAAGATAAAGCTAAGACAATGGAACTCAACTCAAAAGCAAGAAAAACAGTTCTGTGAACCAGAAATTAAACAGAAATCTAAAGTGATGTGCAGTCCTAAAACCACTGCCCTGGTGGTTCCAGTTCTTAGAAGCAAAGTGGAATGACAAGGAGTTTTCTTCTGATAGGCAACAGAAACTCAAAGAACTGTAGAAACAAGAAGGAAAACAAGAGAGGTTTATTTCTGAAAGCCAAGATCTGGGGTGGATTTATCCTACTCTAGAAAGGAAGCTGGAAAAAATAAACTACTGTCTACATATATCGCTCAAAAGAATAACACATCTAGTGGGGTGAGAGGCCAATGTGGCAGACTTTTTGTCTATCAGAAAGAATTTATTTTTGCCAAGTAATTTTAGAGGAAAGTCTGACAAAGATTTTGAATATGTTTAGAACACTAAAAAAAGGAAAAATTGCCTCTTACAGAAACAAATTATGAAATAAAACAAGCAGAAGTGAAACATGAACAGACATATGTGTATAAGAAACATCCAGAAGTTTCCTGCTTCCTGTGATACCTTGGGTTGAGTCTTTTGGCAATGATGAATATCTCTGATGTGATTTTGTGTCAACTCATGGCCTTGGTGATTTGTATGTAACCTGTGCTACATCCTAGCTCCAAGGCAGAACAAGACAAGCTCCTACAGTGAGCAACCAGCAATCACATCTAAATGAATTCTATCCAGAATACAGCTGCCTCATGAACACAGATGAGCCAGCCTTGCCTTTGAGTTTCTTTATATTCTAACCTATTGTGGCATCAGAGTTCATGAATGCCTATTAGTTGTTCTCATTGAAGGTTCAATCACCTATGACCTGGTGCATTTAGATTTCACTGGCCACATCTCAGTATCATGCTACCTTCAAAGAAGGTTTCTCATAAACATTATGATGGAAAGGAGAGAAGATAATAGCCACAAATCTAAAAGAACAGTGGGACAGAAATGCTCAATGTCATGTGAAGCTGAATAGTTGGGAATCCATTCCGGAGTGTTATCTAGGAGCAATTTTCCACTGTTGGACCATAAAAATCTATTCCTTCCAATGAAGTGTAGGACTTAAGCTACAAATTCTGAGTGGTGCTGTAACCTCACCCCAGTGCTCTGGTTGCTTGAGTAGTTCACTACCTCTCAGAGTATTTCATTAATTAATACTTCTGGATACCATCTTTTTTGCCTTTTTAAACATGTTTTTAAATGGAAAACTTGCTATATTGTTGATATTTATGAACTCTTTCAGTGGAATAAAGGGCTTCTCCAGATTTTAAATTTGTAATAAAGAAATTTTAAAGAAATGAAGAAATAAATGAATAAAGAAAAAAATAAGAGAGAGAAGATGGCGGCTAGAGGGAGGAAACAGAAAGCGAGCCTCCTATAGTGAAATCTTGGAGAGCCGCTGGAGACAAACTTTGCAGGCTTAATCACTGAGAAAAGGTATAACTTTGACCCCTCCACACCGCCAGCCGGTGCAGAGATTCTCCATTTCACATTAAACGGAGAAGCAAGGAGGGCCCCCAGGCCGCCAGTCGCTGGCGCCCAGATGGCTTGGGAAGACGTGAACCAGGTGAGGTTTGTGGTACCACGGTACTCCCACAGACAAGCCTGGGCCAGAGCAGCATAGCCCCCTGGACAGACTGACCTCCACCCGGGGAAAAAAAGAGAAACTGAGTAATAAGCAATAAGAACAAATAAGACACGCAGGAAAGAGGGTGGGGTGCCCTGAGCACCGAAGATTGGGGGAAGGGAATCCTTCCCGGGACTGTAAATAAACAAGCCGGGCAGGCCGGACAGGCTCTGGAGGGAGCTGGGGCATGCGCCCAGCAACCAGGAGCGGGAAAGCTTGTGAGAGTGGCGGAGGGAGGAAACCTCCACAGGAGAGGAGGGAAGACCCACTTCCCACGTGAACTGTAAACAAACATGGTGGCTGGCAGGAACAGCAGCACCACCCAGTAATCAGGAGCAGGAAAGTTTGTGAAAGCAGCGGTGGGAGGAAAACTGCACAGGAGAGGGGGAAGACCCACCTCCAACATGAACTGTAAATAAACACGCAGGCCTGACAAGGCAGGTGCAGTGTCACCTTTCCCAGTGCTTGGAAAGGGGAAAGCCTGTAGCAGAGGCTCCCACAAAGGAGAACTCTGAACAAAGTCTGCAGGGCCAGGTGAGTGTTAAGCTCACCTCAGAGATTAACATAACGAACACCTCCAACAGCAGCAGGCTAACAGCAGCAGGCAGGCAAGCCACAGTTGCAGATACCATTCTCAGAACTGTCTCCAGACTCTTTTTTTTTTTCTTTGTCTCCCTACGTTTGAGAGAACAACCAGATTACACCTGCAAGATGAAAAACTTACTGAAACTGCATTGAATTTGAACTTGGGACACTTGGTGGGGTTTTTTTTGTGTGGGCTTGTGTAGTTTTGTTCTACTTTATGTGTCCCTTTTGATGAGACAACTACAGAACAACATCTGAGGCACCATCTCCAGGATTGGAGACTGAGATTTCACTGCATTTGAACTTGGAGGTTTTTTGGTTTTGTGGTTTTTTTAAATATTCTATTTTTAAATTTTGTTTTAATACATTTTTATAAATAGATTTTTCTTTCATTTACTTATTTTTTATTTTTATTATTACCGTTTTTTTTATTTTTAATTTCAATCCTCTGTCTCTCTAATGTCTGTTCAGCTTACTGTCAATTAGTACACTAAAGCTCCCAGTTTATACCTTTGAAATCTTCTTGTCTAATACCTTGTTCTGTTTTCTCCCTCCAGTCTATGTATTTGTTTTTCCCATTTCTTTAACTTCTGGCTTTCCACCTCAGCTCACCCTTCCATTCTAAATATTACCATTGTTATTATTACAAGCTAGAAAATATTTAATTGCACACAGTACAGGGACAGTAACAACACCAAAGCCAATGATGGGAAGACAGAAAAAACAGGGAAACCAGTTTCCCCACAGCAAAAAATTAGTACAGGAACCAGAGGGGAATGAAGAAAACAGAAACTCAGATACAGACTCCAACAAAATGAAGATAAACTATGCCAAAGGACCCAATGAAGCCCACAAGAATAATTTAAAAGAAAACATACTGCAGGTATTCAATGAGAATTTTATACAGATAATACTGGATAGGGTCAACTCAAGAAATTCCAAGACAACAAAAATAAAGAATCTGAAAAAAGAAAAGAAGAAATAAAGGAAACCATGGAAGCACTGTATAAACACCAAAGAGAAAGAGAGAACACGATGAATAAACAGATAAATGAACTCAGGACAAAAATAGACAACATTAAAGAGGAAAACAGCCAGGATATGGAAAACAGAACTGCAAAACAAAATGGAAGGCCAATCCAGCAGAATAGAACAAACAAAAGACAGAATCTCAGAACTTGAAGATGAAATGGTAATTACAGGAAAAACCGAAGAACTATTAATTAAACAACTCAAGACCTGTGAAAAGAAAATGCAAGAACTCACTGACTCCATCAAAAGACCAAACTTGAGAATCATGGGCATCGAAGAAGAAGAGGTGCAAGCGAAGGGAATGCGTAATATATTCAACAAAATAATAACAGAAAATTTCCCAAATCTAGAGAAAGATATTCCCATACAAATGCAAGAGGCCTCCAGGAAACCAAACAGACCAGATCAAAATAGAACTACTCCACGACATATCATCATTAAAACAACAAGTTCAGAAACTAAGGAAAGAATATTGAAGGCTGTAAGAGAGAAAAAACAAGGAACATACAAAGGTAAACCCATCAAAATCACAGCAGACTCCTCAACAGAAACATTAAAAGCAAGAAGAGCGTGGGGTGAGATCTTCCAGGCACTGAATGAAAATAACTTCAACCCCAGAATACTCTACCCAGCAAAGATATCATTCAAAATAGATGGAGCAATAAAAGTCTTCCATGATAAGCAGAAACTAAAACAATATGTGACCACAAAGCCACCATTACAAAAGTTTCTGCAAGGGATCATGCACAAAGAAAGTGACACACAACTTAACCATGAAAAGGCAGGCAGCACCAAACCACAGGATAAGAAAAAGCAAGACAGTAGAGAGTAACATCAAGTTAGGTACACACAATCAAACCTTCAAACAACTAAGACAACTAAATGACAGGAATCACCACATAGCTATCAGTAATAACGCTTAATGTTAATGGACTTAATTCACCCATCAAAAGACACCATTAGGCAAAATGGATTAAAAAAGAAGATCCAACAATTTGTTGCTTACAGGAGACTCATCTCACCGACAGAAATAAGCATATGCTTAGGATGAAAGGCTGGAAGAAGATTTACCAAGCCAATGGCCCCCGAAAACAGGCAGGAGTAGCAATACTTATCTCTGACAAAGTAGACTTCATTGATCAAACGAGATAAAGAAGGACATTCCATACTAATAAAAGGTGAAATAGACCAAAAGGAAATAATAATCATCAATCTGTACGCACCCAATGTCAACGCACCCAATTTCATCAAACATACCCTGAAAGACCTAAAAGCATATATAAACGCCAAAACAGTGGTTGTGGGAGACTTTAACACCACATTATCATCAATAGATAGGTCATCCAAACAAAAACTCAATAAAGAAATCCAAGATCTAAAATATGCAATAGATCAAGTGGACCTAGTAGATGTCTACAGAACATTTCATCCAACGTCTACACAATATACATTCTTCTCAGCAGCCCATGGAACCTTCTCCAAAATAGATCATATCCTAGGGCACAAAGCAAGCCTCAGCAAATGTAAGAAAATAGAAATAATACCGTGCATACTATCTGACCACAATGCAGTAAAAGTAGAACTCAACAACAAAAGTAAAGACAAAAAACATGCAAACAGCTGGAAACTAAATAACTCATTACTTAATGAAGAATGGATCATCGATGCAATAAAAGAGGAAATTAAAAAGTTCCCGCAAGTCAATGAAAATGAAAATACAACCTACCGGAACCTATGGGACACAGCTAAGGCAGTCTTGAGAGGAAAGTTTATAGCCATGAGTGCATATATTAAAAAGATTGAAAGATTCCAAATCAATGACCTAATGATACATCTCAAACTCCTAGAAAAACAAGAACAAGCAAATCCCAAAACAAATAGAAGGACAGAAATAATAAAAATAAGAGCCAAAATCAACAAAATAGAAACCAAAAAACCATATAAAGAATTAATGAAACAAAAAGTTGGTTCTTTGAAAAAATAAACAAGATCAATAGACCCCTGGCAAACCTGACTAAAATGAGGAGAGAAAAAACCCAAATTAGTAGAATTAGGAATGCAAAAGGGGAGATAACAACAAACACCATGGAAGTCCAAGAAATCATCAGAGACTACTTTGAGAACCTATATTCAAATAAATTTGAAAATCTTAAAGAAATGGACAGATTTCTAGATACATATGATCATCCAAAACTGAACCAAGAGGAAATTAATCACCTGAATAGACTTATAACACAAAATGAAATTGAAGCAGCAATCAAGAGTGTCCCCAAAAAGAAAAGTCCAGGACGTGATGGATTCTCTGCTGAATTCTATCAGACCTTTAGAACTGATACCAACCCTCCTTAAACTGTTCCATGAAATAGAAAGGGAAGGAAAACTGCCAAACACATTTTATGAAGCCAGTATTACACTCATGCCAAAACCAGGCAAAGACACCTCCAAAAAGGAGAACTATAGGCCAATCTCCTTAATGAACATTGATGCAAAAATCCTCAACAAAATAATGGCAAACCGAATTCAGCAACACATCAAAAAGATTATTCACCACGACCAAGTAGGCTTCATCCAAGGGATGCAGGGGTGGTTCAACATACGAAAATCAATAAACGTAATAAACCACATTAACGGAAGCAAAGACAAAAACCACTTGATCATCTCAATAGATGCAGAAAAAGCCTTTGATAAGATCCAACATCATTTCGTGATAAAAGCTCTAAGAAAACTAGGAATAGAAGGAAAGTTCCTCAACATTATAAAAGCTATATATGACAAACCTACAGCCAGCATTATACTTAACGGAGAAAAACTAAAACCATTCCCTCTAAAATCAGGAACCAGACAAGGATGCCCACTATCTCCACTCCTATTCAACATAGTACTGGAATTCCTAGCCAGAGCAATTAGGCAAGAAGAAGGAGTAAAAGGAATACAAATAGGTAAAGAAACTGTCAAAATATCCCTATTGGCAGATGACATGATCCTATACCCTAAAGACCCAAAAAACTCTACTCAGAAGCTTCTAGACATCATCAATAGCTATAGCAAGGTAGCATGATATAAAATCAACATAGAAAAATCATTAGCATTTCTATACACTAACAATGAGCAAACTGAAAAAGAATGTATGAAAACAATTCCATTTACAATAGCCTCAAACAAAATCAAATGCCTAGGTGTAAACCTAACAAAGGATGTGAATGACCTCTACAAGGAATAGTATACACTTCTGAAGAAAGAGATTGAGGAAGACTATAGAAAGTGGAGAGATCTCCCATGCTCATGGATTGGTAGAATCAACATAGTAAAAATGTCAATACTCCCAAAAGTAATCTACATGTTTAATGCAATTCCCATCAAAATTCCAATGACATTCATTAAAGAGATTGAAAAATCTACTATTAAATTTTTATGGAAACACAAGAGGCCATGAATAGCCAAGGCAATACTCAGTCAAAAGAACAATGCAGGAGGTATGACAATACCTGATTTCAAACTATATTACAAAGCAATAACAATAAAGACAGCATGGTACTGGCACAAAAACAGACTTGAAGACCAGTGGAGCAGAATAGAGGATCCAGATATGAAGCCACACAACTATGAGCAACTTATCTTTGACAAAGGAGCTAAAAATATATGATGGAGAAATAGCAGCCTCTTCAACAAAAACTGCTGGGAAAACTGGTTAGCAGTCTGCAAAAAACTGAAACTAGATCCATGTATATCACCCTACATCAAGATTAACTTAAAATGGAGCAAGGATCTTAATATCAGACCCAAATCTCTTAAGTTGATACAAGAAAGAGTAGGAAATACTCTGGAGTTAGTAGGTATCGGTAAGAACTTTCTCAATGAAACCCCAGCAGCACAGCAACTAAGAGATAGCATAGATAAATGGGACCTCATAAAACTAAAAAGCTTCTGTTCATCAAAAGAAATGGTCTCTAAACTGAAGAGAACACCCACAGAGTGGGAGAAAATATTTGCCAACTATACATCAGACAAAGGACTGATAACCAGATTATACAGGGAACTTAAAAAACTAAATTCTCCCAAAACTAATGAACCAATAAAGAAATGGGAATGTGAACTAAACAGAACTTTCTCAAAAGAAGAAATTCAAATGGCCAGAAAACACTTGAAAAAATGCTCACCATCTCTAGCAATAAAGGAATTGCAAATTAAAACCACACTAAGATTCCACCTCACCCCTGCTAGAATAGCCATCATCAGCAACACCACCAACAACAGGTGTTGGCGAGGATGAGGGGAAAAAGGAACCCTCTTACACTGTTGGTGGGAATGTAGACTAGTACAACCACTCTGGAAAAAAATTTGGAGGCTACTTAAAAAGCTGGACATCGATCTACCATTTGATCCAGCAATACCACTCTTGGGGATATACCCAAAAGACTGTTACTCCAGAGGCACCTGCATATCCATGTTTATTGTGGCACTATTCACAATAGCCAAGTTTTGGAAACAGCCAAGATGCCCCACCACTGACGAATGGGTTAAGAAAATGTAGTATCTATACACAATAGAATTTTATGCAGCCATGAAGAAGAACGAAATGTTATCATTCGCTGATAAATGGATGGAATTGGAGAACATCATTCTGAGTGAGGTTAGCCTGGCCCAAAAGACCAAAAATCGTATGTTCTCCCTCATATGTGGACATTAGATCAAGGGCAAACACAACAATTGGATTGGACTTTGAGCACATGATAAAAGCGAGAGCACACAAGGGAGGGGTGAGGATAGGTAAGACACCTAAAAAACTAGCTAGCATTTGTTGCCCTTAAGGCAGAGAAACTAAAGCAGATACCTTAAAAGCAACTGAGGCCAATAGGAAAAGGGGACCAGGAACTAGAGAAAAGGTTAGATCAAAACAAATTAACGTAGAAGGTAACACACATGCAGAAGAAATCAATGTGAGTCAATGCCCTGTATAGCTATCCTTATCTCAACCAGCAAAAACCCTTGTTCCTTCCTATTATTGTTTATACTCTCTCTACAACAAAATTAGAAATAAGGGCAAAATAGTTTCTGCTGAGTATTGAGGGGGTGGGGAGGATAGGGAGGGGGTGGAGTGGGTGGTAAGGGAGGGGGTGGAGGCAGGGGGGAGAAATGACCCCAGCCTTGTATGCACATATGAATAATAAAAGAAAAAAAGAAAGAAATGAAGATTTACGGATGGAAGTGTGCCTCACATGATACAGAATCTGCCTTAGCAAGCCCTGCATTCAAACCCCAGTACCACCAAAAATAACAATAGTGATGATAATAAAAAACCAAAAAGCTTGGAGTGTGGCTTAAGTTGTACAACACTTGCCTAGTATGTCAAGGCCTGGAGTTCAATACTCTGTTGTACAAAATAATAAATAAATCAATAGATTAATGAATGAAAAATAAATAATGCTTCAATTATTTTTTAAAAAAATGAACCAGGCAGAAATTCTGGAAATAAACTAGTTAATCAATTTTTTTAAAGATTGATAGAACAAATAGGATTCAGTTGGATAACTGGAAATTAATAGCAATAAACAAAAACACATAGAATAAGATTCATTTACAAAAAGAGAGTTGGGAATGGAATTCACTGGTAGAGTGCATGTGTGTAAGACCTTGCTCAATTCAATTCCCAGCATCAAGAAAGGGAAAAAAAAAACAAAGAGAAAAAAATTTTTGCAAGATAGGGAAGAGAATAGCTTGAAATACCATAGCAGCCTTTCGATGGGAATTTCAGAGAAGAACCAAATGGAGAAAATGAGGCAAAATTGACATCTGTAAAACTTATCGCTGAAATTTTTTATAAAATCTAAACACACTAATATAAATAAATCTGTACTTATACACATAGTAATAAAAAAGCATACCATCAAATATAAAAATAGAAATCATTAAAGATACCAACAAGAAAGATTTTGTTAAGAGGAACAAAAATTAAACTAAGTAGGTTTTTCCTTAACAACAATAAATATCAGGAAATAGTAAAGTAAAATTTTCGTTATGTTAAGAGTTAAAAAGTTTTATTACTAGTTAAATTATCATTCAAGATTGATGGCAAAAGAGAGATGGAAGGAGGGAAGGAAGAAAGGAAGAGGAAAAGAAAATAGAATATAGAAGGAAGGCATCAGACAGAAAAACACAATGCGGAACAAATTCTCACTGACGTTAATTAAAATTTTATTATAAGAATAAAATATTCCTTATAATTTCTAGAAAAAGCTTCATACAAGAACTACAAAAATAGGTTTAGTGAATCCTAAAGTCCTTAGTGAAGTACCAAAGGAAAAAAACCTGGATAATGTGTTAGGAAAAAACTGAAATATTAAAAGATCAACTTTCATTTTTATATATATTGCAGACTGGATAACCTGAAGATCCCCCAATCAGCAAATAGCTGTAAGTGCTGGATAAAATATAAACACCACCCTTTTAACTGCATAAGTGTATTTCAGTGAAAGTAAATGAAATCGTGAGTGGCAAAGAATGAAGAGAAAATTGAAAGCCAGAAAAATAGTCCCTAGAACTGATACTACAGGACAGCTTGGGAATAGTGAGAGTTACAACAGTTTAAAAGTTTGGGTTTGGGGGCTAAGCCATGGCTCAAGTGATAGAGTGTTTCTAGTAAATATGAGGCCCTGAGTTCAAATTCCAGTATTGGCAAAAAAAAATTTTTTTTATAAAAAAGTTTGGGTTTTAAAGTTCAAGTATAGGCAAGATGTCATGAAAGTATATAAAAACTGGTGTTTAAATTGAGAAATCCTCACAAAATGGGTATTGAACAGCTATAATTTTTTTTCATTTTTCTTTTATTATTCATATGTGCATACAAGGCTTGGTTCATTTCTCCCCCCTGCCCCCACCCCCTCCCTTACCACCCACTCCGCCCCCTCCCTCTCCCCCCCCTCAATACCCAGCAGAAACTATTTTGCCCTTATTTCTGATTTTGTTGTAGAGAGAGTATAAGCAATAATAGGAAGGAACAAGGGTTTTTGCTGGTTGAGATAAGGATAGCTATACAGGGCATTGACTCACATTGATTTCCTGTGCATGGGTGTTACCTTCTAGGTTAATTCTTTTTGATCTAACCCTTTCTCTAGTACCTGTTCCCCTTTTCCTATTGACCTCAGTTGCTTTAAGGTATCTGCTTTAGTTTCTCTGCGTTAAGGGCAACAAATGCTAGCTAGTTTTTTAGGTGTCTTACCTATCCTCACCCCTCCCTTGTGTGCTCTCGCTTTTATCATGTGCTCATAGTCCAATCCCCTTGTTGTGTTTGCCCTTGATCTAATGTCCACATATGAGAGAGAACATACGATTTTTGGTTTTTTGGGCCAGGCTAACCTCACTCAGAATGATGTTCTCCAATTCCATCCATTTACCAGCGAATGATAACATTTCGTTCTTCTTCATGGCTGCATAAAATTCCATTGTGTATAGATACCACATTTTCGTAATCCATTCGTCAGTGGTGGGGCATCTTGGCTGTTTCCATAACTTGGCTATTGTGAATAGTGCCGCAATAAACATGGATATGCAGGTGCCTCTGGAGTAACAGTCTTTTGGGTATATCCCCAAGAGTGGTATTGCTGGATCAAATGGTAGATCAATGTCCAGCTTTTTAAGTAGCCTCCAAATTTTTTTCCAGAGTGGTTGTAGTAGTCTACATTCCCACCAACAGTGTAAGAGGGTTCCTTTTTCCCCGCATCCTCGCCAACACCTGTTGTTGGTGATGTTGCTGATGATGGCTATTCTAACAGGGGTGAGGTGGAATCTTAGTGTGGTTTTAATTTGCAATTCCTTTATTGCTAGAGATGGTGAGCATTTTTCATGTGTTTTCTGGCCATTTGAATTTCTTCTTTTGAGAAAGTTCTGTTTAGTTCACTTGCCCATTTCTTTATTGGTTCATTAGTTTGGGGAGAATTTAGTTTTTTAAGTTCCCTGTATAATCTGGTTATCAGTCCTTTGTCTGATGTATAGTTGGCAAATATTTTCTCCCACTCTGTGGGTGTTCTCTTCAGAACAGTTATAATTTTAATAAAAGAGAAGTAGAACATAAAAAACTGGCACATGACAGAAATAAAGATAATTGTACTGTCATGCTTTCTTTGGGCAGGGCAGAGCAGGGCGTCTCTTCTAATAATTTATGACTGACCACAGATTTGCCTTTAAATAATGAGTTTATGGTTTGCATTTACATTACCTGTTCGAAACAGAAATCATTCTCCAAGGCTCAGCACAGGCAGGGTGATCATAGGCTGGTGATGATTCTGACAAAATCAAATGGAAAATCACTGTGCAGAAGAAAGTCTTCAAAACAAAAGATAAATGGGCACAACAGAGAATCAACAAAGGGCAGGAAGTGAAAAAAAAGAAAAAAAGAAAAAAACTAAAGAAAGAAAAATCTAGTAAAGTAGAAAATATAAATCAAAGCATTAACAATAAATACAAATATATATGGAATCACATTATTTTATTTTTTTCCTTTATTTTTGTGCTAGGTGGGGATACGTTGTGGCATTTACACTGGTTCTTACAATGTGTCAAATGTATCATACGTGAATTCACACCCTCCACCATGGAATCACATAATTTTAAATGGACCAAAAGTGACAATTATAAAGCAGTCACATTTATGACAAAAAAAATAAAGAAGAAATTCAGCTAAATGCTGGTTTTCACCAACACCTTAAAACTTTAGAACATAGGTTGAAAATAAAAGGATAAAAAATAGTTTTTAGGCAAATGTTATCAACAGCAAGGAAGGTCATGTTTGCTACATGAGTAGCCAACAGAAGATACTTAAGGGAAAAATGGGAAAAGGTTAAGGAAAAAGAGGTGCTACATTACATTATGATAAGAGTGCCAACTAACTAGTCTAAACTTGCATGAATGTATGAGCAAAGTTTCAAGATACATAAATAGAAACTGACAGAATTTAAAAGGGAAAGAAATTCCCTACACAATGGGAACTTTTAACAAAGCACTCTCAGTGATGGATAATTTATAAACAAACAAAAGATTAATAAGAAAATCTGTGATTTGAATAATAGGTTGCTTGATCAAATCAATGCATGCAAAGCTCTATACATAATACCAACAACTACATATCTGTTAAAAAGACACAAATGGGAAAGATTCCAAGATGGTGACTAGAAGAGGAAGCAGAAAGCCTGCTTCTTAAAATAAAATCTTGGAGAGACACTGGAGATACACCTTACAGGAAAAACCACTACGAAGAGGCAAAACTCTGACTCCTCCAAATCCCCAGCCCGTGCATAGCATCCCCACTCCATGGTAAATGGAGAAACCAGGAGTGCTCCCATGCCACCAGACACCATTTCCTACCAGCTCAAGAGACCCAGACCACCAGGTGAGCTAAGCTGCACATGGTACTCCCACAGACAACCCTGGGCCAGACCAGCAGAACCCCCTGGACAGACTGACCCCCACCCAGGTAAAAAAGGGAAACAAACAGAATAATAAACAACAACAAAAAAAAAAGACACGTAGCAAATAGGGCAGGGTTCCGTGAGCCCCAGACAATGGGGGATGGGCAATCCCTCATGGAACTGTAAATAAACAAGCCAGCCTGAGAAGGTAAGAGTGGCAGCACCTGCCCAGCAACCTTGGAGCTGGAAAGCTTGTAAAACTGGTGGTGTAAAGAAAACTCCCCTGGAGAGGGGGTAAACGACACTTCCCACATGAACTGTAAATAAATAAGCTGGCCGGAGAAGGCAGGAGTGGCAGCACATGCCCAGAAACCAGGAGCAGGAAAGCTTGTAAAAGTGGCGGTGTGAGGAAAACTCCACTGAAGAGGGGGAAGGGACACTTCCCACATGAACTGTGAATAAACAAGCCGGCAGAGAAGGTAGGAATAGCGCCACTTCCCCCAGTGTGCTTGGAAAGGGGAAAGTTTGTAACAGTGGCAGTCGTACCCAGGAAAACTCTAAATAAACAAAGCCTGCAGGGCTAGGTGAGTGTTAAGCTCATCCCTCAGATCGTCAATCACTAAAGCCTCCAGCAACAGCAGGTGAGCCCCAGCCTCAGACAGACATTCACAGAACTGTCTCCAGACCCTTTTTTTTTCTCTTCCTTTGATGAGACAACAACTGAACTACACCTGCATACTGAAAGACTTACTGAAATTGCATTGCATTTGAACTTGGGATACTTTGTTGTGGTTTGTTCTTTTTGTTTTTTTGGGTTTTTTCCCCTTTGATGAGACAACAACAGAACTACTTCTGACATACCATCTCCGGGATTGGAAGGTGAGGGAATAACACCAAAATTATTAAGACTGAAACTAATGCATTTGAACTTGGGGATTTTTTTTAATCATCTCTCTTTCTCTCTAATCCCTGTTTAGCCTACTGTGGATAAGTACACTATCTCTCTATGTTTGTTTCTTTGACACTGTTCTCTTTTTGTTTGTTCGTTTGTTTTACTTGTTTATTTATTTGTTTATTCCTTTTTCTTTACATTCTTTGCTTTCCTTCTGCTCTCACCCTTCCATTCTGAATATCACCATTGTTATTATTACAAGCTAGAAAATACTTAATTGCACACAGTACAGGGACAGTAAAAATACCAAGGGCAATGATGGGAAGATGGAAAAAACAGGGAAATCAGTTTCCCCCAGCAAAACATCAGTACAGGAATCAGAGGGAAATGAAAAAACAGATACTCAGATCCAGACTCCAACAAAACGAAGATAAACTATGCCAAAGAACCCAATGAAGCCCACAAGAACAATCTGAAAGATGAAATCCTGCAAGTAGTCAATGAGAATTTTATAGAGATGATACTGGATATGGTCAACTAAAATGTACAGGAGACACTCAAGAAATTCCACGACAACAAAAATAGAGAATTTCAAAAAGCACAAGAAGAAATAAAAGAAACCATAGAAGCACTGTATAAACACCAAAGTGAAACAAACAACAAGATTAATAAAGAGATAAGTGAACTCAGGGCTAAAATAGACAACATTAAAGAGGAAGTGGCTCAGGATATGGAAAACCTCAGAAAAAAGAACGAAACAGAACTGCAAAACAAAATGGAAGGCCAATCCAGCAGAATAGAACAAACAGAAGACAGAATCTCAGAACTCAAAGATGAAATGCTAATTAAAGGAAAAACTGAAGAATTATTACTTAAACAACTCAAGACTGTAAAAAGAAAATGCAAGAACTCACCAACTCCATCAAAAGACCAAACCTGGGAATCATGGGCATTGAAGAAGGAGAAGAGGTGCAAGCAAAGGGAATGCATAATATATTCAACAAAATAATTACAGAAAATTTCCCAAATCTAGAGGAATCTATTCCCATACAGATGCAAGAGGCCTCCAGAACACCAAACAGACCTGATCAAAGTAGACTACGGCATGTTATCATCAAAACAACAAGTACAGAGAATCAAAAAAGAATACTGAAGGATGTAAGAGAGAAAAAACAAATAACATACAAAGGTAAACCCATGAAAATCACAGAAGACTTATCAACAGAAACATTAAAAGCAAGAAGAGCTTGGGGTGAGATCTTCTGGGCACTGAATGAAAATAACTTCAACCCTAGGATACTCTACCAGGAAAAACTATCATTCAAAATAGATGGAGCAATAAAAGTCTTCTAGGATATGAAGACACTAAAACAATATATGAACACAAAGCCACCACTACAAAAGATTCTTCAAGGGATTCTGCACACAGAAAGTGAAACCTAACATAACCATGAGAGGCAGTCAGCACCATACAACAGGAAAAGAAAAAGCAAGAAAGTAGAGAGTAACCTCAATTTAGATAAACACAATCAAATGTTTAAACAACTAAGACAACTAAACGACAGGTATCACCACGTACCTATCAGTACTAACACTTAATCTTAATGCACATAATTCCCCGATCAAAAGGCACCATTTCATGAATGGCATTAAAAAGAAAGACCCCAAAATTTTTTTGCTTACAAGAGACCCATCTCACTGACAGAAATTAGCATAGGTTTAGGATGAAAGGCTGGAAGAACATTTACTAAGCCAATGGCCCCTGAAAACAGGCAGGAGTACCAATACATATCTCTGACAAAGTAGACATCAAACCTACATTGATCAAACAAGATAAAGAAGGACATACCATACTAATAAAAGGGAAAATAGACCAAAAGGAAATAACAATTATCAACCAATATGCACCCAATGTCAATGCTACCAATCTCATCAAACATACTCTGAAGGACCTAAAAGCATTTATTAACTCCAGTACAGTGGTAGTGGGAGACTTCAACACCCCATTATCATCAATAGATAGGTCATCCAAACAAAAAATCAATAAAGAAATCCTAGATATAAAATATACCATAGATATAATGGACCTAGTTGATGTCTACAGAACATTTCACCCAATTTCTACACAATATACATTCTTCTCAGGAGTCCATGGAATCTTCTCCAAAATAGATCATATTCTAGTGCACAAAGGAAGTCTCAGCAAATATAAGAAAATAGAAATCATACCATGCATTCTATCTGATCACAATGCAATGAAACTAGAACTCAACAACAAAAATAAAGAAAAAAAACATACAAACAGCTTGAACCTGAATAATACATTGCTTAATGAACAATGGGTCATTGATGGAATAAAAGAGGAAATTAAAAAATTCCTGGAAGTCAAAGAAAATGAAAACACAACCTACTGGAAACTGTGGGACACAGCCAAGGCAGTCCTGAGAAGAAAGTTTATAGCCATGAGTGCATATATTAAAAAGACTGAAAGATCTCAAATCAATGACTTAGTGATACATGTCAAACTCCTAGAAAAACAAGAACAAGCAAATCCCAAAACAAATAAAAGGAGAGAAATAATAAAAATAAGAGCTGAAATCAACAAAATAGAAACCAAAAAACCCATACAAAGAATTAATGAAACAAAAAGTTGGTTCTTTGAAAAAATAAACAAGATCAATAGACCCCTGGCAAACCTGACTAAAATGAGGAGAGAAAAAACCAAATTAGTAGAATCAGGAATGCAAAAGGGGAGATAACAACAACACCATGGAAGTCCAGGAAATCATCAGAGACAACTTTGAGAACCTATATTCAAATAAATTTGAAAATCTTAAAGAAATGGATAGATTTCTACATAAATATGATCATCCAAAACTGAACCAAGAGGATATTAATCACCTGAATAGATCTATAACACAAAATGAAATTAAAGCAGCAATCAAGAGTCTCCCCATAAAGAAAACTTGAGGACCTGATGGATTCTCTACTGAATTCTACTAGACTTTTAAAGAAGAACTGATACCAACCCTCCTTAAATTGTCTCATGAAAGAGAAAGGGAAGGAAAACTGCCTCACACATTTTAGGAGGCCAGTATTACACTTATCCCAAAACCAGGCAAAGACACCTCCAAAAAGAACTATACGCCAATCTCCTTAATGAACATTGATGCAAAAATCCTCAATAAAATAATGGCAAACCAAATTCAAGAACACATCAAAAAGATCATTCACCATGACCAAGTAGGCTTCATTCCAGGAATGCAGGAGTGGTTCAACATATGAAAATCAATAAACGTAATAAAGCACATTAACAGAAGCAAAGACAAAAACCACTTGATCATCTCAATAGATGCAGAAAAAGCCTTTGATAAGACCCAACACCATTTCATGATAAAAGCTCTAAGAAAACTAGGAATAGAAGGAAAGTACCTCAACATTATAAAAGCTATATATGGCAAACCTATGGCCAGCATTATAATTAATGGAGAAACACTGAAATCATTCCCTCTAAAATCAGGAACTAGACAAGGATGCCCACTATCTCCACTTCTGTTCAACATAGTACTGGAATTCCTAGCCAGAACAATTAGGCAAGAAGAAGAAATAAAAGGAATACAAATAGGTAAAGAAACTGTTAAAAAAAAAAAAAAGAAAGAAACTGTCAAAAATATCCCTATTAGCAGATGACATGATCCTATACCTTAAAGACCCAAAAAACTCTACTCAAAAGCTCCTAGACACCATCAATGGCTATAGTAAGGTAGCAGGATATATAAAATCAACATAGAAAAATCATTAGCATTTCTATACACTAATAATGAACAAACTGGTGGCTTTCTGGTCACATATTATTTTAGTTTCTGCTTATCATGGAAGACTTTTATTGTTCCATCTATTTTGAATGATAGTTTTGCTGGGCAGAGTACCCTAGGGTTAAAGTTATTTTCATTCAGTTCCTGGAAGATCTCACCCAAGCTCTTCTTCCTTTTAATGTTTCTGTTGAGAAGTCTGCTGCGATTTTGATGGGTTCACCTTTGTATGTTATTTGTTTTTTCTCTCTTACTGCCTTCAATATTCTTTCTCTAGTCTCTGTATTTGTTGTTTTAATGATAATATCCCATGGGGTAGCTCTATTTTGGTCTGGTCTATTTGGTGTTCTGGAGGCCTCTTGCATCTGTTTAGGAACAGATTTCTCTAGATTTGGGAAATTTTTTGTTATTATTTTGTTGAATATATTATGCATTCCCTTTGCTTGCACCTCTTCTCCTTCTTCAATGCCCATGATTCTTAGATTTGGTCTTTTGATGGAGTCAGTGTGTTCTTGCATTTTCTTTTCACAGGTCTTGAGTTGTTTAATTAATAGTTCTTTACTTTTTCCTTTAATTAGCATTTCATCTTCAAGTTCTGAGATTCTGTCTTCCATTTGTTCTATTCTGCTGGATTGGCCTTCCATTTTGTTTTGCATCTCTTTTTTGTTCTTTTTTCTGAGGTTTTCCATATCCTGAGTCCCTTCCTCTTTAATGTTTTCTATTTTCATCCTGAGTTCATTTATCTAGTTATTAATCATGTTCTTTGTTTCACTTTGGTGTTTATACAGTGCTTCTATGGTTTCTTTTATTTCTTCTTGTGCTTTTTGAAATTCTCTATTTTTGTTGTCTTGGGATTTCTTGAGTGTCTCTTGTACAAATTGTTGACCATATCCAGTATCGTCTCTATAAAATTCTCACTGATTACATGTAGTATTTCTTCATTTAGATTATTCTTGTGGGCTTCATTAGTTTCTGTGGCATAGTTTATCTTCATTTTGGTGGAGTCTGGATCTGAGTATCTGTTTTCTTCATTTGCCTTTGGTTTCTGTACTAATTTTTTGCTGTGGGGAAACTGGTTTCCCAGTTTTTTTTCTGTCTTCCCGTCATTGTCCTTGGTGCTGTTATTGTCTTTGTACTGTGTGAAATTAAGTATTTTTAGCTTGTAATAATAACAATGGTGATATTTAGAATGTAAGGGTGAGAGGAGAGGGAAAGCAAAGAAGTTAAAGAGAGAGGGAAAAACAAATAAACAAACAGAAAAAACCAAATCAAACAAACAAACAAAAAAGTTTCAAATATATAAACAGGGAAAGATAGTGTACTCATCAACAGTAAGCTTCACAGGCATTAGAGAAACAGAGAGAGGATTGAAAAACAAATCTCCAAGTTCAAATGCAATAAAGTTTCAGTCTTAATAATTTTGGTGTTAGTCCCTCAGCCTCCAATCCTGGAGATGGTGTCTCAGAAGTAGTTCTGTCATTGTCTCATCAAAGGGGAAAAAAAACAAACCAAAACAAAACAAAACCACAAAGTATCCCATGTTCAAATGCAATACAGTTTCAGTAAATTTTTCAGCATGCAGGTGTAGTTCAGTTCTTGTCTCATCAAAGAAAGAGAAAAAAAAAGAGTCTGGAGAGAGTTCTGTGAATGGCTACCTGAGGCTGCGGCTCACCTGCCTCCTGCTGTCAGCCTGCTGTTGCTGGAGGGTTTATTTATGCAGATCTCAGGAGTGAGCTTAACACTCACCTGGCCCCTCAGGCTTTGTTTACTCAGAATTTTCCTGAGCGCAACCGCCACTGCTACAAGCTTTCCCCTTTCCAAGCACACTGGGGTGGTGACACTGCACCAGCTTTCCCAGGCTGGTGTGTGTATTTACTGTTCATGTGGGAAGTGGGCCCTCCCCACTCTCCTATGGAGTTTTCCTCCCACCGCCACTTTTACAAGCTTTCCCGCTCCTGGTTGCTGTGCATGTGCTGCTGCTCCTGCCTTCTCCGGCTGGCTTGTTTATTACAGTTCCATGAGGGATTGCCCCTCCCCCTTCTTCAGCACTCAGGGCACACTGCCCTCTTTGTTACTTGTCTTTTTTGTTGTTATTTCTTATTATTCAGTTTTTTTTCTTTTTTCCCTGGATGGGGGTCGGTCTATCCAGAGGGCTACGCTGATCTGGCCCAGGGGTGTCTGTGGGAGCACTGTGTGCCACTTAGCTCACCTTGTGGACTGCATCTTCCCAAGTGGTCTGGGCACTGGCGTCTGGCAGCACAGAAGCCCTCCTGGTTTCTCAGTTTAACGTGAAGTGTGGATGCTATGCGCAGGCTGGGGGTGTGGAGGAATGAAAGTTTTGCCTCTTCTAGGTGGTTTTTCCTGTAAGGTGTATCTCCAGCATCTCTCCAAGATTTTACTTTAGGAAGCATGCTTTCTGCTTCCTCCCTCTGGCTGCCATCTTGGAATCCCCCTAGATTCCTTCTTGTTTAAAAATATCTGAAGCAATGTGGCAATTTTTTAATATTAAGTACTTGAGTGCTCATTGTATTTTTCTGTTCGAAATAATTCGTAATTTTGAAAAAAGAAACTGAAATTTAAAAAGACAATGGCAAACTGAAAAAGCTATTAAAAAATTAACAAAAAATTAATATCCTACAAATTGATGACAAACATTACCATTAAAAGGAGTCAGAAGTATGGCAAATACTGTCAGGTGGTATATTAGTAAGGGCTCTCCACAGAACAGAACCAATAGAATATGTGTATATAAAAAGACAGATTTATTTTAAGAAATTGTTTCATACCATTATGGAGGTTAGCAAGTTCAAAATCTACAGAATGGCAAGCAGACTGGAGACCCAGGGAAGAGTAGACACTCTGCAGGCCTGCGGAACGGGAGGCTATAGTGAATAGAGTAACCCTGAAGGATGAAGTTCCATCTCCTGCCAGTACAAAGAGTGAGCTTCCTTACTATTTGCTATGGAAATGACTGATTTCCTAAACTCAGTGGTCCACCCACAAGTGCAACACAAACCCAGTGCACATGAAGCATCCATCAGGGTCCCTATCCCGTTCTTTGTGGGAGTGGATGGGGGGCAGAGGAGCTGTGTGCAGATGCTTGGACACACATTGCTTGCAGTGCTGGGATTAAGGAAGTCTTTTGTCTTCAATACAGAAGTATTTTGCCTTCTGGCACCTACATAAAATCATGGCAGTTAAAATTGGTAGCATGAAAGTAGCGTAAAATCAAATACTAGACACAATAGTAAGAGCATATGTAAACTGTGATTTCAATTGATTTTAGTTACAAACTGAATAAATAAATTGTTTTAATTTCCATTGTCAGGAAAATAGTTAAATAAAATGAATAAAATGATGCATTAATACTATAGAATATTATACCACTATAAAAAATGTGTTCTTTTTTGTTTGTTTTTAGAATAAATGGTTTATTTGTTTTTATTCCTTTCATTTATTTGTTTCTATTCAGTAGAATTATTCCTGCTTCTTCATTTTCTAAATATTTTTCTTTTTTTTATTATTATTCATATGTGCATGCAGGGCTTGAAAATTTCTTCCCCCTGCCCCTACCCCCTCCCTTACCACCCACTCCGCCCCCTCCCTCTCCTCCCCACCCCCTCAATACCCAGCAGAAACTATTTTGCCCTTATTTCTAATTTTGTTGTAGAGAGAGTATAAGCAATAATAGGAAGGAACAAGGGTTTTTGCTGGTTAAGATAAGGACAGCTATACAGGGCATTGACTCACATTGATTTCCTCTGCATGTGTGTTACCTCTAAGTTAATTCTTTTTGATCTAACCTTTTTTCTAGTTCCTGGTCCCCTTTTCCTATTGACCTCAGTTGCTTTTCAGGTATCTGCTTTAATTTCTCTGCGTTAAGGGCAACAATTGCTAGCGAGTTTTTTAGGTGTCCTACCTATCCTAACACATCCCTTGTGTGCTCTCCCTTTTATCATGTGCTCAAAGTCCAATCCCCTTGTTGTGTTTGCCCTTGATCTAATGTCCACATATGAGGGAGAACATATGATTTTTGGTCTTTTGGGCCAGGCTAAACTCACTCAGAATGATGTTCTCCAATTCCACCCATTTACCAGCAAATGATAACATTTCATTCTTCTTCATGGCTGCATAAAATTCCACTGTGTATAGATACCACATTTTCTTAATCCATTCATCAGTGGTGGGGCATCTTGACTGTTTCCAAAACTTGGCTATTGTGAATAGTGCCACAATAAACATGGGTGTGCAGGTGCCTCCCCAAGAGTGGTATTGCTGGATCAAATGGTAGATCAATGTCTAGCTTTTTAAGTAGCCTCCAAAGTTTTTTCCAGAGTTGTTGTACTAGTTTACATTCCCAAAAACAGTGTAAGAGGGTTCCTTTTTCCCTGCATCCTCGCCAACACCTGTTGTTGGTGGTGTTGCTGATGATGGCTATTCTAACAGGGGTGAGGTGGAATCTTAGTGTGGTTTTAATTTGCATTTCCTTCATTGCTAGAGATGGTGAGCATTTTTTCATGTGTTTTTTGGCCATTTGAATTTCTTCTTTTGAGAAAGTTCTGTTTAGTTCACTTGCCCATTTCTTTATTGGTTCATTAGTTTTGGGAGAATTTAGTTTTTTAAATTCGCTATATATTCTGGTTATCAGTCCTTTGTCTGATGTATAGTTGGCAAATATTTTCTCCCACTCTGTGTGTGTTCTCTTCAGTTTAGAGACCATTTCTTTTGATGAACAAAAGCTTTTTAGTTTTATGAGGTCCCATTTATCTATGCTATCTCTTAGTTGCTGTTCTGCTGGGATTTCATTGAGAAAGTTCTTACCTATACCTACTAATTTCAGAGTATTTCCTACTCTTTCTTGTATCAACTTAAGAGTTTGTGGTCTGATATTAAGATCCATTATCCATTTTGAGTTAATCTTGGTATAGGGTGATATACATGGATCTAGTTTCAGTTTTTTGCAGACTGCTAACCAGTTTTCCCAGCAGTTTTTGTTGAAGAGGCTGCTATTTCTCCATTGTATATTTTTAGCTCCTTTGTCAAAGACAAGTTGGTTATAGTTTTGTGGCTTCATATCTGGGTCCTCTATTCTGTTCCACTGGTCTTCATCTCTGTTTTTGTGCCAGTACCATGCTGTTTTTATTGCTACTGCTTTGTAATATAGTTTGAAGTCAGGTATTGTGATACCTTCTGCATTGTTCTTGTGACTGAGTATTGCCTTGGCTATTCGTGGCTTCCTGTGTTTCCATATAAATTTCACGGTAGATTTTTCGATCTCTTTAATGACTGTCATTGGAATTCTGATGGGAATTGCATTAAACATGTAGATTACTTTTGGGAGTATCAACATTTTTACTATGTTGATTCTACCAATCCATGAGCAAGGGAGATCTCTCCACTTTCTATAGTCTTCCTCAATCTCTTTCTTCAGAAGTGTATACTATTCCTTGCAGAGGTCTTTCACATCTTTTGTTAGGTTTACACCTAGGTATTTGATTTTTTTTGAGGCTACTGTAAATGGAATTGTTTTCATGTATTCTTTTTCAGTTTGCTCATTATTTGTGTATAGAAATGCTAATGATTTTTCTATGTTTATTTTATATCTTGCTACCTTGCTATAGCTATTGATGATGTCTAGAAGCTTCTGAGTAGAGTTTTTTGGGTCTTTAAGGTATAGGATCATGTCATCTGCAAATAGGGATATTTTGATAGTTTCTTTACCTATTTGTATTCCTTTTATTCCTTCTTCTTGCCTAATTGCTCTGGCTAGGAATTCCAGTACTATGTTGAATAGGAGTGGAGATAGTGGGCATCCTTGTCTGGTTCCTGATTTTAGAGGGAATGGTTTTAGTTTTTCTCCGTTAAGTATAATGCTGGCTGTAGGTTTGTCATATATGGCTTTTTTAATGTTGAGGTACTTTCCTTCTATTCCTAGTTTTCTTAGAGCTTTTATCATGAAATGGTGTTGGATCTTATCAAATGCTTTTTCTGCATCTATTGAGATGATCAAGTGGTTTTTGTCTTTGCTTCTGTTAATGTGGTTTATTACATTTATTGATTTTCTTATGTTGAACCACCCCTGCATCCCTGGGATGAAGCCTACTTGGTCGTGGTGAATAATCTTTTTGATGTGTTGTTGAATTTGGTTTGCCATTATTTTGTTGAGGATTTTTTTTTTTTCATTTTTCTTTTATTATTCATATGTGCATACAAGGCTTGGTTCATTTCTCCCCCCTGCCCCCACCCCCTCCCTTACCACCCACTCCACCCCCTCCCGCTCCCCCCCTCAATACCCAGCAGAAACTATTTTGCCCTTATCTCTAATTTTGTTGTAGAGAGAGTATAAGCAATAATAGGAAGGAACAAGGGGTTTTGCTGGTTGAGATAAGGATAGCTATACAGGGCATTGACTCACATTGATTTCCTGTGTGTGGGTGTTACCTTCTAGGTTAATTCTTTTTGATCTATCCTTTTCTCTAGTTCCTGGTCCCCTTTTCCTATTGGCCTCAGTTGCTTTAAGGTATCTGCTTTAGTTTCTCTGCGTTAAGGGCAACAAATGCTAGCTAGTTTTTTAGGTGTCTTACCTATCCTCACCCCTCCCTTGTGTGCTCTCGCTTTTATCATGTGCTCATAGTCCAATCCCCTTGTTGTGTTTGCCCTTGATCTAATGTCCACATATGAGGGAGAACATACGATTTTTGGTCTTTTGAGCCAGGCTAACCTCACTCAGAATGATGTTCTCCAATTCCATCCATTTACCAGCGAATGATAACATTTCGTTCTTCTTCATGGCTGCATAAAATTCCATTGTGTATAGATACCACATTTTCTTAATCCATTCGTCAGTGCTGTTTTGCGTCAATGTTCATTAAGGAGATTGGCCTATAGTTCTCCTTTTTGGAGGTGTCTTTGCCTGGTTTTGGGAGAAGTGTAATACTGGCTTCATAAAATGTATTTAGCAATTTTCCTTCCCTTTCTATTTCAAATTCTCTATTTTTGTTGTCTTGGAATTTCTTGAGTATCTCCTGTACATTTTGGTTGACCCTATCCAGTATCATTTCTATAAAATGCTCATTGAGTACCTGTAGTATATCTTCTTTTAAATTATTCTGTGGGCTTCATTGGGTCCTTTTGCATAGTTTATCTTCATTTTGTTGGAGTCTGGATCTGAGTACCTATTTTCTTCATTCCCCTCTGGTTCCTGTACTAATTTTTTGCTGTGGGGAAACTGGTTTCCCTGTTTTTTCTGTCTTCCCGTCATTGTCTTTGGTGTTGTTACTGTCCCTGTACTGTGTGCAATTAAGTATTTTCTAGCTTGTAATAATAACAATGGTAATATTTAGAATGGAAGGGTGAGCTGAGATGGAAAGCCAGAAGTTAAAGAAATGGGAAAAACAAATACACAGACTGGAGGGAGAAAACAGAACAAGGTGTCAGACAAGAAGATTTCAAAGGTATAAATAGGGAGCTTTCATGTACTAATTGACAGTAAGCTGAACAGACATTAGAGAGATAGAGGATTAAAAATCAAAAATAAAAAAATAAAGGTAAGAATAAAAATAAAAAATAAGCAAGTGAAAGAAAAATCTATTTATTAAAATGTATTAAAATAAAATGAAAAAATAAAAAATTTTAAAAAACCAAAAAACCAAAAAACCTCCAAGTTCAAATCAAGTGAAATCTCAGTCTCCAATCCTGGAGATGGTGCCTCAGATGATGTTCTGTAGTTGTCTCATCAAAGGGGATGCATAAAGAAGAACAAAACTACACACATGCACAAAAAAAAACCCACCAAGTTTCCCCAGTTCAAATGCAATACCATTTAAGTAAGTTTTTCAACTTGTAGGTGTAATTCGGTTGTTCTCTCATCAAAGGTAGGGAGACAAAGAAAAAAAAAAGTCTGGAGACAGTTCTGAGAATGGAATCTGCAGCTGTGGCTTGCCTGCCTGTTGCTGTCAGCCTGCTGTTGCTGGAGGCATTATTTATGCATATCTCTGGGGTGAGCTTAGCACTCACCTGGCCCTGGAGGCCAGGTGATTTCTCCTGTGCATGAGCCTCTGCTACAAGCTTTCCCCTTTCCAAGCACTGGGAAAGGTGACACTGCACCCGCATTCTCAGGGCTGTGTGTTTATTCACAGTTCATGTGGGGGGTGGGTCTTCCCCCATCTCCTGTGCAGTTCTCCTCCCACCTCTCCTTTCAAGAGCTTTCCTGCTCCTGATTTCTGGGCAGTGTTGCTGCTCCTGCCAGCCACCATGTTTGTTTACAGCTCATGTGGGAAATGGGTCTTCCCTCCTCTCCTGTGGAGTTTTCCTCCCTCCGCCACTCTCACAAGTTTTCCCACTCCTGGTTGCTGGGTGCATGCCCCTGCTCCCTCCAGATTTTCTCCGGCCCCCCCAGCTTGTTTATTTACAGTCCCGGGAAGGATTCCCTTCCCCCAGTCTTCAGTGCTCAGGGCACCCCACCCTCTTTCCTGCGTGTCTTATTTGTTCTTATTGCTTATTACTCAGTTTCTCTTTTTTTTCCCTGGGTGGAGGTCAGTGTGTCCAGGGGTCTATGCTGCTCTGGCCCAGGCTTGTCTGTGGGAGTACCACAGTACCGCAAAGCTCACCTGGTCCATGTCTTCCCAAGCCATCTGGGCGCCAGCTACTGGCTGCCCGGGGGCCCTCCTTGTTTCTCCATTTAATGTGAAGTGGAGATTCTCTGTGACGGCTATAGGTGTGGAGGGGTTAAAGTTATGCCTTTTCTCAGTGATTATGCCTGCAAAGTGTGTCTCTGGCATCTCTCCAAGATTTCACTATAGGAGGCTTGCTTTCTGCTTCCTCCCTCTAGCCGCCATCTTGGAATCCTCTCAAAAAAATGTGCTCTGTCTATATGCAGTGACTTAGACATGGTGTGTGGGTGTGTACGTAGGCAGTACTGGGATTTGAACTTAGGACCTGGAACTAAGCAAACACTTGAACCACTTGAGCCACTCTACCTGCCCTTTTTGATTTACTTATTTTTCAGATAGGGTCTTGCTTTTTGTCCAAGGCTGGTCTTGGACTGCAATCCTACCTATGGCCTCCCACATAGTTAGGATAAAGATATGAGCCACCATGCCTAGCTTATTTGTTGATATGGGGTCTTGCTAACTTTTGCCAAGCTGGCTTGGAGCTGTGATTTTCCTGATCTCTGCCTCCTAAGTAGCTGGGATTACAGGCTTCAGTGACAGTGCCCAGACTGGAAACTTTGATTACCTTGGACATTGAGTTGAAAAATTTTTACATAGAGATATAAACTGATAACGTTTGGCTTTTTATTCATTTATTTTGGCAGTACTGGTATTTGAACTCATTTCAAACTTTGCACTTGCTAGGCAGGGCACTACTGCTTGAGCCATGCCTCCAGCTCTGGTTAGTTTGGAGATAAGGTCTCACAATTTGCCCAGGCTGACCTGGACTGTGGTCCTATTTTAAGCTTCTTGCTCTTGATGGGATGAGAGGTGCATGCCACCTTGCCCAACTTTTTTCCATTGAGATGGAGTCTCACAAACTGTTTTGCTAGGGATGGCTTAGAACTGCAGTCTTCCAGATCTCAAGTAGCTAGGATTACAAGTATAAGCCACCAGCATCTGGCTTTATTTGTTTATTTATTGTTATTTATTTTGAGACAAACTGGCTTTGAATTTGCAATCCTCCTAACTCAGTATATGCCACCATGCTGGGATTTTTTTTAACAGAAGGGATTTTAATAAATGAGGAAAAATTCCATACATACAAGAATATAAGTTAATGCCAAGCTATGAGCATAAAATTAAGGCACTTTGTTTTTAACAAAGAAGTAGTATAAGCAACTCAGAGTAAAAACCTTATCTGAGAGCTATTCTCCATTCCACTCCCCACCCAAAAGTACAATTTTGAGAGAAAAGTTTCATCCTTCTGGTTGGTTATGTTATCTATTATTTTACCTGCTTATAAAGCAGGAAGGTATTGTGTCTAGATAGAGCAGCTAAGGAGTTACGTCCTGGATGATGAAACTTTCATTTTGGTAAATATGAATACACATACTAACACAGGGCTACTGTCTTGATTGAGTTAGTGAAAATCAAGGTGACTTGTTTACATTTCCACAGTTGCTTCATGTAGAAATCAGTTTTATTGCTCCTTTATAGGTAAACTAGCTCCAAGGTGACAATATAAAAGCAAAGAGAAAAATGAGTGATTTTCTGAGCAGTTGTCTAGTACAGAGCCTTTACAACACACTCATTCTCAGGGGGCACTGCTATGCTGTTCACCCCAGGAATTTCCCAAACTTCCTGGGGCATTGAAATGGTCACCAGGACAGTTGTACACTATTCACACTGGTTTTCCCACAAATAGTCACATGGCCTTCACATAGATCTTTTCATCCAGTTCAGTGACAGATGGCAGCAGAAAAAATTATCATGTCTCTCTTCTTCATGAAAATCCAGATCCACTGGTCCACTTTATCTTTCATCAAAGTACACACTGCCTTCCACAATGGAGCAGACTTCCTTGTCCAAATGAAATGTTCCCATAAAACATCTTGATTTTTTTCTTCATAATTTGGAATTTTTTGTTTCTATTTTTGTTTTTTGAGACAGAATCTTGTTACATGATCCAGGCTGCCCTGAACTCATGATCCTCCTGCCTCAGGCTCCTCAGTGCTAGGATTACAGATATGTACCACCACTCCTGGCTTGGAATTTTGTCTTTACATATGGTTATTATGCCCATCCAGAGGTAGTTTCTCTTCAGATCTATTCAAATTCTGGATTATTCTTGCATTTGTTAGCATCCAGCTTCCAGTTCAGCATCCCAAACTTGTGCCACTGCTCCAAGATCACCAGGCACCTGACTCAGGGCAGTGTGACCACCACCAGTCATCCATGGACTAGTCAACATACCTGGCCTATGGCCTGCAGCATGGTGGCTGTGGGGAAACAAGGAGCCCTGGAGGCTTTATACAGGGGTACTGCCTCAGGAAAGGGCCACTGGCAGAGGCAGAACACCCTGATTGAAGTCCTTTTGCTTTCCAGAGCTGGCAAAAAGCTAGTTCAGCTTTTTATATAGCATATATATTTTTTAAATTAAAAATATAATGAGCCACTAAAAAATTATTCAAATTAACAAATGAGTTCAGCAAGGTAGAAGGATACAGGATCAATACACAAAAATCAATTGTTTTTTTATACAATTGCAATTAACCATCCAAAACTGGTATTAGGGAAAAAAATTCCATTTACAGAAGCATCAAAGTATATGAAACACTTAGTTTTATTCGTATACTGAAAGACATGCACTGAAAACTATAAAATAATATTTAAAGAAACAAGAGAAGATCTAAATAAATGGAAAGATATCACATGTTTATATGATAACAAGACTTAATATTTTGGTGGTACTGACACTTGAACTCAGGGTCTTGTGCTTGTTATGTGGATGATCTACCACTTGAGCCATGAACCCCAGCCTAAGACTTACAATGTTTGGATCTCCACTATCTTCAATTGATCTACACATTCAAGATAGTCTTTGTCAGAATCTGACTTCTTTGTAGAAATTGACAAGCTGATTTTACAATTCATATAGAAATTCAAGGGAGGTACAATAGCTAAAACAACCTTTTAAAAATGAACAAAATTGGAGGACTCACAGTTTTCAGTTTCAAAATGTATTACAAAGAAATAATCATCAGGACAGTATGATCCTGGCATAAGGATAGATATATTATAGATCAATGGAATAAAATCAAGAGTATAGGAAATGATCTATATAGCTGTAGTTAAATTGATTTTTGACAAGGGTGCCAGACTAACAAGTGGTACTGGGACAACTTGATATCCAAATGCAAAAGAATGAAGTTGGGCCACCTACCTCACACTATATGTAAAACTTTATTGAAAATGGGTCGATGACATAAGAGTTATAACCATAGAACTCTTAGAAGAAAACATACGAGTAAATCTTGATGACTTTCTGTTTGTCAATAGATTCTTAGATATGAAATCAAAAGCACAAAGAACAAAACAAAAATAGATATATCAGACTTCATTATAATTTTTAAAAATTGTGCTTCAAAATATACTATCAAGAGCCTGGCATGGTGGTGCACACATGTAATCTCAGCATGCAGGAGGCTGAGGCAGGAGGATCATGAGTTCAAGACCAGCCTGAGCTACATAGCAAAACTCTGTCTCAAGAAACCAAGGGGTGGGGGTGTAGGTCAATGGTAGAGCACTTACATAGCATGCACAAGGCCCCATTTGATCTCCAGCACTGCAGACAGAAAGAGAGAGAGAAATACAACCCACAGAATAGAAGAAAAGATTTGAAAATCCTATATATAAGGGATTAAAAAAAAAATCCAAAGAGATACTTTTTCACCTACTAAGATGGCTATAATTAAAAAGTCAGACAAAAACAAGGTTGTACAAAATTAGAGATAAGGGCAAAATAGTTTCTGCCTGATAGCAAAGGGGTGGGTGGGAGAGGGAGGGGGTGGGGTATGTAAGGGAGGGGGCCGGGGGAAGGAGGGAGAAATGGCCCAAACACTGTATGCACATATGAATAGAAGAAAAAAGAACACAAAGTTGTAGAGAAACCTCCATATACTGCCTGTGTAAATGAAACATGGTGCAGACACTTTGGAAAACAATCCAGCAGTTCTTCATAAATTTAAATATGGACTTATCATTTGTCTCAGCCATTCTACTCTTAGGAATATGCCCAAGAGAAAAGAAAACATATGTCCACACAAAAACTTATAAATGAAGCTTTTAGAAACAACATGCTTCTAAAAGTGTGGAAACAATGAAAATGTTCACCAACTGATAAATGGATAAACAAAATGTTATATTCATACAATGGAATATTAGTCAGCCATAAAAAGGAATAAACAACTGACTTATGCTGCAACATGGATAAATCTGGAAAATACTATGCTAACTGAAAGAAGGCAGATACAGATATTACATTTTATGATTCTATAGGGATAGGAAATAGATTACTGGTTGCCTATGGCTGGAAGGAAATAAAGGAAGGGGGGTTAAGAGTGATAGTTAAAACACAGAATTTCTACTTGGGGTTGTGAAAATATTTTAAAATACATTGTAGTGATGGTGTCAGAGCTCTGTAAATGCTCTGTAAACCACTGAATTGTACACTTTAAATGTGTGACATGTATGTATGAATTTATACCATGACAATTCTGTTACCAAAAATATGTAATGAAGGAAAAATATTTGTTTCTTTTTTTTTCACATTTTTTGGCAGCAATGAGATTTGAACTCAAGACCTTGTGCTCCTAGGCAACTCTACCACTTGATCCACTCTGCTAGCAAACATTACTTTTTTCTTTTTTTATCTTTTTTAGTAGTACTGGGGTTTAAACTCAGGGCTTTCCTCTTGCTAGGCAGGCACTCTACCACTTGAGCCACACCTCCAGTTGAGATTTCTACTTTTTAAAGTTAAAAAAAGAAAGAAAAAGGGAGGGAAGAAGGAAAAGGAAAAGACACCTCTGCCAAATCTATACAGGCTTCTAAGTGAGCAGAAATACAAGTCAGGCTATTTTCCAATTTTCTGTGGTAGTGAAAACCCTGGCCATTTGATATGTCAGATTTGAATGTCTTGTATTGTACTACACTTTACTGCCTGTCTACCAGCAGAAATAACATTTGGCAACCTTGCCAATAATGCTTGGCAAATAACTCTTCCTTAGGCTAAAAAAATTCCCTTTAGTAAAAAAAAAAAAATCTTACTGGGTGAAAAGTAAGAAAAGCCACCTGGCTCTGTCTTTTTTGTTAACAAAAACAAATTAGCAAGATGAGTTTCCTTTAATCCCAGCACAGTTTTCAAAGATAGCAGTCTCTTGTAGTTCATCTGCAGAACTACAAAAATTTGATGTTAAAATTTTTTTAAAAAGCAAAGAAAAGCCTAACATTCTAGGATTCTCACCCCAAAATATAACTACCCCAAAATATACCCACCCCAAAATATAGTTTAACAGAGTATGTTTATCAGAAAAATCTTAAGGCTTATCAGGATAGTAACAAAGTAAATGAAAACTGACTTAGAAAATTAAAAGCATACTGTTATTATAATTTATGCATTCCTTGACAGACATTGCCTAAACAGCCTTCTCATTCTTCAGTAGTAAATTCAAATTTTTCCCCTCCTTATAACTTTCCCTTCTGAACAAAATAGAGGACAAATTTCATACCCAGAAGTTGCCACCCAATCTGTTGCAAACTCGATTACAAATAAATAAGTGATAAATCTTTGGTCTGATAAATCAAATCAACTCTGTTTAAAAGGTAAGCAGAAACTAAGAATTCATCTGCTGAGTATAATTTAAAATTCTCCCATTTGTCAAAAAGAAAAGATTAACTTGTAAAAAATACAAAATGGCAAAATTAAACAAAAGAACATTATTAATGGGAGAATTTTAATCAGGTAACTGAGTTTAGAGAGTGTGGAACTCAGTTTAGAACTATAAACTAGCACATCTCAAACTAGTAGTCCTTATCTGTGAGGTAGAAAGATGTCGTGCCCACCATCTCATAAAATGAGCATCTTCCTGGAGCCTCAATCACACTTGAAAATTTGGGGAAAAGTATGACTTTTATACAACTCTATCTATACTTGCTTGGAATTCAACGCAAATATTCATATGGAATTTTAAGGATAAAATAATAGCCTTCAGAGAGATTCTTCAGTGGCCACTTTAAACTATGTTTGGAAGTCATTAAAGGTGCAGGTGTCAAAAAAAAAAGTGGAAAACAGTAAGGTAAAACAGGTCCTATCTGGGAATGCGTACCAGTGAGAGGGGGATGGGCATAAGGAAAGGGTGAATATGGTGATGTATTTTGTATTCATGCATGAAAACAGAAGAATAAAACCTGTTGAAATTGTTCTGAGAATGGGGGGAATGAGGGAGAACGACGGAGTGGATGAATCTAAGATATAATGTAAGCACATATGTAAATGTCACAATGTATGACTCCTGTGTAGCTATCATGTGCTAATAAAAATAAAAAGAGAAAAAAAGTGCAGGTGTCATAGGCAGCATCTAAACTGACCCCTATGATCTCCACTCAAGTGTAATTCCCTCCCCTTGAGTGTGAGCTGAACTTACTATCTTCTAACAAAATATGCCAGAAGTTATGGGATGTCCCTTCTGAGATTGGATTACAAAAGTCTGTTGGAAGTCTGTGGCTTCCAACTTGGGCTCCCTCTTCTCCCCTTATGGACCAAGGGAAGCCAGATGCTAAGTCCTGAAGGCTACTATGGAGGGGCCACATGTCAAGAAGCTGATGTGTCCAGCCAAAAACCAAGTCCTACCAAAAGTCATCTGAGTGAACTTGGAAATGGATCTTCCCCAAATTGAGCTTGGAGATGATGGCAGCCTTATGGGAGATCCTGAACCAGAGACAAGCAGGTACAGAAACTGAGAGACTGAATGACTGTTAGAAGCCCCTAAATGTCTGTAATAAGACTCCAAGGTTTTGGGTAATTTTTAAAATAGCAATAGATAACTGATATAGCATAAAAAATAAATAATACTTCCTACCCAATTATCTACAAAATAAATTGTTAAGATATGCTGCTCTTAAAGTTGAGCCAGCTGCGTGTGTGTGAGAGAGAAAAAGCAATAGAGAGAGAGAGAGAGAGAGAGAAGTGGAACATGTTGCTATTTTCTGAACAACTGTAATTCTTCACAAATAGAAAAGGAGAGAGAAGTTTGGCTCATTTCTTAATTCCTCTCTTCTAATTTTTGGGGTAATTACCAGTCAATTATGACCTCTTTATTTGACTGAAGATTCAAATATCCAACACCATCCTTATATGATGGCAATTTAATTTCCTTACATTTTCCAGGACTCTTGTGATACTCTTCATCTTTAATATTTTATGCTATATAAAACCATTTATGTGATGTCATATAATGTGCTTAGAGTTTAGCACCCTCTCATAAAAGAGTATGTGAGTCCATATGTATATAGATGTGAAAATTTCACTTCATTGTAATAATTAGGAAAAAATGCCAGTCTGGTACGATAAGAAGACCACTTTTTAAAAAGTACTTTTCAAATGCATGTTTTCTACCTACAGGCACATAATTAAAAAATTAAGATACAAATGATAGATAATATATATTCATGTATTATGAGTGGAATTTGTCTATAAACAACTGCATTCTATATCAGAGCATTATAAATATTGACATTCAGTTTTTAAGAAATGTAATAATTTCCTTTGGGTGCCTTAAGTTTTTGATGCCATGGCTGGATAAACTATGAATTCTAATTCCCCTTAATATCTGGTTAGATGTTAAAGTTGTAAGTGAGAGAAAATTTGAACTTTTTCCTTGGTAATAATTATGCTGACATCAATGGATGAATGAATAAAAATACATGGTATATATATATTATATATACACCATGGAATACTATTCAGCCTTTAAATAGAAAACAAAATCTCATCATTTGAAGGAAAATGGATAACTCTTGAGAATTATGCTTAGTGAAATAAACCAGACACAGAAAGAAGATGTTTACTTGTATTTGGAATCTAAAAATGTTGAGGGCTGCGGTGTGTCTCAAGTGGTAGAATGCCTGCCTAGAAAGCAACAGGCCCTGAGTTCAAACCCCAATACCACCAGCAAAAGAGAAAAAAAGGTTGGACTATCTAGCGGTTACCAGGGACTGGGGCCTGGGGGGGTGGGAATTGAGAATGATCAAAGGACACAGTTTCAGATAGAGAGGATAAATAAATTCTCAAGATCTATTTTACAGAATGGTGACTATAGTTAACAATAATGTACTATGTGCTTGAAAATTACTGAGTACATTTCAAATGCTCCTACCACAAAAAAAATAAGTATGTCAGGGGAGGGATATATGATTTAGTTTGATTTAATCATTCTATAATCTATAAAAAATCAAAATATTACATTGTACCACATGTGAACATGCAATAAAAATATTAAGAATATTTTAAAAGATTATGTTGCACTCAAATTATTATAAACTCTAAGTTACAAATGACACTTTATTAACTGACATGCTCTGAAAATTCACAAACTGATTTTGAGTTTCATCTGCTGTCTTCCTTAATATCTGTCAGTCTACAAAACTGAGAAAAATGACTGGCAGTATGTCAATTAATACAGATAGTTTGAATTTGAGTAGCAGCAAATGAGGAGGCAGGGAATATAGCACAGGTTTAGTAGGCTTCGTGTGGTACATTTAGCAGAAGAATGACTAATGTGTGCTCAACAAGCTCTTTCACTCTAACTAGAGTTCTGGAACACAGGGTAATGCATTATAACTCACTGACGTGTCCAGACACAAAAACTATGCAATTTGCTGTGTGTTTTAGTCCCCTTCACACAAACCTTTACAAACCCATCCCTGATGGGAGCAGAATAATGACCTTTATCCTTTTGTTTTACATAAGTTTGGTTATTAATCAGCATTGCTGTTTCATCCTCTCCCTCATTTTGACATGTATTCAACTTAAGGGAATGATTTTTCCATTATTAAGAGTTATATATAAACTGATTTTTTTTTTGGAGTGCAGATACTTTTAGTGAATTATGCATGGGTCTGCTAAGGAAGTTATAATTCTGTCATTCCAAATACATTGTTCAACCAGGAGACCTGTACTGATTTAAAAGTATTCTGTGATTGTGAACCACTTTGGGATCCTTTGGGATGAAACACAATGTATATAATGTTCTATAATATGAGAACAGATAGGAACAAGAATGACAGAACGTATGAGGTGTTAATCATTTAAAATTATTTCTAAATTATTCAAAGTGATTCCCAAGACAAATGTTATTTTCATTTTGACATCAAATCCATGTAGACTTGACAGACAGAAAGCATACCGATGATTTATATTTTCCCTGTGTTTATTTCTTCAGATTCATAGGTCAATAATAAGTTGGCTTGCTTCTTCACAAAAGACAGAGCTACATCAGTAGGTATCATCCATCAAATGAAACTTAAATCATACTCCAGGGAAACTGATTTTCCCCAGATACCCTTAAAATCCCTACATTGGTCAACATACTGTTCTACCCTCTCCATCTTTCTCATGGACAGAAATTGCTTTCTTTCTTGAAATCAACAGAGATTTGGCTTTTTCTAAGGCAGCCCTCTGGGACATTCTAAAAGCTTTCTCATGATCGTATCATTTATTTGTCTGCCACAAAGAAATGCAAGCAAAAAGCCAAGCTCTAAGCAACAGCTAGACGTTAGATGGCAAGTTCCCCTCCTACATGCTCAGGTCAGGGCCTGGCTGTGTCGTTCTCAATCACAGAATAAGTCATTGTTACCCTTTGGTAAAGGAAAGCAAACTGAGGAAAAGCAAAGCAACCCTTTTAGGGAAGAGAAAAGAAAGATCAGTGACACTCAATAAATGGCCTCCGTCAGTTGGAGAGCTGGCTTTTATCGTGCCTTTCAAGAATGTATATGGAATTGCTCTTTTCCTTCAATAAAGTCAATGAAAAGTTTTCTTCATGTTGCTAATGAGAATTCAGAAGACATTTCCAAATGAATGTTGACATCATCTTTATGATTAAAGGAAATATGTATAAAGGAACACAGAGAAGATTGCAGCAAAAAAATCACCAAAACAAAATGTAGCATTTCAGCTTAGGTGGCATCTCATGTTAGCATATTAAAGGTTGTACTTTTAAAGTCCTGTCTATTATAAAAACTACCGACTTCTGTGAAAAGGTTTATTTCAAAGACTTGGTGAGGCTTTAAAGACCTTAGCATCCAGTACAACATAGGTAATGGAGTAGATGGCTCAATGAATTTAAGGACACATGATTTTAGTGTTTCAAGAATTCACTAAGTGATATGCTGCAAATGTGTATCTCCCTGCAAATTAATACATATTGATAGCATAGCTGTATGATTGAATTATATATGAGCCATATATAATTCCACTTATTTCTTCAACTGCTATATTTCCAAGAAAGCTCCATTTCTTCTTCTATTTAGCTTCCTTTTCAAAGACCACTTCCTTTTCTTCCTGAAAGTTTTACATGTTGTATAGACTGATCTCTTTGTAAGTATGTCTTTCCCGCTACACTGGGAACTTTTTAAGGAAAGGGGGAATTTTATTTTATTTTCTATTCTTATTACTTCTTCTCTAGCATGGTACCTCTATCATTCTATATTCTAATTTTTCATATGCTTAGAAAGGGGCAGATCTTTTGTGATATGATTTGAACATTTAGATTCAGCCATGTCAGAACATCTGAGTTCTATGAGTCAACAAATGCAAACAAGTTTGAATTGATTTGCTGTACCCTGCAACCCAAAGACAGATCGTAAAATTTATAATGATATCAGAAGTATGGTATTGGAAAAGTAGCATATCCCAAAAGTCTAACTGGTTGATTAGGATTGGAATGCAGGATAGTAAAGCCTCCTCTGCTTCCACCTGGGAAATTGGCAAGTTCTATTGCACAGCAGCTTCTTAAACTGCCTCTTTTGTATCTTAGGACTCAGACTTAGGGCCCACCAAGGTTTAGGGACATGAAATAAATATTTTGGGATATTGGATTTCATTGACTATGGCTTTTGGCCTTGAATAAGTGCCTATTGGAAGAAAGGCAAAGGTGGAAAAAAATAGAGAAACTTTCCATTATGGCTAGCAATATAAAATGACTGACAGATAATGATGACTTTCTAGGTTAGAAGTGCTGAATACTGTGCTCAAAGCTAAACTTAAGTGTGAGCAAACTTTAGCGAACAGGATATATAGCAGAAGATAGGACCCATCCTTATCCCCAGCTCCTTATCTAGCACTTTATTCTGTGTAACAAAGGGCACATGGACCTGTATTTTAAAGAACAGTCCACTGGAAATTTTCCTTGAACAAGGGACAGATTAACAATATGGCCACCACACTTTAGCTTACTATTACTTGTATTGTTTCACAAAAGAATAAGGCAGATAGCACTTAACTATAGACTGGAATCAATGGCCAAAGCTCCTGGCTCTGTTGCTTAAAGACAGAAACCCTGAGGCACAAACTCAAGGGCTATGACTCAAAGAGATATGTATCTTTTGTTACCTGTCCATGAAGCTGACCAGATGCAAATTGCCAAAAAACTGATTGATCTTTTCAGAAGATTGAATTAATAATGTGCCTGGAAATAAGCCAACTAGTAGAAAGTAGTGCCGAAAGACACAAAGTCTAAAAGCATTGGTGGAACATCTTGAATTTATCAGTTAAATGAGTCAACATATTCTGAATCCTAACAAAGCTGAAGGGAATTGGGAAGGAAATTTTAAACTGTACTGAGAACTTATATGTCAGAAACTATGTTAGGTGCCTATATTCTATTTAATGGTCACAATGTCCCTTGATACAAAGAGATAGATGCTATATTCTATGAGGTATATAATTTCTTCCTTCATTTTGTTTAATGGAAATTGACTTCAGAGACATAATTAGGCAGTAAGTGCCCATAGTCACATTGTCAGCGAGTGGTAGATTCAGGATTCAACCCATGTCTGTTTGATCTAAAACCCAGACTGTTAGGAAAACACTGCACACTGCACACAAAGGAGGCTCACTAGAGGTTTCTCATGTCCAAAGTTTACTAAGCAGGCTGAGAAGAAAAAATGGCGCAGCAGATTTTCTCAGCGGGTTTGGCCTTAAGTAGCATTTGGGAGAAAGCAAGGGTTAGGGACAGGCAAAGAGAGGTGGCAAGAGATAAGAGATAGTGGAGCTTTGTTCTGCAGGGGATGAGACCAGCTGCCGAAGCAAGGGCTAGGAGCCGGCAGAAGGAGGTGGTGGGAGATAAGGAACAGTGGGCTTTGTTCTGCAAGGGATAAAACCAGCTGCAGCTCAGGCTACAGAATGGTGGCAAGGGGCAGTTCTTATCATTCCCCCATTTTTTGTTTAATAATGAGGGGATGAGGATCAGGAACTGGGGCAAAGCATCGGTCTCTTTAGCTACTTCCTGCTGGCAGGGGGCATTGTATGGGACAAGATCCTCAGGCTCCTGTGGCATCCTGGATGGGGCCTTCACAGTAGTTTTTCTGAGCAGTTTTGGAGCGGTTGATATCCTTGGAGGTACAGCTGGTTAAATTTTTGATTAGCAGTAGCAGACATGTAGTATGATACAAGGGAGGAAGCTTAAGAACAGGAGAGCAAGAAACTTAGGCATTAATGGGCATTAGCCAGAAGAACCACTGTAAAATGTTGTTCCCTAGAGGATTCTAACTGTCCATTCTTTAAGAGGTGCTGCCATTGGGGGATCCCATTGAGCCTGACAGCAGTGGGTGTCATGAGAATGACCAGATGAGGGCTGGTCCACCAAAGTCCCAATGGAGAGAGTAGAAGATCCTTTAAGAGAACAAGATCCCCTGGTTTAATAGAAATTGTTATAGGGTGGGCAGGATCTGGTCTATATGTTTTTTGAGAAGTTCCTTGAGAAGGTTAAGATAAGGTAGTAGTCAGCCAGAGGAGCAGAGTCTGTTGGAGGCAAGTTTTCTAAGAGAAATGGGTGGCCATACATTATTTAATACCAAAATGGGAATATTAGGAGGAGCATAAAAGGTGTCTTGCTAAGGGACTGCATACCTAGGGATCTAAATTCTGCAAAATCCTGTAACTCCCAAGCTTGCTGTAAGCTGTCTTATGGTATGGGGGGAAGGAAATGGAAGATTGGGTTGATTTACATATGACTCAGGGAGTGAGTCTGTTCCTTTAAGAACACACCTAGGTAGGTGACCTGAGGGAGACATAATTGAGCCTTCTCCTTAGAGACTTTGTATTCCCGGTGGCCAGAAAGTTTTAAAAGGGACTCAGTTGCATTGCAGATAAGGGGCTCTGTGGTTCTGCATTGAATAAGGGTGGCCTCTGGGTAGTGCCAATCTAGTAAGTCTCTGGTTAGGGCCTGTCTTTAAACTCTTGTGGCAAAACTTACCAAGTTAGTTGTCATGAAGCATTTGTGGGACCTTTAAAGGCAAATAGAGGCTGACTGTCAGGATGCAGATTATATGTAACACTTTTGTATAAAAGAGAGATTTAGCTCATCATTTTACAGATATTGACACTTTTTTTTAATTTTTACTATATTCATATGTGCATACAATGTTTGGGTCATTTCTCCCCCCTTCCCCCTGCAACCTCCTTTGCACCCCTACCCCCTACCTCTCCCCACCAACCCCTTGCTACCCAGCAGAAAATATTTTGCGCTTATCTCTAATTTTGTTGAAGAGAGAGTATAAGCAATAATAGGAAGGACCAAGGGTTTTTGCTAGTTGATATAAAGATAGCTACACAGGGAGTTGACTCGCATTGATTTCCTGTGCATGTGTGCAACCTTCTAGTTTAATTCTTCTTGATCTAACCTTTTCTCTAGTTCCTGGTCCCCTTCTCCAATTGGCCTCAGTTCCTTTAAAGTATCTGCTTTAGTTTCTCTGTGTTGAGTGCAACAAATGCTATCTAGTTTTTTATGTGTCTTACCTATCGGCATACCTCCCTTGTGTGCTCTCGCTTTATCATGTGATCAAAGTCCACTCCCCTTGTTGTGTTTGCCCTTGATCTAATATCCGCATATGAGGGAGAACATATGATTTTTGGTCCTTTGGGCCAGGCTAACCTCACTCAGAATGATGTTCTCCAATTCCATCCATTTACCAGCGAATGATAGCATTTTGTTCTTCTTCATGGCTGCATAAAATTCCATTGTGGATAAATACCACATTTTCTTAATCCATTCATCAGTAGTGGGGCATCTTGGCTGTTTCCATAACTGGGCTATTGTGAATAGTGCTGCAATAAACATGGGTGTGCAGGTGCCTCTGGAGTAACCTGTGTCATAGTCTTTTGGGTATATCCCCAAGAGTGGTATTGCTGGATCAATGGTAGATCAATGTTTACCTTTTTAAGTAGCCTCCAAATTTTTTTCCAGAGTGGTTGTACTAGTTTACATTCCCACCAACAGTGTAAGAGGGTTCCTTTTAACCCACATCCTCGCCAACACCTGTTGTTGGTGGTGTTGCTAATGATGGCTATTCTAACAGGGGTGAGGTGGAATCTTAGTGTGGTTTTAATTTGCATTTCCTTTATTGCTAAAGATGGTGAGCATTTTTTCATGTGTTTTTTGGCCATTTGAATTTCTTCTTTTGAGAAAGTTCTGTTTAGTTCACTTGCCCATTTCTTTATTGGTTCATTAGTTTTGGGAGAATTTAGTTTTTTAAGTTCCCTGTATATTCTGGTTATCAGTCCTTTGTCTGATGTGTAGCTGGCAAATATTTTCTCCCACTCTGTGGGTGTTCTCTTCAGTTTAGAGACCATTTCTTTTGATGAACAGAAGCTTTTTAGTTTTATGAGGTCCCATTTATCTATGCTAAATAAATGTTGCTGTGCTGCTGGGGTTCCATTGAGAAAGTTCTTGCCTGTACCTATTAATTCCAGAGTATTTCCTACTCTTTCCTGTATCAACTTTAGAGTTTGGGGTCTGATATTAAGAGTCTTGATCCATTTTGAGTTAATCTTGGTATAGGGTGATATACATGGATCTAGTTTCAGTTTTTTGCAGACTGCTAACCAGTTTTCCCAACAGTTTTTGTTGAAGAGGCTGTCTTTTCTCCATCGTATATTGTTAGCTCGTTTGTCAAAGACAAGTTGGTTATAGTTGTGTGGCTTCATATCTGGGTCCTCTATTCTGTTCCACTGGTCTTCATGTCTGTTTTTGTACCAGTACAATGCTGTTTTTATTGTTATTGCTTTGTAATATAGTTTGAAGTCGGGTATCGTGATACCTCCAGCATTGTTCTTTTGACTGAGTATTGCCTTGGCTATTCATGGCCTCTTGTGTTTCTATATAAATTTAATGGTAGATTTTTCAATCTCTTTAATGAATGTCATTGGGATTTTGATGGGAATTACATTAAACATGTAGATTACTTTTGAGAGTATAGACATTTTCACTATGTTGATTCTACCAATCAAAGTGGAGATCTCTCCACTTTCTATAGTCTTCCTCAATCTCTTTCTTCAGAAGTTTATAGTTTTCCTTGTAGAGGTCGTTCACATCCTTTGTTACGTTTACACCTAGGTATTTGATTTTTTTGAGCCTATTATAAATGGAATTGTTTTAATATATTCTTTCTCAGTTTGTTCATTATTAGTGTATAGAAATGCTAATGATTTTTCTATGTTGATTTTATATCCTGCTACCTTGCTATAGCTATTGATGGTGTCTAGGAGCTTTTGAGTAGAGTTTTTTTGGGTCTTTAAGGTATAGGATCATGTCATCTGCAAATAGGGATATTTTGACAGTTTCTTTACCTAATAAATTGACACTTTTAACTCTGTATATGTTTGTACCATATTTAGATAAAGTCTAGATACCGAACTCATTTACAAGGTGGTCATTTAAGAGACCGTTGCATAAGCAAATATATAAATGAACTCTGATTTAGTAGTACTTAAAGTTTGACAAGATCAACAGAAAACACAAAAATTTCTTTGATAAAGTCTTTTTCTGTAACGGTTTTTTTGTAGATGTTACTCAGAGCAGAACAATATTAAGATAACCTTGCTATTTTATAGACATAGAGAATTTGATTTTAGTTTGATATGACTCTAAAAATCTTTTAGGCAACTCTTAAATTATACTTTACCTTAACTTTATTATACATTGAAGCTTTTTATTATACATTTTTAAAACTTACTCAGACCTTTATACAACATATTAAACCCTTTGATGGCTTGTCTTTATCCCTCCTATTTGAAACAATCCTTAGGACAAACCCTTCTTATAAAATCCTTTTTTATCTAAAAACATTTTTTTCTTTAACTTCTCAAAAAAGACATTTACTACCTATTTATATCACTTTTAGTTGTTTACTTTGTAACTTGTATTTTAAAATTAACTTTTATAAGAATTTTTAATTTATTATAGGGGCTGAAGTAACTAATTAGTAGCCCTTGTTGTTTTAAAGAATTTATGATAGGCATAAGGCCTCATCCTCCCTCAGGCTTGAGGAGATACTGTTTTGGGTGTGGAAACTCTGAGGGATTTTTGAGTTTTATTTGAATAGGGAAGGCTGTCCATGCTTGCCCTACATTTACCCCATCAGTCCACACTGTGGAATCTATTTGTTCCTGAAGGAGGGGGCAGCAGAGATAGCTGTCTGGGGGGAGGAGAATTTGAGCTTTTAGTTGAGATAGTAAGTCCTGTCCCATCAGGGACACTGGAGTTTTAGGTACTATGAGGAAAGAATGACAGAAGAGGAAGTCTTCCCAAGAGCAGGCCAGAAGCCAGGTAAACTATTGCTCTAGGGGCTTGCCAGATTTGCCCCAAACAATGACTTTTGTCATTGGACCGGGGACCCAGAGAGAAAGGTAAGACAGAGAAATTGGCTCCACTGTCTAGGAGGAAAATGACCTTTCACTTTTTTACCATTATGACTACCCCAAGGCTCCAAGAAATGGAGCATGGACAGGAGGCTGGGACCCATCAATCCATAGGAGGTGGCACCTCACCTTCCATCTGGAGATGGGGGCACTTATACCTCCAGTGGTTACCTTTGCAGAGAGGGCAGGGTCCTGGTTGGGGGTGGGGCTGTCTCCCGGGCTGTCCCCCCTTAAGCATTCTCTGCAGAAGTGCCCATCCTGTCCACCATGGTAGCAAACTTGAGATGTAGGCCCCAGTTGTGTGGGGGAAGCAATGAGGTCATATCTCTTATTTTTCTCTCTATGAGTAATGTCCCAGTTATAATATATAGATATGGCTAGCTGTGTTAGTTGATCCAATGACTTTTTTCCTTCAGCCGTAGACTGAGTTTTTTATAAATATTATGGTCTGACTGTTAGAAGTTTATCTTTGAGGAGAACCTCTCTCACCTGTGACTCTGGGTCCATCGTGGTATGCTTTCTGATAGCCTCCTTAAGATGTTGTAGAAAAACATGCCCTGTTTAGCTATCCTTATCTCAACCAGCAAAACCCCTTGTTCCTTCCTATTATTGCTTATACTCTCTCTACAACAAAATTAGAGATAAGGGCAAAATAGTTTCTGCTGGGTATTGAGGGGGGGAGCGGGAGGGGGTGGAGTGGGTGGTAAAGGAGGGGGTGGGGGCAGGGGCGAGAAATGAACCAAGCCGTGTATGCACATATGAATAATAAAAGAAAAATGAAAAAAAAAAAGAAAAAAAAAAAGAAAGCTATTTGCCAGGGCTGGCCTCAAAAATAAATAAATAAATAAATAAAGTTTATGATGAACTAGAAAAAAAAAAAGAAAGGTACAGGGATTTTCTTTTAGGGCATTGCTGTAAGGCAAAGTTGTTATTTTACATTGACACCTGACACTCTGGAGAGCAAGTCGCTGAACTGTTCTGGGTCTCGGTTTCCTAATTTGAAGAATGAGGGATCTAGTCTAGGTTAAACTACTTTTTTACAGTATGAGATGGCTGAAGTGGAATTAATATCATTTATCCTCTTTATTTTTTTTTCTTATTTAGTAATGTTGGGGAATTGAACCCGGGGCTTTGCACATGCTGGGCAGACATTTTTCCATTGAGCTACTTCTTTAGCCCCAAATATTTTTTTTTGTCTTTGGCTGTGCTGGATTTGAACTCAAGGCTTTATGCCTGCAAAGTGGTACTCTACTGCTTGAGTTATATCATTAGTCCCTTTTAGTGTGGATCAGTTAAGGGGACTGTCTGTGCCCCTGTAGGTAGGTGTTTATATTTATTTCCTCATTTCTAGGTGTCACTAGTATTGGGGCTTATTGTAAATTGTAATCATTTTTAACCTGAGTGGCCTGGGCCAGAACCCACTGTTTATCTAATGAGAAAAGAGTCTGGTCTAGTAGAAGAATAATATCTTTTCATGTCAATTGAAAGGTTTGGATCACAGAGATAAAGGCTTGAATGTATTTGCCTGGGCATCAGTACAGCTGTCCAGATGTTTTTGAATTTTCCTTAGATCTGATAGCTGGAAGGAGACATAGATTGGCCCTCTTCCTACCATTATCTGTTGAAGGGTGAAGCACCCATTAGGACGTTTTGGATATTGGGGTGGCTTAGAAGGTAGGGCAGAGGATGGAGCAGTAGGGGTGGGCCTTGTCATTGATAAGGGGCTTTTTTGGTCCTCCTTTCCATGTTTATCCTGTGGCTTACAAAGAATGGCCAGCATTTGAGTATCTAAATAGTAATTGTGGAGCCAATCTGAGATGAAAGAAAATTTGTATGGGGACCTCAGTTTACATTTTTTCCTTTTATAGAAAAGGTCTATTTGGAGTATAATACTGTAATTTAAGAAACCCTGTGAAGGCCACTTCTCTTGGTCACCCAAGGCATATTGAGGCCAGGCCTCACTACAAAGCTTTTAACATCTACAAGCCAGAAGACTAGAAGGTGCAGCTCCCATCTAGAAAGAACAAAACGTTAGGATCCTGCCTTTTAGCTAACAGTGGGCAGCCTCTTTAATAAATGCTACCTTTTTAATAATCATGTGTAAAGTTAGAGAAGGGCATTTATAGGGCATTTTGGGCCAATAACAGTACCATATGGGACAACTAATGTTAATATTTGGAGGAAAAAATTTATGTTGAGGCCTAAAGTATAGAAAATTTTAAATGAGAAGTTTAGAGACCACAGTAATGTGTTATTTTGGGGACTACAACCTTGAGTTAACAATTGGCTTATAAGGACTGGGTCTGGTGCCAAGTGTGAGGTGGCGGCTAGGAGCAGGGCTTGTGCAAGATGCCACGCCCTCCAAACATACCCGGGACAAGTAAGCCTGTCTGCCTAGGCCTGATCCTGCAGCCTGTCACCCCTCCCCCCTTCCTGTGTACTCTGTGCACGTTTATTTTAGGGGAAGTGGCAGTGGGCCGTAGTCATTGCCATGTGTGGCTGGTGGCCCAGGATGTGCTGGGTCTTCTCTATGGATTTTCTTAGCTATGGCAGGTGTTTTTGCTGCGTCCAGGAGCCAGCATCCCTATTTATGAGCGTGCCTGTTTGTTTTCCCTCCTCCCCTTGTGGGGGTGGAGTTAGGGCGTGAGCATGGCAGCCACAGTTTTGTAAGCACTTTTGTAAAGCAGCTGATTTAAAGTTACTTCAGACTGAGAGGCCTGTCAAACTAGTTGGAATAACTTAAGTCATAAGGTACCATGTTACAAGTTTTTCATGGGAGGCAGAGTCCCAGGGACTAGGGAGGGGAAGGCAGACAGAGGCAAAGGATATGTGGTGAGACCATGGAGGAATCAGAAAAGGGGTCCTGACATCTTAGGTAAGGGAGGGGAAGGCAGAGCCTGGAGGCATGACACACGCCTGAGAGATTAGCCATCACCTGTGTCTCTAGGCTGCTCCCATTGACTGGTACTAGAACATTTTCAGCAACATGAAACCTCCATTCTCTGGTCACTGTCTCAGGAAAAAGGGGCATTAGATGGGGGGGAAAGAGAAGTAGTCGTCAGATGCCATATCAAACAGGACTCTGCCAATGTAGCATGAGGCGTACCTGAATAAATCCCAGGCTTGGTCTCAGCCCACAGGGAGGGAGCATGAGCTCCCCAGAGCCGGAATTGCTGTGAGGCCAGAGTTGGCAAGGAGTGGCTTGTTTAACTTCATGACAGGGAAACTCCTTCAGGAAGATAGGAAGAAACAAGCAGCATAAGCAGCACAAGAAGTCTGCTTACATGGGGAAGGAGGAGGTATGAGAGAAGATTTGGTTTGTTGGCAAGGTCAAAGGAAGGGAAGGTTTGAGAGTCAGGGACGTTAATTGGGGTTTTTATGGCCAGAAGGACTTAGGCAGGGGAGCAAGAGGTGCAGAGAGTAGGCTTAGAGCAGAGATAAGAGAAGGCCTGGACATAGGGAATCTCCTTTCATTTTCCAGTGCATTCACAGAAGGTGTAGAGATCCCTGAGAATATTAGGGTCAAGTGTGCCATCAAGTGGTCATTTTGAGTCATTGTCCAATTGGTATTGTGGCTAAGCCTGGTTGGAAAGAAAAATGAGTTTTTGGGCTTTGAGATCAGGTGAGAGCCATAAGGGCTTGAGGTTGGCCAGAAGGCAGCCCAGAGGAGTGTCTGAGGGAATTTTGGAAGGTCCAGTCCCCATGGTGAGACCCAGTCCAAGGAAGAATATGGCAGGCATCCCTGAGATATTGCTTTCCTGAATGAAACAGAGAAGTGGAGGACCTCAAGGGAACGTCTTCACCAAGAGGATTGTCCATGCCTCAGGAACCTGGTTCCTGGGCCAATGTGAGCGGGACCTAGTACTAAGATTTTCCCCAACTGAGAGAGAGAGAGAGCCATGACTCACAGAGCGAGGGAACTCACCAAGGGAGGACCGAGGAAATCAACCAGTGGTGGGCGAGTAATGGGAGCACACTGGCCTTGAGGAGGTTCCCTGTGAGCGAGAGTGGTGATGGCGGCACTAGTCTGGGGTCAGGGGTCCTGGCAAAGCAGCTCAGATCCCAGTAAGTTTATCCAGGCTTAAGGAAGGCAGCTCCCACCTATGTGGCTTTGACAGGTTGGTATAATCCCCTGGACAGGCCCCTCTATATAGGGGATGTCTGTCTTGTGGCCAAAGTAGGCTTGGGAGCGCAGCGTATATTGGGAGGGCCTGAATTTACTAATTGGGAGAGCAAGATCAATACCGGAAGCTCACCTGTTCCCAGCCAATGCACCAAAATGTTAAGAAAATGCCGCACACCACACACAAAGGAGGCTCATGAGAGGTTTCTCATGTCCAAAGTTTACTAAGCAGACTGGCTGGCCAAGAAGAAAAAATGGCATGGCAGCTTTTCTCAGTGGTTCTGACCTTAAGTAGCATTTGGGAGAAAGCAAGAGCTAGGGATGGGCAAAGAGAAGAGGCAGGAGATAAGGGACAGTGGGGCTTTGTTCTGCAAGGGATGAGACCAGCTGCTGAAGCAAGGTCTAGGAGTGGGCAAAGGAAGGTGGCGGGAGATAAGGAACAGTGGGGTTTGTTCTTCAAGGGATGAAACCAGCTGCGGCTCAGGCTGCAGAATGGTGGCAAGGGGCAGTTCTTATCACAGACTACTTCAACTATACCACATGCCTCAATAAAATAGGGATAATAGTGCTTGCCACATAGTATTCTTATAAATGCTTAGAATGTTTCCTGGCACATGATAAGTGCCAAATAAGCAAAATGTGAAAGGCTAAAACAAATAAATAGGCAAACAGTAGGTGAAGGGGTTCCTTCTTGATATGAGAATTTAACACAATCTATGAATTGCATGCTGTTGGATCCTGGCAAGTCTTACAACTAGTGGCCTCCATTACTTAAAATATATAATCAGAAGATGTTATATTTATAGGAAACTATCTCCTGATCTTCTACTGCAGTTCCCCTGAAGGCCAATACTCGATAAAACCCCAGGCCTACACAAACAACTAAGGGCCCAACCAAATCACCCATGAACATCTGCTTCCTGTCTTAGTTCCTACTTTGGCTTTAAAAACCCCAGCCTACCCCCACTCAGTGTGCTCTGGCACTCTCACCCCTGAAGATTGCCAGACATCCTTCTGTTTTGCTATAAAACATGATTCAACTCAGTTGAGGTCTCTGCCCTTCTTTTGAGCCCTTCCCTAACATTTTGGTGCCAAAACCCAGGAGGAGTCTCCCACAGGGATTTCCTTCCCCGGTGGGGCCTTCTTCCATCCAATTCCTTTCCCCGTTCTCCCCCTCCTCCTCTCCTTTCACTTTCTATTTCCTTTTTTGTCTCTGCAGTCCAGGATGAGAGCTCATTGGCTCCTCCAGCTTACATTGACCAAACGGCATCTGGATGATTCTGCTGTCCTTGCCTGAACCACATAAGGGAGCCTAGATCTTGACCTAGATCTATATTGGTTCCATGAGTAAACTCGCCTGGCACTTCAATCTCCAAACTTGCCCATCTCCTCTTTTCTCTCATTCCACCTTCATAAACCTCCAGAGTTGAAGCCATTTGCAAACCCATTGACCACATCTGACACCAGCCCATTCCCTGGTGAGCACAGAGGTAAGAATCCTGTCTCTCTCTTGGAGGGGCACCACAAGTGAGACTCTATCTGTTCTGGGGTTCCAGGAACCCCCTTCAGACAGCCATTCTGGGGATGCTCGGATCCTCCTCCACAAGCTTTTATCTGGCTAGAGTCAGTCCCAGGGGACACCTTGGAACTGATCCACAGCCTCCTTCCAGCCCTGACTCAGGGCTGGGGAACACTTCAGCTCTGACTCTCTGCCTCCTTCTGCATCCCTACTCACCACCATGGGGTCTCAACAATCTATTCCAACTGATTGCCCTCTGTCTTCTAAAAAACCTCAAAACCCTGGGTTTAACCCCCAACCTTAAATCCAAAAAACTCATTTGCCTCTCGGTCCAAATTTGGCCACAATATCAATTAGATAACCAACATCACTGGCCTGAATATGGTACATTTGACCCCACCATTCTCTGAGATTTGGACAACTTCCTACAACAGGATGGCAAATTGTTAGAAGTTCCCTACATTCAGGTTTTTTTTTCTGCTCCATTTGAGACTCTCCCTTTGTTCTTCCTGCTCTGCTTATCAACTTCTTTTATCAGATATGCCTTCCCCTAAGGTCATCATAAAATCTGCCCTCACCTCCCTACCTCCTGACCCCTGAAAAGACCTTAATAACATTGATGATCCCCTAGACCCAACTGAGGAACTGTCTCCCCACCTCCCCCTGGCCACCTCACCCTGACAAGCCACCGACCCCCAACTGATCCCCACCAACTCCATGACCCTCCATGACCCACCTCTCATTAATCCTCCTCCCTATAATACCCCCATTTTGTACCCCCCTTTACCCATCATGCTGTCCCCTTCTATCCCATCCTCTTCTACACCAACTTCCACCCCCACTGACTCCAAAGGTTATCATCCTTCCCCCCACCTTACATGGTCCCGGGCCCTTCCCCAACCCATGTTTCCCTTACGGGAGGTGGTGAGAGTGGACAGGACCATCTGGGATCATGTTCTTTTTTCCATGTCCAATTTGTCCCAGATTGAGGCCTGCCTAGGCACTTTTTCTGAATTCCTTAGGCTCACTCAGGCTTACCACCTCACCTGGTGTAATATTTACTATATCCTTACCTCCACGTTAACTCCTGATGAACGCCAGCATATCTGGCAATCGGCTCAAGAGCATGCAGATCAGCTTTACAGCCAGAATCTGGCCCTTAACCCAGTGGCAGATGAGACTGTCCCTTCAACTGAACCCAACTGGGCCAATCAGCTGGGCAAATCAGACCCCCTCCCCATTAACCACATGGTGGCCTGGCTCCTCAAGGGGATGAAAGAGAATGCCCACACCCAAGTAAACTATGATAAGATTAGAGAGATTGCTCAGGGGGCTGAGGAAAACCCTGAAAACCCTGCTTTTTTTATGGCTCACCTCACAGAGGCCATTACTAAATATACTAATTTAAACCTGACCTCTCCGGCAGGCACCCTCTTCCTTCATGTTCAATTTATTAGCCAATCTGCACCCAACATTTGAAAAAAGCTCTGCCAGCTAGAGCAGGGACCTGAGACACCTCAACAGGAGCACCTAAGTGTGGCTTTCTGAGTCTCCAATAATAGAGATGAGGAAACAAAGCAGGAGAAAGAGAAAAGCCTCAAGGCCAAATATCAACTCTTGGCCTCCACCCTCAACCAGAGGACTTCCAGTTCTGGGACTGTTCACCACTCTACAGCCACACCATCAGGAAATTGCTTTTGCTGTGGCAATACCAGCCACTGGGCCAAAGCCTGTCCTAATCCCCACTCCCCCCAGCCATGCCCGATCTGTGGTCAATGAGGATACTGGAAATGGTAGTGCCCACAGGGTCGGTCCCCCTGAGCCTTGGTACCTCCCTCTGAAGTCCCAGAAACACCCCTCTACCAACTACTCAAATGAGGAGGCCCAGACTCCCTAGCTCACCCCCCAACAGAACTTTCAGGGTCTGAGGAGCCCAGGGTAACTGGGACAGTAGCTGGCCAAAATTTATCCTTTGTGACTGATACTAGAGCTACCTTCTCTCTCCTCACCTCATGGTCTGTTCTTTCCACAAAGATCCACAACCCTGTAGTGGGAGTCTTGGGTATCCAGGAGTTTCCCCATAAGACTTCTGAAGTTTTATGTACATTTTGGACAAACGGTCCTGACCCATTCCTTTCTCATTATGCCTCAATGCCCCATTCCCCTTTTGGGAAGGGAGTCACTTCATAAATTGGGTGCCTCCCTTCATATTCCCCCTTTAAATTCCACAACCCTGTTTCTCCTATAGAGTTCCCCTAAAGAACCAGGAGATACCCCTCTTCCTTCCCCTATTCCTCCTCCTTCCCTTCCTTCCTCATCCCCCTCTCCCTTGAACCCCAACAATCCCTCCATTAATGCTCAAGTTTGGGACACCAACCATCTCAGGTGGCTAAACATCATAAGCCAGTTATCATTTCCTTTAAAGACCCCCACCACATTTATTAATGTCTCACAATATCCCCTCCTGCCTCCTACACTCAGAGGACTCAAACCTATCATTTCCCAGCTTCTTCAAGCTGGACTTCTCATTCCCGCTCACTCTCACAATACCCCATCTTGGACGTCCACAAGTCCAATGGCCAATACTGGCTGGTACAAGACTTACACAAAATCAATGAAGCCATTCTCCCTACACACCTTGTTGTCCCCAACCTTTATACTCTCCTCTCTACTATCCCTCCCCAGACACAATTCTTTACTATATTAGATCTAAAAGATGCCTTTTTCACTATTCTGCTCCACCCTGTCTCCCAACCTCTCTTTGCCTTTACTTGGTCTGATCCAGACACTGTCACCTCACAACAACCATCCTGCTGCAAGGATTCTGGGATAGCTCTCATTTCTTTGGACAGGCTCTCCAACAAGACCTCTAGTCTCTTTGACTGGCCCCTAGCCATCTCATCCAGTATATGGATGACATCCTCCTTTGCAATCCCACACAACAATTGTGCACACAACATACTATCATTCTCCTGAATGCCCGGGATGCCTGAGATTATCAGGTCTCCAAAGCCAAGGCCCAACTGGTAACCACATCTATCACTTACCTAGGACATTGCATTTCTCCTGGCCACTGCTCCATTCCTCCCAATTGCCTTGCTTTACTCCTTAACACCCCACTGCCCTCTAACAAATGGGAATTGTGCTCCCTCCTGGAGTTAATCAACTACTTTAGATATGGTACCCAATTTTTCTTTAATAGCCAAGCCCCTTTACAATGCCACCAAAGGGGTCCTAGGGGAACCTCTCCTAGCCCCCTCAACTCTTTCCCCTAACTTTATTGCCCTACAAAAGGCCCTTGGCCATGCCTCTTCCCTCTACCTCCCCGATCCTACCAAACCCTTCTTCCTTTATCTTCATTCAGATAAAGGCCAAGCTCTGGGTCTCCTATGCCAAAAGGCCGGTGACAGTCCTCACCCCATCACCTACCCGTCTGAACAATTAGACCCAGTATTCCAGGGCTGGTCCAATGTGTCCGAGTTCTAGCAACAGCCTCACTCTTTATCCCAGAGGCCAGCAAATTAACCTTTCATAGTCCCTTCTATGTCCTGTCCTCTCACTCCCTGACAGACCTCCTGAACCATCAGGCTTTTCTGTCCTTCCCTCCCTCCAGAGTTCAACTACTTCATGCCACACTATTAGATCCCCAAATATCTTTCACTTGATGCTCTGTTCTAAATCCTGCCACCCTTCTCCCCATTATCTCCACCTCTTTTGGGGAACCCCCGCCAACTCGTGCCTTGAAGCTCTTGACTTCACTCTTAGCCCCTTTTCCCATATTACAGATTCTCACTTTTCTAGGGCCCCCAACTGGTTCATTGATGGGAATTCCTATAAGGTCCACCCCTACCAGGTAGATATGCAATAATTGAGGGATTTCATAATGATCAAGACTGTGTCCCTCCCCAACGGGTGATAGAAGCCAAAACTCCGCCCCCTAGGATCTCATCTCAGCAGGCAGAATTAATATCCCTCACCCAAGCCTTAGAACTAGCTAAAGATAAGATAATTAACATTTACACTGACTCCAAATATACATACATTATTCACTCCAATGTGTTAATCTGGAGAGAGAGAGGATCCCTAACCCACTGAGGAACCCCCATTATAAATGGATACTTAATTGATAAATTACTTCAAGTGGCAACTCTCTCCACTTGGGCAGCCATCATCCATTGTAGGGGACACTAACGGGATGGAAAATACCTATCCCAGGCCAACAACCAGGTGGACCAGTTAGCAAAAAAAGTAGCCCTGGGATTTCCTATCCCCCAATGCCTTTTCCTTAACCTAGCCTCACCCTCAATCAAACCCCGCTACTCCCTAGAAGAATAAAACTTAACAAGCCATAAAAGAACAGGGCTGGTGGTTCCTCCAAAATCACCTAATTCTGCCCAAACAAGACTCCAAATCCATCCTTCAGTACCTCCATCACCTTTTCCACTCTAGCTTGCAATCCCTCACCACCCACCTAAAGTCCCTAGTTCAGATGACACCCCAAGACCTACACAGTTTACAGGAGATTACCAGACCCTGCTCCATTTGACAAAACACCCATCTTAACTCTAACTTAAAACCCTCATCCTTTCCAACACATCAGGCCAGGGGTTCCCTCCCCACAGCTGATTGGCAGCTAGATTTCACTCACATGCTCCCAGTAAAGAGGTTTAAGTATTTACTGGTGTTGGTAGACACCTTTTCAGGATGGGTAGAGACTTTCCCTACTACCAACAAAAGAGACTCCACCGTTGCCTCCCTCCTGATCAAGAAAATCATCCCTCAATTTGGTATCCCCTCCTCTCTACAAACAGATAATGGCCTAGAATTCACCTCATCTGCTATCCAAGATGTAGCACAATATCTCCAAATCCCCTGGAAATTTCATATCCCTTACCACCCCCAATCCTCCAGCAAAGTGAAGTGCACAAACCAAACTTTAAAGGTCACTCTTACAAGGCTGTCTCTGAAGCTAGGTTAAGCTTCTCCCCCTGGCTCTTCTCAGCTTCATTGTCTTCCTCGCAAGCCCCTTCTAAACAGTCCCTTTGATCATTTGTATGGGTGACCACTCCTGTTGCCTGAATTGCTGAATGCCTCCCTCAACTTCCAGCTCCCCTTCTGTTTTCTTTCTTGCCCCATCTGCACTCCACCTTTTGAAAGTATGCTGATTACTTTCTCCCCAAACCTCAACCCTTGATCAACTCACCAACACCGGTACACATTGGGGATTGGGTATACCTTTCAATGCCTCTTTCCTCTGTCTCCCAAAAGGCTAAATGGGAAGGCCCATACCAGGTAATTCTAACAACCCCCACTGCCATTAAGCTTAAGGGTCATCCATCATGGATCTATATATCCAAACTAAAACTATAATCTTCCCTGCCTTACCATTCCTCCCCTACAAGACCCACCTCTCTGAAGATATCCCACCTTCCTCCTATCCTGGAAAAGGAAGAAATGACAATCTCCTGGATGACTTCCCTCTAGCATTTTCTTACCTTTCTAACCCTACTCTCCTCTGATCTTCACCAATTTTATGCCTCAAATCTTTTTTTTAATTTTTTTTATTATTCATATGTGCATACAAGGCTTGGTTCATTTCTCCCCCCTGCCCCCACCCCCTCCCTTACCACCCACTCCGCCCCCTCCCTCTCCCCCCCTCCTAAATACCCAGCAGAAACTATTTTGCCCTTATTTCTAATTTTGTTGTAGAGAGAGTATAAGCAATAATAGGAAGGAACAAGGGGTTTTGCTGGTTGAGATAAGGATAGCTATACAGGGCATTGACTCACATTGATTTCCTGTGCATGGGTGTTACCTTCTAGGTTAATTCTTTTTGATCTAACCTTTTCTCTAGTATCTGTTCCCCTTTTCCTATTGGCCTCAGTTGCTTTAAGGTATCTACTTTAGTTTCTCTGCCTTAAGGGCAACAAATGCTAGCTAGTTTTTTAGGTGTCTTACCTATCCTCACCCCTCCCTTGTGTGCTCTCGCTTTTATCATATGCTCATAGTCCAATCCCCTTGTTGTGTTTGCCCTTGATCTAATGTCCACATATGAGGGAGAACATACGATTTTTGGTCTTTTGAGCCAGGCTAACCTCACTCAGAATGATGTTCTCCAATTCCATCCATTTATCAGCGAATGATAACATTTCATTCTTCTTCATGGCTGCATAAAATTCCATTGTGTATAGATACCACATTTTCTTAATCCATTCGTCAGTGGTGGGGCATCTTGGCTGTTTCCATAACTTGGCTATTGTGAATAGTGCCGCAATAAACATGGATGTGCAGGTGCCTCTGGAGTAACAGTCTTTTGGGTATATCCCCAAGAGTGGTATTGCTGGATCAAATGGTAGATCGATGTCCAGCTTTTTAAGTAGCCTCCAAATTTTTTTCCAGAGTGGTTGTACTAGTCTACATTCCCACCAACAGTGTAAGAGGGTTCCTTTTTCCCCGCATCCTCGCCAACACCTGTTGTTGGTGGTGTTGCTGATGATGGCTATTCTAACAGGGGTGAGGTGGAATCTTAGTGTGGTTTTAATTTGCATTTCCTTTATTGCTAGAGATGGTGAGCATTTTCTCATGTGTTTTCTGGCCATTTGAATTTCTTCTTTTGAGAAAGTTCTGTTTAGTTCACATGCCCATTTCTTTATTGGTTCATTAGTTTTGGGAGAATTTAGTTTTTTAAATTCCCTGTATATTCTGGTTATCAGTCCTTTGTCTGATGTATAATTGGCAAATATTTTCTCCCACTCTGTGGGTGTTCTCTTCAGTTTAGAGACCATTTCTTTTGATGAACAGAAGCTTTTTAGTTTTATGAGGTCCCATTTATCTATGCTATCTCTTAGTTGCTGTGCTGCTGGGGTTTCATTGAGAAAGTTCTTACCTATACCTACTAACTCCAGAGTATTTCCTACTCTTTCTTGTATCAACTTAAGAGTTTGGGGTCTGATATTAAGATCCTTGATCCATTTTGAGTTAATCTTGGTATAGGGTGATATACATGGATCTAGTTTCAGTTTTTTGCAGACTGCTAACCAGTTTTCCCAGCAGTTTTTGTTGAAGAGGCTGCTATTTCTCCATCATATATTTTTAGCTCCTTTGTCAAAGATAAGTTGCTCATAGTTGTGTGGCTTCATATCTGGATCCTCTATTCTGCTCCACTGGTCTTCAAGTCTGTTTTTGTGCCAGTACCATGCTGTTTTTATTGTTATGGCTTTGTAATATAGTTTGAAGTCAGGTATTGTGATACCTCCTGCATTGTTCTTTTGACTGAGTATTGAGGCTATTAGTGGCCTCTTGTGTTTCCATGTAAATTTCACAGTAGATTTTTCAATCTCTTTAATGAATGTCATTGGAATTTTGATGGGAATTGCATTAAACATGTAGATTACTTTGGGGAGTATCGACATTTTTACTATGTTGATTCTACCAATCCATGAGCATGGGAGATCTCTCCACTTTCTATAGTCTTCCTCAATCTCTTTCTTTAGAAGTGTATAGTTTTCCTTGTAGAGGTCTTTCACATCTTTTGTTTGGTTTACACCTAGGTATTTGATTTTGTTTGAGGCTATTGTAAATGGAATTGTTTTCATACATTCTTTTTCAGTTTGCTCATTGTTAGTGTATAGAAATGCTAATGATTTTTCTATGTTGATTTTATATCCTGCTACCTTGCTATAGCTATTGATGATGTCTAGAAGCTTCTGAGTAGAGTTTTTTGGGTCTTTAAGGTATAGGATCATGTCATCTGCAAATAGGGATATTTTGACAGTTTCTTTACCTATTTCTATTCCTTTTATTCCTTCTTCTTGCCTAATTGCTCTGGCTAGGAATTCCAGTACTATGTTGAATAGGAGTGGAGATAGTGGGCATCCTTGTCTGGTTCCTGATTTTAGAGGGAATGGTTTTAATTTTTCTCCGTTAAGTATAATGCTGGCTGTAGGTTTGTCATATATAGCTTTTATAATGTTGAGGAACTTTCCTTCTATTCCTAGTTTTCTTAGAGCTTTTATCATGAAATGATGTTGGATCTTATCAAAGGCTTTTTCTGCATCTATTGAGATGATCAAGTGGTTTTTGTCTTTGCTTCTGTTAATGTGGTTTATTACATTTATTGATTTTCTTATGTTGAACCACCCCTGCATCCCTGGGATGAAGCCTACCTGGTCGTGGTGAATAATCTTTTTGATGTGTTGCTGAATTCGATTTGCCATTATTTTGTTGAGGATTTTTGCATCAATGTTCATTAAGGAGATTGGCCTATAGTTCTCCTTTTTGGAGGTGTCTTTGCCTGGTTTTGGGATAAGTGTACTACTGGCTTCATAAAATGTGTTTGGCAGTTTTCCTTCCCTTTCTATTTCATGGAACAGTTTAAAGAGGGTTGGTATCAGTTCTTCTTTAAAGGTCTGATAGAATTCAGCAGAGAATCCATCACGTCCTGGACTTTTCTTTTTGGGGAGACTCTTGATTGCTGCTTCAACTTCATTTTGTGTTATGGGTCTATTCAGGTGATTAATTTCCTCTTGGTTCAGTTTTGGATGATCATATGTATCTAGAAATCTGTCCATTTCTTTTAGATTTTCAAATTTATTTGAATATAGGTTCTCAAAGTAGTCTCTGATGATTTCCTGGACTTCCATGGTGTTTGTTGTTATCTCCCCTTTTGCATTCCTAATTCTACTAATTTGGGTTTTTTCTCTCCTCATTTTAGTCAGGTTTGCCAGGGGTCTATCGATCTTGTTTATTTTTTCAAAGAACCAACTTTTTCTTTCATTAATTCTTTGTATGGTTTTTTTGGTTTCTGTTTCGTTGATTTCAGCTCTTATTTTTATTATTTCTCTCCTTCTATTTGTTTTGGGATTTGCTTGTTCTTGTTTTTCTAGGAGTTTGAGATGTATCATTAGGTCATTGATTTGGGATCTTTCAGTCTTTTTAATATTTGCACTCATGGCTATAAACTTTCCTCTCAGGACTGCCTTAGCTGTGTCCCATAGGTTCCGGTAGGTTGTATTTTCATTTTCATTGACTTCTAGGAACTTTTTAATTTCCTCTTTTATTGCATCGATGATCCATTCTTCATTAAGTAATGAGTTATTTAGTTTCCAGCTGTTTGCATGTTTTTTGTCTTTACTTTTGTTGTTGAGTTCTACTTTTACTGCATTGTGGTCAGATAGTATGCACGGTATTATTTCTATTTTCTTATATTTGCTGAGGCTTGCTTTGTGCCCTAGGATATGATCTATTTTGGAGAAGGTTCCATGGGCTGCTGAGAAGAATGTATATTGTGTAGAGGTTGGATGAAATGTTCTGTAGACATCTACTAGGTCCACTTGATCTATTGCATATTTTAGATCTTGGATTTCTTTATTGAGTTTTTGTTTGGATGACCTACCTATTGATGATAATGGAGTGTTAAAGTCTCCCACAACCACTGTGTTGGCGTTTATATATGCTTTTAGGTCTTTCAGGGTATGTTTGATGAAATTGGGTGCGTTGACATTGGGTGCGTACAGATTGATGATTATTATTTCCTTTTGGTCTATTTCACCTTTTATTAGTATGGAATGTCCTTCTTTATCTCGTTTGATCAATGTAGGTTTGAAGTCTACTTTGTCAGAGATAAGTATTGCTACTCCTGCCTGTTTTCGGGGGCCATTGGCTTGGTAAATCTTCTTCCAGCCTTTCATCCTAAGCATATGCTTATTTCTGTCGGTGAGATGAGTCTCCTGTAAGCAACAAATTGTTGGATCTTCTTTTTTAATCCATTTTGTCAAACTGTGTCTTTTGATGGGTGAATTAAGTCCATTAACATTAAGCGTTAGTACTGATAGATATGTGGTGATTCCTGCCATTTAGTTGTCTTAGTTGTTTGAAGGTTTGATTGTGTGTACCTAACTTGATGTTACTCTCTACTGTCTTGCTTTTTCTTATCCTGTGGTTTGGTGCTGCCTGCCTTTTCATGGTTAAGTTGGGTGTCACTTTCTGTGTGCAGGATCCCTTGTATGCCTCAAATCTTAACCTGTCAGTATCAATGACCTGTGGCTTTTTGGGACTTTCACTGATTTCTCCCCCCAAACAAATTGAATTTTTCTCCTTCTGCCTTTGTGTCCTATTTTATGGCTACCCCTATGAGGATCACAACCATCTTACTTCACCTCTTCTCCACTAGTCTCTTCGAGCCAACCCTACCCTCATACCTAAACCAACTGTCGCCCTAACCTCCAAATTCGTTCTCAACTGCAATGCCACCCTGACTCCTCCATGTTGGGTCTGCCTGCACCTATGACAGCTGGCTAACCTCACCTTTCCAGTCACACTTCGCAACTGGGTTACCTCACCAGCCAGTGTGAGTATACAAGAAGCTCCTGGTGACTGGGGAATGTCCCCAACAGAGGGAACAAACATCTTCCTGGTAGGTGCCATCAAGGAAATAAGGATCTCCTTCCCAAACCTCAAACCCCCACAAAGACCTACAACCATCCCTGTCCAAACTAATCTTAAATTGGCATATCTGGCCCCACTCTGCATTTCCCATATATCCTACCCATCACATCAGCAGGTAACCTCACTCCCATCTTCTCATTGCAACACAACCATCCTTCTCCAAAATTCTACAGCCCACAGAAACATAAGTATTTCCCGCCCCAACTATTTCAGATTCTCAGAGCCCCCCTACCTTTTCAGTACTTCTCACCACCTCACAGTACTGTGTGGGATGAGACATAAAGCCATTCCAGAATACAAAATACTCATTCCCTGCCAATGACACCTGCAAACAAGATCCTATCCCAGCAAACATCAGACTCTTCCTCCACCCGCAATTAGGGACCCTGAGTCTAGAAACCCCAAACACAACAGATTGGAATTACAGGGGCCCCAGCAGCAAAGCCATTCCCATGCTAACAGCTGCTTTGCTAGCATACTCCCACCAAATATGGCATAAATTCACCTACACAAACACCTGTTCCCAATCCCTCCCTTCCTGCTTACCCAATTCCACGCATCAGGGTGCCTTCACCTCATTCAGGACACTTTTTGGTATGTGGGATGAACAACTACATCTGCTTACTAACCAATTGGATCAGAGCCTACACCCTAGCTTATATGTCCCCCACACTTGAGTTTGCACCCCCAGACACCTCATTTCCTGTCCCCACTCTGGTTGATGCTCAGACAAGAACAAACAAAGCAGTACAATTGGTCCCCTTCCTGGTAGCCTTGGGGATCACTACTGGGGTGGGAACTGGCTTGGCTGGCATGGGACTATCCATTTCTGAATTTGCCAGACTTTCTAAGGAATTGACTAACAGTCTCAAAGAAATCTCACAACAGATAGACTACTTATAGGACCAGATAGACTCCCTGGCTGCAGTGGTCCTGCAAAACCGGTGTGGCCTGGACCTCTCACAGCTGCACAAGGAGGCATGTGCATCCTGCTAGAAGAACACTGTTGTTTCTTCACCAGTAAATCAGGATTGGTTCAAGACAGAGCAGAATGACTCAGGGATCAGACAAACTGCCTCCTACAACAGAACACCAACAACCGCATGTCCCCCTACTTACAATGACTACTCCCTTTCCTTACCCGCCCCCTTCTGATTATTATAGGACTCACCTTTCTTCCCTGTTTTATCCATCTCTTCCAGAGGTTGCTACAAGAAAGAATAACAGTGATCACCAACGCTATAACAAAGGAACAATTTAAGACTCCCCTGTTACTAGAAGCCATGTACCCCCAAGCCCCCACTTCATCCCGAGCCACTAGGAAGTAGTCAGATGAGAACATGGCACCCCCTTTCCTTGTTTTCCTTTTATATATTCCTTTAGGGTTTGGAAATGTGAGAAACTCTATCTCCTAACCTTCTACTGCAGTTCCCCTGCAGGCCAATACCCAATAAAACCCCAGGCCTGCAGAAACAACGTTGGAACCTCCCACACTAATGACCCACCCAAATCGCCCAAGAACATCCGCTTCTTGTCTTTGTTCCTGCTTTGGCTTTAAAAACCCCAAACCCCAGCCTAAAGTGAACTAAACAGAACTTTCTCAAAAGAAAATTCAAATGGCCAAAAAACACATAAAAAAATGCTCAACATCTCTAGCAATAAAGGAAATGCAAGTTAAAACCACACTAAGATTCCACCTCACCCCTGTTAGAATAGCCATCATTAGCAACACCACCAATAACAGGGGTTGGTGAGGATATGGGGAAAAAGGAACCCTCTTACACTGTTGGGTGGGAATGTAAACTAGTACAACCACTCTGGAAAAAAATTTGGAGGCTACTTAAAAAGCTAAACATTGATCTACCATATGATCCAGCAATCCCACTCCTGGGGATATACCCAAAAGACTGTGACACAGGTTACTCCAGAGGCACCTGCACACCCATGTTTATTGCGGCACTATTCACAATAGCCAAGTTATGGAAACAGCCAAGATGCCCCACCACTGACGAATGGATTAAGAAAATGTGGTATCTATACACAATGGAATTTTATGCAGCCATGAAGAAGAATGAAATGTTACCATTTGCTGGTAAATGGATGGAATTGGAGAACATCATTCTGAGTGAGGTTAGCCTGGTCCAAAAGACCAAAACTCGTATATTCTCCCTCATGTGTGGACATTAGATCAAGGGCAAACACAACAAGGGGATTGGACTTTGAGCACATGATAAAAGCAAGAGCACACAAGGAAGGGGTGAGGATAGGTAAGACGCCTAAAAAATTAGCTAGCATTTGTTGCCCTTAACGCAGAGAAACTAAAGCAGATACCTTAAAAGCAACTGAGGCCAATAGGAAAAGGGGACCAGGAACTAGAGAAAATGTGAGATCAAAAAGAATTAACCTAGAAGGTAACACACACACACAGGAAATTAATGTGAGTCAACTCCCTGTATAGCTACCCTTATCTCAATTATCAAAAACACTTGTTCCTTCCTATTATTGCTTATACTCTCTCTTCAACAACATTAGAGATAAGGGCAAAATAGTTTCTGCCGGGTATTGAGGGGGTGGGGGGGAGAGAGAGGGGGTGGAGTGGATGGTAAGGGAGGGGGTGGGGGCAGGGTGGAGAAATGACCGAAGCCTTATATGCACATATGAATAATAAAAGAAAAAAAAATTAAAAAAAAAACCCAGCCTACCCCTACTCAGCATGCTCTCGCACTCTCCTCCTTGGAGATTGCCAGATGCCCTTCTATCTTGCTAATAAAGCACGATTCAGCTCCATTGAGGTCTCTGCCCTTCTCTTGAGCCCTTCCCTAACAATGTTCATTTAGCAGCTTAAAAAGATTAATTATAACTGCTATAACCTTTAAGATATAAAAGCTACCTAGAGCCAAGAAGATTTAGTTGCTGTTTATAGGAAGGCTAAAAAATTTGTAAACATTTTTAGAAAAGCATTATTTGGACATAATTCTTTTAGGGTCCCAAACTCAGAATTTTTTAGCATGCACATTATAAACTAAGAATCATTAAATGCATGACTTTTGTAATGAGATTTCTCACTTCATACATAATACTATGCACATGACTTGAACTTAACTAAATATCTCAGCTAGAATCTGATTGCAAATTTAGGCAACATCAACTTTGCTTCATTCAGAGTTTCAAGCTATAAAATAAGTTATTTGTAATGAGTTAATGATCATCCCAGTGTACCTTCATTCCTATTTTTAAAATGACATTCAAAAGATTAAATATCCAGGAATTTAATCATAATCTGCATACACTAGTTTTGAAAATAAGTAACGTCTCTTGATTAATGCAAAACTATAAAATCCTCCAGATGAAAGATAAACCTTGACACTATAACATAGATAAAGAAATAATTTCCTTGTGAAAAATCTAATGACTGCCCTCAATTGTTTGAAGGCTTTTTGAGGTTTATTTCAATAAATTTCATCACAAACTGCTTTCCTATTGAGGCAGACTAGAATTAGGGAAAGTTCAGGACTATTAGAAAATATGACTTTATATTGTTCTTCAGATTGAACATTCCTCTCTTTCCCACAGCCTTCTTTTCAATTGCAAATTTGTGTAGGTTATTCACACCCTACCTCAGGGACCACTAAAACCACCCTCACCTAGCCTAGGGACTGCCCATGCCCCTCCCTGCTCATGAATTATTGGTTAGTAATCACCAGGTTTTTCCCTTCCCATGGGTGAGCATAAGTTTTAAAAGCACCTAGAAAATAAAAAGACACTCTCTGCTTCCAGCTTTGACCTGGTCCCACCATGCACCGTTTTGTAATTCCTCTCCCTAACTTTTAATAAACTTCACTACACCCATGTGTCTTGCCATGGGTTCTTCCATATGGGAAAAAAAGAATTTGGAAATCTCTTGATCACAGACTACATCATTGCTGTTAACACTATGAGAAGAAGTAAAACTATATCTTTAATTCTGTGTGGGGCTTTGATTTTCAGCACATGGAGGATTGGGCTTAAATAATTTTTGGTGTTCATGTCTCTGGTCTCTTTTGCCTTGAACACACTGGCACTTACTCATCACAGAATCACTTAGACACAAAACAGTGTGCAGTGTTCCCTCCAACTACTTAAACTTGCATAGGAAAGAAACTACCAGGACATCACAGCAACTATTATTTCCTCCCTGAAGCCACTGTGAAACAAAATGATTGAACAGCATAAACTAAGACATCTTTGTCCTCTGGTCCCCAAAGCAAGTCTTTGTGGCAACCAATCTTCTACATGTAAAGAAAAGAAGCAAGAACTAATTATTCCAAATAAGAAATACAACATCATTTCAACTTTGAAAAGAATAATACGATATGTTGATGTAGAAACTTATATTTACCTTACTAACAGAATATAATTTCCTCTAGCACTTCTTCCTGCACAGAAAAAAATAACCAAAATTTATGAAGAAATTATACAGAATTATATTCTTTCTTTCTTTCTTTCTTTTTGGGAATTGAACCCAGGTCCACACATATGCTAAGCACACACTGTACCACTGAGCTACATCCCAACCCCTACACAGAATTAAATCATTTAATTTTGCTAGTTCATTCGTTCCTTGGTTCTACATATCACAGATCACAATAAGCCTGTCTTCCACTTTATAACTTAACTATAGAAATAATGTTTAACCAAAACTTCTTACAAATTCATAGTATTAGTGTCCAAAGGCTTAACATTTTCATATAGACATTGTATACTTTATCACAGCAGGAATACAGCCTTTCATACTACTGCTTCAAAATCAAAACATGTATGTTATGATTCTAACTAAATAATGTCCAGACATCAAAAGAAAAAATTTTCTCATTTTGCCATATTTTAAAATTCTCAGAGTATTTACTTAAGGAAGGGAAGAAAACTAGATCAAAGTTTTAACATCTTTTAAAGCTTGCATGCTTTCATTTCTTGACAGATAAAGAAACAATAAATAAGAACTACATCCTGTGATCAATAGAAATGTAGAGGTTTGGGTTTTACTATGTTTTTCTTGCTTGCCTTTAAAAAACAAATACAGCTTGCTGATGACTTTGTTGTACACAGCACTTTAAGGTGAACACAATAGAATTCTACTTTCCTGATATGAGGTGATTGCATGTTCATGGTAAGTGAAAGATGACATTGAATTAAAGAATATGTTCCTTTATAGGAATTCAATTACATTCTTCTCTTGTATTTTCCTGAATCAAATCCAATTCTACATCTTGAGTTAAAGTCTCACATAGTCCCTTGGCACAGAGGTACAGGAAGGTTTCTCTACTCTCTTCTTTGAGTTTCCTCTTCAACTGGGTTAAAGTCCAACTCAGGATTTTTAATAGAAGCTCTATATAAAGACAATTGCTAGAATTCTATCACATCCTCCAGCCTTCTGAAACTAATCTTTCACTTAATACTTAACCATAAAATAATTCAAACTCCAGCCGGGCATTGGTAGCTCACGCTTGTAATCCTAGTTACTTGTGAGGCTGAGATAGGGAAAATTGTGGTTCAAGGCCAACCTGGGGCAAACAGTTTCTGAGACCCCATCTCCAAAATAACTAGAGCAGAATGGACTAGACGTGTGGCTCAAGCAGTAAAGCACCTGCTTTGCAAGCACAAAGTACTGAGCTCAAACCTTGGTCCCACCAAAAAAAAAAAAAATGCAAACCTCATTGCCTATACATTGAAAAGTTCAGAATTGTCCCTAAAATCCAAGGATATCTGGAGGTGTTGGGAGCTGAAGTGGTGAAATCTATGCCCCAAAATATGTGCCCTATTAATTCCTGATTTTTTTTATCCTCCTATGTCTCAAAGTTGTAATCTTTCATGTCCGCACTTTAAAACCCTCCACACCCTCGTCCTCATATAGAACACTCTTCCTCTTTGATGTCCCAAAGTGCTACTAACACATGCAGTGTGAGGGTCTAGGAAGGCATGCTGAATCAAACCAATCCCAAAAGACAGGTGGCATTTCAAAAATCAGACAGGAGAAATGTCAAACTAGAAGCCCAGAAGTGGCAATGAAGATGGAGGACTAACTCAAAATATATGAGAGATGGTCCCTGCCTTCAGAGAGTGTGTATATATACATATATATATATATATACATATATATTCATATATATACATATATATTCATATATATATATATATGAATATATATGTATATATATTCTTGTATATGTAGATATATATTCTTGTATATCTATATATATACTCTTGTATATGTATATATGTGTGTATATATATTCTTGTATATGTACGTGTGTATATATATATATATACACACACACACAATCTATTGAGGCATTTTGAAATACACTTGAGCACAGCTGGAGCTCAAGCTGGAGTCTTTGTTATATACTTAATGTCTTTTCAGGTTGGTGCTTGTTCTTAATAAACCCCACGGTCAGAGATCTGTCAAAATAAATAGGAAACTAGAGGGTATCCAGATAACTAGTGTTATGTCTCATAATTGGCCAGGTGATTGAAGAAACTGTCTTGTGTGAATATCTGGACAGGAAGTGATCTGGGAAGGATAATGTTTTCAAAAGTTCTGCATGAGGGGGTATTGTAAGGTCCCATCATCTAGCAGGATGTCCCCCACCTGCCCATCATTCCACATGAATCACTAAGAAGGGAGGTTATTCAGCCAGTTCAGTACACTTGCATGGTAATATTCTAATTCCTGATCAAATAGAAGCCACTTGCTTTATAGAAAGCCATTTCCATTTCTATAAAAAGTCATTTTTGTCTTCCTGATTTTATTCCTTGCTCATTAGGGTCAAAGAAGTACTTGCTAAAAGGGTAAAAAAATTGAAAATATTAGTGATCTGAGAATTCAAATAACTGCTGGATCCTGATTATAAATGGAAAAGTTGCTAAAGAAAGGACATGATGTCATTGAACAGTAGAAATATGTACTCAGAGTTGGGAATACCAACATAGAAATAGGCAGGACTATCAAAAAGAATCTTCTAGACACCCTTAGTAATCTACTTAGACATTTCAGTGTTTGACCTTGAAGCAACTTCTGGCAAGTTAGATGGCATAATTTCCTAGAATATCATAGTGGATAAATCCATTAGCCTGGTGACCCTTGCTTGGCATTTTCAAGGAAATTTACAGCTTATAGTGATAAGGTTGTGAACACTAAAAGCTGCCTGGCTGATGAAAATCCTGTTGAAAAAAATCTAGGCAGATTTCACAGAGGAGTTTCACTAAACACCACACACTTATTCTTTTAAAATGCAACCTCCTTAAAATATACATTAATGTCTCAGGATATCATGAGCATTACAAACTCCATTTCATCTTTGAGATTATTTTTTCCAACTAAAATATTATGAGACCTACTATGTGTAAGGCATTATACTAGGTGGTGTGGGGGAGACACAAAGATGAATGAGTCCCTTCTTTTCTCTCTTGCAACAGAGGGAAGCCAATTGGGCAAGTAACTAATGCAGAATAAGGGCTAAACAGAGATGCAGATGTCTTATTGGGAGAGCTCAAGGAAAAAAGTGATTGATTCTGATCAACAAGGATTAGGAGATGCTTAACTGAAGTAACAATTGGCTCATAGTCACCAAATTAAGTTAACTTTTTTGATTCCACATAGGAAAAAGAATCCACATACCTTTAGCTGGTTTAAATTCACAATGGGAATCCTGCCCAGAGATTATTCATCTTACAATGAGAGAAATATTACTAATGAGACAAAATAGCTTTCAGTCATGTCATTACAAACCATACAACATAAAATGCTATCCCAGGGTGACTGCTACATGTAATAAAAGTGTAAAATATGTAATTCAAGGAGAACAATGTCATGACTCAGAAGCAGAAAAATAAGATTTTGAACAGTGCCTAAAGAAACAGGAAGACATAAATATTTTGTCATTAGAAAAATGTACTATAGAGTGAAACAGGGGTCATTTGCTTGGCTCAACATGACTGAGATGACTACCCACTATCTTGCTCTTATTCCATAATTATCTAGTAGCCTTTTGATTATTAATAGTATCGTGCATCCTAATCCCAGAAAGGAAAATATGTGAATGATAGCACTAATCTGTGAACTCCCTGAGGGCAGGAACTATATGCTAGTTAGCAAGTTTCAAGTTGTCATTGTTTGATGGTCCCTTAGGTAAACTGGCAAAATTGCAAATTCACATAGCTGTCAAAATCATGTCCTAAGTCCCAGCAAAGTAGAATTGGCTCTTAAATGTCATCTAGCTCTTACACATTCTACCAGACTTGCAAATTGAACTAATTTATCCTTATTTTCCTTAATAAAAAAGAGTCAGTAGAAAATTATGGAAGAATCAATACAAAGTAATCTGATACATGCTTAGGTTCTCAATTTGACCACAAGTACTTGATATCAGAATAAGGTGGAAGGGTAAATGATCAATAACTTACTTCAAATGATAAATAAATGATGTCAGTAATATTTTAATAATACATATAAAGAAAGAATGCAGAATATTTTTCAAATATGTGTAAAACTAGAGCACAAATGAATTTAAGGGAAAAAAATCTAATGAAATTGGTATATCTTGACTCAATTGAGATGACTTTGAAGTCTTTTCTGTTTCAAATATTTAGAAATATTTCTTGCTTGGCAAAACTTTAATCCATTTATACATTTGAGAACTATTCATTAAACACCTACTCCATAGTAGGCATTGAGTGTACAGTGGTGACTAAGATAGGCACAGTCTTCTTTGTGAAACCAGGCTAATTTATGCTTTAGGCATGGTAGACATAGTGCCTAATGCACAATACATTTTAGAAGTCCATAGAAAAAATGGGAGGGCAGTACTGCAGTTTAAACTCAGGGCCTTGCCCTTGCTAGGCAGGCACTCTACTACTTTAGTCACACCACTAGCTTTTTTTGGTTTGTTATTTTTCAGATAGGGTCTCATTTTTGTTCAGGGCCAGCCTCAGACCACAATCCTTCTACCTATCCTTCCTATGTGCCTAGGATCACAAGCATGTACCACCACACTTATGTATTGGTTGAGATGGGGTCACACTAATTTTTTACCCTGGCTGGTCTTGAACTGCAGTCCTCCCAATCTCTGCCTCACAAGTGGGTAGGATTACAGACTGACACCACCACATCTGACCAAAAATGTTTTAATTTCTTTTAAAATGGGAACAATAAATGAATATGATACTGGCTCCATTGTATTAGTCTTTGTATCAATGTAGTCATAAAATACACTTTTGCTGTTTTTATGGAGAAAAAGGCCCCATAAAGACAAAAGTGGTTAGTGGTCAGGAAAGTCATACCATAGTCCTGTGTATAGTTTATATTCTATAAGACAGGATTGGCTGCTATGATCTGAATGTGCCCCCCAAAATTCATATGCCAAAACATAGCTCCAATGGACAGTATTAAGAAGAGGGTCCTTTAGGCAGTGATTAACCTATGAGAGTCAAGCCCTCATGAATAGAATTAGTAACCATATAAAATGCCTGGAGGGAGCTATGCCTATCCCATACCAACACAAAATGTAATTTCTTGAGTGTCTGAACAGACCAAAGACAATAAAAAGGAGCTAATTTAAATGGGCAGAAGGAACCACATTGACTTATTTTTATTGTTCTGTGTAAGCATAGTTCCCAGAAAAGTGACTGGCACATATTCATAAAATGTTGAAGGAACAAATAAGTGTTATTTAATTGGTCATATAATTACAGCTTAAAACAGCATAAAAATTTATATTTGCAAACATTCTTTGTGGAAGTAGACACTAAGCAGAAGGGATGGCACACTTTAGTACAATTCCTAGTAATATTCCTCAAAAGTATATGTGAATTTAGAGCTTCCACACTCAAACTCATCATAAGAACATACATCCAGATTAGAGTTGGTGCAAAGGATCTTGAAGACATCAGTGCATCTCTAGATCCTCTTGCCAACCCAAATTGACTTGTATTTTGATTCTAAAAGGAAAAGATTATGCCTCCTTCCTTTTACACATCTTAAGTAAACAGTGAAAGTCCTTTGCCTCCTCCTCATGCCACTTCCCAGAAATTTGATTCATCCTTCTATATTTTAAATGTTATTTCTGACATTTTTAATGAATTTTTTCCAAATTGTTTGAATGTAATTTTTTTCTTACCAAATCACATTGGACTTGGTTCTGAGCCGTTATAATCTCCAGCTGATGGGGCATTCACTATCAGCATATCAGAGCTTCCTCCCCTATCAGATCCTACAGGAATTTTAGAGCTTACTAAGCACAGGAAAATGAGGGAGGAGAGGCTAAACCTTAATGTGGTCACCCTCATTACTCATGTTTCTGTTACCTAGTAATGCTGCTGAATTCTGGTGCTCTGCCACCTGCAAGGCCCGATGCTCAGTGATACATATGGTAGGAGGCCCAATGACAGTTCTGCCTTTCAGTAATTTTTTCTCCATGCTTCCAATGACTTCAGAATTTACCTCAGGAGATCCTCGTGATCAGTATCCAGCATACACCTCCCCCAACAGCAGTATTGCCACTTCCCTGATCATGATCTCTGTTAACATCTTCCTCTCCAGCAATAATCACTCACTAGCTTGACAGCTGACAGTGAGTAAGATTCTGTCCACCCTTACCCTCCAGGGAAACTCTTTACTAACAAAGACCTGGACAGGTGTAATTGTTTATTTGTTTTAAGAGAGGCTTTACAGAGTCAGGAACTAGTGGCTCACACCTGTAATCCTAGCTGCTTGGAAGGCTAATTTCAGGAGGATCACAATTTGAGGCCAGCCCAGTCAGAAAGTTAGTGAGACCCAATTTCAACCAACAGCTGGATGCAGTGCTCCATGCCTGTCATTCCCAGCTACTCAGGAGGCTGAGATTGGAGGATTGTGGTTCCAGAACAACTCAAGCAAAAAAGTTCACAAGAGCCCATCTCAATGGAAAAATAAAACTGGGAGTGGTAGTGCATGCCTGTCATCCCAATGATGACAGGAAGCCTAAAATAGAAGGCTCGTGATCCAGGCCCACCTGGGCAAAAAGCAAGACTGTATTTCCAAAATAACCAGAGTAAAAAGGGTTGGAAGCATAGCTCAAGTGGTAAAACACAAAGTCCTAAGTTCAAACCCCAGTACCACCCCCCCCCAAAGAAAGTGGCTTTAGAGGCTGGGAGTGGTAGTGTATGACTATAATCTCAGCATTTAGGAGATTGAGGAAGGAGGAACATAAGGCCAGCCTGGGTTACATAGAGAGACCCTGTCTCAAAAAACAAAAAACTTGGCCTTTGGCTTCTGAGTTTTTTCTTTAAGAATGTTCTTATTAAATAATAAAGAGCAAAGGAAGAAAGGGAGAGAAGAAGAGAGGGATAGAGGGTAGGAGGGAGGGAGGGAAGGATGAAGATAAGGAGGGACAGAGGAAGAACGATCATAGGAGAACTTTGAAAAAAAGAGTATCTCTAGTAATCCTCCTGTAATATGTCTAAAATCTATTCAAAGAAAAAGGCTTAGAAAATAGGAAAATATTTCTGGCTACCCACTAAGTCCTCCATTTTCTTTTCAGTGCTGGGGATTGAATCGAGGACTTTGTATATGCTAAAGACAACACTCTACTACTGAGCTACAGCCCTGAACCAAAGCTGACTAATTTTGATGGGACATCACACCCATTTCTCTTTTCTCCCTCATGTTGGCAATGACCCAAATGGTTTTTGATTGCTGAAAAGGATAAGATCATGTGACCTGCTAAGAGACTTTTCAGTCAATGAAAAAGAACAGCAAGTACCAATGTCTGGAGTTTATCAAACACTGAAGTAGCAACTTAAGATTTGGTTAGAGTGGATTTCCACTTAAAATGACAATATCAAGCTACTGTATTATTGGAAAACCATTACAAGTGAGGGTGAAGCAGAGCATGAACTACTTTGGGAAGCGTACACTTGAGAATCCCTTAACAGTAAATGGAAAAGTTATTTTTATATCTTCAAAAGCTTTGCTTTTTCTGAAACTATTCAGAACTAAAGTTGATTAGAAAATCAACTTCAGCATATTTTTCCCAGGATGTTCTAACACTAATTTTTCATCAAATTTACAGATATAGTATCAGTATTATGATCATACTGCCATTTAAACTGCTTATTGCTGAGCCATTTCACCAAAAATTATGATTGGAAAAGTTGTACAAGTTTCTGACAAATTCAAGGAGAAAAAAAAACTATCTTTGGGGAATAGAATGAAGTACTCTACCTTGTTTATATTAGTTGACCCATTACAAACATTGTATAAGCAAAATTATTAAACATTATATGATGTATAAGTAAATATATAAATAACCAGTCCTTGCATCTTTGAAGGAACCAAAAGAATGTCACCACACAAACACACACACACATATACATATACACATGCACACACTCAAATATCTCTGAGGGAAAAGTAATTGCCAGCACTCAAGTACAATCACAGCAACCTTCTTTACTGTTTAGGAGTGAGACACAAGTAAGGGATAAGTTAAGGCTCAGAAATACCACAACCTTCTCAAGGAAGCTGCTCATTTTTTTGTTTGTTTGTTTGCTTTTAGTTTTTTGAGATAGGATCTCTCTACATATCCCAAACTAACTTTAAACTTACTACATAACCCAAACTGGCTTGGAACTCATGATTCTCCTGCCTCAGCCTCCATAGTGCTGGGATTACAGGAATGTACCATTACGTCCATATTTCAAAATCTCATCCTAAGGGCATTTATAAAGATGATAGATGAGTAACCTTGCCTGGTCTATCACTAAGCAGTAAGTAACAGTAAGTAAAAGCAATAAGTAAAATGAAAAAAAAAAAGTAAAATGAATGCTAGTAAATTCATCATTCTGAGTCTTTGCCTCCTCATCTATAACATGGGATGATAATAAACTCCCTTATGTACTATTTCCTGAAGCTTTCTTATGGAAGAGTGAGATGAGATGATGTATGAAACTGTTATTCACAAAATATAAAGCTATGTGTTCATCTGTTCCACATTCATTTAGCCAAGAAGTATACTGGGTGTTCAAGTTATAAAAATGAATTGAACAGAGTCACTGATCTTGCGGGCTTTATAACATAAAGTGTTCAGCAATCAACAGGTCTTCTATATAGATCATAACGGGGCTAAGGGAGAAGACAGGAGGGCTAAGTGGAGGGGGTGCTAAGTGAGAGGGATATGAAGATAAAAGACCCTCAAGGAGCAGTATGAGCAAGAAGCTCAGTAATCCAAAAACTATGAAATAGGATAGCCTATGCCATGACAGAGAACAGTACAAAAGAGAAATGGCCAAGTGCATTTCTGTCCACTTGTAATGTACACCACCTGCAATCAGGAGACATTCCCACCATGTCGTCAAGCACTGACTTGGCTATGCTCCTTTAACTTGAATAGTCATGTTCTGCATATGTGAGAACAAACTTAGCATACCTTGGACTCAGTTACCTATTTTATGCTTTAAAAAGCAGAAACTTTATTCAAGTAGCTTCGGCATGGACATTAAAGAGTGAAACAGATAATCATCAGTAGCAGCATCTTTAAAAAGGACATTAACTCTTAACTACAATTTTTCTTTCTCAGTAATACTTAACAACCACTGTTTAGGGCAGATCCATATTTTTTTATATTCTAGAATTCAAGAAATAGAATAGAATTTCTCTTATTAACAATATAATTTAACCTTACTTGAAATGTTTAAACAAAATAAATTTAAAATTCCAACTATAAACACAAGATTCACCTAAAGAAAGTCTTACTGTAAACATTTAGCTCATGAAAGAGACTGCTCGGCGTGAGATCTTTTGTTTTTAATAAAGTATCAGGTTTTCCCAGAATAACATCCCATAGGAGAAGAGAATTTATTTTTAATGGGTACAATTTTTTTCTTTAATATGCTGCTATAATTCTAAGACAGCAGTCTTTGGAAGGAAAAAAAGGCGTTCAAGTGTTTGCCATCTGTATAGCCCCATTCCAAATGATAGGAACAAGCTGGTTCAGAGGCTGAATGACAAATACGAATTTCGAACAAATCTAAACCTGTCATTCTTTTCAGCTCGGATGCTCAAGAAATCATTTAAAACATTTAATAACCATGTCACTGCATACCTTGAGAGGTGGCTTGATTTCAGGGATTACAATTACTTGAGAAACACAGAACCATTTGCCTTGCAGAAGCTATTTAAATTTGAAGACCTCTTCACCATGGCCCTAAAACTTCATCTTACATCATCTCCCGACATGAGCTGACTGTATTATGCTAGAAGCTGCAGCACTACTATCACTGCAGGCTTATTTTACTGACAAGTCATGCAGACAGCATTAATATAATGGGCTGTGGCATATATATGCAAGCTGCAGAGAAAAGAGGTTAAATCCTAGAGGGAACGAGGGCTTTGGGAACAAATGATTTAGCAACAGGAAGGAATCAGTTAAGCAGCCAAGCAAGAGGACTGAACAGGTATTTAGCTCTTTAGGGACACATCCAGCTATGTCTCAAGGTCAAGGAAAAGCATGAGATCAATTAGAGTAGATATTTACAGGCACTTAATATTTGATGATGCTGATATTTAAAGAGAAAGGACAAGGAATTCATCTTTCCTGTGTGCCATTAATTTATAAATATTCTGCATTTTAAAGTAAAGTTTTCTACTCAAATGATGTCCTTTTATTATCTTTCAGTTTGTGAAATGTATTTCTTGTTTGATTTGTTTTCAATAATTGAACTATATTAGAGCACATCATTTAAAATGTTCTTCATTTAACCCCAAAGTAATTAAATCAGCAATAGGCATGTATTATGAATAACTTTATCAATCAATGTCACCATTTCAAATGTTTGAAATTGTGCAGCAATAGCCAAGATAATGATTTCAGAAATAAAGGGGAGGCATCATGATTCTTAATGTGTATTATGACATTTATGAAATGTTAAGGAGGAAAAAAACCTGAAAGAAAAAAAAGAAAATAAGCCATTAAAGGCATGCACATCAATTTCATGAAGTGGTTCAAGATTAGCATTTTATTCAGAATGTGCTAATTTTGTGATTATTTTATAATCCCCACACCAATAGACCAGTCTCCACTTCAGAGATATTCAGGTAACATGTTTCTAATTTAAGGTTTCACTCTGCTTAAGGTTTACCTACCTGGAAAATAAAATTTATAGTAAGTACAAATTTCATTTGTTTTTGACCTTACCAACCAGAAATGGCTTTGAAAGATTTCTTGCCTTCGGTGGCTTGCTTGCTTCTGCCAAGACTTTTGTAATCAATGTTTTAAATTGTTCCCTGGAATAGGTGTGGATAATTATATCAGTGCCCTCAATATCTACATTCAATGGCAGTAACTTTATTTCAAGTTTTGAAAGAAGCAAAACAATAGTTAATTTATTAAAAGTTCATTGGATATTACTTTATCAAAAATGACTTAATTAAAGAGCCATTTTATTTTTTATTGGAAACCCAGTGGAGCCATTCTAAAATCTCAAATGCATGAATCTCCTTCCAAATTCTCAAATATGTTTGTAACAAAACAGGTTTTTGATATTAAATTGGTTTCAAATTTAAATGCTTTCTCTAGAAAGTACCCTACCTTATACATGGCTACATATTGTGATGATGCTATACAATTATACATTGTGTTATTTTTATAAATTTGGGATGTCAAAGATATTTTCAATCTTTAAGTTGCTTTGTTGATTTCTTACCTAATAAAGTGAAACTGAGGTTTATATTATTTTACCATCACCTCTTTTTTCTATTTCCATACTCAACATGAATCACTCATTCTAAAACCATTTTTTCTAAGCATTGTGGGAGTCACAAAATAAGCATAATGTTAGTCCTTGCCTTCAAAGACACACACTCTATTTAAAAAATGACACAGATACCAGTTAGGAAAAAGATGATTTAGTATCACTGTATCTTACACAGCAGGAGCTACAATAGAAAGGTTTGTTTTTTACATGAGATTCACTTTCACTGAAATGTACATAAAAGGTTTCACAGAAATGATAGGACTTGAAGTGAATCTTAAGGAATATAGGACTAAATTTCCATGAAGGGAGAAGGTATGCACAAGAAAGAGAAAGAAACAAAAGAGACAATTAATGGAGACTGAATTAAGGAAGTGGAAAGACCCTGATGGACAGTAAGGAAAGATAAAGTTGAAAATAAATCGAGGTCTGATTTTGAAAGCACTCTAATACTAAAGGGGGAAGTCTGGACTTGGTATTTCTTGGCTTGGGCTAAGCTGACAGGTGGTAATGGAATGGAAAATCTGACTATAAGAGACCTAGTGGAGAAAATATCAATAGATCCTTTATCCATTGGTTCTAGCAAGCATTTGTTGTGTACTACATAATTGGTAGAATATTATGGAAAAAGAAGATGGCTTCCAGACTTTATGTCCTCAAAACAGGAAGAATTAGAAATTTTTCTCTACCATCTGATCCCATCAAAAATAAGATGCTAGCATTTACCAGGCGCTTGATTCACATAAGGATGATGAACAGATGAATCAAATTTGTTCCTGAAGTGACCTTTGATTCCACCATTTCTTTTCTTGCCTTTGAATCATTCAGTTGCCAAATCTCCTTTCCCCACCTTCTGCTTCACCTCTTCAACATCCCAGGCTTCAGCTAGATTCTTCTAGATGGTACTCCATTTTAGAGGTTCGGGCTTCATTATACAATGCCTAAGAGATTTTTTCTTTTTGGTTTGCAGTGGGAAAAAAACTGAATTTGTGAAAATTAGGTAGTTTGGGAGGAAAAACAATTGAAATGGAGGGAAGGTGATTGATTTGCCTGTGATTCCATCAATTTGGTTTTGGTTTTGGTTTTTGCAGTGCTGGGAATGAACCCAGGCCTCACAAATGCTAGACACACCCTCAACTATTGAGCTACATCATAAGTCTTTTGATTTTATAATGAGAGTGGGATTCATTATCATATATATTATTATTAATAGACAAATAGAAATATCAAATTGAAAGATATAGGAAATAAGGTCAGAGTGGTGATTTGAGGTATTCACCAATAATAATTTAAGGTCTCCCAGAGGCTCTGAGGAGTGTCTCTTCTTACTCCAGACCTCAGTGGTAAGGAAAGAGGCCTAAGATTTATATGTTAAATCTTATCCCATTTAATTCTTGTAAAAACTCTATGAAAGAAAGGCAGATATTTAGTATCTCATCCGAGTGTTTTTCATATTTGATCATGAACACAATTCATCCTAAGTATAAATATTCATATGTTACATGTGTATTTATCTGATATGGATTTCTTCTGAGGTCCTATATACATAGATCAATCTTTATTTTCATGAATGGTCTCATTTTTCCTAAAATTGGCTGATACTGCCATCTTTCTTGTCCACAAGTACAGTCTTACTCTCACAAATAACTGTGATTAGAAAAACTGCATATGTTAAAGATAAGGCCAGCATGAGGAAATTTGGTCTATACCACAAAGATCCTCTATCAGCTAAAAATAAAGCAAATATATAACAGAGAGCATTAGAGAAAATGGCTTGTTATTCTTTGAAAGATATGTTTTGAAACCATTGGTAACCATGCCTGGAAAAAGCAACAGACTCTGGAAAAAAGCTGCCTTTTTATTCTTTATATAGTAATTATCTACTAAATAAACCACACTATACTTGAGTTATTTTCTTAAAAATATCATTTTGTTATATACCATCAAGCAGAGTCATAAATATAAATCACAGAGGATGGTAGAACATTTAGTCACTATTAGGCATGGGTGGGAAATGAAAAACATGGATGATCTTATTTACTACTTTGGAACACTGGATCATAGAATTGAAAAGAAATAAGAAAAAAACTTGTTTATGTACCTTTATTTTGCAGCAGAAACAGAATTTCAGAGAAATTATGAAAGCCTTAGGGTCATATAGCTAAGAAATAGTGAAGCTCAACCTTGAATCAATTTCTGCTGAATTCCAGTCTAATATTCCACACTGCTTATACCAATCATTCCATCTTGACCAAATGTGACTCCAAAGGAATTATGGAGTCCCTACTACGTGGTATGCATTGAAGAGAAAGCTAAAGCTTAAAAAAGGTTTTTAAATTTTAAGATACTGACAACTGCCATGAACTTTAAAAGTACACGAAATAGAAGCAGTTATCAAGTAGAATCAGAAATGTTATCTAATCAAGTTTTCAATGGCAGCAAGATGTTGACTAATGAAGAGAAAATGATAGGCCAGAAGAGTAAGATAGGGCAAGGGGTGCTTTATGAGTTACTTTTATCACTGTGATCAAATGCCTGAGAAAAGCAACTTAAAGGAGGAAAGATTTATTTTTGACTCACAGTTTCAAAGGGCTCAATCCACCATGAAGGTAAAGATGTGGCAGAGCAGCTCACATCATGGAAGCCAGGAAGCAGAGAAAGGTCAATACAGGAAGAGGCCCCAAGAACATGCCTCCAGTAACCTACTTCCTTGAACTGTGCCCCACTTTCTGCCTTTTTAACACCACCCAACAGTACTACCATATTATGAACTCATCGAGGGGTTAATTCATTCTTTGGGTCAGAGCCCTCATGATGTACTCATCTCTGGAAATGTCATCACAGACACACCCAGAAGTGTGCTTCACTAATATCCTAGGTATTTCTCAGCCCAATCAATTGACAGTTAAAATTTGCCATCACAGTAGGGAAGAATCTGTAATCTGTTACAAAGCTATTAGACACAGCTGTGAGGAGCCATTCTTTGACAAGACCATGTTCTATCTCCAATACACCAGGAATAAACTAGGAATAAAAAAAGGTATCTACATTCACCTTCTCAGAGTACATATAGAAAAGTTGATGAGCATCAAAGTATGCTAAGGAATTTATTTCACTTATTTATTTTTTTGGTGACACTGGAATTTGAACTTGGCCTCATGCTTGCTAGGTGGGCACTCTTACCTCTTGAGCCACTCTACTAGTCCTTTTTTTGTTGTAATGGGGTTTTTTGAGATAAGGTCTTGTGAACTGTTTGCTTGGGCTGGCTTCAAACCACAATCCTCCTTATCTCTATCTTCTGGGTAGCATGAGCCACCAGCACCCAGTAAGGAATTTAGAATAAATCTCCCTTCCAAGAAATTAGTTGTTTTCACCCTTAAGTATAATTCTTAAAATTCCTGCTAACACTAAAGTTTCCTCAATACTAAGATCTTAGATCTCACTAACATATCACAAATATTATAGACCCCCTTCATGACAAATAACACATAACTCCAGAAAAAAATGAAGAGAGAAGCTTTGACCAAAAGTCTTTATCAAGGTGGAAGTATTCAGTGCCCCCAATTGCTTTAAATTAATAGTTACAACAAAAATGCTAAGATGAAAACATATATTTAGCAAATAATTTCAGGCAAACAAGAGAGGAAAAAAATATGGGTAAGTGACATTACTGTTTGGTTTTATTCATTTAAAATAAAATAATTGGTGCCAAGCACTGGTGGATCATACCTGTAATCCTAGCTACTTGGGAGGCTGAAATTGGGAGGATTATGGTTCTATGACAGTCTGGGAAAAACCTTTGAGACTCCATGTCAACCAATAGTTGAGTGTCGTGATGCATGCCTGTTGTCCCAAGCTACGTAGGAGGCTAAAATCAGGCAGATCACAGTTCCAGGTCAGCCCCGGCAAAACAGCTTGTGAGACCCCATCTCAATGGAAAAAAGCTAGGTGTGGTGGTACACACCTGTCATCCCAGCCATGGCAGGAAACCTAAAATGGGAGGATCACAGTACAGACCAACCTGGGCAAAAAGTGAGACCTTATATACAGAATAATCAGAGCAAAAGGGGCTAGAGGTATGGCTCAAGTGGTAGAGTGACCACCTAGCAAATACAAAGCCCCGAATTAAAACTCCAGTACTAGAAAACAAATTAATTAAAATAAAATGATCAGGCTTCAGGTAGAAGTACTTTCCAAACATGTGCAAGACCTTGGGTTCAATCCCAAGCACCACAGAAAAAGTGAATAAAATGATTGTATTTTAGTGCAACTGAGGCCAATAGGAAAAGGGGAACAGGTACTAGAGAAAAGGTTAGATCAAAAAGAATTAACCTAGAAGGTAACACCCACGCACAGGAAATCAATGTGAGTCAATACCCTGTATAGCTATCCTTATCTCAACCAGCAAAAACCCTTGTCCCTTCCTGTTATTGCTTATACTCTCTCTACAACAAAATTAGAAATAAGGGCAAAATAGTTTCTGCTGGGTATTGAGGGGGGGAGGGGGAGAGGGAGGGGGTGGAGTGGGTGGTAAGGGAGGGGGTGGGGGCAGGGGGGAGAAATGAACCAAGCCTTGTATGCACATATGAATAATAAAAGAAAAAGAAAAAAAAAGATTGTATTTTAGAATAAGCCCAGAAATGTATATAATCTGTTTCAAGAAGAAATTACATCATCTATTGAGAAATTTTAAAACACAGTTTCCACTTCCATTAAATCCATTTTAGCATAAGTATATCCTTTTTCTCTTTACATTTTTTTATGTTTTATTCACTGTTGTGTGACCCCAGTACCTTTATACTGGCACATAGTAGGAGCTCATTAAATGTTTGTTTAAGTATGCTATATCAGGCTCTTTTCCTTCTCTAAATGCATTAACATTTAAGTTTGATTGTTGCTTAGACCACAAGAACTACACAGATTCTAACAGTAATTTAAAACCATACTTTCAAAGTTGTTGCATAAACAATGCTAAAATTAGATAGAGTCCTGTGGGAAAAAAAAAACATGTCTCTTCTTCGTATGGAAAAAATAAAGGGATCGAAACTTGCAAGCCCTTCCACAGCCTCAGTATGGGTTAGAATAATAAAACTGAGACAGACACACAGACAAATAGAGATACAGAGAGAGAGAAAAAGAAAAAAAGAAGCAAGGCACAAAAGAATCAACTAGCACTCCATCACTAACCCACAAGAGAAAAAGTGAATGAACAGAGAAAAACATTATAAATACTATTCCCAACAATGGAACACTGAAATTGTACGAGTTTGCTACCAACTGATATTTCTTACATACTTGGTTTGAACTATAGTAAAGGCCATGGAGTTTAGCATTATGAGTACTGACTTCAGAGTCAAGTAAATAAGGGTATGCATTCTACTTTTGTATCTTACTAAATGTGAGATTAACAGGGTTAGTGTAGCATTAGAGGCAATACCAATAAATAGCAGGAATTAATAAGTATAGACTTTTCAGTTTCTAAAGTTTTAATTAGTGTTTAGATTATAGATACTAATGATGTATTTAGTTCTAAAAGGCAATTTTTCTGCCCAAAACTAATATGCACACCATAGGCACTATGAACCTGCCAGCAAAACCTTGTTAGAATACTTTAAAGCTCAACTTTCATCACACTAATAATATCCTTCAAGTCAATCACCAAAGAGAATTGCTATTAAAAGTATATCTTTCCAGAGATATTTACACATAAACTATTATTTTCAACTTGAAAAGCTATAGCCAGATTATTTCCTTGAAAGGCACTGACAACTCCCAACTACTTGCAATATTGATAATGCCATTTTTTCTAGCTCTGTGGTCAGCACTGTTAGCACATTTAAATTTTCTCTAATTGGATAGTAGAAATTTACTTATCTCAATGTTAAATTAATTTGCATCTTCTTGATAATTAATGAGGTCAAAGATAACTTCCATTTGGTTTCGGCCACTTTTATTTCCTCTTCTTTGGAATGCTATTCATATTCCTTGCCCGATTTTTGATTGGTTATTTTTATCTTAATTTACAGAAATTTTTTGTATATTATGGATACTAATCTTCACATATTTGTAAATATGCTAAAATATTTTTCCACTGGCTTTTGAATTTATAATGCCTTTTACATTAAAAAGTGTAACATTTTGCCAAGTGCCAGTGGCTCATGTCTGTAATCCTAGCTACTCAGGAGACAGAGATCAGGAGGATCACAGTTCAAAGCCAGCCAAGACAAATAGTTCGTGAGACCCTATCTTGAAAAAATGCTTCACCAAAAAGGACTGGTGGAGTGTCTCTGAGTTCAAACTCCAGTACAGAAAAAAAAATGCAACACTTTATATATTCAAATGTCCACCATTACTTATTTAATGTCTGCATTTCCTCTATGGCCTCAGAAGGATCCTTCAACTCTAAATAATAATATATTCTCTCAAGTTTTCCTTTAAATGTTCTAGTGCTTTGTTTCCCATAATGTAAATATTTATTTCATTTATACTCACATAGGTGTGAGGTAGGGATTCAATTTTGCTTCTAGATGGTTGGTCAAATTTACCAGCACTGTTGAAAAAACTTTTCCTACAAGACTAAAATTTTGCCTGTCTCAATTTCCAAGTGTCTATATTTATAAGACACACCCCATACACTCTTCCATCAAACTATGCAAATATTCTTGCAACATTACCACTCCTTCTATGTTTTTAAATTTCTAAATTCTAGGCCTGGCATGGTAGTATATGCCTGAATTCCAGCACTGAGGAGAATCACAAGTTCAAGGCCAGCCTGCTCTACCCAGTGAAGCAAACAAAAAATTCTCAACTCTTCTTGCTTATTTTCTCTACTTGTAAATTTAGAATCAGCCTACCACACTCCATAAAAATGTTCTGTTGGGCTTTAATTGCAACTATATAGAATTTATAGATTAATTTGCCATCTATATAAAAATTAAGCCTTTCCATCTAGGAGCATGGCATAACTCTCAAATTATTCAAGTTATCTTCTGTGCAGGAAAACTACTAGTGTCACAGTTATGGTTTTTTAGGAAGACAATTTGGCTCATCTCTACTACCATAAAAATGGAGAAACCCTGTGACCTAGTGATTCCTTATCAACACTGAAGAAAATCTGTACTCAAGCATGACCTACTGTGTTCTCTATAGTAGCCAAAATAAATGGAAATAACTTCAATGTTCATCTATAGACTACTGATGCAGACTGGAGGAGTAGCTCAAGCGGTAAAGCGCTTTGCTTTGCAAGCATGAAGCCCCAAATTCAAACCCCAGTCCCATCAAAAAAAAGTATTAGAATACTAATACAGTACTTTAATAGAATGAGTTAGACCTATTTGTTTTGACATGAAACAATAACCAAGACATACCATCAAGCAAACAAAGTACATGATAGATACATGTCTGTATAAAACATACATGTATATACATATATTTCTGTAAGTATATGTATGTATACAAATGCAAAGGAAAATACTTGGAAAGAAATTTACTACTATTAGTCTATTCACTGGCTCTGTTGAGGGCTTCACTGGCTATATCACATCATGGTGGATGGCCACAGTCAGAGCACATACAAGAGAGAGATCACATGGCAAGGCAGGAACCCAGAATGAGGGGAGGTGTCAGTCTTGTTTTTTATAACACTCTCAGGAAAACTAACTCAGGGTGTCACAAAAACTATACTGATTCCCTCCAGGGATAGGACCTCTGATGACCTTCCATTCTGAAAGGTACAATCACCTCCCACATCTCCACACCAGGAACCAAGTTTCCAATTCCTGAATAAGAAGGACAAACTACATCCAAACCACAGTACACACCAAACTAATAAAATGGTTACTTCCATGCAAAAGATTGGGGTGGAGAATATGGGTAGAGTGATTTTCACATAATACTGCTTAACCTTTTTTCCAATAAGAATTTAATCATGTACTAGCCAGATAACTAAAAATCAGAACAAATCGGAGAAATATTTAGAAACTCATGTGACATGAAAACACTATTTTTATTGGGCCCCAATAATGAAATTTCAAGATTCAAACTGCTCTCACAGATAGTCTCTTGAATATTTGTACAAGATATTCAACTAGAAAACCTGTATCTTAATTCAACTTATCCACTATCCAGATGCAATCTAAAAGAAGCCACCCTCACAAGTGTATACGAAAGTGACAGGCTAGAAACAACCATATTAAGAAGCAGGAAGTGGTAAGAGAAAATTATAACTGAATTCCAAGAAAAAAGAATTCAGCACTCCTTCCCTTGTCCAGTCAGAATCCTTTGTTAGTTAATTAGATTAGTTGTTGAGGCAGTTTTGTTAGAAGACAAAATATTTCTTTCACCTGATAGAAACATATATATATATATATATATATGACATATATCAGATATGAGCATAACTGATACTTAATTTCATTGTTCTTTATGTTTTCTGATCTGTATAATGTGGAAACCTCACAGGATTATAGAGAGAATTTAATGATTTAATATTTACAAAGAGCTTAAAGCTATGCCTGGTACAAAGTAATCGTACTTGAGGTTAGCTATTATTATCAATATTAATTGTTTCAGTTCAAGTCTACAAATATTAACTACCTACCATTTGTCAGGTAGGTAATACCTATCATTAGCCAGGCACTGGTGGCTCACACCTGTAATCCTAGTTACTTGGGAAGCTGAGATTAGGAGGATGGCAGTTCTAGAGCAGCCAGAGCAAAAACTCGACCAATAACTGGATGTGGTGACACACGCCTGTCATCCCAGATATGGAGGGAAGCATAAAATCATAGAATTCCATAGTCCAGGCTGGCCTGGGAATAAAGGAAAACCCTATCTCCAAAATAACCAGAGCAAAAGGCTTGAAGATGTAGCTCAAGTAGTAGAGCGCCTACGTAGCTAGTGAGAAGACCTGAGTTCAAACCTCTGTACACCAAAAAAAGAAAAGCATCAGTCCTTGCCATTGAAAAAAACTTACCCAATATGAAAGAAATAGACACATATGTGCATTATGTTAACTACAATGTGGTCCAGTGCTTTAGAAGAATAAACACCAAGTGCTGTGAGCACACAGAAGAGGCACACTCAGCCCAGCATCGGGAGGCAAGAGTGGAGGAATGGGGTGCATTTGCTATGGAAAATTCCAAAACCAACTTTCTCTGCATTCCCTTTTCTCTTTACTTCTCTCTAAATCTAAAAGTGACTCACCAAAACTTACATTACCACAAGTCTTTCTGATTACAAGTCAAACTTGGCAACCAAGAAGCACCATTATGAGACATGACAGAGTTGTTCTGCAGGACAAGTAGGAAAACAACTATAAATCATGTTGCAAACCTCACAGGGAGTCGACTTTATTCCACAGGGTGCCAGCCTTTCATAACATCGTTTCCAAATGCAGTGAGCATTTTATGGTAAGTTTCCAAATGTTGTTTCACAACAAATATCTAAACTCCTTGCCAAGTCCTTCTTGGACTCGAAATTGTACAAACTCAAGATAAACATGAGTCAGCACTGTATCTCTATTTTCAAAAAGAATATGACAAAGCATGCATTAATGGGAGCATATTATCTAGGGACTATTAGGTAAGTCTCCAACCATAGGTCAAAATCTTACAAGATTCAGACAGAATACTTAAGAGAGAAACATAAAAAATCTGCTACTGATTGAACAATCAATAAATAAGACTGCAATGGGTTAAAGGAATGAGGAACACTTTCCAACTAATTCAGTAAAAACTACCCACTCCAAGACAAGCAAAAATAAGAGATTTCCTGCCCATAAGCTCATGGTCTAGTCAGAAAAACAAACTGCACATGCAGAAAACAGAATGTTACCAAGTACACACATGAATTTAAGATACAAGCTCAAGCAAATGGAATTTTAGATTTTTAACAAGGATTGCACAACCTTTATTGTCTACAAGATAAACCTGTTTTTCTTAGTATATTCTGGTGGAAATCCCATAGTCTAGGTAGAGTGACTTAAAGAGTGTGCCTCAAGCTTCTCATCTGGAATATTTTTCTTTACAAATCCTAACCACAGGTAGCTGCATTAATCTCGTCTCTTCCATGAAACTTCTGTGTCTACAGCAACCTATGTCTAGCTAGCTAGCTAGCTAGATAAATAGATAGATAGATGTATATAGAGACATATATACATATATATATAATCAAACAGAAATACAGTCATTTCATGTGGATAAAATGACTCAACAGGTCACCAATACTTGACTACATCCTAATTGAATTAGTGTATATATCTAAAGGAAACAAGTGTTGCTCAAAAAAGGGATAACAAATCTCAAAGTCTAGAGTTGGCTCCATCCAGACAGCATTTTCCTGGGCAGAGGAAGCCTTGTGACCTGGATTTAAGTATGTCTATTCCTTAAGGCAAAGCATCCTTCATGTGGAAAGCATGCAAGGGCTTCTAACCAATAGACTTCACATACTTCTGATCCTACTGGTGCCAGCATTTCCTGTCCACTGAATAAGAAACTCCAGGGAAAGAAGCCCCACAATCTACATTTCTAAAGACAGCTTCATTGCAGCATAATCTATGTACTGTAAAAATCATCCCTTTTAGAGATATCATTCTATGGTTTTTGACAAATGCATATGAATGGATAACCGCAATCACAATTAAGAATGCAGGATATTGCATAGCTATCCTTATCTCAACCACCAAAAACCCTTGTCCCTTCCTGTTATTGCTTATACTCTCTCTACAACAAAATTAGAAATAAGGGCAAAATAGTTTCTGCTGGGTATTGGGGTGGGGGGGAGAGGGAGGGGGTGGAGTGGGTGGTAAGGGAGGGGGTGGGGGCAGGGGGGAGAAATGAACCAAGCCTTGTATGCACCTATGAATAATAAAAGAAAAAAAAAGAATGCAGGATATATATGACTTAACTTCCTATATACAATTATCAGCAAGGAGAAAAATGCACTGTTCATAAAGACATACTTGCAACAATTATTTTTCACTAAAGAATGATACTGTCATGTTAGTTTGGCTAGACTGAATTCATACTTAATGTACTGACAAAATCCTGAAAATAAGAGAGAAGATTATTTTCTCAGACCTAAATTATATAAAGACAATGTATTAGATCAGAATTATAAAAAGTTATGTTAATGAGACAGATTATTTTGCAACCTGTAAGTCTCCTTGACTGTAATCTGACTGCAAATATTGTATTAACATAGTGTCTCCAGCAGAAAGGAGATTGGTTTGGCATTTTCTAGATGAGTGCTACTCAAAAGTGTGATCCATATGGGAACTGTTTGATACAAGTCCACGATAAAATAAGTACTGAAACTGAGGGTGAGCAATTTGAAATTTTGTTATAATTGACAGAGTAATTTGTTATCAGTTGAATCTTATGCTAAAATTTGGGGCTTTTATTTTGTACATCTTTGTTTCATGTTTCTAGTAATTTATTTTTATTATATATTTTTAAATTTTGGTTCATGATAGGTTGAGTTAGAGAAAAAACTAGTTCTTCATCACAGATTGGGACGCACTATCCAAGTGCATGCCTCTGCCACCTCCTGCTTATACTTACTACATCTTGGCCATTCAGTCATCCCTTAATAACTCACTTCATTGAATTAAGGGTCTGTAAACTTTTTCTGTAAGAGAACAGATACTAAATATTTTAGGATTTGCAGGCCATCCATTCTCTGTCACAGTTACTCTGTTCTGCCATTGTATGCCAAAAGTAGTCATAGGTGACATGCAAATGAATGAATTTGACTATATTTCAATAAAACCTTATTTGCCATAACTAGAGGCAGCCTGGATTTGATTCATGGTTCATAGTTTGCTATGTCTTATATTTTCATTAAATTCTGTCATATTGGAATTTCTGCAAGAGCAGACCCAGGGACTAATCTTTCTTTTTTCTTTCCAAGCAATAACTGCAAATTCCAACAAACATTTTTTGGAATAAATGAAAAAAATGGCTACCATTAAACTGGAAGGATGGACGAATATTCCAGATAATGGAGACAGAATAAGTAAAGGCATAGAATTAGGAATACAAGTTTCTTGGTCTGTTTGTGTTACCCTAACAAAATACCATAAACTGGGTGCCTTATAAATAATAGAAATTTATTTCTCACAGTTCTGAATGTAGAAAAGTACTAAATCAAGATGCTGGCAGATTTGGTTGCAGTATGGTGAAAGCACTCTTTCTGGTTCATAGATGGTGCTTTCTTGGTATAGCCTCACAAGGCAGAAGGGGGAAGGGGTCTCTCTCAAACCTCTTTAATAAAGGGATTAACTTTATTCATGCGTGCTCTGCCCTCATGATTTAATGACCTCCCAAAGATCCCACCTGCTAATACCATCACACAGATGATTTGGTTTCAACATATGATTTGGCAGGGGCCAGAGTGGGGCAGGGACACAAGCATTCAAATCGTATCAACCAGAAAAATAAACCAATCAAAGCCAAGACTGAGGATAATTTTCAAACCATCCATTGATTATATAACATTCTATTGTTTAAGTAGGTTGCTGGCTGATTCTTTTTCTCCCGTCACTGAATATAGAAAAGTGGAAATAAATTGGCATTTTCCCAGAAAGGATTTAGGTGACACATAAAGACAAACTTCCAGTCAACTTTAGACTGGGTTATCAAAAGAACTTTCTCAGCAGGAGGATCTCTCAAAATAATATTAATATAAATTGGCTTGAACTGTTGGACGAGATTATGGTTGATGTCCAAGAAATGTCTCAGATAATTCCTCAAGGTTGTCTTTATTTTCAAGCCCATGAATTCACCAGATCACTCATTTTTTCACCAGAAATAGGCTCCATGGCTCTAAAAGAAGTTCTAAAAAAGAAGCATATTTTGTTTAAAAATAATTGATACTTCAAATTATATTTTGTAGCCAGGAAAAACACACTGTCTAAAATAAAGATTTTAAGAAAATTGTTCACTGCAATGAGTGCCTAAAATTTAATCCAAAGTTGATGACTTTAGCCTTAGGTCATATAAATATCCATGTGGACATTAATACTTAAAGAGTAAGAGGAAGGAGAATAGGTTATAAATACTGCAGAGGTAGAATATGGAGAATGTTAAGTGAATTGCCAGTCTTCATTACAACAGCAAAATTGTCATGTAAAGCTACATTCATACATTCATCTAGTCAATAGTACCTTATAACTATGCACCAAATCGTGAATCATAGGAAGAATCAAATACAACCCCTGCCTTCAAGGAGCTTATACTCTAAGTAGAATGTAAGATGGAATGAATTAAATAGCCCAATAGATTAGCCAAATACTGGCACTTTCCAAAAGCTATCAAATGTGCCTTACAAAAATTACACATTGTATTGCTACTATATCTCCCCAGAGCAGAAAAATTGTTGTTGTTACCAAAGGACAAAAATAGCCTCTTTGAAGCAACAGAAAGTTAATTAGGCTAATGTGATTGCCTAAAAAGCACGTCTGGTGGAAGAAATGTAACCAAAAACAAAGTGAAAAAGTTTCAGGCCTAAGAGATCCATTCCATCTTATTCTGATCTATCCATAATGTAAAATCAGTCCCCAGGTATTTAAAAAAACAATTTAAGATTCATGAAAGTGCGGCGTTGGTGGTATTGTGGTGAGCATAACTGCCTTCCAAGAGTCATGAAATTCACAAAACTAACAGCAAAATTCTTGGCAATGGAAATATTTGCAGATGTAAAGTGAGTCATATTGTGAAAGAACTATCTGCAGCTTTGGTAATTAAATCAATTGCATATTGATTTATGTATTAAGGCCAAAATGTAAAGTATATGATAAGGTCACTCTTTTTTGGATATTTAATGGCTTTATTAACCATGGAAATATCCATTGAAAAGAACCTTTTAAAGGTCAACTTAATATGACAAGTTTGATTTTTTTTAAATCACATGTCAATTATTTCCAACTTTCACAGATAGGAACACATTGGTCTGGTCCTTATAATGTGGTTAAGCTATGTAGCATACATCACATAGGTCAGACTTCCAGCTCCAACTCCAAATCACTAAGACTTTCTGTCTAACCCAATGCTTGTCATATGTGAGGCCCAGAAGTCAGGCATGATAAAATTTTTTGGTCATTCTCATTCAAGAACTGGTCTACTACTCAACGTGTCTTACCAATGTCTAGGGCCTTTTCTGATTCAACAACAGCTTCCCTATATTATCTCTGTGTTTTGGTACTCACAATTCTAATCTTTTGGTGGTACAGAGTTTGAACTCAGGGCCTCAAACTTGCTAGGCAGGCCTCTACCATATGAGCCACACCTCCAGCTCTATAATCCTAATCTTGCTCAAATTAAAACTTTTACTTTGTTTTATGATTTTTGCTTGGGTTTATGTTCCCAGTATATTAATCCAGTCTTCTGAACCTTAATCATAATCATATTGTATTTCTCTCTGCATTATCTTACCTGATATCTTGATTATAGTAGATCACTTTGCTTCCTTAACCAAACCTCAGACTTTGAGTTACATATGTTCTAATTTCTGCCCCATAATACTACTGTTCACAGTCTTAACAATGAAGTTTTTATATTAATTTATTCATTAAATAAACATGAATTTACCTGAGAAAAGTGCTCTTAGCCTTTGTTGTTGTCATTGTTGTTTTGGCTTTGGGAGAGGGAAGTTGTGTGTACATTACTGGGGATTGAACCTAAGGCCTAGACCATGCTAGTCAAGCGCTCTACCCACTCGAGCCATGCCCCCTAGTCCTTTGGTTTTGTAATTTGTTTTTTATATAGGGTCTTGCTAACTTTGTCTGGATTGGCCTTGAACTCAAGATAACTCCTGCCTCCACATCCTAAGTAGCTAGAATTGCAGTTGTATGCCACTATGCCCAGCTCATAACATTCTTAGCTTTGGTAATACAAAAATGAATGAGACAAAATTCTTGTCCTCAGGGAGCTTACGGTCTAATGAAGAGCACAGAAAAATAAATTGATGATTGGAAAAGAATGTGTTGTAAAAGTTCTACATAAAGGAGGCTACAGAAACACAAGGAGGATACTAAGGAAGGTTCCCTGGTTAAGATGATACTTCTGAGGCTTGAAGACCAGATAGGAGTTCGCAAGGCAGAGAAAATGAGCAAGTAAAAATAATGTTTCAAGAAAAGAAAGCAACACACGTAAGCAAGAGCCAGCATGGCAGTTTCCAGGAACTATAGGTCATTTAGAAAAGCTGAAACATATTCACATAGAAGTAGTGAAATGTGGGGCTGGTTTGAGCCGTATGATGAAAATCTTCCTTGGACTATATTCTATTTAGTAGGCAATATGAACCCACTGAAGTGGATTAACTGGAGAGTGCTGATCATACAGACATGTGTTTTAGATGACTCTCCAGAGTTGTACAAGATTAGACACAGGTGAAAGAGAGCAAACAGGGAGGAGACTTACCATAATCCAGCTAATATACAATGAGGGAGCAAAACTTAAAGATAGTAGCAACTGGAATGGAATGGAAGGGACAGAAGTAAAAGAGCAAGAGATATTGTAGTATTAGACCATAGAGAACCCGACAAATCATTAGGTACAGGACAAAAACGTCTAAACTAGCTCTGAGGTTACATATTTGAGATATTGCAAGAAGAAATTTCTTCTACTTGAAAGTTTGATGCAGATGATGACTTCTTGAATAATATGGAGTGTGTGGCAGTATTTAAGCATGCATGTGGAGACACACAGCTGACAGCTGGTGATGCCATTCTGCAGCTCAAGATAAAAGTTGTGCTCAGGATAAATTTGAAGGATATCTGCATAGAAGTAATAGCTTATAGGAATGAGTAGAGAGAGTAATGAAAATCCAGACTTATTTTCAAAGGAAGAATAAAAGTCCAGATAAAGCTAGAGTTTCTAGTAGGATTTTTTTTTTAGCAGTTTGACATACTCTATATAGAATGTCAAGAGAAAAGTCACTATCTTACCCCTTTCTTTCTAAAAAGTTTCAATTAATTATTTTCAAAGTATTTCCTCTTACCTAGTTCCATGTGACTTTCCTCACAAATGCGCTTTAAATTTGATAGGTCAGCTATCGTCTCCTTTATGAAAACTCCCTGGTAATCCTAGCACCTCTTTCCCTTTCTCCAGCTGGACTCTGGATCCCATTGACACCTGAAAACTTTGTCCTGCTGCTACCCATGCCCCAGAATGACACTCATTTTATAGGTGTAAGGGACAGCACAACAAATGTTCAAGTGTTTGCCAGAGGCCACACAACAGACTAGAATAGGATAAATGTGAAGAACTCAGGACTGCTGATTGCATGTCTCTTTGTACTACATTTTATCACTAACTCTCCAGAAATCCAACTATTTCAAAAAGCAAAACAGAGACTGCTTGAAATATTGGATTTAAATATACAAATATAGTTATATACTTTTTGAAATTTATTATTTCTGTACATGTGACAAAGAGAGGAGGAATTTTAAACATAACTAATATTTATTTTCACCTCTTAGTAAAATATCTTATTCTAAATTTGAAATCAGTTCCCACATGAAAGTCTCTGTTTTTCTTTCCCTCTTACACAAATAAAAATTTCTCATTAGAAAATATGGCAAAGCTCCTAGCATTAAAGGCTTTAAACTTTCTATTAAAGTGACATAGTGTACTCTAAAAATAGCCTGAAAGTTTTCACAAAAAACACAGAAAGCAAAAACTATAGAAGAGAACAACTGTCTGAAAATAAGGAGGAAAAGGTTCTGCATACTGTACAAGGTACATAGAAGAAAAGGGGGAAGTGTGACTAGGCAATATTAAGATACCTTCTGATAATTTGTAATTGTTTTACACTGGAAGAGTTCAACTATAAAATCAAGGCTTAATGGACTAGGTCATAGACAATCAAAGACATATTAAAGAAATAGAATGGCTCCCAGGCTAGAACAAGATTAACAGTACATATTAGCGTATCTAAACGGAGAGGGAGTCCCTGAAAAAGTGGGCTTAGCCAGACAGGAATGTTTAGAAAAAGGAGAATGACAAAGGCCTTGGCAAGACATCCTAGCACTGACCACAGGACAGTGTGTCAGGATCATGGCACTTAAGTCTCTTTGAAGGTAGACATCAGTTCCAAAAATAAGCACATTGATCCTTCAGAGCTACAGTCATTACACAGTAATTTCATCCCACTAATACTCTGCTTGCTCCACCACCTTTCTATTTGGTAGGCTTCCTATGGAGAAAGAACACTTTGGTCATTTCAGCATGTACATTCCATCCGCTGTAAGAGTTGTATTTTTTGTTAAAAATCAATCAGTTGGCAATTTAGTCAATATGAATTTATCTCTGGACCACAGAGCCAATCTCCAGTGTAGACAAATCAGATTTTTGAGGTTACCTTATTAATTCATCAACACCAGCCTTGAAAAGTACCTTTTATTCACACTCAAAAGAAATGTACATAATCAAAACATAACCAATTGCTATATGCTGCACACAAAAAACCTGATTAAGTTATAGCATAGGCAGTCGAAGGATGGCGGGCAAGCAGACAAGTCAAGGGAGGGAAGCTCTGAAGGTGCGCAGGAGGCACGCTGGGTGCGGGACTGCAAGTGGCATCCCTGGGCTGGCTGCTGTGCAGAGGCCACGGTGGGTCGTAAGCCTCCTGGTCCTCATCCTCCTGCCCTGGCTGCGGCCCACCAGGTCCTGGAACCCGATGACCGTGCATGCCAACAATGAGATCAGCCTGCATGACATCGTCGTCTACTGCTTCCACTGACTACACGATGTCCCAGTACGGAGATACACTGCACCCTGAGATCTTCAGTGCCGCCCAGGGCATCCTGATCAAGCACTCTAAATATCCAGAGAGGATTCAGAAGTTTGACTATGGGGCTGGGATGTAGCTGTGTGCTACAGCGCTTGTCTAGCATGCGCGAGGCCCTGGGTTCAATCCCAGCACCAAAAAAAAAAAAAAAAGAAGTTTGACTACATCCCCAGCTTTGACATCCATGGGCTCCACCATGGCATTCAGAAGAGCCTTCTGATGAAGATTGACGTCTTCCCATTATGTGCAACTGGGAACGGCCTTACAGGGGTCTTCAGCCTGTGCCAGGTGAGGAGGTGATGACCTACTATGGGGGCCCCAGCACATCCCACTGTACTAGATGAGCAGCTTCTATGACAAGGGCCCCTCATTCAACCACTTTGTGAACATCTTCTCACTCCCAGAGATGGCACTGCTGTCTTGTATGGTGGATCACTTCCTGGGCCTGGAGTTTGACCAAGCATACTTCTTCAAGGACATGACAGATGCCATCTGAGATGTGCATATGAAGGGCCTCATGAAGCAGTGGATTGAGCAAGACATGGAGAAGTATAACCTGAGAGGAGATGAAATTTTTATAGCCCTCAGCCTCCTGGTGGCCCATGGAAAACAGCTGTTGCTCATCACCAACAGTCCTTTCAGCTTTGTGGACAAGGGGATGCAGCACATGGTGGGTACCAATTTTTCTGATGTGGTCATCATCCAAGACAATACCAGCTTTTTCACTGACTGTCACAAGCCTTTCCGAAAACAAGATGAGAAGGGCTTACTCCACTGGGACCATATCACCCGCCTGGAAAAGGGCAAGAGCTACAGGCAGGGAAACCTGTTTGATTTCCAGCCCCTGACAGAATGGCGAGGCCCATGAGTATACTTCTTTGGTGACCACCTGTACAAGGACCTAGTGGATCTCATGCTGCGGTATGGCTGGAGCACTGGCACCATCATCTCCAGGTTGGCGCACCAGATCCACATCATCAACGTGGAGCAGTGCATGCACTCGCTGACCTGGCAGCAGGTGCTCATGGAATATTAGAGGCATACACACCTATCTGGACTCAGAGTCCAGGCAGGTGCTGGCTGCCTGCATGAGGGACCGGAAAGAGCTGAGGTGCATCACCAAGGCCCTGTTCAACACTTAGTTTGGGAGCATCTTCCGCACCTTCCAAAACCCTATCCATTTCTCCAGCTGCCTCATGCTCTTCTCCAACCTCTACAAGGCCTCAGTTGGCTACCTACTCAACTACCACGTGGACTTCACTTTCTACTTGCGCCGCACACCCCTGCAGCATGAGGCACCCCTTTCTTTTTTTTTTATTATTTTATTATTCATATGTGCATACAAAGCTTGGGTCACTTCTCCCCCCTGCCCCCACCCCCTCCCTTACCACCCACTCCGCCCCCTCCCTCTCCCCCCCACCCCCTCAATACCCAGCAGAAACTATTTTGCCCTTATTTCTAATTTTGTTGTAGAGAGAGTATAAGCAATAATAGGAAGGAACAAGGGCTTTTGCTGGTTGAGATAAGGATAGCTATACAGGGAGTTGACTCACATTAATTTCCTGTGCGTGTGTCTCACCTTTTCTCTAGTTCCTGGTCCCCTTTTCCTATTGGCGTCAGTTGCTTTTAAGGTATCTGCTTTAGTTTTTCTGCATTAAGGACAACAAATGCTAGCTAATTTTTTAGGTGTCTTACCTATCCTCACCCCTCCCTTGTGTGCTCTCGCTTTTATCATGTGCTCAAAGTCCAATCCCCTTGTTGTGTTTGCCCTTGATCTAATGTCCACATATGAAGGAGAACATACAATTTTTGGTCTTTTGGGCCAGGCTAACCTCACTCAGAATGATGTTCTCCAATTCCATCCATTTACCAGTGAATGATAACATTTCGTTCTTCTTCATGGCTGCATAAAATTCCATTGTGTCCTTTCAATGGACCATCTCTGCACTGACTGCGTAAAGACACCCTTCCTGGAGACATGGCCCACATCCACTGAGGGCACTTTCATTGTTCAGGACAAACCCCCAGTTCTTCCTGTGGCATCCACTCTGGGCATCCATCAGACAAGCAATAAAAGTGGTCTCCTTCATCAAAAAACAAAAAATGATAGCGTAGTGTGTCCATTGATAAAATGTAGGGCTAAGAAGCAAGAATAGTTTTAGTTGGTAAGGTTTTGTTAAAAAGAAAAGGATGTTCCGATATTAATTGGTATTCCTAGATGTAGAGCTTTGCCTAATACCTCAGATACTGATAGCCTCATGTACTGAAAGTCCAACTCCAAATATACATATGTGGCACTATGTGAATTATGTATACATACATTCCCCTTCTCTTTCTCTCTGAAAAGTAGATTAGTGGACAAACAGGTTTTGGAGTTAGATAGATATAAGTTAGAATCTCAATTCTACCACTCCTCAGTTTCTGATTTTCTCTGTGCCTCAGTTTCTTCATTTCTAAAATGGAAATAATAAGTATCTCATAGAATTGGTGTGAAAAAGGAGATAATATATGTAGAAGTACTCAACTGTTAGCTTCCTTTCCATGATCTGCTCTGTTCAATTTAAAACACACACACACACACACACACTTTATTCCCCGTGACTGTAATGTGAACTTCATGAGAGCAAAGATCACAGTTGTCGTTTACCACTCAATTCCTAGTATATGACTTTTAGGGAACTCATATTTTGAAACATAAAATTAAACTAGTTTAAAAAAAGTGAGATTTTGTTGAACTAAATTTCCCAATCATCTTAGAGATGCCTGTTAGTTTATTTTTTAAGAAAAGTAACTGCTATGCATGTTAAAGGCCTTCGTATACACTAAAGGCCTAATCAGTTGTTACTTTGTTAGATCCTATGTTATGACCTTCGATTTATCAATGTAAAGTGACTTTAAAAATATTTTTTGTCTGCAACTTCAGATAGCCAACTATAATTAGTTTAACAATGCTGCTATAACAAAAAAACAGCATCTGAGTGACTTAAACAACAGAAATTTATTGCCTCACAATTCTGGAAGCCAGAGAGATCCAAAATCCAAGTATCAATGCCATTGGTTCTTCCTGAGGGAAGGTCTAGTCCAGGCCTCTCTTCTTGTTTTGTAGACATCCTCCCCACTTCTCCTCACATCGTCTTTCCTCTATGGGTGTTTTTCTCTGTGTTCAAATGTCCAAATTTCCCCTTTTCATAAGTACACCAATGATATTAGATTAGGGCCCACCCTGATGCCTTCATTTTAGCTAATTCCAACTTCAGTGACCTTATTGCCAAATAAGGTCACATTCTAAGATACAGAGGATTAGAACTTCAGTACAAGAATTATTTTGAGCACACAATTCAACCCATAAGAGCAACTTCCAAGTGATTATCTTTAGGGCCTCTAGGCATAACCTATCCCTGGGATTGTTTTCTTATGATTGCATATAGCAGAAAACACTTGACATTTACTGAATTAACATGTTAGGATATTTTGATGATCTAAAAATAAACTGAATATACAGCCTGCAATGTGGTAGAGGGAGTCACTTAAATTGTGAGGGAATCTAGCTATCTACCAAAGATTGGCATGTTTTAACTATTTTTCTACTTTTGAGAACTTTGTGTGTTGAGAGAAGGTGAAAAGGAGGGATGGCCATTAGTCTAGGATAAAATTTTAGTGAATTTTGACAACACAGTATATGAGAATATTTTTGTTTGTTTTTTATGGAGTGCTTTTTGTTTGTTTCTTTTTGGTTTTTTGAGATAGGGTCTCACTATATAGCCAAGGATGGCCTCAAACTAGAAATCCTCCTCAGCCTCCTGAATGCTAGGATTACAGGTATGTACCATCATGTCCAGCACTAAGGATATGCATGAGATGTGGAAATGTGGTTCCAGAGAAATGTGGGGGACTATAAAAACGTGAAAACAAGATCATGAATTTGGGGATAGGTGAATTTCAGAGGAATATCAAGGACCTTATGGACATAGGAAAAAAGTAAGCCTCAGCCATGATTACTTGTTTCCACTGAAATGAATCATAGTACAATTGTTCCAATTGTTTCAGGCATCTTCACAATGATTGGGATGCAGGTAAATTGATCTAAATGTTGATTTTTAAAATGATTAAAGTAATTGCTTTTTTAAAGCTGACAAAGAATTTCATTGGCTGAAATTGAAAGGTTTTCATTGAACCTGTGTCCTGTTTCCCATCAATTCATCTAGATCAACATAAGGAAAGAGTTTACTTTGCTTGGTTTAGGAGAAAAAAGGTAAAGTGATGCAATGGCCTTATAAAGGACAGAGTTTTTTCAGAGCCATACCTCATTGCCTATCAGTGTAAGAGGAGCATTTATTTTGAAAATTGTCATCTTTATTCTTAACTTGACTTCTAAAAGACTTGAATGGTTTATAAAGTCACATCTTTGCCTCAAATGTGAAACATTATGTTACAGAGTAATGAGTTTTGGACCAGGAAAGAGAAAATTCTAGATTTCACCCAGCTCTGTCTTGTGGCCTTGGGAAAGTCACATGAGCGCTCTTGTTCTGTCTCAGTAAACTAAGGGTTGTACCAAGGTATGACATGCAAGTTCCCATTCAACTCAGAGGCTCTTTAATCCTGATATATACAATTATTATGTCTTCATTACAATATTTTCACTCAAATACAAAGTATATAAATCTAAAAGAACTTTTTGCTGGTTGTAGGATGTAGTGGGAGTATTCATCTGAAGAACCACTCCCATCTGGTTTGCAGTCTGATTATTTCATACTGTGCTTCACAAGGTGTACCCACATAAAATGCTACATGCTTTTAAATATTTTTGTTCTTTATTCCAAAATATTTAAACTCTTTGTTATATCAACATTACCACAGTGCAACTAGAAGCCATATAATTTTATTTTACATAAATCTTGGCAGAATTACCTTGGTGCTTTTGTCTTGGCTAAGTACCAAGTGCACTTGCACTGAATATATACTAACGGCTCTGTGTATTTTAAAACTTTACATGGGTCCTATATAATTGATTTTCCTACCTATCTACTTATCCCTGATGATATTATAATTCTTCTAAATAATTAAATGGGCTATGACTAATTTTAACACTGATAACAAAATTTTAACTTGATCCTGCAATTTTAATATTGCAATGTGATACTTGGAATGTAAATGAATTTAGCTCACATTTCAAGTGTTTCATTTTATGACACTTATATTGAATAATAAAGTGTTCAATATTATGCAACATTTATAAATCTAGCTCTTTAATGAAGATGGGTCATATATTGATTAGTTTATGGGCAGAGTTTAATTTTTGAGATATAATATTTAAAACTGAAGATTAAATTTTTACATTTTAATTCATGAAGAAATCCATTCTATTACTTTATATCTTATTTTACTTTAATCTGACAACCCAAATTAAGTATTTTCACTCCACATTCTTTGCTGCTTAATGTAATAGCCAACAAGCTCTTGGAAATGGAATTTTATTTTCATTTCTTAATGTGTCTTATAATCCCTGTTTGTTTTAGCAACACTCAAATATTTTTGTCATATTTTAAAATAATCCTTTAATTGGATAGGTTTCATTATGTTCATTTTCTCCAATTCAAATTTACTTGAAACTACAAGAACCCAATCCATTTTCGTTTACATGATTTTAACATAAATGGAATCTATGCAACTTGCTTTATCATAGTAAGCAATAATGAGCCAAAAATTCATTTTCTGTGTTTTGGCACAAGTTCCTTGTGCCCTTTGTGCCTTCTTACCCTCATTATAAAGTATTAACACAATGTATGAAGCTTTTTTCATTTCAAAGAGAATTGCAGCTTAAGAATTTTTACCCAAAAAAAAAAAGAATTTTTACCCTCATTCCTACTCAGGACTTTAAGGCATAAAGCCAAAGTTTAAGATGTTTGGTGAAATTGGAAAAGTCACAACCCATATTCTTATCTCTGTTTTTCAGCAGCAAAATGGTAATAATTATTGCCTTGCTTATTGCAAGATTCAAATGAATTAATATACACAAGGGCTTTGAAAATATGTAGCATTATACAAAATATATAGACCAATGTTGTCATTATTATTGTTGATATTCTTTTTTTGGTATTAGGACAACTGATAGGGGAATGGAGAATAATTTTACTAGCAAATAATTCTAAGTCATCTTTCCCATGTGTCACAGTGAAGTATTTCATCATATCATAATATATAAATATTCCAAACTTCCTGTATAACATCATATTACTCATAAGATTTTTAGAGCATAAGGAAAACTAAAAAAGGGAAATACAATATAGACAGGCTTAGAAGAGGGCCAAATCAATATTTCAACATGTGGAACCTATAGAGAAAAAGAAGTTAGTTAAAGACAGAATGGGAGAAGGACCCAGTTGTACAATTATTGCCTCCAGAAAAGCCAGGCAATCCACTACCGCATCCACAGGCAGACAGATCTTCATAAACTAATGAATGGATCATAGCAACAAGAATCTAGGTCTCAAGTTGTATTTCAAGTTGGGAACATGGTCATGTCATGGGTCTTCGATCTGTTATAGACCATTGGTCTAGATGTAATAGTGTACCTCCATGATTTACTATAGATTCAGGGATCACCTTTTCCAAGAAGTCTTCCTAATCATCATTCAGATTGTGTTTAAACCATTTTTTGTGTTTCTATACTTCTTGCTAGTCTACAACACATACTATAGTTATTCAGCCATTCACTCAACAGTTAATAAGCACACATTCTATATCAGGCATTGTACTAAAAATGTGTGATAGAGTGATTAAACAAAACAAAGTCCCTACCCTCATGGAACACATATTCTAATGAGGGGAAAAGGATATAGACACTGAAAAACACTCACGTAAATATAAAGCAATTCATGGTGGTAAGTACTATTTGTGGGAAAATAATACAGAATAATTTGGATAGAATTAGGGAGAATTGTTATTTTTTATATATTACAATTTTATTTAATTCTCTTTTAAAAATTTGCTTTACTATGTTAATAAATATTCTTCTAAATTATTATTTTCTATCTGCATACATATTCCTTTATGTAGAGGTATGTACCATACTTGTAAAACTATTCCCTTATTGTTGTCAGGCATTTAGCAATTTTTCCTTATCATAAACAATATCAAGAAGACATACTTAGTTATCTTTAGGGGTGTATACTTGATTATTTCTATAAAGTAAGTTTCTAGAACTGGAACTGTTGTGACTCAGCTATTGCCCTATCAAGCAAATGTGAGTCATCTTCAATTCTTTGGGCACTGGTACTGGTATTGAAAGTCACTTTCTATAGGACATAATACCAGACCTTGGTTCCTCCCCTTGATCCTGAACCCAACCATCCATTAACTCTTCTCTTTTTTTCCCATTGACTCAAAGAGAATATTGACAGTCAGGCATGGTGGTTTACACCTGCAATACCAGCACTCAGGAGATTGAGGTAGGAAGATTGAAAATTTGAGGCCAGCCTGGACTATATCATGAGTTCTAGACCTAAGACACTGTCTCAAAAAAGGAAAAAAAAAATTAAAAAACTCAACAAACTTAGTGGTGGAACCCACACAGGTTTTGATAATACCAGAAGAAACTCCCCAAAACTTGAGGCCTTTATCTAAAGCCAAAGGTAATAGGTAAAATCTACTTAAATAGATTTTAAATCCGAAAATCTCTATTGCAGGTATGGAAAGTGTCAGCCTTAAAGCTGACTGTAAAAGTCTACAAGTTTGCTTCAGGTCTATCTTTAGCTTCACACATAGCAAATCGATATTGGTGAACATGTTTCTTGCCCTTCATCTCCCAGAATCAATGATTTCCTTTTCACCTCATTTCTGCTAGACCTCAAGCTTCCTCAATTGTAGACTCTTGTGACTTCCTAGCACTAGTTCCTAGGCTATACTTTGACCATGCCTTAACAGTAACAAGCGAGTAACCTAGTTAGTGTCCCAATAATGTTGACTACAGGCCTGACTTTGATGTTACAACCAAAAATAGGATGACACATCAATCACTCCCTTTTCTCTCTCACTACAACCTCCTCTTTGTCTGTCAAAAATATACAGAAGAGATATAGGGAATGCAAAGCATCACAATACACTCTGGGTGTATTTGCCACCAAACCTCAGAGAAATGGTTGGGAATCATGTACAGATTAAATAAAATACTAATCGGTTTGACTATTTACTGGCATTTTTTTAAAGCAAAGAAAAGCAAAACAATTTGATGATTAAAGAGAATCAGACTAATGATTCAAACAGTTTAAGGGCAGATAGAAGGTTTGTGCTTTTCATTTGTCTAAGACTTTACTTACTTTTATAACCACAAATGACTACAAATGGTCTCCAAATAAGCTATTCTATTTTTTTCTCTCAGAATTTGATTAACTCTAACTTAAGACTTTTGGGGAATTAACAGTCATGCTAGCACAGCAGAGTACTGACAAGGAAATAAAAAGAGCAGTCAAGTGAAAATATTTAATTATTAATTGGATTCTGAACATATGGACCACATTGCTTAAGCTAGTTCACTTTAATCCACTCAATTTAAGAGCTAGAACTTACAAAATATAAGATCTTCCAGGCACAAAAATTTTAGTACTCAGGAGGAAATATGTCCATCTTAGAAAAACATATTCAATATTCTGGATCTGACTTTTCAGTAAGCATAGTTACCTTTTCTTTTTTCTTATTTAAATTAATGAATACACAAAGCTACCCATCTTTGGTTAGTTTTCTCAAGGTGATAATGGCCAAATGAGAAGCCACAGAGCCACCAGCAGATGTGACTTTCCTGCTGTTTGCATTTCTTCTCTGTTCATCTTTGTTTTCCTCAAGGAATATCCTTCAAATCACCAGACCATGCTGTGTGCCACAAGTTCACATTTTCATTCTCAGCCTCCCAAACTGAAAATAAAAGTTACTGGCCCATGAGTTACCTTTTGAGCATCTTTTATGGTTTTCCTACTTTCGTGGATATACAAAGGAAATAAACAACTGTAACAAGGATGTGAGATTTACCCTACCTGAAAAACAATATACTACACAACACAGCATGAGTACAGCCGATAGGTATAACAGATCTTCCTAGAGATGATAAGTGGTGTCTTCCCACCTATAAATCATAGGTCACTCTATCCAATCTCCTCTATTCTTGAATGATGGATTTCACAAGGTGTTATCCGTCATATAATCTATATACTAGTAGTTCTTTCACTTTCACCTGACAATGGAGTTGGCAAGTCCATCTAAAGTTGGTGTGAGAAAAGTGGACATAGAAAACATGCTGAGAAAATTAAGTTACTGAATTTACATAAGTCGGGAAGCATTTTAAAGTCTGCCATAAAGTAAATGTCATGTACTCACTCTAATCTAGATCAAATATTATAGGTTTTTGTTGAAGGCAAGTAAGACCAAACTGGAGATGACCAAGGATCAGGAGGCAAGACTGATTCATGAGGAAATAACAGAGATTCAAAGAGCAAGCCACAGAAGGTAGTGAAGATAGATAGACAGATAGTGTCAGGAAGAGCCATAAGAACCCTGAAAGTAGGGGAAGTATGACAGCAAGAAAAATTAAATGAAAAATTACATTCTGCTCTTAGTATTGGAGCCTGAAAAATACTGACTTACATGAGATTTATTTTTTCCTTTCATGTAACAAAAAATCTAGTATTTGTTGTACCAGGGCTGGTATGGCAGCTCCCAGTGTCATCAGAGAACCAGACTCTCTTATTGTCTTCATTTGTCATTCCTTATATGTATGACCCTCATCCTGAAACGTACATAATTGTCATTGAAACTCCAACCATTGCATCTGCCTTCATAGAAGAAAAAAAGATGAAGTGGGGAAGGACATAGAAAACCCTTCAAGAGAATCTTCTAGGAAGTTCTGACTACTTCTGCCTTTATGTCTGCTTTTAGCATTCATCTATAAAGGATACACATGACATATAATTTTTTATGTTGACACATTGCCATTGACAAATGTATATAAGTTCTATTTGTAAGAATGAAGGGGAGAGTGCTAGGGGAATGGCTGATGTAGTAGAGTGCTTGCCTAACAAGCATGAGGCTCTGAGTTCAAATCCCAGTAACACCAAAAAAAAGAATGAAGGGGATAATAGGTATTAGACAGGCAACTAACCTCATCCACAATGTTCAAAGGCTAGTATCAGGTGGGAGACCTTCCATTTCATGATTTAAGGATCTGCTTCCTTTTTTTTTTGAGACAAGCTATCATTATGTAGTCCAGGCTGGCCTTGAACCCACAATCCTCCTGCTTCAGCCTTTTTAGTGCTGGGATTACACATGCATACCAACATGCCTAGCTTCCTTCCATGTAACAAGCTATTTTCAACATATAATTTCAGTGGTCACCACACAAAGAAAAAGATATGGTAGAGAAGACATATGTTCTTCTGAACCATATTGGCACTGAGTGATATACCTCAGGTCTGCTCATACTTACATGCAAAAAGCAGTCAAGGTATGCCTTAACTGGTCATACACTTCCTACAGTGAGGAAGAGGAACATCAGTATCAGTAGTGATAGCTAGTCATAGTGCTATAATAGTTAGCATCAGGAAGTAGAAATAGGAATCAAGCCAGACATACAGGTTCAAAAAGCAGGACACTATTCCATGAAGGGACTAGAGAAGAATTGTTCCACACATTGGTGCACATTATAATTATTAGACACATCAGAACTTTCAAGAACAATTAATGCCCATGTAGAAGAAGAAATATTTGCTCGAGATCATACAGCTCATCAGTAAAAATCAGGTCTTCTATTAGTCCTTGAAGGTGTCTGTAGTCATTACACCTAAATGAAGCCATTACCAAAGCCGAGTGATGATAGGCTAAATTTTAATTCTAAACAATGTGATAGACTGATTATTCTTACTCCTCATGTGATAGGTTGGTTTTTACTTCTTAATTTCAAAAGACAGTCTAATCTTAAAGTTCTGTCATCTGAAAGAATGAAGTCTTTCTAAGTGATTTTGTGCTCAGCCAGCCCTGAGAAGTATTTTTCCAAGAAGCTGAACCTCAGCACAAGAACTGCATACTGGACAAAGGTTGCAGATAGAGACTTAGTTAATCTTATTTATAAATGCATGGAACCAGGCATCAAAACCATCTTGATACTTTATTCTGAGAAACTGACTCTTGAGCTACTTATATTTTATCCAAATAACTTAGGTGAGGCTAATATAAATATGAGTTATATAGCCCCAGCAGTGAAGTTTGAAGGACTTACAGGCAAGGAGAAAAACCACCCTGTCAAAAAATCAACCTCTTGGAATCTTTGTAGGATATGCTTTATAAGCGATAGACTTAACAGTTTCATTTATTCCTAGATGCCCAGTACCTAGAATAGACATAAACATGGAACTAGGGTGCAGCAAATATTTTTAGCTAATAAATATTTAGACTATGTACCATTATATATCACCATTCTATGTACTCAGAATGGTGATTTTTTTTCAAATAAATGGCAGATATAAAAATACAAGAATGACAATTGCTCTCAAAAAACAAAAGAGTAGCCAGTGGTACATATTTATAGTCCCAACTACTCAAATGACTAAGACAGGAAGATTTCTGGAGACTGTGAGTTGGTGACTAGGCTGAACAATAAAGACTACATCTCAAAAAAAGAGAGACAGACACAGTCAAAATTTAACTCATAAAACAACAAAAGTCAGACAAGTTGGTTGCATGCTGCTGGAGTGCTGGAGGATGGAGGAAAGGAGCACAAGGAAATGTTGGCTGTGATATTAATGTTCTATATCTTAATTATAATGGTATATGCATGTGTCACAACTCATCAGAATATACACTTAAAATGAGTACATTTCATTGTCTGCAAAGTATACCTTATATCAGTTTTTCTAATTATTTTAGTCAGCTTTCCATTACTGTGACAAAATACCTACAATAATCAACTTAAAAGGAGGAAAGGTTTATTTTGGCTCACAGCTTTGGAAGTTTCAGTCCATTTTTGTTTAGTTCATTGCTTCGGGGCCTGCAGCAGCACGGTATATCATATCAGGAACATAAGGCAGAGGAGGCATATTCACCTTATGGTTTCTGGAAAACAGAGGGGACTTCAAGGGCATGTCCCCAATGACTTAACTTCCTTCCACTAGGCCTCACCTCTTAAAGGTTCTCCTACTTTCCAATAGTGCCATAGGCTAGAGACAAAGCCTTCAAAAAATGAGCCTTTAAAGGATATTCCAGATCCAAACTCTAGAACTAATGCTGCATAACAAATTACCACAAATTTAGATCCTTAACACACTTAATTACCTCACAGTTCTTTAGGTCATGGCTGAGTTCTCTGCACAGGGTCTCTCCAGGCTAAAAGCAAGGTGTCAGGCAGACTGTGTTCTTATCTGGAATTTAGGATCACCTTTTAAGCTCATGCCATTGTGACATGATTCAGTTTATTGTGACTATAGAAGTTTCCTTACCTGATATGAGTTAAGGGAAAATATAATCTCCTAGAGTTGTTCCTTTCTGTATGGATCCCTCCATTTTAAAATCCAGCAATGAAGAATTTTTCTTGATTTGAATTCCTGTTTTGCTTCAAATTTCTCTCTCCAGGAAAAGCCTAGCTACATTGTAAGGATTCATGTGACTAGTCAATTACTACAAAATCCCTTTTGCCATAAAATATAGCATAACCATAGGAGTGATGTCTCACACATTCATTAGTTCCACTCATACTCAAAGGAGATTATAAAAGGACAAACATCATTAAAATAATCTTAGAATTCTACCTATAGTATCCTTCAATGATGTTTTTTATAAAAGTAAATTAAAACATAGAAAATTAAGGAGAATTTAATGTTGACCTTTATGGTTTACTCATGGTCACATCTTGGAGCTTATCATCCAGAATTGCTCCACTTCTAAAATCTTCAATTAAGACATCTTACTCTATGACTGCATCTCTTATCTTTTCATTTCCCTAGCCCAGTTACTTCTACATTACTTCATTTAATCTGTAACCTTGCAAGTCCTCTTGTCTCTTGATCTCTCTGTGCTTTCATATCTACCATCATTCTTCTATCTCACTTCCTTCCTCATCCAACTTAGATCCCATGATACATCATTTCACTCTATCGTTTCTCCCTATAATAACACTGATTACATTGTGCCATCATTTGTCTATATCCTACACTAGACTAATTTCTAAAGCACAGACTTCCGCTACTCTAAGATAATGTCTGGCATATATAAAAGCCTAAAAACAATACTTACTGAAAGGAAAAATGAATGGTTGAGATTAAAACTATATGTGTAAAAGTAACTGGGGATGAGGCAAAAGAGAAGCCCAGTGGGCTGGAACAGCTACAGAAGACTTAATGCTGGTGGTAAAAATTGAACTACACTTTGAGGGTTACAAAGTAATTGAATAACTTGGAGCTGAGGTCTTCCCAAGATGAGGCTTTGCATAAGCAAAACTGTCACTAATTTTAGGTAAAAAAGTGCATCATGTATGAAGTGGGGTCATAAAGAAACCAACTTGCTTTTCTTTTTTTTTTCTTTTATTATTCATATGTGCATACAAGGCTTGGGTCATTTCTCCCCACTGCCCCCACCCCCACCCTTACCACCGACTCCGCCCCCTCCCTCTCCCCCCCACCCCCTCAATACCCAGCAGAAACTATTTTGCCCTTATTTCTAACTTTGTTGTAGAGAGAGTATAAGCAATAATAGGAAGGAACAAGGGTTTTTGCTGGTTGAGATAAGGATAGCTATACAGGGCATTGACTCACATTGATTTCCTGTGCGTGTGTGTTACCTTCTAGGTTAATTCTTTTTGATCTAACCTATTCTCTAGGTCCTGCTCCCATTTCCCTATTGGTCTCAGTTGCTTTTCAGGTATCTGCTTTAGTTTCTCTGCGTTAAGGGCAACAAATGCTAGCTAGTTTTTTATGTGTCTTACCTATCCTCACCCCTCCCTTGTGTGCTCTCACTTTTATCATGTGCTCAAAGTCCAATCCCATTGTTGTGTTTGCCCTTGATCTAATGTCCACATATGAGGGAGAACATACGATTTTTGGTCTTCTGGGCCAGGCTAACCTCACTCAGAATGATGTTCTCCAATTCCATCCATTTACCAGCGAATGATAACATTTCGTTCTTCTTCATGTCTGCATAAAATTCCATTGTGTATAGATACCACATTTTCTTAACCCATTCGTCAGTGGTGGGGCATCTTGGCTGTTTCCATAACTTGGCTATTGTGAATAGTGCCGCAATAAACATGGGGGTGCAGGTGCCTCTGGAGTAACCTGTGTCACAGTCTTTTGGGTATATCCCCAAGAGTGATATTGCTGGATCAAATGGTAGATCAATGTTTAGCTTTTTAAGTAGCCTCCAATTTTTTTTTCCAGAGTGGTTGTACTAGTTTACATTCCCACCAACAGTGTAAGAGGGTTCCTTTTTCCCCGCATCCTCGCCAACAACTGTTGTTGGTGGTGTTGCTGATGATGGCTATTCTAACAGGGGTGAGGAGGAATCTTAGTGTGGTTTTAAATTGCATTTCCTTTACTGCTAGAGATGGTGAGCATTTTTTCATGTGTTTTTTGGCCATTTGAATTTCTTCTTTTGAGAAAGTTCTGTTTAGTTCACTTGCCCATTTCTTTATTGGTTCATTAGTTTTGGGAGAATTTAGTTTTTTAAGTTCCCTATATATTCTGGTTATCAGTCCTTTGTTTGATATATAGCTGGCAAATATTTTCTCCCACTCTGTGGGTGTTCTCTTCAGTTTAGAGACCATTTCTTTTGATGAAGAGAAGCTTTTTAGTTTTATGAGGTCCCATTTATCTATGCTATCTCTTAGTTGCTCTGCTGCTGGGGTTCCATTGAGAAAGTTCTTACCTATACCTACTAATTTCAGAGTATTTCCTACTCTTTCCTGTATCAACTTTAGAGTTTGGGGTCTGATATTAAGATCCTTGACCCATTTTGAGTTAATCTTGGTATAGCGTGATATACATGGATCTAGTTTCAGTTTTTTGCAGACTGCCAACCACTTTTCCCAGCAGTTTTTGTTGAAGAGGCTGCTATTTCTCCATCGTATATTTTTAGCTCCTTTGTCAAAGACAAGTTGGTTATAGTTGTGTGGCTTCATATCTGGGTCCTCTATTCTGTTCCACTGGTCTTCATGTCTGTTTTTGTGCCAGTACCATGCTGTTTTTATTGTTATTGCTTTGTAATATTGTTTGAAGTCAGGTATTGTGATACCTCCTGCATTGTTCTTTTGATGGAGTATTGCCTTGGCTATTCATGGTTTCCTGTGTTTCCATATAAATTTAATGGTAGATTTTACAATCCCTTTAATGAATGTCATTGGAATTTTGATGGGAATTGCATTAAACATGTAGATTACTTTAGGGAGTATCAACATTTTTACTATGTTGATTCTACCAATCCATGAGCATGGGAGATCTCTCCACTTTCTATAGTCTTCCTCAATCTCTTTCTTCAGAAATGTATAGTTTTCCTTCCGGAGGTCTTTCACATCTTTTCTTAGGTTTACACCTAGGTATTTGATATTTTTTGAGGCTATTGTAAATGGAATTATTTTCATGTATTCTTTTTCAGCTTGCTCATTATTAGTGTATAGAAATGTTAATGATTTTTCTATGTTGATTTTATATCCTGCTACCTTGCTATAGCTATTGATGATGTCTAGAAGCTTCTGAGTAGGCTTTTTTGGGTCTTTAAGGTATAGGATCATGTTGTCTGCTAATAGGGATATTTTGACAGTTTCTTTACCTATTTCTATTCCTTTTATTCCTTCTTCTTGCCTAATTGCTCTGGCTAGGAATTCCAGTACTATGTTGAATAGGAGTGGAGATAGTGGGCATCCTTGTCTGGTTCATGATTTTAGAAGGAATGGTTTCAGTTTTTCTTGATTAAGTATAATGCAGGCTGTAGGTTTATCATATATAGCTTTTATAATGTTGGGGTGCTTTCCTTCTATTCCTAGTTTGCTTAGAGCTTTTATCATGAAATGGTGTTGGATCTTATCAAAGGCTTTTTCTGCATCTATTGAGATGATCAAGTGGTTTTTGTCTTTGCTTCTGTTAATGTGGTTTATTATGTTTATTGATTTTCATATGTTGAACCACCCCTGCATCCCTGGGATGAAGCCTACTTGGTCATGGTGAATAATCTTTTTGATGTGTTGTTGAATTCAGTTTGCCATTATTTTATTGAGGATTTTTGCATCAATGTTCATTAAGGAGATTGGCCTATAGTTCTCCTTTTTGGAGGTGTCTTTGCCTGGTTTTGGGATAAGTGTAATACTGGCTTCATAAAATGTATTTAGCAGTTTTCCTTCCCTTTCTATTTTGTGGAACAGTTTAAGGAGGGTTAGTATCAGTTCTTCTTTAAAGGTCTGATAGAATTCAGCAGAGAATCCATCAGGTCCTGGACTTTTCTTTTTGGCGAGACTCTTGATTGCTGCTTCAATTTCATTTTGTGTTATAGGTCTATTCAGGTGATTAATTTCCTCTTGGTTCAGTTTTGGATGGTCATATGTATCTAGAAATCTGTCCATTTCTTTAAGATTTTCAAATTTATTTACATAAATGTTCTCAAAGTAGTATCTGATGATTTCCTGGATTTCCATGATGTTTGTTGTTATCTCCCCTTTTGCATTCCTGATTCTACTAATTTGGATTTTTTCTCTCCTCATTTTAGTCAGGTTTGCCAGGGGTCTATTGATCTTGTTTATTTTTTCAAAGAAACAACTTTTTGTTTCATTAATTCTTTGTATGGTTTTTTTGGTTTCTATTTCATTGATTTCAGCTCTTATTTTTATTATTTCTCTCCTTCTATTTGTTTTTGAATTTGCTTGTTCTTGTTTTTCTAAGAGTTTGAGATGTATCATTAGGTCATTGATTTGGGATCTTTCAGTCTTTTTAATATATGCACTCATGGCTATAAACTTTCCTCTCAGTACTGCCTTTGTTGTGTCCCATAGGTTCCAGTAGGTCGTGTTTTCATTTTCATTGACTTCCACGAACCTTTTAATTTCCTCTTTTATTTCATCAATGACCCATTGTTCATTAAGTAATGAGTTATTCAGTTTCCAGCTGTTTGTATGTTTTTTGTCTTTACTTTTGTTATTGAGTTCTAGTTTTATTGCATTGTGATCAGATAAAAGCAACCTTGGATGAGAGACACAGTCCTAGTGTGAGACAATGTCATAAATGTCAGCAAAAGTGGTAAGAAAAGAAGTCATGAAGAAATGAGGGTGGGGCAAAAGGAGATGGTACTGGGAGTTGAAGAGGGTTGAAATATGAAGATAGCATAAGGAAACCCACCAAATATTGTTTGAAGAAGGGGCGATCAAGGAAATATAACAGAGTGGGCAAACGTGTTTAAAGTACACTGTATTTCATCCACACCTCCAGCCTGCGCATAGCATCTCCACTTCATGTTCAATGGAGAAACCAGGAGGGCTCCCACACTGCCACTGGACTGCAGTGCCCAGATGGCTTGGGAAGACCCAGACCACAAGGTGAGCTAAGCGGGATGTGGTACTCCCGTAGACAACCCTTTGGCCAGATCAGCATAGCCCCCTGGACAGACTGACCCACACCCAAGGAAAAAAGAAAAAAATAACTGAATAATAAGCAATAACAACAAAAAAGACATGTAGCAAAGAGGGCGGGGCACCCTGAGTGCCAAAGGGGAGGAGGGGAAACCCCTCACAACAAGCTGGCTGGAGAAGGCAGGAGTGGTGGCACATGCCCAGCAACCAGGAGCGGGAAAGCTTGTAAAAGTGGCAGTGGGAGGCAAACTCCACAGGAAAGGTGGGAAGACTCACTTACCATGTGACTGTAAATAAACATGCAAGCCTGAGAAAGCTGGTGCAGTGTCACCTCCCCCAGTGTGCTTGGAAAGGGGAAAGCTTGTAGCAGTGGTGGTCACACCCAAGAGAACTCTAAGTAAACAAAGCCTGAGGGGCTACGTGAGTGTTAAGCTCACTCCTGACATCTGCATAAATAAAGCCTCCAGCAACAACAGGTTGACAGCAGCGGGCAGGTGAGCCGCAGATTCAGGTAGCTATTCACAGAACTGTCTCCAGACTCTTTTTTTTTTCTCCCTTCCTTTGATGAGACAACAACCAAACTACACCTGCATGCTGAAAAACTTACTGACACTGTATTGCATTTGAACTTTGGACACTTTATGTTATTTTGTTTTGTTTGATTTGGTTTGGTTTGGTTTTTTTTTCCCCTTTGATAAGACAATGACTGAACTACTTCTGAAACACCATCTCCAGGATTGGAGGATGAGGGACAAACACCAAAATTATTGAGATTGATGTGTAGACTTTTTAATTTTTTTATTTTCACTTCTTTTACTTTATTATTATTTTTCTTTCTCAATAATCTCTCTGTCTCTGTAATGCCTGTTCAGCTTACTGTTGATTAGTACACTATCTCTCCCTGTTTATATCTTTGAAACTTTTTTCTTTGTTTGGTTTGGTTTTTCTACTTGTTTGTTTATTTGTTGTCCCTTTTTCGTTAACTTCTTTGCTTTCCATCTCCTCTTACCCTTCCATTCTAAGTATCACCATTATTATTATTACAAGATAGAAAATACTTAATTGCACACAGTACAGGGACAATAACAACACCAAGGGCAATGACAGGAAGACAGAAAAAACAGGGAAACCAGTTTCCCCACAGCAAAAAATTAGTACAGGAACCAGAAGGAAATGAAGAAAACAGATACTCAGATCCAGACTCCAAAAAATAAAGATAAACTATGCCAAAGAACCCAAGGAAGCCCACAAGAACAATATAAAAGAAGAAATATGACAGGTAATCAATGAGAATTTTATAGAGATGATACTGGATATGGTCAACCAAAATGTACAGGAGACACTCAAGAAATTCCAAGACAACAAAAATAGAGAATTTGAAAAAACACAAAAAGAAATAAAAGAAACCATAGAAGCACTGTACAAACACCAAAGTGAAACAAAGAACATGATTAATAAAGAGATAAATGAACTCAGGACAAAAATAGACAGCATTAAAGAGGAAAAACTCAGGATATGGAAAACCTCAGAAAAAAGAACAAAACAGAATAGCAAAACAAAAATGGAAGGCTAATCCAGCAGAATAGAAAAACAAAAGACAGAATCTCAGAAATAGAAGATGAAATAGCAATTAAAGGAAAACCCAAAGAACTATTAGTTCAAAAACTCAAGATGTGTGAAAAGAAAATGCAAGAACTCACTGACTCCATCAAAAGAGCAAACCTGAGAATCATGGGCATTGAAGAAGGAGAAGAGGTGCAAGCAAAGGGAATGCATAATATATTCAACAAAATAATAACAGAAAATTTCCCAAATTTAGAGAAAACTAAACCCACACAGATGCAAGAGGCCTCCAGAATACCAAACAGACCAGACCAAAATAGAGCTACACAATGGCATATTATCATTAAAACAACAAATACAGAGACTAGAGAAAGAATATTGAAGGCTATAAGAGAGAAAAAACAAATAACATACAAAGGTAAACCCATCAAAATCACAGGAGACTTCTCAACAGAAACATTAAAAGCAAGAGCTTGGGTGAGATCTTCTAGGCACTGAATGAAAATAACTTAAACCCAGGATACTATACCAGGAAAAACTATCATTCAAAATAGATGGAGCAACTAAATTCTTCCATAATAAGCAGAACCTAAAACAATATGTGACCACAAAGCCACCACTACAAAAGATTCTTCAAGGGATTCTGCACACAGAAAGTGAAACAAAACATAACCATGAAAGGGCAGGCAGCACCAAACTACAGGAAAAAAAAGTAAGACAGTAGAGAGTAACCTCAACTTAGGTGCACACAATCAAACCTTCAAACAACTAAGACAACTAAATGACAGGAATCACCAAAACCAATCAGTACTAACTCTTAATGTTAATGGACTTAATTCCCCATCAAAAGGCAACATTTGACAAAATGGATTAAAAAGGAAGATCCAACCATTTGATCCTTACAGGAGATCCATCTCACTGAAAGAAATAAGCATAGGCTTAGGATGAAAGGCTGGGAAAAGATTTACAAAGCCAAAGGCCCCCAAAAACAGACAGGAGTAGCAATACTTACCTCTGACAAAGTAGACTTCAAATCTACATTGATCAAATGAGATAAAGAAGGACATTCCATACTAATAAAAGGGGAAATAGACCAAAAGGAAATAATAATTATCAACCTATATGCACCTAATGTCAATGCACCTAATTTCATCAAACCTGCCATGAAAGACCTAAAAGCATATATTAACTCGAACACAGTGGTTGTGGGAGACTTTAACACCCCATTATCATCAGTAGATAGGTCATCAAAACAAAAAATCAATAAAGAAATCCTACATCTAAAATATACAATAGATCAAATGGACCTACTTGATGACTACAGAACATTTCATCCAACTTCTACACAATATAAATTCTTCTCAGCAGCCCATGGAACCTTCTCCAAAATAGATCATATCCTAGGGCACAAAGCAAGCCTCAGCAAATATAAGAAAATAGAAGTTATACCATGCATACTATCTGATCACAATGCAATAAAACTAGAACTCAACAACAAAAGTAAAGACAAAAAACAAGCAAACAGATGGAAACTGAAAAACTCATTACTTAATGAACAATGGGTCATTGATGAAATTAAAAAGTTCCTGGAAGTCAATGAAAATGAAAACACAACCCACCAGAACCTATGGGACACAGCAAAGGCAGTCCTGAGAGGAGAGTTTATAGCCATGAGTGCATATATTAAAAAGACTGAAAGATCCCAAATCAATGACCTAATGATACATCTCAAACTCCTAAAAAACAAGAACAAGAAAATCACAAAACAAATAAGAGAGAAATAATAAAAATAAGAGCTGAAATCAATGAAATAGAAACCAAAAAAAACCATAGAAAGAATTAATGAAACAAAAAGTTGGTTCTTTGAAAAAATAAACAAGATCAACAACCCCTGGCAAACCTGACTAAAATGAGGAGAGGAAAAAACCCAAATTAGTAGAATCAGAAATGCAAAAGGGGAGATAACAACAAACACCATGGAAGTCCAGGAAATCATCAGAGACTACTTTGAGAATGTATATTCAAATAAATTTGAAAATCTTAAAGAAATGAACAAATTTCTAGATACATATGATCATCCAAAACTGAACCAAGTGGATATTAATCACCTGAATAGATCTATAACACAAAATGAAATTGAAGCATCAATCAAGAGTTCCCCAAAAAGAAAAGTCCAGGACCTGATGGATTCTCTGCTGAATTCTATCAGACATTTAAGGAAGAACTGGCACCAACCCTCCTTAAACTGTTCCACGAAATAGAAAGGGAAGGAAAACTGCTAAATACATTTTATGAAGCCAGTATTACACTTATCCCAAAACCAGGCAAAGACACCTCCAAAAAGGAGAACTATAGGCCAATCTCCTTAATGAACATTGATGCAAAAATCCTCAATAAAATAATGGCAAACTGAATTCAACAACACATCAAAAAGATTATTCACCATGACCAAGTAGGCTTCATCCCAGGGATGCAGGGGTGGTTCAACATACGAAAATCAATAAACATAATAAACCACATTAACAGAAGCAAAGACAAAAACCACTTGATCATCTCAATAGATGCAGAAAAAGCCTTTGATAAGATCCAACACCATTTCATGATAAAAGCTCTAAGCAAACTAGGAATAGAAGGAAAGTACCTCAACATTATAAAAGCTATATATGACAAATATACAGCCAGCATTATACTTAATGGAGAAAAACTGAAACCATTCCCTCTAAAATCAGGAACTAGACAAGGATGCCTACTATCTCCACTCCTATTCAACATAGTACTGGAATTCCTAGCCAGAGCAATTAGGCAAGAAGAAGGAATAAAAGGAATACAAATAGGTAAAGAAACTGTCAAAATATCCCTATTTGCAGACGACATGATCCTATACCTTAAAGACCCAAAAAACTCTACTCAAAGCTCCTAGACACCATCAATAGCTATAGCAAGGTAGCAGGATATAAAATCAACATGGAAAAATCATTAGCATTTCTATACACTAATAATGAAGAAACTGAGAAAGAATATATGCAAAGAATTCCATTTACAATAGCCTCAAGAAAAATCAAATATCTAGGTGTAAACCTAACAAAGGATGTGAATGACCTCTACTAGAAAAACTATACACTTCTGAAGAAAGATTGAGGAAGACTATAGAAAGTGGAGAAATCTCCCATGCTCATGGATTGGTAGAATCAACATAGTAAAAATGTCAATACTCCCAAAAGTAATCTACATGTTTAATGCAATTCCCATCAAAATTCCAATGACATTCATTAAAGAGATTGAAAAAGCTACCATTAAATTTATATGGAAACACAAGAGGCCACGAATAGCCAAGGCAATACTCAGTCAAAAGAACAATGCTGGAGGTATCACGATACCAGACTTCAAACTATATTACAAAGCAATAACAATAAAAACAGCATGGTACTGGCACAAAAACAGACACGAAGTCCAGCGGAACAGAATAGAGGACCCAGATATGAAGTCACACAACTGTAACCAACTTGTCTTTGACAAAGGTGCTAAAAACATATGATGGAGAAAAGACAGCCTCTTCAACAAAAACTTCTGGGAAAGCTGGTTAGCAGTCTGCAAAAAACTGAAACTAGATCCATGTATATCACCCTACACCAATATTAACTCAAAATGGATCAAGAATCTTAATATCAGACCCCAAACTCTAAAGTTGATACAGGAAAGAGTAGGAAATACTCTGAAATTAGTAGGTATAGGTAAGAACTTTCTCAATGGAACCCCAGCAGCAGAGCAACTAAGAGATAGCATAGATAAATGGGACTTCATAAAACTAAAAAGCTTCTGCTCAACAAAAGAAATGGTCTCTAAACTGAAGAGAACACCCACAGAGTGGGAGAAAATATTTGCCAGCCACACATCAGACAAAGGTCTGACAACCAGAATATATAGGGAACTTAAAATACTAACTTCTCCCAAAATTAATGAAACAATAAAGAAACGCACAAGTGAACTAAACAAAACTTTCTCAAAAGAAGAAATTCAAATGGCCAAAAAACACATGAAAAAATGCTCACCATCTCTAGCAATAAAGGAAATGCAAATTAAAACCACACTAAGATTCCTCCTCACACCTGTTAGAATAGTTATCATTAGCAACACCACCAACAACAGGTGTTCACGAGGATGTGAGTAAAAAGGAACCCTCTTACACTGTTGGTGGGAATGTAAACTAGTACCACCACTCTGGAAAAAATTTTGGAGGCTACTTAAAAAGCTAAACATTGATCTTCCATTTGATCCAGCAATACTACTCTTGGGGTATCCCCAAAAGACTGTGACACAGGTTACTCCAGAGGCATCTGCACACCCATGTTTATTGCAGCACTATTTACAATAGCCATGTTATGGAAACAGCCAAAATGCCCCAGCACTGACGAATAGATTTTAAAAATGTGGTATTTATACACAATTGAAATTTATGCAGCCATGAAGAAGAACAAAATGTTATCATTTGCAGGTAAATGGATGGAATTGGAGAACATCACTCTGAGTGAGTTTAGCCTGGCCTTGCCACTGAGCACATGCTCAGCCCAGTTATAATTTTTCAAAAGGAATGAATTTACTTGAGTTCCGAATTTTTTTATTTAAGAGGCAGACTCCAAGTTAATCTTTACTATAAGCTGATTATGAAGTTCCCATTGCTTGGAATAAAATAATATGCTCAAATTTTAATATTCTATTTCATGGACATTTTAAATAGTCTCAATAAAACTGGTCTAAAACAGAGGTGATTACGCTCCAACCCATAGAACCACACAACTTCCTAGATTTAAAATACAGATAGACATAGCACTTTTTGAAAGAAATGGAGCAACGACATGATCAGCAGGACCAGATGACAGAGGCAGAGCCACTCCAAGCATTAATTTTAATATCATTATGGTTTCACATATTTGCTTCTTTTTCATTTTACTGGGATCACATTCCAGGTGCCAGAAAAAGTGTGTGGGAGGTGAGATTTACCAGCATTCCTTCACTACCTCTTACCTCTGACACCAGTAACTAATCACTGATAAATTCTTTTCAGTTGTCAAAAAGTTCTCTGTCTTTTCAAGAGAGTATGTGCATGCGTGCATACATGCACCAATGGCGAAGCAATATGTATCTGGATTATGACTCCATGCTAATGCAGGTCCCAATTATTTTGGCAGTGGAAATAAACACTTTATAATATTTTATTCTATATATTCATGGACTTTCAAAATCAGCATTTGGAAAAATTGTCTAACTGTGATTGTCACTAGGCTTTTAATTTATGCCTTGCAAACACTATACCAAAAAAGCTACTATATTATTTCATGGAACTTATCAAAGAACATGTGCTTTAGGTTTCTTTTCACATCACAGTAGTTTTTTGATTTAGGAAAATGATTCATTTTTATATTTATATTCATGAGAGATTAATTGCTTTTCAGTATTTTTATTAGAAGGAATTATAAAACATAAGCACACTTGAATTTTAAAAACTCTGAATTCATCATTAAGTTATTTTAAATCTTCAGAAAAATTTTTCCTTCAAAAAAACATGATGATAAGCTCATTCCAAATGTTTTAAGTTAAATTATAGTAGCATATTTATTTAGTAAATTACATGGAAGATTGTAGATGCTACCTCAGGTTAAGTAACGAATCTTCATAAGTGATTTGTGCTTTTTATATATCCCTACATTTTATTAAATACAATTAGACTGTGCTCAAATATGAATATGGTATTAAGACTTGGGATAAGTGACATGCCTTTCCCACTAGCATATTATTCAAATGATATAGAACCTACTGCTTTTCTGGTCAGAATGATAGATAATGACTTTGTACAAGCTAATTTGAAATTGGATCCTTAATTTACATTCATTTAATTACAAAGCAGCATTATAAAACCCCTACCAAAATAGTTCACATCGCAGTCCACAATGAGGAAGTTTTTATGTGAAAGCACATTCTATAAGCTTGGTCAGTTGCCAGAAGTGGTAGAATTTTGCTGAGCAAGTCATGGCATTATTAGAGGATGCTGGCATAAACAGAAACATAGATCAGTAGATGAAATGGAGGCTAGAAAGAAACCAATAAAGATGGTGTATTTAAAAAGTTGAATGTAGCTTATTAGAATACACGTTTAATAGTTCAGTGTGAGGAAATGACCTTTCATTTCAGCATAAAAGAAACATAATATAATTTATTCCAACTGTGCTTTTTTACAATAATACAGGATTATTTAAGCTTGCTCATGAAAATAATTTTATTGATAAGCTGTCACTAATGATAAATTGATTTTTCATAATACCAAAATGTTGGTTGGTAGAGAACTTACAGAATCAAAGAATTTTAAGAAGAGTTCTGTCAAAAATAAATTTTCAAAAGGAACAAAAGCTATGTCTTCTAGGGGAATAAAACAATAGGGAACCTATGCTAGGAAAAATGTCCCAGCTTGTTATTATGATATTTATAACATCTATTGCAAAACTCAGGCTTTTTTTTTTTTTTGCTGGATGATGAAATTTTATTTTTTACACTTTTTATTTTTTATTCATTTATTCATATGTACATACATGTTTGGGCCATTTCTCTCCCCCACCACCCCTCACTTCCAGGCAGAACCTGTTCTGCCCTTCTCTCCAATTTTGTTGAAGAGAAGACATAAGCAATAATAAGAAAGACAAAGAGTTTTTGCTAGTTGAGATAAGGATAGCTATACAGAGAGATTCCTAGTATTGCTTCCATGCACAAGTGTGTTACAACCCAAATTGATTCATCTCTACCTGACCTTTTTACTAGTTCCTGATCCCCTTCCCATATTGACCTCTGTTGCTTTAAGGTTTCTGTATTAGCTCCTCTGCAGTGGGGACATCAAACGCTTTCATGATTTGGGTTTACTACCTATCCCCATACCTCCCGTATGTGCTCTCCCCTTAGTGTGTGACCCAAGTCCAACAACATTGCTGCATCTGGCCTAGATCTAAAGTCCTCATTTGAGGGAGAACATATGATTTTTGGTCTTCTGAGCCTGGCGACTCTTGTTCAGAATGATGTTCTCCAGTTCCATCTATTTACTTAAGAATAATAAGATTTCATTCTTCTTCATGGCTGAGTAAAACTGCATTGTGCATAAGTACCACATTTTCTTAATCCATTCATCAGTAGTGGGGCATCTTGGCTGTTTCCATAACTTGGCTATTGTGAATAGCACTACAATAAATATGGGTGTGCAGGTACCTCTGGAGTAACCTGTGTTGCATTCCTTTGGGTATATCCCCAGGAGTGGGATTGCTGGGTCATATGGAAGATCTATGTTTAGATTTTTAAGAAGCTTCCATATTTTGTTGTAGAGTGGTTTCACTAGCTTGCATTCCTGCCAGCAGTGTACGAGGGTTCCTTTTTCCCCACATCCTCGCCAACACATGTTGTTGGTGGTGTTTTTGATGATAGCTATTCTAACAGGGGTGATGTGGAATCTTAGTATGGTTTAGATTTGCATTTCCTTTATGACTAGAGGTAGTGAGCATTTTTTCATGTGTTTTTTGGCCATTTGAATTTCTTCTTTTGAGAAAGTTCTGTTTAGTTCACTTGCCCATTTCTTTATTGGTTCATTGAGTTTGGGAGAGTTTAGTTTTTTGAGTTCCCTGTGTATTCTGATTATCAGTCCTTTATCTGATGTATAGCTGGCAAATATTTTCTCCCACTCTGTGGGTAGAAAACTCAGGCTTTGTAACAAGATAACAAGACCATCAGATTTCTAGTAACAATTTACTTGTTCAATTAAAATAATGACACTCTTTTATTTTCACAAAGAATTTATCTATTGAGATGTCAAAACCAGATAGTACTTTGTATGAAGCAGACATCATCCCTTCATAATTTAATACACCATAGGACACATACATTAGTCATAACACTGATGGAAAGAGAAATGGCTGGGATCTCAAATCTTTGACTCTTCCAATCCCATCATGTGGCTTGCTCTTGTGAAAAGATCCTGATGACAATAATACAGCATGGGGAAAAGTGTAGCAAGTGTACAGTGCATTCTAGCTAGAGCTATGGTCACCATCTTTATATAGTTTCAGGATAAATTGGGCTGGATCATATATGAATGAAAATGGCTCTTGGTTTACCAAACTTGCATCCTAGTCTAGGGGCTAGACTAGAATTAAGAAAAGAGGCTTCTTAGTTTTCCTAGAGACTACTCCCAGGTCTTTTCTCTTTCCTTTGCTTTTTGGTTTTACAAAGAGAAAATCTGCCCTGAAAAGCCTAAACTGTCTTCTATGTAAGCAACTAACTTCACATGTTCACTTGACTTTTGAAAAGAAAAAAAAGAGTATGGGGTCTCTCAAGTTGGAAAGAGTTCATCTTATCATACCTTTCATGTGAGAGAACACCTGGACCTTAAACTTTTACTTCTTTGCTTCTCACACCAAAAACACTGCCTCCCTCTCCCTCTCCTTTTCCCTCTCCCTTTCCCTCTCCCATGTTCTTTACCCTTCTTAGAGTGTTGTTCCTTCTTGAAGATAGTTATTGGAGAAACAGTTGACCTTTCCCAGCAGTTAGAATATGCCACTAACAATAATCAGACCTAAACCTCTTGTTTAAGTTATTCTTCTTAATACAAGGATGCAAGTTCTATCTAATATTTCATCAACCTGGTGCATATAAAGTACCAGGAACTGAAATTTTTGTACTTCTATGTCCACTTCCATCATCTGGTTGTTACTTTATAATAATCAATTTATTTCCTCCATATGGAATGTGCACATTGTGGCATATGTTTGGGAAAATATCAACTTGTTAATTGGTCTGACTTTTGAAAAACTAGTTCTACAGCCATTCTCTGCAATGCAACTACTCGTCCATTCTCTGTTTCTATCAACACATATCTGCTGAGCATAACTACTTACTTGTATGGCTTCAAAATTGGCTTCTACCTTCAAAAACAATGTAGTATTTAAGATTAATGTATTATATAAACAATTTATAAATAATAAATAGTATAATAAATATTAAGATGCATAGAAAACATGTGAAATGTATGTTAGAAAGAAGGGCTACTATCCTAGAGGAAAATGAATATGAAATATGAAAGAAGTATGATTTTAAAGAGAAACTTTTCCAGGTGTGGTGTCATACACCTATAACCCTAGCACTCAGGAGGTTGAGGCAGGAGAGCGTTCTTGGATAACCTTGGCTACACAGCAAGACCCTGTCTCAGAAAAAAACAAATTTTTTCCAAAAATTTTAAAATAAAACTTAAAAATAGAAACTTGAATATATGTAGGATTTCATAATAGCTGAATTCCACAATTCAGTCTAATCTAGAGAATGTAAATATATAGTTTGAGAATAAGCAGTATCAGCACCACCTGGGAACTTGTTAGAAATGTAAATCATCAGGCCTTACCTTAGGTTTAGTGAGTCATAAATTCTGGAGGTAAAGCTGAGCAATCTGCAATTTATCATCTTTCCACATAATTCTCATGCAGTTTGAAGATCATTGATCTAATCAATCAATAAGCCTGTATTTATCAATTGACACAAAATAGACACTTAGAAAACAGACACAATTGTTATTCAAAAAATTCCACTAGAATTAGAGTAGTAATCTTACCAAGCATACTATAAAAGAAACCTCAAAACACAAAGTCATTGCTAGGGCACAAGGGACTTATGTCAGGTGCCAAAGTCCAACATGGCATAATGACAGATAGAGACTATAGAGACCTCCTACCTGAGAGAAGAGTTCCAAGGTATACAAAGTGGGATTTTATTAATCTTCCCCTTTGTCAACATGCACACTATCATTCCTTTGGTCCAGATGGCAACCAGTTTTAAGAAATCAGAAAAGATACCAGATCAGAGAGTCAGAAACTATCAAAATCCTATATAGCCTGATGTTGTCCAATATCAGAAAAGAGTCATTTCACATGTTTTTATGCATCTTTATAATTGTTTATGGCAAGAAAGCCAATCCCATAAGAAATATTCTTCATGGGTGTAAGCAGAAGTCCCCAAAATGTCCACCGTAACAACATGTAAGGAAATATATAGGCACCAACATGAAGGCATTAAGGATGGGAAGCTGAGAAAGCTGTGCTGATATGTATTTGATAAATGTCCCATGTAGTAGATAACTGTTTGCCACTGTGCCCTGGTTAATTTTAAAGTTATCCTGACCCCAAGTGACTGGATGCTCTATAATGCACTGACATTAATAAATAATTGCTATTGATATTAAGTCCTTCTGAAGGAATGCCTGATTGAGTCTCTTTGTCAAATAAGTGAGATATGAAGCATTTACATTATCTAGTAGACTCTTCTGTTCTTTATGAGAGAATTTTCTTTTGGCAGGACTACGGTTTGAACTCAGGGCTTCAAGTCTGGAAATCAGGCATTCTACCGCTTGAGCCACACCTCCAGTCTGAGAGGATTTTTTTTATTATGAAAGTAATGTGTGCCTCTTATTTTAAAATTTCAAAAATTATAGAAATATCTATATCTACATAGATATAGATACATGTATCAGAGTAAAAGTAAAATCTTTCTACTTTATCTCATTCACCATTAACAGTTTGGTGTATATGTCTATGTCTATCTATCACAAAAATAGATTTTTCTACCAGTGTCTAGTCCCACCACAGAGCCAGTAACAGGACTTTTTCTTCTATATCACCATCATCCCACTGTTTGGGGAACTTATCAGAGTCTTAGGCTACTGCCAAGAAGTATTCAGAAGGACTCGTTTGGATGGGACCCAGAAAAACCCAATGCCTACTTCTGCTGGGTGAGGAGCAGTGAGGACCACAGTCATACCTTAAAACAAAATATCATCTCATAGATAAAAGATGATATGACTCCCTGGCATAGTCATGCTCTTTTGATTAGTGATGAATGGTGGTATTGATTCAGTTTTCATTTGGCTCCCTGACAGTCCTCACCAACAGAATATTAGTGTTCCTCAGTGCTGATTCTATCCTCTCAGCCATACTCCCCATAGATCTAATCTGTCAGTCTCTAGGTTATGACCACCTCCAAGGACTTGTTCTCTTCCCTCTATACACACTCCTGTTCATGACTCTAACCTAATCTCTTCTCAGGACTGGGAGTGGAATGGATAGATAAGCTGCTTTCTCCGATTTTTCTCAATGTTTTGCTCTCCAGAGGACCTTCCCTCTTGTTTCTCAACAGATTCAGCTGTTGAGAAAAAAGCAAAATGAAATAAAAACAACAAAGAGACCAGGCACTGGAAGCTCGTGCATGCAATCCTAGGTACTTTGGGAGACTGAGATAGGAGGATCACAGTTTAAGGCCAGGTGGGGTTCATGAGACTCCGTCTCCAAAACATCCAGAGCAAAATGGACTGAAGGTATGGCTTAAGTGGTAGAGCGCCTGCTTTGGATGATAAGGAACCCAATCAGATTTCTAGATATCAAAGGTGAGGGGTCCCTGACTTATTAGGGTTCTTGGGTAAAATTGGATTTTGTAAAGAAGTACACAGATGGATCTGGTAAAAAGTTCAGTTCAGAAGCCTAACTAAAGTTTGGCCAGGCAAAGAATCTTTATTAATAACCATCATAATATGCCAGTGAAGTAAGTCTTATTGTTAGTTTTGCTGTTGTTTTTTCTGTTGAGTGTCAGAGAATAGTACCCCAAAGTTGAAAGCCTCAGAACCAGACACAGAAACAAAGATTTCCTCTGATCTCCTGCCCTCTTGTCTCCTGCTTCATTTTCTACCTCCAAAACATACCATAGAAACTATAATTTCTTTCAGCTAGGCAGATTATACAAATTAGAACTCTTTTTAGTCAAAACTTGCCACAAGCTCTCAAATATTACTTATATCTTCCCTTGCCTTTCTGTTTTGTAGCTGGCCTTAAAGAAATTCTCTATCTGGGTGCTAGTGGCTCACACCTATAATCCTAACTACTCAAGAGACTGAGATCTGGAAGATTGCCAGCCTGGGCAAATAGTTTGTGAGACCCCCATCTCCAAAATAAACAGAGAAAAATGTACTGGAGGTGTGGCTCAAGCAGTAGAGCTCCTGATTTGCAAGCACAAAGGCCTGAGTTCAAACCCCAGTCCCACAAAAGAAAAGTGCATATTAACCCTTTCCCTTTTCATTCTTGCTATTAACCATGCCAATTTACATCCAAACTATGCACTTGGTTCTGAATGACTAGGAAGAGAGTCAAGAAGTTCAGAAAGAGAATGGAAGCAAAAGCACAAAGATGAAGTTCAATGTGAGTCAATGCCCTGTATAGCTATCCTTATCTCAACCAGCAAAACCCCTTGTTCCTTCCTATTATTGCTTATACTCTCTCTACAACAAAATTAGAGATAAGGGCAAAATAGTTTCTGCTGGGTATTGAGGAGGGGAGCGGGAGGGGGTGGAGTGGGTGGTAAGGGAGGGGGTGGGGGCAGGGGGGAGAAATGAACCAAGCCTTGTATGCACATATGAATAATAAAAGAAAAATGAAAAAAAAAAAAATCTTCTCATTGTTAACTCCTCAAAAAAAAAAAAAAAAAAAAAAAAACAAAGATGAAGTTCAATGTCCTATTCTTATAAGCACTACATATAGAAAAGCTTCACGACATCATCATATCATTACATTCTATTCATTGCCATAATAGAGTTAAACAGTTCTCTTACTGATGCACACAATTAAAGGAAAAAAATAAGTTGTGTTTGCACAGACTTTTTTTTCTGTAAGAAAATCCTGAGAGTGGAAATGCTGAATCAAAGGGTATGTAATAATTAAATTAAAAGATTAGTATTAAATTGCCTTCCAGAAGGATTTACCAGTACACTTTGATAAATAGTATATGAGAGGACCAGTGATGGATACTAACATTTGTATCAATATTTGCCAGTCTAATAGGTGAAAATATCTAACTTTTAAAAATTCTATTTTACTATTAACAGGTTAAAGATATTTTCATATGTGTAGGAGCCACTTATACTACTTCTTTCATGACTTGTCTGCTCATATCCTTTGTGTACATTTGATTTGGTTGTTATTCCTTTACTTACTGATATGTTGTAGCTCTATATGTATATGGATATTAACCATTCAGATGTTGTACATTGCCCTTATATTACAAATATTTTTCTAGTTTGAACTTGTATTTTCCTATTACTTACAGAATCTTTTACTATGCAATGATTATTTCATTTAACAAACATTTATTGGGAAGTTACTACATGCTGGTCACTAGTCTGAGCTTGTAGGGACATAGTGGTGAGTAAGATAGATAATTTCCCTGCACTCAGGGAGCTTACATTCTCAGAGCCCATAGATAGGAGGATGGAAGCAAGAGACCAGCCCAGGGCAAAAACTGAGACTTTACCTGAAAAATAGCTAGAACAAAAGAGGACAAAAAAAAGAGCTTATATTCTAATGGAGAAGTAAGAAAATAAACAAGTAAACAAGAGATGTATAGACTATGATATGTGATGAAAATAAACAGGGTGGCAAGGAATAAATAGGAGCAAAAGGTCAGCGAAGGTCTTACTGACATGACACATGTGCTATGACCCAACATATGCAAATGAGAAAGGAAGTGAAAGTGGAGGTGGGCTACAGGGTAGAGAAAAGTTGGGATAATGGGACAGTCCTCCAAAGGACCAAGGCAGGACAGTTTGATGTGTTCAGGACAAAATGAAGAGCCTGGTTACTAGAGTCGACTAAGAAACAAACAAAATGACAAGAATAAGGTTGAAGAGGAGGGTAGATGCCAGGTGACACAAGATTCTTTCATTCTAAGAACAACAGAGTCACTGAAGAATTTTAGGTATGGAGTGGTACGATTGTTTTTTTTTTACCTGATACTAGAGCTTGAACTCATGGCCTACACCTTGAGCCACTCCACCAGCCCTTCTTTGTGATGGGTTTTTTCGAGATAGGGTCTCCCAAACCGCAATCCTCCTTATCTCTCCCTCCTGAGTACCTAAGATTACAGGCATGAGCCACCAGTGCCTGGCAGTATGATTTAATTTATGTTCTTAAACTTCGCTTTTTCAGCTATGCAGAGAATGAGGTACCCCATCTCTTTTCTAACACAAACCTCTGAAAATATGGCAAAAAACGGCCTCTTCAAGACAAGATTCTTGAATTTTTTTTAATTTATTTTTTTCTTTTATTTATATGTGCATACAATGTTTGGGTCATTTCTCCACCTTTCCCCCCACCCCCGCCCTTGCCCCCCACCCCTTCATTTCCCCCCCACCCCCTCGCTGCCAGGCAGAAACTATTTTGCCCTTATCTCTAATTTGGTTGAAGAGAGAGTATAAGCAATAATAGGAAGGACCAAGGGTTTTTGCTAGTTGAGATAAGGATAGCTATATAGGGAGTTGTCTCCCATTGATTTCCTGTGCATGTGTGTTACCTTCTAAGTTAATTCTTCTTTTTTTTTTTAATTTTTATTTTATTCAAATGTGCACACATTGTTTGGATCATTTCTCCCATCTTCCCCCCACCCCTTCCTTTGACACCCCCCACTCCATCCCTCTCCCCCCTTACCCCTCGCTACCAGGCAGACTATTTTGCCCTTATCTCAAATTTTGTTGAAGAGAGAGTATAAACAATAATAAGAAGGACCAAGGCTTTTTGCTAGTTGAGATAAGAATAGCTATACAGGGAGTTGACATGCATTGATTTCCTGTACATGTGTGTTACCTTCTAAGTTAATTCTTCTCAAACTAACCTTTTCTCTAGTTCCTGGTCCCCTTCTCCTATTAGCCTAAGTTGCTTCAAAGTATCTGCTTTAGTTTCTCTGTGTTGAGAACAACAAATGCTATCTAGTTTTTTAGGTGTCTTACCTATCCTCATACCTACCTTGTGTGTCTCGCTTTATCATGTGATCAAAGTCCAAATCCCTTGTTGTGTTTGCCCTTGATCTAATGTCCACATATGAGGAAGAACATACGATTTTTGGTCTTCTGGGCCAGGCTAACCTCACTCAGAATGATGTTCTCCAATTCCATCCAATTACCTGTGAATGATAACATTTCGTTCTTCTTCATGGCTGCATAAAATTCCATTGTGTATAAATACCACATTTTCTTAATCCATTCGTCAGTGGTGGGGCATCTTGGCTGTTTCCATAACTTGGTTATTGTGAATAGTGCTGCAATAAACATGGGTGTGCAGGTGCCTCTGGAGTAAGCTGTGTCACAGTCTTTTGGGTATATCCCCAGGAGTGGTATTGCTGGATCATATGGTAGATGAATGTTTAGCTTTTTAAGTAGCCTCCAAATTTTTTTCCACAGTGGTTGTAGTAGCTTATATTCCTACCAGCAGTGGAAGAGGGTTCCTTTTTCCGCTTATCCTGGCCAACACCTGTTGTTAGTGGTGTTGCTAATGATGGCTATTCTAACAGGAGTGAGGTGGAATCTTAGTGTGGTTTTAATTTGCATTTCCTTTAAGGCTAGAGATGGTGAGCATTTTTTCATGTGTTTTTTGAGCATTTGAATTTCTTCTTTTGAGAAAGTTCTGTTTAGTTCACTTGCCCTTTTCTTTATTGGTTCATTAATTTTGGGGGAAGTTAGAATTTTAAGTTCCCTATATATTCTGGTTGTCAGTCCTTTGTCTGATGTGTGGCTGGCAAATATTTTCTCCCACTCTGTGGGTGTTCTCTTCAGTTTAGAGACCATTTCTTTTGTTGAGCAGAAGCTTTTAAGTTTTATGAAGTCCCATTTATCTATGCTATCTCTTAGTTGCTCTGCTGCTGGGGTTCCATTGAGAAAGTCTTGCCTATACCTATTAGTTCCAAAGTATTGCCTACTCTTTCTTGTACCAACTTTAGAGTTTGGGGTCTGATATTAAGATCCTTGATCCATTTTGAGTTAATATTGGTATAGGGTGATAAACATGAATACAGTTTCAGTTTTTGCAGAATGCTAACCAGTTTTTCCAGGAGTTTTTGTTGAAGAGGCTATCTTTTCTCCATCATATGTTTTTAGTGCCTTTGTCAAAGATAAGTTGGTTATAGCTGTGTGGCTTCATATCCAGGTTCTCTATTCTGTTCCACTGGTCTTCATCTCTGTTTCTGTGCCAGTACCATGCTGTTTTTATTGCTATTGCTTTGTAATGTAGTTTGAAGTTGGGTATTGTGATACCTGCATCATTGTTCTTTTTACTGAGTATTGCCTTGGCTAATCCTGGCTGCTTGTGTTTCCATATAAATTTAACAGTAGATTTTTCAATCTCTTTGATGAATGTCATTGGGATTTTGATAGGAATTGTGTTAAATATGTAGATTGCTTTTGGGAGTACAGATATTTTTACTATGTTGATTCTACCAATCCATGAGCATGGGAGATCTCTCCACTTTCTATAGTCTTCCCCAATCTCTTTCATCAGAAGTTTATAGTTTTCCTTGTAGAGCTCATTCAATTCCTTTGTTAAGTTTACACCTAGGTATTTGATTTTTTTTGAGGCTATTGTAAGCGGTATTGTTTTCATATATTCTTTCTCAGTTTGTTCATTATTAGTGTATAGAAATGCTAATGATTTTTCTATGTTGATTTTGTATCCTGCTACCTTGCTATAGATATTGATGGTGTCTAGGAGCTTTTAAATAGAGTTTTTTGGGTCTTTAAGGTATAGGATCATGTCATCTGCAAAGAGGGATATTTTGACAGTTTCTTTACCTATTTGTATTCCTTTTATTCCTTCTTCTTGCCTAATTGCTCTGGCTACAAAATCCAGTCCTATGTTGAATAGGAGTGGAGATTGTGGGGATCCTTCTCTCATTCCTGATTTTAGAGGGAATGGTTTCAGTTTTTCTCCATTAAGGATAATGCTGGCTGTAGGTTAACATATATGGCTTTTATAATGTTGAGGTACTTTCCTTGTATTCCTAGTTTTCTTAGAGCTTTTATCATGAAATGATGTTGGATCTTATCAAAGGCTTTTTCTGCATCTATTGAGATGATCAAGTGGTTTTTGTCTTTGCTTCTGTTAATGTGGTTTATTACATTTATTGATTTTCGTATGTTGAACCACCCCTGCATCCCTGGGATGAAGCCTACTTGGTCGTGGTGAATAATCTTTTTGATGTGTTGTTGAATTCGATTTGCCATTATTTTATTGCTGAATTTTGCATCAATATTCATTAAGGAGATTGGCCTATAGTTCTCCTTTTTGGAGGTGTCTTTGCCTGGTTTTGGGAAAAGTGTAATACTGTCTTCATAAAATGTATTAGGCTGTTTTCCTTCCCTTTCTATTTCATGGAACGGTTTAAGGAGTGTTGGTATTAGTTCTTCTTTAAAGGTCTGATAGAATTCCACAGAGAATCCATCAGGTCCTGGACTTTTTTTTTTGGGAGACTCTTGATTTCTGCTTCAAATTCATGTTGTGTTATAGATCTATTCAGGTGATTAATTTCCTCTTGGTTCAGTTTTAGATGATCATAAATATCTAGAAATCTGTCCATTTCATCAAGATTTTCAAATTTATTTGAACATAGATTCTCAAAGTAGTCTCTGATGTTTTCCTGGACTTCCATATTATCTCCCCTTTTGCATTCCTGATTTTACTGATTTGGGTTTTTTCTCTCCTCATTTTAGTCAGGTTTGCCAGGGGTCTGTCAATCTTGTTTATTTTTTCAAAGAACCAACTTTTTGTTTCATTAATTCTTTGTATGGTTTTTTTGGTTTCTATTTCATTGATTTCAGCTCTTATTTTTATTATTTCTCTTCTTCAATTTGTTTATAGATTTGCTTGTTCTTGTTTTTCTAGGAGTTTGAGATTTATCATTAGGTCATTGATTTGAGATCTTTCAGTCTTTTTAATATATGCACTCATGGCTATAAACTTTCCTCTCAGTACTGCCTTTGCTGTGTCCCATAGATTCCGGTAGGTCGTGTTTTCATTTTCATTGACTTCCACGAACCTTTTAATTTCCTCTTATATTTCACCAATGACCCATTGTTCATTAAGCAATGAGTTATTCAGGTTCCAGCTGTTTGCATGTTTTTTGTCTTTATTTTTGTTGTTGAGTTCTAGTTTTATTGCATTGTGATCGGATAGAATGCATGGTATAATTTCTATTTTCTTATATTTGCTGAGGCTTGCTTTGCCCTAGGTTATAAGCTATTTTGGAGAAGATTCTGTGAGCTGCTGAGAAGAATATATATTGTGTAGAAGTTGAATGAAATGTTCTGTACATATCAACTAGGTCCATTTGATCTATGGTATGTTTTAGTCTTGGATTTCTTTATTGATTTTTTGTTTGGATGACCTATCTATTGATGATAATGGGGTGTTGAAGTCTCCCACAACCACTGTGTTGGAGTTAATATATGCTTTTAGGTCCTTTGGGGTATGTTGATGAAATTGGATGCATTGACATGGGTGCATATAGGCTGATAATTTTTATTTCCTTTTGGTCTATTTCCCCTTTTATTAGCATGGAATGTCCTTCTTTATCTCATTTGATCAATGTATGTTTGATGTCTACTTTGTCAGAGATAAGTATTGCTACTCCTGCCTGTTTTCAGGGGCCACTGGCTTGGTAAATCTTCTTCCAGCCTTTTATCCTAAGCTTATGGTTATTTCTATTCGGGAGATGGGTCTCCTGTAAGCAACAAATTGTTGGATCTTCCTTTTTAATCCATTTCGTCAAATAGTGCCTTTTGATGGGGGAATTAAGTCCATTAACATTAAGTGTTAGCATTGACAGGTATCTGGTGATTCCTGTCAGTTGTCTTTTTTTTGTTTTTCAGGGAGTTGACTCACATTAATTTCCTGTACATGTGTGTTACCTTCTAGGTTATTTCTTCTTGATCATTTAGTTGTCTTAGTTGTTTGAGGGTTTGATTGTGTGTAGCTAAATCGATATTACTCTCTACTTTCTTGCTTTTTCTTTTCCTGTTTGGTGCTGCCTGCCCTTTCATGGTTATGTTGCATTTCACTTTCTGTGTGCAGAATCCCTTGAAGAATCTTTTGTAGTGGCGGCTTTCTGGTCACATATTGTTTTAGTTTCTGCTTATCATGGAAGACTTTTATTTCTCCATCTATTTTGAATGATAGTTTTGCATGGTAGAATATCCTAGGGTTGAAGTTATTTTCATTCAGTGCCCAGAAGACCTCACCCCAAGCTCTTCTTTCTTTTAATGTGTCTGTTGAGAAGTCTGCTATGATTTTGATGGGTTTAGCTTTGTATGTTATTTGTTTTTTCTCTTACAGGCTTCAATATTCTTTCTCTAGTCTCTGTACTTTATTTTAATGATTTTACATCATGGGGTAGTTTTATTTTGGTCAGGTCTGTTTGGAGTTCTGAAGGTTTCCTGTACCTGAATGGGCATACTTTTCTCTAGATTTGGGAAATTTTCTGTTATTATTTCATTGAATATATTATGCATTCCTTTTGCTTGCAACTCTTCTCCTTCAATGCCCATGATTCTCAGGTTTCATTTTTTGATGGAGTCAGTAAGTTCTTGCATTTTCTTTTCACAGGTCTTGAGTTGTTGAACTAATAGTTCTTCGGTTTTTCCTTTAATTACCATTTCATCTTCAAGTTCTGAGATTCTGTCTTCTACTTGTTCTAGTCTGGTGGATTGGCCTTCCATTTTGTTTTGCATTTCGGTTTCATTCTTTTTTCTGAGGTTTTCCATATCCTGAGTTTTTTCCTCTTTAATATTGTCTATTTTCATCCTGAGTTCATTTATCTCTTTATTTATCGTGTTCTTTGTTTCACTTTGGGGTTTATAAAGTGCTTCTATGGTTTTTTTTATTTGTTCTTGTGCTTTCTCAAATTCTCTATTTATGTTTTCTTGGAATTTCTTGAGTGTCTCCTGCACATTTTGGTTGACCATATCCAGTATCATCTCTATAAAATTTTCATTGATTACTTGCAGGATTTCTTCTTTCTGAGTGTTCTTGTGGGCTTTATTGGATTCTTTGGCATAGTTTATCTTCATTTTGTTAGAGTCTGTATCTGTGTATCTGATTTCTTCATTTCCCTCTGGTTCCTGTACTAATTTATTGTTGGGGGGAAAATGATTTTCCTCTTTTTTCCGTCTTCCCATCATTGCCCTTGCTATTGTTACTGTTCCTAAACTGTGTGTAATTCTGTATTGTCTAGCTTGTAATAATAACAATGGTGATATCTAGAATGGAAGGGTGAAAGGAGAAGAAAAGCAAAGAAAGTAAAGAAAAAGGGAAAAAACAAAACAAACAAACAAGAAAACCCCAACCAAACAAAAAAAAAAAACAGAGCCAAAGAAATAAACAGGGAGAGATAGTGTACTAATCAACAGTAAGCTAACAGGCATTATTAGACAGAAAGAGGATAATGAAAATAATAATTTTTTAAAAAGACAAAAAAATACAAGTTCAAATGCAATAAAGTTTCAGTCTTAATAATTTTGGTGTTAGTACTTCAGCCTTTAGTCCTGAAGACTTCTCAGTGTCTGTGAAGTAGTTCTGTCATTTTCTCATCAAAGGGGAAAAAACAAAACAAAAAAAACAAAAAACAACAACAACAAAAAATCCCAAGTTCAAATGCAATACAGTTTCAGTTAGTCCTTCAGCATCCAGTGTTGTTGTCTCATCAAAGCAAGAGAAAAAAAAGGGGAGGAGTCTGGAGACAGCTTTGTGAATGTCTATCTGACATTGCAGCTCACATGCCTCCTCCTGTCAGCCTTCTGCTGCTGCAGGCTTTGTTTTTTTAGAGTTCTCCTGGACACATGTCCCTTTTGTTTTCTCCAGTATACAGCCCTACCTGCCTTTTGCAATTGCCATCTTTTTTGCATGAGGAGTGGCCTTCCCCCCCTTCCGGTGGCACTTTCCACATGACAGCCACAGTTACAAGCTTTCCCCTCTCCTAGGTTGCTGGGCGGGTGCCTGCCATCTCTGGCCGGCTTGTTTATTTACAGTCTACCTGAGAGATTGCCCCTCCCCCACTCTCCAGGGCTGGGGCGCTCCACCCTCTCTGTTATGTCTTTTTTTTTAAATTCAGCTGCTTGTTTATTATTCAGTTTGGTTTTTTCCCTTTTTTATTCCCCCTGAGTGGGGGTCAGTCTGTCCAGGGGGCTATGCTGATCTTGCCCAGGGTTGTCTGTGGGAGTATCACATGCTGCTTAGCTCACCTGGTGGTCTGCATCTTCCCAAGCAGTCTGGAAGCTGGTGTCTGGCAGCGCAGGAGCCCTCCTGGCTTCTCTGTTTAATGTGGAGTGGGGATGTTATGTGTGGGCTGAGGGTGTGGAGGAGTAGGAGTTTTGTCTCTTCTTGGTGGTTTTTCCTGCAAGGTGTATTTCCAGCGTCTCTCCAAGATTTTACTTTAGGAAGCACGTTTTCTGCTTCCTCCCTCTAGTCACCATCTTGGAATCTCCTCCTGAATCTTTTGACTGTGCTAAAAGTCACTTTAGACCAGGCAAAGTGGTACACACCTATAATCCCAGCTACTAAGGAAGCCATAGGTAGGAGGATCGTGGTCTAAAGCTGACCCTGGGCAAAAATACAAGACCCTACCTGAAAAAATAGCTAAAGCAAAAAGGGCTGGGGTTATGGCTTAAGTTGTAGAGCACTTGCACTACACCCTGTGTTCAAACCCCAGCACTGCACAAAACAAAAAGCAGTCACTTCCTATGCCATCAGAGCACTGTGCACAAACCTTTACCAAAGCATTTAATACATTATATTTAATATATATCATTCATGTTTGTTTCTATTAGACCATATGCTCTATGATGTAGATGATTACGTCTTATTCATCTATATGACAAAAGCCTAGATTAATATATGGCTTTAGTAGGTACTTAATTATTAATTATTCTGGAATTGAAAGAATGGATATTAAACTTTACCTAAGGCATCTATTGAGATACTAATTTATTTTAATCTAATGATGTCATAGATAATTGTTTGCCTTAGGAAAAACATACCTCTACATTCCTGAAACAAGCCTATGTAGTTATGATAGATTATTTTCACATAATACCAAATTTGATCTACTAATAGCTTATATAGTTATTTTTCATCTATATGTGATTTTGGTATATCTTGATCACATTTTGGGGTCGGGGTTATTCTATCTATAAAATATATTGAGTAAGTGCACAGTTAGGGTTCTTAATTTCAAGCAGCAGAAAGTGATTGAGGTTAATGTAAACAGAGTTTACTGGAAGAATACTAGATAATTTACAGAATTCAAAGGAAGCTCAAAGACCCAGGTTCGGTATGAATGCAGGCTTTACAGGAGGATGGGGTCAGCACTACAGTCCTGGCTGTATGTGGTGCCACTGGAATAGTCTGTTGAGCTCAGCTCTGGAATTGCCACCATTGAATATTGGATGTTGCAGTCAAACTCACTGTACTGTCAGAAGAAGGAAGTCTCTCCTTTTCCTGCCTCTTGGTTTTAAAGCCCAAGCCTGGAAATAAGAGACTATGAAGGGTTTAGCCCAGACCGTATCTCTGTATCACAGGGTTGGAGGCAGAGGTGATGAGCATCTAGACTTTTCAGTTCCTATAGAAAAAAGTATACTCTGCCTTCTCTTTATAGTCACATGGTGGGGAAGTCCTCAAACATCAAAAGGAAATTTGGATGCTGGACAGCCACAAAACACACTCAAGAACCCCTCCCAAAAGAGCAAAACAAAAGTCTGTTTCAGATGCTTATAATCATTTTGATAACCTTGAAGAGCACATTGTATGGGAATTTGCCTATAAATTTGCAAAGGCCGAGAAAATTTCCTGGAAGAAATTCTCAAATACCCATGTTTTAATTTTTGGCTATTGCTCTTCTCAAGTTATCTATAATTTTTTTAAAAATTATTTTCCAAATGTCCAAAAATAAAAGTACACAAAGCAAAAAGTCAATAGCTTAGATATATAGAGAGTAAAACAGTGCTTTTTATCCCTTCCCTGCCAGAGTTGACTTTTAGTGACCATTTCATAGAGAATGCATTTTCATAGAGAATGTGTACATAAATACACTATTTGTAGTTTTGTTTTTACAAAAAGTAGTGTTATTCTAAACATACTCCCCAGATTTTGTTTCACTTAATAACGAAGCAAGGTCATTATACCTTTATGTAGAGAGATACCACATTATTTAAAGGACTTTATGATTGTCTATTGCATGCATTACCATAATATACTTCGTTAATAGTGTCTTGATGGATGTTTAAATTTTCAGTTTCTTGGTATTACATATTATAATGTGATGAATATGCTTTTATCCATATTTTCATATTTAATATACTTGATAGAGATTAATAATGGTATGTTGAGCTTTTATTACTTTGTTTCTGTTTACGTCTCTTTTTATTTCTAACATCATGATCATATGTTTAATGAATTTTGATGTTACTTTTTAGTGAATAAAGTTCATGGCTAAAATATCTTCATTTTATTATGTTTTTAAGTCAAGATAAACTTATTTGGTGTCATATTTGTTCTTAAATTATATTTTATCTGACACCAATATTGCTATTAGTCTTCATTTTGTGACTGTCATATACATATTCACTCATCCATTTATTTTTGTAATTTCTCATTGGCTGAGCTTTTGAAGTATCTCCAAGAAGAAGGACCACTCCCTTTGACTCACAATTTTCCTCTTCCATGATCCTGTCTCCCTGTAGTTGGAAGAGACAAACAGTTCTGCACAACAGCACCATTCTCAAAAGAGGTCTGTAAGGATTAGACATAGTACTTCTTAATGTTTACATGTGCCAAAATAAAAGCTTTTAAAATCAGTTAGCCAAATAAGTGGAAGAAATAACAGCAACATAGATAGAACCTATCAGGTGTGGGACTTTAGTAACTAACTCCTTTCAGAGCCATGCATGATGGTGTATGCCTGTAATCCAAGCACTCAGGGGACTGAAGCAGGAAGACTGAGAATTTGAGGCCAACCCGAGCTACACAATGAGACCCTCTCTCAAATAAGTAAATAAATAAGTTAAAAGTTAATAAATAATTCCTTCCTACACACTTGTAGGAAGGTACCTCACAAATTTAACACATAAAGGTAATGTTTCCTGGAACCCTTCCCTTGTCCCACCTCTCAGCATGTTTCTGATTACAGTCACAATGCCTAACTATCGCTTTTTTCCTTTTTTTCCTTTTTGGTGGCACTGGGGTGGCACTCAGGGCTTACATGCTTGTTAGGCAGGCACTTTTACCACTTAAGCCACTCCACCAGCCCTTTTTGTGATGAGATTTTTCAAGATAGGGTCTCTCCAATTAATTTCCGAGGGTTGAGTTCAAACCACAATCCGCCTGCTTTCTGCCTCTTGAGCAGCTAGGATTACAGGGCTGAGCTACTGGCTCCAGGCTCAACTCCTGCTTTTTACTTCGCTTCCCTGATTCTTTGATTAGACTCCTTATATGGACTCTTTGGTTCACCATACCAACTTTGTTCCCATGGTTCCATGCTCTGTAGGCCCAAGCCAGACCTACCCTCCCCCCATGCCAAGCCATAGCTTAACGAAGCTTCCTTAAATCTAGGATGTTCAGTATAACAGTCGTCTGAGATGGCAAAAGTTCTGGCATTTATATAAGTACACAAGAAATTTGAAAAAGAATACAATCATTTATCTCTCCTGCCTTCTGATCCAAGCAGGACTGACTATGCCACTACATTAGAATACAAAAAATGGGCCCTCTACCATCTTTGCAACCTAGTCCATGAAAGATTTCATATTTAGTCCATTACACAGTACCGTTCCTGAACTTCCCCATCTTTTGTATGCTAGTTTATAATTTGTGAGCATTTCTGTCTTCATCACTAGGCTGAAAGCGCCAGTGTCATATCCCCACTTCTATTCCCCAAGTGGCCTAGTAGAGTATTTTACATGTGTAGACACTCAACAATTATGTAAAATAAATAAGGAAATAATAGAACAAACAATGGGGAAAAGAGAAGAGAACCTATAATAGGAGGAAATGACTATTCAAGAATTGCATTTATTAACAAAATGTAGTATACAATGAAATTTTATTCAGCCATAAAGAAGAGTGAAATTTTGTCATTTGCAGGTAAATGGATAGAACTCAAGAATATCATCTTAAGTGAAATTAGCCAGTTCAGAAAGCCAAAGGCCACATGTTTTCTCTCATATGTGGAATATAGACTCTATACAAATACAAGCAATATTATGAAAAACAGGTCACACTAAGGGGAGGTCACATACAAGACGGGGGAGTAAAAGAAGATAGTTAAGAAAGTAAATATGGTTGATGTACTTTCTATACAAGAATGAATATAGAATTTTTAAACCTGTTGAAATCACCATAAGAAGGGGATTAAGGTAGAAAGAAGAAAAATAGAGGGAATGAACCAATTCAGTTATAATACATATATTACAAGTAAATGTCACAATGAAACTCTCTGTATAGCTATCTTAAACAAACAAAAATGTCATTTTTCAAAAATAGAGAACAGGAAGATAAAACAGGTCCTGTTTGAGGGTTGGCACAGTGGAAGGGGGAAAGATATAAGGAAAGAGTGCAGGAGGGTGAATATAGTGGAAATATTATGTACTTATGTTTGAAAATGGAAAAATAAGAACTGGTGAAACTATTCCAGGAATGGGGGAGGATAAAGGAGATGGATAAAGGGAGTGAATTCAACTATGAAATATTGTAAAAACTTTGGTAAATGTCACAATGTACCCCCAGTGCAACAAAAATAAATTAAAAAATAAAAAAGAATTGTGCTTACATAAAATTAGGATTATGATAAATTGAACTAGGAATTTCTAGGTTAGTTGGACTTGGTAGTGATAGAAAAATAATTGTAAGTATCTGTAATACATATGCAACCTTTACTTTCCTTAGACTATATCAATGTGGTGGGGGCCGGGAAGAGGGCGGTTTGGTTTAAGAGAGTTCCAGTCAATCCCTCAGCCTTCAACAGCTGTCTCTGAAATCCAATCCCCCTTCTAACCAAAGTGGAGAGCACTTCTGGTTCAAGAGGGTAGAACAAATTCCAGGAGTGGCTCACATGGCTTATGAATGGCAAATGATTGTTTTTTCTTCTCCTTAAGGCATTCATCATTTCTGCCTCCACTGCTCCAGATCTGTGCCCTAGTGGCAACAACTGCTTCTATAAACACCTCTGGATGGCAGCCATGATGCTGTAACCTTAGTTGCTTTTCCATTCCACTCCTTTCCAACAGTCACTTCTGCCTTTACTTGTACATCAGTGTATTACTAAGCCATAAATAGCACTGCCTTGTGCTTTCAAGTTCTTAGGCTGATTCCAATGCTAGAGCTCTTTTATTTGATCTATTATATATCAGAACCTGGCACTACCACCCTGACCCTGAGCTTTCAACCTAGCCCAGATCCACTTGTGCTCTTCTCAATCACTTCTTCTTCCCTATACCAGACCTTTTTTTTTTCTTAATCAAACCAGTTTACCTCAACAATATCTCACCACAAAGTTAGTTCCTTCCCCTCTATTCAACTGAATTATTGTTCAAGGAAGGACTCTTATTCTCCCATAGCTCAAAGAGAAGTTTTAGTGTGGGAGCAGATATCAGTTTCAATTTGTCCAGTTGTTATAGTTCAGATCAGAGTCCTCAGGCCATCCTATAAATAAACCCCTGATGGCTCTGCACTGCTGGGCATCTAGATATGCCTGGACATGTTTGAGTCCACAGTGCATATTACCACAACTTAGCCTCTCCCTCTAAGACTCCTGCTACACTTGAGTAGCTTTTATAATTAAAAAATAACAAATAAACCTGTGACAACAAAATGAGAGCAAGCATGTGAAAGTGCTCTGTAAATTGCAGTGTTTTGCAAATGCAATGTATTATAATGAGTTCCTTATTATTTGTTTGCTTGTATATTCAGTAGAAACATATCAATGGAAAGGTTAAAAAATAAGAAGACAGAAATGATTAATTGAAATTGATAAACACATAGAAAGTAACTCAAAATCTATGAACTAAATAGAATTTTGGTGGACCTATTTGAATGTAAGACCCACTTGTCACATGAACAGAAATAAACATTGGAAAATGATCCTGGAGTACCTAAAAAGAGCAATACCTGGCCTACGTACTCTAGGAAATGCAAACCCAAGTGAAGCTATACAGCATGGAGAATTACAAAGGTTGAATCTAGAGGTCAACTACTGGGGTTTAAGTTTGAGCTCTACCACCACTATGAGCTATAGATGAATTTTGACAAATTAATCTCTGTTTCTCTCCTGCTGTAAATTAGAGATACAATAGTACCACTAATTATTTGTTTATCTGAACAAACATCAGTTAGTTTACAGTGTACTTTGTTTTAAATTATTGCCATAAATTGAAATCACTTTTGCTAACATTATAGAAAGCTGCACTAATAATTATATCTAGATATAGTTGAAGATCTCAGTATTTGTGAGTCTATCAAGTAATTTGTCCTAAAGAACAGCCTTATAAAAGAAAATTACTTTCATAACCATTTGAGAGCTTAATTACTAAGGAAACATATATATAGTTTTAGTTACAAATATTATAGTTTATTGTGTAATACTTGAAAATAATTGCACTTTAAAAACATTTATTTTCAACAATTCTTGAAAACCAAATGCATAACATAAAACATAAAATGTCACCAGAACAAATACTTTCAAAATCTGTTTACTAAAACAGAATTTGGAGAAATAATAAAAAAATGATTTGGATACCAGCAATGCTTATATTCTCTCCCAGAAAGGCATGGGAGTAAGTCAATAACATTCCCACTGGTCTATAAGCAGGGATGTCTGCCAGAGTCCTGACTCATAAGCAGCCTGTTGGCCATATTTAGCAGAAGAACCTGCAGTTGATTATCTGTGCTCTGACAATAAATCGACTATCATTGCCACCAATGAAAAGCACTGTGAAATAGAGAATTCCTAAGACTGTCCCATAATACATGTGAACCAAGCTAGGATATGCACATGTGAAAACTCTTAATATGAAGCTATGGTTTCATGACATATATCCTCATGGAATTTAGTTAAGTACATATTCAAAGGCTGATCCTCACCGTAGTCAACTCAACCATTTTGAGACTGATTAGCCAGTTTCTGGGTTATCCATGTCCTGCTTTTTCTCCTACTGCTTCCTTTGGCTGACAGTCTTTTGACCATTTCACTGTTCATTAGCACCTGCAAAGGATAACTGAAAGCAAATTAGCTCAAACCACTCAATTATATTTCTCGTTAGCAGCTATGCTGAAGGGCTCTGTCCAGGAGGTGGTAAAATTAGGTTTCGGGATTATCAATGGATTTCAATTATCTACTTTGCTTCAGTCTCTCATGACCCTGAATAATCTGGAGTTGGCCATATGTACATTATTTGCTTTGCCTTATGGAGAAAAAAGAGAATCTTTAATGGGGAAATTAAAGATACTAGATTTCTGTTCTATTCCTGTTGAGAATTTTCTCCCCAGTTTCTCTTTTTGTACACATGACTAAAATGCACAGGAGGCTTTCTGAGAATACACATTAATTATTTGTTTAATTATAATTATAATTTGTAAAACCTCAAAAGTAATTTTATGGACATGCAGATGTTTAGCCACATTTCTTGTATTTGAAGGATTTTATGTGAATGATTTAAATTCTTTATTTGGCAACTCATTATATAGAAAATATAATGAGTTGCCAAATATATACATATATATATATATATACATGCTTATTTTAGAAAACAGGAATTACCATAAAAATTTCCCATAATCTCACTAGTGATTACTAGTCTCCATTGTAGAACTTTTCTGTTCATCAGTAGACTACCCCACCATCGTCTAGTGGAGAAATATATAATACTGTTTTATAACTTGATTCTTTTCAATATGTGAGGTAGGTTTTTCTGTACTAATGAATATACTTCTACAATATTAGATGACTTGGTTGCATAGTATTCTGTTATATGAGTGTGCCATAATTTATTTGCATACTCTAGACTTGCAAGGTCACCATACAATAGAGATACCTGAACATTCACATTTATTGCAACACTATTCATAATAGCCAAATCATGGAATCAATGTAGGTGCCCATCAACAGATGAATGGATAAAGAAAATGTGGTATATCTAAACAACAGAACATTATTCAGTCATAAAAAATGAAATTATGTCATTTACAAGAAAGTGGATGGAACCAGAGATCCATTATTTATGTTAAATGAAATAAGCCAGACTCAGAAAGACAATATCAGATTTTTTTTAAAAAATATGTAGAATCTAGATTTGTTTTAAAAAGACATGAAAGAAGAAGGGGGACTGTTTGGGGGGAAGGGGGACAAGCAAGAGGAGGAAAAGAGGGACAAGAGAAGGTGATGGGGTAAATATCAAAGTACATAGTATGCAAGTATCTTTCAAGTTATTATAATAGTCTCTTAACTGGTTTCCCTAACTCAGCCTTTGCACTCTGACTGTTTATTCTTTACACAATATCTAAAGAGATGTTTGTTAAAATAGAAGTTGGGTCACTTCAGTCTTTATTTTAAAACTTTCTAATGTCATCCCACCTCACTTTGAGTCAAAGTAAAATCCTTGTAATGGACAATAGTACCCAATAGAATATATTGCTCCCTCACCCTTCAGTGTTCTCTTTGAACCCTCTTATTTCTCCTTTCTCATGTATGTCAGCTGCTCTGGTCATCATGGTTTTTTTTGTTGTTGTTGTTGTTTTTGTAGTCCTGGGGATTGAACCCAGGGTTTTTTGAATGCTAGGCCTTCACTCCCCTAGCTCTTTGTTTTCATTTTGTTTTTCAGACAGGGACTCACACTAATTTTGCCCAGGATTGGCCTCAAACTCATGCATGATCCTCCTGCCTCCACCTCCTGAGTAGCTGGGATTGCACACCTGTATCACCATGCTTGGCTTCATCCTATCTTTATAATATGCAGTAACCACAGAGAATTTGAGCTTTAAGACAGATTCTATATGGCTCTAAAAGTAGTAACAATGAAAAGTCCACTGCAATGAGCTCAGTGTGCTTTGAGTCCTACAGCCATCCACCCTTGAACATCCCATACTCCTTTCTTAAACCTCACTAGCCTAATTCATTCAGTCAGCAAATATTTACTGAGAGCCTATTACATATCAGACACTGTTGTATATACTAGGCATACATTAATGAACAAAACCATCAAAGCTTTTTAACATAGTTAAGTTTCCACTCTATAAGGAGATAGAGAGATACACAATGAGTAACTTGTGAAGTATGTTAAAAATCATTATTGCTTTCTAACAGTATTACAGAGCTGGGTAGACATGTGTGAGTACTGTGTGTGCACATACACATGTGTACACACAGTTCAATTGTTGGTCCTTGCTACAGTGGCATGCTTGGATTTGATGTACTTCTTGAGCAATGTATTGTGTAGGTCAGAGATTCTGACTACATGTGATATTCGAACTTTGAACATGGTTCCCCATAACTTGGCTATGATAGGTGGTGATCTTTCTGCACCTACCAGCATAACTTGTCTTTGTTCCTTTAACTTACTCTTACTAATTCCATTTGCTTTAACAGCTAATGCATTTATCTCCCTGCCCTCTAGGCTAGTGGTACAAATTATGGTTGGCACCTTAAGAATTTTTTGGTTATCTTCTACCACATCAAATTCTCTTCCATTTGGTCTTCTCACTTATTTATGCCTCAGGCCTGCCAGTGGCTGTCAGTGACAACCACATGCATTCTTTAACCCCAAAAGTTTAATGGAAACAATCAGAAATGAATTACTGACCTGCAAGGAATTAGACATGGTGAGTCAACTGGTTATTTTCTTACAAATATGTCCAATTTTAGTCAGAACCACTGTTACTTAGCTTCACATCGGTCCATTGCTGATCCTGAAGATGTGTGAATATCCAAGATGATTCTGGGTTCTCTTGATTTCTGGATTCTGAGACTTTGCCTTACAGTGGAACAATGCTTTGGGTTATCCTTAAGGGTTTCAGGCAAAACGGAATTTCTTTGTGTACTGAACAGCCTGACTGTTCTGATAAGAGGAACTTAATTCTTAGTTGACTTGCCTATTTAGAAGATTTTGCTTAGAGATGAGCTATGGAAAAATATAGCTCCACTAGGAACTTTTCACTTTTCTTTCCTTAAAACTGATTTTCTCATAGTCCAGCCATGCTCACAGGGATTTTAAGCAGATTAATTAGTGCTTAAAAAGCACCTTTATAAAAGAAAAGTAGCTAAGTACTAAGATAATTATTTAAACTCTGGATATTTGCCTTTTTTATTCATGTTACAGTTCAATTTTCATATTTTTTTTCACAATGTCACCAAATTGTAGGTGAACTCCCAAAATTGACAGTTACTAGGACTAAAACTGTTGTGTGACCCAGTATGCAAAATAGCTCTGGGAAAAGAATGTTGAAATTGGCTTGATTGTAGCAATGGTCTATTCTTTTAAAAGGATTCTTGTTTGTTTGATGTCATCACAGTTTTTCAGGGATTTGAAAAAGGAGAGTATTTTGTATTTGGTGTAGTGCAAAAAAGCTATTTATGTAACAGTCGTCACAGATTAGCTGTAATGCCACATGAAAGTTTGTTTCAAAACTTGGGCTTGGAATTTGAGTTTAGCAACAGGTCAGATTAATTTTCATGAAAATCTTTGTATTGTAAGTCCTCTTCCTCCTTCCTTAAATATTCACAAATAAAGCTTAACAGGTTGTTTTGAAATACTTCTCCAAGACTGGTTAAAAAGTTTTGCCTACAAAAGAAACAATTCAAAATATTAAACCTACAGGCAATGCAAAAATACTATTGCTTGCATTGTGGTGATTTTCTATTCTACTTCACTGTTCTTGAGTATCCCCCCTCAGAGACAGAGAGAGAAAGAGAGAATGGAAGGAGGGGAAGGGAGGAGAGGAGAAGGGAGGGGAGGGAAAGGGAAGGAAAGGAAGGGAAAAGCTAATAATATGAACTGAAGCTACCAAGTTTTGAAACAGATAGGTTACTGAAATGAGACTGAGAATATGTGGGTGTATTGCTGCTTCTGACTTTGAACAAGTTTAAACTTTGGTAACTACTCTATAATTAGTAGATAGGCTCTATAATAAAGGAAGATTTGTTAGTTTGCTGTATCTACCTGAATGGAATGAGGATCTACTGTTTTCCATAATATTGATAATGATAATTTAATGGTTTTGTCAGCTAGCTCTATGCATTACAATGTTAAAGATACAGTTTATTAATTTATTAAATTTTCAAACTTTTCTCTGTAGAAAAAATAGCTTATTTGGTTTTTGCTCATTTTTTGAAGAACTCTACAACATAGTCTCTAAAAATTTAAGTGAAAAAAATTGGCATATTATATCACAAAGGAAAATACATATTTTACATCCTGATGAAGGTTTCTAAACTTGGTACATGAAAATGAGTTTAACATTTATACTGGAAAAATAATAAATATATCAGATGCACTTAGTTGGTTAAAGGAACAAAAGTAAATACATGAATAAAGCAAAATACTGGACAAATTGTTTTGTTTTGTTTTGTTTTGGATTTTTGGCAATACTAGGGTTTGAACTCAGGGCTTTCTGCTTAGTAGGTTCTATCACTTTCTCCTAGCCCTTCTTGCTTTAGTTCATTTTTCAGAGAAGATGTTGAGTTTTTGCCTGGGGCAGGCCTCTGACTGGAACCCTTCTACTTCCACCTCCAGAGTAGCTGAGATTGAAATTATAACTACCACATCCAGCTTTTTTTTGAGCTAGGAACTCACTCAGTTTTTGCTTTGGTTGGTCTTGAACCAGCATCCTCCCATCTCCACCTCCTGCATAGGTGGAATTACAGGCATGCTCCACCATGTCCAGCGATAAGTCATTCTTTAATGGGAAAAAAACTAAAGAATAAGCATCTATGATATTCAATAGCTAACGTCTGGTGGGGGGAGGGGGAGTACTTGCCTTTATGAAAACAATAGTATTATCACATCTTTTGGTGCTTTTCTATTAAATTAAGTAACCAACAGTTGAACATGTGCCACTTTAGCTACAGATTATAAAGTATTTAAAAGGTAGAAAGCTAATACTAAGAATAAATGACCAATTATCAGTGTGTATTGAAGGTTAATTGGGATATGCTACAGGCCCATGTATGACTGGTGGTGTTGCAGTTTTATCAATTTATTAAGAACCAGAAGAGGGATAAACATGAGAGCTACTCAAGTTGGGGGAATTATAAAACACTACTGGGGAACTGAGCCATATTATCATTGAGCAACAGATGAACAATGACAGATAAAATTTAATATCTCTGTGTGCGAGTCAGTGCACATTGGAAAATATTAAACTGCTGTGTATTCAGTAAGATTCTAAATAGTACATCTTGAGGGGTATCAGGAAACTGACCCTCTATATTTGACATGGCCATTGCCATTTTGGGGCAGAAACCACCATGATTACCTGCCAGAGATCCTGGCCCCATAGCAAAGGCAAGAATAGAAACAAAACTGTACATCAGACTGATGGGGCAATGGATATTGAGACTGTTAACATTTCCTCCTATAAACAGCTGCTCTCCAGAAGTGACTTCAGTTTCCCTCTTGTTTGCTTGCTCACTACTCTCCCACTTGCTTGCTGCCCATAGACAAAAGAAAACTGTAATCAAGGAGTGGTGGGCTTTGGTGAAATAGTTGCCCAAAAGTCACCAACCGCTATGTCAATAACCCCAAGTAAAACTCATTCACTCCACAAGCTGAATTTGTCCAAGTCATTCTTTGGGTTTTTGGTGCCATTCCAATTTGTAGAAGTAAACTTCTCTTAATGTCTCCCCTAGAAATCCACATTCGTGCAGCAAGCAGGGAAAAAAAATTCTTTTTCTTTTTTTGGGGGGAGAGGTGGTACTGGTTTTTGAACTCAGGAACTCACACTTCTAGGCAGGCCCTCCATCATTCTAACCATGTCCCGCTTTAAATAGGGAAAAGATTTTAAATAGTTTAGTAAGACTGTCTGCTCAGTGTTCCACTGTGATCAAATACTGAGCAATGAATTCAAAGTATCATGAAACACAAGAAGTATTATTCATGATAACCCACATACATATACATATAAGCTTTGCCAACACATACACACAAACACACACAAATGAATAAATGGGTGAATAAATGAATAAATAGTCATTTGGCCTTGTTTAGAGCAAACAAATGTCTATCAGCTTTATTTTGGTATAATGAAACACAATTAAGAATACATTTAGTATTTCATTGTTCCTTAGTGTCAAAAATAAAATAGAAAGAGAAAACATATAGAACCACAACCGTTTAGTGTAAGTAGCTAAGATGAGGAATATCAAATCATAATGGAAGCTAGAACAGGTTAGTGGCTGTGAGCATGGTCTTTAATATCAGATACACCTAAATTCCAGTCCCACCACATCTCTGAAAAGGAGTCCCTACCTCAAGAAAATAAACTGTTGTCTGACATGCAGTAAATTCTCAAGAAGAAAAAGGGTTAGTTTTGTTTGTTTGTTTTAGGGGGGTACTGGGGTTTGAACTCAGGGCCTACACCTTGAGCCACTCCACCAGCCCTTCTTTGTGATGGGTTTTTTCAAGATGGGGTCTCCCAAACTATTTGCCCGGTGTTGGCTATGAACCGCGATCCTCCTGATCTCTGCCTTCTGAGTAGCTAGGATTACAGGCATGAGCCACCAGCACCTAGCAAAGTGAAAGTTTTAAAAATGTAAATTTCTCATCATAGATATTCTGATAGCTTTTATAGAATTCAGTAGGCCAAATTAGATTGCTTACAAGTTTTCATTGATAAATTTTTGTACCAAAATATAACAATATACATTCCAAAAAGTACACAAGCCACAACCACACAGTTCAGTGAATTTTTACAGAATGAAAATACCTGTGTAACCATACCCAACTCAAGAAACAGAACATTAATCAAACTCAAAAAGCCTCCCTCATTGCTCTTCCCACTAATTTTCCCTCTTCCTCTCCAAAGGTAATCATTATTTATTATCATAAATCAGTTTTGTATTTTGAACTTTATATAAATGTAATCAAAGAATAATTGGTCTTATGTATCTGATGGCTTCCACTCAACATTGTTTTTGTGAGATTCATCCATGTTGTTGCCTATAGTAGTAGTTTGTTCATTTTCATAGCTATGAAGCATTCAATTTTCTGTATATACTTCAGCTTTTATATGTGTTCTCCTGTTTATTAACATTTTATTTTTTCTGCCACTTGTTTAGTGCTTCTGTGAAATTTCTGGTAAACATTTCTTGGTATGTATGCATTTGTTGGGTTTGGTATTTCTGGATCATAATTAGATTTAATCAAAACAGACAAGCAGTTTTCCAAAGTGATTATACCAATTTATACTTCCACCAGCAATATATGAGAATTCTGGTTGCTTTACATCCTAGCCAACATTTAATCTTGAAAGCTTTTTTTATTTTTAAATTTTTAGTCATTATGGTGAACACAGTCATGTGCTATGAAGACATGTCTCCAGGAGTCTCTTGTTTATACAGAGGAAAAAAGGAAAAACAATGATGCAGTTCCTTGATTATCAAGATTTAACATAATTAGACAGGTTAAGTAAAATTTGTTGGATATACAGTTTGGATCTGGAATGTTAGCCCAAAGGCACATGTGTTAACATGTTGATCACCAGCTGATGGCACTATTGGGAGGTGGTGGAAATGTTAGGAGATTGGGCCTGATCACTGGGAGGTAACCTGGTTTGAAGGAGGATATGTTGGGGGACCCTGACCTGTATCTCTCTCTCTCTCTCTCTTTCTCTCTCTCTCCTAGCTGCCATGACATGAACAGCTTTCCTCCCAGTCACTTTGCTCTTCCATCATAATGCTTCTTCCTTGCTACAGGCCTAAAAGTAATAGAGCCAGATGACCATGAACCAAAACCTCTAAAACCATAACCCAACATAAACCTTTCCTCCTTTAAGTTGTTTTTCTCTGGTATTTTGTCAGAGTGACAGAAAGCTTACTAACACAACACCTCTACTGTCCATTACATTTCTCAACCTCAACTGTCATAACTTTTAAAATTTTTAAAGTAAAGCAAAGAAAGTTAATGTAACAATATTGACAAATTAATTAATGGAGACCCAGAATAGCTGATACAATATTGATGGAGAAGAACAGAGTCAGAGAACAGATACTACCTGACTTCAAGATTTACTAGTGAGCTACAGTTATCAAAACAATAATCAAATATTGTAGAAAAAACAAATAGATCAGTGGAACAGACTTGAGAACCCCCAAATAGACCTACACAGGTATCTTCAACTGAACTTGGACAAAGGAGAAAAGAAAATACAGTGTAGAAAAGACAATCTATTTAACAAATGATAATCTTTTCAACAACTGAAAAAAAAAAGACTCTTGACACAGCCCATATACCTTGCACAAAACTACCTCAAAATGGATCTCAGACGTAAATGTAAAATGCAAAAACTGTAAAACTTCTAGAAATCTAAATGATCTTGAGGTTGGTGGTGATATTTTTAGAGACAACACCAAAGGCATGGCCCATTAAAGAAAGAATCAATAAGTTAGGCTTCATTCAAAATAAAATTTCCTGCTGGGCAAAGTGATATACATCCATGATCCCAGCAGTCAGGAAGCTGAAGCAGGAGAATTGTGAAGTTTGAGGTCATCCTAGGCTACATAGAGAGACCCTATCTCAAAAATCAATCAATCCTTCAATCAATCAATAAAACTCCTGCCCTGTGAAAGAAACTGTCAAGAGCAGAAGACAAGCCATAGACTGGGAGAAAATATTTGCAAGATATATCTGATCAAAGATTGTTACCCAAAATATACAAAGAACACTAACACTCAACAATAAGTCAAATAACCAAGTTTTAAAAATGGGTCAAAGATCTGAACAGACACTTCACCAAAGAAAATATACTTGGCAAATAAGCATGTGAGAAGATGCTCAAGACTATATATAATTAGAGAATTGAAAATTAGAACAATGGGTCTGAGGATGTAGCTCAGTGGTAGAGAGCATACCTAGGATTCACAACAAAAAAAATCAATAGTGAGAGACTACTGCATACTTATTAGAATGACTAAAATCCAAAACACTAAGACCAAATACGGGTGAGTATGTGGACCAACAAAAACTGGTTCATTGTTGGTGGGAGTGCAAAATGTACACCCACTTTGGAAGATAGTTTGGTAGTTTCTTAGAAAACTAAACATATTCTCACCATATAATACAGTAATCATGCCCCTTGGTACTTACCCAAAGGAGTTGAAATCTTAAGCCCACAGAAAACATGCACATGGAGGTTTATAGCAACTTTATTCATATTAGCTAGAATTTGGAAGCAACCAAGATGCCCTTTAGTAAGTGAATGGACAAATAAACTGTAGTACATCCAGACAAGGAAATATTATTTAACACTAAAAGGTAATGAGCTATTAAGTCACAAAAAAGCACAGAGAAACCTTACATGTGTATTACTACATGAAAAAAAATCCAATCTGAAAAGGCTATGTACTATATGATTCAGAACTATCTAGACAGTAAAAGACCAGTGGTTGCCAGGTGGTAGATGGAGCATAGAGGATTTTTAGAGCAGTGAAACTATTCTGCATGATGCTATATTGGTGGATATATGTCACTATACATTTGTCCAAATCCACAGAATATATAAACACCAGGAGTAAACACAAATGTAAACTATGAACTTTGGGTGATAATAACATACCCAAGTAGATTTCTTGATTATAATAAACTTGCCAGTCTGGAATGGGATGTTAATAGTAGAGGAAGCTATGCATGTGTGGGGTCAGGGCTAGATGGGAACTCCCTGTATATTTCACTGGATTTTTCTGTTAACCTAAAACTTGTCTGAAAAATAAAGTCTATGTTTTAATGTAAAGCAAAAGCTAGTGGTTCCTGGGGGTATATTGAGGGTAAGGCCATCATGAGCTTTATCATAAGAAAATTAGAAAGCTAGGAATTAAGGGCCAAGTGTGGTTGGCACAGGTCTGTAATTCCAGCACTCAGGAGGGAGAAGAAGTAGGATCATAAGTTCCAGCCTGGGATACATAGTGAGACCCTATTTCAATGAGAGAAAGAGAGAGAGAGAGAGAAAGAGAGAAGGAGGGAGGGAGGGGGGAGGGAGAGAGGAAGGGAGGGAGACAGGGAGGAAGGGAGGAAGGAAGGAAGGAGCAAACGAATGAGTCTGGTGCCAGTAGCTCATGCCTATAATCCTAGCTACTTAGGAGGCAGAGATCATTAGGATCACAGTTCGAAGTCAGCCCAGGCAAAAAGTTCACAAGACCCTATCTCAAAAAAAAACCCTGACAAAAAAGGGCTGGTGGAGTAGCTCAAAGTGTAGGCCCTGAGTTCAAGCCCTAGTACTGCAAAAAAAAAAAAAAAAGAAAGGAGCAAAAGAGAAAGAAAAAAAGAAAGTCAGAAATCTCAGGAATTTTTAAAGCATACAAAATTTCATTCAAAACCATTAACTCACAATTAAAATGTTGTAGCTGGGTGTGGTAGTACATGCCTGTCATCCCAGCTACTCAGGAGGTAGAGACAGGAGAATTGAGTTGGAGTTTAGCTCAGCAAAAATTAGCAAGACCTTATCTCAAAAACAAAATACAACCCCAGTTCAACCATATATATATTATATATATATTATAATATACATATTATATATATATTACATATATATATAGAGAGAGAGAGAGAGAAAGGAGCTGGGGGTGTGTCTCAAGTGGCAGAGCACTTGCTTAGTTAGTGTGAGGCCTTGAGTTCAATCCCCAGCCTTGTAAAGAATAAAATAAAATGGTGTTTTTATTGTCTTCATTATCTAATAATGGGAGTCAAGGCTGGGAATCTTCTGAGGCTCTATTCATTTCTTACCATATGGACCATGGCTGCCCCTTAGGTAAGTAGCCAAGCTGCATGTTGAGATATGAGCAATGATCCAGGCTGCCTTTGACCTGGCTTGAAATGAATCCTATCTGCTTCTCATTTTTAACACATTTAATATCTGCCCCACTCATTATTCTCATTTTAAAACAACACAAGGTAAGCAGTCCCCTAAGCCATCTAAAAAATAATTAGATGCTTCTCTCTCTCTTTCTCTCTCAGTAGTGGGGTTTTGAACTCAGGACCTTGCACTTGCTAGGCAGGTGCTCCACCTGCCATGCCTCCAGTCCTTCCTTTTTACTTCTTGAACTTGTCAAAACCAAATTCTTTAAGTCTGACTGTTTCATAACTTTCTTTGAAACTGCTTTGTTTATTTTGTTTCTGAAAGGGCAAATAGCATGACTTTGAAATAAGTAGACTCTTTCAAAGTGGGTAGACACCAACATGGGTTGGCAAGGATGTGGGGAAAAAGGAACCCTAGTCCACTGCTGGTGGGAACGCAAGCTGGTGCAACCACTCTGGAAAAAAATTTGGAGACTTCTTAAAAATCTAAACATAGATCTGCCATATGATCCAGAAATCCCACTCCTAGGGATATACCCAAAGAAATGCAACACAGGTTACTCCAGAGGCACCTGCACACCCATGTTTAATGCAGCACTATTCACAATAGCCAAGTTATAGAAACAGCCAAGATGCCCCACTATTGATGAATGGATCAAGAAAATGTGGTACTTGTACACAGTGGAATTTTACTGTGCCATGAAGAAGAATGAAATCTTATCATTTTCAGGTAAATGGATGGAACTGGAGAACATCGTTCTGAGGGAGGTCAGCCAGGCTCAGAAGACCAAAAATCGTATGTTCTCCCTCATATGCGGACTTTAGATCTAGGACAAATTCAGCAATGTTGTTGGACTCGGATCACATGACAAGGGGAGAGCACACACGGGAGATACAGGAATAGGTAGAAAACCCAAAAAATGAAAGTGTTTGATGTCCCTACTCCAGAGGAACTAATACAGAAACCTTAAATCAACAGAGGTTATCATGAGCAGGGGATCAGGAACCAATGTAAAGATCACTTAGAGTTGAATCAACATGGGTCGTAACACAATGGGTACATGAAAGCAATAGCAAGCATCTTTCTGAATAGCTATACTTCACTCAACTAGCAAAAACACTTTGTCTTCCTTATTATGCTTGTGTTTTTTCTTCAACAAAATTAGTGATAAGGGCAGAACAGGACCTGCCTGGAACTGAGGAGGGGAGAGGGGTAGAGGGGAAGGGAGGGGGCCAGGGGGGCATTTATGCACATGTGAATAAATGAATTTAAAAAAAAGAAAGAAAACTACAATGAGGTTAAAAAAAAAAAACAAAACAAAGTGGGTGGAAAGCCCAGTTGATTTTGAGTTCACTGAGATTGCAGTTAGCTATGTACATCTTCAAATGGGCTTATTTCCATATTCGGGGTTATAAAGTATACATATAAATGAAATTTACCCACGCCTTTTATTTAGTGCTTCTGGTAGTAGAAATGTCAGATGGCTGGCTCTCTAGAGCCTATAAATATAATGAGAAATAAATTAGTAAATTAGAGGCCATTTTTATGAATTCAGCTTTATTTCTTATTCATTTCCTCCTCATATATATACATATATATGTGTATACACATACACACACATATATTTTTTAAGGCGTCATTGCTTCTTCTTGTGCCTTTCCACTTCTGTGCAAAGTGGCAACAGTACGGATCATCTGTCATTATGACCACTACCTTACCACCTGGTCTGGCCCCAAATCACTATAATGTCTTCATAGATATACACACATTTCATTCCTAGCTTTCTGATTGGTGAGCCTGTGAGTCTCTACTGATATATAACTAGCCTGCTTTAGAATTTAGAGTTTGGGATTCTGTAAATTACCCTAGAAAACGAAAGGGAGAAACAATAATTGTGGTAAATCAAAACAAAGATCACACATTCATATGAAAACCATCTGTGATGAGGTGGTAGGAAAAAAGTTAAAAAGCAAAATGAATTTTATCCTTCTGGATATATTATGAATGTGATTTGGGATCAGGAAAAAAAACTCCCTTAAGTGTCTTATCATCCAATGCCACAGAGTGGAATTTATGCCTCTACCCCTACTATTGAGCACTGTGTCAGAAAGATGTGGATTAAACAGATAGCTAAAAATACATTTGATGCCTAAGTCTCTAGGTCTTGAAATGATAATTTAGCAAACCCTACCCTAGTGTGCGACTTTACTCCAAGGAATGTTTTACAAACTCATTTGTGAGCACAACTTCCAAAAAAACAGGTTTTGTAAAGTAATCCTTTGTTTTTCCTTTGAAATGCCAATAAAACTCAAGCAACCCAACCAACAACTTCCTGATGCATATTTCTAGCTTGTAAGAACCTAGCTATTCCACAAATGTCTGTCATTCTTCCATCACAGCAGAATCACTGGAAGAGGTCTTGCACTATTTAAGAGTAGCAGCACCTATGTAGCAACAGCAGCTTTTCTAAGTCTTTTTAAGTGCTCCCTTTAGAACCATTTGATTCAAAAAGCAGTAGCAATAAGCCCAACTGTATCCAGATGAAATGAATGATGCTCTGTCCAAATATGGGTTCCCAGTTTATACAGTCAAGTACTGAAGTTCAAGTTCAACCAACCCTTTCCAATCATTGTTACTAGATTGTGGACATCATCATTTTTGCTGTAGCAGGTTATTGGCTGATCAAAGGTGTCAGCCTACTCAGTCCTTTATCCAGGCTTGATCTAACTAAAGAGAGAACATCTAGATGAAAAAGAATGGAGGGAGTTTTCAGTCCCTCTGCAATTGCCAAAGCTTTATGTTAGTACTTTCTAGGCTGCATTAAAAGAACATAGACTTTGTGAAAATATTTTAATGGAAGTATCAAGTAAAAGTCAAAATTACACCATCACTTAGCAATACCTGAAGCCTGTATCTTCTTGCACCCATTATCACAATCAACTCATAAGGGTGTAAAAGTATGAAAAGCTGTATCAGACACATTAAAATAACATCTGCTAAATGTCTCTCATGGTGCATTTCTTATTCTTTCCATTCATCATTTGCTCCTTACCTGCTTTCAACTGGGCTAAAATAAGAATAAAAAAAAAACCAAAAAAACCTTACTATGTTTCTGTAATATAGCCATTTTAGTATATGTCATTACATATTTTTTCTGTCAATGTTCTCAAAAAATTAAAAGATAGAATAGTCATAGTATTGTGTAAAGATAAAATACTGTTATTTTAAACTTAATCTACTTGAGAATTTTCTGAAAATAATAAATTTGTATAAATGTCAACTTTAAATTAGAGTCGAGGCCATTTTATTACTACTTCAGAGACACACTTACAATTGCCAAAATATGCTTAAATTTATGAGATATCAAAGTTTGAGCGATTACTTAAATATCATATCCCAAAATTCTTATCTTGGTGAACCATCTGATCACCCAAGACAGAAACCTGGGACTCATCCTTCTTTTTAAATCCTAACTTCTACCTAGATATGGTGGTACACAGCTATATTCCCAGCACTCAGGATGCTTAAGCAGGAAGATCATGTGTTCCAGGCCCACCTGGGCTACATAATGAGACCCAGTCTGAAAAAACTAAAAATAAATAAATAAATACAGCATTCAGTCTATGTTGATTCTACCTCATTGATATATTTTGAATCTCTTCTGGGGAACTGTAATTAGTAATTCTAATCCTTTCTATCAACTCCCATTTCTATTACCTTTGCTTTGGGTTTTAGTCACCTGGATTATTGTAAGTGTCCTATCTAATTTGCCTTCTATCTGCCAAATCATCCTAGATATTCTAACAAAATGATCTTTCTAAAATGAAAATAGTAGTTAATATAAAAATCCATTCACGGGGTGTAGTTTAGTGACAGAATGCTCCTCCAGCATTTGCAAGGCCCTTGGGTTCTATCCTCAACAATGCAAGAAATCCAAATCAAAATTAATTAATTCATAAGTGACTTATGACTTTACAACAAAGCCCACACTTCATAACATAGCCTATAAGGAACTGCTCTTTACTTACCACTTCAACTTCATCTCTGGCTACTTTGCTTCATAAACCCATCCACTTTGGTCTATTTACAGTTTCTTCAACTCAAAGGCTTCTAAGTCTATGCCTTTGCACAAGCCATGTTTCCTATGTCTGAGATGCTTCTCTTGAATGCTCCATGACCAAACCCAAGTATGCAGTTTATTCTTTAGCTTTGTGTTTAACACATAATAGACACAACAGAAAAGTGATGACAGTCGCTTGAACAAGTGTAAAGAAAATAGAAATGGCATTATATCATCAGAGATGAGACTCTTACTTTTTATTTTACATTTATTATAATGGGGGTTTTGCTCTCAAGGCTTAAGATGGTGATTCCATCTCTCGATTTCACATCTGCTTTCCAAGGATGAAGAAAGGGAAGGGTGAAGAAACTGTCAGTTGAATTTGTTTTAGCTTTTGGTGGTATTGGGGTTTGAACTCAGAGACTCCCGTTTGCTAGGCAGGTACTCTACTGTTTCAGCCCCTCTACCAGCCCTGAATTTGTTTTTATCAGGAACAAAAAAATGACTTTCAATGAAGCCCCATCCAGAGGACTTTTACTTTATGTCCCTCATGCCTAGAGTGGAAAATGAAGGGGTAAGTAGATTTTAACTGGACATAATGCTGCCTCAAAAAATGTAGAGATATGTTTGTAGAAGGAGAGAAAGGATATTGTTTGTCACATCATTTTACCTGGTTACCTCTTATAAAATTCATATCAAACTTCACCTTTGGAAAGTTTTTTTTTTTTGCTTGCTTTGTTTTGGGTTTTGTTTCTTTGTTTGAGTTTTTTGTTTTGTTTTGTGTCTCCTTTGTGTAGTCTGGCTAGCTCTAAACGCAGGGTTCTTCTACTGTTATTACAGGCGTGTACCACCATGCCCAGCTCTCTTGGAAAGTTTTTTCAGGGCCCTACAAGTCTAGGTTTAGACTCAACATCTATTACCCAGGGTAATAAACTCAATACATTTGGTTAGCTAACTGTATGAATGAAGAAATAAAAGTTCCTTCTATTCTTTGTGCTTTTAGCATACTATACTTGAACCCTCAGTTTAAATACTTACTCCTCCATGAATTTGTAAGTTTTCTAAGGCCAAAGTCTGTGTCTTATTCACCTTGGTCTCATACAGTATCTGAAATAAAGCATTTAATCAATGTTTTTTTGAACGAATATGTGACAGAACACATTTAAGATGAAATTTTATAGGTGAGTGGAAATATTCAAAGACACAAAGATTAATTGTTCCCATGTAGGGGAATTGTAGCAGACACCTGTCTAAATAAAGATTACACAACAATCTTAGTGTCTAGTTTAGAACCCAAACAGCTAACTAATCCCAGTAGCTGAAGGCAATGAATCTTTTATAAGTCCAACTTCATCCCCAATTCTAGAACCATAATTTCATGTATTGGTACTGTCATCTTTATTTTAGATATCATTCTGACCTCCTGCCTTACTATAATCCATCTTAACTTTATATCTAACCTGGAACACATGTCTAAAATATCTTTTTCTTTGTGACTAGGACCTGTCTGCCTCGAAACTTATCCTCATGTTTATTACCATCTCTTGAAAGTTCCCTTCTATACTAATCACTGCCATGACTATACGTCAACATTACACCTGGGCTCTGTTTAATGGTCTGGAGCTCTTCCTGATATTAGCCTGCCATTAGAGTCTTTCCAGACTGCCAGCCCCCTTGTGTGTCTATGACCTGTAAGTCTAACTAGGTTCTTAGCCCCATCTTCTCCCTCTCTAATATGACCAAAGTATAGTTTGGACATTTGTGAATAAGGCTGAGTTTACCTCACGAGCATTTCGTCAAAGAATAACTGGAGTCAAAGAGGGAAGCAGTGGTGCTGGGAAAACTAAATGTCCACATGCAGAAGACTAAAACTAGATCCCTGCCTCTCACTTTGTACAAAAGTCAATTCAAAGTGGATCAAAATCTTTATATAAGTCCTAAAATTTTGAAACTACTACAGAAAAAAAAAAACACTGGAAGATGTAGACATAGGGAATGACTTTCTGACTAGGACTCCAATGGCTCAGAAAATAAGAGCAAGAATTGACAAGTGGGATGGATTGAAGCAAACTCAAAAGCTTCTGCACAGCAAAGGAAACAATTACAAGAGTAAAGAGACAGCCTTCAGAATGAAGGAAGACCTTTGCTAGCTATTCATCTGACAAGGGAGTAAAAACCAAGATATATAAAGAGTTTTTAAAAAAATAAATAAACACACACCAAAATAACAAATAATCCAACTAATAAATGGTAAAATGAATTGAACAGTGCTCAAAAGAAGAAGTACAAATGGCCAATAAATACATGAACAAATGTTCAACATCCCTAGCCTTAAAGGAAATGCAAATCAAAATGACACTGAGATTCCACCTCACCCCAGTCAGAATGGCTATCATCAAGAAACAAACAACAATACTGGTGAGAATGCAAAGAAAAAAGATCCCATTTTCTCACTATTGGTGGGAATGTAAATTAGTGTAGTCACTCAGGAAACCAATATGAAGGTTTCTCAAAAAAGTAAAGGTAGACCTACCATATGATCCTGCTATGCCATTCTTGGGCATGTATCCAAAGGAAAGAAAGTCAGGATACAATAGTGACACCTACACACCCATATTTATTGCAACAGTCAATCGAGGAATCAGCCTAGGTGCCCATCAACTTACGAATAGAGAAAATATGATATATATACTGGTATATATAACCATGAAGTATATTCAGCAATAAGAAGAATGAAATTACATTTTTTGCAGGAAAATGGATAGAACTGGAAATCATCATATTAAGCAAAATAAACCAGGTTGAGAAAGACAAATATTGCATGTTTTTTCTCATATGTAGAATCTAAGCATATATATGTATACATACACATGTATATTTATATCATTATATTTGTTACATATATGAATAAAGTAAATGTAGGACTGTTGGGGGGCAAACCAGTATGAGGTAAGTAGGGAAAAGAGAGGGTGATGGGGATGAATATGATCAAAACACATGACGCCTTTGTATGAAAATGACAATGAAACACTAAAAACTGTAACAAGGGGGGAGGCAAGATAAGAAAAAGTAACAGAGGGGCGAATCTGATCAAAGTACAATATATATACATGCATAGAAATACCAAAATGAAACCCCTTTGTATAATTAATATACACTAATAAAAATGAAAAAAGAAGTAAGATTGCCAAAAAAAGAAGGAAGTAGATAATAATTCTGAGAAAAATATTTGGAAGTGAATTTTATTAACTACATAATTGTCTGGACTAATTTGTACAATGCTTTCTGTTTCTTAAAGATCTTAGGAAGCCAACATACAGATGGTGCCTCTCATCAACCATTCTATTTCTGATTTCTGATTATAGCCACAGGAAAATGTAAGCTTCATGTTTTTCACAACAGTCACAATTGTCTCGTTTTCTCTAGTGGCCATGGTTAGTAAAGTGGAAGTATCAGTAAGACAAACAATCTGAGCTATCTGCTTTTCATAAAACCTCTCTACATATAAAGTAAAATCCTCTCCTTCACATATGATGGCTTTAACTTAGTGCCCAATCGTCTACCCAGAGGACAGCTTCTCTTTTCTCCTGAGAGGTTTATACACAGATTCACCCGAACTCATGTGTATGAGAGTAGGGAGCAGTTAATGTATGCCTACACAAATATTTGTGAAGTGAGCAGATTCATTCAAGTTTCTATGACTCATATTGGGGCCTATAGACACTAGTTTCATTATTACAAAACATAGGGTGATTCTTTTTCCTCAACTCTTGTAAATAAGACATGACAATTTTCTTCATTTTCCGTGCATTTTGCTAATAGCAATTCAGCCATAATCAATTATAAATACTGAAGCCTTGGGGGTGCAAAATGTAAATAGTGAGTGCTAAAGCATATTTGCTAAAATTTCACCATCCTTTGTCCCATGCTGCTCTATGCCTTAAGACTACAATGCACCATGAATGGTGTGGACATGTGCAATTATTTCATTACTCTCTTACTATTCACATGTATGTTAAATCTTGGTTGAGAGCCTGCTGTTACAATTCTGTGCTAGATAGCAGAAGACAAGGAAATCTGAGACAAGATGCCTGTGCTCGGGACAGTTTCTGTTATCGTTTGTTTCTTAAATGTCCCCCACAAGCTTATGTGTTGAAGGCTTGGTCCACAGTTGATGGTGCTAGTGGGAGGTGGCAGAAACTTAATGAAGTGGTGCCAACTTGCAGGAAGTAGGTAATTGGGGGTGTTGTCCGTGAAGAATACATTGGGGCTCTGGCCCCTTCCTCTCTTTCTCTTTGGCTTCCTGGCTGCCTTGACATGAGCAGGTTTGCTCCACCACATGCTCCCTGCCGTGATGTTTGGTCTCACCACAGGCCCCAAGTGACAGGGCCAAGGAAACATGGGTTGAAACTGTGGGCCAAAATAAACCTTTCCTCTTTTTAAGTTGGTTATCTCAGGTATTTTGTCACAGTGACAGGAAGCTAACTAACACATTTTCCATCTAGTTGGTTAGAAGAAGAGACAGAACTAATAATTAACAGTCAACAGCTTAAATAGCAACAGAAGATCTCAAACTCAGTTTAACCACCAGTAGGAACTATGTCCTTTGGCTCTTCCATAAATGGAAAGAAAACCAGCCCTAACTTACATGGTTTTCCACAGTTGAAGGACACTTACCATAAAATAATGAGATGATTTCACAAAGCACATACCATTACAATACAAACATTTCCTTAATTTTCCAAACAGCACTGAAAAAATAGTTCTCCTTCACTTTTAAAAAGTCTAAATGCCTTCTCAAATAGTGCTTACATTGTACACCTTGTTCTTGAATTTCAAATACATTCCTAACATAATTTACCAATGAATAATAATTCAAGAGTCAATTCTGATACTGTTATAGAGGAAATTACTTAAGGCCTGAGATAAATAAACAAGAGGAGCTTGAAAAGTCAAAGGAAAAGTTTTCATATCTCAGATCTTTCCTATTCTTTTCATCCATATTCTCCAACTAAGAAAGAATTTGTGTCTGCCAGTTGGTGGCCTGACTTTAGACCAGGTTTAATTAATTAGCAGTCTCTCCAGCTGTCATCTGGCCTCATTTGCCTAGGCTGTAACCACAGCTCGGTAAAGTACTGAAGTTGAGACTCAAACTATGACCTTTGTGGTCCACTGAGCTGCAGTGACTCAATAGCTAATCACACTTACCTCCTCCTTCCACTCTGCTCCAAACCTCTTTGCTCCTAACAACAGGCCAACTTTGACTTCTCACATTCTCCAAGTATGCTTTACAGACTAGTGCACTGTACATAACTGGATTTGGTAAAAATAAAGATTCCAGGGCACTGTTGTCAGAGATTCTGATATGGTACACATGGGATGCACGCCAAAGAACATGCATTTTCAAATGTTCCCCTTTGCAATTCTCATGGTGACGTAAACTTGAGCCAAACTGTACCATTCCTTCTTTCCTGAACAGGTCCCTTGTTTTCTTTGCTTAAAGTTCTTCCTGGTGCTGTTCCCATTGTTTGAAAATTCCCTCTCCCTCCAATTGTTAAATCCTTATTTTTCCTTCAGGGTCCAACTCAAATGCTACCTCCCCCATCCTCCAACTGAACGTATTCTTTCTTTCTAGAGACTACAAAGCACTGTGTGTTTTAATGCTGCTTATTACAGTCTGCCTTCTTATAGACTTAATTCCCCCATCTTGGGGATAGAGGACATATTTCCCAGTGCCTTTCTCTTTTTACTTTAAGATTGTGTGAATGAATGAATTTTCCCTTCCTCAACTGCCAGGGAAATTCCCTATGTGAAAAGTACTTTTATAAATAAAAAGAGAAGCTTTCATCCCAGCACATCTCAGTCTTTCTCTCTCTGTCTGCTTTTATCCCTGTGTACATAGTTGTCTACCTTTCTCTAGGTCTCTGACTGCACCATCTTTGTCTTTTTCTCTGCAATTCCTTAACTCCTTGCCTCTTTTATCTGGCACTGTTCAGCTGTCTGACTGTATCTTTTTCATGGTCTTTTCCTTGTTATTGCCAGTGTGGCTTTGACTATTCCCCGGTCTTGCACCTCTCTGTCCATTTCTGTCTCTCTGACACCAGCCTCCTTCTAACCTGGATGGAGGTCAAGCTCTGAAGCACTTTCAAAGCCCTGCTTAAACTGTAACTCAAAGTAGAGTTAAGTTGGAACTCGAAGAGAGGCTGAAGTCTGAAAAACTTGTAACTGTGAGAAAAAAAAATCAAATTTCCAGGGACAGACAACTTCCAGTGCCTATGGTAGAGGGTATGAATTGGCCTCAAACACTCCAAACGCTTAATAATACATGATAAGGCCAAAAGACAAAAGGTGACCACAACAGCTTATCACAATAATAATGCTAATTTCTCTCTAACTCTGGCTTGAATGATAAGGACAGGTTAGAGAGCAAGCAAAAAGTTCTAGAAAATCATTGACCATCTTGGCATCTTGCCCAAGAGACTCTAAATATTCATATGTAAGTATAAATGAATTGAAACTAAAGGCACTTAATAATGCCAACTATCATTTTTTCAATGCCCACCATGAGGCAAATACCTTCTATACATTAATTTATCTAATCCCCAAACAATATTTTTGTAGGTATGGAAACTGAAATTGAGAATGGTCAATTAATTCCTTGATCAGTCATCCCCAAAAAAAGGAGCTAGGATTTGGAATCAGGTATACTCTGATTCCGAAGCCTGGGCTTCTAACTTCCTTAGCAGTTCTCAAATTTGTGAGGAATTTGATACCCCTTGGGTGCTCATTAAAACTTCAGATTCCTGAGCCTCATCCTAAACCTAAGAACCTCAGCAGAAGAATCCTGCGGTCTGCTTGTTTAACAAACGACCCAGGTGATTGGGATTGTTAGACCTGTTTGGGGAACAGTGTCCTACACTCAATAGCTCCCCTAGCCATGGTGTAAAAGGAGGGGAGAGTTAGATTTCCCTGACCCACCTCCTTCCACTCTGCCTTTCCTCTCCACAGAATCAAAATTAGCCTTAGATTCTTCATTAACCTATTGTTTAAATGTATAGAAAAACTCTCAGTGGGAACATCTGAATTTTGGCCTAAATTTTAACCAAATTTGATAAAAAGATGGGCTTTAATGATGGAACGAAATGTCATGCTTATGTTACAGGAAGGTGGTGAGGGGGCTAAGATCTTGATCCTCTTAAACTCTTACCATGGAGGTGACTGATCTTTTAACCCTTTTAAAGCTCAGCCCTTATTTAATTAATGAAATGGGCCTGATAGTAAGCACCAAGAAAATATACAGGCTGAAAATACAGAATAACAGTGACATACATATGATGTATTAACTATCAGACCCTATGCTAAGTGATTTACATTGAAATCTTCTTATTGAATATGCAATACACACAATGAATTTGTAAAGTAACTACTTTAATTATCTCCATTTTACAGATGATATTAAGGCTCAGAGAGCTTAATTGTCCAGGATTTAAGATTCCAACCTGAGTTTCTTTGACCAGAGTATGCCCTTAGCATTCTGCTTTGCAGCATCCACTACCAATAGGTCAAATTAAAATTAGGTAAATTCAGTGGCTGTAGATCCCTAACAAGATACATAAGGATACTTTAGTATATTTGGGGTGTTTTGAAAAAAAATATTTTTGAGGTTGTTACTTTAAAAGAAAAACAAAGGGCTTTGCCACAAAAATATCCTGTGGTTTTACTTACAGAGAGAGACACTGATTTGATGCAAAGTAGCATTTCCTGTGTTCTTATCTTCTTAGATTTATTAGCAATTAATTTTGTTCGTCAGTTTAGGTACCATTTGGACCAACTGTTATGAATTGAATCTGCAGAACTCCAAATTTCTCACATTTATATACTTTCAGATATGCACTTAAAAAAATTCCTCATTGTGGTCAAAGATTCCCCAAAAGAAGAGGGATATGGGCAAGAGGGATGAAGACATTCTTTTACTTTCTTGAATTCTCCCATTCCTGAAACTTTTCTTCCAATTATGCAAGGAAGGATAATTGCAATGTAGCATATAATAAAAACATCTCTCAACTACAAGTACAATGTATTTGATATATATGTATAAGTAGCTTGTCAACAATTCTTTTCAACTTATAAAGCTCTACCAAAATTATATATTCTTAAATAAAAGTGTAATAGCTTTTAAATATCTAAGCACTTATAATTTCCAAATTTAGAGCTCCCCTTTTCAATTCAAACTGTATAAAAATAAATCAGATATTTTTAAACTTCAACTTTCAAAATATGATTGCTTATCAAAATGGCTAAATTTACTGTATTAATCTTAACTGATCTATCCACTTTAGTGACTTCACATAAAGGAAAAAAATTTTTGAACATATGTCTGGTGTTGACTTATTAACCATTCTTTTGTAATTTTTTTAAAAATTTTAAACAAAGCAATGACACAAACTGGCTACAAAGTTTACCTCTAAAGAAAGCCTCTCCTTCTTGTCCACATTTTTATTCCCAGCATACAACCACTTTTAAGTATTTTGGGTTTTAGTTCTTCTGTATAAGCTAGCAACTCAGATGCTAAGCTAATAACACTTTTTCTATAATAAAACCCATGTACTCATCATCTTGCTGCACAAATAATGAGCATCTTGCTATGTTTTCTTGGAATTTCTTTGTGTTTCTGTTTTTTCCTCCCTAGTAACCAGTCCTTGGGGCAGGAGCCAAATGTAACTTCTAGTCCATCTCTCCAGCTCCTCTTTGCCTTGCTCATTGGCTGGAAACTCTACTTTTGGTCTATTGTTTTCAGAAGAAACAATTTATTTTTTTTTTACAAAAATAATAGTAAAGTTTATTAAGAAAGAAACTTATTATAACAGGATAAGAGTGGGAGAAAAGGGGAAAAAAGAAAGAAACATTTCCTGCCACCCATGCAGGAAATGGGAGTACAGAAACTCCTGCAGAAGAAACAATTTAGATTGCTGGCAACACCGGAGAGAATATGGAATTCGTAATAATGGGCTTTTTTTTTCATAAATGATGTTTATTGGTTTTATATTTGGTATGATTGATATACAAGAAAGTGCACATATTTAAAGTATGCAATTCAAAAGTTTTAAAATATGTATAACATCACCACAATTAAAGTGATGAATGAATCCATTGCTTCAAAATGGTTTCTTGTCATTTTTGTTGCTTTTGTTTTGGTAGATTTTTGGGGGGTGAGGAGGTGGAACCGGGTTTGAACTCAGGGCCTCACGCTTACAAAGTTGGCACTCTACCACTTGAACCACACCTCCAGTCATTGTTTTTGTTTTGATTTGGTGCTGAAATTGAACCCAGGGCCTTGTACATGCTAAGCACGCATTCTAACACTAAATTATACCCTAACCACCAAAATTATTTTTTTAGGTCATCTTGCCTTTCCCTGAATCCTCTTCCCAATCTGGAATCCACTGATTACTTTCTGGCATTTGTATTTACTATAGTTTTAAAAGATGCAAGAGTACATACAATATGCTTTGGTCTGACTTCTTTCAAGTATATATTTGGGTTGATTCTAGTTTTAGGACTATTACAAATAAATCTATTATGGACATCCATGTATATAAGTTTTTATATAAAGGCATGCTTTCTTGTCTCATGGGTAAATGCATAGAAGTAGAATGACTGGATAGTATGGAAGTTGTATGTCTAACTTGTTGAAAAACTGCCAAATGATTTTTCTAAAGTGGTTATGCCATTTAATGTTCATATCAGTCGTATATGAGAGTTTAAATCCCTCCACATCCTTGCCACACTTGTTATAATAAATTTTTGGAATTTAGTCATTATGCATATAATAGTGTCTCAGTGTGGTTTATTTTGCATTTTCCAGATGACTTAGCAGCTTTTTGGATACTTATCAGCCATTATTTATCTTCTTTTGAAGTGTCTGTTCAAATTCTTTTCCTGTTTATCTCAGGGGTCTTAAGACCAATTCAAGTTCACTAACTCACTAGAAGGATTCACAAATTCAATAGCAGGTTTTACTTACGGTTAATATTTGTTAAAGAAAAAATATGCAATACAAGTGAAATTGGAACAAGTTATCTTTTGGCTGGAATCCAGAGTAGTCAGGCACAGTCTACAAAGTCCTTTCCAATATGGAGTCTCACAAGACATACTTTTTCTCTAGCTGTGAACTACACAAGTATATTAAGGAAAGACTCTGCATAGAGTAGTCCATTCAATCTGAGGATTTGAGGTTCTCACAGAAGGCTAGTCACACAGCATAGCCTGTTATGCAACCAGCAATGACAATCAAAACACAAGACTAGTGAAATCAGGTGCATATTATCAATCTTGATATTTGTGTAAAGCAATCGAGGCAAGATAATATAATATAGTCAACTGCTCCAGTTGTACACAAATCCATCATCAACATAAAGTCCAATTTGTTAATTTGTTCTTTTGCATACTGTGCTTTTGTTACCATATCTAAGGAAATTTTGCCAAACCCAAGATCTTAAAGAGTTTTCTTATTTTGTTCTAGAAGTTTTGTAGTTTTACATTTTACATTTAGGTCTATAATCCTTTTTGAGTTAACTTTCTGTATACAAGTTGGTCTTCAGTATTTAAAAGCAAAAATTTTAAATCATATCTTTTCACTCATGAATACTGAATATGTATCTCTAGAAAATTAAAAATTTAAAAACAATCCTAGTACCTTCATCATAATTGTTTACCAGTGTCCAGTAGCCAATATGTGTTTAAATCTCCCCAACTGTCTTAAAATTTCTTTTTATTTGGCTTGGAATCCAAATAAAATCAACATATCGCATTATGTTGACTTTTTTTTTTTTGCGACACCGGTGTTTGAACTAAGGGCCTCATGCTTACCAGGCAGGTGCTCTTACCACTTGAGCCACTCCACCAGTCCTGAGGAACAGCCTTAGGATAGGAGTTGGGAGCACAAGAGGAAAATCAGTTCAGTTTTGAACACTGAGAAATGGCATACACAATCAAATGAAGATGTCTAATACGCAACTGGAAGTATGAATCTGGAGTTCAGAAGAGAAATGTAGGCTACAGACATGATAGTCATGAGTTATATGAGTGATAGTTAAAGCCATGGGCGTAGATGATATTGTGAGGGGATGTATAATAAATGAAGGAAAGAAGAAGCCAAACAAAACCCTGATGAAAACCATGACTTAAGAAGGAGGCAGAGCTGGGTGCTGGTGACTCATGCCTGTAATCCTAGCTACTCAGGAGGCAGAGATCAGGAGAATCACAGTTCAAAACCAGCCCAGGCAAATAGTTAGCGAGACCCTATCTCAAAAAAATCCCTTCACAAAAAAAGGCTGGCTGAGTGGCTCAAGGTGTAAGCTCTGAGTTCAAGCTCCAGTACCACAAAAAAAAAAAAAGGAGGCAGAAACAATTGTCACAGTGTGTGATAAGCACCAAAATAAAGAGGTGCATGAGATAACCTAGAGACCCAAAACAAGACTGATCAACTTTGTGAGGGAGATGCTATCATAAAAGGTTTTAATTCGGTTTGGATATTGAAGCATGTATAAGAGTGTGCCAATGGAATGAGAGAGAGGAAAGTAGACGAACTCATTTATTTTAGAAGGAAAACAGAGGACTTCAAATGAGAGCTCTCTCAACCATTCCCCATTCACATACATGCAAATTCAGGGCAATATTCCTCAAAATGTGGTCAACAATTCACTACCATGAGACTCATATGAAGGCTTTCTCAAAATTAATACTATGTACTAAATATTGTACAAATTAATTTAGGGTGCAATCATAGAATATGCAGCTAAACTGGAGTGGAGATAAAAGGCTTTGGAGTTGAAATCAAAGAATTGTAATGTTCAAATTAGTAGCTTTAGCAGGAAGGCATAGTAGGAAAACTAGGGGATCAGGGAGGTTTTGCGAGAGTATAGTTGACTCAATCCATTTTCCCTCTTTGAAAAGGAAAAATGAATCAGATAAGAAGACTAAAAGAGGAGTAATTTTCTTCTGCACTGGTTCCAACTCAACCAGGCAGTACAATTACAAATCGACATTTGATTTGGTTGATTGGGTTTGGTCATTTGAACAACAGCATATCCATGAATTACTCTGACTTTTTTTTTTTCCATTTCTCAACTAGTCATCTTGCACTTTCTCAGCCTTTCTGTAATGAACTGATCTTACATGAAGCCACCAAATGTCCAGTCTTTCATTTGGTCAATAATACTGGGGGTAAAAAAATCTCCATGTTCTTGTAAGTTTTATCCTAAAAAGAAGAAATTGATTCTAGAGCCAGAAAATGTTTATATCTATGTCTTCATAAAAGACATAGATAACTACAAGTGTAGAAATATATTTTTGAAGTACATCATGAACTAGATTACTCTTGGGAATCTAAATTTGGCAGCCTATGAATACTGTACTATGGCTAGAATTATTCTTCTTCTGAGAAATCTACTAATCAGCTTTGTTATTATATTAAAACAGCTACCTACATGGCTCTCCAGAAATGTTATTGAACTTCAAAAGACTGTAACGTATTGCTTTGTTTTCAGAAAATCTCTGAATATTCCTATTCATTCCTTGTAACTTTTTTGAAAAAAGTCATATCAAAACAATTGCCTCCCTTGAAAAGACTACTATACCAGGCTCTTTCCTGTGATAAAATTAATCTAATTCTGATTTTAAAATGAAACATGAAGAACAGTAAGATTCAATAAGAGAACAAGCCTTTCTCTTTGCACACATTTAATTCTATTTATAATTCATAGTTTTCTAAGACAAACTTTCTGGCCCACATATTGTGCTAATAAGTTAGTAACACATAAGGAGCAAATAATAGTCTCTAGTTACAGAAATTAGACTATTCTTTAGTAAATATAAGAGGTGTGTAGGGAAATAAACTGTCACTTCTACTGTGATTGTTTTTTTTCTTTGTGGTACTGGGGTTTGAACTCAGGGCCTATACTATAAGCCACTCCACCAGCCTCCCCCCAACCTTTTTTTTGTGATGGGTTTTGTCGAGATAGGGTCTATCTGTTTGCGAGGACTGGCTTCAAACTGGGATCCTCCTAATCTCTGCCCTCTGAGTGGCTAAGATTACAGGTGTGCTTCATTAGCACCCAACTTGCTGTGATTTTTCTAATTCTTCTACGAGGAGTTGAGGAGGTGTGCTTTAAAAAAAAAAAGAAACCTAGAAGGAGGAGAGCCAGAGAATAAGAAACTATTAGAATGTGTATAGATTTCTGTAAGGAAAAACATTTTTAAAAAGTAACACTGGGTTACTCTAGAGTTACACTTTCTGTAGTGTATGCAAATATTCTTACAGGACCATGACATTTATTGTAAGCAAAATCCTATAGCTACCAAAACAATCTATTAGTGATATTATTAGTTTGCTAGTTATTGTATTAGTTGCTAGGTCTGCCATTAACAGAGTATCACAGACTGGTGGGTTAAACAACAGAAATTTATTTACTCACAATTCAGGAGGCTAGAAGTCTGAGGTCAAGATGTTGGCAGTGTTGGTTCCTCCTGAGGCTTCTCTCCTTGGCTTGCAGGCAGTTGTCTTTTCCTTGTGTCTTCACAGAGTCTTTCCTCTGTGACTTGTGTCCTAGTCTCCTTTTCTTATAATAAAACCAGTCATATTGGATTTGGCCTTAATGATCTCATTATAACTTAACTCCTTCTTGATAGTCCTTATCTTCAAATAAAGTCACATTCTGAGATAGTGGGAATTAGGACTTCAACATATAAATTTTGGGGGTACAATTCAGACCATAACAATAATTATTTTATATTTTCACATATATTAATATTAAAAAATTCCCTGTGGATATATATATATATATATAATCTAATATAAATTTTTAAAGTCAGATTTTGAGCACAATCTGGCTGACTGTCAGTTAACTTTTTATAGGTCTACTCTACCTGGGGAGTCAACATTCATTTGCTGAATACCACTCTATAGCAGGCATTGGTATAGGTGCTAGGTTTGGAAAGACAAAGGAAATACAAATTGTCCTTGAGGATTGTGTAGTCAGGAAAAGGGAAAACCATATGAACAATCAAATAAAATAAAATGTTAAAGAGGAAATGCAATGTTGAAGGAACAAATTCAACTAGACACATGATCACCCAACCAAGGCAAAGGAATATATTAAGCCCCAGAATACTGCCTAATTGACACCACTACATAAGGTATTAGGGCATATTATTTTTAAGACCAGTGGGGGATAAAGGAGAGCAGTGGAGGGGGAGATTTCAATGTATGATATACATGATACATTGTAAGAACTTTTGTAAATGCCACAATGTACCCCCACCCAGCACAACAATGAAAAAAAAGACTTAATTTAGACAACCGTTTTTTTCTGAAGTCTTGAAATCCATTTGATGTAGATATTGGGGGAAATACTTTATAAATTGTGCTCATATGTGTCAAAAAAAGTCAGTAGAAATATGTTAATTTTTATCATGAAAAGATGGTCATGACATTGAAGAGTATGTAACCCAAATTAAAAATCGTGTTGATAGGGTACTATAAGCTAAGCCATCATTAAGCACAAGGCTATATATATATAAGAACTCAGAAATCCAAGGGCACTTTTAAAAAGCTACATGAATTATTTGACAAGAACTAAAACAAACCCTAGTGATACATAAGAACCAGAGTAAAAAAGTGGTGAGGTAACACAATTCATTATCAAATACTGTTTCCCTTAGATAGCAGTTATCTGTCTTAGGAAATTTGTCCTGAAATTATGATACACTTCAAGAAGCATTCAGTTCATTCATTTAAATTATTTTTCATGGTGCTATCATTTTTTCCTAATAGCCAAGGATAAATTTATCACAAATCTCTACATGCACCAGTGATTCTTCATTTTAGATTTCTTTTCTCTTTGGTCCTTCAAAGGTACTATTAGAAGTGGAAAGAGAGGTTTTAGACCCACAAATGCCATCAAGAAAAAATGAGCGAATCCCCTTCAGAGTTGTGTATTCAAAATGGTATTCTAATAATAAAAATAACAAAGAGAAATATGCTATAACAAATGATAACAACTTAAGGACAACGTTGTTAAGGGTTGATAAACCCACTTCATAAAGTAATAAACCTTGCATCTTATAGATTTCTTCTTCAGCTTTCCTTGAAATAAAATACACATAGCTATGTAATTTAGCTTTGGAATACGTAAAATGAGAAACTCGAACTAAATTATTTTTATGGTTCTTGTTAGCAATTTTGAAAGATTGGAGATTTTATACTTTGTACAAGTTAACAAGTTAGCCACAGTTTCATAGATGCTGGCAAAAGATACCATTTTCCAGGGTCAGAGTTAAAGGATATGCACCAGCAGTAGCCAGAGTATCAGCATTTGTACAGTTCCCTGAGCTCCAATTCCCATGGGGCAATTCAAAGACCACCAGAAGATATCTGCCCATGCAGTGGGGTATTTTATCAGAGAGGAATTCTGAATTTATCATTTGTAATGGCAGCGAGCTCTGGAGGGAAACACTATCTCTGTTTTCTATGGATGTTCAACATACATAAAACTGAGAAATAATTAACATACTAGAACCCTTTTGAAGTGTACAGTTCAGTAGTTTTGAGTATATTCACAAAGTTGTGAAACTGTCTATAATTCCAGTACATTTTCCATTATTGAAAAAATAACCTCATACTCATTAAGTTCCCCTTCCCTGAATCCCTGGGAATAATTAATATATTTTGGCATCTATGTATTTGCTTAATCTAGAAATTTTACATAAATGGAATCATATCAAATGTGGTTTTTTTATGACTTGTTTTCTTTAGTTGGTATAATATTTCCAAGGGTCATTGTAACACTAATCAGTTCTTCATTGTTATAGCTGGATAATATTCCAGTGTATGGATATACTACATTTTGTTTATCCATACATAAAGTGTTGGATATTTAGGCTATTGGGGACATTTGGATTGGAAGGCTAACAGTATCTAATTTCAAAACTTATTTTAAACTACAATAATGAAAAGTGTGGTATTAAACCAAAGATAGATAAGCAGGTGAATGGAACAGAATAGAGTTCAGAAATAAACCCACAACTGATCTTTTACGAAGGTGTGAGATGGAAGGAACTTAAAAGCTGAAGATAAGATAGTTTTTTCAGTAAGTGTTAGTGGAACAATTTGATATGCAAAAGCAAAAATAAAATTTCAATCCAAACTTTGTGCCATTACAAAACTGAACTCAAAAGAGGGGCCATAGAGCTGGGTGCTGGTGGTGCACAGCTGTAATCCTAACTATTCAGGAGGCAGAGATCAGGAGAACAGCAGTTTGAAGCCAGCCTTGGGGCAAATAGTTCAGGAGACCTTATCTTGAAAAAAACCCAACACAAAAAAAGGGTTGGTGGAGTGGCTCAAGTGGTAAGAGAGCCTGCCCAGCAGCGTGAGGCCCTGAGTTCAAACACCAGTGCCCCCCCAAAAAAGTGGGGTATAGACCTAAATGTAGCACCTAAAACTATAAAACTTTCAGAAGAATGGGCTGGGAATGTAACTCAGTGGCAGAGTGTTTGCCTAGCATGTGTAAGGCCCTGGATTCAGTCCCCAGCATTACAACAACAAAGCCCCCCAAAACTGTGGTATATGTCGTATACCACATAATACTATTCAGTAATTAAAATACAAGAGCACAGATGAATCTCAAAGTAATTATGCTGAATGAAATAAGCAAGCAAAAGGAATGCATATTATATGATTCCACTTATACATAACTGGATAAAATGCAAACCTATCTATAGTTGTAGACAGTGGATCGGTGCTTAGGAATAAGGAATCTTTTTGGGTGATGGATATGTGCATTTTGATTAAAGTGATGCTTGCACAAAGTTTTATATATATATGTATTTATTAATTTTTAGCAAGTTGTACACTCTAATATGTACAGTAAGTCAATTACATTTTAATAAAGAGATCAATAAATTATATATAATCTTCAGGAATAATAGTGGTAGTTAACATTTATAAAGTACTTGTTATATGCCAGGCACTGTACTAAGCATTTTGCATGCATTGGTTAATTTCTCTATCAAAGCAAACTATGAGAGGCTTAGTGTGGTGGCTCACCTCTATAATCCCAGCTACTCAGTAGGTGGAGATCAGGAAGATAGGGGTTCGACACCAGCCTGAGGAGAAAGTTTGTGAGATCTCCATCTCAACCAATGGCTGGGCACAGTGATATACATCTGTCATCCCAGCTAATTGGGAAGCACAAGTAAGAGGATTGCAGTCCAGGACAGTGTGGGCATAAAGTGAGACCCTATCTCAAAAAATAACCAGCACAAAAAGGGTTGGGGACCATGGCCCAAGTGGTAGATCACCTGTCTAGCAAGTGTGAGGCCCCGAGTTCAACCTCCATTACATCCAAAAAATCAAAAGTTAACTATGATAGAAACATAACCCCATTTTAGTTATGAGGATGGTAAGGCAAAGTAGAGAGCAGTTACTTGAGCAAGGCTGCAGTTAATCATAGCACATCCTTCCTCTCAGAATTAACAGAATAATAGCTGATATATAATAAGCACTTTATCATACCCTTACTTAATCACAAGGCATGCAAAATCTTGTTTAATCCTAGTCAGTGACATGAATTAGGTGCCATTTTATGGAGGAAGAAGCAGGCACAGTGGAATAAGTGACATGCCCAAATTATACAATGGGTAGTGGAAGAGCAGAGATGTGAACCAAGGATTTTCATCCATCGGGTGTGTCCTGGTGGGAAATAGGTTGAGAACTACTTCTTTGTTTAGCAGCTGGGCCTGTGGTACTTGCAGATAGATCTGATCCTGGCTCAATCAGACAGAACACTACTTGCCTGATGCTGAACACAGATATTTGCTACTTGGATTCCTTTAGGCCTTGGCGCCTGCTCAACTGGATACATAGGCACCAACTACAACCTGCATTACAGTGAACCCTACAAAGGTTATCTACCTGAATGACACCTCCTTGCTTTTTCCCACAGCCCCAAGCCAATCTATACAAATGTGTTGGTTCCCAGGTCCTTGATCATAAATACCTGGCTCTCTGCCAGTTCTAGGGACTTCCTCTTCCAGACTTTGTTTTGCTGATAACCATAAAACCTCCTAGAAAGTGCATCTGAAATGTGACAAAAGCTAGTTCACGAACCATCTTGGTCAGATTTTAATATATCTACTTTCTTACAAATCCAATGACTTCTATTGGCATGACAAATTCTATGCACAGCCCAGAGCCGTGAATGTGGAGTGAGGCAGTTTCATAGGTGGTACTCCCTGCTGAAATATCAAAGGCCCAGATTATACTAAATGTCATGTTTCTTTCAAGCATCCAGATAATTTTGGAACACCAACACCTGTATGTTTATTTCTTTTCATCCACCCATTCCCACCCTTGGAACTGCTTGATTCTTCTCTCTGGTAAGGCCTGGAGCATCAGACCTTCCCTTACCCATCAGAAGCAACTGATTCATCTCTTCCTTTGTTCATCTACCACTGTTGTGCATCATTCTACTCCTGACAGTTCCTGCTGGTTTGGATTTGACCTATCCCTTATGTCTATCCCTGACTCTGTTCTCACTCTCACTCAACATTTGGCTTCTCATTCCACTCCATTTTACATGAACAGTTTAGTACTTTAAAAAAAATACCTGCATAGAATTGTCCTTAGGAAGGCAGTCAGAGTGATATCATTTAGGAAAACTGATTCTACAGTTTTTCACCTTACTTTTCACCTTACTTCAATTATTTCTCCATCACTGGTACCTTATTGTTCTTCCCCCTCTGTTCTACAACTCTCTTGCTCATGACTTGTTTGCTTCTACCTCAGTGGTTCTCAGGCTCTAGTGTGCATTAAAATCCTATGGTGGACTTATTAAAACCCAGATTGCTGGCTTTCACTACAGAGTTTCTCATCCAGTAGGTCTGGGTTGGTGTGCAAGAATTTTTATTTCTAACAAGTTTCCAGGTAGAGCTGACACTATTCATCTGGGGCCCACAGTTTGAGAACCATTATTCCACCTCAACACTGTTCATATTGACCACCCATTTATCTCTATGGCTTACTTTCTAGGCCCTTTCTTGTGAACAGCTTTAATGTGCAAAGCTGGCTGATGTGGCTAAGAATCCTCACCTCTAGCCAGGTGCCTGTGGCCCACTCCTGTAATTCTAGCTACTTGGGAAGATGAGATGGGGAAGAACACGGTTCAGGGCCAATCAAGCAAAGTTTGAGACAATTCATCTCAACAGAAAAAAACTGAACATGGTGGTATGTGCCTATCATCCCAAGTATGGTGGGAAGTGTAATATAGGAAGATCATGATCAAGGATGGCCTAGGCAAAAAGCAAGACCCTATCTCCAAAATAACCAGAGCAATAAGGGTTGGAGGTATGGCTTAAGTGGTAGACACCTAGCAAGCATGAAGCCCTGAGTTGAAACCTTGGTACCACCAAAAAAAGAAAGGAAGGAAGGAAGAAGGAAGGAAGGAAGGAAGGAAGGAAGGAAGAAAGAAAGAAAGAAAGAAAGAAAGAAAGAAAGAAAGAAAGAAAGAAAGAAAGAAAGAAAGAAAGAAAGAAAGAAAGAAAGAAAGAAAGAAAAGTTTTCACCTTGGAGGGACACATGGTAAACCCACTGGATATGCCATAATCACTAGGAGGCAAGTGTCTAAATTAGCACCAATGATCTTGGGTCACCCTAAAGTTATAAATGTAATGGACGGCCTAGAGGTAATAGCTTAGAATCAAGATGTAGAATTTATGTTCTAAAGATCTTGAGCATTTTTCCAATGTATAGTTCACTGTCCAAATTAAAGTAGATCAGCTTTCCATAACTAATAGAGAGGAAGAAAAAATTTAGAAAAAAGGAATGTACTCCTGAATAACCAAAATAAATGTGGCCCCTCACACTCATGTTCCCATCATTTTTTAAATGGACATGTTTGTATGTGTTCATATTAACATGATAGTCAAAGTTTACTGTTGTGGCTTGGATATGAAGCCACTCCCCTCACTCCTCCCAAAAAGAAAAACTTCGTGTGTTAAAGGCTTGATCCCCAATGCAATATTCAGAGGTTGGGTTTTTGGGAAGTTATTAGATCAAGAAGGTTCTGGCCATTGATGGATTCATAATTTGATGGCATTATTGGGAGATGATGGAAACTAGGAGCTGGAGCCTGGCTGGAGGAAGTAGGTCACTGGGGACATGCTTTTGAAAGGTGTATCTTTTCCTGGATCCTTCTTGTCTCTTTTTCCCTCTGCTCCCTGGCTGCCACAAGGTGAGCAAGTTTCCTTCATGCTGCCCTGCCTCCATGATGTTCCTCCTTAGCACCTCAGGCCCAAAACAGTGGAACTAGTTGACTATGGACTGAAACCTCTGAAACTATGAGCCAAAATAAATCTTTCCTCTCTCAAGCTGTTTTGCTCAGGTATTTTGTCACAGTGATGAAAAACTGACTAACACAATTATCTAAGCATGTATCTATCCATGGGCTTTGTGTATGTCTTAACATATAAGTGCATATCTAAGCAATCCTTAATTTACTGTAATTTTCATATTATAAACTTAGAGCAGTCTTTGGGCACAAAAATGAAATTATGGTCCTCAGTCTACTTTCTGACACATTCTAAGTACTGTCCTCTGTCACCACTCTCCTGAATTTGGCTCCCTGAAGGCCTGCGCTGTAGAGACCCTTCATCTTGTATCTGGTCCCAGGCTAACACCAGCAGGCTGTGAAACAAGAGGTGGGGATCAGGACTATTGCATCTGGCAGAAAGGGGAGAATAATGTGCTAAGCTAAGTAAAGAGAGAAGACAGGGAGGAGGGAAGTAGGAGCAATAAAAGAAATAAATAGACATATATCCTAATTTCGATGTGGGTACCCTCTGACTAGGAAGAAATGAGACTGTTTTTTCTTGTTTGGCTGGTGAAAGAGTAGAGCAATGTTAGCTTTATTTTGATGTGGATATATTTCTTCCAAGGAGACATTGTTTCTAAGAAGAGGCAGTCTGCTCATCACATTCCTGATTTCTGTCTTTAATGTCACCAAACACCTCACCCTTTCTGGTTTTGGTGCTGGCTACCATTTTTTTCTGTGCTACTTCACCCTCTGGGATCCCATCCTACCTGTCTAAACATTTTTTTGAGATAGGTTCTCCTTATGCTGCCCAGAATGATAGTGAACTCAGGTTCAAGTGATCCTCTTGCTTCAGCTTCCTGAGTGGCTAGGACTACAGATATTTGCCACCACACCCAGTTTACCTGTCTGAATTTTTCTTCATGGCATCAAGCTATTCAATATCAAAAGTGTTTCCCTTTTTATATTTCCATCACACATTATTGTATCATGGCATCATCTTCCCTCTAATTCCCCAACCCCACCATCACTCAGTACTGAAATCTCGTATCTACCATGAGTAAAAAACTCTGTTACACTTTGTCCTAAGGTAGTTTCTTTCCTCTGCCCACACTTAAAATTGGGTTTCTCACAGACTTATTTTCTTAGCTATCACAACCCTCTATATGTTCTTTTTTGATGATCTTTTCTACTCCCATATCTTCAACTAATATTTTTATTTAAATGACTCTAAATCTTCATCTTTGCAAACTTCCTCTGTCTCCACACTTTTTCAGAAGCACCAGACCTAATTTCTACTGAAATCTCCATCTGTATATCTTGCACTCATCTGTAGTGCTGTTTCTTCTATATATAACCCATCATATTTTTACAATTCTGAATGTAGTAGTATCACTTTTCCTGTTACTCAGTTTTGAGATCTCAGAATCATTGTCTACTCTTTCCATTGCTTATGTCAAGTCATCAATTTCTGAGAAACTTACCTGTGAAATCTGTTCCCATCTTTCCCTTTTCTTTTCTGCTGCCCCAGATCTGTCTGACAGCCCCAATGGTCTGTCATTGAAATATCCAACTGCCTCTGGTCCTTTGAATTAGACCAATGTTCTCATGAAACTCCAATCAATCAACCAAAGAAGTTAGGCTCTGGATGCTTCTAGGCTGTTTACCATTGGTTCTCCTTCCTTCCTTAAGATACTTCTCACTTAGGTCCTGACTCCACAAGCCAAATCTAATGGAGACATTTTTCCTTCGCACTGTTTTTTATTTTTATTTTTTTCTTAGTTAGTTCTAATAGATTTTATCTTGGCTCATTCTTTCAGCTCCTCCTTCTGTAGACTATTTGGAAATCTACCCTAGGGCAAGTTTCCATAGCTAACATCCAGGTTGAGTTAACATATTTCCCAATAAGAGAATGGCTTTTGAAAGTGGTGTCCTCATTTATTTCCCCACCTCTAGTTTCTCACCTTACAAACTATCCTACCTACCAATAGCAGAGCAGCTTTTCTAGAACATAAGTCTGATGATGTGTTGCTCCCATTCTTATTTCTTTGGCGACTCTACGTCTTGCAGAATAAACTCAAAATTCAAAGTTTCTGATTGGCCCTACTCTGCTTCAAGCTTTGCCTCTCATATACAGTTACAAAACCTACTCTCCTGTCCCATTTGACAACTAATGGAACTCAGCCCACATTTTCATTTCTCTATGCTGTGGGTGTTGCTATTCCCTGTACCTCAAATGCTCTTTCTTCTCATTTCCAACATTTGGGATTCTACTTATATTTACAAACCCAGATTTTCTATAAAACCTTTCCAATTCTTTTCTACTTATATGTTTCTGTAACACTCATTTGCAGTTAACTGTGCACTTGCCCATGACTAAATACTAACATAAATAGTATTCACTTATCCTTAGCACATTGCCCTGGACATGGCTAGTGCTCAATATTTGTTAATATAATATTATTTAAAATTATATGTGTAAGTTCTAATATGCTAAATAAAATCTGATTACTTTATAATCCTACATTATATTTAATCATCAAAATAGTTAAAAACAAGGAAGAAAGCAATCTTCTAATAAGTTCTATATTATTATAGGGCCACATATAGGGAGGTGCCTATAATAGAAAAGCTTTCTTCTGTGAATTTGGAATCAAGCTCAGCCTTGTGAGCCTTTGAATTTGGCCACTATTGAAGCCAAGGTTTGGAGGCATTTTGATTGTGTGTAGCAACGACATGGTGAGGGATTAAAGGATGAAAATTTTGATCCAAAGCAGAGTTGGTTCATAGGGTTTAGAGGTAGGTCTGCAATATTTCTATAATATTGGGGGTAAGGTGAAGCTGCTAATGCTGATGAAATGGATCAAGTTAGCCTTTCTTTTTGTGAATACAGCAGCAGGCTAATGTTATAGCTATTTGAAAAAAATTATAAATAAAGTAAAGTAAAATAAAATAAAAAGCAGCAGCAAAATAAATGTCCTAGCATCTGTTGCTCAGGAAATCATGTAGTTTTTCGCCCAAATTTTCTTATAAATTCATGTGTTAGAGATATAGCTCAGTGGTAGAGCACTTGCCTAGCATGTGCAAGGCTCTGAGCTCATCCCCAGGACTGCAAAAAAGAAAAAGAAAGTTCATGTGCAAATCTTCCCAAAGAAGACCTCTAAATGAATCTGATGTCACTGTAGATGTATATATTCACTTTTATATATGTTGGAATGAGACTGAAAAATAAGTAAGACAAGACCTATATATTCTCTTATACTGTATTAGGTAAAATATAGTTTAAGAGAATTGGTTTGTAGGTTGCCCAGTTTAATCAATTTATATAAGCACCTAAGAGCTGTTCTGGTATGTGATGTATACTTGACTACACATGGTTTCTGTGGTCATTTGTATAAATGCCAGACATCAGGCCTTGTGTCAGAATTTTTTTAATTATATCATTATGTAGGAAAATCGAACTCTCAACCTCCTGCATTTGCCAGGAGAGGTGAGGCAAGATTGATGTTCATGTAAAAATGTCATCTCTTTGGAATTGTAAATAGGAATGTTTGTTACTGCGTACATTGCAAGGGAGGGGTCTTAAATGACTTGCATTTGTGTCCAATAAGCAGATAGGTAATAAGCAATTAAAAATTGGTGTGGGATGTATGAATCTTATAAACATTATTCTCAGTGAAAGAAGTCAGTAAGAAAGGACTATGTACTGCATGATTCCATTTATATTAAATGTCCAGAAGAGGCCAATCTATAGAGCCACAAAACAGATTTGTAGTTGCCTTGGGATGGGGGTTGGTGGTACGAGAAAACTGGGGGAAATGATGACTAAGCAGTGAAGATTTTCTTTTTGAAAAAATTCTAAAATTCATAGTGGTGATAGTTGTAAAATTCTGTGACTCTACTAAAACCCACTGGATTGGATACTTTATTTTTTTTATAAAAAAATGTTTTGGCAGTAGTGAGATTTGAACTCAGGGCCTCACGCATGCTGGGCAGGCACTCTACCACTTGAGCCACTCCACCAGCCCACATGGATACTTTAAAAAAGTAAATTGTATGATATGTGAATTATATCACAATAAAGGTGTTAAAATTGATGTGAAAGAATATATAAAACACAACTAAACATTGTTTTTAGGCTTGCCTAAGTATGAATGTCCAGATATAAAAACATGTTTTTATTATTTACAGTTGTCAAACATATTTTACTTAATTTTCATGTATTTAATAATATTTTTAAAAGGTCAGAAAATAAACAGAAACCTCAAAGTAAAAGAAACAGTAGTTTTTAATTGCACAATTTTAGTCTGCTTTTGAACTATATTCATCTTCAAGAGACTGTTTATACCAGCTTCTTAAGAAAACCTAAACTGAGCCATGCACGGTGGTGCATAACTATATATCAGCACTTGGGAGGCTGAGGCAGGAGGTTTGCTAGGTCTAGGCCAGCCTGGGCTACACAGAGAAACACTGTCTCAAAAAAATAAAAACTAAAGTCAAAATCAAAAACAAAAAAAGAAAAAGAAAAAGAAAAGACACGACAAAAGGCTAAACTTCATCAATTAATAGCATCCTTATAAATGCCATGGTGTGTTTCTCTGATCCACATAATTTAGCAAGGAAATGGAAAGATTTTCTCTCACTGTTCATTACTACACTTATGTCTTAGTATAGATTGGATGAGTACTATTCATGATCTGTAAGTCACTTTGGGGCTTTGATTTATGTAGAACAGGAAAGTCTGTTTTTTGTTAAAAACATATTTTTCAGATGAAATTTAAAGGATTGGTTTTCAGTGTAGTGTATAAAACCGTAGGGAGCATAAATCTGGGGATTTTAAAATACCTTTCAGGCTTGACCCTTTCCCCAATAGGAGAAACCAGCAATGTTTTTTGAGCAACTTTTCATGGAGCTGTGTTCTAGCTGTCTGGCTCCCAATCCCCCAACCCTATCACTATCATACCTAAGCCATTAACCCTTGCCTCCAAGTAAATGACCATTACTGGGTAGTTAGTATTTCCAGGTCTTTTTTTGTTGGTCTTCTTTTCCTCCACTGGGACCAGTCTTGCACCTTGTCTGAAAGGATTTAAGAGGTATTATTTCAGTAGTGTAGTGGCTTAGCCTTAAGCAGACCTATCGCTGTTGTTTCTCTTCTCATCTCACATATCTGGTGGGGTAACTGGGTATCTGGGGTAGCTGTTTTATGTGCCTGTGTCTGCCTGTCTTTCATTTGATATGCTAGTTCCTTTAGGACATGTGCTCTGCCTTGTTCTGTACTTATTTTGCCAGTCCCCTTAAGGGACTGGTAATTTATGTTTTAATCCCAATCCCTGTGACTGGATACCTGCTACATACTACTTGATTCAACCTCTGCCTGTTGCCTGCTGCAATATTTTTCTGGATTGTAATTTTCTGTCTGCTTGCCTGGGTATCTATTGCTGGACTTCCAGAGTCTGGCTGCTCGGCTGCTTGTTGCCTATTGTCACACTTCCCCATAATGCTTCACCAGCTTGTCCAAACTCTTCCTGTTGGTGACTACAGGAAGCTACTTCTTAGCTTTTCTGTCCTGCCTTAATTAGTTTCTTTAGTTTCTGGATACCAGACTCCTTGATTTGTTTCTGCCTACCAACAACAAGTATCTGTTGAGGTAATGTCTCCCAGTTTACCACTAGTCTTTTATTTCCTTGGACCAACATTTTGCTAATTCTAGCTTACTCTTTCTTTTCCTTTGTTTCCTATATATAATCTGCGGGGAAGAATAGTTAGTTCTTTTTAAGCGTCTCTTGGATTCATTCCTTTTCCTCCATTTCCTCTGGGGCTTCTCCAGTTCCAATCCTTGAGACTTTATCTAGTTTTAGACAGAGTTCACCAGTGGTGCCTCAAAGGGTTGCTTGAGGGGATGACAGAGAAGCCTGGAGGACCAGGATACAAGCAGGTCTCCACTCTCTCACTAACCCCAAACAGGTTAGCTAAATTTATATCTGTTGTATATATTGGGGCTCCATGAAGAGTTTTCTTTACCAAAAAAAAAAAAAAAATCACTAAGAAAAATAAGTTTGATAATCATTGTTCAAAGTTATTCTGTGTACCATTGCCACGACAGCTCCTAAAACACTTCATATTTTGTAACTTCCCTGCTAATGATCCTTATCAGTGTTGTACATTCAAATCTGTTTGCATAGTGGGAAAAGGCTAGGGGATAACCATGCTTCCTACTATTATTCAGCATCCACGTTCTCATCAAGCCCCACTGGCCCCTCAACATTATTGATCAGTGTTGTTTCCAGGCCATTCCATCCGTTGTCTTTTCCTTACTTCTTTTCTTTGCTTTGTCTGTTCATGTCTGATTTCTGCTTCATAGCTCAGCAGCAAAAGCATTGCCCCCTTGAAAACTTCATTTATTCTAGGCCCAACTGATCTCATCTTTTCACCATATTATGCTCAATTTAGAGTTAATTTCTCTGACTTATGCAGTTAATTTTCTGTTTCTCAACTTTGTTTTCTCAAGTACATTTTAGGTCTTTTTATGACAGAAAATTTATATTTTATGGCCCATTCCATTATAAGTGTTTGTGTATCACAAATAGCACTTTAGTGATTAGTAAATAGGAGAATGATCTGGATGTCTATTTGATTCATATATGAGTTTTCTTAGCATTTTGTTTTGAAGTCATGAGAAGCAAACTTCCTCATAATTAGGGAATATTAGCAATACACCTAGGCCTTAAGAAAAAATGAAGAATCCTGTACAAGACATTTCCTAAAGTGGAAGTAGTGACCGGTTTAGTGGCTTCAACTTTTTAAACTACCCAGCAAAGCTATGAACACTGATAAGGAAGCTATGATGATCTTTCACCACATGTTTTAACAAAGTTGACTACTCAGCCAGGTATGGTAGCTCAAGCCTGGCTACTTGGGAGGCTGGGATATCAGGAGGATCCTGGGTTCAAGGTCAGCCCAGGCAAAAAATTTGCAAGACCAATAAAAATCTGGGTGTGGTGGCATGTGCCTGTCTTCCCAGCTACGAAGGAAGCATAAATATGATGACTGAGGTCCAGGATAGTGGGGACATAAATACAAGACCCAATTCACAAAATAACCAGGTAAAAAGGGCTGAGGGCATGGCTCAAGTGGTAGAGTGCTTGCTTAGCAAATGCAAGGCCCTGAGTTCAACTCCTAGTCCTGCCAAATCTCTTCAGTTAGATTTGTAATTCTGATTCTAAAAGTGGATGCCTGTGAGGAATGCAACAGGAAGGAGGAAGCATGAAGGCTACCAAGCATCGATGACTGTGATGCTGGGGCAAATGCCAGTGGAGATTTAAACTCCTAATTATTTTTATTAGGATGGGTATTGTTTTCCTTAGTGCTCTGATTACAAAATTGCATTGAATTTAAGTAGTCTTTTCCAGAAACTCTGCTATCTTAGGTATGCAAGTTTTCAGAATAATTCTTCAGGAAGACATATATGACATGACAGCAGAATGTCTGTCACTTTTTTTTTTTTTAAATCTGCATGGCATCTAGTCTGGTGTTAACCACAATAGCATATGCTCAATAAATACTCGTTTACTCTTAGTCATCCTTTAATTCATAAATATTTTGCTGTGACCCTGGGTGTTAGTTGTTTCTCTTTTTTTTTTTCCTAATCCATGTTTCCTTTAATTTCTCTATGAGTGACCCAAACTGCTCTATGAGTGACCCAAACTGCTTGGATGAGGATAATGGGTGGCTCTTGGGACAGTTTGAAGAAAGATAGCCCCTAGCAGCTTTTTATCTTTCTTTTCTTCCAGGGCTGGCTTTTAAATAATGATTGGGTGCTATGCTAATGAGAAGCCCGAGAGAGTCTCCAGGTCAATGCATCTAAAGTATATTTTTGATACTCCAACCAATAGAAGTAGTCTCCTTCTTTCTTTAGCATCAGAAAAAAAGATGTCTTTTCAAACACCAGCCTATTTGTGTGTTCCAGGTAGGCAAAAATAAAGGAACAGAGGTGAAACAAGATCAGCCCTATGTTGTCAACTGGAGAGATGTTTGATTCATAATCAATGGACAAAGTGTCCTCTCTTGAGACCAGTGGCTCTTTTCCTGTGTGAGCTTCCACAGGAAGAGAGGCCAATGATCCTGATGCTTGAAGAAAGGGTTTCTGTTTAATGTTTACATTAACTGGAGCAAAATGCTGAAAAACAAATATCGAGAATTAAGATGGAGCTGAGATACCACAATAGTTAAAGGTAAGCCGTATCAAGGACACACATTTTTACTTTTTGCAGGAAAGACTGTACCATTTCTAATTGGAAATTAAATGTAGCTTAGCCTGGCCTGAGTTGGTGAAACCCAATTTTACATTAAAAATATTAATCCATTTTTTTAATTTAAAATTTTTATTGTGCTGGGGGTACATTGTAGCATTTACAAAAGTTCTTACAATATATCAAATATATCATAGTTGAATTCACCCCCTCTATTAATCCATTTTTAAGTCTATTCATGCATTCCAGATAGAAATCATCCATATTACTAAGGTACCCTCCCTGCCATTTTAAACAATAATGATAAAACTTACAAGTACGGGTTTTCATGAACTGGTACTGAGGTAGGCTAAAATTAAGGAAAGTTTGGGACTCAGAGAAAAATATGACATCTTAGATTAATCATGCTTTGGCTCAGGAGCCATCCTCACCTGGCCAGAAACCACCCACGCCCCTCCCCACTCATTGATTATTGGGTGGGAATCATCTTACTCTCCCCTTCATAGGTTATCATAGGTTTTAAAAGCACCTAAAGAGCAGAAACACACTCTCTCGGCCTCCAGATTCCGCCTGGGCCACAACATGCTCCCCTTTGTATTTCCCTTCTCTAACTTTTAATAAAACTCCATTTATACTCATGTGTCCTGTCATGGATTCTTCCATGTGGGACAAATAATTTGGAAGTTTTCCAAGCACAGACTGCACTAGTGCTGCTAACAGTATCTCCTGGTCTGTTCTGCTTCTTTTTTTTGCCAACAATCTGCCTCATACCTCATTTTCTTAACCACAGGGTCTTTGCATATGCTATTGTCATTTCCTTTGTTTGGAATGCTCTTCACTTGCCTTTATTGTACTTGTTCAATGCATTTTTGTTTACTATCCTTCCCAGTCACCTGAAAGCTCCATGACAGCAAACCATGTCTTGTCGTGTTCACCACTGTATCCATGATGCCTAGCAAATACTTAATGCCTTTAATCAGACTTTTAGCACTTAATTTACACATCATCTTCTAGAAGGTGTCCCTGAGCCTCTGACACTTGGTTAGTTGCCTGTCTCAGTTGCACCATAGGCTCCTTGTTCAAATCTGTTGTATTGCAGTGTAATTTTTGGTAGTCTGCCTTTCCCAGTGGACTGAGATTCTAAAGGGCAGAAATCATGTCATCATCCTTCTAACCCAAAGCATTCTGTGTATCATCTGGCATAACCTGAGGAGAAAAAATGGCCAGTGAGCAGATTATTGAGCAATGTTTGAGCTTGGAGGGCCCCCAACTTTGGTCCACACCCACATCTCTCATCCAGGAATTCCACGTAGCTTCCATTTTTACTCATTATTTCATGAGGGGAGCATATATTAAATTGTGCGCCGGTGTGCTGAGTCAAATTGAAACTATCCATCAAATTTTAGAGCGAACAGGAACTTCACAAACCAAATTTATCTTGGGGCTCCTGGTCCACCCTTTCTGGGAGCATGTATTCATTTTTTTGCTGCTGTCCTTGGTAGTTTACCACTTCAGAAGTAAGGAAGTCATGACTGCAGGACTAAAAACAAACTTAATGAGAAGGGCAAACCTAGGATTAAAATTTTTCAAGCCCGCTGCCAAGTGGCTGATGCCTGTAATCCCAGCTACTCAGGAGGCAGAGATCAGGAGAATTGTGGTTCAAAGCCAGCCCAGGCAAATAGTTCTGTGAGACCCTATCTCAAAAAACCCTTCACAAAAATAGGGCTGGTGGAGTGGCTCAAGGTGAAGGTTCTGAGTTCAAGCCCCAGTACTGCAAAAACCAACACAAATAAAAAACAACTGTTTTCAGATATCTAGTGCTCTTTCACTCTACTGTCCAAGTTAGTTGTCTTAGCACACCTCAATGGTAGTGAAACTCATCAAAATGCATTGCAGTAAATACGGATAGAAATTCCATTAAGCATAGCTAACTTCAGGTTAAAGGGGGGAAGGGCAAAGGGAGTAATAGCCTGACGATGTCTTCAGTAACAGGCCTATAGATGTATTTATGGACTTGGTACGGAAATGTATGGGTATATTTATGCAGTTGGTATCAAAATGTGTGGACATATTTTATGGACTTAGTATTGAAATTTACATTACAAGTAATTTCGCTGGCCTATGGGTTCTTAGTTCTATGATGCTTTGGAGGTTCATTCATATCCTGCCCTTTTTCTCCGTGGGTACCTTTCTTTTCTATGTTTCTTAAAAACATAGAAAATATCAGCGTGGGGGCTCTTCCTGAGGACAATATACTAAGTACAACTCAAGGACTAAAGACTCAGCTGCCAGAGGACAAAAACACCTAGCATTCCGTCTACGGATTTATGTCTGAAACAAAGCTTCGACACACGTGATCTTATTTACTCCTTACAACATGCCTAAACCTAAAGTAGTTCTGGAAGCCGAAGACGGCACTCATTCAACTGTGAACTGTAAATCTATGTTTTGTTCAAGAGCCTAACAACACCCTGAGGATTAAGCGGTGGGCCCCGGCTGCTTTAACTCTTCGCCTGCCTGGGAATAAAAGCACGACTGTATTTCTTCTGTCCCAACGCCATCATGGCAACAGAAGCACCCACTCTTCACTTTGGCCCACACAATCTGTCTTGGCAATTAATCAGAGCTCCCCGTGGTGTTCCTTTGGGCTGCCAGTTGCCGGGGTGTAGCAAGACTACACTCCCGGAGGGGCCTCGGTCAGGGAAGGGGCTCTGGCCTACGCTAGTGGAAGCGGGCACTCACGACGCACCGCGAATCGTCCAGGGCCTCAGTTTCCCCATCTCTAAAATGGGCTAGCCCTCCTGGCTCCCGCTAGTTCCCTCCCATTTCATGGTAGGCGTGTAGGAAGTGAAATCAGTGCTTAACCGCGGCTGAAAGTCCTCTGTTAGGCTCCAGTCGCGGCGCCGGGCATGCTCAGTAGCCCGGCCGGCTCAGCCCGGAGTCGGAAGCGGCTTTCCGCGCCTGGCCGGCCGACTGCGAGCACTTTGATGAATCACGTGTGTAGAGGCCCTCTTAAAGAGATAGGCACCTACTTTTCCTCCACCCTAAACACCGCCCCGAGGGCGGCGGCGAGCTTGATAATTGCAGCTGCTTAGGGGCAGGGCTTGCCCCAGCGCGGTGTAGTGGCAACGGCGTGGTTGCGTCTGGAGTGCCTGGGAGCCGGGAGCCCCGGGGGCCTGGAAGCCACAGCTTCCTGGCACGATCACTCTCCAAGGAAGAGGTGCTGCCGAGTCAGTGCGGGGCAGTGTGAGCGCCCCGAGGGGCTTCTTCAGTTGAGGAGAGGTGGGGTGACAGGGCACAGGTGACAGGGCCGGAGAAAGATGGAGCAGCCCTGGGCGGCGGCGTCGGGAGCGGGAGGCGGCAGCGAGGAGCCCGGCGGGGGCCGGAGCAACAAGCGGAGCGCGGGGAACCGGGCCGCCAACGAAGAGGAAACGAAAAACAAACCCAAATTGGTGAGTGGTCCCGCAGCCACCGCCGGCCTTGGGAACAGGGAAAACCCCGGGTCCCCCTGCCGTTGAACACGGAGGGACCCGGGACGCCCTCCCAAGGGTGACCGCGACCTCGCTGTGCCACTCGGGTTGCCGCTAAAGGAGCGGCCGCGCGGAGGCGCGGAGACGGCGTGGGGGCGGAAGAGCACCCGCTTCAACACTTAACCCCTTTCTCACTCTTGTCAGCCTGGGAGGCAGAGCGGGAAGGGGAAAGGCCCCACCCCAACTTGGGGACATCCAGTGTCCTACCGTATTGGGTAGGGCTGTTGTTTGTCTAACTTGTACGCACGAAGCCGCTCTGTGCAGTTCCATTTCCCTCCCACCTCTTGTCATTTGCTGTTTTGCCTCTTAACACTTAGGGGCCAAGGCAGGGAATCCCGGTCCTTTTCAGTCCGCATACTTAGAAGCCCACCCTGAGCCATGCAAGTCAAGAAAAACACAACGTAGGCCCCCGGATCCTTCTACTTCACCAGAAATCTAAGGAGGAGGCGCCTACGTGCGTTTTCCCATTTGCCTCCTCTCTCCATGTGCTCTCCCAAGAAACATTTCTTGGGAAGCCTGGGGACGGAGGCGGGGGAGCGTGGGAGTTAGAAGCTGGGTGAGACACCACCATCTGAACCGTGTGTGGGCAACGGACACAGTCACACAGCGCTTGATTACGCGCATTCAGTAGCAGTAGGCAGACTGCAAGTCAAACCATCCTGATAGTGTGAACCAGAGGTAGCAGTCCATTTCCTGCCACTGAATGCACCGAGGAATGAAATATAGGGGCCCTGGTACTGCATTGAGAAACTCTAGAGTTTCCTCAACTCATCAGTTAAAAGGGTTCCTCTTTTTGTACACATTCTAATTTGGGTGGCATGAGGGGAAAGGGCTTTCCTGCACAGATTCAGCCAGTCCTCCTTATAGCTGAAGATTGTTGGGCTAAATCGGAAGCACAAGCCACATGTTGCACGTCTAGATTTCAGTTTGAAGCAGCAATTTGAGTATAATAGAGGAGATGGCCGAGGCGGTGACAGATCCATAAAGCTATTTCCTGTGGCTTCTGGCCATTGCCTATGGACCTGTTGTACTTGTCTTTTGCCGCCTATTTGCCTTTCACTTACAGACTGTCCATGTTGGAAAACAGTGGTCAGAGCGTGATCATTTCAGGAAATCTGCAGCCTTCCATTATGAGAGAAGGGGCTTAGTGGGGTAGATTAACACAACAAATTTCAAGTATCATCAATTCCACCCCAACTTGTAACAAATTGCAAACTTGCTTACTCCAAGTGCCCTGTCATGCAGAATTCACAAATAAACTGAGTCACAGTTTCTTTGTGGCTTGTCTGTGCTGGTGGAGGGTTGAAACTTACAAAGGCTTTGTGAGTGTACTCCCAGAATTTAATGTATTTAAAATTCTGATGTTGATTTTGAAATTTATCAGATTGCAGTAAAAGAGTGATTAGATTTCTTTCTTTGCCCCAGTACAAAAGTGGAGTTTAATCAGTAATGAAAAGTTTAAGTAAAAAAAAGTTAACTGATTGTTTTCACAAATAGCTTGGTACGTCAAGCAAAAACCTTCCACTTTTAGGAAGGATATTCCAAAAAAAAAATTATCTCTATAAGTAATTACAACTTGATTGTATTCTTCTCTTCCCTTTGGCCATTTGTCCTATTTTCATCTTTTATGTTTTACTTGCTTTGACAAGGTAACTAGAAAGTTAGGAGATGCTATCACTTCCAGTTCCTGGTTAACGTCACTGTTCCACGTTGAACACAGTGTGATATATAGTAGTATTTGAATCTGAGAGTTTGTTAATGCCAACACGAATTTCCTTTTTTTCCTTGAGCATACCTTTTGAGCATTACATGATTTTACAAGTGTATGTGTCAGAGCTAACAAAAACAAATTTAGGAAGTTATTATGACATTTTAATTATGGCAAATAATTTGACAAAACAGTAAGACTTGGTAAACTTTTTAGGAAAGAGGTCATCTGGGTTTCTTAAAATTTTGCCAGTAAGATAAAACTTTAGTCAGACTACGTGTGTCTGTGTAAGTATGTAAAGAAATTGTGGTGTGAGATTATAAAAGAGCCCTGTGGCAATAGAAATTATTTGTGTGGGTGACTGGGGGAGGGTTCGTGATTCTTAAACTCTTCAAATTATGTGAAAAAAATTGAGCATATGATTATTTTTATGAGTGCCATAACACTCAAACCTCCATCTCCTATCGAAAGAATAAGAACTATTGCAATACCAAAGAAAGGAAAGGAAGTGACAGTTGATTCTACTCTAAATTAGGAAGGGGCAGAGGTCAGTGAAAAAGGGAGAAGGGGAAATAGCTTTGACCACAGACTGATTGATACTGAATTCAATTCTTCTAGGGTTAAAAAGAGGTTCACTATACAATGTCCATATAGTATTAACTAGGATGAAAGTTTCTACTATGTAGAAAAATTAATATTCTGGTAAAATGGATTCATAAAGTATAAGATTTGTGATTTAAATGTTTTCATTTAGTTTCTCATGGTTCTGGCACACTGAAGATGCAAGGCTTTCATTTATATCTTCAACTTTTTCGTGAGTATCAGAATTTTTCCAGAGTGGCATTTCAGGACTGTAATAACCGCCATTTAAGGTTAATTAAATCATACTTTAACCAAATTCACTTCAGTTTTCCTCCTATGTGCGTCCTCATAATGACCCTTTTATTTTGATTTTTTTAAAGGAAGGGAAACCTGTTTTGAAACCATCATGTTTTGAATGATGCATTACTAGTAGAGTTTTGGATTTTATGTAACTGGGTAGGCCCAGATTGTAATGTGCCATCAAATAGCATGACTCTTAGATTAGTTAGTTATTTGATGTATTTTGTTAAATTGGGTAGGAGAGAGGGCTCTGCAAGTGTAGTAAAGGAGCTAACTCTTGAATCTCACATGTTTAAAGCAGTGACTTAACCATTAAGAGAAGCCCATGGTAAGGCAGAACTAATAATGCAGTCATGAAATGGCCTTTTTTTCTTTTTCCTTGTTGAAATAAGGTTTCTTAAGTGATAGCCTGGGCTGACCTTGAACTAGTGATCCTCCTGCCTCTGCCTGTTTGGCTGTTTTTGCAGTTTGACTTTGTGTTTATGTATAACTTCTGAAGCATTTGGTTCCTTATACAGGAATGTTAAATTGTGTTATTAGTTGAAATACCAGAAGTTATTTTTCTGGTTATTACATACCTTTCTGAGTAGTTATTGGTTTACAATTAGAGGAATAGTTTTTTTTTTTCTTTTTTTTTTGGTACTGAGGTTTGAACTCATGGTCTCATGCTTGCTAAGCAGGCACTCTACTATTTGAGCCACTCTACCAACCCTGTTTTGTGTTGGGTATTTTTGAAATAGGGTCTCAGGTCTCGTGAAGTATTCGTCCGGGATGGCTTCAAATCATGATCCTCCTGATTTCTGCCTCCTGAGTACTTAGGATTATAGCCGTGAGTCACTGGTGCCAGGCTAGTGTTTCATTTTTAGATAATAAGTTCTGAGCACACTGGTTTCATTTATGCAACGTGTTTATTGAGTAACTGCTACATAACAGGTGCTATTCTAAGGGTTGGTGATGTATAGATGCTCATAGTTGAGCTGGGAATGGTGTTACACATCTATAATCCCTGCATCCTGGAGATGGAGGCAGGAGGATCTTAAGGTCATCCTGGGCTATATAATGGGACTCACTGTCCAAAAGAAAAAAAAGATGCTTATAGTCTAGTAAGACAGGAAGTTAATTTTTAAAGAGCAGTGTATAAGTTATTATAAGAACACGCATAGGAAGGTGCTATGAAAACTTCATGGAGAGGCATCTGTGAAATTGGATGCTTGGGTGAGGTGAGGAAAAGTGTATCATCATAGATGACATTTGCACCTAGGAGGGATGGATAGGGCATTAGTTGAAGAAGGGGAGGAAAAGACATTCTAGATTGAAAGGAAAGCTTTACAAAGGTCGCATGCCCAATTAAGAAAGTTTGACTAGAGATGTGTGGATCTGTCAGAAAAGAGATGGGGTCCAAATCAGGATGGATCTTTGTGTTAGAATTTCAATTTTTTTTTTTTTTTCTGAAAGAGTAAGAAGTGGAAAAGATTAAAACAGAAGATTTAAACCTGATCTAGATTTGTGTTTCAGGACGAAACTTAGTGGCTTGGGTCTGGTCCAAGTGGTAGAGCACATACCTAGCATGTGTGAGGCTCTGGGTTCAATTCCTAGTACTATCAAAAAAAAGAGAAAAGGAGAGATGGAGGGGTTGAGGGGAGAAGGAAGGAAACAGAACTGAGGAGAACTTCTTGGAGAGGGGTGCCATAATGGAGGCAGGAAGAGCAGGTAGGAGGAGCCGAGTAGCACAATGGAGTTTGATATTTAGAGTCAGAGACCTGCATTCCAATTGCTCTTTACATAAAGAGCAGTTAACAGCTCAGTCAGATTTCTCAGTATCCCAGTTTGCTTCTAAAACCTCCATTGCCTCTATTTCCTACTTCCCACCTTGAACATCTTCACAGAATCTGAAATGTCCTCCCTGTTTCTCTTTAAAAAAAAGTCTCATACCCTCTCACGGCCTGGTTCCTACCTCAGTGTTCTTTCTTCCATTAGAACTTTGCTGTTTATTTCAGCTTACTGAAGGCTCTTCTCATGACTATTATGAGTTTAAATGTTATATGCTGGGCTTGTGTCTACAAGGATTTTCAAGTACTTCTGGGCAAGGGTCCTGTTTTATGTTTATTCTTGGAAACCTGGCAGGTTATTGCGTAGGTGTGAAACAACTCAGTGATTATTAGCTGGGGATTTTTTTTCCCTGTAGGCCAGGCATTCTGAGAGTATACAGTGTTTAAAGAGACTTTTTAAAAAAAGTTAACTTTTACATGCCATATTTTTTCTTAGAATGTATACTTCACCAAATGAACCTATCTGTGTATTACTGTAATCTTGATGTTCAGGAAATTTTTCCTCTCCTCCCCTTGTTTATTTAGAGTCTTATGATGTCAGAGCATGAACTTCCATGCAGAGAAACAGTTCCAAACTGTTGAGTCAAGTAACATTTTTCTGTTACTAGTAGGAGACTTCAAAATACTGGCAAAAGGATATGAACTGTAGAACCCTGGTTCCAGTCTCATTTCTATGTTTTATTTACTTATGATCTCCGACTGCCGCGCATTCAACACCAGAAGTTTGAGCTCTGATTAACGTTTGCTTTTTTTTTTTTGTGGTACTAGGGTTTAAATCCAAGTTCTCCTGCATACCACACTACCAACTCCTTTGTTTGTATTTTGTTTTTGGCATAGGATCTCACTTTGTCCAAGTTGTCCTTGAACTTGTGATCCTCCTGCTTCTGACTCCCCAGTAGTGAGAATTACAGGTGTGTACTACCATGCCTGCTCTGGTTTTTGAGACAGAGTCTCAACTATGTTGCCCATGCTGGCCTTGAACTCCTGGGCTCAAATGATCCTCCTGAGTAGCTGGAAATGCAAATGTGTGCCACATTGCGTGCTTGATTTGCTTGACAAGGTGGTTTAGATGAAATACAGTGACAAATGAGAACACATTTAAGAATTTCTATAAATTAATACAAATATACAGCAGTTTTATTATTTTTTTTTGATGGAACTGGGGTTTGAACTCAGGGCTTCCTGCTTGCAAAGCAGGCCTTCTACTGTATAAGCCAAACCTCCAGTCCATTTTGCTGTGGTTGTTTTGGAGATGAGGTTTCTGAACTATGTTCCCGGGGTGACCTTGAACCATGATCTTTGTGATCTCAGCCTTCCTAGTAGCTAGGATTACAGGTATGAGCCACTGGTGCCTGCCTGCTCTAGAGCATTATTATTAAACCGTTACCTTTCTTAAATCAGATCTGATTGTGGGCTGGGGATATAGCTTAGTGATAGAGCAGTTGCTTAGCATTCATGAGATCCTGGGTTCAGTCTCCATTATTGAGAAAAAAAGAAAAACTGGGGACTAGGAGTGGCTCAAGTGGTAGAGCACGAGGCCTTGAGGTCAGTCCTCAGTGCTGCTGAGACAAAGGGAGAGAGAAAGAGGGGCCAGGTTGCAGTTCTTGCAATTTGATAGCTTTAACATTTTTTTTATTGTTTTATTATTCATATGTGCATACAAGGCTTGGGTCATTTCTCCCCCTTGCCCCCACCCCCTCCCTTAACACCCACTCCGCCCTCTCCCTCTCCCCCCAACCCCCTCGATACCAGGCAGAAACTATTTTGCCCTTATGTCTAATTTTGTTGAAGAGAGAGTATAAGCAATAACATTATTGTTGTACAGAGTACCATAATCTGGGTATATGTTGATTGATTCCTTATTCTTTCCCAAAATTCACTTGTCAGTTTAGAAGCTTATATATTCTACGCTTTTACTAAAAATTCTGTTGAATGAGTATAAAGATGTGAGTTTAAAATTTTTCATGGTAGCTTTTTAAAGAACCAATCTACCTTTTTTTCTTCCTATTTATCAATTTGAGGCATTTAAGATTTTTTTATTAAAAAACTTTCAGGAGGTATCTGTGACATTCTCTCTTGTCAGGGAGCATATTGACATTATACAAATAAGGACACTGAGTCATTGAAGAGTTAAGGAGACTGATTTGGAGATAAGTTTAAAAGCTATCACTTCTATTGTAGAAGTTATCTATAGCACTGAGTCATTATGCTTCAGGGACTCTAAAAGTAAAAAAGTTCTTCAATCTCTCTCTTCCTTTGTTCCTCTTTGAACAATTTATAATTGTAATCCACCTAGATTTCACTCTAACTACTAAGAGCTCTAGCAATAGTAAGTCATTGAAATGAAATCATATTCTTTTCTAAACCCGGTCTCAAAGAACCCTGTAAATAACAGGATGGTGTGAAAAGAGTACACATATAGTATATGCGAATTTACATGAATCAGCACATCTGGTTAAATATTCCTGGGTATCACTAGCACCACAAGGATTATTATTGGAGACTTACCTTTCCCCTATTTCTGGATTCAGTCTGCCCTGCCGAAAAGAGATCAGTTTCTTCTGCCAGATTTGGGGTGTTTGATACTTTATTTTTTTCTGAAGACTAAAGACACTAAAATAATGGTTAGGTGGCATAAAAATAGTTACAAACTTGATATCTAAGTGGGCATTGTGAAAGACACCCATTGTGGGAGACAGCTGAGAAGTGGTAAATGTAAAGGAAGGTCGAGATGTATTTTCACATAGCTGTTTATTGTGAATGACAGGAATAGAGAGAAACTAACTTATACTAATTTAAAACTTATTTATGTGATCAGGCTGAAACCTTTTAGTCTAAATGATATACTCTGTAGTTTTAAACAGAAATTCAACTAAAGCATAGTGCTTGCTTTGTGTGAGGTAGCCTGGGCAAAAAGATGTTGGCGCCTTTTTCATGAAAGAATGTACAAAACAAAATTCTTAACTACTCACCATTTACACAAGCTTTTGTTTTGTGAAGGTTTTACTGTATTTCTTTAGAAAGAGTGAGTTGTATTCCTACCAAATACGAGACCAGCAAATTGGGCCACTTGTCTCTGTTTGGGCTCTCTAAAGTGGTGCCTATTATAAGTAAGAAGAGTCTAGGTGGCCATTCAGGAGGCCTATGTACAAATCCAATATTTCATTAGGAAGAAATTAATCCCAAATGGCTATTGACTCAATTACCTAGCAATTCTGATGCTTATTTCAGGGAGAAGAGATGTTAGGTACCATCCTTTTTGAAAAAAAGTTATTTATTGTTCTGTGATACCCACGTCTTGATAAAGATCTGTTCAAAATTTCTAAGAGTTTCTTTTTCTGAAACAACTTTCTGAAATTTATTTCTAAAAGTCACAGAGCCAAACCCTTAAAAGCAATGCCTTTATGCTAAAGATACATACGTGACCAAAAAAATAAGCACAGGAATGAACAGAGTAAACTCTTAATGTAGTATTCTAGGTACAAGTAGCATTCTACTAGGTAAGAATTTTAATTTACCTTTAATTTGTTGGTCTCTTATCAAGATAAGAGAGATGAAGTTTTTACTTTAAAGGCTAATTAGTATGACTGTTTGTAAGACTTACGAAAAGTTTCAAAGTTACTAAAAGTAGAGAGGATAGTATGGTGGACTGCCATCTATTACTTGCCCAGATAGAACAGTTTGTCTAGATTTTGCAAATTTCCTTCATCCATCCTTTGTTTTTCCTTGCTAAAGTATTTTAGTGCAAATCTCAGATATCATGTCATTTTACTCCTACATACTTCGTGTGCATCTCTAAAAATTACTGAGTTCTTAAAAACATAATCGCTATGTCACTGTTACAGCTTTAAAAGTTAACATGCTCTTTGGTATCGTCTAATGCTTAATCCATAATCCAATATTCCCAATTACCTAAAAAATAATTAGATTTTTAATCTAACATGTACCTAATTCTGATTAAACAAATACAGTCTTAAATTAATGGTAAAATTTTGTTCACTGTTACTCCACCTAAAACACTATCATAAAACAACCCAAAATAAGTTCACTTCTGTCTGTTATTCTATAGAAGTATCTGCAAAAGTTGATTATACAAGTGTGGGTAGACTCTTTGGAACGGCTACTGTGTACTAAAGAAAATAAGACCAAATTAAGACTTCTAGCTTCACTTAGTGTTGAGTAATCACTCATTCTTCACTTTGCAATTTGTGAAGTGGGGTGGGGTTTACGTGTTAGAATTTTCCTCCCAGGGAAATGTAGGTAGTTGGGCCAAGGAAAAATAATCTTGAGTTTTCTAGATAAAGGATTCATACAACTCTTTGATACATTCAAACAATAACAACAGCATCAAAGTTTATATTACTAGCTCTAGTCTTATTTCAAAAGAAATGCCAATTTGGTACTTGAGGTGTCTCTCTTTTATTTTTAGCCACTCAGTGAATCTGGGTGATTGGGTAAGCAGACCTTTGCAGAGAGCTCTGAACTATTGGCTTCTTATTTAGATATTTGGGTTTACACTTGAAACCTGGGCTGTAATGTTGAGGTGACAGAGTTGGGAATGGGTGGAGTGGATGAGTATGAGAAATCAATTTAGGCAAATGGCCTAGACTCCCCACAGATTTATTAGAGAAATTGTGTAACTGCTACTTTCCAGACAGCAGTTTAATGGTGATAGGCATTCCTCTAACTTTGTGGACTCAAGTAGATTTAGATTAGTAATTCATGTCCACTCTACAATTTCTTGACTGACCATTTACTGTCCCAGTCAGGTGGCTGATTTTCCTCAAAACAGATAGATAAATGATAATTGTTTAATTGTTGGGATCTGACAGCTGACATTCTCTTCTTTTGTTTTGCTCTGGGGAGGGAAAGTTATGGAGGTGTTGTTTTATGTGCTTTGAAATCAACCAGTGATAAAATCTTAAACGTTTAATAGCATGTTATGTGGGCTGGAGCTGTTTAGGAAGGTTGTATATGTACATTGGAGGGCTTAAGGTAGGCTGTGCATTTACATTTTGAACTTTAATAACACTGGGGCTGTTATGTAGGGTTGGTCCCTGCTCAAGGGTGTGAGGCCATGTACCACTCACCTTTTCTAATTCACACAAAAGTCCTATAGTTTAGTTACTATATTTAAAGCCAGATGGATTTTATTCTATACCTGATAGGAAATTCAGCAAGCACAGGACATGGTTTAATTTCTCATTTAGGACAGGAAGTTTTCATTTGTTATTGATTCTGAAAAATAATATAAGGTGTTTATCTATTGTCTGCAATATGGTTTGCCCATATTCTGTTATTTAAAAAAGAATATAAGACATGTATCTATGTTTTCTCCTATTCTTGACTACATTTGCTTTTGAATTATTGAAATCCTCAAACGTAGATGGCTGTGTCCTTGCGAGCCTAGGCTGGAGGTTCAATGTTGATTGCCTTCCCTAATTAAGGTTCCACCCTTTCTGTACTCCTCCCACTAATTTTCTCGACATTGTTTTACAGTTTCTCATAGTCACAAATACTTTGGATAAGACTGCATTTTTGAAGTCTGTGTCATAAATTTAACTTATTTTCATTTATGTTGCCCATGATGCAAGGCAAGAACATATAGAAAGTTAAGATGGGTTAAAATAAAATGGAAGAGATATTTCCTCTAATAATATGCTCTGCAGTCTGGTACCTCACATTACACAATCAATGTTTTCCAGAAGAGTCAGTGTGTACATAAAACATTTGTGAGTGAAAATAACCTTTTCTTAGGCTGCTCGCACGGCTTGTTTTTTGTTGGCACTGCATTAGCTCACATTTCTCCCCCATTGGTTGAGTAGCTAATGGTCTTTACACAAGCTATTAAAGGGAAGAATAAGTTTACCATGCAGAAAATAAAAATGGCCTAGATTTTATCCATGTTGGGTGGTTTGGATTTTCATGTATTTGTCTTACAAAAACAGGGTTTATCTATATTCTTATGATGTATGAATTCTTAGACTTCTTCAATATATCCTATACTTGCTTTGTCAAACCATTTTTAGATGGTTTTAGGAATTTCTGTGAGACCTAAATCCCCCATTTTTATATAAGCCGAGTCAGCCTGAGACCATATCCTAAATTTTAAGTGGCCATATTACTGTATAAAATGAAATTGAAATATTAGTTATACTTTAAAGTAAAAATTGTTCAGGGCTGTGTGCCCAATTTTCCACACTCTTCCTATCAGTTCTGTTGTTGTAGCTAATTGGAATGAAGGTATGTTATTGTTTTATGTTACAAATCCCTGCTTTCAACCTCTTCCCTTCCTTTAAACAATGTTATCACTTGCATGTTTTATAATTCTGAAGGTCATTTTATCCCTTTGTCATTTTTACTGGTTTCTGTGTATATTACATATGTAGAAGGATAGCCTTTGGATGTTGAGTCAGTTACTGAATGTGACAAAGATTTATTTTAAAGCATTTGCCAATTCACACCTGTCACCAACCAAGTTTCTTAGAACTAGTAGAAACTGCATTTTGTGTTTTGGAGACCCCACATTTTATTTTATAGAATCCTAAAGTATTTCGTATGTGATACAGGTTGAAATTCGGTAAATAGAATATGTAACTCATCCTGTTTTTTTTTTTTTTTTGAGTTTGTTTTTGCCTATTTAAAAGCTTATGTAGAAATGAACTACTTTTTTAAAAAGTAACTCTGGCAAGTCATTAATTTGTTTTCTTTCTGGCTGTCAGTTTATTCTATAAAATAAGGGAATCTAAATAGGTGATCTGCAAGTCTCCATTTAGCTTTGACATATTAAGAGTCAAAGGTTATTGAGAGCTGTAATGAGTCTGCCCTAACATAAATACATGACATATGGATTTCAGTTAGACAAAAACTTGGGATTATGAAAGATGATTGCTTAAAGCTGAATGCTAAAGAGTGAATATTCCAGCTAAATTTACTGTCTTGTCTCTGGAGCCTGAGTTAGCCTAGTCCAGTGAAGGCCACAGTAACATTCTTTTAACCACACATTGCCCAGAATATGTAGGGTAGTGCACTGGCCTTTAGTGAGTGTTAGCTGCAGTCCATTCCTGGTCATGCTTGGGTAAAAGTTGGCTTGGTTCAGTGACAGTATAGTACTCAAGCTACCCAGAAGTGATTCTCAGTAATATACAGTACCATAGGTGTCCGTTGCTTTTCTGAGTGCTTTGTGTGTGCTTGTCAAGAACTGTACAAAGTCTGGGATTTTACCCTACTTAGCCACCTGTTATTGTTTCATGGATGACTGCAGAAGACCCATGACTCCTGGTCAGAGATGAAGGACAGTTTTTTTATTTGTTGCAAAAGCAGTAGTCAAAATGTCTTCATGACTAGCTGGTTCACTATAATCTTAAGTCCTGTAGGTTGGACCAGGATGATTCCTATGAAGGCAGTTAGTTATGCTACAGGAAAGGAACTGAACTTGTGGGATTTGCCCCTTCTACGCTGAGAAGAAGCCAGACTGCTCTTTTCTGGAATGGGGAGATATTACCTTATCCTCAAGATCACTTGCTACAAGCAAAGGCCTGGGAAATAGCCTGTATAAGATGCTGGCAGTGTCTTTTAGTCTTGGCATACTAGCAAAAATGTGCAGGGATGTCCGGGGATTGATGGTGAGTTGCCTTCCCCTCAATATTAACTCATTTCATCTCACAGAAATCAGTTTGTAGGTGACACAAAAGGCTCTGAGCAGATAGATAACTTGCTTGAGAAAATTCAGGGGTGAATTTAGCATTCCAGAGCCTTGTAACTATAAAATCCATATTTTTAACCATAGTTTTCTGTGTTGCCTAAGAGCCTAAACCTCAGGGTAGCTCTAAATTAACCCGAAGACCTAGAGGCCATGTATACTGGTGATGGTTGGACCTGGCCTACATTTGTACTGTGCTCATTTATAACTGAGAAGACAGAGTTCAGGGTTCATTTCAGTGCTAGTGAAAATGAAAAGTTAAAATTCTTCGAATCACTGCCATGGAATAGCAGGGTAGATAATGTGACCATTTGCTAGAAAAGAGCCATGAGCACGAAAATGATGTGGCTGTGGATTTTAAGCATAGGTGAGCACAGTTCTTCAAAATAGCAGTCTGTACAGTTTGGCCATTATTAAATAATTTCACTGTCACCACAAGGCTTGCTGTACTTTACTACTATTGCTGATTCTTTTTTTTTTGTCATTTTTATGTTTAGTGCTTCTGAACAGGTTACATGACAAGTCCTACTGTCTATTTCATCTTTGAGTGGCTCTCTCTTCCCATCCCTACTCCTCTTCTGTTTGTTTGTGAACTTTTGTGTCAAGTAAAACTGCTTTGGTGAAACTGCTGCTCTCTTGTTCTACAAGTACATGATATGTATTGTTTCTTGTTCAGGGAGTGCCAAGAACCACCTACTTCTCCTGCTGCTTCCTGTGTCTGCTTTGCCTAAAGATTGGCTGCTATAAAAGTGTGGCAGAGTTGGCCAAGTGCTATCTTTTTAAAATTAGTCTGCAGAAAGTGTTGTGACAAATTATTTTAGCATTGACTTGTGACGAGTAATAGAGGCCTCAACTGCGGTCTTAAGTGCCACATAATATGGAGGTGCATAATGTAGTTTGAATTTTACTTCATCTTTAAGCATCATCCCTTCCAAAAGAAAAGGGGGGGTCTTTAATTAAAAAACATTATAGGTAAGATAAGATAAAACAGTATATACCCAGAGCCTGGAGCTCTGGGATTACTTGCACTTACCACCATGCACCAGTGCTTAATTTTGTTTTTGGCTCTACTGGGGTTTGAACTCAAGGTATTGTGTTTACTAGGCAGGTGCTCTACCACTTGAACTACATCCCCAGCCCTTAAATTTTTTTTTAATGAGACATAATCTTTGTGCATCTTTATGGGGGGTCATTATGGTAATTTGATACGTGATCACTAATCTTAATGAGTTAAAATTTCTATGAATAGAATTGGCTGTATTCATAGAACTATGTATAGCACAGCATGAAACTAGAAGGTAAAAGATAGCTTAAGCTTTTTTTCTGTTTTTCAAATAGCCCTCTTTTCTATCCTTACAAATTCACATTTCTTCAAAATATGGTCCTGGTCTTTGATATCCTTTCTTTTGTTTTTGACTTCATTTAACCCAAAAAACTTTGTGTTAAGGACAAGTATATAAGGAAGGATATATCTCTTCTCTATTCCAAAAATTTGTTACTTTTCTTTAGACCACTGGTTTTCGTGGGGAACAGTTTTACTTCCTAGGGAGCATTTGATAATATGTGGAAACATGTTTAATTTTCACAATTGGGGGAAGGTGCTACTAGCATCTAGTGGGTAGAGACCAGGATGCTACTCAACATTCTACAATTCATGGGACATTCTTCCTACACTAAGAATTACTCAGCCCAAAATGTCAAGGTTGAGAAAGATTGCTGAGGTTGAGAGGCTTTTTTTCTTTTAACATCTCATGACTTTTTGTGTATTAAGTGTGAAAAGCTCCTGTTGTTCCTCAGCCATTCTTTTTTAGTTGTGTCCTTTGCCCTATATTGACACAGGGTCAGATTATCCCTTGTTTTCAAGGTAGTATCATTTACTTTATTGACTTGTACTAGTGTTATTTTCATCTTCCTTTCTACTACTATAAACCTGCTGGACTGGAAGTTATTAACTTTGTAGTTGTCAACTGTACCTGTCTTATTTCTGGCATCTAAGGAAAATATTCATTCATATCCTAATGAGTTCAAAAGGCTATTTTTTCTCCTGCTCATTCCTTGATATCCTAACAGCTTTTGATGGTGGTCACTTTTAACTCCTCATCTGTATGGATTTTACATTTTTATTTTTTTCTTTGAGACGTGATTTGAAGCCCAGGCTTGGCTAGAGCTCAATGATCCTCCGGCTTCAGCCTTCTGAGCACTGGGATTTACAAGTGTGTATCACCACATTTGGGTGTCTGTAGGGATATTAGACTTCATGTGACAGTCTCCCCTGGCAGAATCTGCAACTTGATTTGCTAACCGCCCAAATTCCCAGCTTTCCTTGCCTCGAGCCTTAAAATTTTCTCACTGGTTATGTGCTCTTCTCCACGTGTAATTACAGGCAGTGATACGGCCCCCTAATACCACCTGAATGCAGATGGTACCAAACTTTTCATCACATCTAAATTTGATACTGTATCATTGTTAGCTGAGGCATTTCCCAGCTATACTTCCATTCTTCTAAAAACAGTTTAAAACCTGGAATGCTTTATGCCACTGTTTGTTTTAATATTCTTGTTCTTTGTAAGGAACATAAAAATTCACTGCCTCTCCCTCCCCAAGCCACACACATGCTGTTTATCAAGTTTGCCTTTTCAAACTTAGATTTACTCTTGCCTCACTTATCATCGACTGTATTTCTTTATTGTTAGTAACTGACTGACCTTTATGATTTCTGTTCCAGTTGAATCAAGGTTATCTTCCTGATTTGACCAATGAAAGTCAGTGTCTTCTTGTCTTCTTTTTCTATTTGCCCCTTTATTTAAATAAAGCCATGAGCTGCATTGTCCAGTCTGCTTAAAATAGCCTCTTGTCCTTTTTTCTCTTTTGAGCGAACTCTAAGTACTTTTCCATTTCTTCATATAACTCTTAAAATCTTTATTTTCTGCTTGAAGGTGACATGATCAGTTTATTCTCCTTCAACCTTCAATTTCCTGCAGCAAGTCAGCTCATTCTGCCAACATGCATGGCTGTATTAACAGTTGTGCTTATTATAAATGCATGTTACAGTGTATAATCTTCCATGCTTATCAGGTCCTCATTATGTATGAGGCATCATGCTGAAGGCATAAATACAACTGCATACAGGTCTTTTTCTTGAGTTCATGGCCTAGTGAGAAAAGAGGGACAGATAAGTATAAAGTAGCAAGTCCTGTAATAAATAGACATTAGTGTTCTTGAGAATGTGGCATACTGTGCTTGGCAAGGATGGGAGAGTCTTCACAGATGTAACATTTGATGTGGGTCCTGGAGCATGAAGAACAGTTTGGTAAGGTTAAAAGTCAAGCCACTCTCAATACAGAGATTGCCATGCATTCAAATTTTGAGTTATGTAAAGGCAGGAAATTAAAAATGTTAAGATCTTGCTTTGTAACTGAACATAGGTGATGATAAAAAACATTTTTGACCAACTCACAAGTAGGAGAGAGAAGGAACTAAGGAACTAACATTTATTGAGCACCTACAGTGTTTTTGGTATTCTAAGGTGCTTTACATCACCATTGTACTCAGTTTTTATCATAAACATTTACAGTGTAGGATAGTTATTTCTCACGTTTAACAAGTAAGGGAATAAGTCTCAGGTTAACTGATTCTGATCCCAAAGTACATGCTATTTTATAATAACATGCTGCTTTCTTGGAAATATGATTTAAAATCTATTAAGGAGCTATAATTTTTCTTTTTCTTTCTTTCTTTTTTTTGAGATGGAGTCTTGTTAAGTTGCTTAGGCTGGCCTCAAACTTGAAATCCTCCTGCCTCAGCCTCCCAAGCAGCTGGGATTACACAGGCATGCACTACCACACTGGCTTGAACTATAATTTTTCTATTTCATTTTTTATGCAATATATATTTCATACTTTATATATTTGTATTTCATTTTTCTTCTATCACAAACTCTCTATTAGGAGTCAAATACCTGTACTTTTACATATTTCATCTTTGTTGGATTTAATTAGTTGAGAAGTAATAGAGCTTGAGAAGTTAGCTGAGTGTTGTTCACAAACAACTCATTTGTATCTATGTATGTTTTACTACTGAGGATTTAGGCAAACTACTCAGTTGGAAAGTTGGAAAAATTCTAGCTCTGAAAATCTTTTTCAGCACTTACTCTAATTTAATAAATGTTTTGGAGAAGTCCACCTCAATACTGTGATAAGCATTGTTAGGGTTAAAATAAATTGTTTCTGTCTCCTGGGTACATCAAGTTGGGAGAATCTGATGTTACAAACCTGTGGTGTAGGATGGAATGTGATAAATGCTTCTATAGGGCTAGAGGTGCTTTGGGAACACATGTGATGTTAATTCCAAATGGAGAGTTAGAGGCGACTCCGTGAAAGAGAGGCAATAGAAGAGTGTCTTAAAGTGATGGAGTAGAGATTAGGGCATTTCCTATAGTGAGAATGGTATGCATATTTTAGCACAGGCACCTATAGCAGAGTATTACAGACCAGGTAGATTATGAACAACAGGAATTTGTCACAGTTCTGGAGACTGGAAGTTCAGGATCAGGGTGCCAACATGGCTGAATTCTGGTGAGGGCCTTCTTGTGGGTTGCAGATTGCCTACTTCTTGTGGTAGGTATCCTTACATGGCAGAAAGCAGAGAGGGGAAGCAAGCTCTCATGACTCTTACAAGGTCAGTAATCCCTCATCCAATCCTTAGTGTCTTCCACAGTTTCCTTGTACCTCCTAATACCATCACATGGGAGGAGGTGAGTTTCAATATGTGAATCTTTAGGGGACACAGACATTCAGTATATAACAATACACAACTACAAGGGAGCTAAGAAAGTAGGGCATGTTTGAGGAAATATGAATTAACTCAGTGAGGCTTGGATGTGTGTGTGTGAGAGTGGTGGAGGTCAGTCTGGATAGGGAGATTGTAGTTCGGTTATGGTGAGCATTGAATGCTTACCTAAAGTTTGGACTTCAGTCTGTTACCTGTGTAGGATATTTGCACAGAGAAGTAGGGGATTGATGTAATTGGAGCTTACAATCAGACCTTACTTTAGACCTTTTATAATTGGAAATATCATGAAGCCTAAAATCTTTTGTCAAAGCTCTGTGGTAATTGGCATGTTTGCAGTGTAAATATAAAGCATCCATTAATTCTGATACCTTTTGGCATGCTTTAATTTGACAGCTTTGAACCTGTGAAATTAAACATGCACTAAAAATAGTGTCCATTTTCCTAATGTACATTTTTGTAACAACTTAATTGGCCCTTGCTCCCAGCCTACTTATTCTGTAGATCTGAGCCTCTAAAGTTCTTGTTGTTCTAAGTCGAAAGTTCTTGTTATTTTTTCCTTTACAAATAGATACTGCCCTAAAGGTCAGGTAGCTTAGATTACAAGGATTCTGCTGTCAAACTGAATGTGTTTTATCTTGGCTGAATTACAGTCTTAGAATCCTTGGACTATTCCAAGAGAAGCTGCAAGATTTATGACTACTTAAAAATCTGTTATGATCACCCCCTGCCCCATTTTCACATATGAATTCCCTAAGACAAATTATATACGTTGCTCACAACTTTGGCAAAGTAGTATTAGGGTATGGCTTGAACTAGAGTCCCCTACTTAAGATAATTGACTTAAACAAGTGGGATTTGTATTAAGAGACAATGTCAACTTAGTTTTTCTTATTATAGCCTTTCAAACAGGGAAATTAATTAGAAACAGGGTTCCATATAAATTTGAGGTAAGAGCCAGGAGAATAAGAATTTGTCCATTTTCCACTTAGAAACTTTGCCCAGGATTTTACATACCCGTTAATGTGTGTTCATAACTAGTTCTTATACAAAAGCTAATTTATAATATGAAAAATATCTGTTATAGCTTTTATTATTGATTATGTTGATTTGAACACAGAAGTTTAAGTGTGTGTAAGTATGTTTGTATGTAAGTAGGACTTTAGGGTTTAGCTGCTCCCTTAAAAGTAAAAGTAAACTCGTAATTTTGAGGTATATGATTATTATTCACTAGTGTTTCAATGTAGTTGAAGGCAAATATTCTTAGGCCAAAACTGAATGTTTTGTGATTCTTTTCTATTTCTTGAGTTGAGAGAAATAATATATTGAGAGAAATAATAATACCAGTTGTATGTTTTATTGAAAGTGAGTGGTTGTTTTTTCATGCAGTACTTTTTAGCTGTAGAGACAGGACATTTCACAAGGTATAGGTTGAGAAAATTTTCCTGCTCCTTGTTGGGTCACAAAATTTTTCTAAAAAGACATAGGTCTTTGGAACATGAATCATCCATCCTTTTCTAGACAACTTTCTCATGAGAAATTTGTGATTCTCGCAAAATCTCTTTTGAGCACTCCAAGCACGAAGAGTATTACTATAAATGCAGAGGACAGGAATTTCCTGAATTATAAATATATGGCCATATGAAAGGTCTTTGGGCAGGGGTTCCCCTGGTATGTTGAACCAAATAACTGTCTGGCCTGTTTTCCCCACTTCTGTTGCCTTGGGAATAAGAGGCCCAATTATGAGTCTGAGTAGTCTGTGTTTTGTTTCTTTCTCAGTGACCTCCATAAACGTTGTGGTGTCCAAATAGTCTGCTTCCCAAGCATCTTTCTCACTGGCCCTGTCCAGTGCCACAGTGTTGAGGGGGATAGTCAGGAACTTTGCCTCTGCTACTGACCTCACCTTCCTTTTAATTTAATAGCATGGGACATATTTTTCCCCATAGATATTATTGATGTATATTGTAGTACAGTTCAGATTCCTGATACTGTATTTTATGCTGAAAGATAGAGGTCATTCCTTGTTATCAAGGAATTTACAATATTGTAAAGAGAACAAATTTATATATAACTCAGTGTTTGGTAAGTGCCACTGTAATGGCTAGAATTTAGTGACAGGAAAGATTAATAATTTAGGTTAAAATAGGTTAGGAAGTGAGTCACTAACAACCTCTCTCTGGCCCCTCCACACACACATACATCCCTCCCACTCCTTCACACTTGCTAAGGCAAAAGAAAAGAAAATTCATTTAGAATTCAAAACGGAAGGCTTAAACCTTTACAAATCCATGGATTAGTATGTTCAGTTTCAGAATTTTCATATAAATTCGATCAAATAAAATACGGGTATGTCTTATTTTAAGAAAGTGTATACCAGCAGGAAATTTGAATTTAAGAAGCAGATAATCAATGAGCAATGATTGTTTTTACAAGAGTCAACACAGATTTATTGTAGCCAATCCCTCCAATTCCTTTCTTCTTTTAGAATGTTTGACTTGCAAAAAAATACAAATAATACTTTTTAATAAGTTTTCTAGTAAACTGACTTTTAGACTGCCTTACATTTTATTGCTATAACCATCACAATAACTTTTGTTCTGAAATGTTTAGTATATCGAAAAAAATTATTTTTTTTGCTGTACTGGGGTTTGGCTGAACTTTGTACTTGCTAGACAGGAACTCTACTTCTTGAGCCACACCCCCAGCTGGAAAAAAAAGTTATTTCTTAATCTCATTGGGTTCATATATTACTTGAAAATATGTTTATGAATGAGCATTATTGTTCAAAGTTGAAACAAGTATGATACTATATTGTACTTCCCTGGGAAAATGTTGAAATGAGAACATTTGTAGTATTTTCAATGGATTAGAAATATAGTTTCCATTTTCCCACTTTTCTCATGCTCTTTAATTCTCCAGATTCCCTTTCACACAGATTTGTTAAAAGTAGCTGTAGGACCTCCTGCCTCAAGGTCACCAGGAAAGTTTGCTAGTAAAATGTAGATTCTGGTGCCCCATGGACCCACTGAATCAGAATCCTTTGAGTGTGGGCCCTAGGAATATGCATTAAATAAGCTTCCTAGATGATTCTGAAGTTGGAGAACCACTAATCTCATGCATAGTTTGCAAAATGGCAGCCCTGCATGCCCTATCTGTTCTAGGTTTATTTTGATTGGCTTTCAGTATTGGCAGTGTGGTTTTAAAATTTGATTTGTTTGCAGACCTTAAGAATTGGGAGTTTAAATACATAAATCCAAGTTTCTGGTTTCTCCTGATGGATCAGAGTATTTTTATAATAATGGGCCCATCTTCCCACATGGTTGACAGCAATCAACTGTACCTGAGTATCTTGTCTCATTTGAATGGGCTATTGTGTTTTTGGATTTGCCACAATCTACCCCTCCTGCATTTCATCCAGGGTGAAGTGTTAGTTGACATATATTTTCCTACATCACTCAATTTTATTACTTGTTTAGAATCCATATATATATATGTGACTTTTGACTCTGGATCCTGAGGTTTAAAACAGAAGAAAATCAAAATAGATGAGACCGGAGGCTAGATGACCGGGGTAGTTATACTAGTAAAGAAAGGAAAAGAGCCTCTGAACTAGGGCAGTGGTACTAGGGATGTGGAAACGTATTTATAAGCCATCAGTTTGGTGATTGACTTGGTGTGGGAATTGGATGGGAGTAGAAAGAATAGGCATGGTGGAATGGGGAGAAGATAAATTTGCTTTTAGATACAGTCACTTTTGGTGAATATGGGACATTATTGAGATATAGCTTGCTATGGAGCAGAGACTATCTCCTGTGTTTGGAGAGGTTGACCCTGGATGGAGCATAAGAGAATCTCCCAGGTGTATGTGCTAATTGAAAAAACTTGCTTTTGAGCTGCTTTTTTTCATGCAAGCAGAAAAAAAAATTCTACAAAAATTGTGCCTATCAGGAATAGACAGAAAATGGTGTATCCCTACCTTAATCTAAGTAGGGCAGAGATACACATGGAATCCCTGGGTGGAGGGCGTGAACCTTTTATCTAAAGGGGCCACAGATTAGCAAAGATTGACATACTGCAGTAAGATATCATGGTGACACAGGGATTTAAGGACAACAACCACTTCTTTCTTGCAAGTGGTAACTTTTTTCTCCCTTTATCTCTTCTGTATTTAAATTTTTGCTCTGTGAATGCTAGAAACATGCTGTATTCTAAAAAGTGTTTGCAAGACTTTTTTCTTTTTTTTTTTATATCTCTAAGAAATTGTTTCTCTTTGGGGACATATTATGTGTGGAGTTTAGTTTCCCAGGATAGCTAGCTCCCTTTTCAAATTCCACTTAATCTACATTGCAGGTGAACTGTTTTATTAATAACATGGGTCGTAGCTGGGAGCAGGTGTGTGCCATGTGACATATGAACAGTGAAGAAAGTTCCTCTTTTTTGGGGCACAGAGCTGACCCTGGGGTATACTTTGAAACTGGGAAATTTTATTTCTGGGATTTCCTAAATCCCTCCTTGCACCTGTTTCCACTTAACGGTGGTGTCCCTTCTTTCAGATAACATTGTTCCCCACCTCTTGTTAGTTGTTATGAAATTACCCATCTCTTCTTCCCAAACTCACCATTCTTGTCATGTAACTTAACTCTTAACTTTGCATTTGTTATATTATTATTACTTTAAAAAATAGTTATTAACATAAGTTAATTATTTGGTAAAATATCCACCAGGTAGTACAGGAAAGCTAACCTTTGGCAGTGAGGGAGAATGTTTGGGAAAGTCCATACTCATAAACAGCCCTGATTTAAGGTTTTCCTCTAGGGATAATTGTCTCTAAGCTGTTTCTACTTTTCTTTGTTTTTTACCTTTGGTAGCTGGGGGATGAACTAGGCCTCATGCATGCTAGGCAGGTGCTCTACCACTGAGCTGCATCCCCAGGCCATGTTTCTGCTTTTCAAGTTTTGGCCTTTATTTACTTATCAGCACATGTGTCAGCCCATCTCTCTCAGAGCTTCTCCTCTCGCTCCCTTTTTTTTTTTTGGGGGTACTGGGGTTTGAACTCAGGGCCTACACCTTGAGCCACTCTACCAGCCCTTTTTTGTGATGGGTATTTTCGAGATAGGGTCTTGTGAACTATTTCCCAGGGCTGGCTTCCAACCTAAATCCCCCTGATCTCTGCCTCCTGAGTAGCTAGGATTACAGGTGTGAGCCACCAGCACCCAACTTCTCTCTCTCTCTCTCTCTCTCTCTCTCTTTTTTTGGTGGGATTGGGATTTGAATTTAGGGCTTTGTGCTTGCAAATGCAGGTGCTCCACCTTTTGATCCACACCTCTGGTCCATTTTGCTCTGGTTATTTTGGATATTGGGTCTTGTCAACTGTTTGCCCAGGCTGGCCTGGAGTCGCAATCCTCTCTATCTCAACCTCCCACATAGCTAAGAGAACAGGTGTGAGCCACCAGTGCTAGGCTCATAGCTTCTCTTTGACTGGCTCCCATGAAAACCAGAGAGCCTTCTGGAGTTGAGAGTGGACAAATGGGAAAGTGCTGACTGTATGGGACTTAAGTTTGGGACTGCCTGTATGGCCTTTTGAGTAAAAGGAGTATTTCATAATGGCTTAAAGACTAATTAACAAAAACATAGCATATTTCTTACCCATAAATGGTGGCACCCAATTTGTAAGCTTAGACAATTTGATCATTGAAGTAAATGATAAATGTCATTAAAGGCCTTGGTTTCTAATACTTTATCAAATACCTGCTTATCTGTTGTCTGTATACCAAAGAGTTGGTTGTATTTGCTCCAAACCTGTATGTGCCAGTTGTAAAGTTGTAATTGCTATTGTAGTTATATGATTGAATTAAGCAGCATGTAAATTGATAAAGGGGTGTGTGTGTGTGTGTGTGTGTGTGTGTGTGTGTGTGTGAGAGAGAGATCTATGAAAATTCAGAAGTCTTTTGGATGAGTTGATAAAATAGCCAAAAGATTGCTAATGAATTAAGTATAGGTGAGGTGACTGAAAGCTTAGGAGAAAACACAAATCACATGGCTTTGCAGGTGTCTCTAGGTTCTCTCTTCTAAAGAAAATGAAGTTGGAGATGGTAGAAAACGCATTAAGGATATGGCTTCTTAAAGGAAGATTGCTCTGAACTCTAGCTGATGAGTTTATATAGAAAGGCCTTTGTTCTACATCAAAAAAATGTAAATGAATGCATATTTCAATGTTGTACATTATAATAAAATGTTGAAGATATTTTTTACTTTTAGTAATTCCTCATTTTAACCAACTTTTAAAAATTCACCACCAACTAGAACTTATCATGTCTGCATAATTCTTTACTGTAAAAGCTCATTTTCTATGCTATGAAATGAAATTTTAGTTAGCACTTCTTTTTTGTTGTTTTTTGGCCATTTTTATGTATAAGGAGACGCTACATACTTTCCAGTCAAACTATTAAATGATCATGGTAGTCAAACAGATTTTATTTTAGTTCTTTATAAGTTGCTGATCACAAATTGTTACTTTATTGCAACATCCTTTCCATGACAGATGAAGGCACTTATTGAATATGGGAATTTTATTTTGTGGAAATGATAAAGTAAGGATTTATTTCAATATATAGTGACGGAGTCCTTGTAATTAAAGATATTTTTTCAAATGTGCTTATCCAGGGAAATATTTTCAGTAACATTTGCACTCCCTCTTAGGTAGTTTTTTTTTTACTTTTTTGGTGGTATTGGGGGTTTGAACTAGGCCTCTCACATGCTTAGCAGGTGCTCTGCCAGTTGAGCCATGCTTCCAAGTTCTTGTTTTTTTTTTTTTTTTTTTGTGATAGGTATTTTCTCATGAACTATTTGCCTAGGCTGGCTTTGAACCTTGATCCTCTTGATCTCTGCCTCCTGAGTAGTTAGTAAGATTACAGGCGGGAGCCACCAGTGCCTGGCTTCTTAGGTAATCTTGAAGGATTCTATATATTTGTACCTTGCCATTCTTTTTTTCTTTTTTTTTGGTGGCACTGGGGTTTGAACTCAGGGCCTCACACTTGCTAGGCAGACACTCTACCTCCTGAGCCAGTCTTCCAACCCTGTACTTTGCTCTTCTTTTTTTTTTTTTTGGCAGTGCTGGAATTTGAACTCAGGGATTCATGCTTGCTAGGCAGGCACTCTACCTCTTGAGACACTCTACCTGCGCCATTCTTAGTCCTTTTTTTTTTAGTAGGATTTTCCTTTGGGAGGTTGCTAAGTAACATTTACAAGTAGAGTTTGATAGAGGGATTCTGCAACCTTTGCCATATCAAAACAGTTGTTTTCAAATGCAGATAACTGTCATTCAGTGAGATTACCTACGTTTATTCAGATTTGGCTCTGCCTTCACAGCAGGAAGAGTAAAGCAATGTTTTGTACATCCATACTCTGTTAAAAAAATAACATATTCAGCCACTGACTGTTTGGGTCTTTGTTTTTGGCAGTCCTGGGATTTGAACTCGGAGCCTTGTACTTGCTAGGCAAGCACTCTAGCCACTCCCCATCCCCCCTTTATATTTTTTTAATGACTACATGTATGATCAAATGATTAGAATTTGGATACCTAAGGACCTACCCACAACACAGTATTCATTGTAAATTGCTACTTCACTCTCTGTATCTGTCAGTCTCTTTGATTCTAGACTTGTATTTATTGCTTTTGATGGATAATGAAGAAATTTCCATTTTTCTTTTGTTACTTTGCATGGATTAATGCTCTGTATTCCAAGGCCTAGTGCTAGTCAATCTTCCGATCATACTTGTAACACCCTTTTATCCCTGCCCCCCCCCCCCGTCGCCATTGGATGAGGGGGAAAGCTAGCAACTGGTTACTGTGGTGATACAGAATGATTAAAAGCCCCTGTGCTACCATGCTAGCATCAGAGATAGCATATGAGGTAGAGCGATATCTCATTTTTAAATTATTTTCTTTCCTTTCTACTTTTTGTGAAGCTGGGTGTGGCTTCACAATCTAGCATTCTAGGGATTGAGGCAGGAGAGGAAGTTCCTAGTTGAGGCCAACCTGGCCTACATAGTGAGACCTTGTCTCAAAAAAAGCCATCCAACTAACTAACCAAACAAAAAAACCTTGCCATTTTTATTTATTTATTTATTGGCATATGTTGGGTGTTTTCAAGATGGGTCTCAGGAACTATTTGCCCAGGCTGGCTTTCAACCATGATCTCCTGATCTGTGTTTCCCAAATAGCTAGGATTACAGGTGTGAGCCACTGGCTCTGTCCTTGCTGTGTTTAAATCTCACAGCTGCTATGTTTGTCTAGATTCCTTTTTTAGATGCAACAGTCTATTCAAATGTCATATATTTGCCAGAATTTTCTGTTCAGGCACCTAATCAAGGCGGACTTTCTATACAAAACCGGTCTGTAGTAAAAATAAGACAAAATGAAAAACCCAGGACTTCTTACTGGATGATGTCTTTCACAAACTAAAGTAATCCTCTGGCTAAATATTGAATTCTTACAATATCAAGCTCTGCTTTATTACCAAGTGGTTAAAAGGTAGACTTGGGTTCTAGTCTTCTATGACTTTGGCCACATCACTTTGGTTCTTTGGTTCTCCTTTGTGTTCCCTGTCTGTCTTCTTTTATATATAGTGTTCTTTCCAATTTTATTTTTTGACCTTTTGAAGCCTTCCAACCATTGTATTACTTTTTAGATGTTTTGTTCACTTTGTTGTTGCTTCTTTTGTGTCTTTAATTTATTTAATTAAAAAAATATTTTTTGCATTGCTAGGGATTGAACCTGGGGCTTTGTGTTTGCTAGGTAAAAGCTCTACCAGTTGAACTGCATCCCCAGCCCCTGAGAATTTTATTTATAATTTGATTTATCCTTTCTTTACAGAACTCTGCTTGTTTGTTTTTTACTTCCTCCTTTTATCTGTTTTTTAAATTTCTTCTAAAGATCTTTGTTTTCATTAAAGTGCTATGCATACATAATTATAATTAGGAGTACAGGATGACTTGTAACAAAAAGTAATTACTCACCAGTGGCACCCCTTCAACTCTTTCAATAGTTTTTTTTTTTTTCCTGGTAGTTTTCTCCTTATCTCTAAATAATATAGTGCTATGTCTTCCTTTATCTTTTTTAGATATTATCTATTGACTTCCTTCTCTGATATAAGACTATTAATCTCACACACCACCTTTCACCACCCCATCCTTATCATCACAAATAGTTAACATGACTTTTAGTTTCTCTGATGTAAGACTATATTTTCTTTGATAAATTATATAATTTATTTGAAACTATGAAAGAACAATAAATGAAATTTACTTAGATTTTTTTCTAAAAGTTTTTCAAGTAGTTCCTTTGTTGGCTTCTTTCTAGTCTGTCTTCCTTCCTTCCTTCCTTTCTTTCTCTCTTTCTCCCTCCCTTTCCTCCTCTCTCTCCTCCTCTTCCCTTTGTCTCCCTCTCTCCCCCTCATTTTCCACCATACTGGGAATAGTTCCTAGAAAATGTAATGTTTTATAAACATTTTAACTATCCCTCTTCTCTACCTTCCCCACTCTTGAATTTACAAAAGGAGAAGAGGAGTCCCAATTTTAAGTATTATCCCCTCTCCTCATGCTATTTTATCCAACTGGTGATTTATCTTCAAATTGGTCTGGCTCCCTATTGTGAGAATGATATGGTGTGTGTGTGTGTGTGTGTGAGTGATGTGTATATATAAGCATTTGTGGACACAGAGCACATCCTAGTACATATTTCTAACTTCATGCATGTGAAAGGAGATGATAGAGGAGATGTGGTCTGAACTTATCTGTGCTTCTTTGTATACCTTCTATTTTTAAAAACATTGCCTTTACCTTGACAGCGTATCTTCCTCAGGTCTTGCAATCAGTGGTCTTTGTAGCAGTGTCATGCTAAATTCCTGCCTCCAGGATTGTATTTTATTTTTTTAAAGTAGACGTTATTATTATTTTTTTACGACAATTTTAGGTTCATTGCAAAATTGAGCACAAAGCACAGTTTCTATATATCCTGTGCCCACACATACCAACAGTCTTCTTTACTATCCACATCCTATACTGGAGTGGGGTATTTGTTACAATGAAGGAACCTGCATTGATAAGCCATTATCACCCAGAGTCCATAATTTATATTAGGTTCATTCTTGGTGTTATACATTCTGTTTGTTTGGAGAAATGTATAATGACACGCACCTACTGGTATAATAGCATACACACTATTTCCTCCTCCACCCTGTTACTTCTGGCAGCACTGATCTTTTTAATGCCTCTATAGTTTTACCTTTTCCAAAATGTCATATAGTTGGAATTTTATAATGTGCAAACTTTCCTGATTTCCTTCTTTTAGTTAGTAATTGCATCTAATATTCCGCCATAACTTTTTTATGGCTTGTTAGCTTATTTTTTCTTAGAGCTACATAATATTCCATTGTCTGAATATACCATAGATTAATTATGTATTCATCTGCTCAAGGACATTTTTTTTGAAAGTGATCTTTTACTAGAGTATCTTAATTGTACATTGTGATATTTCCATACATGCATTCATTGTATTTTGATCACATTCATCCCCTCTATTACTTTTTCTTATTCCTCTCCCCTCTTTAAAACAAATTTTAACAGGTTTTGTTATTCTGTTTTCACTCATTTTTACATATGTCTATCAAGTACTTTGGTCATAGTCACCGTCCCTGTCTTTTTACCCTGCTCCTGGTTTCACTCCCACAAACAGTCCCTCCCCATATTACACTCATGTCATTCTTTTTTCTTTAAGGTCTAGATTGTGCATATGAGGGAGAATGTGATATTTATTTATTTATTTATTTATTTTTTCTTTTATTATTCATATGTGCATGCAAGGCTTGGGTCATTTCTCCCCCCTGCCCCCACCCCCTCCCTTACCACCCACTCCACCCCCTTCCTCTCCCCCCCACTCCCTCAATACCCAGCAGAAACTATTTTGCCCTTATTTCTAATTTTGTTGTAGAGAGAGTATAAGCAATAATAGGAAGGAACAAGGGTTTTTGCTGGTTGAGATAAGGATAGCTATACAGGGCATTGACTCACACTGATTTCCTGTGCGTGTGTGTTACCTTCTAGGTTAATTCTTTTTGATCTAACCTTTTCTCTAGTTCCTGGTCCCCTTTTCCTATTGGCCTCAGTTGCTTTTAAGGTATCTGCTTTAGTTTCTCTGCGTTAAGGGCAACAAATGCTACCTAATTTACCTATCCTCACCCCTCCCTTGTGTGCTCTCGCTTTTATCATGTGCTCAAAGTCCAATCCCATTGTTGTGTTTGCCCTTGATCTAATGCCCACATATGAGGGAGAACATATGATTTTTGGTCTTTTGGGCCAGGCTAACCTCACTCACAATGATGTTCTCCAGTTCAATCCATTTACCAGCAAATGATAACATTTTGTTCTTCATGGCTGCATAAAATTCCATTGTGTATAGATACCACATTTTCTTAATCCATTCGTCAGTGGTGGGGCATCTTGGCTGTTTCCATAACTTGGCTATTGTGAATAGTGCCGCAATAAACATGGGTGTGCAGGTGCCTCTGGAGTAACCTTTGTCACAGTCTTTTGGGTATATCCCCAAGAGTGGTATTGCTGGATCAAATGGTAGATCAATGTCTAGCTTTTTAAGTAGCCTCCAAATTTTTTTCCAGAGTGGTTGTACTAGTTTACATTCCCACAAGCAGTGTAAGAGGGTTCCTTTTTCCCCCCATCCTCGCGAACACCTGTTGTTGGTGGTGTTGCTGGTGATGGCTATTCTAACAGGGGTGAGGTGGAATCTTAGTGTGGTTTTAATTTGCATTTCCTTTATTGCTAGAGATGGTGAGCATTTTTTCATGTGTTTTTTGGGCATTTGAATTTCTTCTTTTGAGAAAGTTCTGTTTAGTTCACTTGCCCATTTCTTTATTGGTTCAATTGTTTTGGGAGAATTTAGTTTTTGAAGTTCCCTGTATATTCTGGTTATCAGTCCTTTGTCTGATGTATAGTTGGCAAATATTTCTCCCACTCTGTGGGTGTTCTCTTCAGTTTAGAGACCATTTCTTTTGATGAACAAAAGCTTTTTAGCTTTATGAGATCCCATTTATCTATGCTATCTCTTAGTTGCTGTGCTGCTGGGGTTTCATTGAGAAAGTTCTTACCTATACCTACTAACTCCAGAGTATTTCCCACTCTTTCCTGTATCAACTTTAGAGTTTGTGGTCTGATATGTGGTGATTCCTGTCATTTAGTTGTCTTAGTTGTTTGAAGGTTTGATTGTGTGTACCTAACTTGATGTTACTCTCTACTGTCTTTCTTTTTCTTTTCCTGTGGTTTGGTGCTGCCTGTCTTTTCATGGTTAAGTTGGGTTTCACTTTCTATGTGCAGAATCCCTTGAAGAATCCTTTGTAGTGGTGGCTTTGTGGTCACATATTGTTTTAGTTTCTGCTTATCATGGAAGACTTTTATTGCTCCATCTATTTTGAATGATAGTTTTGCTGGGTAGAGTATCCTGGGGTTGAAGTTATTTTCATTCAGTGCCCGGAAGATCTCACCCCACGCTCTTCTTGCTTTTAATATTTCTGTTGAGAAGTCTGCTGTTATTTTGATGGGTTTCCCTTTGTATGTTACTTGTTTTTTCTCTCTTACAGCCTTCAATATTCTTTCCTTAGTTTCTGAACTTGTTGTTTTAATGATGATATGTCATGGGGTAGTTCTATTTCGATCTGGTCTGTTTGGTGTCCTGGAGGCCTCTTGCATCTGTATGGGAATATCTTTCTCTAGATTTGGGAAATTTTCCATTATTATTTTGTTGAATATATTACGCATTCCCTTCGCTTGCACCTCTTCTCCTTCTTTGATGCCCATGATGCACACACACACACACACACACACACACACACACAGAACCCCACCAAGTGTCCCAAGTTCAAATGCAATACAGTTTCAGTAAGGTTTTCTGCTTGTAGGTGTAATTCGGTTGTTCTCTCATCAAAGGTAGGGAGAAAAAGAAAAAAAGAGTCTGGAAACAGTTCTGAGAATGGTATCTGCAGCTGTGGCTTGCCTGCCTGCTGCTGTCAGCCTGCTGTTGCTGGAGGCATTGTTTATGCAGATCTCTGGGGTGAGCTTAGCACTCACCTGCCCCGCAGGCTTTGTTTGTTCAGAGTTCTCCTGTGTGAGAGCATCTGCTACAGGCTTTCCCCTTTCTAAGCACTGGGAAAGGTGACACTGCACCCTCGTTGTCAGGCCTGCATGTTTATTTACAGTTCATGTGGGAGGTGGGTCTTTCCCCCTCTCCTGTGAAGTTTTCCTCCCACTGCCACTTTCACAAGCTTTCCTGCTTCTGATCACTGGGCAGTGCTGCTGCTCCTGCCGGCCGCCATGTTTGTTTACAGTTTACGTGGGAAGTGGGTCTTCCCTCCTCTCCTGTGGAGTTTTCCTCCTTCCGCCATTCTCACCAGCTTTCCCGCTCCTGGTTGCTGGGCACACGCCCCCGCTCCCACCAGAGCCTCTCCGGCCTGCCCAGCTTGTTTATTTACAGTCCCGAGAAGGGTTCCCTTCCCCCAATCTTCAGCGCTTAGGGCGGCCCACCCTCTTTGCCACGTGTCTTTATTGCTCTTATTGCTTATTACTTAGTTTCTCTTTTTTCCCTGGGTGGAGGTCAGTCTGTCCAGGGGGCTATGGTGCTCTGGCCCAGGCTTGTCTGTGGGAGTACTGCAGTACCGCGAAGCTCACCTGGTCCGCGTCTTCCCAAGCCATCTGGGCGCTGGTGACTGGCAGCCCGGGGGCCCTTCTTGTTTCTCCGTTTAACGTGAAGTGGAGATTCTCTGCACCGGCTGGAGATGTGGAGGGGTCAAAGTTATGCCTCTTCTCAGTGATTATGCCTGCAAAGTGTGTCTCCGGCGTCTCTCCAAGATTTCACTATAGGAGGCTCGCTTTCTGTTTCCTCCCTCTAGCTGCCATCTTTTGAATCCCCGAGAATGTGATATTTAAATGTATTTCTCAGTTTGGCTTATTTCACTTAACATGATGATTTCCATTTCCATCAGTTTTCTTCTAAATGTAATTTCATTTTTTATGGCTGTGTAATACTCCATCATTTATATGTACCACATTTTCTTTATCCATTTATCGGTTGATGGACACCTGGGGTGTTCCAAAGTTTGGCTATGTGAATAGTGAATAATAGTGTGATAAACATGGGTGTGTAGGTATCTCTATTATATGCAGACCTACATTCTTGAAGGACATCTTATAAATAAAACTAAATATCCATGTGCAGAGATTTTTTTTGTTTGTTTTTAGACAGTCTTGGTCTATAGCCCAGACTTCCAAAGTGGCTATATTGAGGATTTGGCATAAGCTGCTCCTAATTTTTTTTTTAAACTCCACCCTTTCTTAAGATCTCAGTTTAGTAATTTTTCATTAGTTCATTGCTTTAGTCATTTCCTCCCACTACATGCTTTCATAGCACATATATCTCCTTCATGGCACTTAATTGTAAGTTTTTGTGTGTAATTCTTTAATGTCTTTCTTCCTCGTGAGTTTGTAAGTTCTGTAAAAGCATGGACTCATGTTTCTTTGTTTGCTCATCATTTTATCTTAGCATCTAGCACATTGTGTGACAGTTCAGCAAGTATTTATTAAATATCTCATTAAGTGGGTAAATGAATGAGCCAATAAATCAATCAGTAAATTGGATCAATGTTCTCTTTGCCATTGCAGTTGATAATTATGTTTTGATTTGTCAAGTTAATTTTGTTTGAAAAATTCTACCTAGGAGACAGTAGACTAGCTAGACAAAAATTATTCGAAACTTCCTATCAGAAGAGGCTACTGACAGAGGCAAAGCCAATGTGTTGGGGCATACCTCTGTCCAGGACTCTGGAGGCTGAGGCAGGAGGATCACAAGTTCATAGTCAGCCTAGGCTACATAGTGAGTTCCAGGCCAGATTGGCCTGGATAGCAAGACCCTGTCTCAAAGAAAAGAAGAGACTAGACCTAAAAGGTCTCCAAACCCCATGTTTTGTTTGTGTGTACACCTATGTATACATGTTTATGTATATATAAGTATTAAAAATAGTATGTTTTTAAGTGAATTAATTTGTGATGATTATTGTCCTAGGAAAGAAAATACTAGGTAACTCTTCTTTAAAAACTGGTGTTACTAAATTAGGGACAGTTATTGATTTCTCTTAAGTGCCACAAATGGTTAAATAGTGAATTATTTCCAATTCTGTACTTTTAAAAAGTCACTATACTAAAACTTTTCTTGCATTATTGTGGGATAAATGTATATTGCACAGGAAAAAATATATAATTTAAATCTTAGTGAAGACTTACATGTACCTTATTTCTAATAATCATTTGATTACTCTTCAACATCTAGAAAAGGAGTCTAGGGAACAAAGCATTTGTTTAGAGCATTCATTTTTGTGCAACACAATACCCTTGCAGTTGGCAATGAACTTTGGAACAAAGATTTTTCAACTCAGGGCAACAATTATTGACTAATAGTGCAAGCTATTAATGGAGTCAAATCTAGTTGAATGTGACATTCTAGGGACACTTACTGTAATACTTCACTCTTTATTGCTGGATTATATATGCTTCACATGGCTATATTGATTAAACAGAAGATTTATCCTCTGTCATCGTTGGAGTTAAGTAGTCAGAGTTAAGAGGAAGTGGGGCACACATACAAGATGTAATATGACACTTTGCTTCATCTTTATTTCTATTTTAAACTTCAGTGAGTGACCTAGAGTAGAGTATTTGGCAAGAAATTTTACACATAATTAAGAATGAGTTTCTTCATGTTTTATTATTGATGAGAAAGGATTAGTATTTAAGGGAGTGACTACTACCTAGTGTGTACTTAAACATGGCCAATAGTAGGAATGCTATAATAGAAATCATTCCCTAAATACAGCAGCATGAGAATAAGATGCCTCCATTGTCTTCTTTGCTTTTGGCTTAGTATCTTTTTTCTTTGTCTTGTGATATCACAACAAAAACACAACCTAAACCCTTTTCATAAACTTTGAGTACCTCTCTTCTGAACTGGGTCACCCATACAAGTCTTTCAGTGCTTTAGGACATAAAACCTATTTTGGGGACTGAGGCTTGACTCATGAAGCCCTGAGTTCAAACCCAGTACAACCAAAAGCAAAACAAAACAAGACAAAAAACAATACCTATTTTGATATAGTGTTAAAAATTCTCAGATTACAGGTCAATAAATTGAGACTACAAAATAATAAGCCTACAAAAGCTTACGACTATGTTCAATCACTGTCCTTTTAATACAGTAACCCTGGATGATAGGGATTTTGTTTTTATTTTGTTCTGAAGCTACCATTTCTTGAAATACTTTTTGGAATGTTTGGGACCTGTATGTAGAACTAGTTTTATAAGGCACATGAGAAAGCCACTTTCATGTTCACATTGTTTTTGAGTGTAGCATATATTGGAATGCCTGAAGTAGCAGTTAGAATTTACCATTTTTTAATATAAATTAACCCATTTTATTGTAGGCTAGAGGTATCTCAAATGGTGGAGCTTCTACTGGTCTTTCAATTATTTCAGTCTTCAGATGACAGACTTGACTGTGACTGCAGAAGTGGTGTCATAGGTCCAGGCACCAGAAATCACTGTTTTCATGCAGGAACCATAGTGCCAGATTCCCACAGCTCATCTCTTCAACTTGGTTTTGCCACAGAAGGAGCAGGTGTACTTGGCATGTTGCCTGATTTCAGTTTTCTTCATCATTTTCTGTAGGGAGGCACCATAGCAGGTCCTGGATTTACTGAGGATCCCGACCTTCTTGGTGCGTTTGGCCATGTTGCTGTGACCTAACCTCAAGTCAGAGAGGAGAATTTAATATTTTAGAAAGGGAACAGCTGATTTGAAATTGTGTATTCTAGTTATTTTCATGCTTTATAAGTGGAGATGTAGGTTACTAGTATATAGTCTCTTATTTTTTTGGCAGTACTGGGGTTTGATGAACTCAGGGGCTCACACTTGCTAAGCAGGTGCTGTACTACTTGAGCCACTCCACCAGCCCTTTTTGTGTTGGGTACTTTTGAGGTAGAGTCTCTTGAACTATTAGCCTGTGCTGGCCTTGAATCGGGATCCTTCTGATCTCTGCCTCCCAAGTAGCTAGGATTATAGGTGTGAGCCACTGGTGTCTGGTGGTATATAGTCTCATTTTCTTTATTTGTTTATTTAAACACATTTATTTAAATATAGTTGGCATACAATAAATTGCAAATATTTAATGTATATAATTTTCTAGGTTTTGCATATGTGCAAAACCATCTTACAGTCAAGACATTAATATACCTATTGTTTCCAAAGAAGTTATGTTTCTTTGGTAAATCTTCCCATCCCTTTCTTCTCTGTCACTAAACCAGGAATCAATTTGTATTTTTATCAGTTTTCTGTAGAACTGATGTTTAGTAGAATATACCAGTGAAGACATATTTGGATCTTTTTGTCTCTATTGGTTTTATTGGATCTTCTCAAAGACCCAACTTTTGGTTTTATTGACTTTTTTCTATATTATCTATTTTTTGTTGTTTCTTCTGTTTACTTTGGGTTTCTTCTTATTCTGTTTGCCTAAGGTGGCAGCTAAAAGCCCTTTGGTATTTTATAATATAGGCATTTATTGTTCTAAATCTCTCTCCTGGTTAGTGTTTTTGTAGCATCCTTCAAATTCTGAGATGGTATTATTTTATTTTCACTTAATTCAAAACACTTTCACATTTCTCCTTTGCATTCTTCTTTGACCGAAGTGTATTATTTACTTTCCAAAAATTTGGGGATTTTTCCAGAAATCTTTTGGTTTTAATTTCTAATATAATTCTGTTGTGGTCACACAACATACTTCATATAACTTGAATACTTTACATTTATTGAGACTTTATTTTGTGGTAAATGTCCCATGTGCACTTGAGAAGACTATTTATTCTTCTGTTGTTAGATTGAGTGTTGTTTAAGTCTTCCATATTCCTGCTGATTTTCTGTCTCCTTGTTCTATCAATCATAGAGAGAGGCATTGACATCTCTGACTGTAAGTGTGGATTTGTCTGTTTTCTTCTTGCAGTTCTGTTGGTTTCTGCTTCATGTGTTTTGAAATTCTGTTATTATAGGCATACACATTTAGAATTGTTATGTCCTCCTGATTATTTGACTCCTTTATCATTATGAAATGGCCTTTTTTATCCCTGTTAATATTTTTTTGTTGTGAAATCTACTTTGCCTGGTATTAATATAGTCACTCTAATCTTCTTTTGACTACTGTTAGTATTTATCTTCTTCCCTCTTTTACATAACATGTCCTTTTCCCCTTCCTTTGGCTGCTTTTAATATTTTCTTCTTATCACTAGTTTTCAGTAACTTGATTAAGATGTGCTTCTGTGTAGTTTTCTTCACTTTTTTTTTCTTGCAGACTAGGGTTTGAACTCAGGACCTACCCCAGCCCTTTTTTGTGATGGGGTTTTTCAAGATGGGGGTCTCAAGAACTATTTGCCTGGGTTGGCTTCAAACTATAATCCTCCTGATGTCTGCCTCCTTAGTATTTAGGATTATAGGTGTAAGCCACTGGCCCCTGGCTTCTTCACATTTCTTGTGCTGGGCTTCTTTGGGCCTTTTTGGATCAGTGGATTTGTAGTTTTTTTTTTTTTAAACAAATTTGTAAAAATTTTGGCCAGTGTATCTGTAACTTTTTGTTATCCTCCATTCTTTCCATTGGAATTTCAATTGTACATTTATTTTGGTCACTTGGAATTTTCCCTGAAATCCCTGATTATTGTTAGTTTTTATACATTTTTTTCCCTTTTTTCTCTGTGTTTCATTTTGGAAAGTTTCTACAACATATGTCTTCAAGTATACTAGTCTTTCTATCTGCAGTGTCTGTTAATCCTATTCATTTGATTTTCTGTTCAGTGTAATTTTCATCTCTAGAAGTTCAGTTTGCCCCCCACCCCCCTCTGGTCTGTATTATAATATCTAGGACAGTTTTGATGGATTAATTTTCTTTTTTGCTTCCTTATGGGTCATATATTCCTGTTTTTTGCGAGCCTTATAATCTTTGATTGGGTGCCAGATTTTGTGAATTTTACCTTGTTGAGTCTTATGTATTGACTTAGTTCTATAATTATCCTAGAGCTTTGTTCTGAGATGCAGTTAAGTTACTTAACTTGGAAATGGCTTGATCCTTTTGGGTCTTGCTTTTATATTTGTTTGGCTAGGCCAGAGCAAGGGTTAGTCCAGGGCTAATTATTCCTGACCAGTACAGGCAAGAACCTTCTGAGAGCTCTACCCAATACCTCATTAATGATGAGTTTTTCTCAGTCAGGCAAGTAGAGACAGATTTTATTTCTGGCTCTATGTAAGGTGTTCTCTTCCCCAGCCACTTGGATGGTTCTTTACCCATCCTCAGATAGCTTCCTTATGTACATGCACTACTTGGTAGGTTGCTGAATATTTGAAAAGGATTCTGTGCAGATCTCCTGAGTTCTTTCTTTGTGTGGCTCCCTCCTTTCCAGCACTCTTTGTTTTCTGAATTCTAGTAGCGTGGTCTTGGATTCTTCCTTCCAAAGCATGGTGTCCACAAAAGTCTGCCCGGGTTCCTTCGCCCTGAGGCATGGCCTGGAAGCTCTCCAGGCAGTATGGAGGTTGGGGACAATCATGTGGTTCACCTCATTTGTGTGTCATCTTTCAAAGATCACTGTCCTTTGTTGTCTGATGTTGCAGTAATCTGACCATTGTTTGAAATATTTACTTTTTTTTTTTTTTTTTTTAGTTGTTTTGGGCCAGGTAGTAAATCCAAAAGAAGTGGAATTTATAGGCTCCATTTTAAAACAAAACAAAACGAAACAGTTTGACATAGCTAATTAAAATGATTGGGATTTTTAGTATTCTCTCCTACTACTTCTTCCCTCCCTACCTCCTGGGGCACCTGGTCGACTTTGGCTGAAAGTTAACCAAGCCCATATACTTCAGGTATATCTCTTAGATTTAGGTGGAAATTGCCTACTCAATAATTAACTTTAATCTGGCAGTTTCCCTTTATTTTGCTCAGTAGTTATTTGGCAATTCTTTCTTTTTCTGAACTTGGTTTATTAATAAAAACTGCACACATACAGCTTCTTCCAATTTCCAAACAGTTTTTTTTCCTCCTAACTTTTCTCCCTCCGGTCATGTGATAATATCTGTTCCTTTCCTGTTGTTTGTTACAACACCCTTTCTAGCCTTGGTCAAAAAATTCCATCCTTCTGAGCTTACATATCAAAGTCCTTAGCTCAAGTACATAAGAAAGTAGTCTCTCTTTATCCACAGGGAATAGGTTCTAAGATCCCCAGTGGATGCCTGAAACCACAGATAGTACTCAACCCTATACAGACTCTGTTTTTTTTCTCCCTATATATACACATACCTGTGGCAAAGTTCAATTAAAAAAATTAGGTATAGTAAGGGGTTGGCAATAATAAAATACAATGATTATAAAAATGTACTGTAGTACAAGTTATGTGAATGTGGTCTTTCTCTTCAAAGAATTTAGACAAACGTTAATATTTTCAGAATGCAGCTGACCATAACTGAAACTCTGGAGGGCGAAACTGTGTGTGGGGGAGGGGAGCGTGGATTAGTGCATAGTCCAGAAACAGAAAGTGCATTTGTTGCTTACTGACTATTTGATGTTTTATAATTGGCTAGTCAAGTGCTGACTAATGAACGTCTGAATAGGTTTGTGTCAGAAAATAAATTCAACAGATTATTTACACAAGCTAAGTTCATAGGAAATGATCTAGGAGGCATGGTGACCTTTGTGCTCTATAGCTCTTGCTTGAATTTTGAAAGTAAACTATGTAAATGACCTAAGATATCAGGTCTGAAACTTTCATTAGTTTTCAACCAAGGGAAGTAGCAAATATGCTGAAGTGTGTCCATCTGAACTATGCTGGCCACACTGTGCTATACACAGTATTATGTTTGCTATTTACCTTGTTCTTGGCTGGCACAGTGATGTTGTATAAGGTCAGGGGACATTATATAAAAAGGTTTTGTTTAACCTCTGTGTGCTTCAGTTTGCTAATCCAAAATGGGGATAATAATACCTATATTACAGGCTTATTGTGGGGATTAATTATATCAAAGCACTGTGCCTGGCATATAGTACTCAGTAAATCTTAGTGATATTCTCTCTTTAGGTATAGCTTTTCTTTTTTACATTTTAGTATACAAATTATAAATTAGTACCATTCCCTGCTAGATATTTACCTTCACAATTTTTTTTTTTAATGGTACTAGGGTTTGAACTCTGGGCCTCACACTTGCTAGACAGGTGCTCTTACCACTTGAACCACTCTTCCAGCCCCCACCATCACAATTTCGCAATTAGCAGGCAGAGTGACTCCAGTGGTAGAGTGCCTGCATAGCAAGCGTGAGACCCTGAGCTGAGTTCAAACCCCAGTACCACCAAAAAAAAAAAAAAAAAAAAAAAGCCCAAACAAACAACAAAAATAAAACTTCACAGTTTAGCAGAGATTCTTATTCATTCATTCATACCCTTTCTCCTTTCCTCCCTCTGTTCCTGACTCTTCATTTTTCCCTCTCCCTCCTTTCTGTAAAGCTCTCTCCTCTTCCCTCCCTCTTGTCTTACTATTTTTTACTGTATTTATTTGACTTGTTACTCTTTAGCCAGAGCACTATGTGTGACAGGTTCTAAATGGCTAAATCTGTTTTGGGGACTACATTGAAAACATTGACTATATAGAAGGTTGAGTGTGACAAATATGGACTTTTGTGCCAATGGGTCTTAATTTGCTATGAAGTTAACAACATCGGGGCAATCAATATACAGAGGCCATTTCAACCATTTATGTAACACATCCTAAACTATATAAGACCCAGTCCCAACCTCAGGAAATTCATACTCTAGTGGGAAATTATATATTATGATAAATGCTATAATCAAGGTTTGAACTAAGTCCTTGGGCGTAAAAAAAAAAAAAAAAAAAAAAACCCAAAAAACCTTACCAGTTTTGTGGCAGCAACAGATTCTGTAAAGCATATTGTAGCTCAGGAAAGTACCCTACCTTGTCAGCTATTAGTGACTGATGCTATGCTTCATAGCTTTTTGAGTTTTAAAACTGCCACCCTTTCCATATCAGTGAGCAACATGTTCATGTTTAGGTACTGTCTATAGTCTTGAGTCTGCACATAGTCTCATTTTTGCATTTCATGTGTAAGAAAATTCCTGTCTTAGTACATTCTATTATGGTATTAATAAGAGAGAAGAGGTCATTTTCTAGTACCTTCCTAAATTAAATGTTCACTGTTTTAAAGTTAAACTAGGAGGGTGCTTGGGTATAGTTTGTGAAGTTTAAGATATTCCAAGCTCAACAGATACCTGAAAATGGAGAGATGTTTCAACTTGTCGGATCAAATTCATACTTAAGCTCTTGAATGAATTCACTGTAAGTACTCTAGAGGCAGTCTGTATGAAGGGATTTACATCCCAGGATACTTTCTTTTAATGGAAAGAGTAAATCATCTCCTGGTTGCTAGTGAAGATACCCAAAAAGCTTGATGTACAGTGATGTCTTCTCCCTTGTTACTCTCTGAACTGTTAAGCTTAAATGGCCAGTTGTCTCTCTTCTGTCCCCATATGGGCCATTGTGAACACAGCCAACTTTGCTTATAGAATAGGAAGTCCATTTTTTATATCCCAAGTCTGAATGTATATTTTCCACAGAAAGTGTTTCAAAGGAGGATAGAGTTGGAATACTACTAACTGGGGATCTGAATAATCTGAAGGTGTATTATTGGTTAAAAAATATATTTTTTAAGCTAACTTGGGAACTTAACCATCATTTAGAAATTGGGTTGTATAGGAAAATGTAATGAGAAAACTAGTTCCATATGCTGTGTCAAAAACTTCTGTAATATCATAGCTGTTAAATAGGTCATTTTGTTTAGGATAAGTATAACATTATGAATAAATAGAATGGTACTGGAAGAGAAGTGAGTTTAGGAATCGCTTAAAAATCTTGGCTATCATTCTGGTGCTGGTGCATTAATTTGGAGCTAAAACTCATGACAACACTGCAAGGAAGTTCTATAAATGTTTAAGCACATCTATATTTGTATTTCAATGAACTACTGACTATAAATCATTCTGTCAGTTGCATAGTAACATTTAAGTTCAGCCTTCCAAATCCCTAATTGGCCAGACTGTTATAAAACCAAATTACTCAGCAGTGAGAAAAATAGAAACTTCCACAAATGCTATTAAAATAAGTTTACAATTTCTCAAATTTATCCTGCAGAACTCAGATTTTCTCTTTCATCAAAGACCTCTCATACTTACTGAGGTTATTGGAAAGTTTAATATGGTTGAAGTGTTATATGCAGAGATGTAATATATATCTGTCATTGGTTTTCAGGAGCCCCTATGAATGGGCTTGATTTTGCTGGATGGAAGCCTTTGTTGGTATCAGCAAAGACAAAGAATTATAGAAGAGGTTAATAACAACTTCAGATTTTCCTGCTTTATGCAAACAGTTATCTATATATTAATATATAAGCACAGCACTGTTGTTTTAAAGTCTAGGTGAAAAGGGAGAAAAAGGTGAATTTTATAACTCAAAATCTTTAGAATGACAAATTTCAGAGATCTGTAATATTAAAAAAATTTGAACCATGTGCTTTGACCTGTATATGTGTGAGGATCATCATATTAGGTGTTGGGTTACCTGTAATTTTTCAGGAACAGGGACATATAGCCCATTGTTTTTTATTTTGTAAATGATATAGTGATTATATACTACCTACAGTGTTTCAAGAGCTAGGTATAGTTCATTTATTTGCAGTTTTTATTCCCTCTCAAGTATTGGAATACATGAAAAATCAATTGTGAAAAACACAGAATAGAGTAGAAGAAACTGGAGGTCTGTCTGAATAAATACTAATATAATTGTGGCTTTGCCTAAAAATCATAAAAAGTTAAACAAATTACCTATTCCTTATGGTAGTATTTGTAAAACACTGGCATAAATAACATTTTTTTCATGCGGTGTGTTTTCTGTTATTTTGACAGGATTTCTGTTATTATCTTGGAAAGGAATCCCTCAACCAAATCAAGACTAAGTAAGAAAATAAACTATTTAAGGAAAAGCATGGGAGGACAAAGATTTTTGACAGAGTTATTACTACTCAGCCATTTTGGGAAAAATAAAGTTTATACAAGTTAATTTTTTGTTCACACTAAGTTATTTCAAAAAACCCTCTAAGTTTTCTGAAAAACAAAATCATTTTTTGCCTACCATATAATCATATTTTGTTTAAGCTTTTCAATTTTAAATATTTGTTATAATATTTAGTTATCTAAAAGTTCTTCCTTTGGGAGTTCAAAGAAGCTATTTTGCTTTCCGTGGGGAGAGTGTTGTCTGCTTGTAGTTTGGAAACCATTTTTTATGAGTTGTATCTTTGCATCTGTGTTTCAAGAGCTAAAAACTGCTATACAAATCAATTAGACATGACTCATTCCAGAATTAGGGATTGTTAGCAAATTCAGGAATATTGGTTAGAAGTACTGATAGTGAAACAACTTAAATTGTTGGTTGGCTTTTATGTATCTTTTTTTCCCTATAAAAAGTATGCTATAATAATACTGTATTCACATTTCAGGTATAATTTTCAGTTTTATGTGATTTATACTCTTGAATTTTTAAAGGAGTAAATCATGTTGTTTTGTCAGATTAATTTTGCAGCTACATCAGAAAACTAAATGATGTGGTTATTTATAAAAGCTACTTGAAGAGATATGTGGCAAGTCATTGTGAGGTGAAGTATCTCCAGAGTGATAATCATAGCCATTTAGAAGTTATTTGTGTGTTGTAAAGATAGTAATCACAACAACGTATATTTAAATTAGTCTATTTAATACAAACAACAATCATATGTCTGGGTACATTGCTTCGATAAGAAGTATAATTTTAAACAAAATTACATATACTGCCTTCTCTGTTCCTGTTGCTGCCATCCTGTTCTGAGCTCTTAGTAGCTCACAACTGGATCATGCTCTCATGCTCTCTTTCTGTTTATCTCCTCCTCCCAGCTCCAGTTCCATTAATTATCACAGGTTTAAGTGCAAAAACAAGAGGACACAGTGGGGACCAAGAAAGACCAGGAGTGGTGGTGCACATCTGTAATCCCAGCACTCCTGAGGCTGAGGCAGGAGGATCTTGAGTTTGAGACCTAGTTTGGGCTACACAGTGAGATCTGTCTCAAATAAACAGATCCACCCCCCAACACACACGCGCGCGCGCGCGCACACACACACACACACACGCATGCGCACACACACAGAGAGAGAGAGAGAGAGAGAGAGAGAGAGAGAGAGAGAGAGAGAGAGAGAGAGGGAGGGAGGGAGAGGGAGAGAGGGAGAGGGAGGGAGAGAGGGAGAGAGGACCCCTCCCTAGTCCTTACTACATTTGACTTTACAGTATAGCAGGGAGGTCAATATTGACAGGTATTTGTAACTTCAAATTGGAATGCGTTGCAGAGGGGGAAGTGCAGGAACCATGGGAGACTGTAATAGGAGAACTATAACCTTAGTTGAAGAGCAGGAAAAGTAGTTGAAGAAGAAAGGAAGGTATGGTGGGATGGGTTGAGGTGAGCACTTGGTAAAGCTCAGATTGAAAAAGAGCTGGAACTCTAACCAGCATTGTTATACTGATAAATACTCTTGAGAATAGATTTTAGAATGTAGATAGAGGTTTTAGAGCTTGGAGTCTGGTCAGACATACATGCTAATTAAAATAGCATTTCCCTAAATCTGATTATTGTAGGATTTAAATGAGGCTACATGTATAAACATTTTAGCATAGTACTGCACTTAATAAATGCTCAGTAAACGGTAGCTGTTTTTAGGTAGAATAGACCAAACTTGCTGATCTCTGCAAGCCTTCCCTTAAGCCTCCAGTCAGTTCTGAATATTATAGGTCCACAACTCTTCAGAAATTCTAAGTCTGGATACAGACTTTAATAATTTGGCCATAAACCATGACCTATTTGAAGCTGGGTATAGTCTTTATCCTGTTTTGTGGAATGTTTCACAGCTAAACTTGAATGCATTTGAATTAGTGTGCTATTCCAGCTCTTGCTGGGTATGTTTTGTAATATATGGTTACACAGATTATATTCCTTTCTAAAACATGAAACATCCTGAATTCTAAAACACATCTGGCTTCAGAGTTTCAGGTACAGATTATGGACCTGTACCACCCAAAGTCAGCTTTCTAAAACCCCTTGCCTGTCTGTGAATCAGGCTTGCTAGGCAGATGCTCTACCACTTGAGCCATGCCTCCAGCTGAACCACTGTTTGTCTAATGCCAGATGTTTTCCAGACTTTGTCCTGCCTTTAATCTGACCCCAAACTATATATTCAAATTGAATACCTTTCTTATTGAACCCTTTGTTTCATAAGGCTACCCCCATCAGCTTCCCTGAAGTAAAATGTTAATGCTGCTCCTTTTGTTTCACTTCCCTCTTTGCATTTTTCTGGCTATTTCTATCCAACAGTTTGGGCACAATTCTTACATAGTTTTTCAGTGATTCTTACTGTACTTAAATGAATTTATTCACCAAACATTTGAGTAGGTATTATGTGCCAGCTTTTGTTCTAAGTGTCAGATCAGAAAGTGAGTAAGACTGTTAAGATCTCTGCTGTGAGGAAACTTGTTTTCTAGAAACTAGAGTACAAACAAGTAAATAGTGGTTCAGATAGTGGTTAATGCTGTGAAGATAGTAAGACCTGACAATGTGATAAGGCCCAGGGAGGAGGAGAAGCTACATATCTTAGAACCTCATAGTTTAGCATTTAATTATCTACCTGTTTTTATGTGGTTAGTTTCCACTCCTTGATTAGATCCCTTAAGGGGGAAGAATCATACTTTACAAGTCTGTGCCATTTAAGTGGTGACTATATAGTGAATAATTGATTACTATTTGGTTGATTCATTCTTTTTTTTTTTTGAAAAGGTAAAATTTTATTTATTAAATATCAAGCTCCATTTGACTAACTCATTGTTCTAAGGGTACCTGTACAAAGTACTCCTGGGTTTTGAAATATTTGTATTTACTTAAGGCTAGCTTTTTCATTCCTCTTGTTTTTTATTCATGTGCAAACATTTTTTCCCCACATTTGAAATAGTTTAGTACAAAGTAAACAACATTACTTCTATACCTACAAAAGAAGCTCCTAGTCTTAAAAAGCTGGATTATTCCTGCAGTTGTGTTTGCTTAATTCAGGTACTAAGCAACTTCCTCCAGTTCATTAGTGTGAACTTTTTTTAAGTGATAAAGATACATTTCCAGAACCATTTGCCCTTATCCTGAAGTATATTATGCCTGCTAATAGAACACTGCTGGATTCCCATATGAGAGTCACCTCTCCTGGCATTCAGTTCATTTAATATTGAGCATATCTTGTTAGATAACAAAACTAATTTTTTGTTAGATTAGCAAAACTAATCCAGTGAAGTAGCAGGCTTGCTTCATGAAGAAAATTTAAGCCCAGTACTGTGATGTCATATTCGATCTCTTGTACATAAACATTTTGTAAGTAATTAAATAAAATAATTAAAATAAATTAAAGGGTATTTTGAGAAGAAATCCTAAAAGGGATTTTTTTCTTGTCATAAAAAAGAGCAGAAAGGTTTTTGGTTTGTAATTGCAAAGACCTTTGGTGGGTTTAGATTTGAGGCTTTGATTTGACAGTACTTCTGAGAAGGTGTGCTTACAGTTACAAGTATTGCTCTACTAAGATGATGAAATGGACAGTCCCAGATGTTAACAATAGCAAAGGAAGGTAGAGAATTGGAACTTAGTGTCTGTAACCTCATCTTCCCAACTACTTGGCTTTTGACCTTTGAGGGCAGGGCCATGTCTCTTCAATGCCTAGTTCCCAACATACCACTACTTGGTCTAGCATCTATTCATAAGTTCTAATTGTGTTGGAGGACAACACTGCCTAAGATGATGTGTGGGTTGTTAGAAAGGAGGTGAAAGAATGTTTGGGGGGTAATTTGAAATATAGGGAGTATTTCGATGATTGTGAAAGCCTAAATTAATTTTCTTCCTGTCATCTTTGAGGTAAACCTTTATCTTGAGCTCAGTTTGAAAAATCAGATTATAGTTTTCTTGGTGAAATAAACATAACTGAGAGGTACTCAACTAGCACAAACTCTTCATAGTAAAAGTATTTCGGTGCCTGCACAGAATATTCAACTTGGTTACCAGGTGGTTGAATGGCCTTGAATTGTCTTGATTGGTCTTACTGGTTTTGGAAGTTTAGGGTACATGATATGAAAAGTTGGAAGGCAGGCCTGTGAACAGTAACTACTTCCTTTTATGACTGCCACTGACCTGAATAGGTATTGGGCAGAGATGTCACTCAGAGAAATGAAACCCTGGATCAAACGTTGATGTTTCTCACTTTCTTTAAGGCCATTCTAACTTGGAAAGAATTTGGAGGCTGTAAGAGTACTAGTTTATCAGTGCTCTCAGCATCTTTTTATTGTGATTGTTCTTTCATTTCTCTGATTTTCAACTAAACTGTAACCCTCATAAAGGAAGAAAACATGCTTACCTTGCTTGCATTGTATTCCTGGTGTCCAGCATTGAACAGGTGCATAGTAGATGCTTAAATATTTGTTCAATTGAGTTAAATGTTTTTTTTTTTTCTATGTCCTATTGCCCCAGCCTTCTTGGAGAGTAAGATACTTAAAGTGGGTAAATAATTGACCCTTCATCTTTATTGTAATGGCCAACTTACTGATTTTCTTTAAAAGAGAAGAAAATTGTCAAATATTGTGATTAAGTTTTTGAGTTGGTGGTGAGACTTTTGAATTATATGCAATTTAGTTGTTCACTTTCTGTGGTACTAGAGTAATTGCATGATGTTTATAAAGCATTGTATTACCATCTAACGTTAGCCATAAGAGAGTTGAATCTTTACATCTTGCTGTTTTTGTTAATTTCTGCCTGATTGAGAAAATTAAAACTTAATTTTCTTGCAATAATGATCTCTTGCATTGCAATCAGAACTTCAGCATTAGAGTTTATAAGTAAGTCAGCCATTTCTCTTATTCTTAAGGGGTTGAAACTCTGGAGTGATACTTTTATAATTATACAACACTCACATTTTACTGTACTAAGTTATATTTAATATAGCTGATCATAAATGAAGTTTAATAAACTCTGATTGCTTGAGTAATGCACAGTATGATTGCTTTACCAGAGTTGATTTTAATGAAAATATATGGTCACTATAATTATTGGTGCAGTATGCCCTCATTGTAATGAACATTATCATTAAATTTGCATAATAAAAACTTACTAAAATGACTTTAATCAGTGCTTTTAATTCAGGGATGTGATTTTAATAAAGTTTTTTTGATAATTTTTGTCTTTGGTTTTTGATTTCTTTTTTTTAAGCTCTATAATAGCTCTGTAGTTTGTACCCAGGAGTAAAATGCATAGTGTTTACTTTTGTGTGGTTTGAGGGAGAGATGTATACACCTATGTAAGTTATTTTCATATAAAATTTGGCAGCTTATATCTGAAGAACATTATTATAAATGAAAATATATTTTATTTATTTTTATTTTTGCCCTGCTGGGGATAGAACCTAGGGCCTTGCACATACTAGGCAAATGAGGCTTTGAATATTTATGAATGGGAGTATGATAGTCATTCATAAGCCCAAGCACTGCTCTAGAATTAGGGACACATCCCAAAACCAGACAAAAATCCCTGTCCTTATGTAGCTCATATTTTTAGTGGGCAAGATAGACAATAAATAATAATAAAGTAAATTATAGATCGTGTTTGGTGTGTTTAATCTTATTTGAAGACAGGAAAAGTAGAGCATGGTAAAGCAGGTCAGGAGTGCCAGTAGTGTGTGGAGGAGGACTATGTTTCTATATTGGTAGGGGATAGACTAGGCCTCACTGAACAAAACCTTGCAGGGAAAAGTCATGGATAATAGGAAAGAACATTCCAGGATGAGGGAAGAGCCAGTGCCTGTGACTGATGGCCATGTTTGGGAACAGTGAGGTGGCTTGTGTGACTGAAATGGAGCCAGATGAATGAAGGAAGAGCTATAGGAGATGAGGTCACAGACATCTGGGGAGTGTGCAGATCCATATGGACTTACAGGCTTTGTAACCACATTGACTTGCACTGGGAGGGAAAGTAAAGATCCATGCAAAGCTTTGAGCCAAGGAGTGACACAATCTGACTTTGGTTTTCACAGGTTGTCTGCTGTTCCTTCTTTCTGCTTTGTTTAGGACTAACTGTAGGAAAGCAAAGGTAGAAGTGGGATGACAGGGTAGGAGTTTATTACAGAAATCTAGATAAGAGCTGATGTTGTCTTGAACCACATTTTTGTGAACTGCAGAAAGATTGCAGTGGGACTGGCTAGCTAGCTGCTTGGCTATTGAGAATGAAGGAGAGGAGACCAAGGTAACATGGAAGTCTTAGGTGTAGACAAATGGATGTCACATAAACATAAATGTTACCTTTCTTTGTAAAATGAGAGGCTTTGCCCAGATTATATCAAATTTCATGCAGCTATAACTGTCCATACTATGTGGCTTAATGTGCACAAAAAGTATGCTCATTCCAAAAAATAGAATAGTAGGGGACAAAGAATAAGACTGGAATCTCTTCCCATAAGACCAGGGGGACTATTTTTATAGCAATTTTTTTTGCAGTACTGAGGTTTGAACTCAGGGCTTTACACATGCTAGGGAGGTGCTCTGTTGCTTGAGTCATATCTCCAGTCTAGCAATTCTTTTTTTTTCCCCCCCTCGTATTTGTCTTCCATGATTAAATTGTCAACACATATTCTATTGATAGGCAGATTTGAAGTATTTCTTACTTATGTGTACCTTAACTTAGGGGATTTGACTAAAGCAAATCATATTTTTTTTCTATTTTATATTCTCACTTTGGAGATACAGATGTGTCCAGTCTTGAGTTTATAACCACAAAGGATGGGAAAAAAAGAAGAGCAGGAATTGCTGAAAGAATTATATAATCTGTCTCAAAACCTCAGGTAGACAGGCCCATATCCAAATGGTAGCAGGGCTTCTTTAGGCACTTTTGATACTTTGCCATTTCTTTCTCTGATTTTGCATTACACAAAAACATGAACCTTCTCATTGTGCATAAAAGTTTTCTGTAACCAGTAGAAAAGCTAAAGAGAAAATAGCTGGGAGAGAAAGTCCTAGGGTGAACTCATCTTTCTTAAAATGGCTTTTGTTCTGATGTAAATAATTCCCCCTCTTTTCTTTTCCATGGCAATAAAGATTGATTGGGGTTTGTGATGAAGATATAATGCAGAGGTTAGAGGTTTAGATTCCTGAGGGAATCAAAGGATGAAAAACTAGAAAAAGAGCTATACATACAAAAGTGTATTTGCCTCAGCTGTTTCAGGGAAAAAAGATCTTTAACAGCACAGGTTTGGAAGTATTTGAAGACAATTTTCTGAGATCCTGAGACCAAGAGATTCTCACTTAAAGCTCATAATGGAATTCTCCTGGCAAGTGAGAAGACTGTGTGTTAGTAAAAAGGGTTGTGAACATCCACGACCAAGTTAATACAAATTATACATCTTTTGTAAGAAATGTATGAGATATAGCAAAAGGATTAAGTTTAATTCCTAACAGTTTTTAGAAATCTTGTTCTTTCCTAATCACATCTTTTAATTGATCCTTGAGTGTACAGTCATGAGGTGCATAACAAGTTTCAGCCAACTGTGGGGCCATATGCATGGCGGTGGCCCCGTAAGATTATATCACCTAATGACATCATAGCCATCTTAGTTTAAATTTACTCTGTGATGTTTGCATAATGATGAAATCGCTTAATATGCATTTCTTAGAACATATCCCATCGTTAAGCAACACATGACTCTATTATAATAAGAACTGTGTTTTATACTGATTGTATGTTATTGTAAGATCTTGAAGTATCTTCTGAATCATGGAAGATTACTAAATTGTTATGTATTGCTATTTTCTGAATCATGGAAGATTACTAAATTGTTAGGTATCGCTTTAGTTTTGTTGTATTCTAATTCTTCCGGTAGTGATGCCCAGATGCATTATGTGATGGTATTTATTAAACTTTGCTATAATAGGGTGATAGTTTTTATTAATTCATTAACTAGAATACACCATTTCCAAGGATTCTCTGTACAGTGTTAGAAGTAGAAAGCAAAACAAATAGTGTTGGAAGGTTTTGACAAATTGGCATATATTAACAATCACAAAATTCAATTATAATATTTATAAAGGTGAATTTTATATATGCATCAGCTGTAACACTGAGTTCTTAGATCAGGCTGTTTATTTTACTTCATTACTATTAAATATGATATTTTTCCTGTTGTACATATTTGTTTTTAATTTAGGTATCTTTAAAACATGATTATTTGTTCCAGAACTTTGAAGTAACCTACACGGGCCTATGATTTTGCTGTATTTTTTCTAATGTTTGAACGCTTTAAGTGATAACTGATCAAGATCTGACTTTGGGATCTTGGGAGCCATATTTAAAAACAAGTTAGACACCCTTTTCTCCAACCAAACCTTCATTTTTAAACTCTGCAAAAGTTGCTTTTTTTCTTTCATAAAGGATATATTACTTACATGTTCAACTTTCAAATTGTTTTTGAGTTTTTATAGTTAGTAAAATAAAAGATGAGGATTATTATTGTCTTAGTTCATCAATGAATTTCTTTTATCTGACTGGTATTTCTTTTTGTTTTGTTTCCTTTTGATTTTAATAGAACATTCAAATAAAAACTTTGGCAGATGATGTGGTAAGGTGGACTTAGCAGCATGTTGTTATGTTACTTGTGCATGTTACTTTTTTATCAAAATGGGTGGACATTAAAGCATTGATACATAAAATATCAAGTGTCTGGATATTTATAAAGTATAGTAGAATGGATTGTCAATACATTGGCCTCCCTGTTATGAATGTTAACTTAAACATTGTATGAGATCCCAAAAAACATTTTCTTATCATCCTGATATATACCATATCTGAATGTTTTAAAGAATTCTGTATATAAATCTAGACTCTGAAGAACATAGACATTTCTTTTTTTGATAGTCAAATAAATTGTGAATATACTAATCATTAATGTTGGAGGAATTAAATTCATTACGTTAGATATATGCTATTAAACTTAAAAACCTTATTTTCAAGCTAAGTCTATCATAGAAAGACATTAAAAATTATAGGCTCAAAATTTAAATGTGCCCTTTTATAGCTACACTTTAAAAATGGTATTTTAAACAATGTCATTTGTTTTCTGGTGAAATTACCTATCTAAAAATAATGTTAAATAATGTTAATGCTCTAAGGAAATGAAAATATGTGGCTTGACTTCATTTTCTTACCAAGATATAGCTAAATTCAAAAGCCATTTTTTTGGCTAAAAATGAAGGGCACAATGAAATATCAAATCTACATATTAGTAATGCTGCTACTAAGTAAAAAAGCTAGCACTATAAAAATAAATATAATAATGATATGAAGGGAATGAAAAAGTTATGTTAATTTAATGGTCAATTACATATTTAAATGCTTTCATGTCCACCATCTCTTTTCAGTGAAATTTGACTCAGTTTATTTGGGATTACCTAATTGTTTTTTCTGGAGTTGTGTGAAGACAGACTACATATCTAAGCCAACTTAATTTCCCTCAGAGTTAAAAGAATATAGTGCTCTATACTTCAAAGGAGTGAATCTTAAGTTAATGTGAAAGGCTTATGAATTTATGTGAGTCACATTGTCCGTGAAATGAGGGAGTTGGTCTAGATGATTTTCATGTTTCTTCCCAGCTCTAAAATATTGTGAGATATATATATATATATATATATACTACCTTTGTATGCAACCATGTTCTCACATCAGTTTTGTAATCCCAAATAAGCTGCTTAAAACTGCTCATATTTCTTTCAAAGTACATGTTTTAGTTAAAAACGTGTGCTTTGAGTCAATAAAATAAAGGATATATTCTTTTAATGGGGGTCAACGTAATTTTACATAAGCTTGGTAATGCCCATGATTCTTTTTTATTGTTGAGGCAATTTATAAGGGCTCTGGTGACATGGCAATGAACATGTACTCTCCTCATAGCTAACATGTCTGCTTGTTGAATGTGAGCTAATGGTATGCATGTGCTTCCTAACAGAAACCATGATAAAACTGAGTTGCATTCAGTTTTATGAACATTACTAATTTTTGTTTTATAATGGTTTGTGGTTTAAAATAAAATGGTCTGTTTACATGAAGCTGAAGTCATTAACTCACTTTATGTTAAAGAGCAAGCTAATTATTAGAGATTGTACATGAAATCCATGGTTCAGAGTTAATGTCCATAAAGGTGAGTTCTTCATAATAGTATGTATTTGTAGGAGTAAAATATTTCTGTTTCTACTAAATGGAAACAGTGATGTTTTTATTTTTGTTTTGCTTCCTTATTTGTCCCATTTTTTAGGAAAGAAAACTGGAAAAATACTAATAGGAACAATAACAATAATAAACTGTAGCTATGTACGTGTACACTAAACATATTTAAATCTTCCAACAGCCCTATAGTGCAGGTAATATTCTTCCTATTTTAGAGAGAGACCAAGTCACTTTCACAGGGTTGCTCAGTTGTTGATTGGCAGAGTCTGGATAGAAATCCAGTTCTACTCAACTGTTACCTGGATAGGTTATTCATATATACTTGTCGCAGTTTTTGCTCTTTGAGGAAGAGAAACAGCACAATAATTTTCCCTTAGAATTCAATATCAGAAGTGCTCTTTATTTTCTTTCTTTTCCGTGGCTCTTAAGTTGCCACCAAAGAAACATTTTTCTAAAATATTCACAGGATTTTGATTGGAGACTTCTTTTCACCTACTAACTGTGCAAGACAGAAATGACAAAGGACTAAGTTTTACTTTTGAGGACTACTTTTCACCTCCACATTTCTGAAGCTAAAGAGCTACTTCAAGGTCTCAAAATAGTACATTCTCTAAGTGGAGCTTGCTGCTTACAGTAACATTTTGTCAAGAGATAATAATAATATATATAATATATACTGAGTGCCACTTTGATGTTTCAGTTCTTTATGCTCATGGTTCTTGATCTTTTTCTTAGGGGTTTTTATTTTTTTGTTTGCAGCGTGACCGAATTACAAGTTTTAGAAAATCTACTGTCAAAAAAGAAAAACCTTTTATTCAACATCCTATTGATTCTCAAGTTGTGATGAGCGACTTTCCAGCAGCTCAGCCATTATATGATGAACGATCTTTGAATTTGTCAGAAAAGGAAGTACTGGATCTCTTTGAAAAAATGATGGTAAGTTAGACTCTAATTTTGTTATAATTTTAAAATGTATTTGTCCAGAATAGCACTGGATTATAAGTAGGTGCTTTTGTGTGGACTATCTTTATATTATATAAAAGACAAACTAGAAACTTGATACAACAGAATTATTTGCAAAAGTATCTGGTTTTTTTTTTTTGAGCGGAAACATCCTTACCTGTCTATCTTTTCTTGTCTGAGCTCCTGATAACGGGGCAGTCTTACTTATCTTTGGTCTCTAGTATTTAGTAGTTTCTGGCACATTGAATCAGCTTTTCAATTAACTAATTTGTGTGCTTGTTTCTGTAAAGCAAAACAGGCCCAAGCCCGCAGTGTCTCTTGTTGGGCATGTGATACAGAGTCGGTAGTACAGAGAATATAAACAAAACAGAGCAAACAAAAACAGTAATCAGAAATTAATTCACCTAAGTTTGGTCAATTAGCAGTAGTCATACAACTTACATTTTTTTAGCATGTGTCTTATGTTTCTAGTTAGTGGTCTAAATTATTTCTTATATTAAATAATAAGTATTATATTTGAAGTATTCAGCAGTTTGTAGTAGTAGAGGGGAGAAATGAAGCATTGTGCCATATTACATTGGTTAGCTTGACCAGAGAACATCTGGAGATCCCAATTCCTGATGTATTAATTTCAAATTCCATTTTATCACTGTAAATTCTATATAAACAGTTTTATAAACATTTGTAGCATCTCTTCCTTTATCAAATAAACCCAAGTTTTTCTTCACTTGCCAATATTTCTTGATCACGTAAGTGCCTATCTTTATTGTTGAGAACAATGACAGTAATGACAAATGCCTGAGACTATCAACACTTTTAATCTTTGTCAGTGTTCCTTTTTCATTCAAGCATTATTTACAGCTTTAATCTGCTGATCAATTTGGTTACTACTTTTTGCAGTACTGAAATAGTTTTCTGAGTTCAGTGGTGTCGCCAAGCTCCAGTTTACCACTACAAGGCCATTTTCTACTCCATTCATTTTACTCTTGCTTACTGAATCCTGATGGTTCTGCTTTTGTAATAACTATTATATCTGTATACTTGGCTGGGTTGCTTTTGTCCCTAGGTGAAACGAAACCCCTCCCTAGTTGTTCTTGTGGCTTCTGAGATAGCCTCATATCTGGTCTTCCTTCCACCTTCCAGGTTTTGCGTGTTCTAATCCAGTACTGTCCTGTTAGTAATTCTGAAAGAGATTCTTTTTCCAAAGTTCAGACATTCTATATGTCCTTACTCCATTCCCAAAACTATACTCCCAGATGACTATTTCACATCTTTGCTTCTTCCCCATCTTTATTCTCTGCTAAAGACCTTGCTGTTTAATTTACTGAGTAAGTTGAAGGAATCAGGAGAGAACTTCCACAGGCTTAACGTATAGGTTCTGCACTCACATAGTCTCTCTTGCTTCCTGTCACCATAGACAAACATTTCGTGTCCCTACTCCCCCACTGTGTATAAGATCCAATTCCTTTTTACTTACTCAGACATTGCTCCAATTTTCTCTTCTGTCTTCTACCATTCCCAGCAACATACAACCATGCTATCCCACCTTATAAAACCTTCCCTCTACCCTATCTCTATTGCCAGCTACCTATCTATTTATTTACTCTTCTTTGAAGCTAAGCTCCTCACAATAATGTTGTTTATGTGCTAGATTCTGCCCAAAGTCATGTTTTCAAATCTCCACAAGTGGATAATGGTAGTAGTAATAAAACAATATTTCTCCCACTTTATCTATCTATCTATATGTATATATATATATATATATATATTTTTTGAGACAGACTCTTGCAAGGTAGCCAAGGCTGGCTCTACCTCCAAAGTGCTGGGATTGCAGGTGAGCACCACCTTGCCCAGCTATTTTTAGTAACTTTTAAAGATGACTATAGTACTATTATACATCATCTTTAACCCCAAATTCAAATTTGAATGAGGTTCATATTCGTAACATTTATTTATTTTTGAGACAGGGATTTTCTGTGTAGTACAGGGTGTCCTCAAACTTTTGATCCTTTTGCCTCAGCCTTCTGAGTGCTCAGATTTCAGGTGGTAAACACCTGGCCTTTATTTGAAAAATTTCTTATGTTAATCAGAAGCATTTTATATCTCCTCTAATTAGGTTTAGATGAAGTAGCTTCTCTGTTCCACTTTAAATAGAAGGAAAAGAATAATGCTATAATTTAATGAGTATTCAGCATTTTAAGTTGTCATAGCTTTTGAGCTTCCTGAGAATAACTGAATTAGTTTTTGTACGATGAGTATACAGCTTAGGGATTGTTAAACATTTAATTATGATAACTTACTTGTTTCCAAACTGAATCAATGCAATTAGAGTCTTTGCTTTTTGGGATAGAGTGTGGGGGATATGGGAGATTTCCATTTTAAGAATAAAAACATAATTACATAGAAATTTCTTGGGATTTCAGGTCAGAAGTTGATTTCTATTAGCTAGCACAATGGGAGGTCCAGGTTATACTGGCAGCACTTGATTCATATAGATGTGGCAATAAGGATAGTCTTTTAATGTATGTAAATAAATTGTTTTGTCTCATACAAAAGATAATTATAGAAATGGTTTATAATTAATTTTTAGGCATATTTCATTTCAACCTCATTTGTTAAAGATAATGTTTAATAGATGATTCCATGTGGAAATTTGATATTTTACCCTTTTTTCTTTTTCTTTTCTGTTTGTGGTGCTGAGGGTCATACATGCTAAGTGATTGCCTTACCATTGAGCTATATGCCAAGCAAATTTAGTAATTTATATTAATATATTTTGCATTTTGGCATAATTTAATTGTAGTATAGTTACATGCGGTAAATACTAAGTTATCTACTCTATATTCCATCTGTTAAAACTTTCATAAATAATCCCAAAGTTTTTAATCTTCTCCTCTTTTCCCTTTCATCAATTTGGATAGAATAGTTGATCTGGACACTAGGTGTTATTTAACCCAAGCATACTTGTTCTCCCTTGACTGCTATTATGGGTTTGTTTTTCACCCAACACCAGTCTTTTAGAAGTTGTTTAGTTTGGATGAGACCTTTTAGTGCTCTCATAAGTAATTTTAATTAGTGGTTAAGTTACCATAAAATAAATTATCAGTAAACTAGGTCTTAAAAATCTATTAAAAGCTATGGAAATAGTTGTTGAAATGATTAGATTCTTAGAAATTGTCTAGGCAGCATAATTTTCCACTGGTTAGATTTAACTTTTCAATACCCTTACTTCCATCTTATTGGACTGCAATAATTCCAGCTTCCTTTCTAGAAAATAGATTTTAATTTTTTAGACAGAATCCAATGGGGAGGGGGAACTTGTAAAGAAGGAGCAAAACCTACCCAGTAACAGGTGTAAATGGAAATTAAAGCTGGGCCAATTTTAAATACCCTTACTAAGTATGATTCTTAAAAGTTTACAGCTGATGGTGTCATGGGCTAAGAATTCCAGGAAGAATAACTAAAGGAACTAGGTTTGCGAATTTACTCTGATAGTAGGTGGGAAGCTTCACAGTTCACTGTCTCTGTTCTAAGTTTGTATTTAGAAATGTTAAAACAAAACAACAAAACAAAAAACACAAAAAACTAGGGCTGGTGGAGTGGCTCAAGTGATAGAGTGCCTGCTTGCAAGCAAGAATAAAGCCAGGTGTTGGAGGCTCACGTCTATAATCCTAGCTACCCAGGAGGCAGAGATCAGGAGAATCGCAGTTCGAAGCCACCCAGGGCAAATAGTTCCTCAAGGCCCTATCTCGAAAAAACTCATCACAAAAAAGGGCTGATTGAGTGACTCAAGATGTAGGCCTTGAGTTCAAACCCCAGTGCCACAAAAACAACAACAAAAAACACCCAAAAACAAAGCACTTACTTTGGAAAGGTTGTGCAAGTATTTATTGCCATTAATGCATTTCAGCCCAACCATTTATTATTATGTGCAGTGAGGCCAGAGGTGTAAAGATGAATGCTCTGCCTCCCTTACCCTCAGAGAGCTCAGAGTTTAGTCAGGAAGACAAGTAAACAAATGATTACCATGTACTACTCTGGATGGCTGTGAATAGGCAGCTATACTGGGTACTTACCTCCTTAACCCCATGCCAGGGCTCAAGAAGGAAGAGATTAAGAAAGTCAGGGTCACTCCTAAATTATCAGTCTTTATTTTGGGGTACATAGTTTGAACAGTGTAGTTCATCAAAGTTGAAGGCATTCTCCAAGACAGGTACTGCTTTAAATTCTCAACAGAGAGCAGTGAACAACTCAAAAGAAAATCCCTACCATCAGTGAGCTTCTGTTCTGATCCGGGTGATCTATAGAAATATAAGATGGACTTGTATAAAAAAGAAAAGCAAAGGCAAGTTTGTGTCATGCTGAAGTTAATTGCTTAGGACATAAAGATGCCAAAGATACCGTCCCTGCTCCATGGGTTTTGTTTTTATTTATTTTATTTATTTTAATTTGTATGGCAGGTAACCAGTAGTGGTTTTTAAAATGTTTTTGATGGTTAAAAAAAAAGAAGACTTTCATACACATGAAAATTATATGAGTGTCAGTGTCCACAAATGATGTTTTGCTGAATGTAGCCACATCTTTTTGTTTTTACATTATCTATGGCTCCTTTGTACCACAGCAGAATTAAGTACAGAGACAGACTGAAATGCCATGTGTGGTGGTTTACTGCTATTATCCTGCCTATAATCCCAGCACTCAGGAATCTGAGGCAGGAAGATGGAGAGTTCAAGGCCAGTCTGGACTAAATAGCTAGTTTAAGGCCAGCAGTGAAACCCTGTCTCAAAAAATTAAAAACAAACAAAAACCCAAAGCAAAGAGACTGCATAGCAAGTGAAGCCAAAAACATTTACTGTTCTAACCTCTGGACTGGTGCAGTAGTCTCTAAACTTTTTCATTTCTTACCCCATGGAGGGGAGGGGGAATATATATATACATACACATGTATGTATATATATGTCTATGTATATGTATATTAGCAAGTACTCCATTGTTTTATTTTAAATTGTGTACATATATATGTGCTCATGTTATGTACATTATAGCATATAGACATACTAAAGAATGAGAAAAACATGGAGTGAACAAGATTTTAGTATGATTTAAAGTGAGTTTATTTTTAGTTGTACAAAGCCTTTGCTGTCATGATTAATAACTTTTTAGTGAGAGCAATGCTAGTGTTTCGTTATTTTTTATGTCTTCCTTAAAAACAGGCAGTAATTAGAAGGTTCAGTTCCAAGTTCATTTTATTTTGGTACTTGTCTTGATGTCTGTCATAGTTGAAACATAAATCTGACAAAGATACGTAGGTCCAAATGGAATAAATACATAGTTAGCAATACTTATTAAATCACAGTACTAACTTTTATCAGTCTAATCCATAAATCAAGCAAAGGTTTCTTGCTGGTCTTCAACAGATGTCATTGGACATATGGGTCCTTTCCATTTTTTTCTACATTCTTCATGTGTAGATGCTCATATTATATACTCATATCTGCTCTAGACAGTCTTAACACTGCAAATAAAGAGGAAGAAGCGATTCAACCAAGAATGAAGGGGGATGACCTGGAAGTTGGGTCTGCCAATGTGTATCTTTCCCAAAGTTTGTTTGAAGTTATTTATTTATTTATTTTACTAATTGTCTTTTTGTGAATTAAAAATTCCTAAGCCATGCTAAATTTCAACAGTTTTGAAGTATTTTATCTTGAGATGTGTTTGTAAGACACAAAATATTTTCATGGTCAGTTCCTATTCCTATCATATATCAAAATTTTGTAAATATTGTACTACTTTCAAAATACCTTTTTTTTTTTTTTAATAAATGCTATATTTTTCATCTGTATACTTTGGTTTAAACTTCTGCAATGTCTTGAATTTTACATGTTGGGTAACCTTAACTCAGGAATTCTTCCCACTTGTAGTTTTTCCATAAAATGTTGTTTTATTAAATAAATCTTTTATTTTGGTAATATGTTACTCTGTTGAATTGTTCTATTAGTGACTCAAAAAGTGGCTTATATATATTGAAACAATCTAGCAAATACTATAAGCTAAGATGTTTTTACAAAAAGCTGTATTTTCATCCAGCTATACAGCAAACCTCCCACATGGAGTAATTTTTCTAATGCTTGCTTTAGCCAATTTTCAGCAATGATTTCTGTGTCTTTTTGATAGTATTTGATGACAAGGAATGTATTTTGGTTTACTGCCATGCTATTTTGCATGAATTATTTCAATTACGTTTTACCAAGTGTTTTCCCAATTCCATGGCATCTTTTGTCTTTTACTATTAATGAAGGAAATCTCAAAGAGGCTTCTAAACATTTGTCATGAAGTTTATACAGTATCACTAAGGTACTGGACTGAGTATCACATGATTCTAATTATTGCTAAGAAATTTGAAGAAGCTTTCTTCATGCTCTTGGATGCTTAGGTTTTAAATGGCCTCCTAATTCGAGATGGCTTTATACTATCATTAGCTAATATTTTAAAGTATAATATGCATGCAAAGTGGGGGTCATCAGTGGTGACTGATATGCATCCATATTTCAAATAGTTATAATTTCAGTCTTGTGTGACAGCTTATGAGTCTTAGGTTTTTGTTATTTTTACTGTGTGGTGATGGATAAAAGATTCCAAATTATGACTAGATGTTAGAACATTTTCTAGCTCCCATGTGCATGCATTATTGGTATTATGTTATCATCCTCAATCTGTTGTCTTTATAGGAATCATTTAGAGCTACTTTTCTATTTTCTGAGGGTTGATTTAGTTAAAACTAGATAAAATAATCAGTAAATGTGCCTACCCTGGTTCATATCAACTGAGTTATGTTGCAGTATACTGAAAGTGAGTAAGTATGCATTGTGAATACCCCACTTTCCCCTAAGCTACTTTATATGCCATTTGAACCTATGGATCGAAGGCTTATTCTCTGTTAAATATTAGTAAGGCTTATTTTCTGTTACTTTATGGATAGGTCAGTATTTACCAAATCTCATTTTGTCTTTTATGTAATGTCCGTACTCTGGAAACATTGGTTAAAGAGTAAGCTCAGCAATAAGGATTATGAGAAAGTGAAAATGGTATTTTTATTTTGTAATGTTGAAATATGTGTTCTGAATTTACTCTCCTGATAAGAAAAGAGTTTATGTAGGTATTCAAGATTGCATCCTTCCAACAAGACCTTGAAGGCAGAAATGGATGAGGAATTTTTATGCAATTTCCAGGAACATTCACTGAATATCATGCCTTTTCTCTGCTTTTGGCTTCATGCCATTTTCAGAAATAATGTAGTAGGATAAATTTTCTTTTCCTTTTTTTCCATCTGAGCTCCTGTATGTTATGTGGCTATAGTCTGTCTAGGTAAAGTTAACTGTATCTTTTTTTTTTTAAACTTTTATTATTCATATGTACATACAAGGCTTGGTTCATTTCTCCCCCCTGCCCCCACCCCCTCCCTTACCACCCACTCTGCCCCCTCCCTCTCCCCCCCAATACCGAGCAGAAACTATTTTGCCCTTATTTCTAATTTTGTTGTAGAGAGAGTATAAGCAATAATAGTAAGGAACAAGGGTTTTTGCTGGTTGAGATAAGGATAGCTATACAGGGCATTGACTCACATTGATTTCCTGTGCATGGGTGTGACCTTCTAGGTTAATTCTTTTTGATCTAACCTTTTCTCTAGTACCTGTTCCCCTTTTCCTATTGGCCTCAGTTGCTTTTAAGGTATCTGCTTTAGTTTCTCTGCATTAAGGGCAACAATGCTATCTAGTTTTTTAAGTGTCTTACCTATCCTCACCCCTCCCTTGTTTACTTTCGCTTTTATCATGTGCTGAAAGTCCAATCCATTGTTGTGTTTGCCCTTGATCTAATGTCCACATATGAGGGAGAACATATGAATTTTGGTGTTTTGGGCCAGGCTAACCTCACTCAGAATGATGTTCTACAATTCCATCCATTTACCAGCGAATGATAACATTTCGTTCTTCTTCATGGCTGCATAAAATTCCATTGTGTATAGATACCACATTTTCTTAATCCATTCGTCAGTGGTGGGGCATCTTGGCTGTTTCCATAACTTGGCTATTGTGAATAGTGCCGCAATAAACATGGGTGTGCAGGTGCCTCTGGAGTAACCTGTGTCACAGTCTTTTGGGTATATCCCCAAGAGTGGTATTCCTGGATCAAATGGTAGATCGATGTCTAGCTTTTTAAGTAGCCTCCAAATTTTTTTCCAGAGTGGTTGTACTAGTCTACATTCCCACCAACAGTGTAAGAGGGTTCCTTTTTTCCCGCATCCTCGCCAACACCTGTTGTTGGTGGTGTTGCTGATGATGGCTATTCTAACAGGGGTGAGGTGGAATCTTAGTGTGGTTTTAATTTGCATTTCCTTTATTGCTAGAGATGGTGAGCATCATTTTTCATGTGTTTTTTGGCCATTTGAATTTCTTCTTTTGAGAAAGTTCCGTTTAGTTCACTTGCTCATTTCTTTATTGGTTCATTAGTTTTGGGAGAATTTAGTTTTTTAAGTTCCCTATATATTCTGGTTATCAGTCCTTTGTCTGATGTATAGTTGGCAAATATTTTCTCCCACTCTGTGGGTGTTCTCTTCGGTTTAGAGACCATTTCTTTTGATGAACAGAAGCTTTTTAGTTTTATGAGGTCCCATTTATCTATGCTATCTCTTAGTTGCTGTGCTGCTGGGGTTTCATTGAGAAAGTTCTTACCTATACCTACTAACTCCAGAGTATTTCCCACTCTTTCCTGTATCAACTTAAGAGTTTGTGGTCTGATATTAAGATTCTTGATCCATTTTGAGTTAATCTTGGTATAGGGTGATATACATGGATCTAGTTTCAGTTTTTTGCAGACTGCCAACGAGTTTTCCCAGCAGTTTTTGTTGAAGAGGCTGCTATTTCTCCATCGTGTATTTTTAGCTCCTTTGTCGAAGACAAGTTGGTTATAGTTGTGTGGCTTCATATCTGGGTCCTCTATTCTATTCCACTGGTCTTCATGTCTGTTTTTGTGCCAGTCCCATGCTGTTTTTATTGTTATTGCTTTGTAATATTGTTTGAAGTCAGGTATTGTGATACCTCCTGCATTGTTCTTTTGACTGAGTATTCCCTGGCTATTCGTGGCCTCTTGTGTTTCCATATAAATTTAACAGTAGATTTTTCAATGTCTTTAATGAATGTCATTGGAATTTTGATGGGAATTGCATTAAACATGTAGATTACTTTAGGGAGTATTGACATTTTTACTTTGTTGATTCTACCAATCCATGAGCATGGGAGATCTCTCCACTTTCTATAGTCTTCCTCAGTCTCTTTCTTCAGAAGTATATAGTTTTCCTTGTAGAGGTCTTTCACATCTTTTGTTAGGTTTACACCTAGGTATTTGATTTTTTTTGAGGCTATTGTAAATGGAATTGTTTTCATACATTCTTGTTCTGTTTGCTCATTGTTAGTGTATAGAAATGCTAATGATTTTTCTATGTTGATTTTATATCCTGCTACCTTGCTATAGCTATTGATGATGTCTAGAAGCTTCTGAGTAGACTTTTTTGGGTCTTTATGGTATAGGATCATGTCGTCTGCAACTAGGGATATTTTGACAGTTTCTTTACCTATTTGTATTCCTTTTATTCCTTCTTCTTGCCTAATTGCTCTGGCTAGGAATTCCAGTACTATGTTGAATAGGAGTGGAGATAGTGGGCATCCTTGTCTGGTTCCTGATTTTAGAGGGAATGGTTTCAGTTTTTCTCCGTTAAGTATAATGCTGGCTGTAGGTTTGTCATATATAGCTTTTATAATGTTGAGGAACTTTCCTTCTATTCCTAGTTTTCTTAGAGCTTTTATCATGAAATGGTGTTGGATCTTATCAGAGGCTTTTTCTGCATCTGTTGAGATGATCAAGTGGTTTTTGTCTTTGCTTCTGTTAATGTGGTTTATTACATTTATTGATTTTCGTATGTTGAACCACCCCTGCATCCCTGGGATTAAGCCTACTTGGTCGTGGTGAATAATCTTTTTGATGTGTTGCTGAATTCGGTTTGCCATTATTTTGTTGAGAATTTTTGCATCAATGTTCATTAAGGAGATTGGCCTATAGTTCTCCTTTTTGGAGGTGTCTTTGCCTGGTTTTGGGATAAGTGTAATACTGGCTTCATAAAATGTGTTTGGCAGTTTTCCTTCGCTTTCTATTTTGTGGAACAGTTTAAGGAGGGTTGGTGTCAGTTCTTCTTTAAAGGTCTGATAGAATTTAGCAGAGAATCCATCAGGTCCTGGACTTTTCTTTTTGGGGAGACTCTTGATTGCTGCTTCAATTTCATTTTGTGTTATAGGTCTATTCAGGTGATTAATTTCCTCTTGGTTCCGTTTTGGATGATCATATGTATCTAGAAGTCTGTCCATTTCTTTTAGATTTTCAAATTTATTTGAATATAGGTTCTCAAAGTAGTCTCTGATGATTTCCTGGACTTCCATGGTGTTTGTTGTTATCTCGCCTTTTGCATTCCTAATTCTACTAATTTGGGTTTTTTCTCTTCTCATTTTAGTCATGTTTGCCAGGGGTCTATCGATCTTGTTTATTTTTTCAAAGAACCACCTTTTTGTTTCATTAATTCTTTGTATGGTTTTTTTGGTTTCTGTTTTGTTGATTTCAGCTCTTATTTTTATTATTTCTCTCCTATTTGTTTTGGGATTTGCTTGCTATTGTTTTTCTAGGAGTTTGAGGTGTATCATTAGGTCATTGATTTGGGATCTTTCAATCTTTTTAATATATGCACTCATGGCTATAAACTTTCCTCTCAGGACTGCCTTAGCTGTGTCCTATAGGTTCCGGTAGGTTGTGTTTTCATTTTCATTGACTTCCAGGAACTTTTAATTTCCTCTTTTATTTCTTCGATGATCCATTCTTCATTAAGTAATGAGTTATTCAGTTTCCAGCTGTTTGCATGTTTTTTGTCTTTACTTTTGTTGTTGAGTTCTACTTTTACTGCATTGTGATTAGATAGTATGCACAGTATTATTTCTATTTTCTTATATTTGCTGAGGCTTGCTTTGTGTCCTAGAATATGATCTATTTTGGAGAAGGTTCCATGGGCTGCTGAGAAGAATGTAGATTGTGTAGAGGTTGGATGAAATGTTCTGTAGTCATCAACTAGGTCCATTTGATCTATTGCATATTTTAGATCTTGGATTTCTTTATTGATTTTTTGTTTGGATGACCTATCTATTGATGATAATGGGGTGTTAAAGTCTCCCACAACCACTGTGTTGGCGTTTATATATGCTTTTAGGTCTTTCAGGGTATGTTTGATGAAATTGGCTGCGTTGACATTGGGTGCATACAGATTGATGATTATTATTTCCTTTTGGTCTATTTCCCCTTTTATTAGTATGGAACGTCTTTCTTTATCTCATTTGATCAATGTAGGTTTGAAGTCTACTTTGTCAGAGATAAGTATTGCTACTCCTGTCTGTTTTCGGGGGCCATTGGCTTGGTAAATCTTCTTCTAGCCTTTCATCGTAAGCATATCCTTATTTCTGTCGGTGAGATGATTCTCCTGTAAGCAAGAAATTGTTGGATCTTCTTTTTTAATCCGTTTTATCAAACGGTGCCTTTTGAGGGGTGAATTAAGTCCATTAACATTAAGCGTTAGTACTGATAGGTATGTGGTGATTCCTGCCATTTAGTTGTCTTAGTTGTTTGAAGGTTTGATTGTGTGTACCTAACTTGATGTTACTCTCTACTGTCTTGCTTTTTCTTTTCCTGTGGTTTGGTGCTGCCTGCCTTTTCATGGTTAAGTTGGGTATCACTTTCTGTGTGCATGATCCCTTGCAGAATCTTTTGTAATGGTGGCTTTGTGGTCACATATTGTTTTAGTTTCTGCTTATCATGGAAGACTTTTATTGCTCCATCTATTTTGAATGATAGCTTTGCTGGGTAGAGTATTCTGGGGTTGACGTTATTTTCATTCAATGCCCAGTAGATCTCACCCCACTCTCTTCTTGCTTTTAATGTTTCTGTTGAGAAGTCTGCTGTTATTTTGATGGGTTTACCTTTGTATGTTACTTGTTTTTTCTCTCTTACAGCCTTCAGTATTCTTTCCTTATTTTCTGAACTTGTTGTTTTAATGATGACATGTCGTGGAGTAGTTCTATTTTGATCTGGTCTGTTTGGTGTCCTGGAGGCCTCTTGCATCTATATGGGAATATCTTTCTCTAGATTTGGGAATTTTTCCGTTATTATTTTGTTGAATATATTACGCATTCCCTTCGCTTGCACCTCTTCTCCTTCTTCGATGCCCCTGATTCTCAAGTTTGGTCTTTTGATGGAGTCAGTGAGTTCTTGCATTTTGTTTTCACAGGTCTTGAGTTGTTTAATTAATAGTTCTTCAGTTTTTCCTTTAATTACCATTTCATCTTCAAGTTCTGAGATTCTGTCTTCTGTTTGTTCTATTCTGCTGGATTGGCCTTCCGTTTTGTTTTTGCAGTTCTGTTTCGTTCTTTTTTCTGAGGTTTTCCATATCCTGGCAGTTTTCCTCTTTAATGTTGTCTATCTTTGTCCTGAGTTCATTTATCTGTTTATTCATTGTGTTCTCTCTTTCACTTTGGTGTTTATACAGTGCTTCTATGGTTTCCTTTATTTCTTCTTTTGCTTTTTCAAATTCTCTATTTTTATTGTCTTGGAATTTCTTGAGTGTCTCCTGTACATTTTGGTTGACCCTATCCAGTATCATCTCTATAAAATTCTCATTGAGTACTTGTAGTATGTCTTCTTTTAAATTATTCTCGTGGGCTTCATTGGGTCCTTTGGCATAGTTTATCTTCATTTTGTTGGAGTCTGGCTCTGAGTTTCTGTTCTCTTCATTCCCCTCTGGTTCCTGTACTAATTTTTTGCTGTGGGGAAACTGGTTTCCCTGTTTTTTCTGTCTTCCTGTCATTGTCTTTGGAGTTGTTACTGTCCCTGTACTGTGTGCAATTAAGTATTTTCTAGCTTGTAATAATAACAATGGCAATATTTAGAATGGAAGAGTGAGCTGAGATGGAAAGCAAGAAGTTAAAGAAAAGAGGAAAACAAATCTACAGACAAGAGGGAAAAAGCAGAACAAGGTTTCAGATAAGAAAGTTTCAAAGGTATAAACAGGGAACGTTTGTGTACTAATCGCCAGTAAGCTGAACAGACATTAGAGAGACAGAGAGGATTGAAAATCAAAGATAAAAAAATAAGAAATAAGTAAATAAAGAAATATCTATATATCTATATATAAAAGTGAATTAAAATAAAATGGAAAATAGAAAATTAAAAAAAAAAAGAAGCTTCCAAGTTTATATGCAATGCAGTTTCAGTCTTAATAATTTGGGTGTCTGTCTCAGTCTCCAGTCCTGGAGATGGTGCCTCAGATGTTGTTCTGTAGTTGTCTCATCAAAGGGCATGCATAAAGTAGAACAAAACTACACACACACACAGAGACAAAAAAAAAAAAAAAGCCCCACCAAGTGTCCCAAGTTCAAATGTAATACAGTTTCAGTAAGTTTTTTGGCTTGCAGGTGTAATTCGGTTGTTCTCTCTTCAATGGTAGGGAGAAAAAGAAAAAAAAAAGAGTCTGGAGACAGTTCTGAGAGTGGTATCTGCAACTGTGGCTTGCCTGCCCACTGCTCTTAGCCTGCTGTTGCTGGAGGCGTTATTTATGCAGATCTCTGGGGTAAACTTAGCAGTCACCTGGTCCCATAGGCTTTGTTTGTTCAGAGTTCTCCTGTGCGGGATCCTCTGCTACAAGCTTTCCCCTTTCCAAGCACTGGGAAAGGTGACACTGCCCTCGCATTGTCAGACCTGTGTGTTTATTTACAGTTCATGTGGGAGGTGGGTCTTCCCCCCTCTCCTCTGCAGTTCTCCTCTGCTTTCACAAGCTTTCCTGCTCCTGATTACTGGGCGGTGCTGCTGCTCCTGCCGGCCGCCATATTTATTTACAGTTCACGTGGGAAGTGGGTCTTCCCTCCTCTCCTGTGGAGTTTTTCTCCCTCTGCCACTCTCACAGGCTTTCCTGCTCCTGGTTGCTGGGCGTGCCCTGCTCCCGCCAGAGGCTCTCTGGCCTGCCTGGCTTGTTTATTTACAGTCCTGGGAAGGGTTCCCTTCCCCCAATCTTCAGTGCTCAGGGCACCCCACCCTCTTTCCAGCGTGTCTTAATTGTTCTTATTGCTTATTACTCAGTTTCTCTTTTTTTCCCCGGGCGGAGGTCAGTCTGTCCAGGGGGCTATGCTGCCCTGGCCCAGGCTTGTTTGTGGGGGTACCGAGGTACCACGAAGCTCACCTGGTCCGTGTCTTCCCAAGCCGTCTGGGTGCCGGCCACTGGCGGCCCCGGGGGCCCTCCTCATTTCTCCCTTTAACGTGAGGTGGAGATTCTCTGCGCCGTCTGGAGATGTGGAGGGGTCAAAGTTACGCCTTTTCTCAGTGATTATGCCTGCAAAGTGTGTCTTCATCGTCTCTCCAAGATTTCACTATAGGAGGCTCACTTTCTGCTTCCTACCTCTAGCCACCATCTTGGAATCCAACTGTATCTTTTGAAAACTTGAGACAGTTAATTAATGACAGGTGAAAGTTGCTAATTATTTAATTATGTAGAAATTCCCTGCTACTTGCAGTGGAATTTAAAAAAACTGTTTTATTTTTTCCAGTGAGCAGAAGCTAGAAGAATTATGAAATGGCCCTTTAGAAATTAATATATGTAAATGTAAAAACCTATTAATTTAAAGCCTAAAATAATAAAACACAGTTGTAATCATTGTTCATGTTAGGATATATTTTTTTGTCATTAATCCATGCCTTCAGAGGTATAGATACCCCCCAGCCTAGATGTCGGAGGATACTTGAATAATTGCTATTAAGAAACAAAAGGAAGAAGGCAAGCAGTTAGTAGTACAGTCAATTTCAGTTTTAAGAACAGCAAGTGGAGGAATCTAGCCTTAAGCTGAAATAAAGACATGTTGCAGGAACAGAAACATTTAGATTATAGAAATTTTGTATTTTTGAATTATTGTAGATACATTAAAGTTTGAATTATTGTAGATACGTTAAATAAATGGTAAATATCATATAAACTTCTGTGTTTTGACTACTATAAAACTGTGTGTTTAGAAGTAGTTTCATATTCAATTATGTTCTTTAGAGTTAATATTGAATTATGAGTATTGCTCTATTTAGTTTTATTATTGTATTATAAAGCTGGAGTTAATGATTTGGAAGTATCAGCTGCCTAATTAGTACAATGTTTTTTATTTCTATAAGAATGAAATGAGTCATTAGAAACTCTCTGTTCATATGAATGATAACCATTTCCAATCAATCTATGCAGCAAGTTTGTAAGTATAAAATGTTGATAACTAAAGAAATTTAAAATATTTCAAGAAAAAATCCCAAATATCACATTGGTTCAACAAATGTTTGTTAAATGCCTATTGCACTTTTGGAACTATACTGTTTGCTTAGAGTACAGAGATAGGTAAGTTCTTGTTCTCAGTTATAGTTTTGAGGAGATGTATGTATGTTGGTCTTGGCATAAGTGAAATTAATATGGAAGAACAATATGAGAGTAGCCATTTCCAAATGCAGCATTTGGGGGAGTAAATCTTGAAAAATCAGTGGTTGACAGTCTTCAAGTATAATAGCTAACAAGATACAGATTTGGTGGGGCATGGCAGCTCAGAGAGGGAGAGAGTGACAAAGATGACAATATTCTAGGCACAGAAAATAGCATCATGGAAAAATAATGGAAGTGTGTAGTAGTAAGATGTATGTAACAACTACAGACTACCAAGTATTATTCAAATATATGGAGTAAGAAGAAAAGTAGTTTTGGAAATGAGATTGGAGTGGTGATAACATTATAGTAGCTAGCATTCTTTGAAGACTGGTTAATATACAGCAGGCTTGATGTACAGTTTCATGTTCAATCTTGACAATATTCCCCTTATTGTCTTGCCTACTTTCTTACAAAATCATTCTATTCTGATGGCATGATTCCATGAGTATGAGCCATTTTTCTACTTTAGAGTAATGTACAAATGTAACAACACGGAGAGATGACTACTTAGAGACTGCCACAGGTGGTACTACCACCCTTCTCGGCCTTGCTCTGAAGTATAAAAATATAGACCATTGTGTTAATGTCCCAGAGTTGATTCTACTTAGGGTACAGATTCATAATGACCACATTTATAGAAGATCAAAATTTAACCAGAGTATTTTGAGGCATTAGTGACATAGCCCAACATATATGAACAAAGCTTCAGAATTTTGATGATAATGAGCACAATGAATGAATGGAATGATATGATTTTAGCCAGTAAGACCATAAAATCAGAGGTTGAATTTTCAAGATGTATAGTTTTTCAAGATGAAGGAAAATGAAATCTTCCTTCCTTGTACTCATTATACCACAGTGTATTTGAGAAAGATAGATATGGATATTAAGCCGTGTTACATGAAGATAATATTGAATCTAGTAGGTGTAAGTTAGACTGAAAGAAAGAATGCTGCCTTTCAAAAACATTTACATGATTCTGTTTTGAGATTTTGTGTGTGTGTGTGTGTGTTTTGCTAGGGGTCAAACCCAGGGACTTACGCATGTACACAAATGCTCTACCATGGAACTACGTTTCCAGTCATTTAGATGGTTCTTGGATTAATTTCCTTCTTTCCAGTCTGACTTCTATCCTCCTCAGTTGACTCTTATCACTAATTCACTTGAAATACTTCAGTAGCCCAAATTATTGAACAAAAGAAAATTCATTTTGGTTAGTTTAAGTAGAATTTATTATTTAGGGATATTAGTTTGCTCTTGAATTAGGAGGGTTGTGGCAACAGGCTCCAAATAACCTTAGAGAGCAATGACTTCCAGAGCTACACAACTGAAATATAGTCCAATTAAGAAGCTATTGGCATTGGTCAAACTATCTTAATAAAAAATTTGTAGCACTGCCATCCATTCCATGTCATTTCTGTTGCCATCTATACCAGCAAGATGGATGGCCTATTTGTGACATATTTCCTCATATAGTTTAATTCTGAATCTCTGCCTCATCTAAATGCATTCCATTGGTGGAGGCTAAGTCACATACCTATACTGTAATTATAATGGAGGCTGAGAAATGTAGTTATTGAAGGTTGTATCTTTGTTAGGTGAGACTGATAATATGAGGTCATATTAAAATGCAGATGGAATATTCAAATGATTTTGGGCAGCTAAAAATGACAGATGATCACTGGAGTCTCCTACTTGGTCTTCTAACTTTTAGTCAGATTTTTCTCATCCTTCATGACCTAAATCCTGAACTTTCCATCTCTTCTTTGTTTCCAAGGGGTCCTATACATGCCTTGATTTTAATTATTGGTTTTTACTGTGAGTTATTTAGTTTTATTTATTTAACAAACATAGGTAGCATTTACTAAATATCAGGCATTACTTCATAAATAATGACATTTAATTTGAGTATAAAATTGATCTCTCAAATTTATGCTTCCCTAGCCAGCCTAGCATAGTCCCTTGTGCATAGTATGTGTTCTGTAAATAAGTGATTCTAAAATTTAAAAGGAGAGAAAGAGAAAAAGGGGCAGACCTTCCGCTTTAACACATTATTAATATTTTGTTGTGTATATTTTATGTTCATTCTTCCAAGGAAATACTTAGCAAAAATTAAACTGCCCTAAAATGGGCTGGGCTAACTGAGTAGATTGTGAGTTTCCTGCCAGTTGAAATAGAACATTGAACAGTATCTGTGGACTACATTAAAAGTGTGTTCTAGCCTAGTTTCTGTGATTCTGCTTTGTTGCAACAATGCTAGAGCCAATAAGAGAGAGAGGGAAAAGACATCTACTGCTTTCTAGTCATTGTTACAGTTCAATATGAATGTCTCTTAAAGACTCATGAATTGAAGGCTTGTCCTCAGTGTAGCAGTGTTCAGAGGTAGAGCCCTGATAGGTGATTGTATTATAATGGTGCTAAATTCATTAGGTTAATCCACTGTTGTGTTCATAACTGAATGGACTGTGTAGGAGGTGGAACCTGGTTGTAGGAAGTAGCTCACTGGGGGCATGCTTTGAAGGGTATATCTTGTTTCCAGTCCCTTTCTCTCTCTGCTTTCCAGCCACCATGAGGTGAGTAGCTTTGCTCTGCCATACCCTCCCTGCCATGATGTTCTGCCTTTCTACAGGCCTACAACAATGAGGCCAAATGACCATGCATTGAAACCTCTGAAACCATGAATCAAAATAAATCTTTCCTCCTCAAAGTTTTTTTTCATCAGGTATTTTGTCACAGTGATGCAAAGTTGACTAACATAGTCATTAACAAGTAAGCTATATAAATGAGAAATAAGGATGTAGGATAGAAAAGGTAAGAATGAGACGGTGATCCAGGTGATTATGAAGAAAGAATGTGGATCTATTCCCCCAAATTTATAGGTATCCTACATGAATGAATTGTCACTTCAGTAGTAGCTGCACATGGTTTTCCTGTCATTAAAGTTACTAGAGGTTGAATATCCCTTATCCAAAATTCTTGGGAATAGAAGCGTTTTAGATTTCAGAATTTTTGGTATATTTCTCTAGAGTTTACTGGTTGAGCAATCTTAACTTGAAGATCAGAAATCTGAAATGCTCTCCCAAATCTTAAAGTTTTTGTGCATTATATTGGCACCCAAAAAGTTTCAGAATGATGCTCAAAAAGTTTTGGATTTTGTAGCATTTTGGATTTTTGGATTAGGGAAAAAAATCCAGGTTGAGTCAATAGATAGATACAGTTTGATTATTTTTCTTGGTTTCTTTGGTTTTTCTACTACATTCTTACACATGAGTCTTTAATATTATTCTTTGCCCATGAGTTCACCTGATAGGAATAGAATGATTAGAATTATTGAAAAAGTAAAGGGATAAAATTTTCTGTTTTTTTTCCCTGCCCCATGTCTCTTCATTCACAATATAGTCCAGGCACGGAGTCTGGGCTGAGGTGTATATGGGATAGGTTTGCTTTTTGCCTCCTCTTTCTATATAGTCAGGGTAAGCCTATGGTAAGCATCAGGAGGCTGATTTTTTTTTTCTTAAAAAGTTGAGATACAATTTTTAAAGTCACATGTGTGAAAAAGTGGTATTTATCTTCTTGTGCCTGACATTTCACTTAATCGTTTCCAGTTCTATCCATGTTGTTTTAAATGGTAGGATTTCATTCTTTATTATGACTGAATGGTATTCCATTGTGTATATGTACCACATTTTCAAAATCCATTCATCAGTTGATGCAGTTATGTTGTTTCCATTTCTTAACTATTGTGCTGCAATCAGCCTAGGAGTACAGATGTCTCTTCAACATACCGATTTCATTTTCTTTGGACAAATATCCAGTAGTGGTTGGATGACTCATATGGTAGTTCTCTTTTTAATTGTATGAGGAACTTCTATACTTTTTCCCATAATGGCTAATTTACATTCAGAATGTAAGACTAGAATAGTGGTTACCAGACATTGGGCAGTGTAGAAGAGGAGAGAGAATAGGTAAAGGTTGGTCAATGGGCACAACGTTTCAGTTAAAAAGGAAAAAATTATCCCAGTGTTTCATTGCACAGTAGGGTGACTATAATTTAGTAGTGTATTCTGTATTTCAAAATAGCTAGAAGAGAAGATTTTGAATACTCTGATACCACAAAAAAAGATAAATGTTTAAGGTGATGGATATATTAACTAACTACATTCAGTCACTGCACAATGTGTAAATGTATCAAAACGTGATATTGTACTCCGTAAATATGTATAGTTATTGTCAATCAAAGTAAAATTTAAAAATGTAAAAAAGATACATTTTATTACCATAAAAGTTCATCCCTTTAAATTGTATAACTCCATGTCAAAGACCTGTGCAACCATCACAACAATCAATTTAAGATTATATCACTTGCTCCCAAAAGAAACACTATACTGTTCATAAACAATCCTAATCTAATCCTCTTTTCTTCTTTTTTTTAAAAATTTTTATTATTCATATGAGCATACAATGCTTGGGTCATTTCTCCCCACTGCCCCCACCCTCTCCCTTACCACCACCCCCATACCCGGCAGAAACTATTTTGCCCTTATCTCTAATTTCGTTGAAGCGAGGGTATAAACCATAATAGGAAGGAACAAGGGTTTTTGAAGTTGAGATAAGGATAGCTATACAGGGAGTTGACTCACATTAATTTCCTGTGCATGTGTGTTACCTTCTAGGTTAATTCTTCTTGATCTAACTCTTTCTCTAGTTCCTGGTCCCCTTCTCCTATTGGCCTCAGTTGCTTTTAAGGTATCTGCTTTAGTTTCTCTGTGTTGAGGGCAACAAATGCTAACTAATTTTTTAGGTGTCTTATGTCCCCTGTGTGTTCTCGCTTTTATCTTGTGATCAAAGTCCAATCACCTTTTTGTGTTTGCCCTTGATCTAATGTCCGCATATGAGGGAGAACATATGATTTTTGGTCTTTTGGGCCAGGCTAACCTCACTCAGAATGATGTTCTCCAATTCCATCCATTTACCAGCTAATGATAACATTTCATTCTTCTTCATGGCTGCATAAAATTCCATTGTGTATAGATACCACATTTTCTTAATCCATTCGTCAGTGGTGGGGCATCTTGGCTGTTTCCATAACTTGGTTATTGTGAACAGTGCTGCAATAAACATGGGTGTGCAGGTGCCTCTGGAGTAACCTGTGTCACAGTCTTTTGGGTATATCCCCAAGAGTGGTATTGCTGGATCAAATGGTAGATCAATGTCTAGCTTTTTAAATAGCCTCCAAATTTTTTTCCAGAGTGGTTGTACTAGTTTACATTCCCACCAGCAGTGTAAGAGGGTTCCTTTTTCCCCACATCCTTGCCAACACCTGTTGTTGGTGGTGTTGCTAGTGATGGCTATTCTAACAGGGGTGAGGTGGAATCTTAGTGTGGTTTTAATTTGCATTTCCTTTATTGCTAGAGATGGTGAGCATTTTTTCATGTGTTTTTTGGCCATTTGAATTTCTTCTTTTTAGAAAGTTCTGTTTAGTTCACTTGCCCATTTCTTTATTGGTTCATCTAATCCTCTTTTCTTCTTTCCCTGGCCAGCACTAATCTTTTTACTCTATCTCATGTGAAGAGTTCTTTATATATATGGGTACTCATCCCTTATTAGATGTGATTAGGGTGACTTCACTTGGTGCATTTTTTAAGTACATTCATTTCCATCTTGGCTTTAAAAAAAATCTCATTATTGGTGTCTTCATATATTGCAAAGGTTGACATGAGTTTCAAAATGAAAAAAATAATTTGTGTAATGAAAGTGTCATATGTATGTATAGCACAAAATAAAGGTGGATTTGCAATCATATTAAACCATATTCGACCTCAATATGTTTTTTTAATGGAATGTTTTTCCATTCAGTGATTTCTGCTATCCCTATATAGCAATATGGCTAACTATATTTCTCTTTTTTTTTCAAATATAGCAACTTTTTGTGAAGTTTTCTTCAGTGCTATGCTATATACACATATATATTTCTTATTAACTTGTCTATCATATTTGTTTTCCTGGGTAATAGTCATCCTAAGGGAGTATATGCCAAATAGTGATTTGTGTATGTGTGTTTGCTATCAAGGTAAATAAATAGCTTAAAGAGCTTTGTAGTGCTATATGGTATATAGCTACACTATAAACTTTCCATTTATTTCATGGAATAGTTTTTAAAATATTTTCTCCAGCTCACTGGTTGGTTAGGAGGACATATAAGCCATGAATACATGGTAAAATTTATACAAGATTATGGTGTCTAGGTTGAAAAATACTAGTGAAGTATCCCAAAAGTATTTTTAGTTATATCCTGGCTTAATACTTTAAGACATAGACATTATTAACATTTATTAATCACCTTTGAAATTCTTAAGCAGAAATTTATCAATGTTCACAGTAAATGTTCTTTCTAACAGGAGGACATGAACCTTAACGAAGAAAAGAAAGCTCCTTTACGAAACAAAGATTTTGCCACCAAGCGTGAGATGGTTGTTCAGTATATTTCTGCTACTGCCAAATCTGTAAGTAGAGAGATTTTCCTGACACTAACAGAATGAGTTTAGCATTATCTTCTTAAAAATAAATAAACCTCAGATCTTCAAATTCTTGCCTCGATTTATTCATATATGCTGTTTAGGAAACAACATATATGTTTTCACACTTAATATAAATTTCAAAACTGAACTGTTCATCATTACAAATGAGATACTTCCATTATTATAAACAACCCAGTGAGTTTGGAGGCAGAGTTTTTGTGTACTTTTTAAAAATTGACAGTTTTCAGGTATTCCATTTTTATATTGGTTGTTAGATGAAAATTTGGATTTTGAGGGAGAAGGCACAAACATTACATTTAATTAAGTTTACATTAAAGCTATATTTCTAGTGTTAGCAATGTTTTTTCATATGCAGTTTTTTTCAAAATTTTAAATAATGCAAGCTGTGTAAGCTGCCATATAATTTGTATTGTACAGCTGTGTTTAATATAAAGGAAAGCACTTAATAGGAGCTTTACTCAAATCTGTGTGAGCCTTAAGACTTGAAAGCAGGGTTCATTGAAAGGACTTATTTTTGACAGGAAAAACATACTGTTTTTTTTTTTTTTAAATAGAGTATTTTTCTTTGTTCACTTCTAAAGGCACTTCCAAAATTATTTTTTTGTGTGGAAAAAATGTATTTTTGAAATGGCAAAATGCATCTTTTATACTTTTGTAAAGAAAGAGATTTTCATAAAATCACTGTGTGTGTGTGTGTTTGTGTATGTATATATATATATACATACAGCAACTTTCTGTGTAGCTATATGTGTATATTATGTGTATATATGCACATGTACATGTTAAACATGCATATTTAAAATTTAAACAGCTGAGTAAAGAAAAGTTTTTCATTAGAAAAATATATTCTAAACTTCTTTGGAAGGCTGTCTTATTAATACAATTTCTATACAGTACTTCTAGTAGCAATTACTGAATTTTGCGATTGTATTGATTCTATATTATACTTTAAGCAAGCTAAATCTGAATGCTGAAGTACTTCAACATAATGCATTGCAGCTCTGGCAGAGCAGAGGCACAGCATGTTTTTTAATTTGCTTCTGGTATCCAAGGGCAGAAATATGTTTCAAGTGATAAGTGAAATTTGCCATGAGCGTCGTTTTCAATAGAATTAGGTGATGCATAGGGTTTTACTTTGAAATTCTGATGAATCTCTTTTCATTTTTGCACTCAAGTTATTGTTCACAGTAAAATGCTTTAGGAAATGCAGGATGTACATTCAGTGTTATTTTTCAAATACCTAATAGCAAGTGCACTAGTAAATCTAGAAACTAAATCTGAGTGCAAAGGACAGATAATAATATATGAGTAATCATGTGGTGTTTTAATGGCAGGATTTTATTAGTGTCTCTGGCTTATTGTTTGTGTAAGTGGGACTAACTGTAGTGAAGATTATGTGATGGTCTTATTCCTTGACCTTCTGATTATTACTCAATCTCTGCAGATTTCATTTATTATTATATTGTTTCCTCTTTAACTGATTAAAAAATGTACACTTTAAGTTATGCACTCATTTTTCAGATTAAAACACAAAATTTGTTTAAATAGGACTGGGAATGTAGCTCTCAAGTACTTGCTGAGCATGTGTAAGGTCCAGGGTGTGATCCCAGCACTGCAAAAAAATTGAGTAAATATTACATGAGTTCATTTGACCTGCCTTAGTGAAAAGATAAAAATGGAATGTTTCTCAAAAAGACATAAAAATTTTATGTTTAAGGCATTACCCTCAAAATCAGTACTACAGAGTATGTGGTCCTTGTTCCATTTTAGCATTCCTATTATCACCTGAGATGTGCACAGTACTTTCATATGAGTGCCAAGATTCTACTTTTTCTGCAAATACATTTCATGGGCCAAATATTTTGATGGAAGAAAACCTGTTGACAAGCATGTTTTGAAGCTTTCTCACCTTGGGGAGACATTAATTAATACTGTTTTCTGCCATTAAAATTATGAAAATTGTTCATGTAATTTCCTTTTAAAGGTGAGAAGGATAGTATTCAATGAAAAACAATATTCTAATGTTTTGACCTCTTCATGATTAGGACAATAAAATTTGCAGCAATTATCACCAAATCTGTGGCTGTTTGCCTATGTGTAACTAAGGTTTCCATCCTGTTTGCCTTTAATTAGGCTCTAAATATGTTTTTGCATGTCTTTTACCTTTTCATTGTATTGATACTCTAATTAGAAATGTTTCCTCATTTAAAGCAGATATGATGGCACCTACTCCTTTGTGACAGTGCTTAATAGGTAGTCAAAATTTTTATGTTGAAGTAAAACAAAGTTAAAGGCTAGAGTGCCTGGTGGAAAAAATGATTTAAAGTCACATGTGAAATATGTGAGAATGATAAACATAAATTGTATTACATTTTCCCCTTCAGCCACCTGCAATAGTCATTTTGTATGTGATCTAAAACCACACAAACAAGCTAGGGGTGTGGCTCAACTGGTAGAGCTGTTGCTAGGAGGCCCTGAGTTCAAACCTCAGTACAACACCCCCCCCCCAAATAATAAAATAAAACAAAATCAAATAAAATAAAAATAAAATCATACAAAATGTGAGCTCACTGAGAAATGTCCATTGTGCCCCTGGGCTCCTGGGCAAGGATATTAAAGTAAGATGAAGCACTACAAGGATACCTGGTGAAAAATTTGTTTCTAACGCAAACAAGAGTCATGTTGTAAAATTAACTTGCTAAAATTAGCATGGGATAGGAGAATATTAAGACCAATCACAAGGTAATGATGAAAACTATTGTTTAGGTTTTTCTTCTTAAAGTCTTAGAATAAAGTTGTGAGAGTATTAAAGGAAAAAGTTTAAGGGCTAGAGTGCCTGGTGGAAAAAATGTTTTAAAATTACATGTGAAATATGTGAGAATGATAAACATAAATTGTATTACATTTTCCCCTTCAGCCAAAAAATGTTTAAGTCAAGCTTGACTAAAACTCTCTCAGTGATGAATCAACTTGAAATAGGTGATTGGAGAACAGCCTACTCTGCATTTATCACCCAAGAGTTGGACTCTTGCTGTTGTAGGAAGTGTGGTTATAGATCTGATCTGGGGTAGTTGGTGTTATGTGGGAGTCTACATTTTCAAAACACCAACTTATATTTTCAGATATAGAGAATCAAGCTTTGTAAGTATTGCAAAAGTCATCCCATAGTCCTCAAATGGTCATAATATGTTGGTGACTTGGAGAGAATCTTGCATACACTAAACTGCATATACAGACATTTGTGAAGAAAAAAGTTATTCACCAAAGTTCTAACATTAGTTTGCCAAATGCCAATGTCCTTGTTAAAATATCAAGAAACTAGTTTATTTCTAGTTTAAATCACTATCTTTGAAGTATAGATTTTAGAATATGTTAGGTTATATTTTTGAAGACACATGGAGCCATTGAGAGGTATCATTTATTAAAAAAAAACCTCAATAGGAAATAATTTAAAATAGCGATATCAACTACACCTACAGATTTGCCAGATTTACCTTTTTTACCAAGTGGTTAAAACCTTCAGTATATCTGTATGTGTGTGTTTACATTTACTATGGTTTTGCTTTTGCCATTTTCAGATACTTTCTTTCTCATGTTGTTTTCAGGTATGGTGTGGATATGATGAAGCAATTAAATCCAGACATGACCAGACTAGTTTCTCTTAGCTTCCCTTGACTAATCAATCTAATCTATCTCTATATTTGCTTTAGCTGAATGCAGTCATTTTGCATTTCAAATGAATCTTTTAAATGAGCCATATTTTGATTGTTTCACTAAGCAGAGACCTGCTGTAATTGTTAACACAAGCTTACATTCTTTTTTTTAGTCTCATATCTGTGATAAATAAACAAGGTACAAATACGACCTATGTCTTTCTTGGTGGGAGGAAATAATTTAGGTCAATAGCATATCTTTCAATTCAGAAGACTGTTAATGGCACCAAAGAGGCTTTTATTCAACTAAATCACTGCCTGTAAACAGTCTGCTAAATGAATATTTAAAAAATTTGTTTTTCTCTTTGGACTCATGAATTCTCTGAGATAATTTACTTGGAAACTGTCATTATCTTTTTGCATCTTCTGAGACCCTGTTCAAGTTAGGATTCTTACCTGGGTTTCAATTAAATTTGATTTTTGTTTTTAAAGCAGTAGCTGAAAAATAGAACACATCTTGATAATAACTGCTATCAAATTAATGATTTTAGATTGTGGATTAGCTCTTTTTTGGACACTACTTGATATTCAAGTGTGGGAATCTGATAAGAATGATATGATTTATGTTTGGATTTTGGCATAAAATTATATTTACAACTATGAGTTCATATCTTGCTTTCTAAAATACAATTCTGCCTCTCAGAACTTCTCTTATATCTATTAGGAAAGCTTCAAGTTGAAAATTTTAAACTATTTTCTCTTTATGTATATGTGCATGTTTAGATAATGCTTCTTTGTTCTCACATTATATAGAAAACTCTTATTTTTATTATAGGAATGCTAGGATGACCTAGAAAACTAGAGGAATAAGCAGTCTATCTTATGATTTTCAAGTGTAAGATAAACTATTATAGACTTTAAATTTATAAGAGAATGAAATATTCCAGTTTTCAACCTAAAACTCACTTCTGAATTTTATACGTGTCTTTAAATGCATAAAGAATACATAGAATACTTTATATTCTAAAATATTTAATTTCAAACTTGCCATAGTAAAAAAAGGAAAGCAATATTTGGAAAACAGTCAATGGTTTGTTTGTGATTTTTTTTTTTTACGGTGCTATTGAGCAGGTAAAATGTCTGATGCCAGATTGCATTTAAGTTTGCATTACTTGATATTTAGATTGTACCGTATGGGATAATTGCTATTTAAATTTTTTTCAAATAGTGATTATCCCTTATTTAGGCATCCTTATTCAGATTTTACATATTTTTGAAATAAGGTAGAAATTACTATTGATATATTTGTTTTAGTCGCTATAAAATATTGAAAATATAAGTATAGTTAGCACTATACTAATTTACTAAACACGTAACTTATGTGAACAGCTTCTGATTACTAATATTGTTGCTGTTTGTTTTCTTTTACACCATAACCACTCTTCGTTGACCACTGTATGCAGATAGTTGGAAGTAAAGTTACGGTAAGTACAAAAGAGGGGTTTTACCCTTAGATCTAAATTTGTGCTTTTGGGATTTGTGATTTTTGCTTATAGTATAGGTTTGGTGTATATTTTGCCAAAGCAGTGAGATGATTATTTAGCTCAGCTGATTAGAGTTTAGCTGTGCTAAGTATTCTTTGTAGTTTTGGGAAATGTTTTAGAATTAGAATATGCTCACCTGTCTTCTGTTTTTTTTTTTAATTATACTTGTATCAGTCTATATGATTCTGATGAAATTGAGTGTTGAATCTCAGTTTCTCCCGACGGAAAAAGGAGTCTCCTAAAATACTGGTTTTTTGTTCATAGGAATTCTTGCTATAACGTCTCACTTCAGTTTTAGTACTACTGAACTACATAGTGTAATGATGGCCACCCTTGCCGGCTACCCTTGCCATGCAATCAGGCCTGGGGGCTTGGTATTGTTGGGTATTATTTTTCAGTTCTGTGATTTTGGGTGAGTCATATTTCTCTGGAGTTCAATTATTAAATGAATAAATTGAAATGATTAGCTCGAATTATCTTTTAAGGTTCTGTGTTGCTGTCATTTAAAGGTTTTATATTTTAGGTACTGTATTTTAGTACTGTAATTACATGATACACTGTTACATAACAAGTCAAAAGTGGCCAACATTGTGATTGAGAGCTATTTGTAATTACTGTTGCTTTCTTGACTAAGTGTCATTTATTTAGAGAAGAGGGTAGGTAACATTTTTAACATCACAGATGTTAAAGATCTAGACGGATCTAGATGAATGAATGTATTCAGTATTTATTTTGCTTTTAAAAATTTCCTTTCTTCCTTCCTTTCTTTCTTCCTTCCTTCCTCCCCTCCCTCCCTTCCTCCCCTCCCTCCCTTCCTCCCTCCCTCCCTTCCTGTGACATCTATAGGGATCATTTTTTTAAATCAGTAAATAGTAATTAATTAATTTATTTTAAATTTGGGGCATAGTACTGACATTTAAACTCAGGGCTTTTTTTTTTTCATTTATTCACATGTGCATACATTGTTTGGGTCATTTTTCCACCCTGCCCCCCTCACCCACCCTTCCCCACCTTCCCCCCCTCAGTTCCAGACAGGTCCTGTTTTGCCCTTATTACTGATTTTGTTGAAGAAAAGACATAAGCATAATAAGGAAGACAAAGCGTTTTTGTTAGTTGAGTTAAGGATAGCTATACAGAGAGATTCCTACTATTGCTTTTGTGTACCCATGTGTTACGACCCATGTTGATTCAACTCTAATTGATCTTTACATTGGTTCCTGATCCCCTGCTCATGATAACATGTTGTTTTAAGGTTTCTGTATTAATTCCTCTGGAGTGGGGACATCAAATGCTTTCATGTTTTGGGTTTTCTACCTATGCCTATATCTCCCGTTTGTGCTCTCCCCTTGTCTTGTGATCCAAATCCAACCACATTGCTGCATTTGCCCTCGATCTAATGTCTGCATATGAGGGAAAGCATACGATTTTTGGTCTTCTGAGCCTGGCTGACCTCGCTCAGAATGATGTTCTCTAGTTCCATCCATTTACCTGCAAATGATAAGATTTCATTTTTCTTCATGGCTGAGTAAAATTCCATTGGATACAAGTACCACATTTTCTTGATCCATTCATCAGTAGTGGGGCATCTTGGTTGTTTCCATAACTTGGCTATTGTGAATAGCGCTGCAATAAACTTGGATGTGCAGGTGCCTCTGGAGTAACCTGTGTTGCATTCCTTTGGGTATATCCCCAGGAGTGGGATTGGTGGATCATATGACAGGTCTATGTTTACATTTTTAAAAAGTCTCCAAATTTTTTTCCAGAGTGGTTGCAGCAGCTTGCATTCCAACCAGCAGTGGATTAGGGTTCCTTTTTTCCCACATCCTTGCCAACACATATTGTTGGTGTTTTTGATGATGGCTATTCTAACAGGGGTGAGGTGGAATCTTAGTGTGGGTTTGATTTGCATTTCCTTCATGGCCAGAGATGGTGAGCATTTTTTCATGTGTTTTTTTGCCATTTGAATTTCTTCTTTTGAAAAAGTTCTGTTTAGTTCAGTTGTCCATTTCTTAATTGGTTCATGGATTTTAGGAGAGTTTAGTTTCTTAAGTTCCCTGTATATTCTGGTTATCAGTCCCTTGTCTGTGTATAGCTGGCAAATATTTTCTCCCACTCTGTAGGTAGTCTTTTCAGTTTAGAGACCAGCTTTTTGTTGTGCAGAAACTTTTTAATTTTATGAAGTCCCATTTATTCATTCTTTTTCTTAGTTGCTGGGCTGCTGGGGTTCTATTGAGGAAGTCTTTGCCTATACCTATTAGTTCCAGTGTTTCCTGTTTCTTCCTGTAGTAACTTCATACTTTCAGGTCTGATATTTAGGTCCTTTTTTTTTTTTTCTTTTATTATTCATATGTGCATACAAGGCTTGGGTCATTTCTCCCCCCTGCCCCCACCCCCTCCCTTACCACCCACTCCACCCCCTCCCTCTCCTCCCCACCCCCTCAATACCCAGCAGAAACTATTTTGCCTTTATTTCTAATTTTGTTGTAGAGAGAGTATACGCAGTAATAGGAAGGAACAAGGGTTTTTGTTGGTTGAGATAAGGATAGCTATACAGGGCATTGACTCACATTGATTTCCTGTGCGTGTGTGTTACCTTCTATGTTAATTCTTTTTGATCTAACCTTTTCTTTAGTTCCTGGTCCCCTTTTCCTATTGGCCTCAGTTGCTTTTCAGGTATCTGCTTTAGTTTCTCTGCATTAAGGGCAACAAATGCTAGCTAATTTTTTAGGTGTCTTACCTATCCTCACCCCTCCCTTGTGTGCTCTCGCTTTTATCATGTGCTCAAAGTCCAATCCCCTTGTTGTGTTTGCCCTTGATCTAATGTCTACATATGAGGGAGAACATATGAATTTTGGTCTTTTGGGCCAGGCTAACCTCACTCAGAATGATGTTCTCCAATTCCATCCATTTACCAGTGAATGATAACATTTCGTTCTTCTTCATGGCTGCATAAAATTCCACTGTGTATAGATACCACATTTTCTTAATCCATTCGTCAGTGGTGGGGCATCTTGGCTGTTTCCATAACTTGGCTATTGTGAATAGTGCCGCAATAAACATGGGTGTGCTGGTGCCTCTGGAGTAACCTTTGTCACAGTCTTTTGGGTATATCCCCAAGAGTGGTATTGCTGGATCAAATGGTAGATCGATGTCCAGCTTTTTAAGTAGCCTCCAAATTTTTTTCCAGAGTGGTTGTACTAGTCTACATTCCCACCAACAGTGTAAGAGGGTTCCTTTTTCCCCGCATCCTCGCCAACACCTGTTGTTGGTGGTGTTGCTGATGATGGCTATTCTAACAGGGGTGAGGTGGAATCTTAGCATGGTTTTAATTTGCATTTCCTTTATTGCTAGGGATGGTGAGCATTTTTTCATGTGTTTTTTGGCCATTTGAATTTCTTCTTTTGAGAAAGTTCTGTTTAGTTCACTTGCCCATTTCTTTATTGGTTCATTAGTTTTGGGAGAATTTAGTTTTTTAAGTTCCCTATATATTCTGGTTATCGGTCCTTTGTCTGATGTATAGTTGGCAAATATTTTCTCCCACTCTGTGGGTGTTCTCTTCAGTTTAGAGACCATTTCTTTTGATGAACAGAAGCTTTTTAGCTTTATGAGGTCCCATTTATCTATGCTATCTCTTAGTTGCTGTGCTGCTGGGGTTTCGTTGAGAAATTTCTTACCTATACCTACTAACTCCAGAGTATTTCCTACTCTTTCCTGTATCAACTTTAGAGTTTGTGGTCTGATATTAAGATCCTTGATCCATTTTGAGTTAATCTTGGTATAGGGTGATATACATGGATCTAGTTTCAGTTTTTTGCAGACTGCTAACCAGTTTTCCCAGTAGTTTTTGTGAAGAGGCTGCTATTTCTCCATCGTATATTTTTAGCTCCTTTGTCAAAGACAAGTTGGTTATAGTTGTGTGGCTTCATATCTGGGTCCTCTATTCTGTTCCACTGGTCTTCATGTCTGTTTTTGTGCCATTACCATATCCATTTTGAGTTGATACTAGTACAGGGTGATAGACATGGATCTAGTTCAGTTTCTTGCAGATGGATAACCACTTTTCCCAGCAACATTTGTTGAAAAGGCTGTCTTTTCTCCATCGTATATTTTTGGCACCTTTGTCAAAAATGAAGTGGGTATAGTTGTGTGGATTCATATTTCGGTCCTCTATTTGGTCCCACTGATCTTCATGTCTGTTTTTGTGCCAGTACCATGCTGTTTTTATTGCTATGGCTTTGTAATATAGTTTGAAGTCAGGTATTGTGATACCTTCGGCATTGCTCTTTTTGCTGAGTATTGCCTTGGCTATTTGTGGTCTAAACTCAGGGCTTTGCACTTGCTATGCAAGTGCTCTACCACTTGAGGCACAACTCCAGCCATTTTTCATTTAGTAATTTTTCAGGTAGGGCCTCACTTTTTGCACTGCTTATGCCTGTATAGCTGGGAGTACAAATGTATACCACCATGCCTAGCTTATTTGTTGAGATAAGAGTCTTGCTAATTTTTTTCCCTGGTTGGCCTTGAACTGTAATCCTCTCCATCTCCACCTCTCCAGTAACTTGAATTATAGGCCTAAGCCACCATGCCTGGCTGCAAATATTTATTAAATGCTTATTATGTGCCAAGCACTGTGCTACATACATTGATGATTAGAAAGTGAAAATTAAATGTGACCTTTAGTTCATACATGTTGAAATATCAATATATTACATTGTGCATGCTGCCTATAAGTGTAATAGGAATTCATAAGTAAGAGAGAGAGAAATAGGGTTGGAATAACTAGGAGAAGTCCTATGCAAATTTCTGGATTTAAATTGGGATTTCAGAAATAGTTAATTATGATGGCTGAGATTCCTCTAGGGAGAAGAAACATAGAATAGCTCTCAGGTTCTGGAAATAATAGTAAATGCAAAGGCCTGGAGAGAGAATCAAACCATGTATGGGGGCAGGGAAGAGGAAAGTGAGAGACAAGATTGACTTTGTTGGGACAAAAAATGTATATTGGAAAGATTAAAAGCTCAAGTTGAAAGAAAGTTGTGAGGTTTGGGCAGAAATGAACTATGCCACAATCTAGTAAAATATTACTGATTCTTGTGCATCCAATTAGTTATTAAGTTTTTTTTTTTCCTGTTGTGCTGGGGGTACATTGTGGCACTTACCAAAATTCTTACAATATATCAAATATTTCATACTTGAATTCACTCCCTTCATTATTCCAGTTATTAAGTTATTATTTCTCCTAAAATGTTTTCCTTTAGTTACCACACTGTTAGTTTCTTAGTTCATAAACTAATCACTTACCATATCTGTGGTTGGTGTATCCTCTAAACAGTCCCTGTGTCTTCAGCCTGTCACCCAACCAGTGCATGTCCTGTATGATTACCAGAGGTGATGATATTTCCTTCCTCAAAACCTTCAAATGGCTTCTGATTGCCCTTTGTGATCTCATCTCTGCTTCCTTTTTAAAAGTCCTTTACAGCTGCATTCCTGTCCTCTGTCCATACAGGACCATCTGGCAATTCCTTATGACACTTTTCTTTAATACTTCTAAATCAAGTGTATGCTATGTTTTTGAGCCAGAATGCCCTTTTCTTCTTTTGTGATCCAGCAAGCTCCTAAATATCCATGACGATTAAGCTTCATGTCAGTCTTAGGAGAAGTATCCTAGGTAACTCCTTCCTCTCTGTAGCACCAAGTACATTTAACATGTTCAACATCTACATACATACGTTTAAAATATTGTAATAATTCACTTTCATGTCTTTTTTTGCCAGTGACCACAGCTTCTGCCTTCCAGAAGCTAGGTCTGATGGGGAAGAAGGCAAAAAGAATAAATAAAGATAGGGCCTGATCATGTAATGTAGTAAAGGTTGCAAAGTGAGAGGCAGGGTCTATGTGGTTCCCAGAGTATGCAGATCTGTGGTATAGCTGTTTCATACCCATGTCTTATCTGGAATCTTCTTCTCACATTTAAGCTGGCAAATCCTGCTACAAAGTGGGGAAACTAGGAATCAGCCTTTAGAGGAAATGATTAAAGGTTAGTTTTAGAGTTTAGGTAGGAGGGAGGCCTTAAGGAAGATTTCTAATCTCTAAGTTACTTAGAGATTCCTTGTTTTGTGACTAGAAGGAAGAATAAAGAACATAAGTACCACCACTCTGGTAAAAGTCAGTTACAGTGCTGTGGTCTCATTAATCTTCAAAAGATAGGAGATATTTGTTTATTGATAAAAAGGGCAGGTAGGAGCTTTATAGAGGTGCTCTTCTCCAGAAAGAAGAAATTCTAGAATAATCAACCTAAATATTGCAGTTACTTAGAGATTACCTACATTAGTCAAAAAAAAAAAAAAAAAAAAAAAAGGAGTGATGTAAGAGCCAGGAAGATGGACTATAAAATGAACCAGGTCTTCTCAGCCATGTTTTTCCTTTGTCTATCCAATGTTGATTAAAAGTAGAAATGAAGGCATTTGAGGCCTTGCTGGTGTTTAACTACTATCAGCCTCACTTTTTACTATTTAACTTTAAAAGTCAAACTAGATAACTGCCTGTTATCTGAACATAACTACCCCCTCAGCCTCAGGTAATATTGCTTCTGACTTTGCTTATTAAGACTTTTAAAATCTGGAATTTTCCTTTCTTTGTAAATATTCTGCCCACAGTCCATAGCTCTCCTATGAAGCCTATCTTAATCCTGGGCCCCAACCTCTCTTCCCCATTTCCACCTAATAATTTATCTGAACTCCTACAGTACTTTGTTTTTAAAATTTCTTATAGAATCACTTATTGTTCCTATCACTTGATATGTTCCTTAAGGGTTTCTTTTATGACATTCCTATTTTACTTTATAGTAATTTATACCCTTGAATAATAGTTCCTATCATTCCATGGGTCTGTCTTTTTATATCTGCAGTATAGATTTCATAAAAAATGCACATTTTAATAGAAATCATGTATTCAGAGGCAAATGGACTTGGGTTCTGATTCTTAGTCTGCTGCATATTAGCTGTGTTACCTTGGATAATTTGTACAATGTCTCTGAACCATAATTTCCCCATTGTAAAGTGAAGATAACAATACTAAATTCAGGATAGTTTTTTAAAGTGAATTGTTTGTATTTAATATATCTAATATATAAACTTTATAATACTATATCCCAGTTATATTTCTGTTAAACATAGTGAATCCTACAAAATATGAAAGACATGTAGCATAAAGACTACATGGTAAAATGAATAAGGTTATGAGCTACTTTTTTTTTTGTCTAAGTATTCAAGATAGGTGCTATTTGGAGATGTAAAGGGAGAAATAATATTTGTTCTGGGTCAAGAATGGTAGGAAGGATTTAGCTGGATGTTCCAAAGAGAATGCTTCTCCTATTTATTGGAAACTACATGTTGGTGTAGATTACTGCTGGGCTTTGAGAAAAAAATTTAAAAATTCGTATGTGGTCTCAAGTTAACATTGACAAGGTTACTTTAAAGATTCAGTGAAATTGTTGAGGATCTTGTATAGATACCATCTACAAAGGGAAATGATGAAGTATTTTCCAGTAACTAAAACTAGCAAAGAGAATTTGGAGCAGGGAAGAAACAGAAAGAACTGAGTGATTGTTTTTTTCAATGGCTTCTAGTTATAAATAAGCATTGTAGGACTTTGTGAACCAACATAAATTGTTTTTATATTTAGAAACATGTATAAAACAGATTTAGAAAACCACTATGATGATTGATTCAATGTCATTGCAAGCCAGGAATAATTTCTTCATAGGTAGAAAAATAGGCATTCTTCTGTGGGTGAAAAAGGTAAGAATTGGCATGATTACACATGATAGTTGGAAAATAAAATTATAGTGACCAGACCTTACAATGGTAAATATAAGGTGATTTAATAACATAAATAGTTGAGTGCCCAAGGCTTTTGGGGAAAGTGTTTGTTTTGGCATCAGAAAGACCTAAATTTGAGTCCCTGATTCACCACTCATTCATTCCCCTGACCTTGTAAATCTTTGTGACAGTTTGTTTCCTTTCTTGAACAAAAAGATACTAATTACTTGTTATGTGTCAGGCACACTATTCTAGGTGCTGTTAAGGGGAGGGGGGCAGGAATAAGGCTTGGCTCTGGGTTCAAATGCTTGGTCTACATTAGGAGAAAATGATATACTATATTAAAAAATGGAAAAATGAATTTATTTACAGTTTTGACCAAAACTGGGGAGAGAGCCATTCTCAATTTCTCTCTACCTTGCCCATAGCAATGTTACAACTTATAGAAAGGGTAGAACAAAAGCCAGGAAATATGCATATGCAGATTTACCTGTGAGCCCAAGCTAGGGAATTGGAAGATAGTCTTTTTCCTGGAGCCAGGACCCAAGCTTGTGAGTTTGAGACATTTTTCACTTCCAGCATGATATTTCCTGTAGGGAGCTGGAGCTGAAAAAGACAATTTAAAAAACTGATCCTAATTCCTAGGTCCAGTCACAGTACTAGATTGAGAAACTACACAGATAAAGTTCTCATGGAGCTAACAGACAAGAAGATACATATCACAGCTGTGAAAGAAAAAAACAAAAATGGAAAGTGAGATAGCAGAGTGATCAGGGATGTGCAATTTTAAATAGGTGAGCTCTCTGAGCAAATGATATTTGAACAGAGACCTCAATGAAAATGGAGAGAGCCATGCAAATGTCTAAGGGGAGAGCTTTGAAGGCAGAGAGAATGTCAAGTGCAAAGACCTTGGTGCAGAAGTGTTCATGGTATATTTGAAGAATTGCAAAGTGGCCACTGTGGATAGAGTGGGTGAACACAGGATGCTATGGGAATATTTAGTAACCAACCCAAGAGCTCCTTAGGGTGAGTAAAAACAGGTTAAGCATAGTTAGCTTCCCGGAATTTGGGAATGTAGGTGGAGGTCATTTTTAAGACAGAGATGCTGAGGAGTTGTGACTTTAATAGTTAGTGAGGAATCCTGGAAGGTTTTGAGCCATGGAATGACTAAATCCTAGATGTACTGGGGAAGATTAATGTAGCAGTGGAAATTGGAGAGGTAAGAGATGAGGGCAGGGAGATCAACAGGGGGTTGTTGTAATAGTTTAAGTAATAAGACCTTGAACTGGAGTGTTGTTAGTAGAAACTAAATTGAGGGTATAGGTGTGTGTGAGAGAGAGATTATGAGGGTAGAGTGTATCAGCCTCAGCAAATGATTAAAAAGGGCCAAAAAGATATGTGAATCAATAATGACCAAAATTTCAAGCATGGATGACTAAGATAACCTGAGCACTCATGTAGAAGTCAGGAGCAAGACTATCTTGGAGTCCAAGTTAATTTTAGTTAGCCATGTAAATCAATGAGAAAGGACCGAGATCACAAAGCAGGAGTAAAGTTTCACCAGTTTAGAACATATCTTTAGCATTAGCATTATAATTTTGCAATGTGGTTCTCTGTTTCAAACTACTGCTTTTACTATTTTAAATATAGTCTCTGCACATTGCTGCTGCACATTGATTATTATCCAAATAACTTTTACCTGTTTGTAAACAGAAGCCCGGATGTCTTTACTTGTTAATGAAGCCTATGTATCCATCTAGATGATTCACTAGGCCCAGGTAGAAAAGAGCTAAGCATTTTGGTAGCCTGTGGTATTGTTTATTAGGTAATTAAAAGGTCACATTTGTATATTATGAAGTGTTTCTAAATTATTGTAGTCAAGAGGATAAGCCCATCATAATGAAGGTCAAGCACAAATGTGTGCCCTAATTGGGGCACAAGAATCATTGGCACTAATCAGGTGACCATTTGTAGGACCTATTTCTCAAAGTACAGCCAAGTGGGTTTGTTTTCCCAGGCTGGTGAGGAAGGTAATGACTAGAGTAACTTCCTGTTAAAAGTATACATTTATGGCCAGATTCAAAGTAACAGATTCAAAATGTTTTCTATATATTTGCTACTATAAGTGATCTAGTAATAGTAATATCCATAAAATATCACTAAGTGTGGCAGTATGTTTTTGTGGGCTGTTTAGCTATTACCACATTATTAAATTGCAGTTTTATTAGGTTATTAATAGAACAGTATCTTAATGATTACCTGATGTTAATATTATACTAGTGCCAGGCCAATTATTTGAATATACTATGTGAAAAAAGTATTTTTGCTCATTTTTTTCATAACTATGTAGTCCAGAAGGGGGAGACAAAACATTGATTATTGGAGTTTGAAGTAGTTGCTTCATGGTGATAATATTAACTTTCTTGTACTCCAACTTGATTGTTTTTTTTCTTATGGGTTTAGAGATTGTAGAGTAGTTGCTGTAAAATATTTAGTTTTATGCTGGTGACACTTTTGTTAAAAATATAAATTCAATCAGAATAAAAATAATGCCATTATTTTTTAACTAGTATATATAAAGTAGAAAAACTCATTTGGTAATCAGATGAAAATAAGACCTGAGACTATTTAATGATGGCATATAACCGATCTCTTAAAAATGGCACAAACACTATTAAAGTACTCATTTCAGTCTTGTCTAATTTCACATTCATTATATGAAATGAGTAGTTACTTTCTTATTTCCTAATGTTTTAATACTTCAAGTTGACTTGTATATTATACTTGTTTTGGATAAGGATATCTGTATATGTTTTGAAAGGTTTCATTATTTAAATCTACATTCCTTTTAAAAACAGTTTCTTATCATTACCTTCCCTCCTAGTACATTGTCATAAATTACATTATTTCATTATGTCATGTTAAATTCATTGTTTAGAAATGCAGTGTTAATGTAGATTATGAAATATTAGCAAGCCATTATACCGTAAGCATTTGGAAATGTCTAAAAGACAGCATGAACTTGACATTATATTTAGACATATGTTTTATAAATTGATTATATTAACATTTATGAGTAAGGGTAGTTATGTTTTAAAATATATCCTGCTTTGGAAACAAAAAGATGTACTTTTCACATAGGATTCTGCATTGCAACTTTATTACCTGTGTATTCTGGTTGTGATAATGTTAGACATTTCCACTGAAAATTTTTCTCTGTGTATACAGTTAAGTAAAAGAGTAGATTCAAAACCTGATGCTTTCTTTTATATAAGACATTTAAAACTAATGTAGCCATTGTTCCTAATCAGGTTGATCTATTTCACTTTTCAACTCTGGCAAAAATTTTGATAGGCTATATATGCTATGTGTATATATCATAGCATGAGATAATGGTATGCTATGTTTTTTTGTTTTTTTTTTGTTGTTAAATGATATAATCTCAACACCATGTATCCTTTAAAAGCTCTATGTAAAATTTGTTATTGCCAGTATAAAAAAAAAAAAAGTGGCATGATACAAGGGTAACATCCCCCCCCCCGCCCCTTCCCCCTGGCAATGCATTCTCCATTCTAGCTTGCTACCTTAACTTTCTGTATAGCAAATTTTGGCTCATTCTCATATCTGATTCCATTTTCTGTTTAGCTAACCAAGTTTCTTTTATGTGATTATCTATGAGGAAGGGGCTATTTGGTTAAACCAACATTAGGTCTTTCAAATGGGATTAAGGGCAGACTGGGATTATTTTAAAAATGCCTCCCTAGATTTCTTAGTTTGTTTACTTATGCATTTATTTAGAAATGGGGTCTTGCTTTATAGCCCAGGCTGGCCTGGAACTCATGATCCTCCTGCCTCATCTTCCCAAGTACTGAGATTACAGGCCTGCACCAACCACGGCCAGCTTCTACCTTAAATTATTAAAGGGTTTAGAGTATTTAAAGCCCTTTCACATGTTTTTTCATTTAAGCTACCATGTGTAGTTAGCTTTATTTATATAGGTTTGTGCATCAGTTTTTGATGAAGGCATTACCTCCATACTCCAATTTCTGGAGACTGGTTAGAGAGATTCTATAGTAATTGCATGCTCCATTATAGTTCCTACCACAATTACTTACCAAAAGTATATAGAAAACAAAAATAAATTTTAATAGCATCATTGGAAGATATTGAAAGCTTTCTAGGTTCAGTTTTTATGCTGATCTGCTTGTAAATTTCTACTAACCTGTCATCATTGTTCTCTCCAATGAACTTGTGATCTAAGGAAATAAGTGCTTGTGCAATGTGATTCTTGTGCTTGGGGAATGAACAGTAACTGATTTGTGTACTTTAGGTCAATCATTTATTTTGATTGATGATGATGATGGTTTTTTGTCAGAGTGGTTATGCATTCAGAGAGCTGTTCCACAAAGTGTGATTGCCATCTGTATACACTAGATGTGATCTGTATATACTTGCACTTATGTCTCTTATTTATCTATCTACCTGCTTATCCTCACAAAACCAAATGAGCATAAATATGTTCCTTCTATATTAGAAAGCTGAGATGTAGTATATAAGAGAATCGAGGCTCTTTCCCCATATTATTTCAGACTTTATTATTGTGTGCAATGCCTTTGCTTAGAATGGGAAAATGTATATATGTCATGAGCTGAATCGTGTCCACCCCAAATTCATGTGTTGAAGCCCTAATGCTTAGTGCCTCAGAATGTGTCTGTATTTGAAGATAGAGTCTTTAAAGGATTACATGAAAATGAGGCTGATAGGATGAGCCTAATCCAATTTGACTAGTATCCTGATAAATAGAGGAAATTTGGACATTCACACAAAGAAGTTAGCCTTCTGCAGGCCAATGAGAGAGGCTTCAGGAGAAACCAAACTTGTTGACATTTTAATGTTTGACTTTTAGCCTCAAGAACTGGAGGAAAGTAAAATTCTGTTGTTCAGGTCACTCAGTCTCTTGTTTAATTGTTATTATTATTATTATGGCAGGACTAGTATACCAATATTGTATATAGAATTCATTTTGTTGTATTTAATACTCAATGGTATCTAACTTTTAAAGAATACTATGTGCCAGGAATTGTGCTAAGCAGGCTTCGTGTAAAAACTTATCAGTCCTATTTTATAGATGAGGAAAGTGAGGCTTCGAAAAGTGTGAGCATTGTCTGGAGTTTCACAGTAAGGAAGTAGGAGAGCCAGAACATGCATGGGGCAGATCGACTTCAGAGGTTGGCTTCTTACAATACCTAAGAGTTGGTGGATTTCAGGCAGCTGTGGATAATGATTGACACCATGGGTGCCTGCTCTGCCTACTCTGTTGATAAACTAGAGAGTATTTCCAGTTCATACCTACAGCACAGACAGAGCCCGGCCCATGGAAGCACTTCCCTATCTCAGGGAACAAAATACCTCTCTGCACATGTAGCTCTACGTGCCCAAAAGGAGCAGAAATGATGTTTTTACTTTTGTAGTAGATAGTTACAAACAGGTAACATCCATGCAGATAAACAGATGATACTGCACAACTGCAGTGTGAGGAGAAAGTAAGAGAAACCATGCTGCTGCATTAGGAACCAAACATAAATAATAGAAATAATTCCATTTTTACCAGTGGTCTATCATTTTCTCTAAACCATTTTCCCTATGTCTAAAGTAGATTAAACATTGTGCCTCTTTGAGTTTTATACCATCCGTGTTCACCTTTCTTATGCACTCTTGCCTTTTATAATTAATTTCAATTAAACATTAATTTTGTTTAATTAATACTGTGTAATTAAAATGCTTATAAGCTCTCAGAGGGCAAGAACCATGTCTTAATACACCTTAGACATTTTAAAATACACCAGGCCGTAACAGCAGAAAAATAATTAAGCATCCCTTTGTTCAGTCTCTACATACTCGCAACTGCTCTGCTACTGAACTATATATATATAAACTGAAATCAGAAAGCTGCTACTTATTTTATAATGCTTCTTGAAAAGAGTTCCCTCACTTTGGTAACACAATCCAGCACCTTAAAATTCTTTTTGTTTCAAGAATAAAAGTAAATCTCTCCTATTTCAATTTAGATCTTTTCTTTCTTGATAAATTTTCTGCTTCCACTGAAGACAATTATTCATGCAATCTCTCTTAGGGTACTTGCAAATTTAAGTGATTCCTCAGCTTTTTCACCCACTTTCTTTAATTTTTCCAGCTATTGTGATCTTTTATTTATTTATTTATTTACTTTTTCTTTTCATTTTGGCAGTACTCATGTTTGAACTCAGGGCCTCCTGCTTGCCAGGCAAGTGCTCTCCCACTTGAGCCACACCCCCAGCATTTTTTTGCTTTAGTTATTTTTCAGGTAGGGTCTCACATTGTTTTGATGAGACCAGCTTTGGACTTAGAGGACCTACCTCTGCCTCCCATGCAGATGGCATTACAGGTGCAAGCCTCCAAGCCTACCTTGTTCTTTGACATAGGGTCTTGCTAACTTTTGCCATGGCTGGCTTCAAAGTGCAATCTGCCTATCTTTACTTCCCAGGTAGCTGAAATTAAAGGTGTGAGCCAGTGTTTCCAGCCTTATGGTCTTGTTTTTAATTGCTTTCATACTTTGTGTAGATTTGGGCCTCATAACTATAAGCACAACATGATTATTTACTCAATCTAAATGTTTTCCTTCTCATTTTACTCATTGTGTGTGTTTCTTCAATTTTAATGGTTCCATTTTTCTTGTTATTTTTATTACCTTATATTAATTGTACAAAATCATTAGTTTCATTATGACATTTCCATACATATATTTAATGTATTTTGATAATATTCACTCTCCACTACCCACATTTATCCCTCCTCCCTGGTCCTGCTGACCCCCTTCCTCTTTCCAAATAGTTTCCCTACTACTTTCATGTCTTTTTTTTTTTAATTGTAGATTCCACATATTAGAGAAAACCTATATTTGTCTTTTTGATTCTGACTTATTTTGCTTAACATGATGATCTCTAGTTCCATTCATTTCCCTGTAAGTGACATGATATTTCATTCTTCTTTATGGCAGAATAACACCCTATTGTGTTGTGTATATATATGTATATGTACATATATATCATCACATTTTCTTTTTCTGTTCATTAGTTGATGGGCACCTAGGCTGATGCCACAATTGGCCATTGTGAATAGTGCCGTGATAAACAAGGGTGTGCAGGTGTCTCTAATGCATGACTTCTGATGCTCCTCCTCTCCCTTTTCAGAATATAGTCTGCCCTTTGCTACTCTGACTCTTCTCATCTGTGGAATCACATGGAGGAAGCTTTTAATTCGCTATCTTATCCTGAAACTCTAGTGGTGCCACTTCTAGTTGTTATGACTATGACTTTTGTATACAGATGTGACTAAAAAATACCAAGAAGTTTTTAACCCCCTTCAAGTTTTCCCCCATCATTTAGGAAACGCCAAAAACAGTTCTTCATCAAACCAACTAGAAACATCCTGATTGTTCATATGGAATTTTTTTCCAACTGAGTTTGTTCACAGCTTGTTGTTTACATAAAGTGAATCAAACCCATAGGAAAACCACCATATGAAATGGATGGTTAAAGCATAAATTAGAACATAGTGAAAAATTACAGCATTTGGACTTTGAAACTTAGGTCAGGGATCTATCTCTAAATTGCTGTGTGATTTAGGATAAAAAACTCACCTTTTCTTGAGCCCTGGCTCTTTATCTGTATTTATTCTGCCATCCTACTAGAGATCTGAAGCATTTTGTAAACTAGAAAACATGCTACACATTTAAGTCATTATAGTAATAATCAGTTTAAGAAAAGATTGTCATGGTGGTTCCTACTATACATTTTGGAAGAATGTGTTGAACCACAATGACTGCTAGCTTATAATGTGTTCATACATCCATTCCTTTAGTCCTTAGTGTCAGCGTAGAAGCCAATTATAGGTATAACCTGTAAAAGCTCAGGTCTTCTAAGATGGCTCCTGTGCCTCAGACTATGTTTAATCTCACAGTCTTTACAAAAAGGCGCAAGCAACTGTGAGCATTATTGCTAATATTCTATGTAAATGTTAAAATATCTACATTTTAAACTGTGCAGCCATGGTATCATTTTCACATTTGGTTTGAACTTTTTTTCCACCTGAATATTATATATATACTCTATAAATTAGGAGTTCAATAAGTTTTTCTAAAACTGGAGACAAGTGAACTTTGAAATGGGAAAGTTTCTGGCATACTACTTTCAGGTTTGTGGTAGTAATTAAGAATTTGCATCTTTTAAAGTAGTACTAAATGTTTAAAATACAAAAAGCCATGTTTCCTTTAAATATACTATTTAAATAAGTCCTTTTCAAGTTTGCTATTCTCACTATAAGAGTAATACAACACATTTCAGATAATTAGATAATGAAATTAAGGAAAGGGAATCAAAAAGGTCATCCATACTCTTCTAACCCTTACATAAATCACTGTTAGTAATTTGGTGCATTTATATTCAGTCTTTTCTCTGCTGTGTAGTTATATTTTTAGAATAGTTTTTTACTGCTTTTTGTAGCTATGCTTCCCTTTCAGAAATGAATCTCAGTTTTATGATGAAGTAAACTGATACAGATAATTTTGGTAGATTATAGCTTATCATAGCAAAGTAATACTTCAATAAACCTTGGCATCTTTACTTCCTTTAATTGTAGTCTGGTTATTGAAAACTCAATATTTAGAAGCATTTATGGCTTGAATAGTTGCAACATGATTTTATCTTTGAAAATATTTGAATATATAAACAGTTGCCAGCCATCTTTTAATGTGTTTTCCTGGATAGCTTTTAAAGTCAAATGAAAAATATCCGTGATCTATCCCATTATGGCATTAAAATAATATACAAATTGCTATCAAGATGTGAAACAACATGAAATCTCTATGAAATATAAGTAATATGGAGAAAAATCTAGAGGTATCGAATGGATAAGTAGTAGGAGAAAATTTATCAATAAATCTCACAAAATTTTTAAAGCCTCAATTTTCATTATGTTTGGGGGGCGCTGTTGAATCACTCTTGCCAATGAAGCAAGATTTTCATTTGGAAAAATTACTTGTATTAAACAGATGACTAGGCTGAAATTGCTGCTAAAACAATTTCATGCTTTTGTTTTTAATGTAGTCTGATTATAAAATGTCACATCAGATTGTATGTGAGTACACAACTGCATAATTTTAATTTTATTTCTGAGTTATCACATTTTAAGAAGTTGATTAAAATTGCCCCCAAATTTTTTGAGCTTTTTGTATATAACAAATTCAAAATGAGTTAAAACAAGATTGTAATTTTGTCTGTTAATACCTTTATTAAAGGAATGAACTGATTATTCTATAGTTAACGCATTTTGTCCTTTTTAAATTTATGAATGTGTAAAGAGACCACTGCCACAATTTAGTATTTGCTTTAATTTCTTATTCTGAGAAAATTCAAACATACAGAATCACTGCAAACATATTATAATGAATACTCATATACCTTCACTCAGATTCTATTATTGTTAACATTATATTATATTTACTTTATTCTTTTTCTTATTTCTTTTTTCTCTTTTGTGAGTTTTAGTGGCTGATTGTTATGCCTTACTCCTAAATAGTTAAGTTTATCTCTCCTAAGAAAAAGGAACTTCTCCTATATTAGCACAGTGTAATTATCAAACTCAGGGAATTTATCACTGATAAATGCTATTATCTCATATACTGCCCATATTCAAATTTCCCCAACTAGTCCAATAATATCTTTTATAATTTCCTAGAGTCTGGTCAAGGATCATACATCATATCTATGTGTTATATCTTCTTAATTGTCTCTAATCTAGAATAGCTCCTAGACCTTTAAAAAATGTCATGAACACTTTGAAGATACCAAGCCAATTATTTTGCAGAATGCTTTTCGACTTGGATTTGTCAGATTGTTACCTCATGGATAAATTTAGGGTAAATATTTTTGGCAGGGATGCTACAGAGGTGATGTTTGCTTCAGTGCATCAAACATGAGGCACATGGGTATCAGTTTGCTGACACTGGTGATATTAACTGTGGTTATTTGGTTTAGGAGGCTGTTTGTCTTCCTAATTAAAAAAGTGATGTATGCTTTGATATTGTGAAATAACTGTGCCCCAGCAACAGTTAATATACTTAAAGCATCTGTGGATGACAGTTTTGCTGGTATCAGTTATAACTAGCATTGTCACAAAATTTTGACTTTCTAATTTCATCTTTCCTTCATATTTGTCACCTGGCATTTTTCTGTAAAGTGGAGCTTTCCCTTACTTCCCCTCCCTTTTTTGATTGTTTTTTTTTAAATATCAGTATGGACCCACCAATTCTTCATTTACATTTAGTTCATTGCCATAACATATTGATAGCCACTCTGCACAGGCTTTTCAGTTGCTTACTGAAAATAACACATAAAGAAATTGAACAACACATGTTTGGTTTGTAATTTATGAGTTAGCTATGCCCATATTTATTTAGTACCCCTCATCCAGGAGCTGTTCTGTTTTTCTCCTAGAAGAAAACATTACACAGGTGGAGTGGAATATAAAGTAGTGAAACGTCTAACAAGATGCATTTATTCATTGCAGTTGTTATTGTTTTATAGTCCTGAATATTCTAAGCATTAAAATCTTCTTTTTTAACTTATTGGATGTAAGAAACCCTATAAAAGATTGCTGTTGAATTAGGATACTGTTATCCATCTTCGTTTTGAAAGTTACCCTATTGTTTAAAAAGTCATGAGTGTTTATTTTTCTGAATTATCAAGCATGAATGTATAAATACCTGCAGATGTGTTTCTGAAAAAAAAAAATTATGGTGTTTGCCTAGTGCAGTGTGGGTTGCCATAGTATTTGATCATCCAGATGGTGCTTTTTCAAATGATCTCTTTTGCAAGTTCTTCACCCTAGGCTTTTATTAAAGGTGTTTCATGAGTTCTGCAAATGTCTCCCTTTTCTAGTTCTGTTGGAAAAGAGAGCTCTACTTATTTAAGAAGTTACAACAGTAACGTATATGTTGAAAAACCTCCAAATCAGTATACCTGATACTGATATCAGTAATACCTGATAAATTCATGTATGTGTACAGCTCAGAATGTGGCTTCTCTTTGCCACTTTAATGGTAAAGTATCACAACATTGCATTTTAATACTCTTAACATTTGCAGATTCTTATTTTTGAAGATCTGTTTTTTCTTCATATAATACAGCTAAAGCAAACTGCATAAGTCATCTGGATGCTTTGTTTCATAGGATTTGAAACTCTTGCCTGGTGTTAGGTGTTTCTGTTTGCCCAAATTGTCTCATTGTTCTTGACTGGCATATAAAATCAGTTCCTTCTTATGAACACTAATATGCTTGAAAAATGGACAGTCCTGGAGAAGAAAACCTTTTAAACCAATGATCTTAGAGAAAATATCCTCCTCCCCCTCTCCTTTGGTACTGGAGATTGAACCCAGGGCTTTGTGCTTACTTGGGAAGTACTGTTCCATGAACTACACCCCTAGTCTAATAGATTAATTTTTTGTTTTAGACAAAGTCTCATCAGGTTAAATAGTGATCCTCCTGCCTTTGGCTTCCCACATACCCAGAAAGAAAGACTTTTTTTCTATTGTGGTACTGCAGATCAACCCAGGGCCTTATGTATGTTAGGCATGTGCTGTACTACTGAGCTACATCCCAACTGTGGCTTTCTTATGCAAGGAGAAAAGCTTAGATAAAATGGTATATTGGATAACTAATAGGTAGAAATAGACTGAACTAAAATTTAGATGTGTTAAAACACATATTTACAGAATAGACTTAAATTTTGAGAAATAAAATGAATGCTATTGAAAGTAGAGGCCTAAAAATGATCACAGAGATTTTAGATGTATATAAATTTACCCAGTTTCAAAAGTATGAATCTTTTATACTGCTGTTTAATGGCTATATAAGTCCCGCTCTGTGTCTTCAGTATTTATGTTATTTATTTACAAATATTTATTGAGCACTTACTGAGCTCAATAAATACTTTTCTAGAGTCTGGGTGGGGCAGGAAACAAAAGGGGAAGAATGTTCCCTGGAACTTAAAGTTTCCATGGGCTAGAGTTAGAACAAATTGTCGATTTTTTTGATAGGTTTCTGGTCTTTCACTCTGGAGGATATAGAGGTCACATTTTCTAGTTTTCAATATATCTTTATAAATTGAGCATTCTATTTCATAAAAATTCAGTTGTATTAACCTCTCCTAAAGTATTTTCTTTCTCTGCTAAGGATTATGTGGCATTAAGTGACCACTGCATAAAATTTGACCACAGTGAAATCTTAGTAAGCCAAGGATAAGTATTGTGATACTGGTAAAACAACCAGAGCAGAAACCACTGTATAAGGGTGGAGCAAGTATCTACTGTGATGATGAGAAAAGGCCTGGATATCTGTGTTATGACTAAAATAGGAGGAGATGAGAAGGAAGGAGGGGGAGACACCAGCCAGAACTAAGGAGGAGTCAGGAACTTAAATTTTTACACATTGTGTTATTCGTTTGATGACAAGAGAGAAAGGTATGTTCAGGCTGGTAACCAACTTCAGAAGCCTGGCTTTATTGGACAGAAGCTAAAAAGAAAAAAGAGAGTAAGAAGGGAGAGAAGAGTAGAGATGATCAGTGATAGTATTAACATCAATGGCTTGCAGATATTAAAACCATTAGTAGCAGATGCAAACTGGAGATGATGGTAATAATTTTCTGATGATGTTTAGAAATAGTGACTGAGATAGTTTGGAAGAGAAATGTCACAAAGATATATATAGAAGTGCTTTGTACATCAGCAGGTCAAGGAGCAAAGAGGTTTATAAGGCAGAGTTACAAGGCATTGCCTCTATGGGAGTTAACAGCAGATAGGAATGTCCCCAGTTCGAGAAGCCTTCTCCCCCTCCTCTTCTCAACCTTGATTCTGAGGACAGACTATACCTGGAACAAGTGCCCTCCCTTGTCCCTGAGGGAATTGCTCCTCTATTTTGTGTACTTAATGCTCATATAAACAGAAAATATACTGGTATCCTATTAATTTCTAAGGATAAATTGTGAATGTAGAATCTATAACACACATTGGTCAATAATTTGGCCCTAGTAACTACCCATCTGCATGTGAGTATCTCAGTCACATCTTCAGCATATTGTAATATGTTTGGATTACTGGCAAGTATAGACTGTACATTATAGACAGACAGAGACATGTTTCAACCTAACACCTTGAAATAGATGTGTTCGAACGGAAACTTTCATCTTCTTAGAATATTTTTTTCCTAAAATGTCTCATTCCCTACTGATTCTAGGTAGGGAGGTGTTTTGCTTTATTGATCTGCTTTCTGGCTGGTTGGGATTTAAAAGCCCCATATAAGTGTACTAGTTTTCTTTGCAAATAATGACCAAGACAGATTACATAATTATACATATAAAATTCCCTCATGTTGCTAAAACTAATAAAGCATCCAGATGAGTATGTAAATCATCTTCATGAGTAAGCCATTTATTTGTATTAAAATATTAAGATCCATATTGAAATCTCATCAAATATATTTGTTTATTGTTCACTAGCTTGAATCAAGAAATATATTCTGGCCTTTGATTTCTTATTGTTGTAGATATATGGAATTGCTAATATTTGTTGAAATATAACCCAGTCCTTTTAACTTTAGTTCTTTAGGAGGACATTCCTTTGTTCACAGAAACATTTCTGAAACCCATATAAAAACAATAATGTAAATATAAGCCTCTACAATTAAATGAGCATAATGAAATGCATTTGTGTTTTAAGAAATTAAAGAGGAGGTGGTCACATATCCAAACCAACTTAAACATATCTTTCCTTCCTAACATCTCTGAATTATGTATAGGACTTGGTAAATTAGAAACATGATGCTGTGGAGTATGGCCCATGAGTTTGGGGAGTAGCCAGGGGCATTGGGCATGGATGATAAAGTGGGGCTTCAGTGGAATCTATCTTAACTATCTAGGTATTGATTACTGTGGAAATATCATCAATGGAGACCTTGGAAATGTTAGGTGGACCTTGACTACAATTAGAATACCTATTTTTATAGGGTTGGCTAAATCACAATCAGATGATCTTAGATATGATGAGCAGTGGTGTTTAACAATGCAGTCTCTGGGGCTGATGAAGTGATTCAAGTAGTAGAGTGCCTGCCTAGCAAGCATGAGGCCTTGAGTTCAAACCTCAGTATTGCCTCCCCCAAAAAGGAATGCAACTTCTGGAGTTTAAATGGGTTTGAATCCTGGTAGACTATGTAGTCCTGGTTTTAATAGTATCTACTTATAAGGTAAATTGTAAGAATTAAGTGCCAGTCACTGCTACTGTTTTTAGTACAGGAAGGAAAAATTTGATTTTGGACACAAAAACTGGGTTTGTTTGTAGAAGTAGTCAAAAATAAATGGAAACGCCTGTTATGCTGTTGGGGAAACGGAATAGAAATTAGGTAAAAGGGGAGAGCAAGAGTTATTTTGTTGGTCTTTGTCTTAGTCTTTTTGTGCTTCTATAATACAATATCTGAGACTGGGTAATTTATAAAGAACAGAAATATATTTTCTTACAGTTCTGGAGCCTAGAAAGTTCAAGATTAAGGCACTAGCATCGATGGGTGCCATCTTGCTGTGTCCTCCAGAGGGGAGTAATGCAATGTCCTAACAAGGTGGAAGGCAGAAGGGCAAAGAAGTGAAAGGATGCCGAACTTGCCCTTTTGCAACAGCATTAGTGCCACCCATGAGGGCACAGCCCATGTGGCCCTAAGGTTCCACCTTCTAACATGATCACAGTGACCACCAAATTTCAACATGGATTCTGGAGGAGACAGTCAAATGATAGCATTCGTCATATAGGATCCATAATCTGAACCTTGGAGAATTGTGGGCTCCCTAAGGGCAAGAGAAACAGAAAAGAGTTAAAGGCTAAATACTGTGCTTCTGTTTAGAGAGCAAAAGGATGAACTGAATCTAATGTAAAAAAATAGAGCAGCTGAGGAGAATGTGCTTGAGGACTACAGGGAACAAGTGGGTGAGCAGAGTCAAGTGAAGGCTTTCACAAGGTCAAAGAAACCTGTGGATGTTTGAACATAGAGTTGAGGAAACCAAGGGAGCTGATCAAAGATAATATTGTACCTATAGGTCCTTTTCCACAGAAATGTATTAAAAGTCCCTTGTTGCCACCCGTGAAACTTCACACTATTATGCAGTATAAAAGTTATTTAGTGTGGTAGTAATCAAGCATTTGGCAGCTGAAATGAACTAAATGGCCCTTTGATAACCTGTGAAGAAGTTGCTCACCTACTATAAGTGCCCACCTGATGACCAGGGAGTAATTAAGGTACTGCGGCAACAGGGGCTACAGGTAATTAGAACTTGAAATTAGTCATGTCTGTTGTGAATAGTTGTGATTGCAAGCAGATTTTGTGAAAGCATCAAAACTGAGAGCAAATATAATTGATGAGCTCCGACAATGTTATTTGCATTGTTATTTAAGAGAGGAAATAAATACTTATAGACGATAAGTGAGAGAGCCCCAAACTGAAACACCTTTCCTTGGGTTTTACTTTCCTGCTATTGACACTAATCCTTTCACTTTACTCCAGTAATAGCTACATCGTTCTGTGGACTAGATTTCTTGTAGTATTCAGAAGAATTCAAAAGGTAAAGGAAAACATGGGTCAGTACTGTTTGTGTTATTGCTAGTAAATTTTCTTTTAATATTGCCCATGCCAAATTTTAGATGTAATAATTGAAGGTAGTATGCAAGCAGTATCTTCTGTAATAAAATAATTTTTAATTATGAACCATGATGTAAGCCTTATTGCTTACTTTGATTTATATGCAAATATTTCTTTTTCATGTAGTTTATATTGCTCCAGCTGCTATCTTAGTTTTTGTGCTCTAGATGGTCTCCAATATTTTTTCATGATTACCTCAACAGAATAGGCAAGCAAGAAAAATTATGGCTACTTCCTGTCTCATTTTGAGTATTTGTTTCAGTAGCAGTAACAATTTTTTTAGGCAACCACTGTTGTTGTCATGAATTTACAGTAAACCTATGGAATTTACATATATAAAACATAGATGTCATGCTGGTGAATTCAACTTACAAGCCATGGAATAGAATTCTTGCAGCGAGGCTATTAGTTTCAGGTAATTTAAATCTCAGTGGGAACCAAGAAATGGATTTCGAACGAATATATTTTTGAAGTCCTCAAATATAGGGGATTGTAATATTCTGTGTAAAGAAAAAAACAGTGATTTTTTTTAAAGGTAAAGAGGTTTAAATTTAATGAAGTGATTAAAAGTAATTTCAAGATTTCCCCTCTCTAGACATTTTTTTTTGTTGACTTAAAGGAAATTGACTGAAAAATTAGGCTCTTTTCAACATAATTTCAAATAGACTGAAACACATCTTTTAATGTTGGAACTTTTTCCTAATAGAAGAAATACAAAATTACATGTTTTTGAGCATTTATACAAGGCCTAATGTCATTTATTCACCAATCCTGTGGTTGATTAGGATGATAGGTATTACTTTCAAAGGATATTTTAGACTAGCTTTTATTTCAGGTAAATTTATATTTTTATAAAACATGTTTCTAATTTTAGACTGAGAGAAGAAATAGCTATTTTAAACTATAGGTAGTAGTAATAATTTTTTTTTGTGGTACTGGGGCTTGAACTCAGGGCCTACACCTTGAGCTATTCTGCCAGCCCTTTTTTGTGAAGGGTTTTTTCTAGATAGGGTATTGTGAACTATTTGCCTGGGCTGCTTTGAGCCTCGATTCTCCTATCTCTGCCTCCTGAGTAGCTAGGATTACAAGTGTGAGCCCCTGGTGCCCTGCAAGAGTAATAATCTTATAGCTAATTTTAAGATTGTGCCACTCAGGTGTTGAAATTGTTAGCTCCTTCTCACATACTTATTTTCTAACAGTAGTAACATCAAATGGGAGAGATAATCAGTTACATGTTCCTGGTCTGCATTGTCATATCACCTCATGTAAGTTTCTCACACCTGTAATCTGGAATTATAATGATTTATTCTTTATCTTTTTCTGGAGACTATATATCCTTGAAGGTTAAGCTTGTGTCAATATTTGTATTCCAAACAAATTTTGTACATTGTTTATACTTGATAGCTGATAAATTCTAGGAAGGCTCCGATAATACACATTTCAAGAGTCTAGTAGAACTCAAGGCCTACCACCCTCCCCTCTCAAAATGTCTTGAAGAAAGATAACACTCCTAGTATTATCCAAGGAAGCATGTAAATTATGCATGTCAAATTATAGGTCAGAGAAAATGGTAATGTCCATGATGTAATAGTTAACATCTTTTTGTTTGCAATATTTCAGGCAATGTCACTTCCAAGGCAACTGTTTGTTTACTATGACAAGTCCTAGTAGTACTGTAATCCCTTTCATAAAAGAACTGTGTTTCCATTTTTATATTCTTGTTAAGCCATTGCTAACATTACCAGGAACAGAGTATATGTCCGTTAAAATTTTGAATGAATGATCACTGTGTGTTTGTTGTCATATACCCTCCCCATTCTTCCATTAGATAATATGCAGCATTCCTCTCTTCCATATTCAACACAATGCCACAGGTATAGTTGGCATATGGGTTGAAGGTTACCATGACCATCCCTACTTTTGGGGGTTTATTAAAAGGACTTGCAGAACTTAGAAATAATTTTCTTAACAGCTAAAGTTTATTACAGTGATGTAGTAGGGGTACACAGCTGGATCATAAGGGAGAAAAGATATAGGCAGAATTTGAGTTTGGAGGAATCCTTGGGTAGGCTGACTTGCTATCTCCCTCCTAAGGGAAAGCTGTCTTTGCCCAGCAGTGAGTAGTCAGTAACACATATATGATATTCCTGTTAGGGAAGGCCATTAGAGATTAAGGCCCGAGGTTTTTATTGAGGACTGGTCATGCAGGCACTCTGGTTAGCATGCACAAAATTCCAGACTCCTCCATGTAAAGCAGGCCTTCATTATAAATCACATTGTTCATATAAACAGACATAGCAAACTCCCTTTAACAGTAAGGGAACAATGGGAACACTCCCCAAATCCAAGTTCCTAGACAGTAGCCTTGAACAGAGTAAAAAAGTCTTAGGCTTGCTATGTTAATTTTTCTGCCTAGCATGGCTGTGTATGAATACTGTTTTTGGTAAGAGAAGGAAACTGTGTGGTATTTCTTTTAGTACTTCAAACTAGTCATATATTTAATTCTTTGGACAGGAAGATGAACATTTTGTTTTGTTTTTCTAGTGCTAGGGATTGAACTCAGGGCCTCCTGCTTGCTAGGCAAGCTCTCTACACTTGAACCATATCTCCAGCCCTTTTTGCTTTAGTTTATTTTTCAAATAGGGTCTTATGCTTTGCCTGGGTCAGCCTAGGACTGAGATCGTCCTATCTCCACCTCCCGAGTAGCTGGAATTATAGGTATGTGGGTGTGTGTCTTGTCTCCCTGTACCCTCCCCCCACAACCCTAATGTTTTTGTTGTTTATTAGCGGTGCCTCTAATATTTTGTTTATGATTTTCATTGTTAATTAATTCCTTCCTTGAGCATTACGAATATACCAAATGTACCTGACTTCCCACCTCCCCCCAGCCAGAGCATGAATGTACTTACACCTCATGTCCTCTTGCGAATACTGTCAGCTATAGGCATACTCTTTGTTTATTCCTCACCACAATGTTTTTATAGAGTCATATAATATTATATTGGATTTTATTCAGACTTTAATTTTATTTTGGTTGGTAGGTTGGAATATTCATATGGAAGGAGCTAAGAAAACATTAAAGCCCAGGAAAATTGAGGTTTCCAGAAAATTTGGGCATATCATTGTAGTTTCACATGTCCTAAAATGTTCAAAGCTTAATTTCTGAGCTATTTAGATGAATCCCTGATAGAAGGCATCTCCATGGTGATTGATAGAAAATCACCTTTGATTACTGCTTTATGTGGTTTTCTGTGATAACATGTTTTTTGATTTTAAAGGTTTCTATCAATTGGACTTTACCTTCCTGCTTTTGGGAATACAATTATGGCTGTTTTGTATTCACCAGAGGTTCCCTTCTGGCTGATTTCAACTATTTTCAGTATTGCCTGCGTTTTTGCAAATTAAGAGGGAAAAAAGACACTTAGGTGTCTTAGAGAATTGTGGGTGTCAACTCAGCCTCTCACCCAGTTAATCCTATGTTTTGAAAAGAAAAAAAAATGAAAGGTGTTATTGACAGTGAGATGTGACAGCTAACAGCAAAAGGAAGAACTATAAAAATATAGTAGTCTTCAGTTATTTCACAGAAACAAAAACAGCTTCATGTTCTTCAGAGGTTTCTGAGGGCATCGCTATATTATTGCACAGAATAGAATTGATCTTGATGAGGCATCTTCAAGGGGAGATTCAATATGCTCTTCATCAGTACACTCTGTGTGTAATATATTTTCTAAAAGTTTCCATCAGGCGTGGTTAGCTCCCTTCCTTGTAGTTGTTATATTTAAAGAGATATCTTTTAAGTACATAGCACACATTCATGGATCACTGATTATGCTGGATGAAGTACTGATTGTATTTGACTCTCTTTATGAAAGCTCATGGAAAAAATATATCTATAACTTATTTAGCACATAATATAATTAAAAATGTTAATGAATACAACTAAAGAGTAACTATACCAAACCAACAAGGGAAGATTCCAGAAATAATTTGTAACATTTGGAATACAGGTTTCATGTCCTCACATGGCCTCACATGAATATTTATGAGATTTATTTCCAAGGAAAATAATTGGTCACCAATAAAATATATTGTTTAGAAAAAGTCCCCTGTTCTGGACAAGGCAAAGAAGTCTTAAAACTTTGTGGGGAAGAAAAGGCAATTAAGCATACAAATTAGATAAAAGATACTTGAACCTTGTTGCTATCCAGGGGAGGGGGAAAAACCCCAGTTTTCAGAATTTTGGAATTCATTTATAAGCAATCTGGCAGTTCTATTTAACATTCCTCTTTCATTGTATAAGGTCTATCACTGTCCCAGCCTGTCTGTTAGGCAACTCTCCAGTAACATTTACTGACTACTTACTATGTGTGCCAGGCACTGTGATAGATGTTTTTCATATATGACCTCATATTAATCCCCACTGTAATCTTACAAGGTTGTCAGTATTATCTCCAGTTTGGGAGGTTGAAATTCAGAGAAGCTAACTTGCCCAGGGTCAGCTGAGCCTGACACCCAATTCTCACTTTTCAACCACTGTGCCCTGCTGCTAGCATACTCTGGGGACCATGATATGATACTCAGTAGGCTTGCTTCAATTGCTACAGGGATACTGGGACAATTGTAAATGTATGAATGTGTAATATGCAAAAACTCCATAAGCCACGATTTTCTAGTAGGAGAATCTCCCTATCATAAGTGAAATGCATACCTGTTATCCCTTACTTTTAAGTACAGAACTGTGAAGCAATGCTTTATTTCATGATATTTACTAGTCTCCAGGGAGTTTGTAAAGTTACCCTTCCTGATTTGTTTAGATACATTTTTTGCAAGAAGTTCTTCATTGCTCATTTACTGATAATGAGGATACTCAGAACCTATAATGCTGGAATTCTCCTTTTTTGCTTTTGGTCTCCAACTTACTTACAAACAAACATTAGAATGCAGCCCATTTGTAAATCAAGTCTGCTTGAATAACACATAGGTTTGTGGATATTTTTTCTTTCAGATTACATTGAATATTCTTGTTAATTTGAATCTTATGATATACATGAGATTGTGTATGTTGCAGTTAGTTTAACACCTCAGTTGCTATAAAAGCATAATTTCAATGGTGTGTAAATTTAATGTAACTTTGGAGACTTAGAGTTGGTTTGTTCATTTCAATGTTAATTTATTTAAGCTTTAGATATTTTAAAATAGGTTTGTTTTTGTGTAGGACTGATAATGTTTTTTTTTTATTTTAGTTTCATTACATTTTGAAATGAAAGTTACTTTACAATAGGCTCCAAGGAGGTATTAGTTAAATTATTAGCAATGAGTTTGGATGCTTAGAAAAAAATATCCTTGTCAACGAATAAACACAATGGAACAGCAATAGCATCCCTTTATAATGATGCTGTTACAGGACCCCCTACCTGTTAGGAAGACTAATTTTGTCATATCATTATTTTATTATAAAGGATGATAGTTTCAGGAGCAATAGCATTTTGCTTAAGATACTGAAAGTGCTGTTTTATTTTGGATTTTAGGTTGTACTGTACTACAACTTCTATTAAAGGAATGCACATTTGGAAACCTAGTTCTAGAATCTTAGAACCATTGAGGGGTTGAAAGAGGTCACTCTAGCTTTACTGTATCCATTTTGATTTTGTTCCCTGTTGTGCACATTATTACAGATTGCTATGTTACACTTTTGTATATCTGTTTCCCCACTTAAAAAGTGATAACCATATACATAGTATAATCATTTTGTAGAAAAACTAGAGGAGAATAGACCTCCCACCATTTAAAAGAGCTTTAATCTCACCATCCTGAGGAAAGCAGTGTTAAGATTTGTGTGTTTATGGTACTTTTCATTGTTACTAAGATATTCCATGATAAGATACATAAAGCTACATACTTTTTAATTGTTGCATACTATTCATTGATGTAGGAGATTTGGTGGATACTGCATCTTCCAATAAACAGCAGACCATTTGAGATGGTGGGAGAGCCTAGTGGGATTACCTTAGGGAAATAAACTGGAAGGGGAGAGCCTGAGAGTTAGAGAACAAGTAGGTCTAAAGAACAAAGGAATAAGACATGGGTCAGATGCAGTGACCTTTAACAGAATAGCCCTGCCCTACAGCGAAGGGAGGCTTAATGAATGAGAGTCCCACCAATTGAGAAGGTGAGATCTTGGAGGAGCGGATTAAGAAGTATTATTCCCAGCACTTGGGAGACTGAAGCAGGAGGATCAAGAGTTCAAGGCCAGTCTGGACTTTATAGCAAGAACTCTGTCTCTGTGCCCTTCCCACCCCCCAAAGGAGTCATCTTACCAATACTGTTCCCTCCCAGAGAACAGAAGTAGAGTCCTCTCTGTCCTTGGAAACATATCTCATGCATGTCACTGTTGAAAGACATTTGGATTAAAAATTTTGCCTTTATAATTCTAAAGTGAATATGTGTATTTATGCAACCTTCCTTGGTATGCGTTTAATTTTTTCCCTTATATGCAGAAGTAGAAATTCTGGGTCAAATGTTCCCCTGTTTGAAGACTTCAGATAACTACTATCAAATTGCCAACCCTTACTCATATCTTTTATGTCCCCTTTTTGTTAGGGAAGTATAAAAAAAACCTAGTGTTGGGGTACTTGCTGTGCATCAGGTATTTGCCTTTATTTCATTTAACCCTCACAGTTCTTTGAAGTAGATGGTATTCTTGCTCTTTTTGAAATGAGGAAACTAAAGCTTAGAGAGATAAAGTAACTTGCTTAAACTCACAGAATTTGTGGAATGGAATCAGGAGTGGAATCCAAGCCTGATACAGGTCCTTGGTCTTTCCACTGCATCAGGATATGTCTCTTACTCTTTTGTCATATTCCTCCAATCATCAAACTGTGTTTTGATAAAGAATGAGTTATTAAGACTAAGAACAAAATAGCAATTGAAATTAATGCCCCAGAATTTAATTTTTCTCTGTCTCCATCCTGTCCCTAGCATACCCATTTCATATCTTACTGAAAATATTTCTGTTTTGTGACCAGAAACTTCATTCTTCTCTTTACTAGCCATCATGCATAACCTATTCTTTCTTAGAAAGGTAAATATGTCAGTAAGTGGAAAATTCAGAGTAAAAACCCCATCTCCTCCCCCAACTAGGGGATGGATTATAGTTTGAAGTTAAAAAAAAAAATGACGCTGTGGAAGGGTCATTTTGTGCATTTGACTCATTTCACAAAAGAGTTGTTGAACCTTCATGTGCAAAACACTGGTACAGCCACTATAAAACTGGTCTGATAGAAATGGAATCTGTTTCCATGCTTATAATATTGTTTGGAGAAAAAATATACATGTATTTGTACACACACGCACACATACACACGCACACACATATATATTTTATATCCATGTGCCCTTGTGTATAAATGGTATTGTCTTAGATGGGGTTGCTATAAGAAAACACAGTAATAGCCTGGGTAGGTTAAACAACTAGCATTTATTTCCATAGTTACAGAATTTGGGAAGTCCAAGGCTAAATTGCTGGCATATTAGGCTTAGTGAGGGGTTTCTTCTTGGGTTGTAGACTGTCCCCTTCTCACTGCGTCCTCACATAGCAGGGACAGGAAGCTCTGATATCTCTTCCTCTTCTATAAGAAGGGCACTAAATTTCATCATAAAGTCTCTAACCTTATGACCTCATCTAAACCTAATTCCCACAGGCCTCATCTTCTAATATAATCACATTGGGGTTTGGGCTTCAACATGAATTTTGGGAGGACACATTCAGTCCGTAATAGATGTTTTTATAACGTAAATAATGTAAGAAAATATGTTAAAAATAGTATAGTACACAGTAAAAAAAAAGTAGAGGAAAACTGTTGATGTAAGACAACTGGCAAGTTAGAAAAACATAGATAGTATGTTGTACATAGATCTATCTGTCTTATCTGTTCAGGCTGGTATAATAAAGTACCACACATAGGGTAATTTACAAACAATAGAAATTTATTGGTAACATTTCTAGAAGCTGGGTAGTCCACGATCAAAGCATCAGCAGATGTTGTCTGGTCAGGATCACTTTTTGCTTCATATGTGGTTATTTATTGATGTATCCTCTCATGGCCAAAGGGGTAAATAAACTCCCTTGTGTCTCTGTTATAAGGGCACTAATCCTATTCATGAAGGATCCACCCCAGTAACTTAATTACTTCCCCAAAAGCTCCCTCCTTATAATCCTTTCACATTGGGAATAAGGTTTTGACATGAATTTGGAGGGGGCGGGAGAGGATGTACATAATCATTCAGACTATAGCTACATCTTTAGTACGGAGCTTGATGCCTGACACAAAATAGGCAATCAGTAAAAGTGTGCTGAATGGATGAATGAAAACCCATGGAAATAGGCTTTTTGAATTGGCTGAGACCTTAGAAGTCAGGTAGTCCAGCTACCCATTTTAAGTCCACTAGGAACATTAAAATAACAAAATGCCATTTTATAGTTATTAAATTACAAAAGGCAAAAGTCTGAAAATACCAACTCTAATTTTCTGTTCATGGGAATATAAATAGATATAATCACATTGGGGAACAAGTTGGCACCATTGGTTCAAGTTGAAGATGACTAATATCCTCTGGTAAAACAAATCTTTATATAATCTAGAGAGCCTCTCACCTATGTGATTGTATTAGTTTTCTGTGGCTGCCATAACAAATTACCACATATTTCATGACTTAAAATAACAGAAATTTGTTATCTCACAGCTCTGAAAGTCAGAAGTCTAGAACTGAGGTTTGGCAGGGCTATACTACCTATAATAGTTATAAGAAAGAATCCTTCCTTACCTCTTTGGTTCTGGTGACTTCAGACATTCCTTGATTTGTAGATGTGTAATTTCACTGTCTCCTTCAAACTTCATATGTTCTTCTGTTTTTCCTGCTGTGACTGTCTTCTTTGTGTCTATTTTTCTTCTGTGTCTGGATTTAGGGCCCACTGAGATAATCTAAGATTGGTATAAGATTGGTCTCATTTTGAGATCCTTAATTATATTTACAAAACCCCTTTTTCTTTTTCTTTTTTTTTTCAAGCAGAGAGTGACTTTTTATTGATTTTTATTTTATTCGTATGTACATACAATGTTTGGGTCATTTCTCCCCCCTTCCCCTCCACCCCCTCCCTTAACCACTCTATCCCCTCCCTTTCCCCTACAACCCCTCGCTTCCAGGCAGAAACTATTTTGCCCTTATCTCTAATTTTGTTGAAGAGAGAGTATAAGCAGTGATAGGAAGGAACAAGGCAAAAACCCTTTTTCTGAATAAGTTCTGGGGGTGGTCTTATCTTTTTGGTGGCCACTATTCCATCCAATACTTCAACAAATGTTTAGAGCAGCCCTTGTAGTGAGCCTAATCCTGACCTCCATGAATTTTTGATCTCATGTAGCAGTTCCTGGTAGGTGGTAGTTTATTTCATTACCACCTCAACAATTGAAAATTTGTGGGAGGAGTAATTCTAGCTTTATTTTGTTACTTTTATATTTATTGAGGCTAGTTTCATGATATGGCTTAAGCTCATTTTGTTCCAGGTATATTTGAAAAAACAAAAAACAAAAAAAGGTATAGTCTGTGATTGGTTTAGGCACTCTTTATACATCATTTAGATGAAATCAGTTGGTAGTGTTCTGTTTTCTTTTTACTTTATCAGTTACTGAAAAAGGCATGGTAAAATCACAAACCATAGTTATAGATTTGTCCATTTCTCCTTTTGTCTTAGTTTTTACTTCATATTTTAAAAATACTGTTTTTAGTTATATACATATTTAAGATTATGTATTACTTATTAATTGACATTTATGTCATTACAGAATTCCTCCTTTATCTTTGGGAGTATTCCTTGTCCTAAAATCTACATTGTATATTTATTTAGCTACTTTGTCTTTTTTGTGATCACTATTTGTGTGATATATCATTTTCTATCCTTTTACATTTAAATCTTCTATATCTTTATATATAAAGTAAATCTAGTAGACAACACATATTTGGATGTTTTTAAAATGCTTTATGAAAGTCTTTGCCTTTTAATTAGTGTGGTTAATTCCTTTACATTTAATTCAGTTATTAATATGCTATGTTTAGAACTACTTTTTAGTTATTTCTATCTACTTCAATTGCCCTTTGTTCCTTTTAACTTTTTCTACCATCCTTTGAATTGTGTATTTTTTTAGCTATCCCAGTTTAAGCTCATCTATTGGTTTACTAGATATGTTCCTTTGTTACAGTTTTTAGGGGATACAATAGGGTTTGTAATATGCATCTTTAATTATGATAGGCTATCTTTAAGTGATGTTATATATCTTATTGTATGAATACCTTACAATAGCATATTTATATTTCCCCTCTTGTGTTATTATATATTTTACTTCTACATATGACTATACATTATATTATTATCTTCTTTAATCACTTATATTTTAAGGAAAACAAACTATTTTCCCATTCCTTTTCACGTACAAATCCAGAACCCTTTAATCCTTTATGGAAATATTGAGTTTGTGTCTGTTGTCAATTTACTTCAGCCTGAAGAATTTCTTTTAAACATTTCTCATAGTACCAATATTTTTGCATTGAAATTTTTCATTGAGTATTTTTTATTAGTCTACACATGTATTTATTTCATCCTTACTTTTAAAAGGTACAGAAATCTGAGATGACAGTTTTTTTTTTCTTTCTGCAATTTATATTCTTTCATCACCTTAAAGATGTCATCCATTGTCTTCTTCCTGGCTTGCACTGGTTTTGATGAAAAGTTAGAAATCATTTTCTTTTTCTTCTTTTTTTCAGTCCTGGGTTTCAAACTCAGGGCTTTGTGTATGCTAGGCAATTGGTCTACCACTGAGCTATATTCCCTGTCCAGAAATCATTTATAAAATTTGTTCCCATCTGTGTAACATGTCTGTTTTTTTTAGCTACTATTAATACCTTTTCTTTATTATTGATTTTGGAAAAAGTGGTTATGATGTACCTTAGAGATGTTTAAATTTGTTTTAATGTTTATCTCATTTGGGAGTCACTGAGTTCTTATATTCGAAGATTGATAATTTTCATCAAATCTGGAAAATCATGGGCCATTTGTAAACTAATTTTTTATTTATCCTTTCATTGTTTTGGAAATTTTTTCTATAGAAGACCACTTTGTGTTGTTTCTTATGTCATTGAGGATCAGATAAGTTTTTCAGCCTTTTTTTCCTCTTTGTGCTTCAGATTGCTAGTTCCTATTGCTACTACTTTGATTTCCCTGCATCTTTTCTATTGTAGTATCTAATCTGTTAAATTCATAGAGTGAAATTTTATTTTAGATATGGTAATTCATTTCCAACTCACTTCCACTTGCTACTTTTTTATAGTTTCATTTCTCTTCTCATTATGTTCATGTTTTTCCTTAAATCTTAAATATGCTGTATCTGTTTTTAAAGTTCTTGCCTGCTACTTATTATTCTGTTCCTTTGATAATCTACTAGTTTTTGAGTAGCTGCTAGATATTAGAATGTGACATTATCGAATGTTGGAATGTGATTGTCTTAAACAGTGTTAGGCTTTGTTCTAGCAGGTAGTTTGTTCATTTATTTATTTTTGCAGGACTGAGGATTAAATCCAGGGCTTTATGAATGTTGGGAAAATGCTCTGTCACAGAGCTTACCCCCCTAACTTCCAGTAGTTAGTTTATACACACATCCGCTTAATTATTTTAAGACTTGTTTATAAGATTTGTTTGCATGAATCTAAAGTAGAATTTGCTCTAGGGCTAATTTAGTCTTTCTCCCAAAGCATGATATTTTTCTGATTTCTGAATGCTTAGTGAAGTCTTTCTTCTCTTAGTGATTAGAACTTGTATGTCTCTCAGCCCTGTGTGATCTCCAGTGGGTGTTAGGTTTATTCACTGGTAGTTGTTCTTTTTTTGACAGTTGTTCTTTGCCCATTCTAATGAGGTCTCCTCTATGCTTGTGCAGAATGCTGTTCAGCCAGAGACTAAAGTAGGCTTCCCTGCAGATATCTAGAGCTGTATTTCTGTGGGGATTATTCTTCCCTGGTACCATGCTCCATAAATCCAAGCTGCTTCAGCCTCCCTGATCTCCCATTTCTTTTTTTCCAGCTCTGCAATACTGCAGTACTCTGCACGGGTTGTCCCCTCCCTACACTGAAATATGAAAAGTACTTCCACACACAAAGTCTGGATGGCTATAGGGCTCACTTAATTTGTTTCCTTTCTCTCAGGGATCACAGCCCTCTGTAGCTTGTTGTCCAATGTCTAAAAACAGTTGTTTCGTATATTTTGTCTGATTTTCTAGTTGTTTACAGGTAGAGGACTAGTCTTGTAGCAGTAACTTCTTTATGGCCACAAGCAGAAGTCCCTAATGTAGCTTTTATAGATGGATGAGGTATGTTTGGTTCCTTTCTTTAGTTAACAGATTCTTGAATTTGTGTTCATTTTTTTTCTTGTGTGTTGCATTTTAGAGGTGACCTTTTTAAATTCAAAGATGAAAATTACATGTATGTATATATTATACATATATATGGATGTGTACATATGTATATAAGTTTATATACATATGTACACATTCATAAAACTGTGAGATAATCCTAAGCTTAATTAGTCATACAGTCTTTCTTGTGGTTTTTTTTTTAAATTCCTGTATATACGAGACATTTACATGCTGAATTTATATGTAGTCTGTTTCAAGTAGAAGAAAATCATTACAGTTGTGACCTACTTTTTTTCCATTGGATTTTCTTCACTAATAGCTAAGTGTTTAGATAGAATGTGTGCAACATTTTATTAGTTTCTCAAATCCCTTGCTATGCTCTTTTGCAGAATGAAATCTTTCAGTATTTATGTGATAGAGGAGAATATAGAATGTGAAAATATAATTGCTTACTTCTTTTAATTGCAATTATAATTTGAATAATGTCACAACATGCATTTCTTTTCCTTTAAAAAGTGAAGCCTCTTTTGAGTTGACAGAGAAAATTAAGGACTGTTTTGGATTGAGTCCCCAGGACACTCAGCTTTTCATTCTAGGTAACACTATCTCATTTTTACATTTCCTGTGTTGTCTCTGTAGATGGTTAGAAAAGCAATACTTCATCAGAACGATGGGTGACTGCCAGCACCCTTCTGTGAGATGGTTATTAAAAGCATGTCCTTTCCTCTCCATTTCCGTGTGCAAGGTTTTCATCGATGTTATATACTAGAGCTCTTCTGACGCAAGGGAGAGGATAGCTAAAACAGCTCTCAAAGCTGGTTTTATAGCCTTTTGTATCACTTGGCATTTCAGTGAACTAAGTAAGGTGGCTCTTAATCTTTCTCTACCTCTCTGTCATTAACGTGGTTGATTGTCGGTGAGAGCTGCAGTCAAACAAAAAAATGGAAACTTTGTAATTTATGTATAGCCTTAAAAAGGCAAAGAAATGAAAGATTATTGCAGTTGGTGCAGTTCCCGATACAATTAATATCAAATGCATATAAATCCTATTAGAGATCTGTCATGGGTGAAAAAGGAATATGAAAAATGCGTGACCTATCTTTATTAGATTCAGTTAGAGAGAGACCATACAGAACTAAGGAGCTTTACGAACTGCATATTAATCATAACCAGTCTTCGGAGATAAACCTATTTCTTGTAACTTATCAAAGCCATACAGAAGATTAGTCATTCCCTTTAGTAAGGGAATGTTTTACATATTGTTCTGAGTTTGAACATCACAGCTTTGAAAACTGATTAACAGATATTTTAATACTAAAATATATCTCATTGAGTTATATAGCTTAGACAGCTATTATCCTGTAATGCCACTTCAATAGGCAGATGGGCTTTTTGTCAAAAATCTACATCATTGTTTTGTTGCATATTGAACAAGACTCTCCAGGGAGTTGTATTAGAGACCAGACAAAAGAACTTTGCTACAGCAAGTCATCGTTAAATCATGCAGAACTATTTCTTACTTTAAGCAACAATTGGTAGATGCCAGCACCATTTTTTTTAATTTCAGTTTCAATTCCTGAAGTCTTTTATCTCTTTGAGAAGGAGGAGAATTAGCTTAAGGGGACGGTTAGGACAATGATGTTAATGCACTGTATTACTAAAGATAGAGGATGTAAAACAGCTATAATCTGACAAAGATAATTAAGATTGTATTTTAAAAACATAAAAGAGAGTTTCAGAAGATTATGAAACTTTTAGATAATACATAAAGAGTAACAGGTATAAAATGGATTTTTTATTGTTGATTCATAAAACTTAGGGATGCTGAATGAATTCAGCATTTAGTTTCTGACCTCCTGTTACCACTTCAGTCAATAAAAATATTATAATATTTCACCATGAAGACTTTTGTATTTAACAACACACTATTCTACAGCAGCTTATTTTAAAAGTTAAAAAAATACAGAAGTAAACACATTTTAAAAACTCTTCCTACACTCTAGGAGAAGCTACTAATAATAATTTGGTACAAACTCATTCTAAAAACGTAAAAACTCTTTTATTGAAGGAAAACACATACCGAAAAGTGCACAGATCACAAACCTATAGCTCTGTGAATTATCTCAATGTGAAAATGCTCATGTAGCCAATACCCAACTCAAGAAATGAACATTACCAGCTCTTCCCAATCCCCATTGCCTTTGTCCTCTGCAAAGACAACCACTAATTTGACTTGGAAAACTCAAGTTTACTACTGCTTAGTTTTGACCTTTAGATTGAATAGCAGAGTATCTACTTTTATATGTTTGCCTTCTTTCACTCAGTCCCATGTTTATGAGAGTCTTCAGTGTTAAATATAATTGGAGGTTTTAATTTTATTGTTCTATACCTGATGTAGGCCAGCTTTTTCTGGAAAGGGACAGATGGTAGATATTTTAGGTTTTGTGGGTAATATGGTCCCTGTCACAACTGTTAACTTGGCTGTTGTAGGACAAAGGCAACCATGGACAATATGTAAATGATCCATCATGAGCATGATTGTGTTCCAATAAAACTTTATTTACAAAAATAGGCTATAGACCTTTGGGCCGTAGTAATATAAATAAAAAAATGAAATGCTATAGTATAGATAAGATACAGTATAGTAAGATTCTGTTGTATGACTGTATTCCAATTAACTTACCCATTCAAATATTGCCATACATTTTTTCTATGAACACTCTTGTAACATGTTTTTTATACATGTGTGTATTTCTGTTTGCATATGGAATTGTCACATCATAGGTAATATATATGTTCAACATCAATAGGAATGCCAAATAGTTTTCCAAGGTGGTGGATTAATTTATACTCCTGCTATAGTATGCTCACCGTCACTTCCTATTGTCATTCTTTCTAACTTAAGTTATATGTAACATATTGTTTTCACTTTTAAAGTTTTCCTATTAGAAATTCCATGTATCAATTTATATTTACCAAATCAGAAAAGTCCATGTAGATAATCTGATTTAGCCACTAATTTAACCACTTATTTTCTTAAATCATAAAATGCTGAAGGATCTCCACAGCATACATGAAGTAATTTATATAGTGAACTGGTTTTCATTGTCAGTACAAGTCTAATAGTGCTATTAGTATAGCCATATGTGACAGAGGAGATTATGTAAATGTTAGATAACATAATTTCGGTACATATACTATATTAATAGCCATTCGCAAGGTTATATATGACCCTTATCTTAGAGTGCAAATCCAACATACTTTCTTCAAATGTCATAACTTCAAACACTTTTTGGCATTTGATATCACTTACTGTCCATTCTTTCTTGAAATTCCTGTGCTATTTGTATTGTTTTTATTTCTTATGTTCACGAATCTTCCTGCTCCAATAACTGTGCCTAATTCCTGAGTTTTTGCTCAAGGCTCTTTGTTCTTTTTCTCACTAAACTTTGCCTACCACATTGAGTTCATATCATCAGTCATAAGTGGATGCTCCTAAATTTCTATTTTCAGTCAGACTTTTCACCTATCTTCTGTTCTCATCTTTTCTGATACCTAAAATCTATCTCCTAAAATTAAAATATCTAGAGTGAAACTCATAATATTCATATTCACTGTGTCTCCCTGCCTCTTCATTCCTGTCTAGTGCCCCAAATACCCAACCTCCTACTTTCTCTGTTAGTAAATATAGAATAGAAAGAATTGTTTAATTAAACCTCCTACTTTCTCTGTTAGTAAAAATAGAATAGAAAGAATTGTTTAATTAAACTCTGATAAATAGCAAAGAATAGAAAAGTTTCTTTTACTTGATTAAATGAAAAATAAGAGAAGGACTGGAATATTTTATATAACTCTCATGAGGAAGGAAATTTGCTGCATTCTAAATACTATGAAACACTGTTAATTTTAATATTTTTCTCAAAATGTAAATTATTTTACAGCCATAATTTGGGATAGTTAGGCAAGTTAAATTTGGAATATAGTACAAAAGTAGTGCTAGATCATTCTAATTGAACAGTGAACATTGTTCAGTTCTTTCTAGTGTTCCAAAGATAAAGTTATAAATATATGCTAAAATTTAATAATAATTTATTCAACATAAATAAGTGATAACTATCATCTTGCAAAAGTATTTTTCAGTGGTATTAAGAGCAAGCATGTCTTTTTCCTGAAGCATAATCATCTTGGATCTAAATGGAGTTAGTTTAAAACTTTTGAGAAAAGCATATAATTTGTCAGAGTGTCATTTTCAAACATAGAAGCTCTTAATCTCAAAGGGAACAAGGAGACTCCCTGAAATTCTTTAGTATTTCCTGATATATTGTCAAGAAATGTGGTAACACTGAGTTCTCTGATGATAACCTTAGCAATGAAGTAAAATAACATATCAGGTAATACAACAAGTATGTATTTGGGTAACTACTCTGTTCCAGGCATTGTTGTAGCTTGCATTATTGCAGCTAATGAGTACATTTGAGTGGGAACAGATATAAAATATGTTCATTTACACACGTGTTTTTATATACACATCTGCACACACACACACACACACACAAGTGCTATGGAGAAAAATAGAGCAGAATAGGGAGTACCATGGGTGGAGTTTGCAGTTTTAAATAGGATGATTGCGATTAGCCTTACAGAGAAAATACTAGAGCAAATCTGTGAGGAACAAGGTACAGGACTAAGTAAGCTAAGGGGATGTCTTGTGTGGTATTTATTTGGACAGTACAAATTTTATAATGTACAAAATTTGGTCAGTACAATTTTGATTACTTCATTACTGAAAAGATTTAGTGACTAAATTATTTAGAATATCAATAATAAAGAAAAACTTGATATATTAACATTTTTCCTTTGGAGGAAACAGTCTGCTCTGGGGAAAGGCTCTGCTTAGACTTCTCTCTGACCATCAGAGCTCTGACATACAGCCACAGGTATTTCCACTATGATGTTCCCATACTTAATGAAAATGACTTAGATTGAAAATACCCCATCCCTATCACTCCTGACCCTGGTTCTTTTTGAGCATAGATTTTTAAAAAAAAATTATCTGTAAATCAAATGAGAGAGAATATGAGAAGGTTTACTGAAAAATCCTAGGTAAAGTCTTGTTTAGGTGTTATAACCGTGACTGTTTGGAAATGATTCTCCTAATGTTATTATCTGTTGAGTAGAATAATGGTGGGTATTTCTGGATATTAGGTAAAGGGGAAGTCAGATGAGACCTTAGAATAGTTCTCAAATCACATAGTACAGGAAATTACCTTTTCCAATTATATAGAATCTGCCCTTGTTGCTGACTTTCCCCATTACTCACCATCACTGTAATTGGGAAACATGGAGTGCTTAGAAAGTGAAATTTGAATAGAGAGCTCTTTGTTTTGTTGTTGCTGGCTGCCATTGGAATAAATACAGGTGTAATTTTACAGGATGTTTGGTGACTGTTTTCCTCAGAAACCTAAGAATTAGGAATTTCTACCTCAGTATGCAGAATTCAATAATCCATTTTGGGAGTTTTCCTTTTACTTACATATACTCTTGCCAATAATTCCTTTCTTTTCCATTACAAAATCAATCATTGATACTAAAGTTAGAAAACCAAGGCTTATAATTTGAAAAATTAATGATTAGAAATTACATAAGTTATAGTTATTTTATGATCCAGCATACTTTTGCTTAGTTTTCTGTCTTCTGGCTTCTAGTAAGCTGGTCTTACCACACTTAGCACTGAAGTCATTCATGTTTTCAGTTATCGTGTTATATGTATTTTTACTCTTGCAGGAAGAGTTGCAACATGGAAGGATAAGTGTAGATATCTTAGATCAGTGAAGGACAAGCCAGGTTGATAATAATTCGTCTAGGTCAGTGAACAACTTTAAGAAAGGCAGGGAACATAGATAACTGTGATAGATACCCTTACATAGACTACAGTGTTACAGACAAGTCATCAGTAACATACTATTCAAAGATAAACAGACATATTAAAATTTTAGTGTTTATTTTAGCAAACTGATTCATGAACCTGATAAGGTGAGACCAAAAGCAGTTTTGAGGTTCCACCCAAGGGACATGAGGGGAAGGCTTTTATTGGGTGAACATGGAAACAGTGCCAAAAAATGTATGTGGTTGCTTAAAATGGAGCAGTGACCTTATTTGGATCATTCCAGTGAAAGTTCCTTAAGTTGAAGGTTGGTGTAGTCTCTTATTAGTTAAACTTAAGTTTCATTTTTCCTAGAATGTAGTTGTTTACACTGAATTAGGTTTTTGGTTTACTTAATAGGAACCAATGATGCCTCCCAACTGATTGATTCAACATTAGGAAACTAGGAAACAGTCAGGACTCACAAACAAAGTATGGACTCAGAAAAAAAGTCTGAAAATGCTAGGCAGAGGAAAAGGTGCCAGGAGTTTATCAAACTCCATATGGAGCTAAAGGGTTTAAAACTATGGGCTTTCCACTGAGGAGGAACATGCTCCATAGTGCAGGAAGGATACTCCAAGAGCAGCACCTGGTCGATGAATTTCAGATTGGTGAAGAGGAAGCATCACCCTACTGTACACCCTAAATGATAATTTGGTGGTGTAGAAATACCAACCAACCAACCGACTCTTTTTGTGGACCTTAAAAAAATTATGTGACTTTCTTTTGTGTGTGTGTGTGTGTGTGTGTGTGTGTGTATGTGTAAAGCAGTAGTTTATTGAGATAGATAATTAGCAAGCAGTAGAGTTCCCAGAGCTGGGAGGGGTCCCAAGAGAGGGTCCCCTTCTTTGAGGCTGACTTTTCATAAAAACTGAAAATCAATAATTATATCTCAAAGAACAATTAATATAAAAATGTTTGCATGTTGTTTAGCCCATTCTTACACAGGAAGATTTAGTTTCATGACACTTTGGTTTGCTTACCACTGTAAGCTGTAGTTCCTAGGTACTTTCATAAAGATGTTAGCCTTCCCACCCTGCTTTGCATAATGGTGCTGATTAAGCACTTAGTAAACAGACAAAACTCTGTCTAGCATTAATTTTGTTCTCAAATGAGGTATAAATGTAGAATAAGGACTATAATGATAAAATTTACAAAATGTCATCCATTGCACCAGTACTTATGTCATTCTAAAAATTAGCTATTATTCTAAAGTTATAGTGACAAAAGGTTTTCTATTGGGCAGAAGTAAAATTTTTGTTCATTCTTTTCCCATCCCATCTCATATATCAAATATGTCTCCAAGGCTGGTTTGAATCTTGCTTGAAAGTTTACATTAAAAGATGTATGCATTTCACAGAATTGTGGTAATGCTTAATTGTCTAGTAAAGAGACTGCATTTTCAAATACAGTGCTTTCCTACTCTAAACATTTTTATTAAGCCTTTTATTCAAAAAAGGAAGGCCTGTACAGCGATAGTTTAGTTGTTTTCAACTACTACTCTATCAGAAACTTGGAAATACACTTGAAATATCATGTTAAGGGAAAAAAATCTTTAAAAGAAATCCAGCTAACACTAAAAAAGCATCATTGCCATTTGATTGTAAGGTCAGAGCTTGATTTTACAATTTTTTAAGGGTACCACCTATAAGTTCACTCACCATTTCTACCGTTTTCTCTTCAATTTTATTCTATTAATGGTTGTTTTGAATTTTACAATGCCACAGATCTTATCTTTATTTCTTTTCTCCACTCAAACAGGAACTAATACAGAAACCTTAAAGCGACAGAGGTCAACATGAGAAGGGGATCAGGAACCCATGTAAAGTTCAGTTAGAGATGAATCAACTTGGGTTGTAACACATTTGTACATGAACGCAATGCTAGGGATCTCTCTGTATAGCTATCCTTAACTCAACTAGCAAAAGTGCTATGTCTTTGTTATTATGCTTATGTCTTCTCTTCAACAAAATTAGAGATAAGGGCAGAACAGGTTCTGCCTGGAAGCAAGGAGGGTTGGAGGGGGGAGGGTAGGGGTGGGGCCGGGGGGGGGGGAGAAATGACCTAAACAATGTACGCACATGTGAATAAATGAACAATAATTAAAAAAAAAGATGCTTTTTATAAGTGCTGTGAGTAGTACTGTGTATTTCTGTATTCTAAATGAATTTTAAGATGTTTTTGGAAGAGATGTTACTAATTGTTTATGTAGTATTTCACCAATTGACACAAGATAGTAAATTGTTACATTTTTGGACACTAAGTTATAAATTTTGTTTCCCAATACTATATGAGAACTTTACATAGTGTTCCATTAAGTATTTAATGTAAAAAGGACCTCTCTCTCATTCCCTTTTCCTCTCCTTTCTATTCCAACTTTTCTGGAGAATTTCTATGATCTCTCTTTTTCTTCCAACTCTGGTAGTAGCTGGAAGAGAGTCTTTTTTCAAAAAAGCAATCTCCTGGTGTCAAAGTAGTAATGAATCAATATATTTGCAGATCTCAGCTGTATTTTATAATATGGCTATCTTTAAAAAACTTGCGCTAAAAAGCACATAACATTAGATCTACCCTTTTAACAATTTTTAAGTGTTTAATAGAGTGTTTTTAAAAAAAAATTTATCGTTTTTACATTTACTCATACATGTATACATTGTGTGGGCCACCTCCTCCCTAATAGTGTGTTTTAACACACTATTGCAATGTTGTATAACAGATCTTCAGAACTTTTCCACCTGTGTGACTAAAATAACCATTGAACAATAACTCCTCATCTTTCTCTTACCTCAGCCTCTGGCAATTACCTTTACTTTCTGCTTTGATTAATTTGACTATGTTAGATACATCCTGTAAATGGAATCATGTAGAATTTGCCCTCTACTGATTAGATTATTTCAATTGGCATAATGTCCTTCAGGTTCTTCCATGCTGTAGCATAAATGGGATTTTCTTCCTTTTTATGACTCAATAATATTCTATCATGTATGTGTGAATATTTTATATTTACTTATTTATTTATTTACGCACACTGGGCATTGAGCTCAGGGCCTTGCAAGTGTTCTACTACCTGACCTACATCCCTGGTCCTTTGTGCTTTTAGTTTGTTTTTTAGATAGGATCTTGGACTAGCATTGCCAGAGCTGCGCTTGGACTATGATTCTCTTACCTTTACCTCCTGAGTACCTGGGATTACAGGTTTGCACCACCGTGCCTGGCCCTATTTTTAATTTATGCATTCATCCATTGGTGGAGTTTTAGGTTATTTCTACCTATTGACTACTGTTGAAGTGAACATGGGAGTATAAATTTCACTTGGAGATCCTGATTTCAATACTTTTGCATAAATACACAGAACTAGGATTGCTCCTTCATATTTTAGTTCTATTTTTAATGTTTATAGGAACTACCATACAATTTTCCATAGTGGCTGCATCATTTTACATTCTTAGCTGAAGGTCACAAGGGTTCCAGTTTTTCCATAACCTCAGCACTTGTTATTTTCTGGTTTTGTTTTTTTTTTTTTTGGTAGCAGCCATCCTGACAGGTGTGAAGTGATTTCCTATTGTGGTTTTGACTTGCATTTCCCTGATGATTACAGAAGTTGAACATCTCCTTATAGACTTGTTGACCATAGATATGTATGTCTTTTTTGGAGGAATGTCTATTTAAATTCTTTGCCCATTTTGGGAAGTTATAATTTTTTTATATTAACCCCCTACTAGATATATGGGTTGTAAATATTTTCTCATATTCCACATGTTGTCTTTTCAACGTGTTTTTTCTTTTTATGTGCAGAAGGGTTTTTTTTTGGTGTATTATCACTTTTCTATTTTTGCTTTTGTTGATTGTACCTTTACTGTCACATCCAAGAAATCATTGCCAAGACTAATGACATGAAACTTTTGCCCTATATTTTCTTCTAGGAGTTTTGAAGTTTCAGGTCTTATGTTTAAATTTTAAGCCCATGTTTGAGTAGATTTTTGTGTTTGGTATAAGATAAGGGTCCAAGTACATTCTTCTGTATGTGGATATCATTCCAGGAAGACCATTCAAGGAAGAGATTGTCTTTTCTTCGTTATGAATTCTTGGCACTCTTGTGGGAGATCAATTGACTGTATATGAATGAGTTTATTTCTGGGCTCTCTATTCTGTTCAATTTGCCTATTATGTCTGTCTTTATGCTGATACCATACTGATTTGATTATTTTAGCTTTGCAATATGTTTTGAAACCAGGAAGTGTAAGGCTTCCAGCTTTGTTCTTCTCAAGTTCCATATTTGGAATATACTGTGTATTAGTTCATGTGTTCTTTCATTCTTTAATTCATTCAGGAGATATTTATTGAATGCCTGCTATGCACCTGGCACTCTTCTAATGTTGGAGATAAAGCTGCAAAACAAAATTAAGCCCTTAACTTTTGAGATGATGAAAAGGAAAGACTGTCTCCTGTTATCACCTCCTCCCTCTAAAATACCAAAAGCTATTTCATTTCCATGGCACAATTTGCTGTGGCACTAAGAGAGATAAATAGCCAGGTCAGAGTGGGAGGCAAAGGCAGGACCTCATTGTATCCAAGAATATGGGTGAAAAAAAGCTGATTAGAGATCATCACATTAAGTGAAATAAGCCAACATATGTTTTCTGTCATATGTGGAATCTAGATTTTAAAAAAAGACATGAAAACAGAAGAGGGACAAGAAAGAGTGATGGGGCTAAATATGATCAAAGTACAAAATTTGCAAGTATGAAAATGCCATAACGAAATCTACTATTTTATAAAATTAATTAAAAAACAGTACTTGTAAACTATTTTGTACATTTTTAAAAAAAATTATTGCTCATTGAGCCTAAAATATTTTGGGAGCAAGTTTATGTTTAAAATAAAATATAGTTACCAAGATGTAATTCTTACAAGTAATTAGGACCACTCATTACAGCATTTAGAACATTACAGCATTACAGTGTTCTAAATGCTGGAGATAGGTAATGAACAAATGAACAAAAAATCCCTGCCCTCTTGTATCTTAACAAGAAGAGAACAAATGAACAAATAATTGACTAAGAAAATGAGACAATAATAAGTGCTATTGGAGAGACTTAAAATGAAGATATGTTATAACAAGAAACTCTTTTACACTGATACTCAGAGTAGCTTGTTCTGAAGTAGTGATTTGTAATGCCATACTTGAACAATCTGAAAAAAACAGCCCTGTTAAAAGGAGGTGGAAGCTGCTTCCATGCTGAGCGAGCAGTTAAAATAAAAGCTTTAAGACTAGAAAGATTTGACTTGGTGACAGAACAGAAAGCAAGCCAGTTTGGGTGCGAAGTTGTGTGAGGGTCACAGAATTAGGAAGAGGCCAGGGCAAGTAGAGCTGTTTATATACAATCAATTGAGCTAAAACTGTTGTCCATGTTTTAAATAAAATTGCTTCCTGAGTATTCAGGCTTGAATCCTGTCCAGTTGCTCACAAACCAGAAGGAAATCCTAATAGTTTAGGCAATCTCGTGTTTCAGCCTTTCATTTAAGTTATTTGCTATTTTTTGCCTTTTTTTTTCTTCTTCATGGTATTGGGGTTTGAACTCAGGGAGCTTGCTAGGCTGGAGGTATACCATACTCTCAGCCCTTTTTTGTTTTAGTTGTTTTTCACATAGGTTCTCAAGTTTCTGCCTTGGTCTGGCCTTAGACCTTGATCCTCCTACTTATGCCTCCAGTATAGCTGGGATGACAGGCATGCACCACCACACCCAGGTTATTGATTGAGATGGAGTCTCACTAACTTTTTGCCTGGGTTGTCCTTGTACTGTGATCCTCCCAATCTCCATCTCCAAAGTAGCTGGAATTACAGACTTGAACCTGTCAGCTTAAGTCTGCTTTGTTCTTTTTCTTTCTTGTCTGACTTCCTTGTATGTGTGTACATAAAGGGAGTGGTGACAGTCTTTTAGGCAGGGACCTAGGAAAAAGAGGAATCTAGAACTTTCTAATTAGCCTGATTGGTATGTCAATCAATGATGAGCGCATCTGTGTCTCACAGGTGATTGAGTTAATTCATTTAACATTTTTGAAGTTATATCAGCCTCTCTTTTCCACTGGGATATGTTTCAAGACCCCCAGTGGGGCCTAACACTGTGGAAAGCCATGAAACTTTATATACTATGTTTTTCCTATACATACATACATATGATAAAGTTTGGTTTATAAATTAGCTATAGTAAGTGATTAACAATAATAAAAAATAGAACAATTGTAACTGTATACTATAATAGACATTTAAAATTTATGAATCATTTCTGTAATTTTCAATTTAACATTTTCATACTGCTGTTGATCATTGGTAGCTGACACTGTTAAATGAACCTATGAATAATGGAGAATTGTTATATTAAAAAACTGGAATTAAAGTAAAAGTGCTAAAGGATATATTATTATTTTTAATTTTTAGTAGTAATTTTTGAAGTCACCTGGTAGCTGAAATGCAGCTTTTCAGCAAATTTAGTATCAATCACCCTCTCATAATTTTAAGACTCTGGTTCTGTTGTATGGTTTTAATGACCTTTGAAAGTGAGCATCTAAATGTAACTCTGACAGTTTTCTGTCACTATTACTGGTACTGGGTCCATTTTTAGCTCTTAATAAAGCTATTTTCACTTTGGAGACACTTTAAAGATGCATTGAACTTTTTTTTCTAAAGCTTTACAGTCCATTTATATACACAAGACATAGCATAAGTCTTCCACATACAAGGCTCACAACAGGCAAAATTCTATATGTCTACTTTAGATATTCCTGTCAAGATACATTGTTTTGACTGCTTTTAAAACATCAAAGACATATCTGCTGGGTTGTGAGTTTGTCCTTGACTTTTTGAAAGTTTCTATACTACTCTTTCTTAGATTGCATCTAGATCATATAGTACAGTTAAATCATACAAAAAAGTTGGGACCTTCTGGCCATATGAAACCATCTAATTCACATTAAGTTCTATTCTTCTGTATTGTGAATTTATCTCTAGAACGTAAAAATAGCCATTATCTAGTGGTACAGCACTAAAACAAAGAAATACTGGATTTGATTTTCTGAATAATGGCTCTTTTCTTCCCTAACTTCCCAGTACCCAGAGGTTTGCTGTTAGATAGTACATGAAATTAAAAAGAACATGCATACATAAATTGTCACCTGGAATTATCTAATTGAAAGGAATTATGTTAACCCAAGGGTGGTTTTTATTTTTGTTTTGTTTTGGCAGAAGTTGGGGTTTGAACTCAGGGCCTACAACTTGACCCACTCTGCCAGCCCTTTATTCGTTGGTTTTTTTTTTGAGATAAGGTCTTGCAAATTGTTTGCCCAGGCTGGCTTTGAACCACAGTCCTCCTGATCTCTGCCTCCTGAGTAGCTAGGATTACAGGTGTGAGCCACCAGCACCCTGCTCAAGGGTGGTTTTGATGCCCTGGAATGTATAGTGTAAAAATTTTAACTGAACAGATAGGTAGCTAAATATGCTAGCATTTACAACTACTGCTACTGATGTATTTGTGAGGATGAAATTTGTCAAAGGAAGAGCTATGGTAAGAGAGTTTTCTTTTTTTAATTTTAGAAATTGTTAGAGACATTTTAAATGAGTAAAGTTTTGCTGGTAAAATTGACAAAGTGTTTGGGAAAAATATAAATTGATGCCTTATATCACACAATTCACCAGAATACATTAAACAAGTTGGGTATAACAATAAAGCCATACATACATATGCGTGGGCTGTACGTAGATAATATTTACTGCTTTTGAGGCAAAAACAGCTTTGTTAAAAAAAAGTAGAAGATATAAAAGAAAATATGACTTTTACTATATACAAATTAGGAACTGTTGCAAACCAAGAGTATAGTATGCATTATTAAAGAGCAAGTGATGACTCTGGGACAGTTTTAGAAAATTTTGATCATAGAGATTAATACTTTCATATGTGAGTGTTCTTATATAGAAACAAAAAGTATCCTAATGGAAATATGATCAAAGATAATGAACCTAATACTCACAAAGTATAAATTATATATAATATACATATAGTATGTAGGGTATGTTTGAGTGGACTTGTGTGCCTGTGCATGGAACTGTGTATGTTTAAAATGGGGCTACATTGTAACACTTACAAAAGTTCTTACAATATATCATAGTCCAATTCACCCCCTTCCTCATTCTCCTTTATCTCCCCTTTCCCCATTCCTGGAACAGTTTCAACAGGTCCCATTTTTCCATTTCAACCATGAGTACAGAATTTTTTCACTGTCCTCCCGCACTCTCATCTCTTGATGGCTGATTTGTAAGATGGTACAACCTTTACTAAGAGAAATGTAGCAGAGTGAAACAAAAGCAATGAAAATGTTTATGCTGACACCGTAAAATTCCATTTCTAGAAAAATTTCCCAATGAAGCAGATGTAAACAAAAGATATCAATGTATGAATATTTACTGCAATATTATTTCTCAGTTAAAAATTAGAAAAGAACAAACATGGTCAATAATAAGGAATTTTAAAAATAATTATTGCATGATAATTAAAAACAATATTCTGTGTATTTAATTATAGGGAAGATGTTTATGACATACTGAGTGACAAGAGCCAAATAAAAATACATAGACAACATGTGTATGATCTCAGTTTTTCTTAAGAATACATTGTACATTGGTAAAAACACTAGACTATGTGATAAAATATTAACAGCAGTTCTCTATATGAGAAATTGTGTTGATTTTTATTTTCTTCTTTTGTGTTAACTGTGTTTTCTAAATTTCCAGCAATAAACATGTCTTAGCTTTAGAATGAGACAAAAGAGAAAAAGGATGAAAAAAGAGGTTAGACTGCATATCTTTGTTTCCTGTTAGTGTTTACAGTGTAGTAATTATTGATAGACCTAATAAATTCTCTATTCTTTGTTTACTAACTTTTAGTTTAGTAAGAGGGATTATTATTTAAATTCTATTTTGTTCATAAAAGAAGAAAGTATATTTTCCATTTTTTCTTGTTATAATAGAAGGAAGTGAAGAAGCTGTACCAATTGATATTAAAAAAGATACATATGTTGTATATCCTGTTGATTTGATTAAGGGAAAATAAGAAAAATGTAGATATATTCTCTTCACACCCTTATTATTCTGGTTACATCTAGTCTGCAACTTTAAATAGGGCATCATATTAGCAATTTATTTCAACCATATTTGTGGGGTCTTCTATTTGGCGAGTCTGTAATAATAATACATTTTATGGGAGTTAACATTTGGAAATAGATTTGTAGTCAGGTTTTGTGCTTTTTTAGTTAATCGGAAAGCTAAAAATAATGCGATGTAAGGGAAAAAATTGCAAACAGATGAAATTTAACTGAGCACCAGACATTGAAATTTGAAGAGCACACATGGGGGAAATTGTATGTCCTTAAATTATCAACTTATTGGGAATGAAATGCTTTGGTACAGATGTGAAGAGTAGAACAAAAACAAGTCTTGGTAGTTGGTAATATCGTCCCATCTGCTCTTTGTATTACAAGGAGGAGTCCCACTGTCCAAGTTCATGGCAATAAGCACTTAAAAACCAAACAAATAACTGATTCACAGTATCAGCTTTAGATAATGTATTCAAAAAGAGATGATAACATCATGTATAGTTGTAAGGGACAAGTATACTAGTTTAATTTACCTACAGATGTTCTTCAGGATGCTTTTCCCTCAAAGTGTTTTTGATTTTCTCAAAAGACCAATCTCATGAGCTATTTAAGAAAATGTCAGTTGATTTGCATTTGTTAACAGTTGGGTCTATGAACCATATGACTTTACTCCAAATTATTTATGTAAAGGTATGAATCGAACGTGGTCCATATATCACAAATGAATGCTGCATGTTAGCTAAGTCATTTGCTTTGCTTAGGTATATCTCTTAAGGGAAGACATTTAATCCTTTGGGTTTTTTTATATGTATTGAAAATATGGTTTTCCTTTCTTCACCAACATTAAAAACTTTTCTAGTACTTTTTAAAATCAGATAAATTGATATAAATTGTTTAAAGACTATATTGCTTTTCTTTATTTTTTTACTGTTTTGCTAAAGAATGGCTACTGTTGAGGATTTTTTAAATTGGACGTATTTATATGGGTAAGAAATTATGCTAAAATTATACAACTAGAAATAAGAGCTATTTCTTGTTATGTAACTATCAAAATGTAGATAGCTATAATATTCTTTTAAATTTCTTTTTTTTCATTTTTGTTTTCTTTGTTACATAAGAACATTTTGTATTAGCTATCCCTTATTCATGATTATTATAAGCTATTCTTGAATGTTCCACGGACACTTTTTGTTTAATATATCTAATATGGACTTTATGCATTTTCCTTATTACTTCTCTTGTCTCCTCTCATCTGCTTTTCTTGGTGGTCCTTGTCACTGTTAATAATATCATGATTTACTCAAACCAATCTGGGCTACCTCTGGAACTCATTCCTCTCTCTTTACTGTGTTGTCCAGAGTCCCAAATGCTTTCATAATGACCTCTATAAAGCTTATTCTCCTCTCTACCACATACATGCAGACACACACACACACACACACACACACACACACACACCGTGTGTGTGTGTGTGTGTATGTATGTATTTATATACATATATATATATATATATATATATATATATATATATATATATACACATGCCTGATTGGATCCTGATGACTCTGACATAATCAATGGATTACTCCCTGGATGGATTAATAATATTGATGATATTTTGGAGAAGTGGTGGATAGTAGAAAGTGGGGCCCAGTTGGAAGAAGCAGGTTACTAGGGATGTGCCCTGGAAAGATGTTTCTTGTCACTTACCTTTTCCTCTCTTTCTCTGCTTCCTGGCCACCAAAAGGTGAGCAACTCTGTTTCACCAGCCTCCTGTTGTCATGATATCTGCCTCAACTCAGTCCCAAAGCAATTATAATTATGATATACTTTATTATCATTTACCTATTGGTAGATTACTGCTATTTTTTGGCAGAGTCAAGTTATGTACTTCCGTGTAAGTTAAATATGTATACACTTTACTTGGGAAGGAGATCTGACCCTAATCTACCTAGATGGTAAGGAGCATGCCTAATTCAAATGCCACAGAAAATTGGAGCTGGAATAGATCATGTAGTCCAATAACCTCACTTTAAAGAGAGATAGGAAAGTGTCTTGCCTGAGTTTATGTTGCACGGTATGGAGCTATATAGCTAGAGGCAGAGTAGATGAACTTCTTTACTTGGGGAGATGATGACTTAAACATTTAAAATAGAATTGCTTTGAATGAAGTAACAAATATGTATTGTTATTAAGTTTAAAATATTTTGTGAAGCACACATGGGCATATTTTCTTGGTTAAATATTGACATAAAGCATAGAATGATGGATTAAAACAAAAGATTTCAGCTAACAACGAGCTAATAACTAATCTATATCAGTCATTGAAACCTAGATTAGTTTATGGTTTTAATTTATACTTCTTATATTTCAAGTTCTGTTATCTATTGTCTTTAAATGATCTGAGTATCTTATTGCAGAACAAGGGAGAAATTATTAGTTAATTGATTAAAGAGATAAAGCAAGCTAAGGGCTTGAAAAGCATTTTCTAAAGAGCAAATTGGCAGAGTTAAAGAGGCTATTGCAAAGAAAAATTATTGTGTCTGTTATGTATCTATTAAACCACAATGAAAGTTAAGAAATCAAGTTAGGTTAAAAACCGAATTAGCACCTCAAAAGATCTGGAGGGCTCCTTTTCAGGGATGGCAAGACTAATTGCATTAGAGGGACAAGACCCATGGAGACTAGTAAGTTGAATGCCTGTCAAACGTTTTGTGTTGGGACTCCTTACATTCTTAAAAGTACTGTGAACAGTATAGAACTTTCTTAATGTCATTTATATTTTTTGCAATTTTCTGGTTTGGTTTAAACTGGGAAAAATTAAAAATACAAGAATACACAGGAACACACTCGATTTGCCATCAGCGAGATGATATTATCCCAGCTCATGCAGCCTCTGAGAAACTGTACTCTACAATTGTGAGAAAAACGGGAGTGAAAAAGTCAAGGAAACTCTTAGTATTCTTATAAGAATGGTTCTGACTTTGCATCCATTCATGAAAGAGTTCCAGGAATGCTGCAGAGACCTTTGAGCATACTTTGAGAATTGTTGCTTTTCTGTGTATCTGGACCCAAGTAAGGACAGGAGTGAAGCTTGTGACAAGAGACCTGTAATGTTATGAGAATTTTGTTCTTTTCTCATCTCTAGTTATGTCAGTGGATTGACCTCATTTTCTCCTACCAGACAGGGACTTCTTAATTTGGCAGAAGTCTTGGTTATCTGCAGTAATGAGAGTAGTCTGTTTTGCTGAATAGCCATCCCAGTCTCTGTGTTTGGATGCCAGTGCCCAGTGGGTTGATACTTGTCATAAATGGATGTGGGAGATGTTTTGGCCAAATAACTTTGAGGAATTTCAAATACTATTCACCTTTTCCTCTCCTTTCAAAAAATCACAGCATAGATTAACAAATTAAATAATTTGAAATGTCTATGGTAGAAAAATCAACTGTAGTGAACTCACTATTTTCAAATCTTGGGTGATTCTAGGGTGCTCATTATTACCTCCCATCAAAGAGTTTGACAAACCTTGATTTAGATGATACAAAATTTCAAATCCCTTTTTACATTATAGAGTTTTCAACTCTCCTGTATCTTCCCATTATTAGAGAAATCAGTGTAATCTATGTGAATGAGGAAGGAAACAACAGGAGTCTATACAAAATGCAATATTTGGTGGAAAGGTAGCATATTGTTGTCATGGAAATTTTTGTTTAAATGATATGTTTGCTTTTTTTTTTGGTGTAGAGGTGTGTAGATAAATGAAATCTCATGAATGCATTCTACTTGGACTTTAAAAATGTCACAGAAAGAAGAAAAAAATCTCAATATGTACTAGCAAAAGGTACTGGATAAAATTGAGCATGCTTTCTGATTTAAAAAGTGATACCATAAGAAAAGTACTTAGGTCCTCAGCAAAAAAAAGTATATGTCTCAAAGCAAATATGACTTATATATGGTGGGAAGATACTTGAATTCCCATAACGTCAGAAGCACAACCATGATGTTTAAAATCACCAGTATTAGCTGACCTCGCTTCCTGTGCCCTTTTTTGGAGATTGTAGAGGACAAGATGTATTAGGCAATGTAATAAGATAAGTGAATTATAAAGATTATAAAGGAATATATAAAACTATTTACACATTATATAAATTTCTGTCAACATATAAATATGTCAACATTAATAGCATTTCTGTATACAATTTATACAATTAATACCATTTCTGTATACAAATAATGAGTTTCTATATACAAATAATAAGTTAAATGATTGTTAAAACTGTTTATTATATCAATAAGATTCAAAGACATACCAATAAAATTTCAATAGGATTTTCTTTTTTAGAAACTGACAACATGATATGAAATTTTTTTTAGGAGAACAAAAATTCTGGGAGTAGCCAGAAAAAAAATAGGAATAAGAATATAGGGGAAATAGTCCTCCCAAATATGAAAAAAGGTTAATGCTGTAGTGATTAAATTTTTTGATTCTGTTTTAGGGATAGATAGATTACTGGCTTTTTTTTTTTGCAGTACTAGGGTTTGAACTCAGGGCCTATACGTTTAGCCACTCTGCCGGCCCTTTTTTGTGATGGGTTTTTTTGCGATAGGGTCTCATGAACTATTTGTTCAGACTGGCTCTGAACCACGATCCTCCTGATCTCTGCCTCCTGAGTAGCTAGGATTACAGGCATGAGCTACCCATGTCTATCAACAATAGACCTTAATACATATGTGAAGTTCGTGTATGATCAAAGAAGTATTTGAACTCAGTAAAGATCAGTTACTCACTTTCCAAAATTTGAGTGACGAAAGAATCCTAAGTGAAGTTAAATGTTACATTAGAAATTGAAAAAATATATTCGTAACACATGTGACAAAGGTCTCATGATATACAAAGACTTTTAAACAAAATAAACATAAGCAAATTAAATTAAAATCCCAGTTCAGGAAATCTCAAAGCCCCTAAATAGGCAGTTCACAGCTAAAGAAATACAAATAACCAATAAATATATGAAAAGGATTTAACTTCAAACAAAATGAAGTAAGCGTAGATTAAACCAGCAGAGACATGTTTTTTAAAAAATGTAACAAATTGGCACAGTTTTAAACATTTGATGTTCCTGTAAGAGAAGTTATAAGAAAGGAACACTCCCTTCCATTGGCACAAGTTTATTCCTCCTATCATCATTTCTTGCTATTTGCCAAAATTCGGCCCAGCTATTCTAGTTCATGGGATTTACCCTGTGACTAATCCAATATAAATTTGTGATGATGCATGAACAAGAATATCAGATGCAGTGTTGTCCCCTAAGTGGAGGATTGGCAAAATAGATCTTCTGTCACTCTTTCCCTGGCTCAGGGTGCTCCAGCCACACTGTCCTTTTTCTGGAATATAATTAGTCATTTCTGTGTTATGGCCTCTGTATTACCTAATCCCTCTGCTTTTCCTCAGGCTTTTTACATGACTGGCTGTTACTTTTTATTCAAGTCTCAGCTTATCACTTCCTTTAAGAAGCTTTTTCACCAAGTGCTGGTGGCTTACGCAAGTTATCCTAACTACTCAGGAGGCAGAGATCAGGAGGATTGTGGTTTGAAGGCAGCCTGCGCAAATGGTTTGCAAGGCCCTATCTCAAAAATACCTAACACAAAAAGGGCTGGTGGAGTGGCTCAAAGTGTAGGCCCTGAGTTCAAGCCCCAGTACCACAAAACAACAACAGCAAAAAAGCTTTTCCTAACATACCACCATAAAGTAGCCCCCATACCCCATTTTATTCTGTTTGTCATCATAGGCACTTAGCATTGATATTTCTTTGTGTATTTATGTGCTGTTTCTCTGGAATTTGAAAAGGCAGTATAACTTGCTAGTTAAAAGCATTTGGCTATAGGGCGAAGCATGGTGGTGTACATTAGTAATCCCAGCTACTTGGGAGGTAGAGGTAGGAGGATTGCAGTCTGAAGCTGGCCTGGGATAATGGACTAGGGGCATGGCTAAGGTGTTATAATGCTAAGGCCCTGAGTTCAATCCCAAGTGTCCCCCCCACCCCCCAAAAAAAAGGTATTGGCTGTGGAGCCATAGCTGGATTCAAATTGTGGCCTTGTCATGTACTGTCTGTGGCCACTTGTGGCTACTTGGGGACAATTCCAACTTATCTCTGTGTGTTTCACTTTCCTTTTCTGTAAAACTTTAGGCAAGGGTAGTACCTACCTCATAGAGTTGTAAAAATTAAATGAATTTTAACATCTAAACACTCAAAGAAGTATTTGGCACATGCTAGACACACAAGAAAACATTGTCAATCAAGTGAGTTGATATAACTATTCATTTAAAAGAATATTGTGAAACCATCTCAGTGAATGAATTAGGTCTATATGTGTAGATGTATATCTTTTTCAGATACTGTGATGTTAACCTAAAATCTCAGTGTCTTTAAACAACTAAGGCTTATTTCTTGTTCATGCATTCATTACCTGTCAGTGACAGTCTCTGTCCCATGTTATCCTCATTCAGGGTCTTGGACTCCACTATATGGCAAGCAAGCAAGCAAACAAACAAAAAAACAAAAACAGCAACAAAAAAGCATACAGGTTGCTGAGTGGCATCTTAAATGCTTCTATCAGGAAGCATCATTTACTTGTACTCACATTGCATTGGCCAAAATAAATCACATAGCCACACTTCATTAAAAAGGGCAGGGAAGCACAACTCTATCATGTCCTTCTAAGGAGACCCAGAAATATTGGTGAGCAATGATTCTTGATGAAAATATAATTCTTGAGAATAAAGGTATAAAAGAATAGGTATAATTTTTCAAAGATATACACAGTCACATGTTATTTAATTAGGCGATTTCATTGTTGTATGGACATTATAGAGTATACTTATACAAAATTGGATGGAATAGCTTACTAAACATCTAGGGTATATGGTACACCTATTCAAATTTTTTTCTTTTTAAACTTTTTGGTCAAAAACTAAGATGGAAAAACACACATTGTCCTAGGATCTGTCAATATCACTGTCTTCCCCCTCCACATCTTGTCCCACTGTTAGGTCTTCAGGGGTAATAACATGTGTAGAGCTGTCACTTCCTGTGATAACAATGCCTTCTTCTGCAGTGTCTCCTGAATGACCAACCTCAGGCTGTTTTACAGTTAACTTTTTTTAGAAAAGTAAGTTGGCATCCACTTCATAAGAACAATAAAAATATTGTATAGGAAATATATAAGCCAGTAACATAGCTTCTTATTATCAAGTATTAAGTACTTTACATAATTGTATATGCTGTACTTTTATACAACTGACAGCACAGTAGGCTTGTTTACCTGAGCGTTACCACAAATGTGACTAATGCATTGTATTATGACATCCCTAGGCAATAGGAATTTTTCAGCTCTATTATAATCTTATGGGACCATTGCTCTGGGAGTACGATACATACTTTTCACATTATACTTTTATATGATACTAGTTTTTCAATATTTGCATGTATTACTTTCATAACTTAAGAGAAACTTAGCTGTCCTTCACATGTACTTTGACAAAGTATATGTCAACTACTGGTACGAGTGAACCGATAAGGGGTGGCTTATATTATATATCAGATGGAGAAGAAAACTGATTTAGCTTTGACAAAAGTCTAATAAATATATTATATTCTGGGTAGAGAAATATAGAGTAGGGTTCCTCAAGGACCAGTAATAATACTAAAGTTCTTTTTATCCTTTATCTTCCTCCTTCCCTCCCTCCCTTCCTGCCTTCCTTCCTTCTTCTCTCCCTCATTCCCTCCCTCCCTTCCTCCCCCCTTTTCTGCAGTGCTGGGAGTGGAACCAAGGGCCTCTTACATGCTAGGCAAGCACTCCACCACTGAGCTACATTCACAGTGCAGTACTAAAGTTGTTTATAAACTATCTGGGAGAGGAAGTTACGTGGTAAAGTTTCTAGGCTGACTAGTAACAAAGTCTTCTGGGTAGTTAAGTACCAAGGCTGTAGGAGCAGACTACGGGAAGATTTTTTTTTTTTTCTTCCTGATACTGGGTTTGAATTTAGGGCCTTCTATTTGCCCGGCAGGCAACACACCATTTGGACTACTCCCCCAGCCCTTTGGCTTTACTTATTTTCCAGATAAGGTCTCATGTTTATGCTCAGGCTGGCTGGGCCTCAATTGTATATATCCACTTCCCACATAGCTAGGATGACAGGCAAGAACCTCCACATCCAGCTTTTTATTGGTTGAGAAGGGGTCTCACAAACTTTTTGTCCCTGCTGGCTTAGAAAGGTGATCCTCCCTCCTGATTTCTGCCTCCCATGTTGCTAGGATTCTAGGCATGGGACAACCTCACCTGACCCTGAGAGATTTTTATATCACTTTGCAGTTGGATAAAAACTTGATATGTATAGGATAATATATTTTTGAATAAATATCAGTGATCCTTCCATGACCTTTTAAATTTACTGTTGGCAGTCATTCAAGGGCTTTTCTTATCTTGGAAATTCTTGTTTTTCATCCTACTTCTTTAAAAGTAAGACATAAAATGATTTTTAAGGGAAATGACAAGATAATGTTTGATCTAACACTGTTTTCCAAATTATTTTGAATTAACTATAAACATATACTTGCATGTGATTTATAAACAATAGAAGTATTGATTTTAGTTAAAGATCACCTCTGTAAATTTTTATTTGTAGTGTCTCAGATAGATAATATGCCTAATTAGTTTCCTTTTCAAATTTACCTTTTGTTTGGTTGCATTCCTTGGAAGTGCATACTTTTTTGACTATCCCACAAAAAGGGGATATTACAAGTCACAGCTTAACCCTAAAATTTGTGGAATGGTTAATTGAAAGGGCTCTGAAATGAAAAAATTATTGAATGATTTGCAGAGTGGTATTCTTATATAGGAAATGATGAGAGAAAATTTTAAAACAAAATTTGTTTCCCCACTCGCTCTTAAACACTTATTTTAAATTAAGCTATATTTAAAACTAGTTAAAGCAGGGAATTATGATTTAGGGTGTTTTAAGAATGTGTTTTTGTTCCTTTTGAAATATTTCTGTTAAAATAGTAGCATAATGCATGCATTTTGCATAGTGAGGTAAACACAGTCCTATTGAAGACTGATCAACATTTTTAAAGGATACAGACACTGAAAATATGTAGTTATATGTACACATATATACACTGTATAATATATGTATCATATATATACATATATATATATATATATATATATATATGTATATATATATCACTGTATAAGAGAGATCCTGAACAATTAAATAGGCCCATAGGGCTCACATGGTCTGGTGACTTTCCAGAGGGGCTTATTGTCATGCGTAGATACACGTGAGAATGCTGCTATGCCCAGATTTAAGACACTAGAATTTGCTCAGCTGTCCTGAGCACCTAGAATGCCAAGGAATGTTTTAATGTAAGTATCATTTATTAAAAGCAACCACATGTACACTGTGCCATGTGTATATGACTTGGCTGCTGATCTGCATCAACTAGTGACATAGTACTCCTGCCAAATAAATGGAGAAATATTTTTGTCATATTCTCCCTTTCCTTTAATTTCTAGTAATTCTGAGCTTTTCCCTTTAATAGCTACTCATGTATAATTAATGAGCTTAAGAAAATTACCAGATATTGTAATCAAAATAAATATAAAAATCAATAGGTAAAAAATAACAGCATGTAATATACAAGTTTGCAGAATTTTTATATATTTAATACTGATGGAAATTCTTAGATTTTTTTTTTCTTTTATTCTTTTTGAGACAGGGTTTTGCTACTTAACACAGGCTGGCCTCAAACTCTTGGTCTTCCAGCGTCAACCTCCTGAATGGTGGGATTACTTATTTAAACTTTATTTTCATGCTACATTAGGAAGAAGGGACATATTGGGTAAACACTTCCTTGACGTTTTGACCAAATTCGCAATAATTCTTTATTGAAAATAAATTTAAAGATATTTTGCCTGGATTAGTCAACTTTTATTATGAAAGCTTATAGTGCATGCTGGAAAGAAAGAAGATAAGTGTACTAGTTGATCAACAGTTATTTATTGAGCTTTTGTTATTTATTCAATATTATAATTAAGGTGTGTGGAGACTGTTTTAAAAAAATTGAAAATACCTCGATTTCAAGGAAGTTAGCATTCTTTGATTGGATGAGAGATAAATTGTATAGTTGAATTGGATATTGAAGGATGGTCTTGGGAGAGGATGAACAAAAACAGAATTTAAATAAAGTTCTAATGAGGAAACTGGCCAAATCCAGAGGGTGTCTTTGAGGAACTTAAAAGAAAAACTGCAATCATAACAGCAGCTGACATTAATTGAACACTTATTATAGGCTGAGTTGTCAGTACTTTTAGTACATGAACTAATTTAATTCTGTCAACAATGTCCCGTTCCAAAAAGAGGCGTAGAAGATCTCTTCCTTTCCCTATGGCCTACTTGGCTGACCCTCAGAGACTTTAAAAGCTCCTAAATATTCTTGGGTTGTATGGAAAAATCCATGTTTGGTTATGTTAATGGCCTTTCTCTACCTATCAGGCCTAATGCGAAATCACAAAGATAGTTCTCCATTTTCTTACCAAGTTTTGTTTTAGATTTTAGTTTAAATTTAGTACGTATTTGCCTTTATCAAAAAGAAGCCTATTTTGTTATAGTTATCTACTTAACTATAAAAAAATAAGTTCTTTCTGTTGTACATGGGAGGGTGATATCCAAGTATCATACGTGACTAGAAGTGGAGTTTTTGCAGTTGTACCATGGTTACTAAAGATGAGATGTGAACCATTGTGATGGTAAGGGCCTTGCAAGGGTCTTGAAAGCTGCACAGGAATTTCTGCTCCAGGAACTTGCCTGATAAGGTTATATAATTTTATGATTTCCACCTTTTGTTATCTAGAGTTTAAGATACTCATAAAATGCCATGTGGTTATAAAATGAATTTTCTCTTGATACATGATTGTTCTCAAAGGCATATTGTTTTCCATATAATTATTTAGCTAGTTATATGTTAGTTTATTAGCAAAACAGTCTTGGATTTTGCATAATTTAATAAATATAATTAATGATTGATTATTATTTTCTCTGACAGGCTAAATAATTAGGCTGACATAGACTAATTCTTTATACTCATACGAGAATGGAAAAAAATAGATGCATAATATTATTTTGCATGATGGCTCTATTTTTCTCAACTTTCAGTCAGAGGTACTTGACTAATTTCATTTCAAGGCAGTATTACAGGTATATTTAATATAAGGAATAGAGACATTCCAGCAATTCACATGTAAAATATCCTTTTTCTTGCATGCTTCAAAATAAAATGATGTCACTGGGAAGACATCCATTCATATTTTAGAAATTTTATTTTATTTCAGTTACTGAGTACATTATTTATGTTGTGAAATATGGATATAAAAATCATAACTAGAGGGGCCAGGCATGGTGGTATGCATCTATAATGTCAGCTGTTCAGGAGGTGGTAATAGGGAAGATCATGATTCAAGGTAAGCCGAGGCAAAAATTTACTGAGACCCCCATTTCAACAAATCACCTTGGGTGTGGTGGCTCATAGCTGTAATCCCAACTATGGCAAGAGGTGTGGGATCATGGTCCAAGGCCAGCCCCAAGCAAATAGCATGAAACCCTGTCTAAAAAACAAGTTAAAAAAAAAAGGCTGGCGGTGTGCCTCTAGTGGTAGAGTATCTGCCTATCAATTGCAAGGCCCTGAGTTCAAACCCCAGTACCACCAGAAAACTCCCACAACCAAAAACCAAAAGCTCCCCAGAACTATAAGTCATATTAGGTAATGATGAGTTCCCAAAGGAACCTTATAAATAGCCTTCATGAGTAAACATATTTACTTCTTGTTAGTGGTTGTGTGTGTGTGTGTGTGTGTGTGTGGTGTACATACATGCGCACACTGAGAGAACAGCTGAACAGCCAAGAAAGTAACTTCAAGGTGAGCGAATGAAGCCTTGTGGTTGGGAAATAAACAAACAAACAAAAAAACCCCCAATGATTGTATAAGCAATTTAACCTCTTAAAGACGAAAACCATATTTGGTTTTCCTTCGTTATCTAGTACACTGCCCCAAAATAGTAGATGCTCTAAAGTTACAATTATATTACACTAAGTAAAAAGGGAACTTGAATTTCTGTTATAATAATGTGCTACTTTCAGGAATGTATATATTGCATTTAATAGGATATTCTGTTAATAAAATGGAGCAGGCCTTTTTAGGCCTTTTGGACCATGGTGGGCACACCAGAACAATTTAGCCATATTTAGAGTTTTCATGTGTGGCTTTCTGAGTTCATTTCCCATAGTGTAAATACAGCACATTCATCTAGGGATCCCTCACTTCTTAGGCACCTGCTACTGCTCTTTCACATGCCCTTGTTTACCAGATCCCCTCATTATGTGCCTGAAAGTAGGCATTCTAATCTTCATGTTTCAAAGTTAAGAGATTCTCGCTGAGAATTGCAGCAGCTTCTCACAATCACTTGCTTAGTAGCAAGCTCTAGGGCTTCTATTTGAACTCAAGTGATGTTTCTCTCGTATACCCTTGTTGGTAGTAAATCTTTATTTTCCGAAAGTGGAAATAATCATTGGAAATAGCCACAATTTTCTGCCTTAAATTTGATGAATAAGAAGAGCAACTAAATTGATCAATTCCTGGCCTTCAAATAGAAAGCAATGAGACATGTTTTATTGTTTGGGTGGTAAACTGTCCCTGAAGGGAATTTCTTTATCTAAAAGATGTTCAGGAATGTTTTTAGCAGTGGCAGTGTAATTATAGTAAGTGTATCGCCCCGAGATAACTATGATAGACAACGTACGTTTGGAAGATTAAGCTCTGTTTGTTAAAAAAACAAAATTGTCACATTTTGTGATGCCAAAGTAAATTGCTTCATGTCATTATCTAATTGTATATATTGTTTTAAGAGTTGTAAAGAAATATTATATTAGAGTGCAAAATTATACCATTTATGTTAGTGTGGAACATTTGATCATTTCCAAGGGAAAATTACAAAACTATTTAGCTTACCTCGGTTTCTATAGCACAGCCTCTAAAGTCTCATTTCCTTAACAGGGCCTTGTGGGTGTTCTAAAGGAATGATTGAAATGAAAAGAAACGAGAGAGTCAAACAGTGTACCGTAATAGATGAAATGGAAAGTAATTACGTTAACGTTGACTCATTATGGAGCTCTAACCACTTTTACCTGCTCATTTCTGTGTGGAAACCTGTGCAGCAGAGATGCTGAATAAGAAATTCTTGTCCAAATGAGCCTAGAGGCATGTTTCTAATATTGGAGTGGAGCCCTTGCAGAATTGTAATGAATTTCCCTAAGTCAGTTTTTAAATGTGTTATCACAGCAAGTAGTACTGTTGCCAGAAAATTTGGATTCTAATGTTTATCATCATATTTTTACCTATATGCTTGTGTCTTCATATTTGCATATAATTCTCATTTGTTAATTAGATAGAAAAACTCCTGAATTCCACAACACATCTATATCATATATAGTGTCAGGTTTTCCAAGACATACTCATATAGGAGAAGTATTTGATGTAAGTTGTAAGGAAGGGTTTTATGAGAAAAAAGTTAGCAGGGCAAAATGATGCAAATAAATACATCTTGGCAAATATGTCCCTAGAGTATTTCATAAGGAAGTAGCTGTAAAAATTACTCATTCAAGCAGTTTGACCAAGGGGTGAAAATTGTGGCGTGTGTGTGTATAATTTATACTTAGACATACATGTGCTTGAGAACACAGGACTTGGAATCAGGCATCCTCCATTTAAACCAAGTCTCTCTGATTCCAAAAATGAGGCCTTTATTCACGGTCAGGGAAATGGGTCTTTCTCCTAAATGTTTACACTGCTTCCTCACGTACCTCATTGCCCTTAAATGTCTCTTTGCCCATATTCTGTTTCTAAAACATTCACCTTTCAGTCATCATGTATGATAGAGTTAATGTTCTTACCTTTTATAGCTAAAATGTCCTGCCTTTATTGTGGAAGTAAAATACAGACAATCTCTCTCTGTTAAATTGCCAACTCTATCTTAATTAATTCTTAGAAAAATGGTACATTGTCATTTTTAATTTAAAGAGAATTAATTTTTTGCCTGTGCCAGTGAGTGGCTTCTAAAACAATTAAATTCCTAAAACAATTAAATATCTAATATTTGTCAAATTATGTTCAACATTAACTTAGGAGTTTAATTGAAGCTAAAGAATATTTTACCTTGGGCATGAACTTTTCTTTCCCACCATCAGTGCAAATGCTTTTAAGTAATAAATTTCATTTTCTTAAGATTAATGTTAATGCTTATAATGTTCTTTTGTATTTGGTGGTATTTAATGTCAGCTTGGTACTTAGTGTCAGTCTTTGATGCTTGGATCTTTGTTTTTAGAGTTTGGCTTTATTCCCTACAAAGATGCAAGACCTGGTTATACTTTACTTTTAATAGTGAAGTCTTGATAGCATAGAATTATTGCACCAGAGGAAATGTGAAAATTTCATCTAGAGCAGAGCTGTCTACAAGCAATATAATGCGAGCTACATATGTAATTTAAAATTTCTTGGAAAGTTTTACAAAGTAAAATGAAACAGGTGAAATTCATTCTTAATAATATATTTTACTTAATTCCATATATTCTGTACATTATCATTTCAATGTGTAATCAATATAAAATTATCGATGAAATATATCTCATCCTTTTTTGTACTTTCTCTTCAAAATCTGGCATGTATTTTATGTTCATAGCACATTTGAATTCCAGCAAGCTGCCTTTCAAGTGATGGATTGCTTCATGTGACTAGTGGCTTACTGGGTTGGTCAGTGTAGATCTAGAGGCTTGATTTATTTTCTATCCCTGTGTCCCTGATGATGTGGTGCCCTGAGAATGGTGCTCATGGCTCACCAAAAGGGGCATGCCTCCCTGTTATGGCATTATCAGAAATTCACAGTCTTATTTGACCTCTTGATTTTGTCCATGAAGAATGACCCTGATTGTTAAGGGGCCTGTGCTATGTAATAAGGTTGGCTTTCCCAGATGCCTTTCCATCCCGAAATTGCCTTTCCCCATGTTGTTTGTTTGTTTGGAGATGTAGGTTTCCCTTCTGTTCCGCTCTGGATATGGAGACATTATATATCATTAACGAGGTTCGGTTGATGCTGTTTCTCTTAGTGAGTGTCCATTGCCTCTGCTATGGTTTGGTTATACTTTGACTGTGTCCTCAAAAGTTTCTGTGTAGGAGACCTGGTCCCTAGTGTGCTGTTGGGAATTGGTGTGGGCCTGTAAGAGGTAGGGGCTAGTAGGAGGTCTTTAGATCATCAGGGTCCCTGCCCTCAGAAGATATTAAAGTAGTTCTTATGGGATATTTGGAGTGAAGGTGTTATAAAAAAAAGCAAGCCCCCACCTAGCTCTCTGGCTTCTAGTGTGCTCTCTCCTTCTAGCATACACTCCTGCCATGAGGCCTTCATCAGACACTGAACTAATAGGGCTGCATGATTTTGGACTTTGAGCCACTAAAGCTATGAGCTAAGTTTTTTATCTATAAAGTTGACAGCTTTAGGTATTTCATTACAGCAATGAAAAATTGACTAATCTAGCCTTTGTCTCTTTGAATCTCTTAGTCATTTAAGTCACATTTTCTTGAAGGCTCGACTAATCAGAGACAATTGATTTCCATTTTGAACATGAATCACCCAGATGTTCTCTTTATTGAAGAATCTCTCTTCTCATGTTTACTGATTTGCAATTGTGTTTTCCTTTTGAACATACATAGGGTCCTTACCCTTACATTCATTCTTATATTATCTTCTTAACAAATAAAACAAGGTAAACTTCACCATGTGATTATTCACTTGGAACTGAGAAATTTAGAATTGAGAAAAAAGGAGGGCAAATTAGGGAAAGAACTCAGGAATTAAATGAAGCTGGCTCTTTGTGAAACCCAAGTTTTGGACCCCAGACCCAAACTCCTGGGCTTCCACATGTCAGATCCAGCCACTCATCCCTATACACCAAATAAAGAGACATGGTGAAGGGCAGAGAAAGGAGGTTTATTATACAGCTTGGGAAATGCTGTGGGAAGAGGCAGAGTAAGCACTGAGCCCATCTTTAGCCATCTTTGGAGTACATTCATGAGCTTTAGCTTTAAATAGATAAAGAATTAGGGCAGGGGACAAAAGGTATGCATAAACAGTCCCAGTTACAGGTGTATTCCAGGAGTGGGGCTTAGTTTACCATTTTCTCAGTCCTTGTTCTTCTGGAGAAGTTGTTATAGCTGATAACACCTGAGTGGAGCAATCTGGTTCTCAAGACCTGATTATCCTGCTCCAGGGTGCAGCCTTGTCATTATAGGTAATTGTACTCATTTGGAGGGGTGGTCTGTCCTGCAGGGCTCCACTGTTCCTCAGGGGTAGTTTTTGTCCCTTGTCATAAAGATGCTACCGATGATTCCTGCTCTTCCTTGATTCCAAGATGGCTGCAGGAAAGGATAACTCAGAGCAAAGGACAACAGGTCTTTTGGAGACAGAGACGCAAAGCCTTCCTCCTGTTTTTAGTTAATTCATGGGCCTAAGTAAAGAGTCAGTGCATCCACTGACTAGTAGTGCATTTGTCTAATACAATAACTTTTGAAAGAATTGCCTTCTCTTGTCTATCACCTTCCTAATTCCATACCTTAGGCCAGGGCATTTTTAAGGAGAGTCTTCCAGACTGTACCTCTTCATCCCATGAAAGTGCTTCTAGAGTTATCATTTTAAAAATAAATCTAATCATGTCATTCCTTGTTGTCTAGCAGTGGTTCAACACGATAAGATGCAGAGTCCATAGCTGCCTAGGTTGAATTCCTACCTTCCTAACCCTGCCTGCCACTTCCTTCCTCCCTGCTACCCATTCCCCACAAAGCTCTAGCCTCACTCTGCTATTCATAATTTCCAGTGTGCCAGTGAAACTGGAAACTCTTTGTGAGATGGGGTCTGCTGCTAGACCAGCAGTTCTTTTTAGCTCAGCGCCGGAGGGTTCCTGATTCACACTGAATTCTTTGTCTCATGAATGGAAGAGTGCAGTCCACGCAGTCCAGGGGCAAGGGAGACTGAGCAGATAGGCAAGAAGTTTATTAAGAAAAAATGACAAAACTCACAGTGAGACAAGGAGGGGTCCCGAACAGTTGCCAGAGAAGTGACGTGGTCTGAGGTTTTTAACCATTTTCTTCAGAGTTGCTCAATCTCTTTGCTAATTAGGTGTGCAGAAAGCAGCATTCTGGTTGGTTGTGCCTGCAACATTCTGATTGGTTGTGCCCTTTAAACCCTGAGGGTTGGAAATTCCTACTAGTCTTCCTTGTGTCCTCATTCTGGTCTACCCTGCTTTTCCTTCTTTCTGCCCCTTAAGGTCACAATGAAGATTTCCAGGGGTCTTCTGTCCTAGCTTTACTGCCTAATTTTAGCTAACTGCCTAGCCTACTTGCTGAGCAACAACTTTCCTGCTTCTGTTTCATGATTTTCCTCCTTCATAAAATGCCGTCCTCCCTCAAGGTACCCAAAAGGTCCAATCTCATCTCTGTTGTCCATGTCCTTCCCTACCATTGGAGTTACTGTTTGCTTTCTGTTCTCACCATATTTTTTCATCTCTTAATTTCCTGGTTTTTACATTATGAGTTAATTTCCAGTCTCTTGGTTTATTTTTTGATAGTAAACTCCTTGGGCTGGAAATAAACATGACTGGCATTTATTGAGCATCTAGGTGATAAGAATATTTAACTTACATCTACAATCCCATATGTAGTAGCAGAGTAGTATATAGTAGGTATGTATGCAGTAAATATTTGTGGAGTTACATATTGTTTGCAGCTTCTGAAATACATTGGAATTTCTTTGGGAATTCTAACTTAGCAGGTCCACATGGAAAGAATATGACATGTACTAAATGCCAACCGGGTGCTTTGCACGCATTATTTCATCTGGTCCTGGCAACACCACTTTGCAGTTGGTGGAGTATCCCCATTGTACAGATGAAATAAAACTAAGAGAAGTGATCTAATTACCCAAATCACTCACCTAGTAAATGGCAGAGCTGGGATCTGAATCCAGGTGTGACTGAAGAATGCCTTTGTGGATTTGCAAGTACAGACTTGGGGAAAGAAATACACTTTGGTGGAGGTAGGAGGTAACAGTCTTTGCTAACTAGAACAGCTGATTCATGCATGACTGGCATTATGTTTCCACCTGACAGCCCTTATTTCCCTTCTCCAAAGTGTAATTCTGTTGTTATTTCCATTTTCTTGTGCTGGTGTGCACTGAACTTTGGAAGGTTATTACTGGAATTATATCCATATGAATTGTGAGTTGGTAAAAGATGAGTGTAGAATTAATATATATTTAAAAAAAAAGATGACTTTTCTTTGAAAGAAGCATGGTGAGTGGGAGTAGGTGCACAGCATTGCCAGGAAGAGGATTTTTAGAAAACTTGTTTCACAGATGTATGAAAGCTTTCAGTAATTAGCGTGTCAATAATTTGTCAATAGGAAGGGGTTTCACACATACATGAGGGCATTTGAAAGGGAGTGGAAAACTAGCATTAACTGAATGGTACAATTAATGAAACCCTCACATCACCCTGTGAGGTACGTTACCAATTGAGGTTACCAAACCTCAATTTGTAAATTGAGGTTTTAAGATATTTAATCACTTGCTTAAATTACAAAGTAAATAAGTAGCCCAATACATGTTTCTCTGACATACACTTTCAGATATGTTGACAAGTAATTTCAATATTTTTTCTGGAATATTTCTTACTCTATTAATTTTATTACCAAGAATATTTCATAAGTAGTGCAGACATGAATTTCAAAACTGCTGTATTAAGAGGTACACAAAATTTACATTCATAATTCTTGACTATACATGGTAAGTGAAAACATATTGTAACCATTTAAACTATCATCAATCCACTCCTTTTCAGTTATGCATAAGCTTTACGTAGGTAAAGTGGCTTATTTTTCATTAAGCAGAGTTGCTTAAATGCATAATTTATTTATTTTATTTTATTTTTTTTTCATTTTTCCTTTATTATTCGTATGTGCATACAAGGATTGGTTCATTTCTCCCCCCTGCCCCCACCCCCTCCCCTACCACCCACTCCGCCCCCTCCCTCTTCCCCCCACCCCCTCAATACCCAGCAGAAACTATTTTGCCCTTATCTCTAATTTTGTTGTAGAGAGAGTATAAGCAATAACAGGAAGGGACAAGGGTTTTTGCTGGTTGAGATAAGGATAGCTATACAGGGCATTGACTCACATTGATTTCCTGTGCATGGGTGTTACCTTCTAGGTTAATTCTTTTTGATCTAACCTTTTCTCTAGTTCCTGGTCCCCTTTTCCTATTGGCCTCAGTTGCTTTTCAGGTATCTGCTTTAGTTTCTCTGCGTTAAGGGCAACAAATGCTAGCTAGTTTTTTAGGTGTCTTACCTATCCTCACCCCTCCCTTGTGTGCTCTCACTTTTATCATGTGCTCATAGTCCAATCCCCTTGTTGTGTTTGCCCTTGATCTAATGTCCACATATGAGGGAGAACATATGATTTTTGGTCTTTTGGGCCAGGCTAACCTCACTCAGAATGATGTTCTCCAATTCCATCCATTTACCAGCGAATGATAACATTTCGTTCTTCTTCATGGCTGCATAAAATTCCATTGTGTATAGATACCACATTAAATGCACAATTTAAAGGTAATGGTGATTGTCATACCTTTTAAATGATACTAATATTCTTCACTATGTCATTTATTTTGCTTTTCCTGTATTTTTAAGCAACTTAGGTTTTTGATTGGCCTTCCCATAAAAGGAGATTACATAAAAGTAAATTTTCTTTTTAAAATGTGAATAGTAAAAGTTTTTGTTGATTTACGTACAAAGTCTGATGTTCCAAATGCTTAATTTTGTCAATCAAATTCCTAACCCTCTATAGTATGTTGTAATGGCTTGATTTCATATAGTTTTGTGCATAACAGCAAACCTGGGTGAGTCTAGAAGATTTATGTTGACACGTGAATTTTTCAGGGATACTTAGCATATTGCAGAGGGAGTGCTATTTCGATGAACACTGAACACACTATTCATTACACAAGCCAGAAGTCTTAAAAGCTAGCAAGGTTTAACATTCTCCTTATATTTTGTTACGGTTGTGAAATATGAAAAATATTTTAAGATTTATTTTAAAACACTTTGGTGAGGAAAACACATTTCTACTTGGCCTGTCATTAATCTGGTTTCACATATGGGCTGGTCCCACTTATCCTAGAGGCAGTTTATCATTAAACATTTTTAGTGGCAAAAACCTCTCCTTATAAAAAGATTTTTATCTTCCTGTCATAAATTTCTCATTTTTCTTCCTGGATTTTTAAACTAGAAAATGCTGTAAATATCACATGGCAGTATTGCAATTTTTCTTCCACATTGAAATGATAGCTGCCTAACATTGCTTGTCCTTCTATGTAAGTGGTGTAACAATGTTTACTAGTTAATGACTTGCCTCTTCAGAGATATTTAGGTACTCAACTCTGTTCAAATATATACTGATTGCATTTCACATAGACATTAGGTTGACTACCTGATTAAAATAACATTAATTGTACTACCCCAAACCAAAGTTAAGTGTTAGGGAATAGAATAAAGTAAGTGTTAGGGAATAGAATAAAGTATTAATAAATTAAGGAGCACTGACATCTTGGTGGGCTTTCCTTTCAGTATATGAAAAGCCAATTAATTGATGAGGCACCTTTTCCTTGTTCAAAAGACAGGGAGGTTACCCTTTTCTTCAATGAGATAATTAATAATTTCTCCCTCTTTCTGTCTCTCTTAAGCCTAATTAATAAATAATTATTCCATGTAAGGAAGCAAGAAAGTTGTGCAATGAATTTTATTCATTGGAGTTCTTGATACACATCTGAGTATGGCAGGAATATTTTTATATTTCACCTTTAATCTTTGTAATTTAGTCTAATTTCATTTGGTATCAAGTTTAAATTAAAGCAGTAGTAGAATGAAAAAGATGATGTACATGAAGCAGTGCATTTCTTTTTGTCTCCACAATAGCTCCATACTTTGTAAGTTTTTATTTGAGCATCCTTAATTATGAAGCCTACAATGTCAGCCAGAGTTAAACTTTGAAGTAGAGCCAACATGTAAATGTATCCCATTCTATTCATATTCACTCTGTCCAGTTTTGCATTTCACACATTTAACAAAGCAAGCAATGATGAAATATGCATATCTTGAATATTATGTTCTATATTCAAAAGTGCAGACTCTTCTGGCAAATATTCTATAGTGCAAATAATTTTCTAATTAGACATTTAGTGTTCTTTAATAGCATTTTGTGCAGACTAACATGTCAATGATAGATTTTTTTTATTTTATTTTAAAGGAATATGGCAGATTTTGGAAACATGTATCAAAGTACACTATGAATTCTGTCTGAAATCACAATTACTTTTGCTATAACAAACGTGAATTTTGTGTGGTGCCTGTTTTAGCAGTACATTCCCACTATGACTATGGGAAGATTCAGGACTAGTACAAAAATCTGCATTAATGTTCCTTTTTTTTTTTGAGACAGGGTCTTGCTGTATAGTCCAGGCTAGCCTTCTGATATTCTTGCTTCAGCCTTCAGTGCTGGGATTTCAGTTGTACATCACCATGCCTGGCTATAAGCCTGCTTTGAGAGAGAGATTTCCTGGATTAGATCATCCCATATATACACACATTGCCTCTTATTGCCTTATTGTCATTCTAATTGCTCCCACTCCTTTGTCTCCATCCCTACCCCTGTGGCCTTCATCTTTTGCTGGTGACTTTTGTGGGTGGAAAGACAATATACATGGAAAAACTTGTAGGAAGGGCCTTATAGTTATTTCAACTATCTAAAGACTAGTCATATATAAGAAAAAATTAGACGTTTTCTATGTAGGCCCTGAAGATATGAATAGGTAAAGCCATGGAATAAGTTACCGAGAGAGAAATTTTACATCAATAAAAGCACTAAATAAATGATATGCTTTCATTTGGACTGGCTGCCATAAGGGGTACTGAGTGGAATGTTGACAAGGCAGTGAGGTAGGTATAATGAAAAGAATGTGTGAGCTTTGGAACGAGGCAGATCAGTATTCCAACTTTGCCTCTACCTCTTAACAGCTATTTGAGCATAAGGGAGTCACCTTAATAGTTTTATTTCTAAAATGGGAGACAATGTTTACCTTGCAGGTTGATATGAAAGTTAAGGCATGATGTGAGTAGAACTCATAATAGTTACTCAATGAATGGTGGTCTCTCTGTTTTTGATGTTTTATTCATTTTATGAGTGATCAAAGGCCACTCTTTAGAAGTAGTATTGAAAGATTGCAGAAAATAATGAAGTCAGATAACTTGTAGTGCCACAATCATTTTGCTGATATGATCTTGTATTGCTTTTAAAAATACGTGGTTTAAGCCAGGCATAGTAGCGCATGCATGTAACTTTGCAGATAACCCCAGCCCTTGGGAGGCTCAGGCAGGAGGAACAGGAGCTCAAGGTCACACACTCTTGTGCCCTCCCCCCCAAAGAAAAGAATAAATGGGGTTGATTGATAATGAGCTTTATCCCCTTCTCTCACTATTAAGTAAGTTAGTAATTCATAAAGCGAAAACCGGATTGATGCCTTGTTCTCCAGACCCCCACAGGCTTTTTAAGTGAAAATGTTAAATTGTCATATGGGAATTTATTATTGTTATTTCACTTTTATAGCTATGTCAACCACTATTTTGTTTCTCCCCGATTTAATCTGAGCTATATGACCTGGGGCTATAGAGCCTATGGATTTCGAGGGTGTGTTCCAATACTTTATTTCTGCAATACCTAGCAATGGAGCATGTGCATGTGCCACTATAGCAAACAATCATAAATGTTTTTGTTGAATAAATGGATATAGGGGTTGAGCTGTTTGGCAATTTGAAGCATTTTCAGTTGGTTGAAAGTGAATTGACCATTTGCTCAAAATCAGTCAACATTAAGCTTTTAAAGTAATTTTCATGTCTGCATTGCTGATAATTTTGGGGGTGAAAAAGTAGAAAATAGAGAAGGATTGTGATAAAGTGCACTTACTTTGGTCTGCTTTTTGAAGAAAAATCTTAAAGGGCACAAGCCTCTTGGCTGAGAGGTTCTTAAATAATAAATGATAGTGACAAGATTGGTGATTTTTTTTTTCCCATCAGTGTTTTGGGGCTCAGGGTAAGATAGAATGATACCCTATACCTTAGTTCCCTTGAATGCTAGCAAAACTGTCATAAGTTGTTCTTTTACCATCAAAAATGTTGTCTAGATTATTCACTTATGACTGTAACTTTGGATAATGGGTATTTAGTTTTATGTAATGTACTTCCCAGTTTTTTTCTTTTTAACATAGCTTTGATTCTTTGAAGCATGAACATTATTTTCAAAGTTTGCTCACCTGGAGATGCTTCTTTCCTCTAGGATACCCACTATTTATATAGGGCCAAGACTTAAAAATATTGATTTTTCATTGTTGTTATTAAAGATCATCTTATTTTTTGATATCCACCCTAATTTATGCATTGATTCTTTTGACTCACCTGCCATTTCTCAGGAGTAGGAGATGGCTGGTAAAATCATTCTTTATGAATGGTGAAGTCACCAGAGACTTAGAATACTTTTTGATTGAACACAATTACTTAGTAAAAAAACATCTGAATAAATAATGAATAAATACTAGGACATATATAATACAATTGTTCAAAAGAATGCAGTAATATTTATGTTGCTTAATAGCTCAACAACCTTTTAGTGCCTCTGCAAATACACATTCCTTTAAAAATGTGCAGAATAATCAGAAAAGCATCTATTGTTTTTTGTTTTTTAATGTGACACCAAAGGGACTCATATATGTCATTTTCTCATTTTGTCCACTGCTGTTCTTCTAGTAGAAATTCCCAGAGGCCTTATGATATTTCCACTCTTAAGGGTATTGACTATAGTTGTTTAAATAAGATTCTCCTGGTACAATGAATAATAAACTCCGTTGGACCAGATACTTATAATATTTACTGCCAATAATATAACATGATGTGTTTATGTGAAATTGTATTTACTATCTAAAAGTGATTTAGCTTCATATTTAGCACAGATACAATCTGCAGATAAGATTAGTCAGCTACATAATAAAAATAGCTAATTTTTATTGAGCACTTACTATGCGCCAAATATTGTTATAAGCATCTTACATACCTTAATTTACTTATCAGAACATCCCAGTGAATAAGCGGTATTGCATTTCATAGAAGCCTAAACTGAGGCACAGAGAATTTAAGTGACTTTCCCAAGATTATATACATAGTTAAGTGATCAAAATTCAGGCAGTTTGACTCAAGGATCTATTCTATTAAGCATATGTGATACTTTAAAAAACTTGAGTCCTTCCTGATTTTTCTCTACTTGAGTAGTGAAATGTGTGACCATTCATTCACAGGGGAAAGAGAAAGGGAAAAAGTAGAAGGTCCTGAATTTAATGTTTACTTCAGATTCACCTACCATAGTGTCTGCTTCTATATGAACTGTCTGAGTTCAGTAAGAATTGTTATTATGCCCTATGTTTCTAATTATATTACTTGCTTCATGCTCAGAGGCACACAATGCTTGAAATGGTTTTCAAACATTGATTTTCTATATTTACAAATGCTAGCTTAAATGGGAGTTGAAATACAAACTTTAATAACGTAAGTAATATTTGGTTGTCATGGTATCTCAATTTTGAGATTAGAAAATGGGATGAGTGAAGAGTTTGTCTAGATCTTTTGACTTACTGGAGTTTGAACTTGGGGCCTTGCCTAAATCTTTTCTTATTCTCAAATTCTACAGTGAGGTACAGTGGTAATTGTTATTAGTCATGATTATCCTGAGACGGCATCCCTACAATATACTTATTGACTCAGGAATGTAAATCTTATGTTTTGGACATGTTCGAACAACTGTACCAATAACCAAACAAACCCAGTGCAGCCATGAAAAATTTAAAGTAAAATTTAAATGAACTACGATTGCTATGGTTTGAATGAATCCTCCTGTGTTGTTGGAAATTTAATCCCCACTGCAATAGTGATGAGAAGTAAGACCTTTAAGAGATGATTGACATTGTTAGGGCAGGAGTAGGCTCCTTTTTGGAGAATAGGCTGCAAGTTCAACCCTTTGTTGCTGTCTCTGGTGCATATGCTTTCATGCCCTTCCTCATTCAGCCATGGGATGATGCAGCAAGTAGATGTGTGCTTCTCAGTCTTGGCACTTTAAATCCTCATATCTGTAAGAAATAAATCTTTGTTCTTTATGAATTACATAGTCTATGGTATTCTATGAAGAAGTGTTCAACTTCCCTGGCTATAAAAGAGATGCAAATCAAACCTACACTTATATTTCATCTCACTCCAGTTAGAATGACCATAATCAAGGGTAATAAGAATAGCAAATGCTGGTGAGGTTATGGTGAAACAGGAATCCTCATACACTGCTGGTGGGAATGCAAATCAGTACAACCATTATGGAAAGCCAGTATGGAGATTCCTCATGAGGCTAAAGATAGAATTGCCATACGATCCACTGATACCGCTCCTGGGCGTCTACCCAAAGGAATGTAAGACAGGATACAATAGAGACACCTGTATGCCCAATGTTCATCGCAGCACTATTCACTATAACCAAGCTTTGGAAACTACCCAGATGCCCTACAACTGATGAATGGATCAGGAAAATGTGGTATATATTCACAGTGGAGTTTTACTCAGCCATAAGGAATAATGGCATGGGGTTTGAAGGTAAATGGATGCAATTGGAGGGCATCATGTTAAATGAAGTAAGCCAGGCTCAGAAAGACAAAGACTGCTTGTTTTCTCTCATACATGAAACATAGATCCAAAAGATAAATATATACACAAAAACAAACATGATCACTCATATGTAGAACATGTTGGTAATAATGGAATTACTCTATGGATCTCGGGAAAGGAGGGAAAGAAAAGCAGAATGATAGGATATCAGTGGTATTGTAAAACATAACATTTGTGAAGGTAGAGGATATAAGGATATGTATTGAAAGGTATTGAAAAATGGGGGAGAGAGGTAAAAGGGTAGGGGAGAGCAATGGAAGGGGTTGAATGGACCAAAGTAAAGTATACTCACAGTGGGCATACATCAGGAAACCCCTTTGAACATCGACTTAAATAATAATGAAAGGCAGAATTGTAAAATAGGTACAGTGTGGTTGGGGGGAAGGTACTTGAGGGAGGGTGAAAGGGTGAATGAAGGAGATTAAGGAGAGGGTATATGGTGGACGGACTTCATATACTTATATGAAATAGAACAAAGAAACCAATTGCAATTGCTCTAAGTGGGGTGGGGGTGGGGGAGGGGGAAGTGACGGTTGGGGGGGTGATCTAACCAATGTACAATATAAGCCTATTTGGAATTGTCACAATGAATCCCCCTGTACAACAAATATATCCTAATTAAAAAAAAAACATAGTTTATGGTATTCTAGTATAGCAGCATAAAACAGACTATCACAGCAATATGCCATAATTTATTCCAGTCTTTCCAGTTAATCAATGTTTGGATTTTGAAAGAGAAGTAATTATATATATGCCATAGAATTCCACTATTGGTGAGTCACAGAACATATCAGTAATCATGTTATTTGTTATGGTAGTTAAACTATATTCAGTTTTTATTTAATAATAAATTTAAAATGTGTAGTACATCTCTGTGAAAGCCATTATTTTAGACTGTCATCTATCTAGTTCATTTCATAGTTTAAACCTGAAATATTTTAATTAAAACTTAATTGGTTGAAATAAAGTGGACATAAGGTTTCTCCTTTAATTCATTCCAATTCAGCCAAACATCTTTTGAAATTTTTACAGTGTGCTGGGCACTGAAGATTTTCAAATACCATTAGGAAATAGTTCCTCTATTTCTGAGCTTTTCCACATAGCTTTTTGAAGGTCAAATTCATCAAATTTACTAAAACCTTGTTTTAAGAAATATTCTTCTTTAAATTATTGAGGGACTGAATCCCTTTGAGTATATTCATGTCAAGTTTACAGAAATTATATTGAATGTAATGCTTTTAGTTACTGCTCACAGTTTCTATGAGACTTTAGTTGACTGGCCTTCATAGTATTATTTGAGGAATATTTGTTTTTACCCAATTCTTTGCTAGTATATTTGGAGGAAGGGGGGATGTAAAAGGACTCTTTGTTGAGGGAAAGATAGAAACGATAGTTAACCTATTGGCTAAGGTTGCTGATCCCAAGGAACAAGAAGTCTGGGTGGGCAGAATGAGGGATGAAAGTGGGAAATCTCCAAAAACCTTGTGATCTGATTCCCATAGTTTTCTTTTGAACCACCAATCCATCCAAGGTTACACCCTTGAAAATTTTTTTCATAATTCAGAAAAACATTCCTAATATAAGTTGTACACTCTGCTCATTATCCATTAGCGAACTGACCATTGGAAAATAGACTTCTGTGACTGGCTCCAGAAGGAGCCTGCTGACAAAGAGATTTCAATGAAAACAGAAGATATAATATTACCCATAGCATGTTTCAGGTAAAAAAAATTGCCTTAATTAAATCTGAATCTTAAACAGTGTATTGAGGAGTGCAGTTATAATCCCTATTTGAGAGAGGCTGAATAACTTGCGCATTGTCAAGAGTTAATGAAAATGGACAGTCAAAATTTAACTCAGGTGTTCTGGCTAATAGGCCAGTCAGTATATTTCCATGAATCATCCTGAAGACACATAATTTGTATGAATAATTTTATTTTTATATATTTCAGAGCTGGACTGGGGAGTGGCTCAAGTGGTTAGAGCGCCTGCCTAGCAAGCCCCAGGCCCTGAATTCAGAACCCCAGTAAAAAAAAAAAAATACACCTAAAGTATATTTGAGAACTTTAGAGATGGGGATGAAGCTTTTTTTCATGCTTAGGAAAGTGATTTCATAGGGAATGTTTCTAAGACCTTTTAAACACATTGATATAGACTTGAATAAGCATGCATACTATTAGTTTAAAAATTTTTATTATACTATTTGTTACTTTTGTATATACAGCATTAGATAATACCAACTTCTAATCGCTCAAGGTTTTACAGCTTACAGCTCTATTCTGGGTGTCCTTTTCAAGTTTTTAAATTTACTAAAACCACATAGTTTTCTTCCTTTAGACTCCCTAGTTATCTCACCTTAGGTTCTGTTGGTTACAAACAAAAGAGGAATTCCCATTTCCCATTGACATATTCAAATATATTCACTTTGAAGGTACCTATAACTGCTACATGGATTATCTTCCATTTCTTACTATTCTGCACTTTAATACTTCACTTTTCAGAAATAGCTGTAAAACTTTAAGTATCATGAATATAATGTTTCTGAACCTGTCTTAAGACATTTACTATTTACTATTTCTGTTATTTGGTATGGTTTCTAAAATGGTTTAATTGTACTTCAAGACTATAGAATTTATTGATTTTATTTTAGAAAGCTGTTTTATGTTTTGTTGTCTTTAATGGAAGCTAAGTCACCAGTCACATGATATTGTGCATATTCTATATTTAAATGTTTAGTGTTTACTTTTGACAGTTTAGTAAAGAAGATTTATGTACTAGATCTAGACTTACTTTCGAAAATGAAGTACTATACTTTTAAAAATATTATGGGTATCTTCAGTTTGTATCATAGCATACCAATACAAATACATTATTGGTGTCACCTTATGTGATGTATGAAAGTATTAGGAACTATGGTATTGATAAAATTCTATTTATCCCTGTGTTTTTATTCATTTTAATCCCTAGCTAAGTCTCTTTACTGATACTAAATATTTCCTTTATATCACAAATCAGAGATTATAATAACATTGCACAAAATACATATACAGAAACTAACAAAAATACAAATGGTCTCATTCATCTTTTAAGCAGTTAAAGGAAATGAAGTAAAATATATAAAATACTGATATGCAGGATAAAACATACTCAAGCCTTTTTGTGTGTGTGTGTGTGTGTGTGTGTGTGTAACTAGCTTGTTCTATGATGGGTTTTATGTGGAGATACTTTGAAATGAAATGCTATTAATTAAAAAATAAAAACCTAAAGTGTTAAATAACCAAGTGGCAGGCCTGTAATATAATCCTTCGTTTTCAGGTCTATCTTAGATCCATTTGAATTGAGCATTGAGTGAATATTTTATAGCAGCTATCTTTTCTTTGAATCTAGTTTTCTCCTTAACTCAAAAATTCTGAATCTAATTTGTGTTACATTCTGCATTTTTAATTTCTTCAATTTTTATTTTGTTAGTCTGTTTAGGATCTTTCTGAGGTAATTAGAAATTTTTATCTTTTCCTTAGGTTTTCTCCGGCATGCTGGTATGATAGTTTTTCTCCATTTAATCAATTAGAGAAACTATAATATAATTAAACTTGTAATTAAACATATTTTATCCAAATTTGAAATGACAGCTGAGTGTATAGCTTTGGCCTTAAAAATACAAATATTCCTAACCTTTACTGTAACATTCTTCAAATTAGGATTGGGTTTATTACGTGGCATATGAAAGCAAGGGCCATATAGCCTTCTGTTTTCTAAATAAATATTCTGTTCTTTTGAAAAAAGAATATTTTTTATAATGTATTCATTGATTGACTGTACATTTCAATTGAATAGTGTATAAGCAGATGCAGCAATAAATAAGTCTGGCTTAGTCCCATCTTTATCATGATGGAGAGACAAATATAAAATCAATATTCATTTTAATTATCCTAAGTGCTCAAAGGAGACATCTAGGTGATTAGTGAGCCCTCATTTGGGAGTGCAGAGAAGGCTTCCCCAAGGAAGTGATATTTAAGCTGAATCTTTAATGATGACTATGGATCAGATAAGCAAAGAGAGTAGAAAAACATTTTTCAATGTGGGAAAATTAGAGCTCAGTATTTTAAAGTATATAAATAACATCTGAGATGGTAGATAATCAGCTAAGGATTCAAGTTGTATAAATACTGCAAGCTTTAGGACAGCGTGGAAATAACAAAATATGGCACTTTTAGAACCTTGCTGAAAGTTTACCTCAGTGAATCTAGATTTTCCTTTGAATGAATATCATTGGCTACTTTGATTAAGAACAGAACGTAGAAAAACAAATACCTAACAAAAGTAATGCATAATGTTTGCCTGTAGAGTAGAGGGAGGAATAGCTCAAAATGTGAAAAATGTTTATAAGGAGTAGCGACTGTGATATCTAGTTCTCCATGTCATTTAATAAGCTACTTGCCATGATTGGGCATCTGACTTATTGACTCCAGTAGTTCATGATTAAAGTGTTTACTAGATAATTTTTATCCACTAACAACTTTCAACGTGTCTATCCTAGGTAACTATATGGTTGGGCCCTTTGGGTGATAAAGATGTTTTTAGCTACTTTCAGACCAGTTCTCAAAAGGTTAAATAAGTTGTATCGTTGCTAAGTTTGTTAAATGATTTAAAAATAGAATTCAAGATTTTTCTTGCTCTATTGCTTTCTCACTGTGGTAACACTGTCATTAAAGTTTCTGGAGTTTTGCTAGTAGTGCAGGTCTTAATTAGTTGGATTTGTATACTTCAAAAAAACCTGAATGTTTGTCTGAATATTTACACACTGGAATTTTACTGAGCCACAAAAAAGAATGAAATCTTGTCATTTGCAAGTAAATGGATGGAACTGGAGAACATCACCTTAAGTGAAGTTAGCCAGGCTCAGAAGGTCAAAAATCACATGTTCTCCCTCATATGTGGATTATAGACCTAAAACAAATGCAGCAATATTATTGGACATGGGTCACACACTAAGGGGAGAATGTGCCTGGGAGGAATAGGGAAAGGGAAGGAAACCTAAAAAAAAGAAAGAAAGAAAATGCTTGTTCAGATATAGAAAGGGGGAAAACACAACACATTTTCTGATAATTCAAACCTTCCTGAGCTACTCATTCACTCTTTCAGCCAGTGTTTATTGAGTATGTCTGGTGTGGGGTTTTGGATGGACACCCTTAGGAAACAAAAAAACAGGGTCTTTGTACTTGAGTTTTCACTGTTATCAGTGAAATGAAAGGTATACATATTGTCACCAACAATTACCTATAAGCAGCAAGTATCCTTTTGAATCCAGGGTTGTTTTGGTTTTGTTTTTAAATTAAGCAAAGATTGAAAATATTTCATTGGTATTTCATTTCTGATGCATTCTACATGAATATAACATGAATGCTTTTTCAGTGTGTGTGCCATCGAACTTGTTGAAACTTCTGCAAGCTGTTCTACATCGTTTGCAGGTATATATTATTTCCATTTTTACAGGAAAGAGTGAACATTCCAGAATAATAATCAGCTACCTATTTACAAGAGTATTTGAAAATTGCAAATTATTGCTTTATCAAAAAGTTAGAAATTGTTTATCATAGTAATGAAAATTCCAAATACAGTTTTTAGAGATACCATCTATTTTCAAAGAAACACTTAAAATACATTTACATGCAGATTTCTAAAACGTTTCCCATAATGTATGCCTAAAGGCCACAGAAAAAATTGATATCTTTAACAAGTATCAGACCACTTAATCATGTGTGTTTTATATATTTTCTGAAAATTGTTTTTATTATGTAGTTACAAATTTATTACTGTTGGAATAACCAGAGTTTTCTTTAAAAAGGCTAGTACATGATGTAGGAAAGAAAATTGAACCAAGAGTAGCCAAAACACACCTGACTTCTATTGATGCCATTGAGTATAACTGCATGAGTTTCAGCAGTACACTCAATTATTTGTTTTGTTTTTTTCTGCCTTGCATATTATATATGTTTGTTATGAGGATCAAATGGCATAATATATTTGAAAATGCTTATAACTTGATATATAAATGTAAGGTGCACTTCAGTTATGACATCTATGCTGTGTTTTAATCCTGTGGAGTGAATCAACCATATGCATGTTGTAAAACCCAAATTTAATTTCTCCTCTTGTTAAGATAATTTATTATTATGTCAAAGTAAATGCTTGAAGCAAAGTATACACGTGTAAGAATACGTTTTTGTTGATAAAACAATGATATTTGATTAATACAAAGGTATTTAATAGTATAAGTAAAATGACAAAGCTAATGGATTTCTTTAAAGTACATATCTGCATATCTTTAATTTTATATTTCAGGATACTAGAGAAAATGTTTCATGATTATTTTTACATGGGGCTGCTTCAGCCTTGAGGCCTACTGATGTAATGACCAGTGATGAAAAGTGGTGATACCATGAGTCAGAATTTTACAACTTGGTTGAATCCTCCATGTGGGGTTTGAACAGAGGTGGTGAAATGAATGGCATTTTCTGTCCCATTGTCAATATCCAAAGACTCTGATCTGGTTATTTCTTCTAGGTAGACCTTTGAAAGCATTGTGGCTTCAGATAATCATTCTGGCTTGGAGCAAAACTCCTTGTCAAGCTTAGGGATTTACCATTCAGGGTGCTTTATTCAATTCCTAGAGGGAAAGCTTGACATTAATGCCATAGTAGCTAAGGTTCAGGGCAAGTTTCTGGTTTTAAGACTTAGGACAACAATATTAAATGTAGACACTGATTACAGCTCATAATGGGGGTCCTAAGTATTTTGAGTTCCCTCGTTATAACTCTGCCAGTGGATTTGAAGGCTGTCAGTAGCTGGAAGCAGCCATTTGCAAACCTGTTGGAACACAGTAACAATATAAAAAGTGCAACTAAAATGAGACAGATATCTCCTTTGCTGTTGACTTATGTGAGGATTAATTGAAACAACCTAGAAAAACTTGAGAAATACCTCTAAAGACAATGAAACGCTGGATGAGAAATCCAAGAGCTGGGGTCACATATGTTTTCATCTTCCAGCTGAAGGTTAGAATTCTGAGTTTGGAGGGTAAAGAAAGTCAATGGGTAGCTATATACTAAAACTTCATTATTAGGGTGATATATTATTAGTACTACTTCTCTAAAACAAGAGCAGTCAGAGAACACAATGGAAAAGATCATATTCACCATAGTAAGAAGACATAAAATGATTTGAATAAATAATGGATATATATAATCTACATAAATAAATTTACAGCATTTTGAAAGTTATAGAAAAGGAATACAATATATATAAAGACTGTACAATTCTAGATGAGATAAATAAACACCATAAGTATAGAAAAGTTCTCTTTAAATTTATAACATAGTTATAATAAAATAAAGTGGACATTTTAGTTAAATTTATTGAATTTAACTATATTATTATACATATGTGAAAAGGAAATTGGTAAGAATATAAAATATCATTTTGAGTACCAGGAACACCATTTTGGTAGTGGAGAACTAATCCCATAATAAGATAAAACATTAAAAATTTAAAGAGATACTAAATTGCATATACATATATGTAAATAAGTGAAAGTAAAAAGAATGTCGAATAGTAGTTTATATTTTGAATATATGTAAGTATAGAATAAAATGTGATATTTTGGGGAAGGATATAAAATAATGGGGAGTTTATGCATTGCAGTACCACTCAATAATTTACTGTAAATGTTAGGAAAAATAACTCCCCGGAATATATGTCCTGTGTTCTAAAATAAGAGGGAAATTAAAGGCAAATATTGAAGTGAAAACTTTGTAAGCTTTTAAGTATTTGAAGTCATAAAAGAAAGAATTTACTACTTTGAATAAATAAAACGCTATGTGGAACAAAAACATACCAAAAATAAAGCAGTAAGAAGAATGTTTGCAAGCTTTGTCCTACACAGAGTTAATATTGCTGGTATGTAAGCACTGCATAGAACATCGTGGGAATAGTAAGTTCAGATGGATAAATGTACAACCCCCCACAAATAATCAACATACCTAAATGGAAATAAAATCAGCAAAGTGAAGAAAACTTGAACGTAACAATTCAGAAATGCAAATTTTGAAAATGAGGTATCATTTTCCATCTATTCAGTTGGAAATAATAAAAGAGACACTACCTAATGCTGTGAAATTTGTATATTACTATGTTGTGGTGGTAGCATTAAATCTGTTTGAGAAGCAATTTGACAGAATATACAAAATGTTTATACCCATTGACCCCTGTGAAATAGTACTGTGGTGAATTTATCCTAAGGAAATTATCCAAAAGAAGGAAAATGTTTCCTTGAAGGATTGTTTATACTAATAGAAAATGGGAATGGGCAAAAACCTTAATCAGAAAAAGAGGAAAATAGTTAAATTATAGGCCATGCATTCAGGAGAGTATCAGGTAGGCACTAAGGTCACTTATATAGAATATACAGAAAAATGAAAACATGCTTCCAATATGATAGTTTCAAGAAATTACATGTGTGGCATTGTGTAGTCTTTTTTTAAAAATTTTTATTTTTTTATTATTCATATGTGCATACAATGCTTGGGTCATTTCTCCCCCCTGCCCCTACCCCCTCCCTTACCACCCACTCTGCCCCCTCCCTCTCCTCCCCACTCCCCCTCACTACCATGCAGAAACTATTCTGCCCTTATCTCTAATTTTGTTGAAGAGAGAGTATAAGCAATAATAGGAAGGAACAAGGGTTTTTGCTGGTTGAGATAAGGATAGCTATACAGGGCGTTGACTCACATTGATTTCCTATGCGTGGGTGTTACCTTCTAGGTTAATTCTTTTTGATCTAACCTTTTCTCTAGTACCTGGTCCCCTTCTCCTGTTGGCCTCAGTTGCTTTTAAGGTATCTGCTTTAGTTTCTCTGCATTAAGGGCAACAAATGCTAGCTAGTTTTTTAGGTGTCTTACCTATCCTCATATCTCCCTTGTGTGCTCTCACTTTTATCATGTGCTCAAAGTCCAATCCCCTTGTTGTGTTTGCCCTTGATCTAATGTCCGCATATGAGGGAGAATATACGATTTTTGGTCTTTTGGGCCAGGCTAACCTCACTCAGAATGATGTTCTCCAATTCCATCCATTTACCAGCGAATGGTAACATTTCGTTCTTCTTCATGGCTGCATAAAATTCCATTGTGTATAGATACCACATTTTCTTAATCCATTCATCAGTAGTGGGGCATCTTGGTTGTTTCCATAACTTGGCTATTGTGAATAGTGCTGCAGTAAACATGGGTGTGCAGGTGCCTCTGGAGTAACCTGTGTCACATTGTGTAGTCTTTCAACTATGTAAAGACATAAGCATGTCATCAAACATTGGATGACAGTGTGAAAACTAGTTTCTGGTATAGTGGGAATTTTATGCTTTTTAAAAAAAAAATCCTCAAAGTTGAGTTTTAGAGAACATAGAGAAAGATTAGGAAAGACTTCTAAGAATAATGTTAAAAATTCTAAAATATGCTAATTGGTAATTATAAGAACTTTTATGTTCTATGAACTAGTAGCCACTCAAAGTGTTTTTCATATATTCTCTCATTCTGAAATGCTTGAAATGTGTAAAAGGAAAAGATTTAGGCAGGATGTAATTGTCTCTATATAACTTAAGAACTATGATAGGAAAACATAATTAGAATAGTCCTCTTATATTTCCATTAGGAGTTAAAAAATAAATCTGTTATCAAAAAGGTAAGCACTGTAAGGAAACAAATCTGGGCTTACTACTAATAAAACTGCAACTTACTTGTTCCTTCTTCTGCACTCTCCACCTTTGGAGATTAACACTACCTTCCATCTATCCAGATGTCTAAGCTGGAGCCTGCTCTTCATTTTTTTGTATTGTATTGTATGTATTTTATTATATTTTAGTAGAACTATGGTTTAAACTCAGGACTTTGCACTAGCTCAGGGCTTTGCACTTGCACAACAGTTTCTCTACCACTTGAACCACACCTCCATCCATTTTGCTCTGGTTATTTTGGAGATGGGGGAGTCTTACAAACGATTAGTCCAGGCTGGCCTTGAACCAGCTTGGGCTACATAGTGAGTTCCAGGCTAGCCTGGGCTACAGAGCATTATCCTTTCTCAAAATGAAACAAAGCAAAACAAAACAAAGACCAAAACCAGAAAAAAATCCAGCAAACAAAACAAAAAAATGTATAATATACATTGATCAAGTTAAGTTAATTAGTATATTCATCACCTTAAATATTTTTCTTTGTGGTTAAGCATTCAAAATCCTGTCTTGTAGCTATTTTTTTTTTTTTGGATTTACTGTATTTTTTTATTGTTACTTTAGAGTGTACTCCTGCTTATTAAAAACCAGTTTACTATAAAGCAATATGCCATGTTATGCCAGCAGCAACCTCATACATCTGTTAATGCAGTTAGGTTTGTGTAAGTACACTCTGTGATGCTTGCACAATGACAAAGTCTCCTCATTCTGCAGTTCTCAGAACATATTCCCATTTTGCTAGTTTTGAAATGATTTTAGTCTTAAATTATTTCACCATTTTTTCAGCTTGGTTTGAAAACAGAAAAAAAAACTAGAAAGCATAAGCTTGGTTCAAAAACAGAAAAAACTAGAAATCATCTTGCTAATAATGTCAAACTATTACAGATCATGCTGGACTCTAGTAATTTAGAGTTTACCGAAACTCAAAAACAGTTAACTTGAGTTAATTTTTACTTAGCATGACCTTTATTCACTTTATACTTTAATGATGATAACCTACATGAAAATACATTTGAGTAGTTTTCAAGTAGTCTAATGTATTGGACAATCCTATGTATCAAAACTGGCATCTTCAAAGTATCTTTTTAGGTAACATTGTACTAGCCAAAATTGAGTTAGTTTCACATGCCCTCCCCAACTTTTATTATGAAGATTTTAAAATATTCTGAAAATTGAAAAAAGATTTACATATGACCATCACTTAAATATAATGATTGTTAACATTTACAGTATTGGCTTTATGTTCTGTGTGTGTATGTATTTGCAACAGAATGTAAAAGTAAGTTATTTGAGGATATACTTCAATCAATATCAAGAATAAGATTTTCACCTACCTTCGTACAACATCATCTAAGAAAATAATCGTTACCTAAAATAACTTAAAACCAATCCATGTTCAGATTCCCCAGCTTAGCCCAGTTGTCTTCCAAAGCTGATTTTTTTCTTCCAATCTAAGATGTGAAGTTTACACATTGCATTTTATCTTTAAAAATAGTTTGATTGATATATAATTAGTAAACAGTAATTTGTACATAATTAAATTGTAGAGTGTGAAATAGTTACAGGGTTATCCTGTTCTTTTTTTTTTTTTTGGCAGTATTGAGATTCAAACTCAGGACCTCACACTTGATAGGCAAGAACTCTACCACTTGAGCCACACTCCCAGACCATTTTTGCTGTAGGTTTTTTTTTTGGCTGTACTAGTTGAACTTTGGGCCTCATGCTTAGTAGGCAGGTACTCTACAACTTGAGCCACTCTGCCATCACTTTTTTGTGTTGTGTATTTTTGAGATGGGGGTCTCACTTTCATTTTGCCTTCTCTGGCCTCAAACTGATCCTTCTGATCTCTGCCTCCTGAGTAGCTAGGATTATAGGCATGAACCACCAGCACCTGGCTTCTTTAGTTTGTTTTTGATAGGGTTTCACATTTTCTACCTTCACCTCCTACATAGCTAGGTTTACAGTTGAATACCACCATGCCTGGCTCATTTATTGAAATAGGGTCTCACTAACTTTTGTGCCTGGACTGGTCTTGAACTGTGATTTTCCTTTCTTCTTTTTTTTTTTTTTTTCATTTTTCTTTTATTATTCATATGTGCATACAAGGCTTGGTTTATTTCTCCCCCCTGCCCCCACCCCCTCCCTTACCACCCACTCCACCCCCTCCCGCTCCCCCCCTCAATACCCAGCAGAAACTATTTTGCCCTTATCTCTAATTTTGTTGTAGAGAGAGTATAAGCAATAATAGGAAGGAACAAGGGGTTTTGCTGGTTGAGATAAGGATAGCTATACAGGGCATTGACTCACATTGATTTCCTGTGCGTGGGTGTTACCTTCTAGGTTAATTCTTTTTAATCTAACCTTTTCTCTAGTTCCTGGTCCCCTTTTCCTATTGGCCTCAGTTGCTTTAAGGTATCTGCTTTAGTTTCTCTGCATTAAGGGCAACAAATGCTAGCTAGTTTTTTAGGTGTCTTACCTATCCTCACCCCTCCCTTGTGTGCTCTCGCTTTTATCATGTGCTCATATTCCAATCCCCTTGTTGTGTTTGCCCTTGATCTAATGTCCACATATGAGGGAGAACATATGATTTTTGGTCTTTTGAGCCAGGCTAACCTCACTCAGAATGATGTTCTCCAATTCCATCCATTTACCAGCGAATGATAACATTTCGTTCTTCTTCATGGCTGCATAAAATTCCATTGTGTATAGATACCACATTTTCTTAATCCATTCGTCAGTGCTGGGGCATCTTGGCTGTTTCCATAACTTGGCTATTGTGAATTGTGCCGCAATAAACATGGATGTGCAGGTGCCTCTGGAGTAACAGTCTTTTGGGTATATCCCCAAGAGTGATATTGCTGGATCAAATGTTAGATCGATGTCCAGCTTTTTAAGTAGCCTCCAAATTTTTTTCCAGAGTGGTTGTACTAGTCTACATTCCCACCAACAGTGTAAGAGGGTTCCTTTTTCCCGCATCCTCGCCAACACCTGTTGTTGGTGGTGTTGCTGATGATGGCTATTCTAACAGGGGTGAGGTGGAATCTTAGTGTGGTTTTAATTTGCATTTCCTTTATTGCTAGAGATGGTGAGCATTTTTTCATGTGTTTTCTGGCCATTTGAATTTCTTCTTTTGAGAAAGTTCTGTTTAGTTCACGTGCCCATTTCTTTATTGGTTCATTAGTTTTGGGAGAATTTATTTTTTTAAGTTCCCTGTATATTCTGGTTATCTGTCCTTTGTCTGATGTATAGTTGGCAAATATTTTCTCCCACTCTGTGGGTGTTCTCTTCAATTTAGAGACCATTTCTTTTGATGAACAGAAGCTTTTTAGTTTTATGAGGTCCCATTTATCTATGCTATCTCTTAGTTGCTGTGCTGCTGGGGTTTCATTGAGAAAGTTCTTGCCTATACCTACTAACTCCAGAGTATTTCCTACTCTTTCTTGTATCAACTTAAGAGTTTGGGGTCTGATATTAAGATCCTTGATCCATTTTGAGTTAATCTTGGTATAGGGTGATATACATGGATCTAGTTTCAGTTTTTTGCAGACTGCTAACCAGTTTTCCCAGCAGTTTTTGTTGAAGAGGCTGCTATTTCTCCATCGTATATTTTTAGCTCCTTTGTCAAAGATAAGTTGCTTATAGTTGTGTGGCTTCATATCTGGATCCTCTATTCTGTTCCACTGGTCTTCATGTCTGTTTTTGTGCCAGTACCATGCTGTTTTTATTATTATTGCTTTGTAATATAGTTTGAAGTCAGGTATTGTGATACCTCCTGCATTGTTCTTTTGACTGAGTATTGCCTTGGCTATTCGTGGCCTCTTGTGTTTCCATATAAATTTAACAGTAGATTTTTCAATCTCTTTGATGAATGTCATTGGAATTTTGATGGGAATTGCATTAAACATGTAGATTACTTTTGGGAGTATAGACATTTTTACTATGTTGATTCTACCAATCCATGAGCATGGGAGATCTCTCCACTTTCTATAGTCTTCCTCAATCTCTTTCTTCACAAGTGTATAGTTTTCCTTGTAGAGGTCTTTCACATCTTTTGTTAGGTTTACACCTAGGTATTTGATTTTTTTTGAGGCTATTGTAAATGGAATTGTTTTCATACATTCTTTTTCCGTTTGCTCATTGTTAGTGTATAGAAATGCTAATGATTTTTCTATGTTGATTTTATATCCTGCTACCTTGCTATAGCTATTGATGATGTCTAGAAGCTTCTGAGTAGAGTTTTTTGGGTCTTTAAGGTATAGGATCATGTCGTCTGCAAATAGGGATATTTTGACAGTTTCTTTACCTATTTGTATTCCTTTTATTCCTTCTTCTTGCCTAATTGCTCTGGCTAGGAATTCCAGTCCTATGTTGAATAGGAGTGGAGATAGTGGGCATCCTTGTCTGGTTCCTGATTTTAGAGGGAATGGTTTTAATTTTTCTCCGTTAAGTATAATGCTGGCTGTAGGTTTGTCATATATAGCTTTTATAATGTTGAGGAACTTTCCTTCTATTCCTAGTTTTCTTAGAGCTTTTATCATGAAATGATGTTGGATCTTATCAAAGGCTTTTTCTGCATCTATTGAGATGATCAAGTGGTTTTTGTCTTTGCTTCTGTTAATGTGGTTTATTACGTTTATTGATTTTCGTATGTTGAACCACCCCTGCATCCCTGGGATGAAGCCTACCTGGTCGTGGTGAATAATCTTTTTGATGTGTTGCTGAATTCAATTTGCCATTATTTTGTTGAGGATTTTTGCATCAATGTTCATTAAGGAGATTGGCCTATAGTTCTCCTTTTTGGAGGTGTCTTTGCCTGGTTTTGCGATAAGTGTGGCTTCATAAAATGTGTTTGGCAGTTTTCCTTCCCTTTCTATTTCATGGAACAGTTTAAGGAGGGTTGGTATCAGTTCTTCTTTAAAGGTCTGATAGAATTCAGCAGAGAATCCATCAGGTCCTGGACTTTTCTTTTTGGGGAAACTCTTGATTGCTGCTTCAATTTCATTTTGTGTTATAGGTCTATTCAGGTGATTAATTTCCTCTTGGTTCAGTTTTGGATGATCATATGTATCTAGAAATCTGTCCATTTCTTTTAGATTTTCAAATTTATTTGAATATAGGTTCTCAAAGTAGTCTCTGATGATTTCCTGGACTTCCATGGTGTTTGTTGTTATCTCCCCTTTTGCATTCCTGATTCTACTAATTTGGGTTTTTTTCTCTCCTCATTTTAGTCAGGTTTGCCAGGGGTCTATCGATCTTGTTTATTTTTTCAAAGAACCAACTTTTTGTTTCATTAATTCTTTGTATGGTTTTTTTGGTTTCTATTTCGTTGATTTCAGCTCTTATTTTTATTATTTCTCTCCTTCTATTTGTTTTGGGATTTGCTTGTTCTTGTTTTTCTAGGAGTTTGAGATGTATCATTAGGTCATTGATTTGGGATCTTTCAATCTTTTTAATATATGCACTCATGGCTATAAACTTTCCTCTCAAGACTGCCTTAGCTGTGTCCCATAGGTTTCGGTAGGTTGTGTTTTCATTTTCATTGACTTCTAGGAACTTTTTAATTTCCTCTTTTATTGCATCGATGATCCATTCTTCATTAAGTAATGAGTTATTTAGTTTCCAGCTGTTTGCAAGTTTTTTGTCTTTACTTTTGTTGTTGAGTTCTACTTTTACTGCATTGTGGTCAGATAGTATGCATGGTATTATTTCTATTTTCTTATATTTGCTGAGGCTTGCTTTGTGTCCTAGAATATGATCTATTTTGGAGAAGGTTCCATGGGCTGCTGAGAAGAATGTATATTGTGTAGAGGTTGGATGAAATGTTCTGTAGACATCTACTAGGTCCACTTGATCTATTGCATATTTTAGATCTTGGATTTCTTTATTGAGTTTTTGTTTGGATGACCTATCTATTGATGATAATGGAGTGTTAAAGTCTCCCACAACCACTGTGTTGGCGTTTATATATGCTTTTAGGTCTTTCAGGGTATGTTTGATGAAATTGGGTGCGTTGACATTGGGTGCGTACAGATTGATGATTATTATTTCCTTTTGGTCTATTTCCCCTTTTATTAGTATGGAATGTCCTTCTTTATCTCGTTTGATCAATGTAGGTTTGAAGTCTACTTTGTCAGAGATAAGTATTGCTACTCCTGCTTGTTTTCGGGGGCCATTGGCTTGGTAAATCTTCTTCCAGCCTGTCATCCTAAGCATATGCTTATTTCTGTCGGTGAGATGAGTCTCCTGGTCCGCGTCTTCCCAAGCCGTATGGGCGCCGGCCACTGGCGGCCCGGGGGCCTCCTCGGTTCTCCGTTTAACGTGAAGTGGAGATTCTCTGCGCCGGCTGGAGGTGTGGAGGAGTCAAAGTTATGCCTTTTCTCAGTGATTATGCCTGCAAAGTGTGTCTCCAGAGTCTCTCCAAGATTTCACTATAGGAGGGTCGCTTTCTGCTTCCTACCTCTAGCCGCCATCTTGGAATTCCTCTTGTAGCTATTTTTGAGATGTATACTACATTATTAACTATAATCTCTCTACAATAGGACACAGAATTTATTCGTCCTATCAAATTTACTTTGTACCCCTGGACCATGCCCTTTATTCTTGATTTCTTACACTTCGTCATTCTCTGCTTCCAACCCATTACCACATTCTATTGATTATAAATGCTAAAATATTTCAGAAACTCATCCACTTTTCCCCTTTCCACTGTTAACTTTTCCAGTTTAGGCCATTGTTCCCTTAATGTAGATTACAATACCAGCCCCCTGCTCTCTTCTCCCAGCTTTCCTTCCATGTTGTTCACTTTCTAAACAAATCTAAACATGTTACTCCTCAGTGATTCAACATCTTTGGGTACAGTCCAAAGCCTTTTGTGGGGCTCTCAAGGCTTTCAATGCCTTGGCTTTTATTTATTTCAGCAGCATCTGCTGCCTTGCAAGTAAATCCACCTTCCCTTTCCTTCTTCCTAGTCTCCCCGACATACCCCTCCAGTCATGCTGAGCATTTTCCATTTCTGTAATTCTGTTTTTCTGTTGCATCGCTGAGTCTTCACAGGTGTTATACCCTGCACCTGGAACATTCTCCCTTACTTAAACCCTGCCTCCGCTTTTGCTCATGTTCTGTATTTCCTGTTCAACCTTCAGGTTTCATATTAGACATTCCTTCTTCCAGGAAGGCTCTTTAGACATCTGTGTTGCATCCTCCTATGTGTTTCAATACTACCCTATGCCATTTCTGTTTCTGTGCTTATATCACTAAAAGATAAGGACCATCTGAAAAAGAGACCATTGCCTACTTGGTTTACACAGTTAACAGAATGTCTGGTAGAATAGATGCTCCATCCATATTGGCTGAATGAATCAGTGTGGTTTTGACCTACAGACTGTATTGTAAACTCCTTAAGATTTGTGTGTGTGTGTGTGTTTTCTTTTTGGTAGTATTTGGGTTTGAACTCAGGGTCGCACGCTTGTTAAACAGGCACTCTTCCACTTTAGCCACTCCACCAACCCTTTTTTGTGTTGAGTACTTTCGATATAGGGTCTCTCTCTGAAACTGTTTGCCCAGGTTAGCTTTGAATTTTGATCCACCTCATCTCTGCTTCTGTAGTAGCTAGGATTGCAGATGTAAACCACCCGTGTGCCTGGCAAGATTTGTATTTTTAACTTCCAATTTAAGCACTGTCTTCTTGGTCAGCATATCATTAACACCAAGAACAATGGCCCTCACATAGTAAATTTTCAGTAATAGTTGGAAATGCATGAGTTTAGAAGTATTTGAATGAATGAGTCATTGTAATGGTGACATGTCACTGAGGTTAATCAGCATTTTCCCTCTAAACTTCCTTGAAGGCAAAGATTATCTTATTTGTCTGTTTTACCCAAAATACCTAATATAGTGACTTTGCATATAGAAGATAATGCATCTACCTTGAATTCCTAACATAGAACCTTACCTAGAGAGTTCTAGCCAATGCTGGTGTTAAGTAGGTGATTTTAACCATATCTGGAGTTAGGACTTTAGGTGGGTATCTCTGTGTGTATGCATGTATGATCTTGTCAGCATACTTATTTACTTAAAAGACTGTTTTCATGTTCATTTATACTAATGAGTGACCATTAAAACAATGCCATCACCTGACAATTAGTCAAAGTTGTTCATTTGTTTTACTGTGGCTGTTTTGGTGCTGACCTTGCAATGAATCCTGGATTGCTCAGTGAACTCATCAGACAAGGTCTAAAGCCGGTCCTACTCATTCACTACGTAATCAGTGACTCTGTGTTAGGAGTTGAGAAGAAAAATTTTATCTGAAGGAAATAAATATGAGAAAACCTTATGGGAAAGTTTTTTTTCTTTGCTGATTGAATAGAGAGCATTAGGTGTTGTGCAGTGTACCTTCACCTTTTCCTCTCTTCATCAATGTGTTTTACTTACAAATGTCTACCTATAAAGATGTGTCCCAAGGCCTATTTTGACATACAAAAAGTGATAATACTTGAATAAAATCTTCTTATTTATTTACGGAAGTTGAAATGGTGCTATTATTTTTTCCTTTCTACATTTTTTTCCTCTGCTATTTTGTGTCTCTCTTTTATTATTATTCATTTTTTTCTTTCATTCCTTATCTCTTTTATTCTCATTTTTCCTGTATTCAATTCTTATACCTATGCATATGAGAAAATTTCCCCCACATCTTAGAGATTTCTCTTTAAAATAATATTTAATGCATTTCAGTTAAGAAAGTAATAATTTTCAGTTTACACAATCTGGAAATAAAGCAAGGTTTTTTTTGTTGTTGTTGTTCTTTTACTGCTGGGCCTAGTGTATGCTAAGCCTGTGCTCTACTACTGAGCAACACCTCCAGCCCCTGCAAATCAAGTGTTTTTTTTTTGTGTGTGTGCATGGGGAGCAGTACTGGGGTTCAAACTCAGGGCCTCATGGTTGCTAGGCAGGTACTCTATCACTTGAGCTACTCCATCAATCCTTTTTTGGTGTTGGATATTTTTCTTTTCTTTTCTTTTTTAATATATTATTGTTGTGCTGGGGGTGCATTGATGTGTTAGGTATTTTCGAGATAGAGTCTCATGAACTATTTGGTTGGGCTGGCCTGAAACTATGATCTTCCTGATCTCTGCCTCTTGAGTAGCTAGAATTACAGGCATGAGCCAGTGGTGCCTGACCCCACAAAGCAAGTTTTAGAGAGAAAAAAGCATGCACTGAAATCCTATAGCTCAGGTATAATTACCACTAAAATTGCCATAGATTACCATTTAGATGTTAGAAACATTTTTACATAATTGAACCCATACTGTATATAGTTTTTCATCTCATTTTAAATAACATTGACTTGAAAATATATTTCCACATCATTACAGCATTTTAATGGCTGTGTGAGATTCCTTTTTAAGTAACTATCACAGTTTTATCTCTTCATTTGTCTACATTTGGACTTTTAAAAGTCTTTAAATTTCTGTATTATAAAAATGATATCATGAGCATCTTAGAACATAAAGCTCTGTACACAATTCAGATAATTTCCTGTGATAGATTTTTATGAGTAGCATTATTAGGTCAAAGAGAATTCATACATTTATGTCTCTTGGTTCATTTATGGCTTTGTAGAAATGTTAAAGCAAATCTGCATGTTGCTATCAGCACTGTACAGAATTTCCATCCTCACTGTGTGGGCAGGGCATTTTAGTTTCTTTAATTGTATTTTGCATTAGTAATTGTATAATTTCTGGAAAACTGTGTATAGTGCATTCTCAAATCCATTATACAAGGAATATTATTTTTCATACATAGTTGAATGTTGTACAACTTATTCTGAAGGCAGTTAGTACATGGTGTCCTTTTTTATACCTGGAATCTTTTTTGAGCATGTGTGCTGCTTTATTACTTTTTGATATTGCACTACTGTGTTAAATTTCCAAACTAAAGCAATTAATTGGTTTGTATGTTCTATATCATCATGTTCTTGACAACCGAGTCAGTCCTTTGAGAGTTAGTGAGCCTAGACTGCATTTTAGGGCAATGAGAAGCACCAAAGGCAGAAGAGAGAAACACTAATGGATAAGACACTGGATTAGAAATCAGACACCCTAGGTTCTATTCTCAACCTCCTGTGACATTGTGGATCATGGCCAAATTTGATTAAAGATCTTGCCCAATCTGTGAAACAGGGATAATATTCTCTCCTTACTGGGGACCTTGTGGGATTAATTTGATATATTTTTGTAATACATTTTCTGTTCTTCCAAAACAGTTCTAATATTAGGAACTAAATACTAAGTTTATGTAAAATTTGAAAATTTGAATAGTGGAAATTAATGATTATACTTTTAACAGTTTTTTGATCTCCAGTTTAGTTTATTAATAACCTAATGACTATGGCCCTTATTGGTTTCTTAAGCAAAAACTATTTACTACAAAATTTCTCCCAATGCAGCAAAAACTTATATTTGGATTGTGAATGATTAGTTTCTGCGTTATAACCTGTATTTTATATATAAATACATACTTTTGTATTTATTATATATTACATGAAGATTCTGAAGATTCCAGAGGGAAAATGCATCCTGGACATAAAAGTTAATGAGACCCCATATTAAAAAAAAAACAAGCTGGGTGTGTTGATACATTTCTGTAATCCCAGCTACTTGAGAGGCAGGAGTAGAAGGACCATGGTTGAAAGCCTGCCTCAGACAAAAGTTCAAGACCCTGTCTGAAAAATAAAGCAAAAAGGACTGGGTGTGACTCAAGTGGTAGAGTCCTTGCCTAGCAAGCATAAGGCCCTTAGTTTCAGGACTGTCTGAAAACAAAACAAAACAAAACAAAACAAAACAACCTCACTACAACTTAATATAGTAAGCATAAAAGTAGGTAAAGGTATTTTACTAACTTGTGGTATTTCAATTGAAGAAATGGTCAGTGAAACAATGGCATGAAAAATAATTTACCCTCATACTTGAATCAATGTTTTTTTATGACTCAAGTTGTATCTATAAATTGATCTCACTTTTTCTAATCTAGAAACAGTAGCATTTTATAAATAGTAGAAATCTTGGGATCAGTAGAAGGAGATTTTCATTAAAAACTCTCTTGGTAAAGAAAATGCTATTCTCATCCTCTTGTGCCTGACTTTGAACTGTGTCTTGGCAATATTTGTATATCTAGTATCTGGTACTTAGTAAGTGTTGACTGAATCAACCCACCAGCTGAGATAGAAACCAAAGGCAATGCAGGAATGTCATTTGCTTCCATAAAAACTAACATGTCATATGAGCTAAAAGGGTCTTTGAAATCAGTAATGTCATAGATAAAATAATAATACCTTACATACACAAAACACTTTTCTAAGGATTCCAAGCATTTACCATTATTCAAATTTCACATTTATGCTGTGGAGGCTGTACTGTAGTTGGACATTTCAGAATGGCTCTGCTTGGATCACAAAGACCTTATGCTTTTTGCAAAGCCTATAGAAATAAGCATTTTGGGACAAGAATTGAATTTTTGCCCTTTAGTTTTGTTTTATTTTTGCTTTTAGAGAGTCAGCTAGTTTGATAGTGAGCCTGTATCAATTTTTAATATTCTTAGCGAAACTCCTTTCTATGAGTGCTATTGAATGTTTCAAATTAGTTTCAAATTTCTTGTCATATTTAGTGGTAATGGTGCATGGCATTTTATTTGAATTGTCATAAATTAGTTGTGAGATGTACATCTCTAAATTTATTAATGTATATGATATTTTTCATAAAAATGCTTTCCCCATGTGGATTTTTATGCTTCAATGAATGAAAAATATAGTGGAGGAAAGAAGCCCCCTCTTCAAACCCTAAGAGTTTCTACAGTTACAGTAATATAAAGTAGATCACACATTGAGCAAATGAGTAAAACCTAAAATGACTGGTAGAGGAAGTGAAGACTTGCTGAGAACCATGGAGCACTAATGAACCTCAAGGGTAAATCATTTGTTTACCTTTGGTATCTATGTAGAGGTAGAGAATAAAAGCAGAAAATGTACAACTTTACGGGAATCAGGATCCTAGTGGACAGTCTCATGCCGTTTTGTCATGACACTGGTGACTCTTTTTCACAGGTCTCAGGTATTTTTATTCCTTACTTTGTTCTAGAACTATGGGATCTTCAAGTTGTAAGCATCCTTCCAAATAGTCTTCTAGCCTAAAACCTCATTTTCATAAGAGAGGAATCACATTCATCCAGAGAACCTGTGTGTACCTTATGACCCAAAGCAAATTGGTAGCAGCAAAGTTTAAAATCTTAAGTGCCATAATTTCCAGTCCATTGAGTTTCCTTCTTCAGCACACTGCTTCTTTAGTATTACTGATGTTGTCTTTGAACTGACAGCTCATTCTAGTAAAATCTTATATACAATCTTTTGATCATGTAAAATGACAGACGTGGAGCATTGACTGGTGAAAGGACCAGATAGACAAATGGAGTGATTTATGGATCCCAGTGTGATTAAGGAGAGTTGATCCTCAGGTTTGTGTAAGGCCATGAATCTAGGGATTTGTTTCCAGAACTGATAAGGAGACCCTTCTAACACTAAGAAAATCTGACTAAAGTTGAGAAATTTGTTCTCATTGCAGGTCTAAGAGTGTTTTTGGTATGCTATGTAGTATTTTAGGGAAATTTATCACAAATTCTTCCCACTAAGGTTGTGTATCCTGAAAACTCAGCTATTCCCCAAGTTTGTTATGAATTAAATCTGTGTAAGTATGTATGTATTTTATTTTATTTTGTGATACTGGCACTTCAAATTAGAGCCTTTCACTTGCTAGGAAGGCATTCTACCATTTAAGCCATGCCTAGCCCTTTAGTATTAAGTTTTTTTTTTCTTCCAGTAGGGTCTTGCTTTTTGCACGGACTGGTCTCGGACCATGATCCTCTTACCTCTTCCTCCCCAAGTACTTAGGATTATAGGTGTGTACCACCACACCTGGTTTGTTTTTGAGACAGAGTCTTGCTGACAAAATTGCCTGGGTTGGCCTTGAACCTTGTTTTTCTCATCTTTACTTCTCAAGAAGCTGGATTACAGGTGTGTACCACCATGCCTGGTGGTACATGTGAATTTTAATAAGTGAGTTAAAAGCATAGGTTTTATATCCAATTATTCATTCATTCATCCAAAAAATATTAAAGAGGACCTCCTACGTTCTAGGCACTGTGCAGTGGGCTGGGGATAGGGTATAGTTTATAAACATGGTTTTGAAACTGTTGCCAAGGAAATTGTGTTTAGTGAAGGAGGACGGATAACAGACAGATGAGTAAATAAGGAAAATACCAGCTAGTAATAAGAGCCCCCTCACCAAAGACTAAAACAAAGTGATGTATTTTGTAAAGATTCTGTTTTAATGCCTATGTGAGAGGGTGACATTTAAGGCCTATGTGAGAGGGTGATATTTGAATGACTAAAAGGAGACAACCATGGATGAATTTAGGACAAGAGCTGTCTGAGTAGAGTGAATAGAATCAAGGCCCTAATGTGGGAGTGGTCTTGGGGTATTTCAGTGTCAGCTAATAAAGGAGTGGGTGCAGAGGTTAGTGAATATGGATGAGGAATGGAATGAAATGAATTTATAAAAGGAGCTAGGATCAAAATTATAAAGGCTTGTAGGTCCCTGGAAGGAGTTCAAGTGGATAATGTTTGGATCCCTTCTACTTACAAGCTGTTTGACCTGAGGTAAGTTTCTGAACTTTTGTGAGCTTCAGTTTTCTCATTTGTAAAAAAGGAATAATTATTGGCTTTTCAAGGTGTTTCTAAAGATTAGGATAATGAGTATGTGGTGAATGATACATAATATACTCAAAAAGTGGATGTTTTGGGCATGGTGGCACACACCTGTAATCCCAGTACTTCAGGAGGTGGAGGCGGGAGGATTATGAGTTCATGGGCAGCCTTGGTTATGTAGCATGACCCTGTCTTTAAACAATAAAAACAAGGGTTGGGGATATAGTTCAGTGGTAGACTCCTTGCCTAGATCAATCTTACTACTGCAAAAGAAAAAATGAAAAAGGTAGATGTTGTTGATAATGTTAATATGCATTGTATACCTAACTATCACCGTGCTACGTATTTTACACTGATCTGTTTAAATTCTCAAAACAACTTATTAGAGTTGTTTGTAATGAAATTCAGAAAAATTTTACCTGCATATTTACATAGTCCTGAGTAATGGATACTGGATTTAAATCAAATTTCCATGATTCCAAAGTTAGTTTCCCCCAACCCTTGCACAATATCAAGAAAGCCAATCAATTATAACACATTGAGTTTTTATGTAAATGTAGTTTATGACTGTACAAGCTTTTAGACGTGAGATCAATCTTGCCAAAAACATGCCACAACTTTTGAGACAGCCTGAGGAAGCTTCAAGTTTTTCATTTTTGCAAGATTCTTATTTTTCCAAAGATGCACATCATATAATAGTCTCTTCTTTTGAGAGTATTATGCCCTTAATTGTAGTAGTTGGAAATGTGAAAATAGTGCATTAACCTGCTGAGCTCCAGATGGCTGACTTTTTTTGTTGTTGTTTTGTCATATCTTATTTTGTCTGAAGAATATGGTATTAGCAGTAGAACCTCTAACGCATGTTAGCTTTGGGGAGTATACATTGTGCTATTTCATATTAAGTAAAAATCTACTTTAAAACATGAATTGTTTTTTATTCTTTGCTATATATAATCCTCATGGAATGTATTGATAATTTTAAAGACACACTCCTTTTGTGGGGAAGTTTATGAAAGATTACTGGTTAACTACTGAAGACATTTAATATCTGTATCCTACTTCGGATAGTAAAAGAAAGGAAAGAAGCCTTTAAGAGGTGTGTGTGTGTGTGTGTGTGTGTGTGTGTGTGTGTGTGTGTTCTGTATTAATCATATTACTTTTCTCCTTGTGAAGTAAAGTGCTTGCAAAAGTAATATAATATACAATGTGAACCATGAAGAAATCTTATTTCTAAAATAATTATTTTGAGGAAACAGGACTGTGTGTTCTCTTATGCTAAGAGTCACAACTTAAGTCTGTAGAGTTAAGAGTGCTATAAAGCAGAGCCAGGCATGGTGGTACACTTGTATAATCCTAGCACTTAGGAGGCTGAGGCAGGAGAATTGGGAGTTTGAGGTTAGCCGTGGCTAGGTAGTAAGACCCTGTCTCTTAAGAAAAGAAAAATACACACAAGAATGCTACAAGCCAGAAACACATGGTTGGTAATCTATTAAAGCAATATCATTATATTGGGTACTATTATACTGCCACCTATGTTGGCATATGCTCTGTGACGTGACATAAAGCACTTGTGGGTCAGAACATTCTACTTTTATGAAAAATACTCTGTTAAGACTTTATACGTAATTACTAGCTTGGTATTCTTATCGGTGGTTCTTTTAAGTTCAGCTAGGGTTGTGCATAGGCGGTATTTTGTGATATTAATAGTATACTATTTGAGAATTAAAATTGGTTTTTATATAACACAGATGAATTATCACAAAAGCTTGAATAACTTCTAAGAAATCCATCACTACTGTATAAAATAAAAACAAATGTTAGAATTTTTTAGGTAAAATCAGTTTATGGAAATGAAACCCAGATCAACTTCTATATATTCTTAGAATTTACATATACTAATCTAAACAAATCATTCCTCCTTTAAACTCTAACCAGAAGACTATTCCACTAAGTTATTATTTGATTCCAAAGATGTCAGTTTATTTAATTAACCTGAGCATTTATGGACTAGTTGATTTTACTGTAAATAAATGATCACTTTTAATGTTGCAAGAATTTGTTGAGAGGTGAGCTCATATAAAGTGAAAATTTTGAACTCGGTTGCATACATGCAAATTAAAACACCCTCTTCACATGCCCACTCTTTCTTGTCTGTCTGTAAAATATTCTGCTCTGTACTTTTTGCTATGTGCTTCTAAATGTAAGCCCTGCGCTGAGATTCTTTTTATTCAAATTTCTTTCTTTTAAAAATTGATGTAAAAATCATATGTATGTTTTGGGTATAATATGATATCTAAAGTATACATACATACATTGTGGAATGGTTAAATCTAGCCATTTGGCAAATGCATTATCTCCCATAGTCATTTTGTGGTGGGAACACTGTATATGCAGTCTCTTAGCATTTTTCAGAAATAAAACATATCATCATGAACTTTAGCCATTATGCTGTGCAGTGGATAGTTGAGTGTATTCTTTCTATATAATTATGTATCATTTGATTAATATCTGCCCAGCTCTTCCTCACCCCTAACTACACCAGCCTCTGGTAACCACCATTCTATTCTCTATTTATATGACATCACCTTTTTTAGATTCCATATGAGTGAGGTCATATAGTATATCTTTCTGTGCCTGGCTTCTTTCACTTACCGTAATGATCTCTAGTTCTACCCACATTGTCTCAAATGGTAGGGTTTTCTTCTTTTTATGGCTGAATAGTGTTTCCTTGTGTTTATATGTGCCACATTTTCTCTATTCATTCATCTGATGAATACTCAGTTTGCTTCCATATCTTGGCTATTGTGAATAATGCTATAATAAATATATGAGTGCCGATAACTCTTCACCAAACTGATTTCCTTTGGATATAAACTCAGTAGTGGAACTGCTGGATCATATGGTAGTTCTGTTTTTAATTTTTTTGATGACCATCCATGCTGTTTTTCATAATGGCTGTACAATTTACATTCCCACCAACAGCATGCAAAGCTCCCTTCTCCCTCCATCTTAGTCTATTATATCTTTTGTCATTTTGATAATAAATATACTAGCAGTAGTGAGATGATATACCACTGTGGTGTTTTTATTTATATTTTCATGATTAGTGATACCGAGCATTTTTCATATGCTTTGTTGGCTGTTTACATTTTTTTTTTTAGGGGAGAAATGTCTATTCAATTCCTTTGCCTAAATATAACTGGGTTATTTGTTTTCTTTATACTAAATGGATTTTGTTGAGTTGGTATCGAGTTGTTCAAGTGTCCTGTCAAAAGTCCTAGAATGATGGGGAAGCCAAATATCTGCTTCCAGCTCACCCATCCTACTAGGAAGTTCCAGGGGAACTTTCTGCATGTAGCATGGTGCTAACATGGGAGAGGGCCAGTGCAAAGAGAACTGTTCCTCCTCCTGTTGGATAGTGGCATTTCTCTGTTCTGTGGTGCAAGAGTGTGTCTCAGCCTCACTGACAGTCTTTAGGATATTCACTGTGAGATTCTTGCCTGTGGATAGTTGTTGGGAATGAAGCCAGAGGACTACCATTCTGCCATCTGTTGATGTCACTTGATCAGGTTGAAACTCAGTTTTATAGCATCTTTCCCTCTCAGTACTTGAGAAAAGGGCGAGCAAGGAGTAAATTTGGGCCCAGAGTGTCCCTTCTCATCTCAGATTGTGTATTCTCCATAGTAATCTTGAATATAACTTTATTGCTAGTAATATGGAGGCAGTATGTTCAATGGTTAAGCATGTAGGACTTAGACCTGAGATCAATTTTCAGACTCCACTGGCAATGTGGCCTCACCCAGATTTATTCTAAACCACAGTTTCCTGATCTGTAAAAACTGCAGGTAACAATAACAGTTAGCTCACAGTTTCAGCCTAACCCTGGGAAGCACCTTGGTTCTTCCGTATTAACTACCCACACAATCCTATTTACTTATGCATTTAGTAAGTCTATGTCATAAACAGCTTTCTAATTCAGTCTTTTCTTTCTAAGTCCATTCTTATGGTTAGCACATCATCACATTCTTCCTTGATGATTCAAACATGTCTCTAAACAAATCCACTGTTTCTACTTCCTCCCTCAGCTGCTCCTACACACTACTGTGCCTGAGCCTCCATTTAAAATACGGATCTGTTTGTCACTTCACTTTCACTACCTTCCTCTGACCTATGGCAGTTTCTCACATTTGGACAAAATGTAGGCCCTTTTCAATGGAAATCCTTCTCTAAGGATTGACATAAGTATTTTAATTGTACAGTTTAATTTTGTGTCAACACAAAATAAGATATATAGTATGCTAAATAGCTCTTATGCAACCTATAAAAGCAAATATACATGTTAAATAAAGAATAAATAAAAAATTTTAAATTAACCTGATTTTAAGTGATAAATGATTTTCTGAATCTAAATGGCCATACACAATGTGAATATATTAGAGTACAGGCACTTTTGTGCTCTCTGTGCCTATAGTGCCATAGGATGATCCAACCTTACCACCTGTGTGTTCTGTTTGCTCTGTGGTTAAATTTTTATGGCTACAGACAGCATGCTGTGATGTCATCTGGTCTTTATTTTGGTAAAAAGATGTTTTCATACTAAAGCTATTTCATCAGCCTGAGGTAATGAAAGTTTGACTTCCCTGTAATGTGATTTTAAATGCAAATATGGATGCTGAGATTAGATGGCAGTTATTGGATGGAAGGTGGTTATCCAGAAGGTTCAGTTCATATTTAGCTTTGTCATATTAAGAAATGAACCTGCAGAATTTTAAATTCCCTTACACAATTCACGGATCACTAAGACTATGTTTAAGTGTCCTAGTTTGAGAAACATTAGCCTGAGTTCCAGGTTTATTGACCTATCAACAAACCCCCAAACATGTCATATTCTATTATCCCCCAATGTTTATTGTAACTTCTGACTAAAATAGCCTTTTCTGCTGTGGGAGAACAGCATTTATAGACTGCCTGACCTTTTCTCAAATAGAGTCAAGTCATGTATACTTCCAACTCCCATGCTACTATGATAATGTTCTACTTATCACACCTCACTCAAAGACTGTAAGTTCTGCCATGGCAAGGGTGTGTCATAGCTTTTCTCTGTTTTTCTGGAGCTTGAACCCTCAGGAGAACTCAATAAATGTTAAATGGTAATATTGGAATATGAAAAGATGACCATATGCACAATAAGAGCATTATTTTCTGAAGAAACTGAAAGCCAGAATAATCAATATATATGCAGAGAATATGGTGTTCAATTAAAATTTTATACTCAGAAAACCAAATTTCTGCTTTAGTATGCATATGGTGGCATACTCTGAATTACAGATTCAGGACTTTTGAGATCATGTAGCTCAGTGGGTTTAAAACTTTTATTTAACATCAGAGCTACTTTTTCATAGGAAATCATATGTGGAATATGAATATATAAATGTGCAAGTGCCCTCATTATTAGGGGAGAGAAGGACTAGTACTCTCTCAATGAGCCTTCCTTTTTTTGCATATACCCTCCTCAGCCACTAAGGCTGCCCCCAAGACACCTCTAGGAACTCTACGGACCCTTGAAATACAGTTGAAAATAAGAGTATAAACTCCTACCTAAGTTGAAACCCTTTCCTAGGCATCTCAGGAAAATTAGGCCACTTATGCCTAAATACTTTAGGTGACCAAAAGCTAATAATTTCTTGATCCCACTATTTCTTCCACTAGAAAATTATTAAAAAGTATTCATTAAATTAATGATAAAATAATATGTAATATCACTGAACATTAAGTGGTTACTGTATACCAGACATGTGTTTCTACAAGGATTTATATTTTTATCATTCGCAAGCCTAAGGGTAGACACTGTATTATATCTGTTTTGTACAATGATAATCTGAGGCCCAGGAAGTCAAGTGATAACCTGACTAAAATCACACAGCTGTTAAGGGCAAGAAACATTGAGGAAACTTTTGCCTACTTTTCTATTTTTGTTATAATCGTCCATTGTGACCAAGCTGTACATCCTTGAAGATAGTTTTGTGCTGTTTTCAAAAAGGGGCTTTGTAGTTTGGGTTCTAGCCTGGCTATTTATATAGTCTCAGGAAGTCATGACTTCTCCATGACTCAATTTTCACAACTGCCAGAGAGAGAGCTAAGAAACAAGGTTGGGTGGGCGGAGAGTTTTATAACATCTTCCTTTGTTATTAGACTCAGAAGAAATAATATATAGGAAAAGGTACAAAAGTTGTTTCTGCTGTGCAAATGTCAGGTATCATTGATATCCATATCTGTCAATCTCACTTAGTGCCAAAGACACACATCCATTCAGTTACAGTTCTTTTACTTTTTCTTGTTTACATATCCTTTGGATATTTTACTATTGATATCTTGCTAGCTACTAGGCAAGGAATTGAATAATATTCGTTGCATTCATTTTGTCTGATAGCATTTACAAAAATGTTTGAAAGGTTAGGGTTTGAAAATAATAGGGTAATTTTTTGTTTTGTGGAATAAATCTTTATTTCATTTACAATTTATAGCTTCATTACCTACTTAAAATGTAGTTTCTATCTAGGCTTAGGAAACATTTATAATCTGTAAAAATATTATGAAACTGGGTTTGTTATAATGTCTAAAGTGATTCTTGGAATTGGGTCTATAAAATGGTAAAGCAGGGAGGGAAAACATTTTATTTAAATATCCTCATAGTTTTTGCCTCAACATAATAAATTTTGGTAAAGTTTTCACTCTTGTTCCTATCATTGAGTAGTAGAGTGAAGAGACTGGTTATACTAATATATTGTTATTCTAGTAGACATCATCACATCCAGCTTTAAAAATGGCTGTGTATATAAATGAACTTTAGCTATTTAAAATAGTAGCATACCCTTTCAAAATCCTTTCATTGGGCAGTGAGTGGAGTGAATGCAGTGTAATTGCCAAGTACAGGAAACAGGCTACTACTACCCATGTTCTTAACTCGTTTTGTGCCATGAGATCCTTTGTGCAAGAACTTTTGTGGTTCTCCAGGACATTATGCTGAGTTGAAAAAGCTCATGCCAAAAGGATACATAGAGTATGATTCTATTCTTGAAAAGACAAAAGTGTAGAAATGGAGAGCAGATCGGTGGTTGTCAGGGTTGAGGGAGGAAAGCCGGTATTGTTATGAAAGGGCAACATGAGAGATTCTTGTGGTAGTAGAACTGCTCTATGTGTTGATTGTGGTGGTTGAATCCATGAATTTACACATAATAGAACTGCAGAGAACTACACACATGCACACACACAAATAAATGCACGTAAACTAAGGCACTCTGAATAACTTAGGTGGGTTTAATCAATATCAGTATCCCAGTTATACTGTAGTATAGATTTGGAAGATGCTTCCATTGGTGAGGGGGAAATCTCTCCACATTACTATTATTTCTTAGGACTGCATGCATATTTTTAGTATCTCAAGATAGATTTAAAAACTGAGGCGCAGTAATTTGCTTCCTTGTATTTGTTAAATAAGAAAATAACATGGAACTAGTGTAATTTTGAAGAATTGATGAGCATAAATGATATGAGATACTTCTGCATGTAATGTGTGTTATGATAAAATATCTGTGATGTCTATTTGCATGTTCTGCTAGTATTACTTTAGTCCCTTATCTACTTTCATAAGTGAAAAAATTACTAAATTCAAGTTAGATGTTACTGAACATAAAGATGTTATATTTCTCCTTCAAAATTTGCACATTCCCTGAATTGGGACCTCAGGTTAAGAACTCCTGGGCTAATTTATATCGGTTTACATTTCATTATCTGATATCTTCAAGGGCTTCTGTGAAATTAAAGATAAACATAATGCTTATGCATTTTTCCTCAAGTACTATGGATCATGATAAGGGGTCATAAAAATGATAGTAGACACATTTTATAATTTTAAAGATTTATTTGTTGTCATTTGCGTATATACACATTGTTCACCATAATTGCTTAATAGTAGTTTTAGAAAGCAATTATAGGTAGTTTTTAATTATAGAATAGTCTACATGTTTATTATTTTATAGGGAAGAGAAACATGTTAGATTGATTGCTTATTATACAGATTGACTAATATTTAATGTCATTAAATATTTTAATTTGCTTTCACTAACAAATCATAAATGGTGGTTTTGGCCTTTCAGTACTGATGTCTACATCAGATGTAGCGGTTGTTTTAAAAGAAACTAAGTCAGTGTTTTGGGATAAACATTCTACTTTAAAATATCACCTTTTGAACCAGATATAGGCACACATCTATAATCCCAGCACATGGGAGGTTGAGGCAGGAGGACTGTGAGCACAAGGCCAGCCCGTCTTATAGGAGACTTTGTCTCAAAAATAAAATCACCCTTTTATTTCAGTTAATGTTAAAATGTAGCATTTTAAAATCTTTTAATGGTATAATTATTTGCTATGAAGTATTTTCCTTTATAGTCTATAAACTAGTGTTTCACAACAAAAGAAATATCAATATGGCTATTGAGTTTAAATATGTTTACATATCTTTGCATATTTGGCACGTCTCTCTCTTTCTCTCTCTTTGGTAGTAGTGGGGTTTGAGCTCAGGGTTTTGTGCTTACTAGGCAGCTACTCTCCACTTGCCATGCCCCCAGCCCTTTTCATTTTAGTTATTACTTTAAATAGGGTCTCCTATTTTTGCCTGGACCGGTCTGGATTATGATCCTCCTATTTACACGTCTTGGGTAGATGGGATGATAGGTGGGTACCACTACACCCAGCTGTATTGGTGGAGACAGAGTTCCACTAAATTTTTGCCAGGGCTGTCTTCAAACTGTGACATTTCTAATCTCTGTATCTCTAGTAGCTGGGATTGTAGGTGTGTTCCACTGTGAACAGCCTGTACTTGACATTTTTAATAGCTCATTAGAGAATTATTTAAGTATTTGGTCTCTGATGGTCTTGGATTCTAAAATTTTGCAGTGAAATATTTAACTGATATTTAATATGTTAAAGTTTCATTGAGTAAACAATAAATGATTTCATCATAGAAAAATTTATAGATTTCTTTCACTAAACATTTTAGCTAATCAAATTTCATTAAATTTACACAATTACATTCTTTTGGGACAAATGGATATTCTGAAAAATTATGTTTCTAGATTGTTATAAAATTTCTTTTCCTGCCCTAGAATTTGGTATATGTTTTCTTATTTTGCATATTACTTTCATCCTATGAGAATGCCTTCATTAAAAAGTGTTTTCTGAAATAGGAAATGACACTATGTGAAGTATCTTGTATACTATATGTAATATCTTGTACCCTTCATTTTTTCATGCATTTAAAAGATATTTGTTTATTTATTTATTTGGACAGTATTGGGGTCTGAGTACTCAGGGCTACCACTTGAGCCACTCCACCAGCCCTAACCTTTTTTGTTTTTTTGGTGGTACTGAGGTTTGAACTCAGGACCTCACATACATTTCCTAGGCAGGTGCTCTACAACTGGAGCCACTCTGCCAGCTAAAAGACTTTTCAATGCAAATAAAATTATTGGTAACACTATAATAAATTTAAGATAATTTTAATATTTTTAATAAATTAATTAGCTAACTAATGCTTTTCCTTTAAGAGATGTTTTTCTTATATTAGTAGAAGTAATTGAAATGTTTAGTGATATATTCAGAGTTGTATAGCTTACCAAATATATCATTATCAGAGTAAATAGATGGATAGACTTGGACAGGACACTTTGTTTTACCCTTTCCTACTTGAACTCCAGGAATTGTTGAGGAAAATTGTTTTTCAATTTCTTAGACCTTTAAATAAAGTTCTAAGAACCTATTAAAGAACACTGTGAACCTGTGTACATATAATTCCAAATTTGTTAATCACTAACATTGTGTTTTCAGAGAACTACAGTGATAGATAAGAAGCTTACTTGATTAAAACAGCCAAAGAAACTTGACTATGTTAGGGTTCATAAAACAGTCAATAACAGTAACAATATTACTGTTTTCATGACAATATTGTCCTTCTATTTGAAGATGACACCATTGATAGTAATTGTTATCTATGTGCAGGCTGTAGTTGAAAAGCCCTGTGTACAATCAATATTTCCATCCAATGTCTGTAGCAAGATACCTTTATAGCTAAGAACTATGACGACTTTTTTTCAAATTATAAGTAAATCTGTTTTTACATTAAGGAATGAAAGATAATGCTTGAGCTAAGTCAACCTATATTAAGAAGTGGTTATCTTCACTGCAAACTTAAAATGATCGTTTTACAATATTACTTGTCTGGCTTTGATATTAATGTTTCATATCAGAGTAAGGGGAATGCATGATTATTAAAGTGACCTAAAATACCTTTTGTTTGTGCAGTGTTTTAGAATAATACAAACACAGTCATACTGATAAGTGTCTCCATCGTAATGATTTTCCAAATTAAGGAATGGCTTCAAATTAGGAAAGCTTTTTTGTTCACCTAGCTTTGGAATAGCATGATGTACGCTAATTGCTGACTTTGTCTACATTATTTTTTAAAGATCAAATAGGCACAGTGGTAATTTTCATTAATCTCATACAGAGCAGCTAATTAAAATTTCCATTATTATCCATCCATTATCTAGTTGTTGCCTTTGTTCAGTATCAGAACAGGATGTTAATAATAAGCCATTCCTGTATTACAGCTCTGTTAAGTATAGTGAGATTTAGTTTGGTCTATTGCTCTGTTTTGTTTTTAGGTGATTTCTTGAATACTGTGTTGTACCATATTGATTATGCTGAAGATACTTCCACACTTGGAGATTTTATAATAGAGATTTTAGAATTAGTTGTTGCTTTACTTTTTTATTCAATCTTGGGGGAGTGGCACATAGTAGATAAAGGAGTGATCTGAGGGCCATAATATTTTTTTTGCAGTCCTGCAGCCTGACTAATTATGTGTACTTGCCAATCATTGGGATTCTTTATTTCTGTAATGAGGCTATTAGAAGAGTTGACCTTCAAGGGTCAGTCAGCCTTAACATGCTATCGTGTTTCCATAGTTTTCAAATATGAACTTGTGTGAAAACTCAAAAGTCTTTCTAAACTTAGCAAAAGTTATCTGTTTTATAAAGTTGTATATTTCATCTTGGTTCATTAGATTATGTGCTTCCATTCCTTAGTATCCTAAATTACATAATTTACACTTGTTTCTAAGACTTGGGTATGGGAACTGAGCTCTAAGGTGATGAGCTGGCTTAGTTTTCCATAAACAGTATCTCAGCTGTGATCATATGCCCGATTAAACTAATCCTGTATTGGGTCAATTGGAGAAAAGGAGTTAACATTTTCTGTGTCTATGAGAGGGTACAATATCAAATGCCTGCTTTTAGATACTTTATATGAACTTTCTTAATCCTCACAACAAACATGAGGGCATTTCTTACCCCTTTGTCATAAATGAGCAAAGCAGTTTGTTAATATTAGTTAATATCCTATGTAAAGGTTACTAGAAGATAAATTATTGGGACATGATTGAAACCAGGTGATGATGTGTGAGCTGTCCCCCATCATGCCTTATGATGTCTCAGTTTACCTGCTCTATATTGTAATGGAAAGTCTCAGAACCTGTAATATTCTTTGGCAAAGTGTGTTAGTCAGGCTTTTTGTCTCTGTGACAAATACCTGAGAGAAACAAGTTAATGGAGGAGCGGTTTATTTGGGCTCATAGTGTCAGAGTTGCAGTCCTTGGTTGATTTGGTCTCATGGTTTTGGGCCTCAGGATAGGTAGACTCATCATGGTGGCGAGCACATGACAGACTGCTTACTTCATGGCAGCCAGGATGCTGAGGAGTATCAGGAAGGGGCCAGGGTCAAAGTACATCCTTCAAAGGCATATCCCCACTGACCCACTTCTTCCAACTAGGCTCTACTTTCCACAGTTCCATCACCACCCAGTAGCTTATCCTGATGTCAAATCCATCAATACACCATTGATTAGGCCAAAGCCCTCATGCTCTAAACATCTCTGGGAATGCCCTCATAAACACACCCAGAGGTATGCTTTACTAAATCCAGGCATCCCTCAATTCAGTCAAGTCGACAACCAAGATTAACTATCACAATAGCTAACCTGCATTTAGAAGCTTCAGAGTGTTCAAATTTACCAGTCATTTGCCAGTTTGTGTATTATTCGTTGAAATTTCCAGGAAATATGTATTCAGGGCTTGCTATGTGCCAAATAGTGTCTTAAGATCCAAGGATTTGGTAGATAAGGCAGGCAATATTCCTGCCTCACAGACCTTGTTCTAGTGGAGAAGGCATAGTAAACACAATAAACGTACATAAAGCTAACATTGTATATGGGATCTAAAATGGGAAGATAGCTAGAATGTGGACAGGGAAGACTATGGGGCTGGTATGAAATGATGGGAGCCAGCAATGGAAAGGTTGGGCTAAGAGTCTTCTAGGCAGAGAAAATGACAAAATACAAAGGAAGAAGTTCCATATGCAAGCCTCCAGGATAACATCAGCAGGACCATTTTATCTGTTAGGTAAGAGAAGTTTGCAGATTATATGAAAGTAGTATGTGACTGTGGACATGCAAAATTTAAATTTCTTCTAATAGTTTTCAGAATGTTGCATGCAGTAACAGTTCCATTTGTTCTTACTGATAGACTTTGCATTGTGGAAGAAAGTGAGTTGATTGAGCAAAAATAAAAGTGTAATTTCAAATTTATTCTACAAATGTGAACGCTATTATTTCTTGTGAAATAAGAGATGGCTAGATAAGTTGTAGAAATGTAGAAATTATTTCAAAGTGATGTTTTTACTTAACTGTGTCATCTATGTGGTAATTCATCCAGTATACTTCTTGAACATCTACTGCATCTCTTTAACAAAGCAAGAAAAATCAAGTCTGTGTCCATTACACAAAATAAGGGTGCTAAAATATGAAACTGTAGTTTTCATTCTGTAACACATGAACACATTAGAAAAATGGCACTCTTTTTAAGAGGCTGACTAAATTCAGGTTATATAGTGTTGGGTACTTGGTATACTTGACATTCCTAGTATAGAAACAGACATAAATAATGACTTCTGCCAGAATATTTTGAGTGCTATAGTAATGGTAATGTTGCCACAGTACTGTAAACAAATATTGTAAGACTTTATTAGGTTTTTTAATATTTATTATTTAATGGGACTTTTTAAATTCAGAAATTAAGAATGATTAGTGATTTCCACAGTGAAGAGGAATTCTCAGTAAAAAGTCAAACAGTATAAAATTCTAGGAAATCCATTTGTCTTTACTAATATTTATTTATTTATTTGCAGTACTGGGGTTTGAATTCAGGGCCTCATGCTTGTCAGGCAGGCTTGAGCCACAACCTCACACCTACCATTGGTTTAAAAAAATTCCATATCCTGTAGTGATAAGACTTCTACACAATGAAGGAAAAATTGCTTAGGTATCTAGCAAAAAGTGAGTGTAATTTGCATGAACTTAGAAAATGGGACTGAAGCTAGAGTCAGTTCAGGAGAACCCATTTATAGTGTTGGGAAGAAGAAGTTATGATTAGGTATGTCTAGAATGTAAAACTGTGAGTTATTAGTACAGTGAATATGTTGATATTTTTCTCCCAGCCTTTTCCCTGAACTACTTATATAGTTATAGCAAGGTGATGAAGGTAAGTAGCTGTGATGAGATAATGAGTTTTAGAAATAACCCCATGTATACTGAAAATTAAATTAAAAAGTAGTTGCTATTAGATAAATGCATTTAATGACTTTAAAATTAATCTACAACATGGGAGTAACAGTTGTAGGGACATTGGGAATTAGTGAATGCTTTAGATTGATTTGCTTAATTAACATCCTAATTGAAGACTATATTGGTTTATATTTTAATAACCATTTTCACCTGTTTTTGAGATATGGTGATATTTTGATATTTTAATACATTTAGGGTATGTATAATATTTTTAATTAAATTTTCTTTTCTTTATTTGGAGTTGGATATAATTATCTTAACTTGAAACGTAAATGATTTTTTGTTTTTTGGTGATACTTGAGTTTGAATTCAGGACCTTGAGCTTGATAGACAAGTGCTCTACCACTTGAACCATGCCCCTAGCCGTTTTTGCTTCAATTATTTTCCCGCAATCGTCTTATTTATGCTGCCTTCATAGCTAGGATTATATAGTTGTGCCACCAGTCCTGGTGTATTAGTTGATATTGGGTCTCACAAGTTTGTTTTTGCAGTGATCTTATTGATCTCCACCTCCTGAGTATCTAGGATTGCAAGTGTGAGCCACCATGCTCAACAATTCAAGTCAGTATTTTATTCAGGTCATGAGCATCAGCAATGTAATAGAGAAAATTACAATATGCTGCAATATATACAATACAATTTTACCACTCAATTCTGTGATCAAAGAATCTTTGGGTTGGAGAACACAGGTCAAAGGTAGAATACTTGCCTAGTATGTGCAAGGCCCTGGATTTGATCCCTAGCATAACTAAACAGGAAAAAAAAATTCTTTTAATTGCCTTAGTACTCTACATACATTTTATATAGAAAAAAATTTTTCTATGCATTAATTTACTTTGAAAGATTAGTAAAAATTGTCTAAAATGTATTTTTTTTTATTTTATAGGGTGGTCTGAAAAACAGCAAACATGAATGCACTCTGTCTTCACAAGAATATGTCCATGAATTGCGATCTGGTATTTCAGATGAGAAACTTCTTAACTGCCTGGAATCCCTGAGGGTTTCTTTAACAAGCAATCCTGTCAGGTGGGTGGTTCTTACCGATTTGGTATGATTTGTACAATTTGTAATGTGTACTTGTTTGGGATTACAACAACCAGTTATATTATTTTAAACTCAAGGTTATCTGACCACAAGTCTGATATTAGCTAATGAAACAGCAGTGTCTGATTGTCAGGTTGTAAATATTTAAAAAAAATGCTTAATCTGAATATTTAATTCCTCTTTGGTTATATAAAACAGAATCAGAAATTAAATATCCCTATTTACATGGAAATCTGTACTCACACAATGATTATTATTTATAAAATAAATTAAGTATATGGCTGTATGATTTTATTCCTATTAAACTTGAGAGGTACATGTAATTTCCTATTCTATACAAGTTTTATATATACTACTCACACATTTCTGTAATTTTGTGACAGCAAAAACTGAATTAGCCTAACCAGTAAAACAAATCAGAGACTATTAATTAACTCCTTACAACTCTACACATTTAGGCTATTAACTAACTATAAAGATTGTTAAAGGAGAAGTTACTTGCCAGTTATGAATTCCAATTATTGTTCCTTTATTAACCGTAAGAAACCTTTAAATTAGTAACACCCAAATAAAGTGTTTTATAAAGAAAGATAGACTTTCAGTGTAATATAAAATCCTCTAGGATCTAGTTACAAATTGCTAGAACCTTAAGTTCAGAATTTGCTAGATAAGAGTATATTTAAAAATTTGTGATTTTAATTATGTTTCCTCTGTACATACTAGGCCCGTGTATTATACTTTTTTGACCTGTACACAGAGCCTTGAAAATAATTTAGAGATCAATCATTCAATTTGGATTTATGTATAAATCCAGATATATTATTTATTTATACTTGTAGCACATTTGGCAAAATAATTGGAAAATTATGTTAAAAAATTTTAAAAGATTTACTTTGGAGTATGATAATCCTTCAGTGGTGACTGTCTTGCCATTGTTTCCACATGATTTGAGCAAGGATTTGAGTTCTTTGAGAATAGTAACCATAGTGTACTCTCCACTCCCACCCCAGTATAACCAACTCCATGTCTGCTGTACTGTGGAATGCTCAGGTACTCCAAAAATTTCTTTGAATTTAATGAATGAATGAATAAATAAATCTTTAAAGACGTGATTATAAGCCTAGTATGGTGGTGACCCTGTAATCCCAGCATTAGGGAGGCTGAGGTAGAAGGATCATGAGTTCGAGGCCAGCCTGGGCTACAGACTTGAGTAAGGCAGTCTTGGTTGCATAACCAGACACTGCCTCAAAAAACAATAACAATGTGACTTGAAATTGTGGCATTCATTAACAAAGCGGGTAGACTAGAACACTCACAGCGTCTCTGCTGCTGATGGGGCAAGTAGAAGCCAGGACCAACCATCTGAGAGAGGTACAATTTCTGCTCCCAAGATCATAAAACTCAGGGCCAAAATCCAGAGCATTGTACCTTGTTTGGCAAGCCAGCTGCTCACCTCCACTGTGGTTGACAATGTGTTCAAGATTAGGGAATCATAAATTTCCCATGCCTCTGTTGCAGGCATAATCAGATGGGCAGAGAAAGCTCCAAAGTGCATTCTTTACAAAATCGATGATAAGTCGTCGAAATCAATTGAGGCCTGGCAGGGGGTTTGGTGCAAATAAAGCCAAGCAGGAGATGACAGTTCTTTCAGTCGGAACATATGTCAAAGTGCTTGGTGTCCTCTAGTGTACCACGGGAACAAAGAGTCTTAAGGTATTGAATATCCGCATCCTGGAAGACATGAATGAGTTCACCACACATATTCTGGAGACAGTCAAGGTGCACATGGTGCTGGATAAAGCCCACCAAACGTCTGCTGGGGAAAGTGTGCCAGGAGCCCATTCTGGACCGGATGGTATCAGGGCTAGCAGGAATGAAGGTTGCATCAACTCCATCCAGACTGAGGTGCTGAGTTTGATTCACAAATGTCCTCTCCAGGATGAGAAGAGTGTCTGTGAAGTGCAGACACAGCTCTGCGGCTTGAGTGCTTGACCATCAGGGGCTACATCTACCCTTCGGTGGATGCCCAGCATTTTAAGTCTGCTGGTTAAGGCAGTGAAACAACTTTGGATTTTCCAATGACTCTTGCTTGCCTCCAGCTGAGAGCCATTTTGACCTGATGACTTTTAGGAAGTATAATTTAATCAAAGATCCCAACTGTCATCTTTTAGCAACTTGCTGCTTTTCTAACTGCCTTGAACTTTCCTGTCTATAACTGTATCTGAAGCTCAAGTGATAGTGATGGATAGATTGACTGAACTTTGCATGATTTATCTGCAAGATAATGGAAACACTTTAGGATGGATGGAGGAATTTGGGAGAGAAAAGCTACAGAAAAGGTTGAAATCTGTTACTTGAGTCTTAAGAGTTTCTTTGTCTGAACTATCTGTATATTAAAAAATGTAGATGGAGGCAGGGAGTCAGTTAAGAGATGAAAAAAGTTTTACTTGTCTTTAAATTAGATTTACTTTTCATGTTTGGACTTAGCTTATTATAGTCATGTTAATACTTTTTCCTAAATATGGTAATGATTAATGCAAATGTACTTAAAATAGCAACATGAATTCAAATGCTCAGCTAAAGCATTTATTGAGTGATTTGCTCTTATTACTTTAGATTTCTGTTTTCTTAAAATAAGGTTATGCTACATACTTAAATGAATAATTTTTGTAGTGTCACCTTCAAATACTTTTTTCTTAAAATGTGTTTTAAGTTTAATGATTATTTCAAATATGATGTGATATTTGGATTAAATTACAATTTATTGTAGTTGCATGGTACATGGATACCAGACTGTCTGTATATTTGATGTGCTGGCACATTATCTATACTATTAAATGCAGCTTTATATAAAACAAGGTATTTTTCCTAGAGGTTAGCAAACAAAAAGTAATTATAGGAATGAGACTTAGTAATTTTAACAGAAATCTATTCAAATGTTTTATTACAGTTGTTTTTGCAAAATTTTACCTTGCATAATTTTTTCTAAGTTCATTTGAAAACTTTTTTTTGTTTTTTGTTCTTGTCGATTAGTAGAGTCTATTATCCAAAATAAATTTTCTTTGGTTCTATATATAATATATGTTATATCTTAGTAGTAATAATGCATTTAGTGTAGATTATATTGTGTGAGACTTTTAGATCACTGACCATTAAAGTAGGCCCTCTGTTACACAAATATTAAAGATGGTATCTTTCAAATGATTCAAATGCATGAATAGATATACACATTTAGACAAGACCATGTGTGTGTGTGTCTGTGTACTTAGTCAGATAGGAGAATATTGTTAGTCTTAATTGAATCACAAGAAGAGGGTATAAAAACTAGATATTCCCTTAAATATGTACTGTGCTAGTAATCTGTACTGTCAGGAAAATGATTGGGAAATGGCTGCTTGTTGCTAGCCCTTGTAAAAACTACCAATTCTTGCATAAATTTTATGAGCCATCAACTTTTCTTCCCTTTGAAAGCAAAGAAATTACAAATGGCACCTTGAAAACCACAAATGGCTGGCATACTACAAACCTGTTATTTAAATTATCTGACCTTTTTGAGAACTTAGTTTTCATAAACATAAATTCTGAGCTACTTTTTGCTAAATAAAAGGTTACCTGTCCTAGGGAAAAATCATACTGGAGGTGGGGATTGCAGTACTGAAAGAAATAATTTAACCTGTTGAAATTACTCTAAGAATGGGGTGGGGAGTGTTAGGAAAAACGCTGCTCATAAAGAAAGCTCACAAGAAAAGTCTCACGACCAAGAGCAAGGTTTAATGACAGGCTCGAGCTGTGAGGCTGGCCGGGGAAAGATGGCGCAGCACTGACCCTGGGCTACGTGTGGCTTTTATAGAAGAGGGAGGAGCATAAGAAAGTTAGCATGTGCACGGGAGGGGGGGGTTCCGTTAGGGGTGGAGCTGTCTTAGAGCATGGGAATTTCTGTTAAGGGTGGAGCTGCCGTTGGGGTTGAGGTTGCCTGGGGGAGGCTCCATTTCTCAAGAAGTGAGGCCTGAAGATAAAATGGCCACCAGTTCACAAAATGGCGACATTATTACTCTATCATTCCCCCATTTTTTCTTTAATAAAGCTGGGTGTAGGGGGCTGAGGATTGGGAATTGGGATGAAGAGTCATCCTCTTAGCTGACTCCAGTTGGCAGGGGGCATTGTATGGGGCAAGATCCTCAGACTCCTGTGGCATCCTGGCAGGGGCCCTCACAGCAGTCCTCCGGACAGTTTTGGAGAGGTTGATATCCCTGGAGGTACAACTGGTTAAACTTTTGATTAGCATAGCAGATATGTGGTCTAAGAGAAATCTTTGTACTGTTTTTATGATACAAGGGAGGAAGCTTAAGAATAGGAGAGCAAGAACATAGGCATTAGGATGGGCATTGGCCAGGAGAACCACTGTGAAATGCTGTTCCCTAGAGGATTCCAAGAGTCCTCCAACTCCCTTCTCTGTTTTTCTAACTGTTCCTTGAGAGGTGCTGCCACTGGGGGATCCCATTGAGCTTGACTGCAGCGGGTGTCATGAGGATGACCAGATAAGGGCCGGTCCACCGAAGTCCCAATGGAGAGGGTTGAAGATCCTTTAGGAGAACAAGATCCCCTGGTTTAACAGAAATTGTTATAGGGTGGGGCAGGATCTGGTCTGCATGCTCTTTGAGAAGTTCCCTGAGAAGGATAAGATAAGGTAGATAGTCAGCCAGAGGAGCAGGGTCTGTTGGAGGCAAGTTTCCTTAGAGAAATGGGTGGCCATACATTATTTCAAAGGAGCTCAAGAAGGAAGGGCTTTGGGGAGTGGTCTGGTGTGGTGGGTGTTTGTCATTGGCCAGGGATTCACAGGCTTTCTCAGGTGAACTGGTTTGGTTTCCACCTTTATTGGGGGAGGGGAAACAGTCTTGAGAACATTTATTATGTAAGACCCAAATAGAAATATTAAAAGGAGAATAAAAAGTTATTTGCTAAGGGCTGCATATTTAGGGATCCAGATTCTGCAAAATCCTGTAACTCCCAAGAAAGATCTAAGCTGCTTTATGGTATGGGAGAGTGGGAAAAGTAGGATTGGGTCAATTCCCTCAGGGAATGAGTCTGTCCCTTTAAAACCATACCTAGGTAGGTGACCTGTGGGAGGCAGGGGCTGACTGTCAGGATTTAGATTAAATGTAACACTCTTGGATAAAAGAGAGCTCTAGCTCATTTTTTTATATAACTTTGTAAATGTTTGTACCATATTTAGATAAAGTATAGGCACAATGCTGTTACAAGGTGGTCATTTAAGACACATAATCAAATATGTAAATGAACTCTGATTTAGTAGTACTTATTTATTTATTTTTTAACTTATAAAGAGAAAAAGTTTATTTCAGCTCACAGTTTTTAGAGGTTCTACTCCGTGGTCAATTGACCTTATTGCTTTGTGCCTGTGGTGAGGCAGCACATCATGGCAGGAGTGTGTGGCAGAGCAAAATTGCTCTGGATGACCAAGAAGCAAAAGAGAGGAGGAGGAAGGGGGCCTCATTATCTCCTTCCAGGGAATGCCTCCAATGACATAAAGACCTCCTGGCAGGCCCCACCTATTAGAGGTTCCACCACCTCAGGGTTCCACCACCCTAAGGACCAAGCCTTTACCACATGAGCCTTTGAGGGACATTCAACACCTGAACTATAGCAACTTCTATCTCCAATTTCAGGCTAGAGTGAACCTTTTCATTAAATACTTAGTAATAAAATAGTTACTTATGAAACTTGGTCTTTTTAACACATACAAGTTTTCACCTTACCTCAATGTAATAGTTTTTCTCTGTTCTGGATACAGATGAACTGTTCATAGTGGGTCTTGGAATTCTGACTATCTAGTACATGATGGGCTTGGTGCAGAACAACTTGGTAATTAGACAGTTTTAGTATCTCTGATCTCTATTTTGCCCATGAGCCCATGAGCCAGAGATTCTCCTTGCATCAAACTTCCTTTCCTCATTTACAAATGAAGATCTGTCTGCTTAGAACTCCAGAATCCCAGAAAGAGAGTTGGAAGAGTGCCCTTTCCATTTGAGCCACTCCACCAGCCTCTTTTTGTGATGTGTTTTTTTGAGATAGGGTCTCAAAAACTATTTGCCTGGGCTGGCTTTGAACCGTGATCCTCTTGATCTTTGCCTCCTGAGTAGCTAGAATTACAGGCATGAGCCACTGGCACCCAGGAAGATTATCTTTTTTCAATACCCTCATTTTCCAGGACCTTTTAGGGTGATGAGGTGTCTTGCATTTATTGTCAACATTTAGCTCCACTTGTGTGAGTGTGTGTATGTGTGAAAGTATGTGTGTCTATGTGTGTGTGTGTGTGTGTGTGTGTGTTGTGTATATGAGAAACAGAAGGGAAGAAGAAGAAAATAGATTCTATAAATAACTAAGAGCAAAAAAAAAATGATATAGTGGAAGCTAGGAAAACAATAATATTTGAAATGGGAGCAAATTCCCAGACAAAACTGTCTTCTGTCCCAGCCGCCATCTGGGTCAGAGGAGTGATTAGAATAGTAACATGCAGTGCTGGAGTTAGGTGGTAATGTGTTAAGAGTTTTAGGGGAGGAAAAGGATATGGATAGCTTCTGGAAACCACATGTCTAATACAGTCTAATTGAGCAGGGGCTCAAATATTTGTTGGTTGAATTAAGATTACACCAGATAGGCATGCTTCAAAGTGTACACAGGTGGCAATTTCCTCATTTGGCTTGCTGATCTCTCTGAGTAATGGCTTGCTGGTCACCTTGTTCCGGTCCTTGGAGCTTCCCATTAGCAAAAGGAGTATCTGCCTGTGTCAGATTCATCTATATTCAGTTCCACAATGAACACATTCTGAGTGAGGCCTCCTTATTAATCTTTCCTAGCAATTGGAACTCAAAGGGTATAGAAAGGAGAGACAGGGAATATTATGCCTTCTAAATTTGATGCTGAGTTTTTGTTTAACTACAGCAACTGGTAGTAACAGGGCCTTTCAGCTTGCAGAACAATCTCATGTAGGCTTTCTCTTTCAGTTCCCTCAGCAACCTTGTCAAGCTCAGGTCCCTGAGAACAAGCATCAGACTGCGTAGGTCCAGGCCATTGTCTGGTTTTTGGACTGCTCTGAGTTCTTTTTTTTTTATTTATTTAATTTTATTATTCATATGTGCATACAAGGCTTGGATCATTTCTCCTTGACAAGATGGGTGTGATGGGGGTAGAGGCCAGGAGATCAAGGTCACTGACTGAGTGATCCAGATCCGAGTCACGGCACCAAAATGTTAGGAAAAACGCCACTTGCAAAGAAAGCTCACAAGAAAAGTCTCACGTCGAAGAGCAAGGTTTAATGACAGGCTCAAGCTGTGAGGCTGGCTGGGGAAAGATGGCACAGCACTGACCTTTGGCTAGGCGTGGCTTTTATAGAAGAGGAAGCTTAAGGAAGTTAGCTGGGCTGGGCGTGGCTTTTATGCAAGAGAGAGCTTAAGGAAGTTAGGGCATGTGTGTAGGGGGGGTTTCCATTGGGGTGGAGCTGTCTTAGAGAACGGGAATTTCTGTTAAGGGTGGAGCTGCCTTTGGGGGTTGAGGGTTGAGGTTGCCTGGAGGAGACTCCATTTTTCAAGAAGTGAGGCCTGAGGATAAAATGGCTGCTGATTCACAAAATGGCCACATTATTACTCTATCAGGGAGAGAAGATAAAGGAGAATGGTAGATGGGGTGAATTTAACTAAGATATGTTGTAAGCACTTTTGTAAATGTCACAATGGACCTCCCTGTACAACAATGATGTGATTTTGAAAAGATATGTATGTATGCATATATAGGAAATTAGTGGGGTTTGAATTCAGGGCCTTAAGCTTACCAGACAGGTACTTTACCACTTGAGCCATGCCCTCAGCTCATTTTGCTTTTGTTATTTTTCAAATAGGGTCTCTCTTTTGTACCCCAACCAGCCTGAATTACTACCTTCCTATTTAGGCCTCCTGAGTAGCTGGGATGACAGGCACACACCACCAAGGCAGCTTGCTGATTGAGATGGGGGTCTAAGTAATGTTTTGTCTGGGCTGGCCTCCAACCTCAATCCCTTGGGTCTCTACCTCCCAAGTAACTAGGATTACACACATGAGTCACCACGCCTGGCTTGATATATTTTTTTGTGATATCACTTTTACAAATGCAGAAATCCTAGATCTGATATTTATTACTCTAACTATAGGTCACTCTTGAAATTGTCAGTTCATTCAGTTGGCCAGTGAATGATAGGGAATTTTTTCCCCACTCTAGTAGCAGACCTCCAGAACTCAGGGAAAAAAAAAACAAACTCCAAAGAACAAAGAACCCATTTTGTTTGGGTAGCTACTGTGTTTTTATATATACCTGAATTTTTAAAAAATTTTTTTATTATTCATATGTGCATACAACACTTGGGTCATTTCTCCCCCCTGCCCCCACCACCTCCCTTACCACCCACTCCACCCCCTCCCTCTCTTTCCCATCCCCTTAATACCCAGCAGAAACTATTTTGCCCTTATCTCTAATTTTGTTGAAGAGAGAGTATAAGCAATAATAGGAAGGAACAAGTGTTTTTGCTGGTTGAGATAAGGATAGCTATACAGGGAGTTGACTCACATTAATTTCCTGTGTGTGTGTGTTACCTTCTAGGTTAATTCTTTTTTTTTTTTCTTTCGTTTTTCTTTTATTATTCATATGTGCATACAACACTTGGGTCATTTCTCCCCCCTGCCCCCACCACCTCCCTTACCACCCACTCCACCCCCTCCCTCTCTTTCCCATCCCCCCAATACCCAGCAGAAACTATTTTGCCCTTATCTCTAATTTTGTTGTAGAGAGAGTATAAGCAATAATAGGAAGGAACAAGGGGTTTTGCTGGTTGAGATAAGGATAGCTATACAGGGCATTGACTCACGTTGATTTCCTGTGCGTGGGTGTTACCTTCTAGGTTAATTCTTTTTGGTCTCACCTTTTCTCTAGTACCTGGTCCCCTTTTCCTATTGGCCTCAGTTGCTTTAAGGTATCTGCTTTAGTTTCTCTGCGTTAAGGGCAACAAATGCTAGCTAGTTTTTTAGGTGTCTTACCTATCCTCACCCCTCCCTTGTGTGCTCTCACTTTTATCATGTGCTCATAGTCCAATCCCCTTGTTGTGTTTGCCCTTGATCTAATGTCCACATATGAGGGAGAACATATGATTTTTGGTTTTTTGAGCCAGGCTAACCTCACTCAGAATGATGTTCTCCAATTCCATCCATTTACCAGCGAATGATAACATTTCGTTCTTCTTCATGGCTGCATAAAATTCCATTGTGTATAGATACCACATTTTCTTAATCCATTCGTCAGTGGTGGGACATCTTGGCTGTTTCCATAACTTGGCTATTGTGAATAGTGCCGCAATAAACATGGATGTGCAGGTGCCTCTGGAGTAACAGTCTTTTGGGTATATCCCCAAGAGTGGTATTGCTGGATCAAATGGTAGATCGATGTCCAGCTTTTTAAGTAGCCTCCAAATTTTTTTCCAGAGTGGTTGTACTAGTCTACATTCCCACCAACAGTGTAAGAGGGTTCCTTTTCCCCCGCATCCTCGCCAACACCTGTTGTTGGTGGTGTTGCTGATGATGGCTATTCTAACAGGGGTGAGGTGGAATCTTAGTGTGGTTTTAATTTGCATTTCCTTTATTGCTAGAGATGGTGAGCATTTTTTCCTGTGTTTTCTGGCCATTTGAATTTCTTCTTTTGAGAAAGTTCTGTTTAGTTCACATGCCCATTTCTTTATTGGTTCATTAGTTTGGGGAGAATTTAGTTTTTTAAGTTGCCTATATATTCTGGTTATCAGTCCTTTGTCTGAAGTATAGTTGGCAAATATTTTCTCCCACTCTGTGGGTGTTCTCTTCAGTTTAGAGACCATTTCTTTTGATGAACAGAAGCTTTTTAGTTTTATGAGGTCCCATTTATCTATGCTATCTCTTAGTTGCTGTGCTGCTGGGGTTTCATTGAGAAAGTTCTTACCTATACCTACCAACTCCAGAGTATTTCCTACTCTTTCTTGTATCAACTTAAGAGTTTGTGGTCTGATATTAAGATTCTTGATCCATTTTGAGTTAATCTTGGTATAGGGTGATATACATGGATCTAGTTTCAGTTTTTTGCAGACTGCTAACCAGTTTTCCCAGCAGTTTTTGTTGAAGAGGCTGCTATTTCTCCATCGTATATTTTTAGCTCCTTTGTCAAAGATAAGTTGGTTATAGTTGTGTGGCTTCATATCTGGGTCCTCTATTCTGTTCCACTGGTCTTCATGTCTGTTTTTGTGCCAGTACCATGCTGTTTTTATTGTTATTGCTTTGTAATATAGTTTGAAGTCAGGTATTGTGATACCTCCTGCATTGTTCTTTTGACTGAGTATTGCCTTGGCTATTCGTGGCCTCTTGTGTTTCCATATAAATTTCACAGTAGATTTTTCAATCTCTTTAATGAATGTCATTGGAATTTTGATGGGAATTGCATTAAACATGTAGATTACTTTGGGGAGTATCGACATTTTTACTATGTTGATTCTACCAATCCATGAGCATGGGATATCTCTCCACTTTTATAGTCTTCCTCAATCTCTTTCTTCAGAAGTGTATAGTTTTCCTTGTAGAGGTCTTTCACATCTTTTGTTAGGTTTACACCTAGGTATTTGATTTTTTTTGAGGCTATTGTAAATGGAATTGTTTTCATACATTCTTTTTCCGTTTGCTCATTGTTAGTGTATAGAAATGCTAATGATTTTTCTATGTTGATTTTATATCCTGCTACCTTGCTATAGCTATTGATGATGTCTAGAAGCTTCTGAGTAGAGTTTTTTGGGTCTTTAAGGTATAGGATCATGTCGTCTGCAACTAGGGATATTTTGACAGTTTCTTTACCTATTTGTATTCCTTTTATTCCTTCTTCTTGCCTAATTGCTCTGGCTAGGAATTCCAGTACTATGTTGAATAGGAGTGGAGATAGTGGGCATCCTTGTCTGGTTCCTGATTTTAGAGGGAATGGTTTTAATTTTTCTCCGTTAAGTATAATGCTGGCTGTAGGTTTGTCATATATAGCTTTTATAATGTTGAGGAACTTTCCTTCTATTCCTAGTTTTCTTATAGCTTTTATCATGAAATGATGTTGGATCTTATCCAAGGCTTTTTCTACATCTATTGAGATGATCAAGTGGTTTTTGTCTTTGCTTCTGTTAATGTGGCTTATTATATTTATTGATTTTCGTATGTTGAACCACCCCTGCATCCCTGGAATGAAGCCTACTTGGCTTGGTAAATCTTCTTCCAGCCTTTCATCCTAAGCATATGCTTATTTCTGTCAGTGAGATGAGTCTCCTGTAAGCAACAAATTGTTGGATCTTCTTTTTTAATCCATTTTGTCCAACGGTGTCTTTTGATGGGTGAATTAAGTCCATTAACATTAAGTGTTAGTACTGATAGGTATGTGGTGATTCCTGCCATTTAGTTGTGTTAATTATTTGAAGGTTTGATTGTGTGTACCTAACTTGATGTTACTCTCTACTGTCTTGCTTTTTCTTATCCTGTAGTTTGGTGCTGTCTGCCTTTTCATGGTTAAGTTGGGTGTCACTTTCTGTGTGCAGGATCCCTTGCAGAATCTTTTGTAACGGTGGCTTTGTGGTCACATATTGTTTTAGTTTCTGCTTATCATGGAAGACTTTTATTGCTCCATCTATTTTGAATGATAGCTTTGCTGGGTAGAGTATCCTGGGGTTGAAGTTATTTTCATTCAGTGCCCGGAAGATCTCACCCCACGCTCTTCTTGCTTTTAATGTTTCTGTTGAGAAGTCTGCTGTTATTTTGATGGGTTTACCTTTGTATGTTACTTGTTTTTTCTCTCTTACAGCCTTCAATATTCTTTCCTTAGTTTCTGAACTTGTTGTTTTAATGATGATATGTCGTGGAGTAGTTCTATTTTGATCTGGTCTGTTTGGTGTCCTGGAGGCCTCTTGCATTTGTATGGGAATATCTTTCTCTAGATTTGGGAAATTTTCCGTTATTATTTTGTTGAATATATTACGCATTCCCTTCGCTTGCACCTCTTCTCCTTCTTCGATGCCCATGATTCTCAAGTTTGGTCTTTTGATGGAGTCAGTGAGTTCTTGCATTTTCTTTTTTTTTTACAGGATATGCTTTTATTTTTTTTTTTCATTTTTCTTTTATTATTCATATGTGCATACAAGGCTTGGTTTATTTCTCCCCCCTGCCCCCACCCCCTCCCTTACCACCCACTCCACCCCCTCCTGCTCCCCCCCTCAATACCCAGCAAAAACTATTTTGCCCTTATCTCTAATTTTGTTGTAGAGAGAGTATAAGCAATAATAGGAAGGAACAAGGGGTTTTGCTGGTTGAGATAAGGATAGCTATACAGGGCACTGACTCACATTGATTTCCTGTGCGTGGGTGTTACCTTCTAGGTTAATTCTTTTTAATCTAACCTTTTCTCTAGTTCCTGGTCCCCTTTTCCTATTGGCCTCAGTTGCTTTAAGGTATCTGCTTTAGTTTCTCTGCATTAAGGGCAACAAATGCTAGCTAGTTTTTTAGGTGTCTTACCTATCCTCACCCCTCCCTTGTGTGCTCTCGCTTTTATCATGTGCTCATAGTCCAATCCCCTTGTTGTGTTTGCCCTTGATCTAATGTCCACATATGAGGGAGAACATACGATTTTTGGTTTTTTGAGCCAGGCTAACCTCACTCAGAATGATGTTCTCCAATTCCATCCATTTACCAGCGAATGATAACATTTCGTTCTTCTTCATGGCTGCATAAAATTCCATTGTGTATAGATACCACATTTTCTTAATCCATTTGTCAGTGCTGGGGCATCTTGGCTGTTTCCATAACTTGGCTATTGTGAATAGTGCCGCAATAAACATGGATGTGCAGGTGCCTCTGGAGTAACAGTCTTTTGGGTATATCCCCAAGAGTGGTATTGCTGGATCAAATGGTAGATCGATGTCCAGCTTTTTAAGTAGCCTCCAAAATTTTTTCCAGAGTGGTTGTACTAGTCTACATTCCCACCAACAGTGTAAGAGGGTTCCTTTTTCCCCGCATCCTCGCCAACACCTGTTGTTGGTGGTGTTGCTGATGATGGCTATTCTAACAGGGGTGAGGTGGAATCTTAGTGTGGTTTTAATTTGCATTTCCTTTATTGCTAGAGATGGTGAGCATTTTTTCATGTGTTTTCTGGCCATTTGAATTTCTTCTTTTGAGAAAGTTCTGTTTAGTTCACCTGCCCATTTCTTTATTGGTTCATTAGTTTTGGGAGAATTTAGTTTTTTAAGTTCCCTGTATATTCTGGTTATCAGTCCTTTGTCTGATGTATAGTTGGCAAATATTTTCTCCCACTCTGTGGGTGTTCTCTTCAGTTTAGAGACCATTTCTTTTGATGAACAGAAGCTTTTTAGTTTTATGAGGTCCCATTTATCTATGCTATCTCTTAGTTGCTGTGCTGCTGGGGTTTCATTGAGAAAGTTCTTACCTATACGTACTAACTCCAGAGTATTTCCTACTCTTTCTTGTATCAACTTAAGAGTTTGTGGTCTGATATTAAGATTCTTGATCCATTTTGAGTTAATCTTGGTATAGGGTGATATACATGGATCTAGTTTCAGTTTTTTGCAGACTGCTAACCAGTTTTCCCAGCAGTTTTTGTTGAAGAGGCTGCTATTTCTCCATCGTATATTTTTAGCTCCTTTGTCAAAGATAAGTTGCTTATAGTTGTGTGGCTTCATATCTGGATCCTCTATTCTGTTCCACTGGTCTTCATGTCTGTTTTTGTGCCAGTACCATGCTGTTTTTATTGTTATTGCTTTGTAATATAGTTTGAAGTCAGGTATTGTGATACCTCCTGCATTGTTCTTTTGACTGAGTATTGCCTTGGCTATTCGTGGCCTCTTGTGTTTCCATATAAATTTAACAGTAGATTTTTCAATCTCTTTGATGAATGTCATTGGAATTTTGATGGGAATTGCATTAAACATGTAGATTACTTTTGGGAGTATAGACATTTTTACTATGTTGATTCTACCAATCCATGAGCATGGGATATCTCTCCACTTTCTATAGTCTTCCTCAATCTCTTTCTTCAGAAGTGTATAGTTTTCCTTGTAGAGGTCTTTCACATCTTTTGTTAGGTTTACACCTAGGTATTTGATTTTGTTTGAGGCTATTGTAAATGGAATTGTTTTCATACATTCTTTTTCCGTTTGCTCATTGTTAGTGTATAGAAATGCTAATGATTTTCTATGTTGATTTTATATCCTGCTACCTTGCTATAGCTATTGATGATGTCTAGAAGCTTCTGAGTAGAGTTTTTTGGGTCTTTAAGGTATAGGATCATGTCGTCTGCAACTAGGGATATTTTGACAGTTTCTTTACCTATTTGTATTCCTTTTATTCCTTCTTCTTGCCTAATTGCTCTGGCTAGGAATTCCAGTACTATGTTGAATAGGAGTGGAGATAGTGGGCATCCTTGTCTGGTTCCTGATTTTAGAGGGAATGGTTTTAATTTTTCTCCGTTAAGTATAATGCTGGCTGGAGGTTTGTCATATATAGCGTTTATAATGTTGAGGAACTTTCCTTCTATTCCTAGTTTTCTTAGAGCTTCTATCATGAAATGATGTTGGATCTTATCAAAGGCTTTTTCTGCATCTATTGAGATGATCAAGTGGTTTTTGTCTTTGCTTCTGTTAATGTGGTTTATTACGTTTATTGATTTTCGTATGTTGAACCACCCCTGCATCCCTGGGATGAAGCCTACCTGGTCGTGGTGAATAATCTTTTTGATGTGTTGCTGAATTCGATTTGCCATTATTTTGTTGAGGATTTTTGCATCAATGTTCATTAAGGAGATTGGCCTATAGTTCTCCTTTTTGGAGGTGTCATTGCCTGGTTTTGGGATAAGTGTAATAGTGGCTTCATAAAATGTGTTTGGCAGTTTTCCTTCCCTTTCTATTTCATGGAACAGTTTAAGGAGGGTTGGTATCAGTTCTTCTTTAAAGGTCTGATAGAATTCAGCAGAGAATCCATCAGGTCCTGGACTTTTCTTTTTGGGGAGACTCTTGATTGCTGCTTCAATTTCATTTTGTGTTATAGGTCTATTCAGGTGATTAATTTCCTCTTGGTTCAGTTTTGGATGATCATATGTATCTAGAAATCTGTCCATTTCTTTTAGATTTTCAAATTTATTTGAATATAGGTTCTCAAAGTAGTCTCTGATGATTTCCTGGACTTCCATGGTGTTTGTTGTTATCTCCCCTTTTGCATTCCTGATTCTACTAATTTGGGTTTTTTCTCTCCTCATTTTAGTCAGGTTTGCCAGGGGTCTATCGATCTTGTTTATTTTTTCAAAGAACCAACTTTTTGTTTCATTAATTCTTTGTATGGTTTTTTGGTTTCTATTTCGTTGATTTCAGCTCTTATTTTTATCATTTCTCTCCTTCTATTTGTTTTGGGATTTGCTTGTTCTTGTTTTTCTAGGAGTTTGAGATGTATCATTAGGTCATTGATTTGGGATCTTTCAATCTTTTTAATATATGCACTCATGGCTATAAACTTTCCTCTCAAGACTGCCTTAGCTGTGTCCCATAGGTTCTGGTAGGTTGTGTTTTCATTTTCATTGACTTCTAGGAACTTTTTAATTTCCTCTTTTATTGCATCGATGATCCATTCTTCATTAAGTAATGAGTTATTTAGTTTCCAGCTGTTTGCATGTTTTTTGTCTTTACTTTTGTTGTTGAGTTCTACTTTTACTGCATTGTGGTCAGATAGTATGCACGGTATTATTTCTATTTTCTTATATTTGCTGAGGCTTGCTTTGTGCCCTAGGATATGATCTATTGTGTAGAAGGTTCCATGGGCTGCTGAGAAGAATGTATATTGTGTAGAGGTTGGATGAAATGTTCTGTAGACATCTACTAGGTCCACTTGATCTATTGCATATTTTAGATCTTGGATTTCTTTATTGAGTTTTTGTTTGGATGACCTATCTATTGATGATAATGGAGTGTTAAAGTCTCCCACAACCACTGTGTTGGCGTTTATATATGCTTTTAGGTCTTTCAGGGTATGTTTGATGAAATTGGGTGCGTTGACATTGGGTGCGTACAGATTGATGATTATTATTTCCTTTTGGTCTATTTCCCCTTTTATTATCTCGTTTGATCAATGTAGGTTTGAAGTCTACTTTGTCAGAGATAAGTATTGCTACTCCTGCTTGTTTTCGGGGGCCATTGGCTTGGTAAATCTTCTTCCAGCCTTTCATCCTAAGCATATGCTTATTTCTGTCGGTGAGATGAGTCTCCTGTAAGCAACAAATTGTTGGATCTTCTTTTTTAATCCATTTTGTCAAAGGGTGTCTTTTGATGGGTGAATTAAGTCCATTAATATTAAGTGTTAGTACTGATAGGTATGTGGTGATTCCTGCCATTTAGTTATCTTAGTTGTTTGAAGGTTTGATTGTGTGTACCTAACTTGATGTTACTCTCAACTGTCTTGCTTTTTCTTATCCTGTGGTTTGGTGCTGCCTGCCTTTTCATGGTTAAGTTGGGTGTCACTTTCTGTGTGCAGGATCCCTTGCAGAATCTTTTGTAATGGTGGCTTTGTGGTCACATATTGTTTTAGTTTCTGCTTATCATGGAAGACTTTTATTGCTCCATCTATTTTGAATGATAGCTTTGCTGGGTAGAGTATCCTGGGGTTGAAGTTATTTTCATTCAGTGCCCGGAAGATCTCACCCCACGCTCTTCTTGCTTTTAATGTTTCTGTTGAGAAGTCTGCTGTGATTTTGATGGGTTTACCTTTGTATGTTACTTGTTTTTTCTCTCTTACAGCCTTCAATATTCTTTCCTTAGTTTCTGAACTTGTTGTTTTAATGATGATATGTCGTGGAGTAGTTCTATTTTGATCTGGTCTGTTTGGTGTCCTGGAGGCCTCTTGCATTTGTATGGGAACATCTTTCTCTAGATTTGGGAAATTTTCCGTTATTATTTTGTTGAATATATTACGCATTCCCTTCGCTTGCACCTCTTCTCCTTCTTCGATGCCCATGATTCTCAAGTTTGGTCTTTTGATGGAGTCGGTGAGTTCTTGCATTTTCTTTTCACAGGTCTTGAGTTGTTTAATTAGTAGTTCTTCAGTTTTTCCTTTAATTACCATTTCATCTTCAAGTTCTGAGATTCTGTCTTCTGTTTGTTCTATTCTGCTGGATTGGCCTTCCGTTTTGTTTTGCAGTTCTGTTTCGTTCTTTTTTCTGAGGTTTTCCATATCCTGGCTGTTTTCTTCTTTATTGTTGTCTATTTTTGTCCTGAGTTCATTTATCCATTTATTCATTGTGTTCTCTCTTTCATTTTGGTGTTTATACAGTGCTTCTATGGTTTCCTTTATTTCTTCTTTTGCTTTTTCAAATTCTCTATTTTTATTGTCTTGGAATTTCTTGAGTGTCTCCTGTACATTTTGGTTGACCCTATCCAGTATCATCTCTATAAAATTCTCATTGAGTACTTGTAGTATGTCTTCTTTTAAATTATTCTTGTAGGCTTCATTGGGTCCTTTGGCATAGTTTATCTTCATTTTGTTGGAGTCTGGCTCTGGGTTTCTGTTCTCTTCATTCCCCTCTGGTTCCTGTACTAATGTTTTGCTGTGGGGAAACTGGTTTCCTTGTTTTTTCTGTCTTCCTGTCATTGTCCTTGGTGTTGTTACTGTCCCTGTACTGTGTGTAATTAAGTATTTTCTAGCTTGTAATAATAACAATGGTCATATTGAGAATGGAAGAGTGAGCTGAGATGGAAAGCAAGAAGTTAAAGAAAAGGGGAAAACAAATCTACAGACAAGAGGGAGAAAGCAGAACAAGGTATCAGACCAGAGAGTTTCAAAGGTATAAACAGGGAGTGTTAGTGTACTAATCGACAGTAAGCTGAACAGACAATAGAGTGACAGAGAGAGGATTGAAAATCAAAGATAAAAAAATAAAAAATAAGTATATGAAAGTAATATCTATTTATAAAAATGAATTAAAATAAAATGGAAAATAGAAAATTAAAAAAAACAAAAAAAAAAACCAAAAAACCAAAAAACTTCCAAGTTTATATGCAATGCAATTTCAGTCTTAATAATTTGGATGTCCGTCTCAATCTCCAGTCCTGGAGTTGTTGCCTCAGATGTTGTTCTGTAGTTGTCTCATCAAAGGGTATGCATAAAGTAGAACAAAACTACACTCACACACACACAGGAGAAAAAAAAAAAAGCCCCACCAAGTGTCCCCAGTTCAAATGCAATACAGTTTCAGTAAGTTTTTCGGCTTGCAGGTGTAATTCGGTTGTTCTCTCATCAAAGGTAGGGAGAAAAAGAAAAAAAAGCGTCTGGAGGCAGTTCTGAGAGTGGTATCTGCAACTGTGGCTTGCCTGCCTGCTGCTCTCAGCCTGTAGCTGGTGGCGTTATTTATGCAGATCTCTGGGGTGAGCTTAGCACTCACCTGGTCCGACAGGCTTTGTTTGCTCAGAGTTCTCCTGTGCGGGGGAGGGGGGCCTCTGGGAGGGGGGCCTCTGCTACAGGCTTTTCCCTTTCCAAGCACTGGGAAAGGCGACACTGCCCCGCATTGTCAGGCCTGCGTGTTTATTTACAGTTCACGTGGGAAGTGGGTCTTCCCTCCTCTCACAAGCGTCCCCGCTCCTGGTTGCTGGCACGCCCCGCTCCCGCCAGAGCCTCTCCGGCCCGCCCGGCTCGTTTATTTACAGTCCCGGGAAGGATTCCCTTCCCCCAATCTTCAGCGCTCAGGGCGCCCCACCCTCTTTCCAGCGTGTCTTAACTGTTCTTATTGCTTAGTACTCAGTTTCTCTTTTTTTCCCGGGTGGAGGTCAGTCTGTCCAGGGGGCTATGCTGCTCTGGCCCAGGCTTGTCTGTGGGGGAACCGCGGTACCGCGAAGCTCACCTGGTCCGCGTCTTCCCAAGCCGTATGGGCGCCGGCCACTGGCGGCCCGGGGGTCTCCTCGGTTCTCCGTTTAACGTGGAGTGGAGATTCTCTGCGCCGGCTGGAGATGTGGAGGAGTCAAAGTTATGCCTTTTCTCGGTGATTATGCCTGCAAAGTGTGTCTCCAGCGTCTCTCCAAGATTTCACTATAGGAGGGTCGCTTTCTGCTTCCTACCTCTAGCCGCCATCTTGGAATCTCTCCCGCATTTTCTTTTCACAGGTCTTGAGTTGTTTAATCAATAGTTCTTCAGTTTTTCCTTTAATTACCATTTCAACTTCAAGTTCTGAGATTCTGTCTTCTGTTTGTTCTATTCTGCTGGATTGGCCTTCCATTTTGTTTTGCAGTTCTGTTTCATTCTTTTTTCTGAGGTTTTCCATATCCTGGCAGTTTTCTTCTTTATTGTTGTCCATTTTTGTCCTGAGTTCATTTATCCATTTATTCATTGTGTTCTCTCTTTCACTTTGGTGTTTATACAGTGCTTCTATGGTTTCCTTTATTTCTTCTTTTGCTTTTTCAAATTCTCTATTTTTATTGTCTTGGAATTTCTTGAGTGTCTCCTGTACATTTTGGTTGACCCTATCCAGTATCATCTCTATAAAATTCTCATTGAGTACTTGTAGTATGTCTTCTTTTAAATTATTCTTGTGGGCTTCATTGGGTCCTTTGGCATAGTTTATCTTCATTTTGTTGGAGTCTGGATCTGAGTTTCTGTTCTCTTCATTCCCCTCTGGTTCCTGTACTAATTTTTTGCTGTGGGGAAACTGGTTTCCTTGTTTTTTCTGTCTTCCCGTCATTGTCCTTGGTGGTGTTACTGTCCCTGTACTGTGTGTAATTAAGTATTTTCTAGCTTGTAATAATAAGAATGGTAATATTTAGAATGGAAGAGTGAGCTGAGATGGAAAGCAAGAAGTTAAAAAAAAGGGGAAAACAAATCTACAGACAAGAGGGAGAAAGCAGAACAAGGTATTAGACAAGATAGTTTCAGAGGTATAAACAGGGAGTGTTAGTGTACTAATCGACATTAAGCTGAACAGACATTAGAGAGACAGAGAGAGGATTGAAAATCAAAGATAAAACAATAAAAAATAAGTAAATGAAAGTAATATCTATATATAAAAATGAATTAAAATAAAATGGAAAATAGAAAATTAAAAAAAAAAAAACCAAAAAACTTCGAAGTTTATATGCAATGCAGTTTCAGTCTTAATAATTTGGGTGTTCGTCTCAATCTCCAGTCCTGGAGTTGGTGCCTCAGATGTTTTTCTTTAGTTTTCTCATCAAAGGGTATGCATAAATTAGAACAAAAGTACACACTCACACACACACACACACACACACACAAAAGAAAAAAAAAAAGCCCCACACCAAGTGTCCCCAGTTCAAATGCAATACAGTTTCAGTAAGTTTTTCGGCTTGCAGGTGTAATTCGGTTGTTCTCACATCAAAGGTAGGGAGAAAAAGAAAAGCGTCTGGAGACAGTTCTGAGAGTGGTATCTGCAACTGTGGCTTGCCTGCCTGCTGCTCTCAGCCTGTAGCTGGCAGTGTTATTTATGCAGATCTCTGGTGTGAGCTAGCACTCACCTAGTCCCACAGGCTTTGTTTGCTCAGAGTTCTCCTGTTCGGGAGCCTCTGCTACAGGCTTTCCCCTTTCCAAGCACTGGGAAAGGTGACACTGCCCCGCGTTGTCAGGCCTGTGTATTTATTTACAGTTCATGTGGGAGGTGGGTCTTACCCCTCTCCTCTGAAGTTTTCCTCCCACTGCCACTTTCAGCAGCTTTCCTGCTTCTGCTTACTCGGCGGTGCTGCTGCTCCTGCCGGCCGCCATGTTTGTTTACAGTTCGCGTGGGAAGTGAGTCTTCCCTCCTCTCACAAGCTTCCCCGCTCCTGGTTGCTGGGCGCGTGCCCCGCTCCCTCCAGAGGCTCTCCGGCCCGCCCGGCTTGTTTATTTACAGTCCTGGGAAGGAGTCCCTTCCACCGATCTTCAGCGCTTAATGCGCCCCACCCTCTTTCCAGCGTGTCTTAACTGTTCTTATTGCTTATTACTCAGTTTCTCTTTTTTCCCGGGTGGAGGTCAGTCTGTTCAGGGAGCTATGCTGCTCTGGCCCAGGCTTGTCTGTGGGGCTACCACAGTACCGCGAAGCTCACCTGGTCCGTGTCTTCCCACGCCGTATGGGTGCCGGCCACTGGCTGCCCCGGGGGCCCTCCTCGTTTCTTCGTTTAACGTAAAGTGGAGATTCTCTGCGCTGACTGGAGATGTGGAGGGGTCAAAGTTGTGCCTTTTCTCGGTGATTATGCGTGCAAAGTGTGTCTCCAGCGTCTCTCCAAGATTTCACTATAGGAGGGTCGCTTTCTGCTTCCTACCTCTAGCCGCCATTTTGGAATCTTCCAGGTTAATTCTTTTTGATCTAACCTTTTCTCTAGTTCCTGGTCCCCTTGTCCTATTGGCCTCAGTTGCTTTTAAGGTATCTGCTTTAGTTTCTCTGTGTTGAGGGCAACAAATGCTAGCTAACTTTTTAGGTGTCCTACCTATCCGCACCCCTCCCTTGTGTGCTCTTGCTTTTATCATGTGCTCAAAGTCCAATCCCCTTGTTGTGTTTGCCCTTGATCTAATGTCCACATATGAGGAAGAACATACGATTTTTGGTGTTTTGGGCCAGGTTAACATCACTCAGTATGATGTTCTCCAATTCCATCCGTTTACCAGCAAATGATAACATTTCGTTCTTCTTCATGGCTGCATAAAATTCCATTGTGTATAGATACCACATTTTCTTAATCCGTTCGTCAGTGGTGGGGCATCTTGGCTGTTTCCATAACTTGGCTATTGCGAATAGTGCTGCAATAAACATGGGTGTGCAGGTGCCTCTGGAGTAACCTGTGTCACAGTCTTTTGGATATATACCTGAATTTAAGGTAAAAGGCCATCTCTTCCCCATCCTCTTAGAGGCAAAATCCTCCACCTGTGTTCTTTGAGGTTCCTTTAGGCTTTCTAATTAGCTCCCCCTACTTTATTCTTCAAATGAATTCAGATGATTTACTGGGATTATGCTGCAGGTAAGGGACTGCAGTGGAGCATAGTTAAGTATGTCTAACTGTAATGTGAGTGGAAATAAACATTTTTTAAGGAGAAAACAGTCACTGCATTGTTTTATACATGTACTTTGGTACATGTTAGGTGTAGCAGATTTAAAAGATTCATTTTGAACAAACTACCTGGCATGCATACTTTTTCAGTTTTGTTGGAGTGGGAATGACTTGGTCATTGCTCCTGTTCCTCTGTGGACCTATATGTGAGTCAAACCTTTGAGGATAAGATGCATATTTTGGGAAAATAAAAATGCTATGAACTATTTAGGCAGGGACATTTAATTGTAAGGAAGCTGAAAAGTGTGATGTTATAATCCACACATTACAATCTGTGGATTATAAAAGTTATCAAGAATTATTTTCATTTATTAAACCTTTAGTAACTACCTACTGTATGTATTTAAGTGTTCACTGTCAGCAGTGCTTACATTTGACTTCTGAAATTCTTATTAAAATTATAATAATGAACATCTTAACACTTGTACAGTGCATCTTACCTGCTGTGTACTGTTCTAATAGTGAGAGCGAGTATATGTGTGCATGCGGCACACAGTTAGATATTCTAGTCTCTTATGTAAAATGGTACAGTATTTGCATATAACCATACATCATCTCTCATACTTTAAATTATCTTTAGATTACTTATTGGTAGGTAATAGATGTTATACTGCATATATTGTAATGACAAGAAAAATATTGTGTTCATTTAGTACGGATATAGGTTTTTCCCTGCATGTTTTTAGTCTGTGATGGATTAAACTCATGGATGCAGATCCCATGGATAATGAGGTCTGAAAATGTGTATGTGTACTTATACACACATATTTATACACACACACACACACACACACACGAAATCCCAGTGATGCACAGGTTTATATCTCCAGCTCAGACCTCTCTCGTAAAATTTACACTTCATCTCCAGATATATTCCTGCATGCCCCATAGGCATCTTTGAAAACATTAAAAAACAATAAACACACACACACACACTCATGTGTATGTGTATAAAATGGACACTTCCCCAGGCAATGTTAAAGACTTTGAAATATACATACAAGTAGGATGTTATTATTCTTAGTATTATTCCCATTTTATAGATGAGGAACTTCAGGCTCAGAGAGGCTAAGTAATTTGCTCTATTTTAAGGATATGTCCCTAGGAAATGTCAGTTCTGACACGCCAGAGAAGTCTGTGTGACTCTAGAACCTGGATCTTTAACAGTTACTTTGTACTGCTTCAAATGAGAAACGTCTATAAAAATATCTTCATTTTACACCTAACATATACTGAATATTTTCACTTAAATTTACCTGACTTGAACAAAATAAAGTACACCATGAACGCTTTCAGCAAAAAGTAAAAAGATGAGAGAGATTCCAAGATGGTGGCTAGAGGGAGGAAGCAGAAAGTGTGCTTCCTAAAGTAATATCTTGGAGAGACACTGGAGACACACCCTATAGAAAGAATGATGGAGAAGAGGCAAAACTTTGACTCCTGCATACCCCCTGACCACACGTAGCATGTCCACTTCATGATAAACGGAGAAACCAGGAAGGCTCCCGCACTACCGCCAGATGGAAGCACCCAAACCGCTTGGGAAGATGCAGAACACAAGGTGAGCTAAGTGTGATGTGGTACTCCCGCAGACAACCCTGGGCCAGATCAGCATAGCCCCCTGGCCAGACCAACCCCCACCCATGGAATAAAGAAAAAAAACTGAATAATAAGCAATAACAACAACAAGAAAAAAAGATATGTAGCTAAGAGGGTGGGGCGCCCTGAGTGTCAAAGATGAGGGGAGGGGAAATCCCTCATGGAATTGTAAATAAACAAGCCTGCCATGGAAGGCAGGAGCGGCGGCGGCACCCACCCAGCAACCAGGAGCAGGAAAACTTGTAATAGTGGCAGTGGGAGGAAAACTCCACAGGAGAGGGGGGAAGGCCCACTTCCCACATGAACTGTAAATAAACACGCAGGCCTGAGAAAGGTGGTGCAGTGTCACCTCCCCCAGTGTGCTTGGAAAGGGGAAAGCTTGTAGCAGTGGTGGTCACACCCAGGAGAACTCTAAGTAAACAAAGCCTGCAGGGCCAGGTGAATGTTAAGCTCACTTCCGAGATCTGCATAAATAAAGCCTCCAGCAACAGCAGGCTGACAGCAGCGGGCAGGTGAGCTGAAGCCTCATGTAGCCATTCACAGAACTCTCTCCAGACTCTTTTTTTTTTCCTCTTCTTTTGATGAGACAAGAACTGAACTACACCTGCATGCTGAAAAATTTACTGAAACTGTATTGCATTTTAACTTGGGACACATTGTGGTGGTTTTTTTTGTTGTTTTATTTTGTTTTGTTTTTTTTCCCCTTTGATGAGACAATGACAGAACTACTTCTGAGACACCATCTCCAGGATTGGAGACTGAGGGACCAACACCAAAATTATTAAGACTGAAAATTTATTAAATTTGGACTTGGATATTTTAAAATTTGTTTATTTTTATTTTTATTTTATTTCATTATTTTTTTTCATAATCCTCTCTCTGTCTCTCTAATGCCTGTTCAGCTCACTGTTGATTAGTACACTATCTCTCCCTGTTTATATCTTGTTCTGTTATCTCTTTCTTGTCTGTTTATTTGTTTTTCCCTCTTTCTTTAACTTGTTTGCTTTCCCTCTCCTCTCACCCTTCCATTCTAAATATCACCATTTTTATTATTACAAGCTAGAAGATACTTAATTGCACACAGTACAGGAACAATAACAACACCAAGGGCAATGAAGGGAAGACAGAAAAAACAGGGAAACCAGTTTCCCCACAGCAAAAAATTAGTACAGGAACCAGAGGGAAATGAAGAAAACAGGTACTCAGATCCAGACTGCAACAAAATTAAGATAAACTATGCCAAAGAACCCAATGAAGCCCACAAGAATAATCTAAAAGCAGAAATACTACAGGTAATCGATGAGAATTTTATAGAGATGATACTGGATATGGTCAACCAAAATGTACAGGAGACACTCAAGAAATTCCAAGACAACAAAAATAGAGATTTTGAAAAAGAACAAGAAGAAATAAAAGAAACCATAGAAGCACCGTATAAACACCAAAGTGAAACAAAGAACACAACTAATAAAGAGATAAATGAACTCAGGACGAAAATAGGCAACATTAAAGAAGAAAGGACTCAGGATATGGAAAACCTCAGAAAAAAGAATGAAACAGAATTGCAAAAGAAAACGGAAGGCCAATCCAGCAGAATAGAACAAACAGAAGACAGAATCTCAGAACTTGAAGATGAAATGGTAATTAAAGGAAGAACTGAAGAACTATTAGTTAAGCAACTCTAGACCTGTGAAAAGAAAATGCAAGAACTCACTGACTCCATCAAAAGACCAAACCTGAGAATCATGGACATTAAAGAATGATAAGAGGTGCTAACAAAGGGAATGTGTAATATATTCAACAAAATAATAACAGAAAATTTCCCAAATCTAGAGAAAGATATTCCCTTACAGATAGAACACCAAACAGACCAGACCAAAATAGATCTACTCCACAGCATATTATCATTAAAACAACAAATACAGAGACTAGAGAAAGAATATTGAAGGCTGTAAGAGAGAAAAAGCAAATAACATACAAAGGTAAACCCATCAAAATCACAGCAGACTTCTCAACAGAAACATTAAAAGCAAGAAGAGCGTGGGGTGAGATCTTCCGGGCACTGAATGAAAATAACTTTAACCCTAGGATACTCTACCCAGTAAAACTATCATTCAAAATAGATGGAGCAATAAAAGTCTTCCATGATAAGCAGAAACTAAAACAATATATGACCACAATGCCACCATTACAAAAGATTCTTCGAGGGATTCTGCACACAGAAAGTGAAACCCAACATAACCATGAAAGGGCAGGCAGCACCAAACTACAGGAAAAGAAAAAGCAAGAAAGTAGAGAGTAATATCAATTTAGCTACACACAATGAAATATTCAAACAACTAAGAAAACTAAATGACAGGAATCAGCACATACGTGTCAGTACTAACACTTAATGTTAATGGACTTAATTCCCCCATCAAAAGGCACTGTTTGACAAAGTGGATTAAAAACGAAGATCCAACAATTTGTTGCTTACAGGAGACCCATCTCACCAACAGAAATAAGCATAGGCTTAGGATGAAAGATTGGAAGAAGATTTACCAAGCCAATGGTACCCGAAAACAGGCAGAAGTAGCAATATTTATCTCTGACAATGCAGATTTCAAACCTATATTGATCAAACGAGATAAAGAAGGACATTTCATATTAATAAATGGGGGAAATAGACCAAAAGGAAATAACAGTTATCAACCTATGTGCACCCAATGTCAACTCACCCAGTTTCATCAAACATTCCCTGAAAGACCTAAAAGCATATATTAACTCCAACACAGTGGTCGTGGGAGAGTTTAACATCCCATTATCATCAATAGATAGGTCATCCAAACAAAACATCAATAAAGAAATCCTAGATCTAAACTATACAATAGATCAAATAGACCTAGTTGATGTCTACAGAACATTTTATCCAACTTCTATACAATATACACTCTTGTCAGCAACCCATGGAACCTTCTCCAAAATAGATCATATCTTAGGGCACAAAGAAAGCCTCAGCAAATATAATAAAATAGAAATCATACCATGCATTCTATCTGATCACAATGCAATAAAACTAGAACTCAACAACAAAAGTAAAGACAAAAAGCATGCAAACAGCTGGAAACTGAATAACTCTTTGCTTAATGAACAGTGGGTCATTGATAAAATAAAAGAGGAAATTAAAAGGTTCCTCGAATAGAATGAAAATGAAAACACAACCTACCAGAACTTATGGGACACAGCAAAGGCACTCCTGAGAAGAAAGTTTATAGTCATGAGTGCATATATTAAAAAGACTGAAAGATCCCAAATCAATGACCTAATGATACATCTCAAACTCCTAGAAAAACAAGAACAAGCAAATCCCAAAACAAATAGAAGGAGAGAAATAATAAAAATAAGAGCTGAAATGAACAAAATAGAAACCAAAAATCCATACAAAGAATTAATGAAACAAAAAGTGAATCTAGATCCATGGTTGTCACCCTATACCAATATTAAGTCAAAATGGATGAAGGATGTTAATATCAGAACCCAAACTCTAAAGTTAATACTGGAAAAAGTAGGAAATACTCTGGAACTAATAAGTATAGGCTAAGACTTTCTCAATGGAACCCCAACAGCTCAGCAACTAAGAGATAGCATAGATATGTGGGACTTATAAAACTAAAAAGCTTCTGTTCATCAAAAGAAATGGTCTCTAAACTGAAGAGACCACCCACAGAGTGGGAAAAAATATTTGCCAGCTACACATCAGACAAAAGACTGATAACCAGAATATATAGTGAACTTAAAAAAACTAAATTCTCCCAAAATTAATGAGCCAGTAAAGAAATGGGCAAGTGAACTAAACAGAACTTTCTCAAAAGAAGAAATTCAAATGGCCAAAAAACACATGAAAAAATGCCCATCATCTCTAGCAATAAAGGAAATGCAAATTAAAACCACACTAATATTCCACCTCACCCCTGTTAGAATAGCCAGCATTAACAACACCACTAACAACAGGTGTTGGTGAGGATGCGGGGGAAAAAAGAACCCTCTTACACTGTTGGTGGGAATGTAAACTAGTACAACCATTCTGGAAAAAACTTTGGAGGCTACTTAAAAAGCTAGACATTGATCTACCATTTGATCCAGCAATACCACTCTTGCGAATATACCCAAAAGACTGTGACACAGGTTACTCCAGAGGCACCTGCACACCCATGTTTATTGCAGCACTATTCACAATAGCCAAGTTATGGAAACAGGCAAGATGCCCCACTACTGATGAATGGATTAAGAAAATGTGGTATTTATACACAATGGAATTTTATGCAGCCATGAAGAAGAACGAAATGTTATCATTTGCTGGTAAATGGATGGAATTGGAGAACATCATTCTGAGTGAGGTTAGCCTGGCCCAAAAGACCAAAAATCATATGTTCTCCATCATATGCGGACATTAGATCAAGGGTAAACACAACAGTGGCATTGGACTTTGATCACAAGATAAAAGCAAGAGCACACAACGGAGGTATGAGGATAGGTAAGACACTCAAAAAACTAGATAGCATTTGTTGCCCTCAACACAGAGAAACTAAAGCAGATCCTTTAAAGCAACTGAGGCCAGTCCAATAGGAGAAGGAGACCAGGAACTAGAGAAAAGGTTAGTTCAAGAAGAATTAACCTAGAAGGTAACACACATGCACAGGAAATTAATGTGAGTCAACTCCCTGTATATGTATCCTTATCTCAACTAGCAAAAACCCTTGTTCCTTCCTATTATTGCTTATACTCTCTCTACAACAAAATTATAGATAGGGGCAAAATAGTTTCTGTCGGGTAGCAAGGGGGTAGGGGGTAAGGGAGGGGTGGGGGAAGGGGGGAGAAATGATGCGATCATTGTATGCACATATGTTTAAAAGAAAAATTTAAAATATGTAAAATCAAAGTTCAACTGATCTACCAGCCTAAGAAATAAAAGTTTTTGTAATTGTAGGAAACTATAACTTAGATTAATTTTCAATACTAAATAATACCATTTAACCCTATATTTTTCCTCATTTAAAAAAAAAACATCTGAAATCTGAAAGTCTACATGTTCTTTAAATCTATGCATGTAGTTTTTTGAAGTGTATGTTGGACTCTTTCTTTTTCGGTGGTACTGGGTTTGAACTCAGGACTTTCAGCTTACTGGGCACATGGTCTTTCACTTGAGCCATGCCACCAGCTGAAATATATTATGAAAATATGTTATCATTGTGTTGAAAAGCCTATCTTTTTCAGCTAACAACATATATCCTTGTAATAGTTAAATTTGCTTATCTATTGGGTATAACTTTAGTATTTAAAATCCTATATGATATTTATTCTAATTTCCCATTAAATGATAAATTAACAACAAAAAAAATCCCAGTAAGTTTAATTTTTTTTTTGGTGGTGGTAGTAAGGTTTGAACTCAGGGCCTCACACTTGCTAGAGAGGTGTGCTACCAGTTGAGTCACTCTGCAAACCCTGTTTTTTTTTTTCCTAAGATAGGATCTCTCAAACTATTTGCCCAGCCAGACTTTGAACTGCAATCCTCCTGATCTCCACCTCTCAAGTAGCTTGGATTTTAGCTGTGAGCCACAGGTACCCATCTGAGAGTTAATTTTCTTTGGAAATGCCTTACTTATGTTGGAGCAGTTCAATAAATAGCACTTAGTATTATATGTGATCTGTTTTTAAATCTCACATGGGATGTATCCTGTAAAGGAGTAACAAATAAATTCCCCTTGACAACATAGGGCTTTTCCATATGAAACTTACATTTTACTAAGGGAAATCAGGCAATTTTTTAAAAAAAGTATGTATAAAATGTCAGGTGATACATGGTGAGTTGGGGATCTCCCTGAGTTTAGTGATTGGTACAGTGCTGTAAAGGAAGTGTTTGTTCAAGTTTTGTAGTTTACTGGAGGAGAAATATTGTTAGAAGCTGGAAATAGCAAGAGCAAATACTACAGATAGGAGCATGCTCGCTATGTCATAGGGATGGCAAGGACTCTTAGTGTGTGGGAGGCAAATAATGTCGAGCCTTGTGAGCCACTGAAGGACTTTAGGTTTTACTCTGAGTGAGCTGCAATGCTTTTAGAGGGTTTTTAGAGGATACCTGTAGATAGAGACAGAGACCGTGTTAGACAATGCAGTAAGGCCACTAGAGACAGTTGTGTATTTGTACTTCTGGGAGGCTTAAGATGTAAGGTCATTGAACATCCTAAGGTAGTGCCAGAACCCAGTTTTTTTTTTTTTTTTGTCAGGAGCCTCCACTGCAGTGCACTCTGATGTTTGAGTGTTAACATGGACTTACCGTGAGTCAGCTTATTTTTCTGATATTAACTGCATGACCTTTGTATTGTCAAGGTCACATTTCTAAAGGGAAGACTCTGGTCTCTGTTTCTGCTTGGGCAAAGCTTTTCATGGTAGGCTACCTCAATTAGCAGACCAAATCAGTTTCCCTTTGGCTAGGGAGAGGGAAGGCAGAATGATGTGGTCCAGGATTTATCCATCTAGGACTGTTCCCTGGGATGGTGGCTGTGGGCGCTTGCTCTTCCCCTAATAGCTTTGTAGGCACCAGCCAATACAGTATACTTTGATAAGGTGACAGGGAAAGTTAGCGCATGGAGAACTCCTTGAGGTGGAAGGTTATATTGTTTTCACTATATATATTCATTATATGTGTATAGTGGCATACAAGTTGGGTAAATGGAAACAAGTAACACGCTATTATTTTAAAGTCCCTGTAGTATGTCTGTGTGTATACTTGTCAGTTTTTGGAAAAAGGAGGAAAAGCCAGTGTCTTTTCCTTCAGGTATCCTGGAAATTATTACCAAAGTTTCGTAAGTTACCTCTATGTAGTTGTCTCTCCTTTGCCTTTTATCTGCCATTTGAATCTGGTCCCCAAAGGGGATACACCTCAAAGAAAAAAGCAAAGAATAAAACAAAATAACAAAAATCAAAGATTAGTAGTGTAACCAGAATCTGAAGAGGTCCATACTACTTACTGCTCTTCTGAAATCTGGGAGACAGATGTTGGTGGAAGAAAACAGGTTCATTCAGGACTGGCCTTGAGGAGGATGGAGGAGGCAGCTCCATCCAAATTTCCATCTTTGATGTCTCAGGGCTTGCAAAGGGCCACCATGGGACACAAGGAAACAGTAGGTGGGGAATCCTTGGGCTTAGTGGGCTGTTTTTCATAAGGCCGGTATCTGTATTTTCTCTTAAATAAGCCAATTCATATGAACATAAGAAAAGGAGGGGTCCCTTAAAGAGAATATCCTGTGAAAAGGATGGATGTTAAGAGATTAGGGAAAGGACCTGAGGGAGGGCGAAAGTAAATAAAATGGTTAGGGGGAAGATTGGGAAGGAAGGAAAAATCTAAAGTCTATTTACCCCACAACCCAAATTTCCTCCTCCAAGATAACCAACCTAATAAATTCATTACTCTGGGTATTTTTTTGTACTTTCTTGATAGTGTAAATATGGTTTACATCTGCACTGTTACAGTGGTGGCAGGATATATGTTTATATCATATGCTTAAATAAGTTTTGAAAGTGTACTATAATATTTTCTTTAGTACTTACAGTGAACATTAGCATTGATTTTAAAATAATATTTGTAGAAGTGCTGCAGGAAAGAAACTTATTTGACTTTACTAACAGAGTCTCTAAAATTTTTAATTAACAAAAACTCCTTTTGTTCCTTTTAAATGCCTATAACTACTCTATAATATAAACCATACCTCTTATTTCCACGAGATTTAAACCCACCACAAACCATACAGCTTTACTCCTCTAGTTACCTTCTAATTTAAAAGGTTTAAACTCCCTCACAGAAACCAACAAATAAGCAACCAAAGCAACATAGCAAACATGTAATTAATCTTCCTAGTGGACAGAAACAAATATGTAAATAAAAACAATGAAGCAACAAAAACCTGAAAATAGAGGAAACCAAATGCAAGAAGAAACCCATGAATGAGAATAGTTTATATTACAATTAAGTTGCACAGAAATTAAAGAAAATAGTTTACAGAATGATAAATCACCTTACATGTATAGTGTTTTATAAAATTGTAAAACATTCCCTGAAATTAAACAGGAATCATTGAATATTGCTGTTTTAATTTCCTAGGACTTCTGTTATAATCATCACAAACTGGGAGATTTAAAATAACAAAAGTGTAATCAGTCTCTCACAGTTCAGGTATCCAGAAGTCTGAATCAAAGAAGCTATTGTCAGGGAGCTTCATTCAGGCTCTAAGGGAGGATCTTTTCTTGTCTCTTCTAGCTTATGGCATTCCTTGGCTGGTGGTAACAGAAGGACTCCATCAGCTCATAGCCTTCTTTCTGTATCTCTGTGTCACCTTTTTGTCTCATAAAGGCATCTTCATTGGATTTAGGGCCCACCCTGATCCAGTATAAATGTTATCTTGATCCTTCCTTTTATTATATCTACAAAGATCCTATTTCCAAATAAGGTCAAATTCCAAGGTTCTGAGTGGATACTACTTTGCAAATATGCAAAGTAACATTTAAAACCATTGAAAAAACAAAATTATGCTAAACTCCATCTAGGTAGCACTATTAACTAGTTCAGAATAGCTGAAAAAGTAGAACTTGGTAGGTTTATCATAGTTAATGAAATTAAATTTTGTTAGCTTTGTTCCTCTTATAAGGCAAAATTTTCTATAGTACTAAATTCTGAGAGGTGGCTTATTATGTAATAGTCATATTAGAATGCCAGTTTTTTTTTTTTTAATTTGGAGTGGCTTAATCTATAAGAGTACCTGCCTACGAAGCATGAGGCCCTCAGTTCAAACCTCAGTGCTGCTTAAAAAAAAAAAAGGTATTTTGGGGATGGGAGCATGGCTTAAGTTGGTAAGAGCACCTGCCTAGAAAGCATGAGGCCCTGAGTTCAAATCCCAGTACAGCCAAATAAAAAAGAATGCCAGTTTTGAGATCTGATTCTAGCCTTCGATCACTCACTGTCTCTAGTATCCTTGGTCCCCTCTGTGGATCTCTTTGGGCCTCAGTTTCTGAGGCCCATATGTAAATGAGATTGAAGCCTTCTAGGTATAAATCTCTATGTTCTATATGCTCTTTTGCTTACTTCCAATCCTGTTACCTTTGTTGTTGGAGCTAGATTTGTGTTTAGAAATTATTTTACATAGGGAGGAAAATGTTCCTCTGTAAGACTCATGGATTTTGTAGCATTTCATTATTTTCTTGCATTTATGAATATATTTAATCAATCCCAGGCAGATATTCATAATTACCTTTAAATATTGAAGAAAGCAGTTTTTAAAAACTCCTTTGCATAACTATTTGTTGAACTTGATGTTTATTGGAACCCAGTCCTTTGCCCTCTCATGGCTTATTGCCTTTCTGTCCACAGTTTGAACTGGTTTCTTTTTGTTCAACTCCTAGTAAAATAAAAAATAAATAAATGTACATGTACACACATATACTAACTTAAGCTTTTACTAAACATTCTCAAAGCAAAGTCATTTTGGAGTATTAAAAGGAATCATGAATTTCAAATTCACATGGCATTTAATCTCTCCAATGAAAAAAGTGCTAAAAAGTCATTTCATTATATTATTTTCTACTATAAAAAGGCAATTATTTAAAAATCCCTTTTATAAGCCATCCTTAATTGGCCACATCCCAAATCACCACCTTAGTATTCCCTCAACATTTATTTTTCCTGTATACATTTACTAGCATCTGCTTATGCTATACAATAGTTTCATGCATGTATGTCTGCTTTTCTCATTTAGATTTTAGTTTTCTCTGGGGAAGGGACCCACTTGCCTTCTTATTTGTTTCATGATGGCTGGTATTGTGTAATTTATATACAATAATGTGTGATTTGATGTGGATATTGACCCAGCATCAGTAACAACCTGTGCTTCTCCAGCAGTGAGAATGAATTTGCATTAATCTAGTATGATTTTGTGGCTGTGCATTTTTAGCTGTAATCAGAGATAAAGAATTGAGCTAACTTCCTGTACATAGGAATGAAACATATTGGTTTGATTTGAGCCATGTTCATAAGCTACAGACAACATTGCATACTTTACACAATAGTCTTTTTACAATTGCATGGTGAATTAATGAATTCGAATGTTTACAACTCTATTTAACACCCTACAAATCCATGTGCTTTGACTATAAAATAAATCCCAATCTGCCATCACAAATTGCATTAGACTTTGTACATACCACGGTCTGTGTGTGATTTAGAATGAGAACTACATTATTTACAGATTTTTATTCATATGCCTTTACTGAAGTTTACTGAGAAATCACCATTGATTTTGAGTGATTTTATTTCCAGCCAAACTGTTACAGGATGTATAGGTATTTGGCAATACATCTTATGAAGATCCAGAGAAATGTGTAGCAGTAATTCATTTTCACTAACCAAGCCTTGTATGCACATATGAATAATAAAAGAAAAATGAAAAAAAAAAGATTTCTCAATATATGACAAAAACCATCAAATACTAGTTTGAAGAATTGTATCACAGAATTGTGATTGCATGGAATTCTTTTCAGAGTAATTGCTGAAATTGCCTTCTAGCTTTTGAGGGGTATTTTATTCCACTAGGAAAGTTTTTTTTCTGTTTTGCTTGGGATCTAGTTGTCTGCCAAACTCATGGCATAGTGTCTATATTCACTTCCTGTGATGATAACTTCCTTAGCCTGTGCTTCCAAACAGGTGAAAACAGAAAAAATACCTTTTGGAGCTTATAAATGTGTGGTTATTTTTATTATCTCTGGAATATTTGTTTTTACTTGAGTGTTTTTTCCCTTTAGATTTAAATATATTTTCTGGGATATTAACAAATATACATTTTAACAATCATCATAATGAAAATAGCTGAATCTTGACAGCAATACAAAATAGTAATAGAAGCATTTTCTCAATTATGAGTTTAATAACTGTTTAAACAGCCTGTATTAAACTTATTAAAAGCTTGGCAAAGCAGCCAACACTACTTAGAGAGTTAATATAAAAGTAGTTGCAGATCAATATACTTAGAACATTTTGCAGGGGTACCTTTGGAAAATGGAGTAATGAGGCCAATTTTTTATGATGTAGAATGAAGTATGTCATACATATATATACACATATATGTATATATGAAAATAGTATAATGAAAACTGTTAAAAGTGGGAAGAGGAGAAGAGGTTATGAAAGTAATATAGACAGAATTTTATCAAAGCACATTATATATATGTATGCAAATATCACAATAAAACTTTATGCAGTTGATTTATGCTGAGTAAGAAAGCTTTAAAAAAAGAAATGTGAATAGGATATGAATTGTGACCATGTCTCATAAGGCAGTCATTATGAGCAGTATTAAGAGAATTTTGAATTTGTTTTCTTTAATGTTCAAGTGCATAATTTTTAGAATATCATTTGTACATGTATACATAAAATAGAAAATTGTAAATACATTGCAGCTATGTCAATTTAAATGCCTTCTTTCAAAATTTTAGTTAACAATTTTAGTCAATATCAATGATATACAGGTTCATTTGACTAAGCTGCTATCATAAATATTAAGTGGCTTTGAAATTTTAATCATATACTGTTAGCTTCAAAATACAATCTTGACTTAGGCACATCCAATTTTATACCTCATAATAGAAGCAAAACAGATCTATATGTCCTTTATTTAAAAGTAAAAAAGAATCAGCATATATTGAAGTTGTCTTTTATGCTTATTTGTTTTGGTGGTGCTGGACTTTGAACTCAGAGCCTTACACTTGCTAAGCAGGTGCTCTACCACTTGAGCCATACCTCAGCCCTTTTTTGCTTTAGTTATTATTAGGATAGAATTGAGAATTTTTGCCAGCCTTTGACAGGGATCCCTAATAGGTTGTATCATAGGCCTGGGCTTGTTCAACACACAGGGCTTGTTCTCTGAGATGGGTTTTGCTAACTTTTTTTCTTTTTTCCCCCACTGCTGGTGTTGAGCCACAGTCCTTCAGATCTGCGCCTTCTCAGTGGATGGAATTACAGGCCTGTACCACTGTGCCCAGCTGGCCCAAGGTTTTGAAGTATTGCTTTAGTGGGAGAAAATTTTGCACACATTAAGATAAATAGTGGCTCTGGTGTTGGCATTTATTTTATTACTACATGACATATGTAAGCTCCACCAAGGCACTAAATTTTCTCATTTAAATGATACGTTTTAAATTAGAAAGCCAATCTATAAATAATATTCATCTAAACTAATTGGAAGCTTGTAACTGGACATATAGTTATAAAGGTGTATAGACTCTAGCAGTAGAGGGTAGGCACATTAATTGAATGGATTTCTTAGTAGAAGGCTAACTTCTTTCCATTTTAAAACATTTTATATGGTTTCATTGCCTTTCCTATATATTCAAAATTAATATTGGGAAGGAAAATGGTTATAAATTTGTGTCACTTGAAATATTTTTAAATTTATATGAATTAATTTAAAGTCCTTTGACGCATACTGGAGTTTTAATATACTTCTCTTATTGTTATAGAACTATTAGAAAAGCTTTTGTGACTTTTACAACACAACTGGCAATTTCAGTTTGCAACAAGATATGCATATCTCCCAAATGCCATTAGGAAAAGGGTGAAAATACAAGCTCTGAGTAGACCAGAAGGGAAGGTGATATATTTCCAAAAGCCCAGGACATTGTAAGGCAGTGAGGGAGGAAAAGTCAAAGTATTATGAGAGAAACTTTTTACTTGACAAATAACAACACATCTATTTTTTTTTTAAACAAGTGGCGTTTTTCCTAATTATTCTGAGAATTTTATTTTCTGGCTCTTGAAATGAGGGACATTGAACAATACAGTAGAGTGAGTCCTTGATAGTTTTCTGTAAAGTATGGAGGATCTCTATGAATGTGCATTTCTTACATGGGACCATGATTTAAAAAAGAAAAAAAATCAAGGTCATGATGTTTCTACAAAGACTTAGAGGAATTAAACTAGTTTGCAGCTTTCCACTAATCTAACCTGCTACCAAGGAGTATTATATTTGAGAAATGTCCCTGAGGCTGTCTCCCTGGAATATGTATCATCTCAGTTGGACTTTTGATAGGAGCTGGATAGGTGACAATTCACAATTAAGGTGCCAGCTAGCCCCTGGAGAGCAGGTATTCTGTGCAGTTGATTGAAAGAAGATCCATGTGCACTAGATAACAGTATTTGCTCTATGATCCCAGATGTTTGACTGGTGTTAGATAAAGGACAGCTATTTGGGGATATTTCCCAACTGGTTAGCAAAGCTATAGGTGTGTAGCCTCTCACATCAGGCAGTTTAAACCTGAAAATCTTTTGTTGAGATAGAATTCATGTGGGCAGCCTATAGAAGACAGCATAGTGTTATAGTACGCTTTTAAAACTAAACCAGCTTCAAATGAGGCAGTTTAGTAGCCTGTCATATACATCTAACTTTTAAGTTTCCTTATGCCCCAAATCAGCTCCTTTCTACTTGTTAGATCTCTTGTGAAGCATCCAGTGCTATTAGAAATATTCAGATTGACTCCAGATTTTCCTAGTTTGGATGATACTGCCTGAATACTGAGTAGCAGTCTTGTTTTTTGTCTGGTATCATACCTATCTCCTTTGAAATCCAGCTTCCAAGAGAGTTTTGTGGAGATCCTTTCATGAATATGTGCATTCAGCATTGTTTGTGAAAAAGTATTGAAAACTAGTGTGTTGTAAAGATGTTTTTTAAAAACTTGAGTTATCATAAATTTTCATATGTAAATTAATATGGAATATTAATTAATTCTTATTCAGAGAGTAAAAATATCCTGAAATGCATCCAGCACTAAAACTATATCAAACATTAATGAGTTTTACTTTGATATAGAAAATCTTTAAGAATTTTGTAATGCCTTTGAGCTCAGGATTATGAGCATCAATTAAAATGGCATGATAACTTTAAATGTTAGTGGTATGGGGGTATTGCCTAACCTTATAACATACTTTGTACCTTAAAACACTTCTTGATCAGTTTACTTACTGACATTATTTTCTCCTGGGAACATCATGCAGCATGTGTTGTTGTAAGTTGTTTGTAAGTAGGCTTTTCATTAATTTAATTATCTACTATTTTTTCTAACTTTTAATTAACATAATAATTGCATATTTATGGAGTATAGTGTAACATTTTGATATACATATACAATGTATAATGATCAGACCAGGGTAATTGGCATATCCATCTCTCCAAAAATTTATTATTTCTTTGTATTGGCAACAATCAGAATCCTCTTTATTTAGCTATATGAAATATGTAATTAATTGTTGTCAACCATAGTTCTACTGTGCGTTAGAACATTAGAAGTTATTCCTCTTATCCAACTGCTAGTTTTCTGCTATTATTTTTGTATTATTTACAAATTATAATAATGATTTACATGTTGAAATTGTGTCTTAATTTGATGACCATAGTTTGATTCAAATATTCACTTTTATGAAATTCCCAACTCTTTCAACTGAACTTATAAAATTTCAGTAATAAAAGTTAAGAATAGGTAACTACAGAGGAATTCATTTCCAGGAATAAGAACAAATTGCATACACAGATTGGTTTTTCAAATATGGACTGAAAATTTCTTTAACAGTAATATAATGGATGCTAGGTAAATATGAATTTTCCAATAGTAAAATTTTCCTGTTGGGCAGAGAATCAAATAAGGCCAACCACAGACTATTATTCTCAAGTTAAAGGCAAGTGTTCCATTTTTTTCCAGTTGCTTCCTAATACTTGTATTTTGTTTAGAGAAATGAAGTAGATATGTGAATATCTGTATTTCATTGATAAGTCTCTATTTTAGAAAAATGCATTGCAATATTATAGGGCTCTGCTGTCTATGCTAAATAAGTATTTTACTTATTGGTAAATGTGAACAAAGTATATTTTTGGACATCTCCAATGTTTTCAGTGTCTAAAGTTTTCCTTGCCTGTAGGATAGAACAGAAAATGAATAACTACAAAGAAAAAAGCAGGCCAGTTGCTGCTGCCACTAGTGGGGCCACTGGCTGGGCCTACTCCACTCAGAGGCGGTGGAGGTGGCCTAGCCCAGCATCCCAGGCTCCACCTGGCCCGGCCCCACACACCTATCCATTCTGGCCAGGAGCTAGTCAGAAGAGGCTCACTCTTCCATTTTGTCTGGTTGCTCCTAGATTTGTTGCCCTGGTGTCCGGCGGGGCAGGGAAGGTCGGTACCTGATGGAGACTTAGGAGAGGACAGGCTGGGGGAACCGGGGGTCAAATTCAAGATTGCTAGAAAAGAAAACCTGAATGTTTTACCCAACATGGGAAAATGGTACAGATGAGCCAAATGTCTTTCTGTATAAAAAGTATTGTACAGCACCCGAATAGAACAGTCTACCAGCATTATGATGTATTCTTAGGAATTTTGTTGTTTCTCAGAACTGAATGTTGTGTTGCCTTCTATTTGGACACACTTGAAAAAATGCTGGTAGCTAAGAACAGTCCACGAGTGGCATAGTAAAGGAGTGAAGAGCAGAAGAAAGGAAGAAAAAGAGGGGGGCAGGCAAAACTGCTGCCCTCAAAGCTACAGACAACTGACAGTGTAGGACAGCTGTTCCTGAAAGGAGACAAGAAGGCTGGCCCTGTGACTGTCCCAGGTTACCTGACGCACTGTCCATGGAGCAAGAATCCAAGTGGATCCCAGAGGTTTTGCTGAATTGATGAGTCAGAGATCAGCATTTAGAGAGACCAAGGCACCAAGAATTTATGGATCACCAACTTTTTTTTAAAGATTATTTTCCATATTGAATTCTTTGTTTTCTATGTTGCAAATTAACTGACTATGTAAAATGGGATGCCTTTATCTATTCATCTATCATTACAACATTCATAATTATAGCATTACCGCCTTCATAATTATAGCAATCTTGTGATAAGGTAGTATTTGTCTTCTAGCTTTGCTCTTTATTTTTGAAATTGTTTTGGCTGTCCTAGGTTTTTTACATTTCAATAAAATTTTTAGAGTCAACCTGCCAATTTCTACAAAAAGTCTGCAATGTTGAGGTCTTACATAGTTTGTATAAATTTACTCCTAAGTGCTGTGTGTGTGTGTGTTTATGTTCCACTTTTGTTTTTTGAGACAGGGTCTGACTATTTAACATAGTCTGGCCTCACACTCCTGGCTCAACCTCCAAGTGGTAGGATTATAGGTGTGTACTCTGGTTTATGTTTTTGATGTTGTGAATGGTATTTAAAATTTTTATTTTCCAATTATTAGCCAACAGACAGAAATATAATTGATTTTCTAATGTTAGCCTTGTTAAATTCATTCATTAGATCAGTACTATTTTGTGCAATCATCTTAATGTTTCTGTAAAAATAATCATGTCATCTATGAATAAAGACAATTTTACTTCTTCAAAAAAGAAAGGTAAAAAGAAAAAAGCAAGTAACATTGCTGATATTGCTTTCACAACTGAACATAGTCCTTGGTGATTTTTAAAATATAACTTAACTGTTATCCAATATTTATTTATGGAAGGAAAATAACTGAAATTTGTATTCCCTAAATAATGATTTTTATGTTAGTTGTTGATAATAAACTTGAATGGGAGGCAGGTAATAATTGAGAGGTTCTGGATTCTGATCATGTCTTTGCTATTAAGAAACTATTACCTAAGACAAGCCACTAAACTTCTTAGGTTTCTTCATCTGTAAAATGGAGTAACTTAATTGATTTCACAGTCAGTAAAACCATTTTTTCATTTTGTGATCTTTCATAGAAGTTTGTTTGTAGATGAGGAAAGAAACATGTTGTTAATTTTAAAATGTTAGTTTTTTGTTTTGGCTTTTAACTGTTCCAATTGAAAAGAAAGTGGTTATCATTTTGAAGAAGGCTAAAGTTATTTCAGCAGTAAAAACATTATACTTTCTTTAAAGACATATCCTGAAAGATTTATTAAGTGTAAATGCATGCCTTTTAGGAGTTATGTTTCTAGATTTTTCTGAAAATGAGTACAAACCACTCTTTCATAGTGACTTCATATTGCATTTAGTTTTATAAAGTCATATATATGTTCAGTATTATTTTTGGTAGATGGTTTATATAATTTTGATTGAGAAAAATGATAAGGTTTGGCATATCTTGTCTTAGATAAGACCTAATAATTCCCAACTTGTTTAATGCATGGATATTAAGAATTTTGAATAATCACTGTTCAAAATTATGCTTTGAAACTTTTAGTTGGCTATATTGATACGTTTGTCAAAGGACACAAAATTTTGGTTGGATAGGATGAATAAACTCAGAGATCTATTTTTCTTTTTTTTTTTTGGTGGGAGTAGGGTTTGAACTCGGGGATTCGTGCTTGCAAAGCAGGCACTCTACCACTTAAGCCATACTTCCAGTCCCCAAAATCTATTGTTCATCATGGTAACTAGCAAGTCACAGTATAATGTATCCTTGGAATTTGCTAGGAAGATGATTTTAAGTGATTTTGCCACAAAAATATGGTAAGGATGTGAGATTATAGTATATGTCAATTAGGTTGATTTGCCCACTACACAATGTCAAGTCATCAAGTTTTATACCATAAATATACAATTTTGTCACTTAGAGATAAATAAAATAAATGAAAAAGATATTTTGCCATGTAGTTGCATGCAGAAAACCTCATAATCTCCACAGAATCTTTTCCAGCTTTAGGTGGAAGAGATTTTAAAATATTATATAAAAATAAACCAGAGAAGACCTAAGCAATTACCTTTACAGATCATATTCTGAGACAAAAACATTTGAACTTGCTAACATTTTTTTGACATTCACACTGAGGATCCAAGAAAATGGTTCTTTTTAGATCTGGTTACAGTTATTCTATGCTAAAAATATCTGTGAACATTAAATTTTTTTATCTTTGTCTATGTAGCTATCACACTCTGTAACAAGTCTTTAATTACATGTTTTTGATACTGTACCTGGAAGGTGAGAAGGACTTGCATTTCTGTTGTTCATTCATCAAGTAGCATTTACCCTTCAACGCTCCTTAACCCTGTTACAGTGCAAGAAAATTCATTTAACTTCTCTGCCTCCCACAAGAATCAGACAGTATAACATACAAATTAGATTAGGAAAAAAGGATATATGCAGGTGGTATGTGCTAATGCCTCTGTTTTTCTCATTGCATTCAAAGAACTTCTTACTTTCCTTATTCATGACAGATAAACCCAGTGTCAGCTATGTTTTATTTCAGGGCTTACAGATTAGGAATGTGATTTCTTGGAGTAAGTTCATTTTAATAAAATTCCACTAAACTAAAAGAAATTGGTTGTCCTGTGGATTGCATGATAGAATTTTAACTGTATTACATAGCTTAGGAAAATAAACTAATACATTTTTTTTTGTGGAAACTAACATTTTAAGTTTGACTAGTTATATCTTTATATATGCAGCTTTAGTAAGTGTCCTAAATAATTATTTTCACAATTTCATATATATGAATATGTAAAATATGACTGACTTTTGCTTAAGTGTTTGGAATGCTCTTTCCTCTTGCTTTCTCCAACTTACTATAAATTGAAGAGTCTATTTTCATTTCACATTTTTAGTATTTCCCATCGTTACTATGGGACAAGACCTTTTCATACTTTTCTAACAATTTTTAAAGGAAAGTGGGGAGCAAATGTTTTTTATTGTGTAGGCTATTGGGCATTTAAACAGATTTGGGCTTTTGCCGTTTTTTAGACTATCTACAAAGTAACTTAGACAGTTTAAGAAATTGATTTTAATGAGTAAAGAACATTTTCCCTTTGAGAGAGAATTTTTACTTAAACTCTTGCCCTAAGGAAACTTTTCTATGTAACTCAAGCTTTTATAACTTTTTGTTAATGTAGAAGAGAAATTTGTTTTTATATAGCAAACAATTAGAAAGAGCACACATTTCCTCTCTAAGGAACTCTTAAAAATGTGTGAGAACAGGATCTTTGCAATGAAACTGATGGAGAGAATAAATGCAGCCAGAGAGAAAGATGGAATGTCTTCTTTGGTGCTTTCTTAGGAAATTGTAATCTATCATACCATTGAAGTCAAAACCACTGAGAAGCAGAGCTGGAAAATTGATGCATTCAACCTTTCTGTGAGTCAGGTGAAATAAGTGGTCAGCCAGTGTCATGCTTTGAAGGCTTATGTACAAATGTCTGGAAATGGCAATATTACCTCAAATCAGTACTTTATAATTGGTCAGAGCTAGTTCATGCATCATTGAGTCCTTTCCAAGGACATTCAGATGCCCAATGCTGTTAGGTTTACTTTTATGTAGCAAACCTGACTGGACAGAAATGTTTTTGTTGGATTAAGACCAAGTCAGTCATAGCATATACAAATCCCTGCTTTTTAAAAAACATTTTATTTTTAATGAATGTATATGTTGATAGTGGAACTATTATGAAGTTGATTTTGCTGAACAAATTATCCTTTAAAGATGCTGAAAACACCTTTTCTTGGTTACTGTTTGGTGGTATTGAACCATGGATTCAATGTACAATATTGTTTTTGTTGGGTTACACATTGGTCTTAATCATTCAGGGCCCCTTTCCTTTCCCTAACTGCATATAACTAAGGTTCGGTTTTAATTGCTTTGAGAAGTATTTCATTGGCAACTTTGGTATTAAAGCAAACAAGAGACACCATTTACGATAATCTTTAAAAGTTTCTTTAACTCTTCAAATTAGTTGTTTCATGTGTTAAAATTTTACCAACTTTCTGATTTCTTTCAAGAAACTCCAAACTATCATTCATTTTATTTGATGTTCAGTGATTTGGGTTATAGTATGAGATTACACATGGGAATAGAACACCATTAGAGAGAAATAAAATCCTTTGTACAGAACACATAACCCTCTATACTAGCTTTTAGGACTGCACAAACAGTGATAAAGGGATGACATGACTAATATTGGACTCCTTCACATGAGACCAATTGCCTTTATAGCTTATGGGACTCAGTATAGAACTTTCTAATTTTAGCTTTAACTCTTTGAAAGATAGTCATCAATTCAGACACTCTAATCATAAATGGACATGCAGCTACTATGTCCTATTTTGTCTGTATTGTATATAGTATACAGAACCCATCTGCCCAACAAATATTTAAGTTACATTTGCATGAAATGTAACTAAATAATTCAGAGTCTGAGTATCTAATTAATGCATAAAAGACTGAGGTTTTGGGAAACTGAAGGGGTGTCTTTTATAAGGATCTATGAGAGAACAATTTTTCATTCCCTCCTTTACTAGAATAGGTCCATTTATAGGGAATTTTTCTCATTTTGTTTTGTCTTGAATAGCTAGAGAGGGGAGAATCTTGCTTTTTCTTGGATTTAGGGTTAAATGAATCCTCTGATGCTTTTAGTACATGTAAGATTTTCTTTCCTTTGATCATGCTGATCAGTATAAATGGGGACTTTAAAAATAATGACCTCAGAAGTTCTGAAAGCTTGGGATAGATTTATGTTTTACAGCCTTACCATATTTTGGTATAATTCTGTTCAGGATTAGGCACAAACTACTAATTTTCCCTCTCTCTTTTCCCCTTTTCTCACTCCCATGCCATTGTAATTTTCATGACTATTCTGATGTGACTTGGTGAGTAGTAAATATAGTTAGAATTAAATGTAAACAAAATTTTGAATAATAACAATTTAAAGCACATGAGGTAATGTACGTTCCAAATATTTCAATTATGAAGTCTTAATTTTTCATCAATCGATAAATGAAGTTTAGTATGGGTTTGGATTCTTCTGCATATTTCATAAAAGTTAAAGTACTTTTCATTAAGTGCTTTACTATTTCATTAAGTGTTTTACTATTATTGAAAAGGGATACATCAATTTATGGTTAATATTCATACTGTATTTTGAACTAAAAGATTCAAAGAACATTCAAATTTGGGTTTTTAACATTTTGAAATATTCTTAATATAAGCTTTACCATGCCATTTTGCATACATTATTCTATTTAGTGGTGACAAAGACTTTACAAAATGTATGTACTATTCATATTGGTAGATGATATGAAGATGAAAAATAATTTTGGTGTTTAACTGATCAAAAATTATGCAGCTAGAATATGTAGAAATGGGTTTGAAACCTAGATCTGTTTTCCACTAAAGCTTATGGCATAGCCCAATGATGGAATATTTTCATGTCTTTGAATAAGGTTTGAAAGGTCTTTAATTTTTAACTCCTTGAATAGCATACCAGATTTTGTTCTCCCTGATAGATACAGCCAAGCCTTTTTATGCATGAGGGTAGAAAATATTGTCTTTGTGGTTCAGTCCTCTTGTTCCTGAGATTTTTCTTGGTTTCCTTTGCTATATTCATATCTAACCCTGCTCTCTTCTTACTTGTACATTAATCCTCCTGGCTGGTCTTTCTGTTGTTTTGATTTTCCTTTGCTCTACCTGGTACCTTAAAAAGTGACCACAAACACCAACTTGGATATATAGCATATCAAGACAACTCTTTAACTTATATTATAAAACTACCAATTTGTTACTATCTCAGAAGGTTGTCACCTGTGAACTATCTAGTTCCCTTCCCCCATAGCATATAAGTCACAGCTTGACTCTTTATTTTTTTTTTTTCTGAAAAGTTTTAAGCTTGCTTACCTAAAGATTTCCTAGAAATTTTAATTGGGGTCTCTTATATCTTTCCTTTAGTAGTGTTTGGTAGATTTTTTATGAAACTCAGGACTTTAGAAGATAATAAGAACATGGATTCTTTAAAGATAATAAAGAACATGGATTCCTACCTAAACAAATTAACTAAGCTACTAAATAAAGAAAATATATATTTGTGAGTCTAGGAATGGATATATAAATATAACTTCTGTATATATAGAGATATGAGTTCTTTACTAATCATGAATTCTCCAGTGAAGTATTGGTAGACCCATAGCCAGATGTTGTTTCAGAAAATTGGATTCTGGTCCTGTTTTTGTAATTTCTAATGATAATGTTTTAAATAAGCAAGGGCTTTGCTGATTACTTATTGAGTGATGTTTGGCAGTTCCTTAATAGCCTTGCTTCTCAGCTTCCTTACATGGAAACAGTTTTCAGAATCATAAAATTAAAATGACTGATGATAATCAAGTGCTATAAGGATTTTGAGCAAATGGAATTGTAACTTTGCTGAATGAGTGCCAAATGGAATAGCCACATGGGAAAGCAGGTTTTTTTTTAAAGTTAATTATATAATTATATACTTACCATAGAACCTTGAAATACTACCCCGTATTTTCCCAAGAGAGATGAAAATACCTGCTTTCATAAATACTTACCTGTGAATGTTTATAGCAGCTTTATTCACAATCATTAAAACTCTGAGGCAATGAAAATGTCTATCAACTAATGAACATATAAATAAATTGTGGTATAGCCACACAATAACAAGGAATGTATTACTAATCCATATAACAAAATTGTTGAATATTATTATTATATGCTAAGTGAAAGTAGCCTGTTACCCAAGCTATATAATTCTACTTATAATTGTACCCTAGAGAATGAAATAGTATGGGGACATGAATCAGATAACCAAGGGTCTGAGAGTAGAGATTGATTGATGGAAATATTCTATATCTCGTTTGTGTTAATGGTTATATGACTATACATTTGTCAAATGATGAATTTTCCTGTATGTATATGACATATCAGTAAAAAGGAAAGAAAAATTCTCACTTTCAGGATGGTTATAGAAATTAGAAAAGATCATTCGTCTTGTTCGGTTTTTTCTTCTGTCTGATTCTTCACTGTTCTTTGCTTCCTCTATGTCTCTCACAGCTTTAAAGTCCATGATGAATTGGAATTTCTTTATTTTATTTTATTTATTAGCATGTTATAGTTGTCCTGGGGGTAGTGCTTGCAATATATCTTAGTTAGATTCAGCCCCCTCCATCTTTGTCCTTTATCACCCCCCCTACTCCCCTTCGTAGAACAGTTTTAGCAGGTCTCACAGTTCCATTTTCATACATGAATACATAGTACTTCCACCATATTTGTCCTCCTTCACCCTTTACTTATGCCCCCCAACAACTGGTGCCAACCTCCAGACAAGACTTATCTTACCTTCCTGTCCTTCATTTTTTTTAAACAAAAAGGACATTTTTTGTTTGTTTATGATGGATATACAGGGAGATTCATTGTGATATTTCCTTATATATATGTGTGTATTATATCCCAGTTGTTTCCTCCCCTTGCATTATTCTTCTTTCCACCTTAGTCCTTTTCTTATGGTGATTTTAACGGGTTTGAATGTCCATAGTCATACTTGTATAGAAAGTATGTCAACCACATTCGCCTTTATTTTCTTTGTTTATAATCCCCCCCTCATTAGTGTCCTCCCCTTAGCATAGCCTGTTTTACCTTTCTGTCCTTCATTGTTTCAGGGTCTGTTCATTGGTCAGTGGGAATTTTCTTGGTATTTTACCTGTAAATGTATTGTACTTAAGTCATTCTAACCCCCTCCACTGTACTTCTTATTTCATGGCTGAGATACTAAAGGAAAGTTTATGTCTTTATCTGCAATCCCTGAGTCAAATTTTAAATCAAGTCATCAATTATTTTTATAGTTCTATATGTCCAGTTAGTACTGAATAACGGAGAGCTGGAGTTTGCATACTTTGTAAACTATGCCAACTTTAACTGCTTCAACTGGATTCCTGTGTCTGTCCTGTGGTCCCCTGCAGTCAGAGTGCATAGTATGCCTGAAGAGTGTATACAGCATCATAGAGGTATGATTGTGAGTCTTACATGTGAAAGGCTCCCCCTGTTTCTCTGCAGACTGTGGTTCTATGCCAGTGGTTCTGAAACTTGAACAAACACTAGAGTTACTTGAAGGAGTAGTTAAAACACAACTTACTGTTGTCCCCACTCTCCCAGTTATTGATTCTATAGTTCATTTGTTTTTGGCAGTACTTGTTCTTGAACTCAGGGCCTACACCTTGAGACACTCTACCAGCCCTTTTTGGTGATGGATTTTTTTTTTTCATTTTTCTTTTATTATTCATATGTGCATACAAGGCTTGGTTCATTTCTCCCCCCTGCCCCCACCCCCTCCCTTACCACCCACTCCACCCCCTCCCGCTCCCCCCCCTCAATACCCAGAAGAAACTATTTTGCCCTTATCTCTAATTTTGTTGTAGAGAGAGTATAAGCAATAATAGGAAGGAACAAGGGGTTTTGCTGGTTGAGATAAGGATAGCTATACAGGGCATTGACTCACATTGATTTCCTGTGCGTGGGTGTTACCTTCTAGGTTAATTCTTTTTGATCTAACCTTTTCTCTAGTTCCTGGTCCCCTTTTCCTATTGGCCTCAGTTGCTTTAAGGTATCTGCTTTAGTTTCTCTGCATTAAGGGCAACAAATGCTAGCTAGTTTTTTAGGTGTCTTACCTATCCTCACCCCTCCCTTGTGTGCTCTCGCTTTTATCATGTGCTCATAGTCCAATCCCATTGTTGTGTTTGCCCTTGATCTAATGTCCACATATGAGGGAGAACATACGATTTTTGGTCTTTTAGGCCAGGCTAACCTCACTCAGAATGATGTTCTCCAATTCCATCCATTTACCAGCGAATGATAACATTTCATTCTTCTTCATGGCTGCATAAAATTCCATTGTGTATAGATACCACATTTTCTTAATCCATTCGTCAGTGCTGGGGCATCTTGGCTGTTTCCATAACTTGGCTATTGTGAATAGTGCTGCAATAAACATGAGTGTGCAGGTGCCTCTGGAGTAACAGTCTTTTGGGTATATCCCCAAGAGTGGTATTGCTGGATCAAATGGTAGATCGATGTCCAGCTTTTTAAGTAGCCTCCAAATTTTTTTCCAGAGTGGTTGTACTAGTCTACATTCCCACCAACAGTGTAAGAGGGTTCCTTTTTCCCCGCATCCTCGCCAACACCTGTTGTTGGTGGTGTTGCTGATTATGGCTATTCTAACAGGGGTGAGGTGGAATCTTAGTGTGGTTTTAATTTGCATTTCCTTTATTGCTAGAGATGGTGAGCATTTTCTCATGTGTTTTCTGGCCATTTGAATTTCTTCTTTTGAGAAAGTTCTGTTTAGTTCACATGCCCATTTCTTTATTGGTTCATTAGTTTTGGGAGAATTTAGTTTTTTAAGTTCCCTGTATATTCTGGTTATCAGTCCTTTGTCTGATGTATAATTGGCAAATATTTTCTCCCACTCTGTGGGTGTTCTCTTCAGTTTAGAGACCATTTCTTTTGATGAACAGAAGCTTTTTAGTTTTATGAGGTCCCATTTATCTATGCTATCTCTTAGTTGCTGTGCTGCTGGGGTTTCATTGAGAAAGTTCTTACCTATACCTACTAACTCCAGAGTATTTCCTACTCTTTCTTGTATCAACTTAAGAGTTTGGGGTCTGATATTAAGATCCTTGATCCATTTTGAGTTAATCTTGGTATAGGGTGATATACATGGATCTAGTTTCAGTTTTTTGCAGACTGCTAACCAGTTTTCCCAGCAGTTTTTGTTGAAGAGGCTGCTATTTCTCCATCGTATATTTTTAGCTCCTTTGTCAAAGATAAGTTGCTCATAGTTGTGTGGCTTCATATCTGGGTCCTCTATTCTGTTCCACTGGTCTTCATGTCTGTTTTTGTGCCAGTACCATGCTGTTTTTATTATTATTGCTTTGTAATATAGTTTGAAGTCAGGTATTGTGATACCTCCTGCATTGTTCTTTTGACTGAGTATTGCCTTGGCTATTCGTGGCCTCTTGTGTTTCCATATAAATTTCAAAGTAGATTTTTCAATCTCTTTAATGAATGTCATTGGAATTTTGATGGGAATTGCATTAAACATGTAGATTACTATGGGGAGTATCGACATTTTTACTATGTTGATTCTACCAATCCATGAGCATGGGAGATCTTTCCACTTTCTACAGTCTTCCTCAATCTCTTTCTTCAGAAGTGTATAGTTTTCCTTGTAGAGGTCTTTCACATCTTTTGTTAGGTTTACACCTAGGTATTTGATTTTTTTTGAGGCTATTGTAAATGGAATTGTTTTCATACATTCTTTTTCCGTTTGCTCATTGTTAGTGTATAGAAATGCTAATGATTTTTCTATGTTGATTTTATATCCTGCTACCTTGCTATAGCTATTGATGATGTCTAGAAGCTTCTGAGTAGAGTTTTTTGGGTCTTTAAGGTATAGGATCATGTCGTCTGCAAATAGGGATATTTTGACAGTTTCTTTACCTATTTGTATTCCTTTTATTCCTTCTTCTTGCCTAATTGCTCTGGCTAGGAATTCCAGTCCTATGTTGAATAGGAGTGGAGATAGTGGGCATCCTTGTCTGGTTCCTGATTTTAGAGGGAATGGTTTTAATTTTTCTCCGTTAAGTATAATGCTGGCTGTAGGTTTGTCATATATAGCTTTTATAATGTTGAGGAACTTTCCTTCTATTCCTAGTTTTCTTAGAGCTTTTATCATGAAATGATGTTGGATCTTATCCAAGGCTTTTTCTGCATCTATTGAGATGATCAAGTGGTTTTTGTCTTTGCTTCTGTTAATGTGGTTTATTACGTTTATTGATTTTCGTATGTTGAACCACCCCTGCATCCCTGGGATGAAGCCTACCTGGTCGTGGTGAATAATGTTTTTGATGTGTTGTTGAATTCGATTTGCCATTATTTTGTTGAGGATTTTTGCATCAATGTTCATTAAGGAGATTGGCCTATAGTTCTCCTTTTTGGAGGTGTCTTTGCCTGGTTTTGGGATAAGTGTAATAGTGGCTTCATAAAATGTGTTTGGCAGTTTTCCTTCCCTTTCTATTTCATGGAACAGTTTAAGGAGGGTTGGTATCAGTTCTTCTTTAAAGGTCTGATAGAATTCAGCAGAGAATCCATCAGGTCCTGGACTTTTCTTTTTGGGAAGACTCTTGATTGCTGCTTCAATTTCATTTTGTGTTATAGGTCTATTCAGGTGATTAATTTCCTCTTGGTTCAGTTTTGGATGATCATATGTATCTAGAAATCTGTCCATTTCTTTTAGATTTTCAAATTTATTTGAATATAGGTTCTCAAAGTAGTCTCTGATGATTTCCTGGACTTCCATGGTGTTTGTTGTTATCTCCCCTTTTGCATTCCTAATTCTACTAATTTGGGTTTTTTCTCTCCTCATTTTAGTCAGGTTTGCCAGGGGTCTATCGATCTTGTTTATTTTTTCAAAGAACCATCTTTTTGTTTCATTAATTCTTTGTATGGTTTTTTTGGTTTCTATTTCGTTGATTTCAGCTCTTATTTTTATTATTTCTCTCCTTCTATTTGTTTTGGGATTTGCTTGTTCTTGTTTTTCTAGGAGTTTGAGATGTATCATTAGGTCATTGATTTGGGATCTTTCAGTCTTTTTAATATATGCACTCATGGCTATAAACTTTCCTCTCAAGACTGCCTTAGCTGTGTCCCATAGGTTCCGGTAGGTTGTGTTTTCATTTTCATTGACTTCCAGGAACATTTTAATTTCCTCTTTTATTGCATCGATGATCCATTCTTCATTAAGTAATGAGTTATTTAGTTTCCAGCTGTTTGCATGTTTTTTGTCTTTACTTTTGTTGTTGAGTTCTACTTTTACTGCATTGTGGTCAGATAGTATGCATGGTATTATTTCTATTTTCTTATATTTGCTGAGATTTGCTTTGTGCCCTAGGATATGATCTATTTTGGAGAAGGTTCCATGGGCTGCTGAGAAGAATGTATATTGTGTAGAGGTTGGATGAAATGTTCTGTAGACATCTACTAGGTCCACTTGATCTATTGCATATTTTAGATCTTGGATTTCCTTATTGAGTTTTTGTTTGGATGACCTATCTATTGATGATAATGGAGTGTTAAAGTCTCCCACAACCACTGTGTTGGCGTTTATATATGCTTTTAGGTCTTTCAGGGTATGTTTGATGAAATTGGGTGCGTTGACATTGGGTGCGTACAGATTGATGATTATTATTTCCTTTTGGTCTATTTCCCCTTTTATTAGTATGGAATGTCCTTCTTTATCTCGTTTGATCAATGTAGGTTTGAAGTCTACTTTGTCAGAGATAAGTATTGCTACTCCTGCTTGTTTTCGGGGGCCGTTGGCTTGGTAAATCTTCTTCCAGCCTTTCATCCTAAGCATATGCTTATTTCTGTCGGTGAGATGAGTCTCCTGTAAGCAACAAATTGTTGGATCTTCTTTTTTAATCCATTTTGTCAAAGGGTGTCTTTTGATGGGTGAATTAAGTCCATTAACATTAAGTGTTAGTACTGATAGGTATGTGGTGATTCCTGCCATTTAGTTATCTTAGTTGTTTGAAGGTTTGATTGTGTGTACCTAACTTGATGTTACTCTCTACTGTCTTGCTTTTTCTTATCCTGTGGTTTGGTGCTGCCTGCCTTTTCATGGTTAAGTTGGGTGTCACTTTCTGTGTGCAGGATCCCTTGCAGAATCTTTTGTAATGGTGGCTTTGTGGTCACATATTGTTTTAGTTTCTGCTTATCATGGAAGACTTTTATTGCTCCATCTATTTTGAATGATAGCTTTGCTGGGTAGAGTATCCTGGGGTTGAAGTTATTTTCATTCAGTGCCCGGAAGATCTCACCCCACGCTCTTCTTGCTTTTAATGTTTCTGCTGAGAAGTCTGTTCTTATTTTGATGGGTTTACCTTTGTATGTTACTTGTTTTTTCTCTCTTACAGCCTTCAATATTCTTTCCTTAGTTTCTGAACTTGTTGTTTTAATGATGATATGTCGTGGAGTAGTTCTATTTTGATCTGGTCTGTTTGGTGTCCTGGAGGCCTCTTGCATTTGTATGGGAATATCTTTCTCTAGATTTGGGAAATTTTCCGTTATTATTTTGTTGAATATATTACGCATTCCCTTCGCTTGCACCTCTTCTCCTTCTTCGATGCCCATGATTCTCAAGTTTGGTCTTTTGATGGAGTCAGTGAGTTCTTGCATTTTCTTTTCACAGGTTTTGAGTTGTTTAATTAATAGTTGTTCAGTTTTTCCTTTAATTACCATTTCATCTTCAAGTTCTGAGATTCTGTCTTCTGTTTGTTCTATTCTGCTGGATTGGCCTTCCGTTTTGTTTTGCAGTTCTGTTTCGTTCTTTTTTCTGAGGTTTTCCATATCCTGGCTGTTTTCTTCTTTATTGTTGTCTATTTTTGTCCTGAGTTCATTTATCCATTTATTCATTGTGTTCTCTCTTTCACTTTGGTGTTTATACAGTGCTTCTATGGTTTCCTTTATTTCTTCTTTTGCTTTTTCAAATTCTCTATTTTTATTGTCTTGGAATTTCTTGAGTGTCTCCTGTACATTTTGGTTGACCCTATCCAGTATCATCTCTATAAAATTCTCATTGAGTACTTGTAGTATGTCTTCTTTTAAATTATTCTTATGGGCTTCATTGGGTCCTTTGGCATAGTTTATCTTCATTTTGTTGGAGTCTGGATCTGAGTTTCTGTTCTCTTCATTCCCCTCTGGTTCCTGTACTAATTTTTTGCTGTGGGGAAACTGGTTTCCTTGTTTTTTCTGTCTTCCTGTCATTGTCCTTGGTGTTGTTACTGTCCCTGTACTGTGTGTAATTAAGTATTTTCTAGCTTGTAATAATAACAATGGTAATATTGAGAATGGAAGAGTGAGCTGAGATGGAAAGCAAGAAGTTAAAGAAAAGGGGAAAACAAATATACAGACAAGAGGGAGAAAGCAGAACAAGGTGTCAGACAAGAGAGTTTCAGAGGTATAAACAGGGAGTGTTAGTGTACTAATCGACAGTAAGCTGAACAGACAATAGAGAGACAGAGAGAGGATTGAAAATCAAAGATAAAAAAAATAAAAAATAAGTATATGAAAGTAATATCTATTTATAAAAATGAATTAAAATAAAATGGAAAATAGAAAATTAAAAAAAAAACCAAAAAACTTTCAAGTTTATATGCAATGCAATTTCAGTCTTAATAATTTGGATGTCCGTCTCAATCTCCAGTCCTGGAGTTGATGCCTCAGATGTTGTTCTGTAGTTGTCTCATCAAAGGGGATGCATAAAGTAGAACAAAACTACACTCACAAACACACAGAAGAAAAAAAAAAAAGCCCCACCAAGTGTCCCCAGTTCAAATGCAATACAGTTTCAGTAAGTTTTTCGGCTTGCAGGTGTAATTCGGTTGTTCTCTCATCAAAGGTAGGGAGAAAAAGAAAAAAAAGCGTCTGGAGGCAGTTCTGAGAGTGGTATCTGCAACTGTGGCTTGCCTGCCTGCTGCTCTCAGCCTGTAGCTGGCGGAGTTATTTATGCAGATCTCTGGGGTGAGCTTAGCACTCACCTGGTCCCACAGGCTTTGTTTGCTCAGAGTTCTCCTGTGCGGGGGAGGGGGGCCTCTGCTACAGGCTTTTCCCTTTCCAAGCACTGGGAAAGGTGACACTGCCCCGCGTTGTCAGGCCTGCGTGTTTATTTACAGTTCACGTGGGAAGTGGGTCTTCCCTCCTCTCACAAGCGTCCCTGCTCCTGGTTGCTGGCGCGCCCCGCTCCCGCCAGAGCCTCTCCGGCCGCCCGGCTCGTTTATTTACAGTCCCGGGAAGGATTCCCTTCCCCCAATCTTCAGCGCTCAGGGCGCCCCACCCTCTTTCCAGCGTGTCTTAACTGTTCTTATTGCTTAGTACTCAGTTTCTCTTTTTTTCCCGGGTGGAGGTCAGTCTGTCCAGGGGGCTATGCTGCTCTGGCCCAGGCTTGTCTGTGGGGTACCGCGGTACTGCGAAGCTCACCTGGTCCGCCTCTTCCCAAGCCGTATGGGCGCCGGCCACTGGCGGCCCCGGGGGCCCTCCTCGGTTCTCCGTTTAACGTGAAGTGGAGATTCTCTGCGCCGGCTGGAGATGTGGAGGAGTCAAAGTTATGCCTTTTCTCGGTGATTATGCCTGCAAAGTGTGTCTCCAGCGTCTCTCCAAGATTTCACTATAGGAGGGTCACTTTCTGCTTCCTACCTCTAGCCGCCATCTTGGAATCGCTGGTGATGGATTTTTTGAGATAGGGTCTCATGAACTGTTTGCTCTGGCTGGCTTTGGACCTCGATCTTCCTGAACTCTGCCTTCTAAGTAGCTAGGATTACAGGTGTGAGCCACTGGCACCTGGCATTCCATAGTTCTTAAGTAGGGCCATGAATTTCCATTACCAACAAACTTCTAAATCATATTAATGCTGCTCGTTTCGGGTACATACTTTGAGAACCACTGATTATTTGCTCTTCTGATGTACCTGTCCATGTACAAGAACCAATGGTTTGCTTTTAAAATACTTCATCATTTCATGGCTACTTTTGTTTCTGTGTGTATGTATGTATACATATGTACATTCATAGACACACACACACACACACACATTTAGGTCAAAAATTGATGCCTGAAAGAGAAATGGTACTGGCAAGAAAAAAAGGGAAAAAAAGTGCCATCATACTACATCGTAATTAGTTTATTGCCCTAGCAATAAACACATTTTGGACTCCTATTCTCTCTATTTCAAAAAAATCTGAAAACTCTGATAAGCCTCCTTTGCCTATCAGCCTAAAGTATTCTTAGTTGAGTCTTTTTCACTGCCTACTTTGTAATAAATAGACCCTTCCTCCTTACACTTAGGTTTCCTGACTATATCCTTTCTTTTTTTTTTTTTTAAGAATAGTAGTTTTCAGTGAATGAAACCAAGGTAGTATAAACTGCACAGTTTGAAACAGTCAGGGATGTGTGGGTGATTGATTTCAAATGAGGAAATATAAATCATGCTCTTGTGTCAAAGAGTTCCCTATATGAAGAAAGAAATAATTCTAATAATTTTAATAATGCTATGTATAAAGGGAATATGAGTAAAATTTAGAATTTTAAAAACATTTTGTAAGTGTTAAATTTAAAGAAATCACAAATTATGTTTTGTTCCCAAACTCCAAAGCAGATTTTGGATGGTGGGTATATAAATTTGTTAAGAATTCCTACCCTGTTAAGGTTGCTCTAGGGTATATTGTGCTGTAACAATTACTTCTGATTTCTCTCTGTGATAGATTAAATGCACAGATATATAGAGCTGATGTCTCTTTATCCCTCTACTACCACCCCACTGATTATCGAGTCTTTAGAGAAAATAGCTCACTGCACTGGATGATTACATGTCTGAACTCAATAGTAGCTCCCTGCCAATTATTACAATGCTGTATTGATTTTTTTTCTTGTTTCCATTATGGAAATTAAAGGAGAATTATTTTTAAATGATCTTCTATATATAGTGGATTTGACTAGTTCTGAATATCAGGTGTCTTTTAAATGTATTTTCTTCAGTGATCTGATGATACTCACTGATGTTCTTTTAGAAATGTTGGTCTTTGCTATTTGTTTAGCTTTACCTTAGGTAGATATGAAGTTGATAGTTTAAAGACTGTAGAATGGAAATAAAACACCTGGGGATGTAAAATCAGGCCCCCTGTACCCTACATATTTAAACCATATATATATTAAATATTATATATTTTAGTTATTGTTTCACAGAAGTCTACTACATATTTAGGTTTATGACATTCTTGGGCAGTCTGAGACTGCCTATTCTCTTAAATAAACATTCTAGAAAATTTAATTAAATTCATGTTAGTAAATATTTCTTTAATGTTGACTATATATGATATATACATACATATTTATCTAATGACTATGTCTTTACCACAGTCTTCTACCACATATAGAATTTAATCTTCTGCCATTCTTCCGAGCCTGCTTACTTGGCTTTCCCCATAACTCGTCTCTCCTAGTTCCTAGAGCATTCTGAACATAATAGCTAATGCCTCTGGACTCAGTTTGCTGTTAATTCTTCTACTTGGAAAGTTCTCACTTTCTTCAGGTATCTGGTCAGATGTCATCTTAGCAAAGAGTCTTTCCTGACCACATGTTCAAAAACAGCATCCTAACACTACTTTTATTCCATTTACCTAGGGTTATTTTTCTTTATTGTATCAAAGCATTGACATTTATTGTATAGTCGGTTATTTGTTCATCATTTGTCTACCTCTTTCTAGATGGTACACCCCATGAGAGTAAGGGCTTAATTTTGTTGCTTGTTACCTACAACATGATTGATTCTTTGTAGACTTTCTACAAATATTTATTAAGTGAACAGAATAAATGTAAAGACGAAAGAGAATGGCAGATCAAACAAGCCGGTATTTCAAGTCTGAAGGATTCCAAAGGGTAATGACATTATTGGTGGAATTATGGCAGTAGAAATAGAGGAAGATGAATTTAGCTCATGAATTCAGGCTTAAGTATATTATGTTGTTTAGCACCCAATGTGGTGCTGTGTAATGGGCAATCACAAATGTGAAGAGAGGTCTGGGATTTAGCTGAGGATCTCGGGGCCATCCTCATAGAGTCTATACTTGCATCAGTGGGAGTGGAAAAAAGAATGACAGACAACATTAGGCAGGATTGTTATATTTGAATGCCAAAATTTCATTTTAAATATGTGAACATATTTGTATATTTTTCTTTCATAGCTGGGTTAACAACTTTGGTCATGAAGGCCTTGGACTCCTATTGGATGTACTGGAAAAACTTCTGGACAAAAAACAGTAAGAATAAACATGTAAAGCATTTACCAAAGGGAAAAAATTTAAACACTACATAATGTGATTTTTTTCTTACTTAGGCAAGAAAACATCGACAAGAAGAATCAGTATAAACTTATTCAATGCCTCAAAGCATTTATGAATAACAAGGTAAGTCATATTTATTTCTGCTTCTGTCCCCAAAGGGGAAAACTTTCCTGACAATATGAAAGTATGAAGCAGACAATATAGTGGGTAGTTATTCACTTTACAAAAGGGTCTTTATGACTCAAATCATCATAAGTTTCATTTAAATACTATTTAAAATATACTTTGCTTTGCACAATATTTCTTGGTAGGTTTTGCAATCATGCAAACATGATTTTTTATGGTATTTGGAAAATTTAAATGTCATAAATTGAATACTGTTTGCATTTAGAGTTTTCATTCCATTGAAAAGAAAAATTCAAGGTTAAGGTTTCACCTGTTAAGAGCATTGTAAGATTGAGATTTATCTTATTTTATGTTCAATTAGTGTCAGTGTGTTAAAATGTATAAAAGACATTTCTGGAAAATATTTTTATGGTATATGTATAATACCATTTGTATTATGAAGGATTTTATCAACTTGAGACTTGTTGTTATTGTCTTAGAAATGATTTGCTCTATATATCTACAGGTAAAGTACCATTGATTAATTCATTCACTTAATTACATGAGTACCTTTAGATGGTGTTTTAATATTCACAAAATACTTGATAGATGTAAGTAATTATAGCAATAATCACAAACTTGCCACATGTGAACTATAGCTATAAATAACCAATGTAATAAGATTATGTATTGAATTAATTCACAAATCGTTTTTTTAGGCATATGTAATTAGCCATTACGTATATATTTTTTGGAACATGCAATAAATGCTTACTAGTGGATATGAGACTCCTTCATGGAATATGCTTTAAGTACTGTTTCTCATTTTTTTTATTTTGGCAGTTCTGGGGTTTGAACTCAGGGTCTTGTGTTGCTGGGCAGGTGCTCCATCACTGGAGCCAGGCCCCAGCCCATTAAGTTATTTGCTTTGAAGTAAGGTCTGGACTCAGGGCTTCATATTTGCACACAGGTGCTCTACCACTTGAGTCATATTCCAGCTCTGGAACTTTCTTAAAGAAAGACTTCCATCGGTACTGATGCAGAATCTTTCCCCTTCTGTGGTCTTAGTCTTTGACTACAAAGTTATAGAAAATCTGATGAGTAAAAAGAAAGCATTTACTGAACATTGCTTTCCACACCCCAACATTGATCTCTTTCTGCAATTTAAGGCAGTAATGACAATGCAAAGAGAATACAGTACTAGAGATCAGGAGACGTAGTTCATACTTTGTCACTAATAAGTAGAGTAACTGTTGGAAAATAACTTAACCTGAGCTGGATCAGTCTCCTCATTTGTAAATTGAGTTATCGGAGCCTTTGTTCTTTATTCTTATCTCTTGTAGTCAGTTATCACAGCCTTCCAGCATACTGGTCAGTTATAATCAGGATAGTCACTAGAGAGAATTATATTAGTAAGATTTCCTACAGAGCCTGTTCCCATAGGATATAATTTGTTATGCCAATGTATAGTTTTTTATTTCTTAAGAGTTTGGCACTTTTGAAGACCATGATGATTTGATGTAGATACTTCTAACCTAAGATTCAGTTTTAGTTAGGCAATGTTTATGTGTTGCATATAGGTGCTCAAATCATTAATAAATGGAACTTTTCAATTATAGGTACATGAATTGATAGCATAAAATATGCACTCAAAATAGAAAATATATAATGATATATTAATTTTATGTTGGAATAAATTGTCTAAAGTTAGAAAGGAAAATTTTATCAAAACAACTTAAATAAATTTTCTTTGGCTCTATGGAGTTTACATTATTTATTTGACAAATTCTTTTCCCATATGTAGGTAACAGTAGGATCATAAAAAGCAACCAGTTGTTCCTTAACTATAGTTGCCATAATATTCCTCTGGTGTTTGGAATGTGGCTTTTCCAGATGTATTTCTCATGTCTTTATTTTTATAGTTAATATACCCCTAGGTATTAGAAATAATGATTTCACTGTCAGTCTGATTTTAAAGCTGTTTTTAAAGCTTGGTAACTGAATGGTAATCGTGTAGCTCTCAGTTTTACACATTTCATTTATATTCCTTGCTTTAAAAAAATTGTACTGGTCACCTGTATATATATATACATATCCCTTTTGTTTTCTTTACTTCTTTCCAATCTTATCTCTTCCTTTTTTTTCTTTTTTCATCTTGCCTCCATAATATTTCTTTATTTACTATGATGTATGGTTAAGTCACATTTAAGTGCTTTAGCTATGTCTACCCACCCCAAGTTCTATTAGAAATTAAGAACCCTAGAAGCATTCATATGTTCAGTACTTAGCAAAAGGTTAGTTTAAAACAGTAACTGTATGTCAACATGAGAAATCCAAGAAATACTTTGTGGGACAAAGATGAAAGAATATGCTACCAGCTTAATATGACGTAAAACAAAAATTTATCATTTCTCAGTATTTCTTTATATATATGTTTGTTAGAACTCATGAATGCATATATGTATACACGTGGGTTCATACTTAAAAAAATAAATGAAAATGGTATGTTGCTTGCCTGATTTTAACACTTATTAAAATTCAGATGCCATTTCTTTGATTTTATGTTTTTTGCAAGCTGCCTAAAAGGGGAGAATAAAAGCAAGGAGTTATGGGAAAATCTATACCAATGCTTATTACTTTTTTAACTGGTATAAAGTATACAATAGAGCTTTTTTAAAAAAAAATTTTTGTTTGCCTTAATTTTCCTTGTAACCATATTGGACAATTTAACTAGGGGTCCCAAACTTCTCCAGGGACACAGGAGACACAAATAACAAAGTACAATTGCTTTAGGAACTTGTATCAGTATATGTTTTACATGCTCTTTGTTGAAAAAATAATGATTGTTCCCATATTTCTCGCAAATCTTTTTGGAAGTTTTAGTGCATGCTTATGGAGATAATACATGTTCAAGGGACAAAAGAATCTTAAGATGCTGTCATTTAAAAAAAAAGATAGAGAAACTGCATTTAAAGAACATATATATAATTAAGTAGAACCTTATTGTGGAGTTATTGGTTCTTCAAAAATCATTATGTTGCTTTTTTTAATAGAATATATGTTTCGTAGATATTTTAATTTTGAATGAAAACTTTTTTGTTCTTTAGTTTGGATTGCAAAGGATTCTAGGAGATGAAAGAAGTCTTTTACTATTGGCAAGAGCGATTGACCCCAAACAGCCCAACATGATGACTGAAATAGTCAAAATACTTTCTGCTATTTGCATTGTTGGAGAAGACAACATGTAAGTATTGCTGTATTATGTTTATTGCATTGAGAAATGATACTTGAGAAATTTACATCTTACTTTTTTTCTGTTTTCTGTTTTTGGATAACTTGTATGAAAACTGTATTAGCCTTTGAAAATTTTTAAATGATATTTTCATGTTGTCTGTGTTTTTTAACATTTCTGTTGATATTTTGAAAATGAGATTTAATCAGATAGAATCGTAATGGAAAGTTTTTCAAAGATGGATTCAAAGTGAATAAATGAAATATTGTCTTATTTTACCATTTTGTCTTACTGAAGGCAACAACAGTCATTAGAGAAGTGGGTAAAGTCAGGAAGTTAATTTGACATGCACACACACACACAAACACACACACACAGATACATACACATGCGTGTATGTACACCCCATGCATGTTGCAAGAAGTCAACAAAATTTGACTTCTTTAATTGAATTGAATAGATGCCTTTATTTTGTAGTAGTGTTTTATGATAGAATTTTCTTTACCTACCTATGGTAACTGAAAATATGAATTATTTGTAGAGTGAAATAAACTAATCTGTTAAAAGGAATGAAAAAGTCAAAGTTTTTGATATACACATACACAAACACATACACACACATTGGCCAAATGTTGCTTAACATGCCTTAAATCATATCTTCTTATGGGCATAATATGGAATCACAAGCAAAATTTCAGATTTGATGTATTTTATAAGTCTGATTTTTAAGAAATCATGGTGATTAAAATATATGCCAAGGACATGAGCTAAAATATTTCTTCTGAACGCTTTGTATGACACTAATAGTTTCAATTTTAGTCAGACAGGACTATGCAAAGATTTAAGTATATTCTAATATGTAGACTTTCTCACAACTATTAGAATAAAATGAGATGTTGCAGAGTGCTAGCTACTGTCCTAAGAAATAAAAAAACCCAAACATTAAATATTATCTGTAACTTTAAATGTTTTCTCAATGAAAACAAATGAGATAATACATGCAATGGTAAGATTTCCTTAGGTTTTGTAGTAAAATCAGTTTAAATGTGAATAAGCAATATTTTTCTAGTCAATTAGATTTTCAGTACATAAAAAATACACACTATCCTGATACAATTTTTATGATTTAATCATAATTTCAGATATCATTTTATAAAAATAGTATGCTACATAAGAGTATAATTTGATTTCAGTATTGTATGGAGAAGGTTACTAATATTTTTATTCAGGTGAGCTTCTTTTGCTACGTAGAGACTCTTCTTTAATTACCTGCGACTTCTCTTTTAGGATCCTTTTTCCTTGTCCCATTATAAACATTATTGATTTGTTTTTAGTTCTTTTAAAAACAGTCACTCTTTCAGGGATGTTGGAATGACTCAAGTCATAGAGTACCTAATTAGCAATCTTGAAACCCTGGGTTCAACTCCCACTAGCTCCAAACAAGAAGAAATACTCACTTTTTTCAGACTTTTATTATAAAATTAGGCTGTTTACACTAGAACAAGCTGTTAATTCTAGGTGCCATGTACGTTGAAGTGATATTAATATCTCTGTTAATACATGCAATTGCAAAATCCTGATCATAAATTTCAATGTTATTTGATCCAGCGTTCTTTTTCTTTTCTTTTTTTGGTGTTACTGGGGTTTTGAACTAAGGGCCTCAAACTTGCTAGGTGGGTGCTCACAGCTTTCCTGTGTTCTTTTTAAAGTGTCACCCAGGAAACTTTTTCCAATTGAATTTTTATTTTGATGCCCTAAATTTATTAAAAAGTATTAATATTTGCCTGTAGAAATATGTTGACAGGAACACAGTTCTTATATTTTATTGTTCTTTTACTTAGAGGAATAAGTTCAAGAAATCTATCATACATTATGGTGCCTATAGATAGTATGCTTGAAAATAACTAAGAGTAAATTTTAAAGTGTTCTCACTATATACACAAAAAATAAGTGTGTGAGATAACACATAATGCTAATTAGGTTGGTTTTACCATTCCACAATGTATGTATATTTCAAAACATTATGTTTCAAACTGTAAATATATACCAGTTTTGTTGTTCTATTAAAAAGTAAATAATAATTTAAAAATTGCAATGATCTCTATAAACATCAAGTACTGGAAAGAAGACAGGCAAGACTGAAAGGAACAATTTATATTCATAATGTGTGTGTAAGAAGCATTTGTCATTTCTTGTTTTCCTTTTCCTTCCTCTACAGTCTAGACAAACTTTTAGGGGCTATAACTGCTGCAGCAGAACGAAATAACAAGGAACGATTTTCACCAATTGTAGAAGGATTAGAAAATCATGAAGCTTTACAATTACAGGTGAGTTAGTTTTATCTTACATTGCTTCTGAAGTTATATTTAGAGTGCTCATTTTATATGATACCAATTCCATTTTAGCTGGTATTTAAATAGAATGGAATGTAAAAATAAAATTCTTCCTGTTGCTAGAAGTTTTGTTCATGGGAATAACAATTATAAATATTACACCTGTGATAATCATTGATATTATAATTTATTAATTAATATAATAAACCAGGGAAATTGAAGCCTTAGCAATAATTGGAACCAAAGGGCAAGCATTTCAGTCAATGTCATTATCCTAACAAGTGTTAATGAAGCCTGTAGGCTTCATTACAAATTTAAGGAAATTAAATGCATCTCTCTTTGTGACATTCAGACAATATTCAAAGATCTAACTCACTGTGGGGATTGAATCACGACCCGTATGTCCTGTATAGACATAAGCTAAACTTTTTTTTTTTAACGACAAAACATGCTGTCTTTTCTTAGGTGGTTTCTGGAAATGATCCATTTTGTGAAAGACAACCTGGTTCTTGAGGGATGAAATCTAATGTTTCTTGCCAGTATTTATGGTATAAGGTCCTGGATGAACCATTTTAATTTGCATATATTATTTGATTTAACTCTTACAACCCATCTTTATAGGTATTATTATCAACTCCAGTTTGCATATGAAATACACAGACTGAGTGAGATTATGCAAACTGTATAAGGTGACAGCTTGTAAAAGCCAGAATTTGATGCTACAGTTTTGGGTCTCTTTTGGTAACCTCTTTCTTTTACACTGTGTATGTCATTTTGCACACCACGAAAAATGGTCTCTAAAATATGTTTTAAGCTCTTGTATTGTCATTCAACAAAGAGAATGTTGTTTCATATTTAATTTTATAAAATTATTTAATAGTGAGTTTTCAAATATTACATTTTTATCTGATGTGCAAGAAACACAATTGATTTTTCTCCTTTTCTTTTTGGTGGTGGTGGTGGAGTTTGAACTTAGGACTTCATGCTTGCAAAGCAGACCTTCTACCACTTGAGCCACATCTCCAGTCCACTTTGCTCCAGATATTTTGGAGATAGGGTCTCGTGAACTAGTTGCCTGTGCTGGCCTAAACCACTATCCTTCTGATCTCAGCTCCCTCAGTAGCCACCAATGCCTGGCCTGATTTTGTCCTATTTTATTATATTATAAAGCATTAATACCATTTTTATATTTTTTCACAGTTTGAAAGTGTATCAGATAGATGAATTGACTTATCTACAGAGAATCAGTAGCTATGAAACTAATAACCTCTTCAAATGTTTAAGGGTTTTTCATTTGTTTTCCACTATAATTATGATAAACATTTTATGGTGTACTTTTTATTTCAAATGTGTTATGTTTTTAAAAATTTGGGATATTTTTCCTTTTTATAATACATTTATTCATGTTATAAAATTTAATATCAAAATTTTATATCTCTATCAAAAGGTTGAAAACTGTCTCTTTTGTATGACTTTTTGAAAGTTTTATCCTTCTTCTTGTGGTTGGACTTATCTAACTAAATTTCATTGACTTTCGGACATGTGTATCCATTTGTATTTCTCTGCCAAAGTTTGTGTAGGATAAATGAAGTATTTTAGTTATATTCAATGTTTTCATCCAGTTTTATTCTCAGTTTGCCCTACTTGGGCCAAGCACATTTATATACATCTAAAATCATCTTTAAATGAATTTTAACTACAATTCTGTGAATTATATATTATTATCTCCAGGAATTTACTTGCTTGGAGACTAAATAACCCACTCAAAATTATATAGCTCTTAAGGGATAGAACTATGATTTGAACTTAGGTTTTGTGATGCCAACATTTAGATATTTTATTGCCTCTCCTTTCAATTTACTCTTCCACCATAGAGTAGTTTACCCCAAACAATGAGATGGAATTGACTTTTGTTACCATTCAGGAAGTTGTACAGAATGGAATGATAAAGTGGTAGGTATTTAGCAAGTTACATATGGAAGAATCATAGACATCTTGCTAAGTATTCAAAGAAATTGTTGAATACTGATTATAGATGCAAACTATAATTCGAAATTTCCTATTTTAATGAATTTCAAAAATTAGTAATTTGTTATATATAGAGCCTATTACACTCACAAGAATTGTGAAGTTGGTTTGTTTATTAGGAGTATTTAATGTGAATGAAAATAATTCCTCTAAAAGTTCAAAAATATATTCAGAATACAGAAATGAAAAACAAAAGTTTAAATCTGTTGTTTAAAAAATATAATTAGTGCTATATTTTAACAAAATTACTTTTCTATTTTGGTAGTATCCTGAGACTTCTTAAAGTGTTATTACATTCTCAGGAAGTAATTCTCTTAAAATACAGGACTAATTATATTTTTAAATAAGAGCTATATACCTTCCCTTGCTTTTGATTTTAAAACAGGTTATTAACTTCTTACAGATTTTTTCCAGCTCAATTTTGAACTAAAATTTTGTCCTTGATAATTGGATTTTCACTATCGTAAGAAATAGGTAGAAGATAAACCATATATGTTCATATGCTCTCTCTTCATTGACTTCCCATCAGCTTAGTAGCATTTTCCACTCTTCTGTATTACAACACTTTCTTTTCATTTGATTTACAGTTCTCACTAGCCTCTCATCTCCCTTCTTCATTTTGTATTCCCTGCCTCTAAAAGAATAATCTATACGTGTTTTCTCAATTACCTTTCATGACTCTGCTTTATCATAGTTTTCAAAAACGTCTACAATGATTTTCTAATTTCAAAATCCAGTGGCCTATTTCCAGTCCTGATCACTTGTCACTATTGATTTACTCCCTTCCTTGAAAGTTCTACTTCCCTTACCTTTTCAGACACCATTGTCTCCCAGTTCTCTGAGTACTTCTAGTTGTTCTTTCTGCATGTTTTGAATGTTTTTTTTTTCCTCTTCTGACTTCCCTGGTATTTTGCTCCCTATTTTTTATCATTTGTTGCCTTCTTTTATAATTTCACATCCATCTATCCATATGCATATATTCACATACATGTTTTCATATTTGTTTTCTCTGTGAATATTCTCAAACTTTAACATTCAACCATGTTCTAGTAAATCTCCAGATATGTAAGTTCATCTCATATTTCTCTCCCTATTCAAATGTACATATCCAAGTGCCTAACAAGATATTTTATAATAATCACAAAAGTAAGAAATTGTATATAGAATTTATAAGCCACGTGCCAGATAGTGTTCTGAATTTTTTAATATAGTATCTCATTTAAACTTCACAGGCATTCCATCAGACATAATAGTAGCATTCTCATTTTATGCATGAGCAAACCAAAACTCAATAGAGGTTAAATGATATTTTTAGGGTCATGGTGTGATTAGGAGGCAAAGCCCAGATTAAATACCAGGGAGTTTGGTTCCACAACATGGGATGTAAGTACTGCACTGTGCCCCCTTTTAAGTTAAAATTGAGCTGTTTCCCTCAACCTGATTGCCCACAAAGAAGTCTACTTTTCTTCCTGTATTTACCATCTTAGTTTATAGAGGTATCATCTTCTCAAATCTTTAATTTTCCTCAAGACATCAGTTTTTTCTTCCCCTGCATCCAATTAATTATCAAGTCGTACTTTATAGTATAGACTGTGAATCTAACCCATTTTTTCATCCTACTTCCTTTATCTTCTCCCACCAATATTATTTCAACAATTTCCTAATTAGTATCCTCCAGTCAAATGCTCTGTACTGTTTTTACTTATCCTTTTAAAAAAATAAATCTGCTTCTTACATATTACACAAATCTATGGTTATGACCCATTGTTAACTTAATAAAGATGAAAAGCCTAATTGTGACATATGACCCTTTTCATTGTGGCCCCCAACTTAGCATTCTGGCCTTCAAGCTTGTTCTCCAAATGTGTCTTATATTTTAGCAAAACTAAACATGGTATTTAAAAAATATGTTATAGGCTTGTAAATGCCCTCAAATGTTTCATTATACAGCATACTTTGCCCAAAATACCTACCCTTACCCACCCATCTCTCTTTCCTCCTTGTAAGTGTCATGAAAACACAAAGGAAGGCAAAGTTGAGTGTATCCTGCATTTGTCTGGGAAGGCTTCAGTGATAGAGTGATACTTGAGCTAGTCCTTGAAGAATAAGAATTTTCCTGAAACTCTTTTCTGATGAAGAAGCAGTATTATATTAGAATGGGAGGTAAGTAGGGCTTCCAGTAGGTAAAAAAAAGGCCGTAATAGTCCACCAATTCACAAAAGGAGATAGAGCAAGGTAATACCAATATGTAGGTGAAATTTATTTCTGGATAGCTGGACAGGAAAAGTCAGGGTACACTGGGAATTAATAATTGTCCATAGGAAGAGAAGATAGTATACTTAGCATCCAATGAGGTTATATGAAAACAATTCCTGTCTTCATAGGCTGCAATTAGTCTGAAAGGGTTCATATTCTTAATATGATTTCAGGAGCTATGTAGAAAAGTGTGTTTGCATGATTTAATATATTTTAAAACAGTTTTCTAACATGCTAAAATAATGAAGAAAATTTCCCATGTTGTAATTGGATGTGATGTACAAAAACATAGCTATAAATATACCTGTTCCTGATGTAAAATTGTTTCAGCTCTCCAAACCTCACCTATGTAATAAAGTTATCCTTTTAGAATATAAATTCGAACCAAATATAAAATAAAAATGATATAAAACAGTCTGAGCAGCCTACAAAAATGTCACCAAGTTCAACAAGTAAGCCTCATGGTAAGAATGACTTTTTGACCTTTAATCAGAAGCTATTTATTTTCTTTTCTTATGTTATCTTAATGAGTTCACTTATCTGCTTTCCATCCATAGAAAGCTAGAAGCACAGGTTGGAAGGTTGGGAGTTTGTTCCACCCTGGTATACTGAGATAATCAAGAAGTGACAACAAATAGCCTGGCAGCAAGGGAAGAATAGATATAAACATAAAATACCGAAATAAAATGCAAATAATGGTAACATTTGATTTCTCTTAGGGCAAGTAGTCCTGTATACCTAAATACCTCCCACTGGCCATTGTCTTTGTTGCAACATAGCTCACTAACTCTAACAGTTAATGATGATGCTGAGTCAGCAAGAAATGTCAAATTGTATCTAGTATATTTTTAAAGAATGTGGGAATTATGTAGTTTATTTCAGAAAGTGTCCCATGTGACAGCAGATGCTGATACTTAAATGCTAAGTTCTTAGATACGTGGACTGATTGTGTATAGCTTGATTCCTTTTCACCATGGTTGAGATTTTACTTTAAGCTATTTGTATGATAGCTGTTAGTATATTCATCTTTATATATGGAAGGAGTAGCTGTGGACAAATCATTGATCATTTGTTAGTAGAAGTACATTTATAAGAAAACAAAACGATGCAGTTAAGAGGAAATTTGTAGAAATAAGGTTGTTAAATATTAATGTTGCAGTCAACATTAATATTTGTCTGCTATTGGGAAACTTTATTTATTGGCAATTTTATACAATTCTTTTTTCCCTCTGATGCTGGCGATCACATCCTGTGTCCCATATCACTGACATTTATAAAGTAGATTAGTATAATGGGGAATTGTGGAGAGATTTTCATGCAGTTCTAGCAATAATGGCTTCTGACTTACAGAGGGATACCTTCATTTAAAAAATTTTTTTAAAGTTGAATAATGGTCAAGTCTATTATTTCCAGCAATGGAAGGTCACCAGTGATTCCCATAATATGGAAAGCAGCAGACAACTTCTAAAATTATCACATTGGCTTTTTCTGCAGTATTTGACATTTTTGCCATCACTCCTTTGTCAGCTCTCCCCACCCATCCTTACTTCTATGATGCTTAGCTCTCCTTATTTTTCTTTTATTTCTGTGTTTTATTTAAAATTTTGTGTTTATATGTTTGGCCCTTAAATTTGCTGATTATTGGAGCTTGATCCTCAGTCTTTTGCTTTTCTCATTCTGATGATCCTTGGTCTGTCTCATCCATCCTTCCCACTTCCAGTAGCACTCATGTAATGTCTTTCTAAGAGCTCTTTTCTTGACTCAGACCCATATGTTCAGCTGCCTGAAAACTGTACTTATTTTCCTGTTCTTCATCCTTCTTTCTGCTCTAATCTGTTCTCCAACATTGACCTGCCTTTCTCTTATATTCCCAACCATGGTTAGCCTTAGCATAATCTACCAATTACCATATGCCAGAAACATAATAGTCATCTTTGAATACATCTTCATTCCATCCTGCATTCTATCAGTCACCCAATCCTATCAATTCTACTTCCTTAATCTTGAACTTTCCTTCTTTGACATAGTGTCCCTCCCTCTCCAACCCCACTGCCTTGTTTTAATTTCAGAGCATTGTCACATATTCCTATTTTATAATTTCCTCAGACTTTTAAATATCTTCTATCCTTCATTCTGAACCCCTTTAAATCATCTTCCACAAAGTTGTCTTTCTGAAATGCAATTCTTGTGAGAACTCTCTTGTCAAAAAACCTGTACAGGCTTTTTATTTCCCCTAGGATTAAAGTCTAGGCTAACCCACAAAAATACTTCATTATCTTGCTGTTGCTTTCTTGCTAATGTCATATTCCACTATTTTTCTACCACATGTATTTTTTGATTCAATCATGCTGTGCTTTGTTTCCTGAACATTTTATGCTGTTTCATCGCTCTGCCTCCCTACCTTTGCACATGACTTCCTTTTGCCTAAATTCTTTTTCCATTTCTTGATGTAATTAACTTGCACTATACATTTGTATATTTCTTGGTAGGTACTTATTTTGACTTAAACCATCTTTTTTTTTCTAACTCCTGCTGGGCTAGGATAAAGAAAGACCTTGTTAATGTCAACAGAGTACTTAATAAGGTCAAATGTGTGACAGTGTCAATAAAATTTTAAAAGCACAATTTGTCACAGCTAATGGAAATATAGATAATCTGTCTGAGAATGCCCTAGAGTTTGGCAATTACTGTACTCCATAGCTCTATGAATTGTGATCAAGCAGCTAGATAGGTGTTTGTAGTTTCTAAAGTCTATAAGTTAAAATAAATAAAAGGTTCTAGCATTTTCCCAGTAATTTTGTGAACATATTCATCTTTAAATATTTTCCACTTTCAATCATTGCATATTTTTATATACATTCACTCAACAGCACGTAAATTGATTTACATATAGCATATATGAAAGTGTAAATTCATACAAATAAAATGTATATAATATAGTAGTTTCCTTAAGACCTAAAGAGGTAACTAAATTAAAATAGAAATACAGAAACTGATTGTATTTACTCATTAAACATCAGAAATGTGGTTCTAGCCCTGCATATTTATAGATAATTGATAAAATTCACTGATTTCCTATGATTTTAAAATTTTAATTCTCATGGAATCTATATTAAAAATTGAGACATATATGGTAGACCGTTTTGAAACTTAAAGCCATTATAAAAAAACTAAGAAACAGAGGAAATTTGGATAATGGACTTTGTGATATTCCATGCAAGAACATTTATTTTCTTTCTGGTATGAATAGAAATTATATTCAGCAAGGTTAGATTTGTACATTATAGTGTGATAGAAAGAATCTAAGACTAAAGGTCAGAAAGCCTGAGTTGTAACCTGAATCCTTTGAGGCTTGTCAGCTATGTGACCTTGGGCAAATCACCTAATCTCTCTAGGTTTTGTTTCTTTCCTTTAAAGGAACTTACTGGACTAGAGTATTTTATGTTCTCTCTAGATTTAAAATCCCATGATTCTTTACTTTCTATCTCAGGAATTGGATTTTTTTTTTCAAAGCAGATTGATTTTGCATTGTAAGAGGACAATAGAGTTCACTCGCATTTTTTAAGATTTATATACTTGGAAGGTGAGCATATCAATTTTGAAACTTTCATTATTCAGGAATGAGTTTTGTACTTCTTTGGAACTTAGGTGTTAGAGCTTAGGCTACAAACCTTTTTCTTTAATAGCTCAGTACAGTACTATTCAATAAAACTTTCTGCAGTGTACTATATCCATGCTGTTCAAAATGGTAGCTGCTACCCACATGTAGTTTTTGAGCACTTGAGCTGTAGCTAATGAAACTGAGCAACTGAATGTTTAATTTAATTACAGTTAAATTAAATTTAAACTTGATTAGAGGCTCCTGTATTGAACAGTATAGTGCTATTGTGCGTTTGTGTACATGCACATGTGTGCATATATTTGTATGCATATGCGTGCTGAGTAGGGACAGCATGGCAGAAAGTAAAAGCACCAGAAACCATTATTTTACACGAAGCTTTCCATATGTTACTGCTTAGGATGTTTATGAGTAGGAATTAACCCAATCCAAGAATAATTTTTTACATTTGCTGTTTTTGGTTTGCATTCCACTATAATAACTGCTTTATGTACTAGACAGCATATTGTTAAAATAACTGAATTTGTCTAATTAACCTATACTTTTAAAAGTAGATAGTCCTAATTTATCAAGCATGATGCATCAATTAAATTTTGTTACAGTCATTATTAAAATCTTTTGTTAAATGAATGTATGACTTATGTTTGTAAGACATTTGGAATGTGCTGGAAATTTTCTGTATTTGTAGTAAAGTGACATAATTTAGAAATATCAGGCTCCTCCTTGTTATTTGACCTTGTACAAATTATCTGCTTTGAGCCTCAACTTCATCTGTGAAATAAGGATACCAGTAATATTTATCTCATGGTTATTATGAGCATAAGATTAGACGGTGAATTATGGAAAGTACCTCATACTTTGGTAATTAGTTATAATAAAAATAATAGTGATAATAGTTTGGAGTTTTATATTTAGCTATGAATTTAGAATCTACACAATGGGTATTTTATATTCATAATAAAGTAATATATTTTTCTCATTAAACTAATCATATTTTTATTTAACTTTGTATTTGGAAACAGTTTCAATTTTGAATTGATATGTTCCTGTTCTCTGAAAAGTGAGGCAGTTGGGGCATAAAGAAATGGAAATAAGATGATTTTATGTTCCTTATATGTGTGTGTATATATATATATATATATATATACACACACGTATATATATTATAATTTGATAATAAATGGTAAATTATTAAAGTATTGCCTTATTTAAGCTATGACTTCAGAAGTCTCTAATTATTTTATGCTATAATTAATGGATTCAACTTCTTTTTTTAATAGTCAACTATATATTTATGCATTATATAAACTTAATAGTATTGCATTGTTTGTATTATTAAATTTAAAGTCACTTTAATGTTGGTTTATTCATTAATTTTGACTTTTATGATTTTTATTGTCTTCTGATCCAAGTACTTTTATTTGTGTGAAGAACTTGTTTCTTATGGAAATGTTCTCTTTACTTATAGTGCATTAATACAAGCCATTAAGCTAGAATTTCTTCTGGCAAAAACAATAGCAGATGGCAACTTTTCTGTCTATTAATTTTAGATTGGGTGTGTACTTTGGCTTGTTAGGTCATGTCATAGTTGTAACATAACAAGAATCATTTAAGCAAATACAACAATATAGCATTGTACACAATATGCAAACTTGTATCCCCATCTATTAAAACTCTGTAGAGACTTAACACGTTTTCTTTTTTCTTTGACAGTACTGGGGCCTCACACCTGCTACTCATGCACTCTACCGCTTGAGCCACATCCCCAGCCCTTTTTTGCTTTAGTTATTTTTTAGATAAGATCTTGTGCTTTTTTGTCTGAGATTGGCCTCCTTCTTATGCCTCTTACATAGCTGGGATTATAGGCATGTCCCACCATTCTTGATTTATTGTAAATAGAAAGGTTATGTAATCCATTAAGGCATAAACCTCATAATAACTTATCAGTTACTCCTTTTAAAGTTATACCAGTTGTACTGCAAATATTTAGTTGTCTAAGTGTTTTACCTTGATATCTGAACCTTCCTAGAAATTGGACTTACATAGTTCAATTATCACTTAAATATCTAGTAATATTATACACTCAGTTGTCCCTTTTAAAACATGAAACACTTGATTATTGAACCTGTATGTGATATACCTCTTAATCTTTTCTTCCATTCTTGAAAGAATAGCTATCGTAATATCTGGATAATTCAAGTTAAAATAGATTTGAAACACTTTTCTTTTGTTAATGTGTCTTTTCCATGCTAGCTATTGGTTTATTTATGTTCTTTCTTTGTATACTTAGCATATGTATTTTTTTAATTTGGCATTTCCCAAGAGTCTTCTTGAAGTCAGCTCTTAAAACACTCCGCTACTTATTACATACTTTAAAAATAGTCCCTTTAAATTTGGGGCACTTCAATTAAACTATTAGCCAGTTATCTTATATTTCAGCAGCATTTTCTAAAAATGTTCTCTAGGAATGATGTATGGAACACCTAGAAATTAGCATTCTATTGATTCCCTTCTGACTTGAAATTCCAGAAAATAAGTCTCCTTTTATAATAAGGAAACTCAAGATCAGAGAATAAGAAAAGGAACACTCATTTTCCAGTATCAATGTAATTAATGTAACACTTCATTTGAAAACAAGCCCTTATAATTATGCACTATACTCAAGTATTGGTGCCACAGTGCCTTTGAGTTGTCCTTAATTCACTCGCATTAATTCTTCACACCTACTAAGTTAACTCTTTTTAATTATTATTTTAATACTCTATGTATTTTGTACAAATCCGTCCCAACAAAAGGATGGGAAGACTGCAAATCATTGTATTAATCTCTCCAAGTTATCACTGCTCCCTGTTTAATATCAGGGTAATTTTACAACTGTATTTGATTTATTTTACAAAAGCACTTATAACTATGTAGAATTGAGGCCAAGCTCACTCTGAGGACAGTTGAATATGAAAGATACATTTCACGATCTGTTCAGAGGGCTCTGTGTACACACTTTTGGCAATTTAGGTTTCTCAGAAGGAGATTAGTATTCCTTCATATTGTTCAGCAAACCCTAACGCACATTATTATCCATTACATCTTTGTTAGAATTATTTTGGAGATCAGAAACTTTATTGTTAATTTTGTTGTTTGTGACTCAAAGTCATAATCATTATGCTTGTAAAATCCTTCGTATTTTATATGTATTGATGCCTTTAGTAAATGTATTATCTGAACATTACCTTAATTTACTTAAAATTTTTTTAACAAAATTTACTTTCTTATTATAGGTGGCCTGCATGCAACTGATAAATGCCCTTGTCACTTCTCCATATGAACTTGATTTTCGAATACATTTAAGGAATGAATTCCTCCGTTCAGGCCTAAAAACAATGTTACCAGTAAGTTGAATGTACACATGTATTATGCTAATGAACTCTAACAATTTCTTTCTTTGACAAAAGTGCTTTTTGATGTAGAGTACATACAAGGGCCTTGCTATTTTCTTTTGAAAAGCGTTACTTTGTAAGCTTTTATATTGCAGTACTATCTGTCTCGGTACACAAGTGATGATTCAGAATTCAAATAATGATGTACCCCAAAGTGATGTGGGGTTTTATTTTGGGGGTCTTCTTTAAGTCAAAAGGGAACTTCTTTTCTTTGAATTTTGAATATTGCGAACATAAAAGACTACCTTTTTTCTTAGTTTCAATTTTCATTTAAAAATGTTTTGCTTTCCTCTTTGATAACTTAGATTGATCTCATTTCTATTCAGCATAAGTATGCATAGAATTTTGATTCGTATGTTCTAGACACATTGCTTAAGACTGGTACTCTTGTTATAGTGTTTTTAGGACCTTTTCTAAAGAAAACAGTTTTGTTTCTTAAATTGAATGAATATTTGTTCCAATTATGATGTTTAAAATATATTTGGAATAATTTTATTTTGGATCAGAGATAAATGAGCACCTTTTTCTATAAATACAGGTTAACTACTGTGGTTCTATATTTTATTTAACAAGTATATTGACAAAAGAATAACTTTCTTTGATAGCATTATTAAAAGAGACAAGGAAAATCTCTTACTCTCTTGGTTGGGTCAGAGATGTTTGGTGTGAAAAAAAAATCCTCCCGAGGTACCTAGGTATTTCTGATGTTTAGGATGAGAAACAGTATTCAGACAGATAGCCCTTGTTGAGATTGGAGACCTCTTTTGTTTGGTATCTTAGATTTCAGTACTTTTTGTTGTTATTGCAACTAACTATTATGATTTGGAAAAGGACAAAATGATCATGCTTTAATGTATACTAGATATACCTCATATGTCACCTACTATCTAGATAATTGACTAGATAATTAACTAAATCTTTAATTAAAACACTAGTATTCATAGTAACATTAAACATCCTTTATATAGGCATTGAAGCTTGATGTATTCATTGATAAGCCTTTAAAAATCCTTAATTTTAGGAGGGAGGGAATTAAAGTATAGTAGAAAGGTGAATTTGATCAAAGTACATTATACTCATATATGGAAAAATCACCATGAAATCCCTTTGTAATAGTAATTTATACTAACAAAAATCCTTAATTTTTTTTATTAATTCTGATTTTATACATAGTTCTAGCAAGTTGTGCTCCCTACTTTTCCAGAATATTGCATATTCAAAGCAGATGTGGCTAGTGCTAATATTAATTGTTGGCACATGAATCAAAAGTTAGACCTATCTAGAGCCATTAGGTTTTAGGGGAAAATAGTTCTTGGTATGTTAGTAACCCTTGACGTTATAACATTTTAGCAGAGTGAAACTTTTTTCTTAATAATTGTCAAGATCCTCAATACAAGGCAATTATTGTAAATGTATGCTGTAAACATTTATTTTTTAAATGCCCTCTATCTTTGTAGTTAAATTTTGGTGTTTATAGGGAGTTTACATTTCATTAATATAGAAAATTGAATTTTGATAAATTTGCTTTAGTAATTTGGAATAAATGAGTTGTTATATACTCTGTAGTAACTCTTCAAATAGTATTTGGTTTATACTTAATTTACATTGATTTCTTGAGAAGGTTTCTCCATCTGCCTTTTATCTTGTTAAATCAGTAAATATTAGGTAAATCAGATATATGAAAGAACAATGTAGTAAAAAATTGTGTTTATAGGCAAATGGACATGCTTAATCTCTTATAAAAGACTCATAAACCTCCTTATTCCTTTAAAGACTCAATTTTGATTTGCTTGGGTGGTAATCAGTAATATATTGGTAATGGGCTTTGATTTCCTTTGAAGTACACTATATGATAGAAAGTTAATTATGTTATTTCAGGGATTCTGCAGAAAAAATTGATAACTATAGAATAGGTCTGTTTAAAATGTGACAAGTATATTTATAATATTTTTCATATTAGGAATAGTGTAGTTCAGCAATTTTATGATATTCTACCTTTTAAATGTAAAACTTTGTGACATATTTTAACATTTTCCTTTATAGGCTAGCCTTCCTATTATTTGTAATGTGTAAAAATCTTTGTCAATTCATTAAATTTTTATTTTCTCAAGAATTATAGCTGTATCTTTCAAGGTTTCACATTTGACCAGAAGGAAATTTTATAACCATAACTAAGTATATGTATCTATATATTTTTATCTTAATAGACCTAGAACATTTATAATATATGTACATATTTGCACATGTACATATTTTTACATTGTGCTATATAAATTACAGATTTAACCAGTTATTTTCAGTGAAATATTTTAATCATACCGACTGATTTCCATTTTTTATAAAGTTGTGGTGCTGCTTACGTGACAGTGCTTAACTTAAATTTTTCTACTTTTTAAACATTTGAATATGTTTAAGTTTTATGGTGAATGTCTAAGAGAGTATATTATGACATGAACACAAAGAAATGTCCTTACTCTAAAATCTGTGAAAGTTTGTTTCTGTACTGGTCAGCATATTGGGCGTGTTTGGTTTCTGTGATTTTTCTGAATAGAGTTCAGGAATCATCTGATAATATGATCCACTAACATTACATAATTCTGCATTCCAATAAGCTCTTCATTTCCTTTTAAATTGGACAACTATACCCAAAGCAAGTCCTTAGTAAGGAGGAAACAAAGTATAAATACATTTATTTCTTGTATGTTTATATGAGACTATATAGAAATATTAAAACATTTTCATATACTATATACATATATTCGTTACTGTGTATGTGAATGCTAGAGAAAGAACACCTAGAAATAGCTTAGGTTTGTGTTTGGCTTCAGTAATATCCTTTACATCTTCATTTATAATTGTTCCATTGAGTAAAAATAGAAATAAGAAATGCATCCCATTTTGTTTATTTTCCTAATTTGAAGTACACAATGCTTGCATTTCTTTTTAGAATTCAAGCTCAGCTCTGAAATCCTAGTCCTACTTTCGGTTTCACCCTTGAGCATCTACAGTTATGATTATCCATTTGGGTTTTGAAAGCTGCAACTTAATGGACACATATTAAAAGATATGCCAGGTGATATATTTTAAGCCCAACAATCTCTAGTGTGGCATGCTTCCAGTGTTTTTTATACTATTATTTTGAAACTTATCAGAGGTTTGTAATGCATGTGCTTATAATGTATTACAAAAACAAATCTTCAAGGCCCAAGTTGGTATTTTGTGACTAGGCTAAGCAAAAATAAAAGGTGGGGGAGGAGGCAAGATATACAGCTTGATTTAAAAAAATCCTATCACCTTTTTGCTTTAAAAATCACAAAATATCATTTCAAGTAAATTTGTTCGTATAATTTTTTCACGCCATACTTGGGACTGTTGTGCTTGAATATATCCTTGCATTTTTTCTTCATTAATACAGTTGATCTGTCTTTGCTTTTTTGCCAGAGGCATATGTGAATGTTCTAACTGCATGAGTTCTTTAGTGATCTTTGATTAGTATGTTTAGTCCAAACGACAGCATTTAGTTTGGGTTGTGTTAGCAATTAGTGTTTTTTTTTGTTGCTGTAGAAGTGATCATAAATTTTTTAATGTGAATAATGAAGATCTGGGGCATGGAAGAAAAATAGAGTGAATGTAAAAAAAAGTTCTTTTATTTTGAAATAGAAAAACTTAGGTGCATTTACTTTCTTTTAGGAAACCAAGTGCCTTGGTCAATATTTGAAATTGCTTCTGTTTATAAATGAATAATTGCATTCTGCCCCTTATTATCAAAATATGCTGTTGTTAAACTGTTGTTCATCTACTAAGTTTTGTGTTTATGTACTAGGATCTCAAAGAGAAAGAGAATGATGAGCTTGATATTCAGTTGAAAGTATTTGATGAGAATAAAGAGGATGACCTAACTGAATTATCACATCGTCTCAATGACATTCGAGCAGAAATGGAATATCCTTTGACAAACCACAAAAATAATTTTGCATATATTGTGAAAACAGTATTTGTGTGTGATGTTTTTGGACGATTGTTAAAGCTCTTGTCTGCTAGCCCATTTTATGTACACTTACTTGCATTAGAACCTCACTGTGATGCTGTCCTTGAGATTCATGCTGAGGAACTGTCAAACTATTCTGATGAGTTGCACAAACTATATTGAAATCTGCACAATGGCTCGCTGTATTATAGATATACACTGTTCAGTGGTCTTGAATAGATAAGCACCCAAAGTGGTATATTTTATACATAAGAATGAAGAAAAGGTCACTGAGTTCATATGGTAACTATAGCTAATACACATTTTCAATGTGTTTAATTGCCTAATGGATATTTGTGTTTCTTAGCTAAACAAAAATATTTAGATATAATAGCTGCTGACTATAACAAAGCTATGTTGTAGAAGTATCTGAGTCAAGTACAGCTACCATATTGTCTTCCTATGGCAGTGATGTGATGTGAAATGATTTGAGGTCTTAGAGATGGTAGTCATAGCATGACTAGCAGTTTGTCTCTTACTTATGGATTTTTGGAATTGGGGAAATACTTCTGAACCAAAGTAGCTTTTGAGTTGAACTTTTTCTTGATGACATGTTCTCCTCCCATCCCCGCCCCTGCAACTCTCCAAAAAAGTTGGAGTAATATTTTCCTCCCTGAAATTCGCACAATACATTGTTCTATCTTATTTATGTAAACTTCTGTGCCCCTGTGAGACTGAGGGAAACAATATTATGTTTTGTATTTTTTTCTCCAGTGTTCCCATTGGAGTCTTACATATAGGTATTGGATAAATGTGTATGAGATGAATAACAATGTTACTATAAGGAATAATTTCTAATAATTTCTTATCCAATCTTTGTGACACCAATTTGTAATGACTTCTCTAATATTAAATACTTTTTACATCAATTAATATATATCTTGGCTTTTTATAGAAATTTAAAAAATCAAACCTTGCATTTATTCTATAGCCATTTAAGGGACCTTGTGATACTTTAACACAGCACTTTTATGTGGGCTCTAAGAAGTAATCCATCATGTATTTAATTCTACTTCAGGGAAAATGTTGACATACCAGGTTGTTTTTAGGATGTTGGATTACATCTCATCTTTTACCTTTATTTTACAATGATTTTCTAGGTCCCCATTTCTGTTGTAAAAGTTAATTCATTTTTGAAATCTGTTTTCTAGTTTACTAAAGGCATGTAACTTCTACCACTTTTTAATGTACTAAACAAAATATGCTTCAGTGTTCATTGTATGTACTATCTATCTTTTATCAAATGAAATATAAATGAATGCAAACAATAATTTTAGATTTTGTATTTCATTTGGACAGAATAAAGCTAGTTTTGTGATCTTTTAGTAGTTCACAGGATTCTTTTTTGTCTCCTATGCCATGTAGCAGTGAAAATAGAGTAGTAATGTCTTGAATAAATAATATAGGCCCTCTATCACAACTTCAGGGAGACCAAGACAAAACCATTTTCATTGATGGTATCGCTGTTCCAGTGGTTCCAACTATATTCTGAATTTTACAATTTACGAATGACTGACTGATCATTTAAGGTTTTGGCAGCCAAATGGTCTTAGAAACAAAATGGTCCTTAGGTCTGTTTTTATAATTAAAAGATTAAAGTAACTCTATGAAATTATTTTATTTGTTAAATTTTTAAATACTGTATCATTCTTGGAATTGAATGTTTAGACATAGTCACAATGATACATCTATATTCTTAGAAATTAAGCTGTCTGATATGAATGAAATATTCACCAAGAGTCTTTGTTTCCCTTTACTTACTTTCTACTGATATGAATGAAGTGTACCATCTTCTATACAATATGTTGAAAGACACTGCTGCTGAGAATTACTTATTATCCATTCTACAACATTTTTTACTCATCAGAAATGATTATTATATCAGGTAAGAGGGAGTTCTGAGACTGCTATGTTTATAATTTGAATTGGATAGTAAGTGAAAATTTACAGTGTAGTGGGACCTGTGCAATATATAAATATATAAATTAATGGAATAAAAGACTTTGACTACTTTAGGTAACACTTATAAAAAGGTGCTCATTTATTTTTAATTGGGCCAGAAGACAACTGCGTATATAAATGGGGCACCCAAGCAGCAAGACTGTTAGTAGCAATGAACTAAACATATATTATTGATCTGATGAATTTTCTTTCCTAGATAATGGTAACACAGAGAAAAGATTAAAGATACTAGAACTTTTTTATCTTACATGTTTTAATAAGTAATGTTTACTATTTTTTTATAGTATTTAGTAAAAATGTGATCTTAACGTCTAAAAAATAATAATGCACATATTTCAGCTTTATGTACAGTGATGTAGTTTTTCAAAATAAATGAGTATTATAATAACCCATAAAGTCAAAAGTTTTAGAGTCTAGTAATGGGAAATATATTTGAAAACTGAAAAGTTTTTAAAAGCTTTCTGAGTGACTAAAATTATCCATAGACTGGTGACCATGATCTTCTCATATTACTGTTCAAGAGACTGTTAGTTTTCTTCATACTATAGTTTTCATGAAATTCTGACAACCTAGGTTCTCTGATTTCTCCAAACCTGCTTGATTAAAAGGAAAAGGAAGGCTACCATGAGGGAAGTGTAGTCATAACAAAATGACAGTTGTAAAGTCACATAGAGAACTATTATAGTTCAGGCCAGAACAATAATTTGATGGACATCATGACATAGAAAAATGTTAAAAATATTAAATCATATGCCATTTTTGAGCAAGAAAGATGGTCATGCATTAAACATATTTTTTTTCTAAATTAAGCTCTAACAATTAAAGGCGAACAATGCTCAGAAGTACTTGTTTACCAAGAGGCATCATTTGTATGAAAGTATTCATTTCTCAAAAGTGCAAATAAATGAGCAACTACAAATAGCATTTCTTTGATCCTAACAACACCCATGTGAGGTAGAAGTGTGACAAGCACTTTTATTCCACTTATGGATTGTTAACCTGGCCTCTCAGAGAACAGTTTCATTTTCCTTATTTACCCAGAGTCCGTGACTGGACTGAGATTATCATCCAATATTATTTACACTAGACCTGATGATGATGACTTAAAAAGCCCCCACATGTGTAATATATGTTAGTTTTTATTCTTAGGTCCATCCCCATCAGTAAAGGCCTAGGAGGGTTATTACAATCTGTTTGGCTTCACACATTTATTAGGCTGGCAAGCTATATTTAGGGGTTTTTATATCATGATTTGTATAAGGTAGTGCTTCTGGTTGATTTTCTTCTGTTGAATTTATTAGCCCATGACAAATACTATATCTTCTCCAAATTTTAATGTAAAAAGTTCCTTTTTTAAATTTTGCAATACGTCAGTGGCTATTTTTAAGGCCAAAATTCCTTGATAGATTACAGAATTAGGATATGTTTTAAAACCTTTGACACTTTAAATGAATTGCCACAATAGCCATGCATATTAAGTGTATTTGCCTTTATAAAATGGATTTTTAAAAATATGTTGCACAAATAGATCTTTGGAATAGTCTGTAACATAAGTGGCTTAGTAGAGTTTCGTAAGCGATTATAGCTATTTTGAGCAAAAATGCTGTAGTAAATTAAAGGCATTGCTTGCCACCTAATGCCAACAAACTCATCCCTTATTGAAATTGAAAAGTTTTGAATGTCCAGAGCCATTTCTGTGTTCATAGATGTAGGACTAAAGGGTCGTTTGTTTTTATCAACTTTAGAAACAATAGTTTAAGTAATTAAATAGGTAAGATTGTAAAGAATCTTTGAACACAGCATGCCTGTCTGAAAAGTAGAATATGAGGCCAATAAATATTTGCACTTGATTACATCACAGTGAGTTTGGCACCATAACATCCAAACTATCTTTAACCTGAAGGCATATTTTTCCTAAAGGAGTATAGTGGTTAATGGGATTTTTTGAAGTTGTACTAGAAAGACTTAGTTCTTTTACTATACTGAATCCCTTCCTATGATATTTGATTTGTATAGGTAGAAAAAATATTTACAAATATTTTCTCTCTTTTTTTTCAGGCCACAGTACTATAAAATAATTGAGGAGTGTGTTTCACAGATAGTGCTGCACTGCAGTGGTATAGACCCAGACTTCAAGTATAGACAAAGATTAGATGTTGATTTCACTCATCTGATAGGTATGGAATATAATCTTACTGTTGTTTGCGTTTTACTACCTTTGTAAATAGGCACTTTTTAAAAGGTGGAGCTTTCATGGAAGTTCTGTTAATATCTGGTAAATCATTGTGTCTGTGGGTACTCAATTGCAATAATTGTTAAATATCAGGATTGTGAGAGTCTTGCCTGTGTGATTAGAACATACTAACCTATTTGATAAGTTTCAGCACTACTGAAGTCACTTTAAATTCAATTTCCCACATAAAGCTGTTACAATATAGTAGGTGAATGCCTTGCTTTTTAAGACACTTGACTCTGAAATTCTTTAATTCAGTGTATACTGGTACCTTAGAGGTTTTGTAGAAATCATGTGTATAATAGGGTCTCATTAGTATTTTAGCCATGTTATTATTGCCCAAGTTTAAGAAAACAAATACAGGCTTATTTCAACAACTTCAGACCCTTTAAGGCTATCAGGTACATCAGTTTGTATTTTCATAGACCTGAGAGCTAGGAAAGAATTTGAGGTAATCATATTTATTTCCTTCTGTTGCTGAGGAAATTACCATATATCACCTAAGCCTAGTAGTTAGCAGTATTTTCCAGAGCAATGTTAAGTAGAATGAATAACTTCCCTTGTGAAATATGCTGTGCTACATGGCCTTGAAGCAGTTTTATTTATAGCTAATCAGAATCATTACTGCTATCCAGGCATTGGTGACTCACACCTGTGGTTCTAGCTACTTGGGAGGCTGAGTTTGGGAGGATTGTGGTTTGTGGTAAGACCAGGCAAATAGTTTGTGACACTCCATCTTGAAAATAACCAGAGCAAAATGGGCTGGAGGTGTGACTCAAGAGGTAGAGCACAAAGCCCTGACTTCAAACCCTAGTCCCAACAATAACAAAAATATCATTATTGCTAAGGATCCAGTATGAACTCATTTGTCTTTAAAGAAAGAAAACAATACCTATTGAATACCAATTATATATTATTTTTCACTGCATAGCATAGAGCAGGCTCACAGTAATGTGGAAGCATGGAGACCTTTTGTGTTCTTTTTATCTATTTAAATGTAATCCATACATACTATAAGCAACTTTGAGACTTTTATAAGTGACAAATCGTTAATTACATGGTCATTACTCCCTTTTAAGCAAAACTGTATTTCCTTATACCTCAAGCTATATGCCAAGTTTTCTTTTATGATATAAATATTTTTAATTAGCAAGAATTAATTGTACAAGGGAATTTCATTGTGATAATTCCATAGATGTGCACAGTATACTTTGAGCAAGTACACCCCCTCTGTTATATTTCCTTAACCCCTCTCTGTCCTGTCCCCCTTTTTCTAACAGCATTTGGTGGGCTTCATTATACTATCATCTTCATATGCATGTAACATACTTCAATCTTCTTTTTCCTACAGTACCTTTGCCTTCCTCTCCCTTTCCCAACAATCCCCCCAGATTCTGCCTGATTGCACTCATGTTCCATTATCATCACTGTCGTATTTATTGTTGTTATCATCATTTTAGGTCTATATTCCATGTATGAGAAAGCACATGAGATAGTTGGCATTTTGAGCTGACTTATCTTTTTCAACATGATTTCTAGTTCCATTCATTTTCCTTCAAATGACATAATTTCATTTTTTATAACTAAATAATACTCAATTGTGTATATATGCCCCATTTCCCATATTCATTCATTGGGAGTTGGACCAGCATTTGCCATTTGTTTTCTTGATGATATCCATTCTACTGGAATGAGATGGAATCTTGGTGTTGCTTGATTTACATTTCCTTTATAGCTAGGATATTAAACATTTCTTCCTGTTAGTCATTTGTGCTTCTTTTGAGAATGTATAATTCATTTTCCCATTTATTTGGATTATTTGTTCTTTTGGTATTTAATTTTGCAGCTGTTTATATATTCTGGATATTAATCCTTTATTCATTGACTAGCTGGCAAATATTTTCTCCCATTCTCTGGGCTGTCTCTTCATTGTTGTAATTGGTTCCTTTGATGTGCAGATGGTTTAATTTGATACAATCCCATTTGTCAATTCTTGCTCTTTTTTCCTAGGTGATTGGAGTCCTATTCAGAAAATAAATAACTTTTCTAATACATTCCAGTGTTTTCCTTGTAGAAGTTTCAAGGTTTTCGATCTGACATTAAGAATGACATTGGAATTTTGATGGGAAATGCGTTCAATCTGTAGATGGTTTGGGGTAGTATAACCATTTTCACAATATTATTTCAGTCAATACATGAACATGGGAGGTCCTTCCATCTTCTGGTAGTTTCTTCAAGGCTTTATAGTTTTCATTGTAGAGGTCTTTCATCTCCTTAGTTAAGTTTATTCCTAGGTTTGTTTTTTTTTTTTAGGCTTTTTGGAATGGCCCATCTTTTCTGATTTCTTTGTCAGGCTGTTCATTGTTTGCATATAGAAAAACTACTTATCTTTGCATGGTAACTTTATATCCTGTTACATTGTGAAAGTGTTTATGAGACCAAGTTGTTTTTGGTAGAATCTTTAGTATAAGATCATGCCATCTGCAAATGGGAATAATTAGGCTTCTTCCCTCCCTACTTGATTCCCTTTTATTTCTTTCTCTTGCCTAGGAATTCCAGTACTATATTGAGTAAGAGTGAGGAGAGTGAATAATCTTGTCTCATTCCTAACTGTAGAGGAAATAATTTCAGTTTTTCTCTGTTTAGTATGTTGGTGGCTATAGGTTTATCACATATAGCCTTTATTTTGTTTAAGCATTTAACTTCTATTCCTAGTTTCTTTAAAACTTTTATTATGAAAGGATATTGAACTCTGTGAAAGGCTTTTTTGAAATGATGATGTGGTTTTTTTTGTCCTTGATTCTGTTTATGTGCTGTATTACATGTATTGATTTGTATATGTTGAATCATCCTTGCATCTCTAGAATGAAACCAACGAGATTATGGTGTATGATCATTTTAATGTTTTGTTGAATTTGGTTTGCAAGTATTTTACTGAGAATTTTTGTGGCTGTATTCATCAAGAAAATTGGCCTACAGTTTTCTTTCTTTCTTTTTTTTTTATTTTGGTTGTGTCCTTATCAGGTTTTGGTATGAGTGTAATACTGGCTTCATAGAATGAGTTTGGTAGCATTCCTTCCCTTTTTATTTTATTGAATAGTTTGAGGAGCATTCTTTTATTGTTTTGTTTTTATTTTTGTTTTTGTTGATACTGGGGTTTGATGTCAGGGCCTTGCACTTACTGGGCAGGTGCTCTATACTTGAGACATGCCCCCAAATGTTTTTGCATTAGGTCTCTCTTTATATGCCTGGGCTGGCCTGGATCATGATCCTCATATTTGTCCTTCCCTGCGTAGTTGGGGATGACAGGCATGCACCACCACTCCCAGTCATTGGTGAGCTGGCGGGGGGGGGGGTCTCAGGAACTTTTTGTCCAGGCTGGCCTTGAACCACGATCCTCTTGATCTCTGCATCTCAAGTAGCTAGGGTTACAGGTGTGAGGCACTGTTCCCTGCTGTTGTTAGTTCTTCAAAGATCTGGTAGAATTCTACAGTGAATCCATCTAGTCCTGGGCTCATCTTTATTTGGAGACTATTACTGCTTCAATCTCATTGCTTGTTATAGTTCACTTTAAGTGGTTTATATCCTCATGGTTCAATTTTAGTTTGTCAAATACATCTAGAAATATATTAATTTCTTCTGGATTTTGCAGATCATTAGAATTCAATGTATTCCATAGTGATAGTTTGGATTTCATTGGTATATATTGTGATATCCCCTTTTTCATATCAATTTTATTAATTTGAGTCTTTTCCTTCTTTCTTTTGACTAGTTCAGCTAAGGCTTTCTTAATCCTTCCAAAGAACCAACTATTTTCACTAATTCTTTATACTGTTTTCTTTTTAGTTTCCATTTCATTTATTTCCATGCTAATCTTTATTATTTTTTTCCATCTACTAATTTGGAGTTTGTCTTGTTCTTGTTTTTCTAGGAGCTTGAGGTGTATCAGACTATTTATTTGAGATCTCTCTGATTTTTTTTTTTTGTATCCCCTCATAGCTATAAACTTTCCTCTTATTACTGCAATTGTTCTATCTCAGAGCTTCTGGTAAATTGTGGGGTTTTTTTCACTATATTGCAGGAGTTCTTTTATTCTCCCTCTTATTATTTCAATGACCCTCTGGTCATTCAACAATGTGTTGATATTTCCATGTGTTTGAATATGTCTATAGCTTCTTTTGTTGTTGAGTTCTAGTTTTATTCCATTATGTTCTGTGAGAATACATGATTCTACTTCAATTTTTTTTTTATCTGTTAAGAATGGCTTTATGTCCTGAAATGTGATCTGTTTTGGAGAATGTTCCATGGTCTGTTGAGAAGAATGTGTATTGTGTCGCTGCTGGATGAAATATTCTATAGATGTCTGTTAAGTCCATTTGGTCTATAGTGTTGTTTAATTCTGAAGGTTTTACATAAATTGGAAAACTATCTGCTGGTAAAAATGGAGTATTGAAGCGTCCCACTATTGTCATGTTGTAGTCTATTTGTGCTTTCGAGTCTAGTAGTATCTGTTTAATGCACAAGCATACACACAAAAAATTATCCAGTATTTTAATACTTCTAAGAAATCTGTGGCTATCTATTTTAAGATCACTTGGACCTGAGGATGCTATAGTCTCTTCTGATTTCACAATTCTGTAAGTCTAGTATCTTTCATAAATCAGATCATACCAGATCTTTGCCTACAACTCTACAATAATCTCCCTTCGAGTGAAAATCAAAATCAAAATAATTACCACCTATGGCTCGCAGTACAGATAAGGCTCCCTTTGACCTCAGTGCTTACCACTTTGTTGTTTAGTTGCTTTTCTCCAGTCACATGTTTAAAAAAATTAAATTTACAAAGTTTTACTGAGGTAAATTTGACATAAGGAAAACTACTCATTTAAAGTATGTAAGCTAAAAAATTTTGATGTTTATATATAGATACTTAAAACCTTCATCAAAGTCAAGATAATAAACATTTCTGTCATCCCTTAAATTTTCCCCATTCTCCTTTTAGTCTTTCCTTCCATTCCTCCTACCTCTCATTATCCTGACACAGCTCCTGATCTCTCTCTTACTAGTTTTAGTTTATTTATACTTTCTTATTTTCTTTTTCAAAATTTTTATGTAAAGAGAAACATACAGCATGTACTCTCTTGGCAGTACTGGGGTTTGAACTCAGGGCATCATGCCTGCTAGGCAGGTAGTCTACCTCTTGAGCTGCTCCATCAGCCCAAGGCATGTACTATCTTTTTGTTTGTGTACTTTCATTCAGTATACTTATTTTGAGATTCATCCATGAATTTACATTACATTTATCAATGGTTCATTCTTTTTTATTGTAGAGTAATATTCCAGTATATGGACATGCCATAATATGTTTATACCTATATTTCTTGATGGTCATTTTGGTTCTTTCTAATTTTTAGCTATTTCAAATAAAGATTCTATTAACATTCATATGCAAGTTTGTTTTCAGACATGTTTTCCTTTCTTTTGGGTAAATAGATGTGGAATGGCTAGGCATACAATATATTTTATATGTAATAAAATTACAATATTGCCCCAAAGAGGTTCTGACATTATTTATATTACTGTATTTGATCAGACCTGAGAAGTTTGTTTACCTATACACATGATACATTCTGTCCTTCATCAGAAGTAAAAATTTTTCACTAGGAAGCCTAAATTAATAAAATGTCACACTATGTCCCCTCCATCTATTTTTAAAGGATCATTTTGAGTCTTGATAATCCTTTTTTTTTTCTTGCTTTTTTTGAGACAGAGTGCGTCTATGTATCTCAGACTAGCCTGAAACTCACTGTGTAGTTACAGATTGACATTGTACTTACTGTCTCCTGTCTCTGCCTCCCAGTGCTGGGATTACAGGTGTGTGTCACCAAACCTGCCTCTTGGGTCCTGATAATCTAAAACATGGAGTCTTTTGCCACCTCTCTCACTCGTAGGGAAGTATAACAATTGTAAAAGTTGAAACATAATTAAATACTTTTAAGGCAATAATGATTTAGTCAGATATTTATGGATGCTTGGTTTTGTGCTTCAACAACTTGATCACTCAATTTAGTTAGTATGTCAATGAAAATGAATTTGGCAGTTTGTTTTATGTGTAGTATAGGTCAATTTTCCTTTAATAGCAATTGACATAAAAATGATAAGTTTGTATAGAATAATAGACTGGTAGCCATCTTTTGGCTAGAGATCTCATGCCATTATATCTAATCACTTTTGTTCAATCTTAATAGATTCTTGTGTGAACAAGGCAAAAGTTGAAGAAAGTGAGCAAAAAGCAGTGGAATTTTCAAAGAAGGTAAGGCTTATAAAACATTAGCCAGAATTTTTAAATTAATGATTTAATTGCAGTACATATTCTACTGTGTTTCTTTATAGTATACCTTATAACTGTTGTTTCAAATTTTAGTACTATATATTTCTGGAAAGAAACATAAAAACAGAATATTGATTCATTTTTTAATAAGGTTGCTACTATTCCCTCCTCAACACTTTTAATCTGTTATGTAAGAAAAACACTAGCTCCATAGTATATTAAAATGATAAATGAAATAAAATTAGATTGTTGGAAGGTTATAGATTGAAGCAACCAAGACAAATTCCCCTGTTGCTTTCCTGTAGCTGTCACTTATATGAGGTAGCTCTTTGGTGAACTCTGAGATACTTAGCTGGATTTTAAAGTTATAGTCTTTAAAGTCAGTGCTATTAATAACAATAGTACATTGGAATGGTCTCATTCCCCCCCCGCCACTTTAGACTTAGTTTCTTGTAATTGCCATTTGTTAAATGATGCTGCTACTTCATGTAGGCTTTTGAAACTTGAGGTTCCCCTTTCTTTCTGTGCATATTAATTTAGGTCTAAAATTATCTTTTCTTATTTCATGAAAGCATAGCTACAAATTTATTAGCCTCTACCAAAAGTTAGTTTGCCCCTTCCTTCCTTCCTTCCTTCCTTCCTTCCTTCCTTCCTTCCTTCCTTCCTTCCTTCCTTCCTTCCTTCCTTCCTTCCTCCCTCCCTCCCTCCCTCCCTCCCTCCCTCCCTCCCTCTCTCCCTCTCTCCCTCCCTCTCTCCCTCTCTCCCTCCCTCCCTCCCTTCCTCCCTCTCTCTTTCCTCTTCCTTTTCTTCTTTTCGTTTGAGATCCTATTAAATGTTAGTGTAGTGAAGCGCAAGTCTAAAAGCTCTCCACTTTTTAGCCTTTTGACAGCAAGAAAAGTGCTTACATATTGCTGTCTCTTCAAAGTTATGACTTACCTTGGAGTTTAGATAATCACTTTTGCTATCGCTCTAGAAATTATAGAGTTACTTCAGGGCATCCAAAGAAATGTCTTTGCTCTTTCAGTTACTAGAATAGATTTTTAAGAGCTTGAGCTTCAGCATAAAATGTTTGTGCAAAGCTATCATTTTTATTGATGAAAGAAAATGCATGCTTTTTGATTACTAGACCTTTATATTTCTAATGTTCTTTTTTAAAGTAGAACTTTAAAAAATTCCCTTTGAAAATATTAGAATTTCCTTAATTTTTGGCTAGCACTGTGACTAGATGCCACAGGATTGGAGAGAATTGTGATTATCTGTCTAGTAAAGTTTTCTATAAGCATATAATGTGGGAAAAGGAGTCCTCACCTCATAGAAAAAGAAATGTCAGATTTAATGCTTTAGTGTCATCGCCAACATTTAGAATGGAAATGTGTGGAGATAACCTAGTTGTCTACATGCATTTTCTTGTTCTTGGTGATTTTGGAGAGGTAGTATAAAGTAGTTTTTTCTCTTTTTTAAAAAAGTGTTAGAATGAGAGGCAGTAGTTACAAGATCAGCTTTCTTACTAATTAGATGTGACATTAAGCCATTTATTCTCTTTGGATTTTAGTTTCTTCATCATTAACAGGAGAGGATAACATTAATGGACTTCTAATAAGACCTCAGCACACATATTTCAGGTTTTTGTGATTCTTATTCTGTGTTTACAGATAATCTATTTTTAAATTAAAAGCAGAAACATCATGTGCCTGTTTGCAAATCTACCAATCAACCATCTGTAGAGAAAAAATTGTATACCATGTGCTTGTGTAGATCCCATGTGTAGAAGCATATAGGAGAAGCTAACTTTGGGAGGTGGATTGCATATAGATTCAGATAAATCATAACATGGGTAGTAGTGAAGTTGAACACGTTCACACTGAAGGACCTCCATCTTAGTGAACTAGGAAGACAAGGTCATTGAAGGATCCTTTGATTCTTTACTCCATATGTCTTGGGTGGTTTGAAATTTAGTGATATTTGAGAAGGTTTGGACCAGCCACTATAGGAAAATTTCCAAGGACTCAAGTAGAGATAAATGAAAATATTACTAAGTAGTAATTCATTTTTGAATTATCCTGTTTTCCCAGCCATTCTTAGATCAGAATGGCATTCTAAAATTTCCAAAGTCAAATCTACTATAAAGATGAATATTTTTTTTTTCACAAATGTCTCAGATTTTAATATTATCAGAGGACATAAAACAAATAGAAATAGAAGAGGACCTAGGCCCACAAAAAAGACTTGTCCGAGAATGCTCACGGCAGCTTCAAGCTTCATTTTTGACGGCCAAAGCCTGGAAATTGCTTCAATCTCCATCCACAAGAGAATGGATAAGCAAATTATGGTACAATCATTCAGTAAAATAATAGTTGGCAATTAAAAGAAAATTAATCCAAAGAATGAATGCCAATGTGGATGAATCTCAAAAATAGTGCTAAGCCAGGCACTTGTTGCTCACGCCTGTAATCGCAAGATCCCATCTCAACCAATAGCTGGGTACAGTGGCACGTGCCGGTCATCTCAGTGATGGCAGGAAACCTTAAATGGGAGGATCATGGTCCAGGCAGGCCTGAGCAAAAAGGAAGACTCTATCTCCAAAATAACCATAACAAAAAGGACTGGTGATGTGGCTCAGGTACTAGAATGCCTGCCTAGCCAGCACAAAGCCCTGAATTCAAACCCTAGTACCACACACACACACATACACACAAAAACAGTGGTGAGCATTCAAATACTGTATGCTTCTACTTATATAAAGTTCATAAACAGACAAAAACTCAAACATCTGAGAGAGAAGAGGGAACTTTCTGGAATTGTGGCAATATTTCATATGTTGATTAGATAGTGATTTAATAGGCATATACAACTGTGAAAAGTCATCACACTATACTATCAAGATTTGTGCATTTCAATGTGAGTCAATGCCCTGCACAGCCATCCTCATCTCAACCAGCAAAAACCCCCGTTCCTTCCTACCACTGCCCACACTCTCTCTACAACAAAATTAGAAACAAGGGCAAAACAGTCTCTGCTGGGTATTGGGGTGGGGGGAGAGGGAGAGGGCAGAGTGGGTGGTAAGGGAGGGGGTGGGGGCAGGGGGGAGAAATGAACCAAGCCCTGCATACACACATGAATAATAAAAGAAAAATGAAAAAAAAAAGATTTGTGCATTTACAATCAAAAAGGAAACAACAAAAAAATTTGTGAATTTAATTATATAATTATATCTCAACAACATATATATGAATTTAATAAAAGAGGAAAAATTATGTTCCAACTTATTAAAGTGATTAATATTTGAAAAAATCCAGAAAGAAATTCTAATATTATGTATTCGTATATTTAAATGGAAAAATAGACCTGTTGAAACTATTCCAGGACTCGAGGGGGAGGGGGGACAATGATGGAGGGGGTCAATTCAACTATGATATATTATAAGCACTTTTGTAAATGTCACAATGTACCCCCAGTATAACAATAATTAAAAAAGAAAAAATAATAAAGAAGAAAGAAATTCTAGAAATAAAAATATATTACTTTGAAAGCTGAATAGATTCTGCTTCAAACTATGGCTTATATAAGTGCAAGTCTTCTGTCAAATTGATTAAGCACAGGTTGAAAGCAGGAGAAAATATTTGCTATTTGGAAGATGTTTTCAAACATCAGAGAGCTGCTGAACCAGTAAGAACTTGAATGTCAACCTCAAAAAAAAGGATATTATAGTGATGCAAGTCAGATACTCAACTATACTTTCTCCTCTAAGGCATTTGCTCAAAGTGGCCCCTGAAAATGTGGGAAATTGGGAAGAAAATGGCAACAAAGATGTTGAGAAACTAAGCAAAATTTTAGTAGTCCCCAAAACTGAGGAGATTAAAAATTGGAGTTCAGGACCCTGTAAAGTGCTCCCGAGTCTTCAGGTGATAGGCTAACAGAGCTACCCCTAAAGGAGTAAAAAATGGTAGCTTTAACAAAGACCAAAACCAGTGTCCACGCAACTGAATTTCAAAATGGATTGAATCTTTGCCCAACATAACTGCCTGACTGAAGCAAAAGCAAGCCTTTGGAGAGAGATATCATCTAGAACTTCAAATTAGCTCTACAATTTTTCAAGGACAGTGCCGGTCATTCAATCAAAAGCCAGGCAAGGGCTCCAGAGGGCAGCCGAGAAAAGGGAGTACAAATATCACACCTCCAGTGACTGCTCTGCTGCACTGACTCCCCCAGCACCTTCACCTTGCTCAAGGGAGTTCCCACTGCCTGGGAGATGCTCTGTCATGAATGGAGAAGAAAAGTTAAACCTCAAAAGTGGAAAGGGACTGAGGATGTAGCTCAGCGGTAGAGCAAAGTGCCCAGCATTTCACAAGGCCCTGTGGTACTCCATCCCCAGAACCTTGCATGTCTAAGACCCCATTTTCAATTCCCAGCACTGAGCATAGAAGTGTGCTGGTCAAGTCCTTGTTCAGATTCCTCTCTCCTGGTTCCATCCTCCTCTCATCTCTCAGGTTTCCCGGCTCTGGATTATTGGCTTCTTTCCCAGATCTCCTGCTGACCTCCTTTCCTGGCTCTTATGTGTCTGCTACAAACTTGTGTTTCCTCTCAGCCCATCTTCTGTTAAATTGCATGGAGGCCCCATTTCCACCCAAAGAGGATTCACTTCTATTCTGGTCTCCACTACTCTCAATCAGGAAGATACTTTTCCTTGGAGACAGAACTAACTGTGTCCAGACCTCAGTATCTTCCCAACACAGGCAGGGCCGCTTGAGCCACTCCACCAGCTCAAACTCCCACTCTTTGAAGAAAAGACCTGGAGCAGTTCCAACATCCAGCTGCAGACTGGGGGGCCTTCTCCTCCATGTCTCTTCCTCTCCAGCTCTATTCCAGGCTCCCCATTCTGGAGATCTTTTCTGACTCACTCCTCAGAGTTCAAAGGACCCAGGACAGAAAAGTGTGTGTTTAGTCATTCTGTGTGACCAGCTCTAGGGGAAGCCATGATGTGACTCTACTTGAACTCATGATCCTCTAAGATGAATATTTATTAATAGTGGACATAGTTCTTTATTGTTTCACAAACTATAAAGACAGTTCTGGACAGTAAGATCTATCACTTTCAGGAACAGAAATAACATTGTTTGAATAATGTGCAGATTTCTATAATGATTTGATGTGACAGTCACAATAAAAGGCAAATAAAATGTTCTGTAACTTGAAATAGGCAGTGTTTGCCGTAAACATGAAGGCTGGTTTGTGCCTGCTTAGAGCTGTACTGGGGAGCGCTAGGGCATGATGCAGAACGTGCATATTCACCATTCAGAAAAGCCCTGGCTTTGCACCATGAATTTTTACCTCTCATTTTCCCTCTTTTAACGTGTTAAAAGAGGATTTGGGGTTAACCATCTGACAAAATACTATTTCAGCATATATCATTCTACTGTCAGATTTTTGTGGAGCACCACTTTTTGAATACTACACAATTAATAGAAATATTCTACTTTGTATATCATTTGAGCAGTCTGAAAGTGCAGTCTCTTTTCAAAATTAAATATAGTTAAGGAGTTGAAAATGTTTGGTATCATAGTTTTAGATTTCATTCTCTATTTCATTAAATTTAAAAGTATGGGATGAAGCATTAATAAATAGTAATTCTAAAATCAAATTATCAATAATAAAACAACAAAAATGTCCATTATACATGAAGAGAGACTTCTCACTCCACCAGTTTTTTTTCAGCCTCAAAAATAGGTTTGCTTATCTAGCATGTATGGGAAATATTCTTTTGCAACTACCACCAGAAACAGTGCTATATCTCAACACTGATATTTAATTGTCACGAAAATTATCAAGAGTTCTGATTTTCTGAGTGATCTGGGACTGCAGCTAAGCAAAAGCCACTCCACTTATTTACTACATACTGTTGTTTAAAGCTTTTCCAAAAGTATATTCTTAACTGTACATTTATGGTGGTGATCATTGCAGTTTGATGAAGAATTCACAGCTCGACAGGAAGCTCAAGCTGAGCTTCAAAAAAGAGAAGAAAAAATCAAAGAACTTGAAACAGAAATCCAGCAACTTCGAACCCAGGTAATGAAACAAGATATAGACTTTGTGTCATGTCATAGTGAGTTTGATGGTAGAAAATTATCTTGTTAGAAAGAAGGAAAAATGTGACCAGAAGCAGACTTGTTTTTGGCAGTTCCACATTTTAGTCGAAATAACTCTACAGATTTGATTTTCCAGGACAATAAATCATTTTAAATGTTTGGGAAATAATAAGGCATCAGTTGCTCAAACTGCCCTGAAATTTTTAAGAAAATATGTTACACAAGTAAAACTGTTTTTGAGATAAAATTTTCATGATAATTTGAAAAATTGAGTGTGTAGTATTTTCTTTCAAAAAGAATATGGAAATGCTCATTAATTTTATTTATCCTAAAAGTTTCTTGTGATCTCTTTAAATCTAGACCACTGTCATTTGCAAACCTATGCATTTTCCATTTTCACCTACATTCTCTTAGATAAAAAGCTCCCATACGCATCTAAAATCTTAATTAAGGTGTCTAAGCTTTAAAATTGATCCAGTACACTCCTCAACACACTGTATGAATGAATATTAAGAAATTAAAGGGGGTTTCTTCACGTAGTGTATGATCTGTAGGTATTAGGTTATATAGGTCTTTTTCTACCAGTCTCCTAAAAAATTACTTCAAAAATCACCAGTAAACCAGGTGCAGTGACTCACATTTGTAATCCTAGCTGCTCAGGAGGCAGAGATTGGGAGGATAAGGCCAGCCCAGGCAAAGCCTTAGTGAGATCATCATCTCAACAAATAAAAAGCTGGGCGTGGTAGTGTGTGCATGTCATCCCAGCTATACAGGAAACTGTGTAGGAGGATTGTAGTCCAGGCTGGCAATAAAAGCAGGACTCTGAAAAATAACTAAAGCAAAAAAGGGCTGGGGACATGGCTCAAGTGGTAGAGTGCCTGCCTAGTAAGTGCAAGGCCTTGAGTTCAAATTCTAGTATGGCAAAAAAAAAAGTCACTAGTAAATTGCAGAGTACCCAATATGGTGCCCTTTTCCTGCGTTTACTCTGCATCATTTATTGCTAATATTTGATCATCTCTTTTCATTAAACCTTTCTTTCATCTCTCTTTGTAGTATCTTTACTTCCCTTTTGAAATGTCTGAGGATTGAGTTTCTCTTTAATTTTTTAATGGTGAAATTCCTCAGTGTTCTGTCCTCTGCCCTTTTTTTCTGTATATCTTTGAACCACTATCCTATTACCATCACGCACTGTTTAGTAGGTGTCAAATCTTTTGAATCTGTCTTGTATTTCTAGCTATTCTCATAGGAATGTTCTGCTGTATGTTGAAATCAAACTCAGTATTTGTTATATTGTCTCTTTCCTCAAAGCAGCTTGCTTTCCATTCTTATTTAAGTTTTACCACCATTTTCTTGAGAGTGAAGTTGAAATTTTCCTTACCTTCTTCCTGCCCCACCCCTGACAAATTAAGCTAGTCACTGTTTCATGTAAGTTCTTTCTCTTTTTCCCTTCTTGCATCAAAAACCAGAGCCCCTCAGGTACACTCCCATTCCATTTAGTCTGGACTATTACAATTGATTGGTAACTTTTCTTCTTCCCTATAGTCTCCTTCTCCTCAATTCCATCCTTTATGTCAGTGATAAATTGATTTTCCTAAAACACTGTCCTGGCCTTGGAGCCTGACTCAAGTCGTAGAGTGGTTTCCTACCAAGTACAAAGCCCTGAGTTGAAACCCCGGTGTCACCAAATCAAATAAACAAACAACACTACCCTGATTATTAATACAGACAGTGAAGGCTTTACTATGTTCAGTGGTTGTCTGTTATTGTTAAGATTAAATAAATGCTCCTTGCTAGGAATTGTAAGGCCATGTGGTGGCATTGTCTGCCTTATATCCCCTTTATAGCCTGGGCTGTGTTGCTCCCTTCACTATAATCTCTGTTGCAGCTAAGTCACATTTCCTTCCTTCATAACTGCGACTTCCTGGCTCCATACTTTTCCTCTGATGCCATTTCCCACACATTAAGGTTTTTCATGAGGAAAGTATTCTATAGACCACTAAGTTGCATACACATAAAATTCTCTCTAGAAGATTCAAAAATACTCAGTAGCATATTAAAGAAAATGAAATGTCCTACATTCAAGAAGCCTCCCCTTTCTGCCCAAGCACCTATTAATATCTTCTAGAAATACAGTTTACAATCTTCATAGCCTTTCACTGAGAAATGCTGGCTTGTGTCATTCTCTGTCAGATTGCCATCCCTTGTTCATCTTTGCGTGCAAAATATATCCTTTAAAGGAGAAGATTTGTCTGTCACTAAGCTACACCTCCAGCCTAAAATCCTGTTTTAAACAATAGTATGTTATGGTTGTACAAGTTACATAAGAAATACCTACTATGGAAAAAAAAGTTGACTGTTTACAAATGTGTTTATTTTCTGTCCCTTAATTTTTAATTTTACTGCATTAATAAAAACATAGGACATTTTGCCTTTCAAAGTATCCAGAAAATCCAGTAGTGAACAATAGGATATTACTGTAATCCTATATTGTAATAGGATTTTAGGATAAATTTCTAATTTCCTAAACTTTTACTTTCCCCAACAGTTGTTTTAATCTCAGTCAAGACTGTAAAAGTCAGACTTTTAAAATAATTTTGCTATGATAAAAATGAAATTAGAAGAATTTTGCACATTTTAATCCAACCTTAACTTTTCCTAATCTCAAGAAAGGATTTCATTCTAGTAGAGAATTGTCATTTGTTAAGTATAGAAAGAGTTTATTTGCGTATAGGTATATATACACACATACATGCTCATATGTGAATAAAATATTTGGTCAATATGCAGTGAATATTATGGGAAACATTTCCATAATCAAGTCTACTTTTAATATTTTTATAAATAGGAAATTTATTCCCAAAATATGCTTCAATTTATTTATTTTGTACAGGTATTTCTGAGTTTAATTAGCACAATTAAATCATGCAAGAGAAAATTCATATTAGTAAAGGTAAAAGGACTTCTTCTGAAATAAGAAATAACACTGCAGCAAGAAATTTCATTAGTTTAAAGCCTTTCATTTGATTAATCTAGTGTCATATTTGGTAATGGCTTTTAAAGAAAGTTTATAATAACTGTACTTTTATATTCATTTTGAAAAGCAAACCATTGTGACTAGTGGTGGTTTAAAGAAATAAGTAAAGAATAATTATCAAATAATAAGGTAATGTGGAATGCAGTGTTCTCCTTCATCTGTTATCCATTGATAGTAGAGAAGTCATCTGAAGTCATTTTCCAATAGGAGAAATAACTTATTGTTCCCACATGAAGCGGTATATGTGAATTAAGTCTCTTCATGGCAAATGCTATCCTTTCATGAAGAGGTAGTCTGTTATAATGAAAAGAGGACTGCCCTGGCTCTGAGAAGAACCAAATTTAAATCATGGTTAGAAACATGTTTCTAACTGTGCCACCTTTGGTTAGGCATTTAACTTTTTGCAGTTAGAGTTTCCTTATCTATAAGCACCGAGATAAAGGTGAGATCAAAATGCCCTATCTCTAAAGGGTATAATAAGGATAAAAAGAAATAACAGATGAAAAACATTGATAAACATATGTTACCATGCAAGTGGTTGCTACTTAGTATTAATTATTGGTATTAGAAGACAGCTAGGTTGCTTGTGCTGTCAAACAGACTCTTGTGTGAAGGTAATTGGCTCCCAAGGGATTTGAATCTATGACTTTGTATTAATTATCTCATACTTAAACCAACTAGTCTATGAGGTCCTGGCTGTATATGGTACTCTTCTTTTGGACATATTTGTAATGAAAGTATTTTTTTCACTATTTTAGAGGTGTTTTTCACAAAATCTTAAGAGATTGCCAACTTTGCTAGCGTTAATATATTAGCAGAAGTAGTCACTGTCCAGTTTCTAATGCTTATGAAAAGTCTATACAAGTCCTTTACATGTAATGTTAAAATATATGATCTTAAAAATTAAATAAGGCCTGTATAATGTTAGACTACAAATGTATGCCAATTTGTATTCTTTCTGCTACATTTTCTTATAAGCATGTAAACTTGGATCATTTCTGTTTTAGGGATTCTCAGGCTCATTAGGAACTGCAGGGACTCTGGCATTGCCCCTACTGCCAAGTGCTGGGCCATCTCCACCACCACCTCCACCATTACCTGTACCTGGAACAATTCCTCCTCCTCCTCCACCACCACCTCTGTTCCCTGGAATGACTAATATTCCACCTCCACCACCTTTTTTGGGGGGACCTCCTCCACCACCACCCATTGGAGGAGTTCTTCCTCCTCCGGGGGGGTTGTCCCTTGAACTACCTTATGGAATGAAGCAGAAAAAAGTCTATAAACCTGAAGTGCCCATGAAGAGAATCAATTGGTCAAAGGTAATATTATACCTAGATTTTTTGCTTTTGTCTAGCTATGATTACCATGTATAAAATTTGCATTGCTATGTGCAAGTATTCCATAATGCTTGAGATGGTGACTGCTGACTGTATTGCTTTCCTTTGTGAATTCACCATCTTATGTGCATCTTTTATTCTCCTACTTAGATAACATGAAACTCCCAAGATTATTTCAAACTATGAAGAAGGCAAAAGGAAAATCAAAATGGTGTATAGACTAGTATATGAAATATATCAACAAATAAAAAACAGTTTTAATTCTTTTACCATAGTTAACTTTAAGTATTTTAACTTTCATAAAAATAATCTTTTTTTATTGCTGACTATTTTTATCTGAGTTGTTTTTGTTATTAGAGAATGATTTTGGTATTTTTAGTTTTTAGCTTTCACATAGAATGGAATAGTTATTTTTTATATGAATATGATGTATGAAAATGTATTCTTCTGAATCTTATTTAGCTTTGTTATTATCAAGTGATGCGTTTCTTTTAAAAGTTACCATAAAGATTGTCACAAGCCTCATTCATCACTGGGAATTTATTTTCTAATGGAAAATTCATGTACATATACCCAAGAACATACTTAAAATTGTCATAGTCTTCATTCATCACTGGAAATATATTTTCTAATGGAAAATCATTTATGTATACCCAAGAACATACATAAATATTTTACAGTGTCTGTATAGTAAATTGGTTCGATCAGAGTGATGATGGATAAGCTGATTTTAAAAATTAAGCATATACCTGTGCTTTGCTCATAAGAATAAATGAGGTACATGTGGTTTTAGAATGTAGATATTTTTAATTAGGCATGATGCACCAAAATACAGGATCCAGAATCTGTTGGTCAATTTCTCTATGTAAGTAAATGTAATGATATATTTGCTTTTATAGCGCACATTGTAATGGATATACTGAAAATTGTACAGTTCTCAGCTTATTTAAGTGTAATATTTAAGAGAACAATTTTCTGGAACGAGACTGCCTTCTTAAACTTTCTTGAACTGAGTTTCCTTGTCTTCAACATGAAGGTAATAATAGGTCCTACATTAAAGGATAATTGTGAGGATTAGGTGCATTAACATATGCAAATCACTTTAAATAGTACCTTGACACATAGTAGGAGATATGTAACTATTGGCTATTATGGTTTTTGCCTTCAATTTAATCAGTAAACATGGGGAATTCATTCATCTGAATCTCAGATTTCCAATTTTTTTTTTAAGAATCCAGGAGCAAGAAAAATATATGTGAGTTGAAGAGTAATTAACTAAGTTAGTTTTAAGACTCCTTTCGGTAGAAGAATTTTTAAAATGTAATTTCCTATATGGTCTATTGCTTTTGTGTACCTTTTTTGTAAACCAATAGAATTCTGAGAGTTGCCCAGTGAATATTTACTTTAAGAGTATTATTTTTATAGTCTGAAAATTGATTTAGTGGATAGATGAATAAAGAAATTTTCATTCAACTTCACTGAAAGTGAATTCTTTTAAAAATTAAATATAAAGTAATAATTTAGAAACTTACCTTTATTATTTTTATTTCAGATTGAACCTAAAGATTTATCTGAGAACTGTGTCTGGTTAAAGGTGAAAGAGGAGAAGTTTGAGAATCCAGATCTTTTTGCAAAATTGGCCCTGAATTTTGCTACTCAGACCAAAGGTACATTTTATTTTTATAAAATATGAATGCCTAATTCTGATATATTAGAATTCAGTGCACTGCTAAACATCTCGAATGATGTATGTATGTGTGTGTGTGTGTGTGTATGTGTGTATTTATAAAAATTTCCCAACTCTGGTTAAGATCAAACACAAGTAGAGATTAACATAAATATTAACTATATTTTGCCTAGTAAGAAAAAACTTTTTCCTTTAATTTTGTTTTCCCTAAATAGTCATTCATCTGAAAATAAAGATTTTGCTTTTATTGTTTGATATGTGTGCTATACTACATATAAAATTTAAAAGTTTTTTTTATTTGCTGAGAAGCAGAGGCAATGAATTTGTTTATTCACCATGTAATGGAAAATAATGGAACAGAAGTTTTTATGAAATTGCAGTAAGATTGGTGCCATACCTATATAGTTTTTCTTGTTACATTTGTATTACTTATGAACATGGTTTCCCAGGAAATTTAATAGCTTTTTATGAGTATACTTTCTTCTATTTTTTTTTTTAGTATACTTTCTTCATCAACATAAAAATCTGGCATCCAATAAGTGTGCTTACTGATTTGATAATAGAATATTGTTTATAACTAGATCCTTGGCCTTTTCTGCATTTCACACATAATTTAAATACTATTCAGTTAACTTCTCAATCTCATACTTAATCATTTTTTGGTGTTTTATTTCAGCATATCTTTCACTAATTATTGTGGGAGTGATAGCTCAGTTAAGCATAGAAATATTTCTATGTGAATGAGTCTTTATAACCAAGAAATGGAAATATTTTATACTTTCATTCCCTTGGAATTAGCATTTTTGCTATTTCTTTGTCTAATTTGTCATAATATGCATTAGAATATGAATTTTGGTAAATTTGAAGGGGGTGGGGGGAGGAAAGGGGACAGGGAGAGAAAGAGGTCTATTATTCCTTTTCAGCCCTTATAGCATGCTCTGTTTGTTGTTCATTAGAGATTGAAGTTAATACACACACACAGAATTATAGAGGTGATGAGATTTTATTAGATTTTGACATTAAAAAAAGTCTTACCATTAGTCCTGAATTTTTTTTCTCAATTGGTATAGTAGACTTCACATTTAAAGGGTTCTTCAGTCCCTCTTACACTGTTGGTGGGAATGTAAACTAGTACAACCACTCTGGAAAAAAATTTGGAGGCTACTTAAAAAGCTAGACATCGATCTACCATTTGATCCAGCAATACCACTCTTGGGGATAGACCCAAAAGACTGTGACACAGGTTACTCCAGAGGCACCTGCACACCCATGTTTATTGCAGCACTATTCACAATAGCCAAGTTATGAAAACAGCCAAGATGCCCCACCACTGACGAATGGATTAAGAAAATGTGGTATCTATACACAATGGAATTTTATGCAGCCATGAAGAAGAACGAAATGTTATCATTCGCTGGTAAATGGATGGAATTGGAAAACATCATTCTGAGTGAGGTTAGCCTGGCCCAAAAGACCAAAATTCATATGTTCTCCCTCATATGTGGACATTACATCAAGGGCAAACCCAACAATGGGATTGGACTATGAGCACATGATAAAAGTGAGAGCACACAAGGGAGGAGTGAGGATAGGTAAGACACCTAAAAAATTAGCTAGCATTTGTTTCCCTTAACGCAGAGAAACTAAAGCAGATACCTTAAAAGCAACTGAGGCCAATAGGAAAAGGGGAACAGGAATTCGAGAAAAGATTAGATCAAAAAGATTTAACCTAGAAGGTAACACCCACGTACAGGAAATCAATGTGAGTCAATGCCCTGTATAGCTATCCTTATCTCAACCAGCAATAACCCTTGTTTCTTCCTATTATTGCTTATATTCTCTCTACAACAAAATTAGAAATAAGGGCAAAATAGTATCTGCTGGGTATTGAGGGGGGGTGGAGGGGAGAGGGAGAGGGTGGAGTGGGTGGTAAGGGAGGGGGTGGGGGCAGGGGGGAGAAATGACCCGAGCCTTGTATGCACATATGAATAATAAAAGAAAAAAAATAAAAATAAAAAAAAATAAAGGGTTTTTCAGTGATTCCAAGATTACCATTTATTACAATTACTTTTTGAAAACTGGAAAATTGCTTATATCAAAGTGTTCATTCTTAAAGAAAAATATTCATATTGTAGTTCAAAAGAGGAATGACCCCACCCAAGGCAATTTTCCCTTCAATCCAGACTTACACCTTCTTCCACAGAGAAAATCATCATTACTGATTTCCTAAATTATCTCCTTGAAATACTATGAGCCTCTAGAAGAATATTGTTTTATTATTTTTTTTTCCTTGCTGCCTTCACTAATACTTCAGGATTTTTCCATATGAGCTTACATGGTGTTTTAGCTAGTTTGAGCTAAATATAGCTATACAGGGAGATTCCTTGTGTTGTTTCCATGCACATGTGTGCAAACCACATTGGTTCACCTCTACCAGACCTCTTCACTACTTACTTGTCCCCTTTCCATACTGGCCCCTGCCAGTTTAAGATTACTATACTCGTTCCTATACAGTGAGCACAACGACCAAATTCAAGTTTTTGGTTTTCTTCCCTTTCCCTATCCCTCCTATGCTAGGCCTCACCCTAGTGTGACCCATGTCCAATAATGTTACTGCATTTTTTTTAGGTCTATAATCTGCATATGAGGGAGCACATACAATTTTTGGCCTTCTGATCCTGACTAACTTCACTTAAGATGTTGTTCTCCAGTTCCATCCATTTTCCTTCAAATGACAAAATTTCATTCTTTTTTTCCATGGTGTATAAGCACCACATTTTCTTAATCCATTCATGATAGTGCGGCATCTTGGCTATTTTCATAGCTTTGCTATAGTGAATAGCACTGCAATAAACATGGGTGTGCAGGTGCCTTGTGTAGTAACCTGAGTCTCATTCCTTTGGATATATCCCTAGGAGTGGGATTGCTGGTTCATATGGCAGATCAATGTTTAATTTTTTTTTTAAGAAGCCTCCATATTGTTTTCCAAAGTAGTTGTACTAGCTTACATTTCCACCAGCAGTGTATGAGGGTTCCTTTTTCCCCACATCTTTGCCAACATTTCCTGTTGGTGGTTTTCTTGATGGTAGCAATTCTAACAGGAGTGAGATGGAATCTTAGTGTGGTTTTGGTTTGTATTTCCTTTATGGCCAGAGAGGGTGAGCATTTTTTCATGTGTTTTTTGGCCATTTGGACTTCTTCCTTTGAAAAAGTTCAGTTGCCCATTTCTTTATTGGGTCTTTGATTTTGGGGGAGTTTAGTTTTTTGAGCTTCCTGTATATTCTGGTTATCAGTCCCTTGTCTGATATATAGCTAGCAAAGATTTTCTCCCATTCTGTGGGTGGCCTCTTCAATTTAGAGACCATTTCTTTTGTTGTGCAGAAGCTTTTTAATTTCATGTAGTCCCATTTGTCAATCCTTTCTCTTAGTTGCTGAGCCAACTGAGTTCTATTGAGGAAGTCTTTGCCTATTGCCTATTGCTTCCAATATATTCCCTGCTCTTTCCTGTACTAGCTTCAAGGTTTCAGGTCTGATATTAAGATCCTTTTCCCACTTTTGTTTATACTTGTACAGGATGACAGGTATGAATGTAGTTTCAATTTTCTGTAGGCAGATAACCACTTTTCCCACTAACATTTGTTGAAGAGGCTGTCTTTTCTCCATTGTATGTTTTTGGCACCTTTGTCAAAAATAAGGTGGGCATAGCTGTGTGGATTCATATCCGGGTTCTCTATTCTGTTCCACTGGTCTCCGTGTCTGTTTTTGTGCCAGGGTCATGCTGTTTTTATTGCTATGGCTCTGTAATATAGTTCGAAGTTGGGTAGTGTGATACCTTCAGTGTTCCTCTTTTTGTTCAGTATTGCCTTGGCTATTTGTGGTCTTTGAAAACTCCATTTTTTAACAACACTCTATAACTATTGATTTGTCTTGTAGTAGCTGAAGTTCCTTGTCACTCCATTGCTTTGATTCATAATTGGATCAACAGGTGGCAGGCTCAGTAAAAAATCAGCAGGAGGTTCTGACTCCAGCAAACCTAAACTTCACTGGGGAGATTTTCTTAGCCCTTAGGGCACTACTTTCTTTCCCAGTCTTCTGCTCACTGAGGCTCATTCAGCTGCCTTCTAAGATGAGGAGCACACCCTTTATTTCTAAGACCTATTTCCAAAGCTCTTAGACTCAGTGTTCGAAAACCTCTGAGAACTTCTCCCCTTATTGCAAGGGTATTGGAGAGTTCATGTCTTTGTTCTCACTGAATTCATTGTAAAGCATTACATTAAATATTGTAAATATTTAATATGTGCAAATACCATAAAATTATACTTTGTATTTGAGTTACTTATTCTTAGAGTTCTAGAGAAAATTATTTTTAATACTCTTAAAATTATTTCTGCTTTAGGAGAGAATGGATCTCTCATTTCATTTAAGTAGTTTGTAGAATACCTACTATGTGCAAAGTGCTATACTACATGGGAGGGAAGGAAATGAATAAGGTCTGTGCTCAGGGAACTCATAATCAAGTGAGGGAGGTAGGAAGGTGCACATGACATTTAATCAAGTTGTAGCAAATGTTAGAATAGGCATTTTTAAAATTTTCACAAAGTAGTTGTAGTTAATTTTGAGTAGGAAAAATCGAGATCCCAGAGGTGGTATAATTTGAGCTGAGCCTTGACATTTAAGTAGAATTTCAATAAGGAAAAAAGTTATTTTAGGCAGGTAACACCATTAGCAAAGTAAAAAAAGAAAAACTTTAGACAAATTAATCAGAGTTTATTTGCGCAAAGAATAGTTCATGAATTGTGTAGCATTCAGAACCAGAAGAGGTTCAGGTAACTCCACCCAGCAGTGTGATCAGTGAGCTTTTATCTCTTAGTCATGGAAATAAAATAGAGAAATTGGCTGAGTGTCTATATTTAGATATTTGCCTTATTTGGGCATGGTGTGATCACTTGGCTACCTGTGATTGGCTGCAACTCTGTGTGAGAGAGTGGGGGCTAGTGGTTGAACCCAGGGCCTTATGCATGCTAGGAAAGTGTTCTGCCCTGAAGTACTTTTCCAGTCCAGGTTTTGGTTTGTTAAAGTAGGAACTCAAAATTCTGAGACAGCCTTAGGCCTATGGCCTCCTATTTGACAGTGGGGAGGAGAGAAACACATACAGTGTTGAAAGCACAAGCAGCAGTTTTTTGGTCTGGACTGTGGAGGAAGACTTGGGGGTGAAAGTGGTAAGGAGAACTTCACACTTCAGTGAAGTCTTTAGAATATGGGTTTTATTCTTTCAACATTAATGTTACTGGAGCCCCTGCCCATAAAGCCTGACTCTGGGTCAATGCACGCCACATTAAAAGAAAATAATATAATATAGAGAGAAATGGTGAAAATAAATTTATTTACAGTTTGGGCCAGAACTGGAGAGTGAGAATTTTTTTTTTTCCTTGTGGCAGTACTGGGGTTTGTGCCTGAGCCACACCCCAAGCCCTTTTTTGTTTTATCTTTTGGGTAGGATCTTGCCTGCCTTAGCCTTCAATCCTCATACCTATGCTTCTGGATCGCTATGATCACAGGCATGCCAACAGCACATTTTTTCTTGAGATGGGGTCTCTCTAAGTTTTTGTCATGGCTGGCCTCAAACAGTAGTCTCCATTTCCTGAGTAGCTGAGATGTTAGGCATGAGCCATTGCACCCAGCCCTGTTGAGAGAAATGTTTAATGTGTTTCTGCCTTGCTTATGACATTGTTAATATTTGTGGAAAAGATTAAACAAAAACCAGGAAATAGGTTTATGTAGATAGTTTTTCTCCTGGAAGTAGAGTCAGAATTCTGTCAGGGCTCTTGTGGGTGGTCCCTTTTCATGCTTTGAATGGTAATCTTGCAGGAATCCTAATTCCTAGTCCCCTCTTATATTAGGGACCCAATAATTTGATGATTAACCCTAAAGCAGGCCTTTGATAGACAGATAGGTGATGGGAATTTATGGATAAGTGTATCATTGGTTGTGAGTAAATAGCAGTAGGGTAGGGAAGATATGATTTCCGAAGCACTATGAATTCTTAATCTTTATCTCAAAGCTCTATTGTAGTTTCCAGATCTCATGTGTGTGACATTTAGGTTCTCCTTATAGGCCATGGTGATGTCATAGATGAAATGTATTTCAGAATACTTTCTGGCTTAATGAAATTTACACATAGAGAAAGAGGCAGCTGGAGGAGTCCCTCTTAGTACTTTTGAGTATGCATCATATACATAACTTAGAATTTGTATATGTTTCTTATTATTCACTTTGATAATATTTGGAGGCATATAACCATCAAGACTATAATGGTAGTGTCATTTTCCTTAAAAAAAACTATAGTAATTATGGATAGTAGTGATATTATATAAGAATTAAAGTAATGATAGTTAATATTAACTAAATTCAAAATAATAATAAAATATGTAGCTTATAACTGCTAATTCTAATTAGAATTTCTAGGGTTCTCTAGAGGCTTCAGGAAGAACAAAGATAGTGTGTATGTGGAAGTTGTAAGCAATTCTTTGGTTTTAACGTTGCTTGGAGGAAATATAAGAAATAAACATGAGAGGTTAATAAAATTTAGCTTCTTCAATAATATATTTCTACAGTGCAATTTAGCTTTAATAATAACAGAAAACTGAGGTGTTACAAATATTTCAAATGCATATAAATGTCATTTTGCAGTGCTTGAAATATTAGGCATAGCTTTAAGATTATGGTGGAACTGAGTTTGAAAATGTATGTATATAAAAGCACTTTTATTCTAGGATCATATTTTAAATTCTGTTTCTGAGTCTTAATCAGCTGATTGCTCCTGAAGAACTCACCCTTACTTGATTACTCAGTACTGTCTTTTATGTTTAGTGAAATAATGAAAAGACAAAGGAGTGGTAAAATATTATTCATCCCTGTCTTTATAACATAGAAATTCTTAGAATTGACTGGAAAATAATAAGATGTCAGTCTCAGTACTCCCTTTATAAGATGGTGCTAAAATGTCCAGTGAGAGCTGGTGTCCTAATAAATAATTTGTCATCTTAATGACATGATGTGCATGTTTCTGTTGTACAATCATTAACACACAAGGGAACAAATAAGGCTTAATTCCTTCAGATAGCAAACTAAAAAAACATACTTATCTGTCATAGTTTGGGCCAATATAACAAAATATTATAAACTGACTAGCTTGTAAATAATACAAATTTATTTTTCACAGTTCTTAAGATCAAGGCAGTAGAAGTCATACAGGATGCCTTTGCACTATGTGCTCACATGGTAGAAGGAGTGAGATACCTCTCTGGGGTCTCTTCTATAAGGGCACTAATTCCCATAATGAGATTATGCCCTTATGACATAATCACCTCCTAAAGGGTGTGCCTCCTAACTTTTAAGGGTTAGGTTTTAATATATACCTATTTTACAGGGACATATGCATCTAGTCCATTGCAGTACCTGTGCGTAATTTTATCATTTTATACCATATATTACATTCTTTGGATTTTAGTAGATAAAATTATAATCTTTGTTATCTTACCAATTTTTTTGTCACTATGAACATTTTAAGTATTTCATCTTATAAAATAAACATTCATTTCCAGTTTACACTTTCCAGCATCAAATAATTACTTCATTTGAGTAAAAAAGTATACAAAGAATTTTTGACTCAGAGACATATACCGTTTTTAAATTATAAGGTACCGATTGTAACACAACTTAAAAACAGTATCTTCTGCTTTTTAAGCAAGGAGGTTTCAAAATGGCTGTGTTTTTACATATTGGTGATGGTGTGGTGATTGTACTACTTCTATTATAGTAATAACAGTGATTATAATAACAGTAAGAGCATATTTATGAAGCACTTAATATGCCCCAAGAAGTATGCTAATGTTTAAATCCATATTTTATTTAGTTCTTAAACCAACTGTAGATGACTTCTATTGTTTTACAGGTGAGGAAACTGAGGCTATAAGAGATTAAACATAGCATCAGTTACATAGCTAGTAAGTAACAAAGAGGTGATTTGAGACCAAGTTTATTCTAATCACTTCCCTGTACTATAGTAATGATTGTTAATGGAATTTTTTTTTAGAATTTCTGTATATATAATTAACAGCCCTTTTTCATACAACTAATGATATAGTTCCAAATATATTGTATTATATTGTAAAATGTATGATCCTGTTACCCTGGCACTGAAGACAGTTCTTCAAAGCTAAAACCATAGCTAGGAGGTTGCATGTTATCCCTGGAAGGAAGGGAATAAGGTTATTCTTGTTATAGATAAGATTTTTTAAGGCATTTTCTGCATGAAATCTGTCATTGGTAAAATATTGTTGTGACTTGGGGTCTATCTCTTCTCTAATGTATAAAGGAATGTGATCTTCATGTCATTAAGTATTTGATAATGATATATTAATATACATGGGATATCATACAGTAATGAAATCACTTTTTCACTGAGGCTCTTTTGAAATTGGCTTCAAAATATTATAGACACCATGTATTTTATTATTACCATTTTGAGCTGAGAGTTATTGAAGCTACCTTTCCTCATTTTGGCTTCTAAACATATGTCAGTTAAGCACAACAGGTGTTCTTTTGCTAGCATTTGCAAATCACACAGATTCTGTTTCATATTTGGAATCATTATTCTACCTATGTTTGTTTTATATTGACAAATAGAAATTATTTATATTGACCAGCTACAAGGGAGGATAGCAGTGTAAGGCCAGCCTAAGCAAAAATTTAACGAGACCCCATCTCAATGAAACAGCTGGGCGTGGTGCATCTGTGATCCCAGCTACATAGGAGGTTGTAGGTAGGAGGAGCTCCATCCCAGGCCAGCCCTGGAAAAAGTGTAACACACTGCCCAAAAAATAACTAAAAGCCAAAGAGGCTGGAGGCATGGCTTAAGTGGTGAGTGTGAGAGTGCCTTCCTTACAAGTACAAGGCTGTGATGTCAAACCCCAGTATTGTCAAAAAAGAAGAAACTATATTGCAATCTGGTGTATGTTTTTAACATTGCTGTGTAAAGCTACAAAGAGTTGTGTCTTGTTCCAACTGTATATTAGTTCAATTCCAGACAGTATCTTCAATGATATAAGAAGTAAGATAAATTTCTGTGATTTATACAATATATTTAGTTTAGGGAAGTTCAAATCTTGTAACTTTTCTGAGGTGTTTTATATGTGTGTGTGTGTGTGCGTGTGTATGTGTATGTGTGCATCTGTGTGTGATCTCTTTAGTCAGTCCTTGTTGGTGAGGGTAAATTCAGCTCCTTCTTCTTAATAGGTTATTCAGAAATATGTGATCATTACTTCTTTTCCAGAATCTTAAATGATGCTTTCTGGTATCATCATCATCATCATCATCATAATTATCATTAATATTATTTTAAATAATATTTAACATATTGTACTTGTGTTGATTGAGGGAGGTAACTTTTGTATTTAGTCCCCTCCAGATGCTCTATGGAAAGCTACCCAAGAAATCCAAAAATATGATGTAAGAATCTTCTTTTTTTTTTTAATCTCTCTTTTATCTTGATGCATGCATCTAGGAATACAGTTTTACTTGGAAGTAGGTTAACACTTTGTCTATGCCTATCATGTTAAAAGATATTTAACTTTTTATTTTATTGTTGTGGGTAATATTAGTTACCTATGGCTGTATCATGAATTATCCCCAAATTTAGCAGTTTAAAAGGACACACATTTGGGGGCTGGGATATAGTTTATTAGAGCACTTGCCTAGCATGTATGAAGCCCTGGGTTTAATCCCCAGCACTACATAAACAAAAAACCAAACACACAGGTGCATGTGTGCGTGCACACACATGTAAACACACACACTCTCTCTCTCTCTCTCTCTCTCTCTCTCTCTCACAGTATCAGGAATCTTGGCAGATCTCAACTGAGTTCTCTGCTTCAGGGTCCCTTCAAGGCTGCCTGGCAAGTGTTGCCAGGTTTGTGGTTTCATCCAATGGCCTGTCTGGGTAATTGTTTGTTTCTAAATTTACCCACATGGTTGCTGGCAGAATTCACTTCCTTGCTTATGAGTCTTTCAATGGGACAGTTCACAAAATAAAGTTTGGTTTATCAAATAGTACAGGCTAAGAAGGAGTGAAGTGAAAATAAAAGCAATAAGGAAATTAAAAGTCTTTTGTTGTCTCAGATCAGGGTAGAAGCAAGTGATTAAGTGCAGCTTTCATATCACCTGGGAAGGGTATCACTCAAGGGTATGGATGCCAGGAAGTAGGAATATCTTGAGAGCCAATTCAGAAGTTGACAACCATCTGGATATATACAATTTGATTTCTTTTTTTTTTGTTTTATTTCCTTTATTTATATGTGCATACAAGGATTGGGTCATTACTCCCCCCTTCCGCCCACCCCCTCCCTTTCCCCTCACCCCCTCCCTTTCCCCTCACCCCTTCCTTCTTGCCCCACCCCCTCACTTCCAAGCAGATACTATTTTGCCCTTATCTCTAATTTTGTTGAAGAGAGAGTGTAAACAATAATAAGAAGGACCAGTGGTTTTTGCTAGTTGAGGTAAGGATAGCTATATAGGGAGATTCCTAGTTTTGCTTCCATGTACAATATGATTTCTTAATAACTGTAAGTGCTGACATCTTTTTCCTTGATGACTGCAAAAGAACCCCACTTGGTCTCTGCATTCAGTCCTTTTTTTTTTTTTTTTGGTGACTGTGGCATTCCCATGCTTAGAACATTTCTCTGATTACCCATTGTCTTTGGGAGGATATTGAAACTTCTTCCCATGTGTTTCAAAGCCATTTACCTTTCCAATCCCCCTGAATTGTACATGGACTGAATTCTTTTGTTACTGGAACAGAGACTGTTATAAGAATCTGCATTTTCTCTCTGAACACACTTTCACCAGTGTTTCACTTGTCTCTAATTAGATGGGATTTTCATCAGAATACATTCTTCACAATATGCTGTCCTTGTCTTATTCACTTTTGTTCCCCATTGGACACTGAACTTTTTGTAGTCAGGAAGAACTGTTGCAATTTTATTTACTCTAGTATAAGTCTGTTTGGTGAATACACAAATGGATTACGGTTATATGTATTTACTTTCTTAGTACCAAGGTCAATAAAGTATAGGAGGTAGGCCATATTGCCGGATTGCTTGACCTGAAAGGGCTCGGGGAAGGAATGAACAGACCAGACACATGAAAGGAGTCACTCACTCAGGAAGGGAATGACAAAACACATATCGAGGGCCAGCAGGCTGATGACCAGCTGGCAATTTTTTTTTTCTCAGCAAGCTTTATACAAAAGAGGAAGAGACTTAAACATCAAAACACTCTGAGCTAGTTACAACCTTTCTGTTTTGCCATCCTGTATTTTTACTGCCAGTGTCCTTGACTAAGTATAAACTTCTTTTCAGTCAAGGGAGACCATTTAGCTTTCCTTCCCACCGTGATAGAGACATGGTGCACCTGCAGATTCCGACCTTGTCAGAATGCTGCTAAGCCACAGCGACCTTGTCAGACTGTGGGTTTTGGCTCTCAACACCATATAGTATGGTAGCCCACATAGGAACTCATTGTGTCTTTAGTACTATGGTAATACATACATACATACATAAAAATCCTTACTACTGATTGGCTGCTGGGAATCTGCATTACTTAGTTTGCAGTAGTTTACTAATATTAATTTGTGCATTTATGTTCCTATGAGTTAATAAAATTCACTTGATTTGTGTGTTTTTGTTTTGTTTTCTCTTTTTAAAGATTTAGGTGTTTTTTTTAAAAATTAATATGTGTATTGCATATATATTTTACTTTATTCTACCACCTATTTTCATTAAAAGTTTTCAAATGTGGAAGTTAGAGTTTCTTTTTTCCCCACAGATGGCCTGTGATTGGTTTAGTCAGTAAAGTTTTTTTGTTCATTGGTTTGGGTAAGATAGATAGGACTTTGCTATGTAGCCAAGGCTAGCCTTGAACTCACTATGTATCCTAGACTCACCTCGAACTCATGATCCTCCTGTCTCAGCTCCCTGAGTGCTGAGATTATAGTTGTGTGCCATCATGCCTGGGTATTAAAGTTTTAAAATGCTGTAGTGGGCCTAGTTAAATATACAGAACTTTAGTGTGCTGAAGCAAATGTGTATTTGCTGATTTGCTGTTCAGTCCTAAAGAAAATGTTTAATTCTTTATTGTCTCTACTTAAAAAACCATAGAATACAATAATTAATAAAATGGAATAACTATCAAAAAGGTTTGTGATAAGGTAAATAAATATATACTAAAGACAACAAAATGGACAATTTCAACAATTATATTTTTGTATACTTTACTATATGCCAGGTTCTCTGTGAAGTATTTTAAATGGATTATTTCATTTAATTTTGTTGTCTACTCTAAGCTATGGATAATATTAAAGCAGACATTTTGCTGACGACCAAAGCAGAACCTGAAATCAAGCTCAGGCCAGCTCAGCACATCACCTTGCATGCTTCGTGACTTTGCTACGCCTGTTATATGAGCAATCCATAAACCTATACTTTTAAATACTACTGCATCTCTCTGTGGTATAACTGTACTCATTAAAGCTCCATAATCAGAAATCTCACTTCAAGAGCCCTTTCTTGTTCTTTGAAGTACCTTCATCTTTCCTACCTAATATATTTATATATAAATATATTAATAGAAATTAATATATTTCTATTAATTGGACCTAGTAAAAATATACTCATAAAGTGATACAACTGAATGAATTGATTTTCTTGCTAGCTACATAATTTACAGTGTGTTGAAACACATCTTTCAAATATAAAGTAATCTAGACAGAATGGAAAAATATTTAAGTTACGACCTCCCTTGATTAAGTTTTCCTTGTATGTGTGATCTGCCTTTGGCTTATCATGACCAAGTATTAATGCTAGTCTGATTTCTCTCTGCCTCTCAATGCCATTTCCTTATGCTTTTTGCCATCTGTTGATATGGGCTTAAGGATCATAATTTTTAATTTAAATTACTTTTGTAGGAGCCTAAGCAAAATATGTAATGATTCAAATGGCAAATATAGCTATTATGAATTATCGATGTTTCCTCCATTAGAATGACTTCCTGAGAGTTGACTGTGTCTGGCTTCATGTGATAAGAATAGATTGATAACATGCTCTTGGCAATATGTGAGAAACTTGTTGTTTCCTAGCATGTAATTGCTTTTAATAGAAAGTAACAAAAGTAACTACTCTGTAACATGTGATGCTATTAGGATATTTGTAATTTTCTTTGAAAAGAGAAGCTGGCGTGAATTAGGTACCTTTTGTCATATTAACAGCAATAGTAAAGATGCTATCACTCCTTTCCTAAGTTTTACTTACTATTTGCTCTTGTAGTATCAAATCATATCCCTGCTAATTGTTGGAATTTTGATTCTGTTTCACATGCTTTTTGTCTTCTCACTGATGACAATTTTTTTAATTGAATGTATTATCAAATGTTAATGTATCTGCATGATGGATCAGAATATGGTTCTAAAATTATTGTGCCATAGTTTATAGATATTTTATTAATAATAGTACAACTTGACATTGCATAGTTTCTTAATCCATTTCAGTGAATAAAGTGAACACCCATACAAAGGTAGAATCATAGGAAATTTCTTACATTTCAGACAGGGTATTGGGACAAGTCTAGCCATTTTTGAGTATTTTAGACTTACACATAATTTAGCTAAAGGATTCCTTAAAAATATTTTAGTCTTTCCTAAGAATACTTCTAGTCAGCCATATTCTTTTTCAAATTCATTTGTACATCTAACCTATGACAGCAAAGCAAAATTTTTTGTGGTTTGGATGTGTGCATGTGTGTAATATTTTCTGCTGAAAAGTTATCTGGTCTGCTACTATTGGCTGTCTTAAATAATGATGATGCTACCCATTGTAATTATTAGAGCATGGTGCTGTTTTGATTTCCAGTAGTAAAGATTTTTGAGACTCCACATTTTAACTATTTGTGTTTAATGCTTCCTGTGACCAGTGAAGTTTATGGTGATAAGGGGCTAGGGGAAGAATTTGTGGTCATAGTACAGACCAAGAGCACTGGATTCATGACCTCGGTATTAGTAGTGTGGTGGTCAAATCAATTTAAAAACAGGTAGGTATATATGATAGCAAAGATAACTAAAGTTGTCAACTATTTTAAACAGCCTTTTCTGTAGTAGGTGTGAACTTGATTGTGTTTACGTTCTATAATAGCAATCAATGCCTGCGAACAGCTTCATACATAGGGCTCTTAAATTGTTTAATATTGAAGAACTTTGAAGATGCTTTTTAAAAATTTATTCATTTATTCACATATGCATATATTATTTGGGTCATTTCTTCCCCTGTCCTCTTCCCCTCTCTCCTCTTTCCCCCCGCCCAGTTCCAGGCAGGTCATGCTTTGCCTTTATCACTAATTTTGTTGAAGAAAATATATAGCCCTAATAAGGAAGACAAAGTGTTTTTGCTAGTTAAGTTGAGAATAGCTATACAGAGATATTCCTAGCATTGCTTTCATGTACACATGTGTTATGACCCATGTTAATTCATCTCTAACTGATCTTTGCACTGGTTACTGATCGCCTTCTCATGATAACCTCTGTTGCTTTAAGGTTTCTGTATTACCTCCTCTGGAGTGGGGACATCAAACACTTTCATGTTTTGGATTTTCTACCTATTCCTATGTCTCCCATATGTGCTTTCCCCTTGTCATGTGATCCCAGTGCAACCACATTGCTGCATTTGCCCTAGATCTAAAGTCTGCATATGAGGGAGAGCATACAATTTTTGGTCTTCTGAGCATGGCTAACCTCGCTCAGAATGATGTTCTCCAGTTCCCATCCATTTACCTGCAAATGATAAGATTTCATTCTTCTCCATGGCTGAGTAAAATTCCATTGTGTACAAGTACCACATTTTCTTGATCCATTCATCAGTAGTGGGGCATCTTGGTTTTTCCATAACTTGGCTATTGTGAATAGCGCTGCATTAAACATGGGTGTGTAGGTGCCTCTGGAGTAACCTGTGTTGCTTTCTTTTGGGTATATCCCCAGGAGTGGGATTGGTGGATCATATGGCAGGTCTATGTTTGCATTTTTAAGAAGTCTCCAAATTTTTTTCCAGAGTGGTTGCACCAGCTTGCATTCCCACCAGCAGTGTAGGAGGGTTCCTTTTTCCCCACATCCTCACCAACACATGTTGTTGGTGGTGTTGCTAATGATGACTATTCTAACAGGGGTGAGGTGGAATCTTCATGTGGTTTTGATTTGCATTTCCTTTATGGCTATAGATGGTGAGCATTTTTTCATGTGCTTTTTTGCCATTTGAATTTCTTCTTTTGAGAAAGTTCTGTATAGTTCAGTTGACCATTTCATTATTGGTTCATTGATTTGGGAGAATTTTAGTTTTTTGAGCTCCCTGTATATTCTGGTTATCAGTCCTTTGTCTGATGTATAATAGCTGGCAAACATTTTCTCCCACTCTGTGGGTGGTCTCTTCAGTTTAGAGACCATTTCTTTTGTACAGAAGCTTTTTAATTTTATGAAGTCCCATTTGTCCATCCTTTCTCTTAGTTGCTGGGCTGCTGGAGTTCTATTGAGGAAGTCTTTGCCTATACCTATTAGTTCCAGAGTGTTTCCTGCTCCTTCCTATAGTAACTTCAGAGTTTCAGGTGTGATATTTAGTTCTTTGGTCCATTTTGAGTTGATACTAGTACAGGGTGATAGATATGGATCTAGTTTTAGTTTCTTGCATGGTTAACCACTTCCCAGCAACATTTGTTGAAGAGGCTGTCTTTTCTCCATCATATGTTTTTGGCACCTTTGTCAAAAATGAGGTGGGTATAGTTGTGTGGATTCATATCCGGGTCCTCTACTCTGTTCCACTGGTTGAAGATGCTTTTTAAATTAGGTTCATTCCTAGATGAAAGTATAATAATATATAATCTATTTTAGTTATTTTCCAGGACATAATTGAATATATTTCAACTAAAATTTATTGAAAGTCACTTTTTTATATAAAACCTTTGCAGCATTATCTTCATATTATGGTATCATTTTCAGTGTGTTTCATTGATAGTCTCCATATCCTTGTACCCTCAGAGACATCAAGGCAATTATTTATTATTATTAGCTCTTTCAGATTTAATAATGTTTTTGAAAAATATAGAGAAAAGGTTAGATCAAAAAGAATTAACCTAGAAGGTCACACCCATGCACAGGAAATCAATGTGCTACTAGAGAAAAGGTTAGATCAAAAAGAATTAACCTAGAAGGTCACACCCATGCACAGGAAATCAATGTGAGTCAATGCCCTGTATAGCTATCCTTATCTCAACCAGCATAAACCCTTGTCCCTTCCTATTATTGCTTATACTCTCTCTACAACAAAATTAGAAATAAGGGCAAAATAGTTTCTGCTGGGTATTGAGGGGGGGAGAGGGAGGGGGCAGAGTAGGTGGTAAGGGAGGGGGTGGGGGCAGGGGGGAGAAATGAACCAAGCCTTGTATGCACATATGAATAATAAAAGAAAAAGGAAAAAAAAAAGAAATTACCATTTGTCACTGGTGTATGGCTCAGGTGATAGAGTGCTTGCCTAGCAAGTACAAGGCCCTGAGTTCAAACCCCAGTATTGAGAAAAATTTACCAAAAAAAAAAAAAAAAGAAAAATATTATCATTTTCTTTGGTGGGCAGATTATAGTTGTGTCTCAACCTTTATGTATCACATAATACTTGCTTGAGAATTATTTCCAATAAATTAGTTTAATTATAATGGAACCCTATTTAGAACATAATAAGTAGTAGTCTTGAGTTTGCTGTGATCCTTATGAATTTTGCAAGTAGTTATAAGTCGCTAATCTCTTCTATAATTTGTGTGATATATGTAGCTGCTCTCACTCTTTTAATAGAAGGGACAAATACATAGGACTTTCTATGTAGATGTGGAAAGGAAAGGCAATTAAAAACTTTTATAATATTCCTTTTTGCTGGGCATGATGGTGTGCACCTGTAACCCCAGCATTAATGAGACTGAGTCAGGGGATCATAAATTTGAGGTAGCCTGGGTGGCATTGTGATTTTGAGGCCTGCCTGGGCTACATTTTGTAGACCTATTTCAAAATAATCAGAAAACATTTCTTTTCTTATATTTTGTTTATTTACTTTTTGTGGTACTGAATTTTGAACTCTGGGCCTTGCACTTGCTAGACAAATGGTCTACCATGTGAGCCATGCCCTATCCCATATTTTGGTATGTTTATATCAGGCCTATTCTCCCTAGACTAGGAGTAAGAAGCAAAAGAAGTGATGAGAGAAATCATCCTGTGGCCCAAACTTTAGGGATTGTTTATTGAGAGTTTTCTTTTGTTAGTGGTACTGGGCTTTGAACTCATGGCTTCATGCTTGCTAGGCAGGTGTTCTACCACGTGAGCCACTCCACCACCTCAGAGAGATTGTTTTTATAGATAATCCAAATCTTTAGTTAGTGGACAAAAAAAATAGAATACTCTAGACCTTTGGGAAAATTGCTATATTTGTCTATTTTCAAGCCATAATTTTCTTCTGGGTCATATATCACAAGAAATCTTGTATCTGCTATTGCATTCTTCATGGTCATAAGATTAACTATGGGTGTGTGCTCTTTTGGGTGTGATTTTATGTTGTATGACTATCTTTTGTAGATTGTCTTAATTCCTCATCTCTATTCTTAGTCTCTTACAGCAACAGTGATTTTGTTGGTTAAGGTCTGATACCCTAGGATTGATGTGGTTAGAATTCTAATTAATATGTATATATATATGTATATATGTATGCATATATATATTAATTGTATATGTATACATATATATACATATGCATATGTATATACATATGCATACATATATATACATATGCGTATGTATGTATATAATGAATCAACTCGTGAACCGCTGCTAGATTCACTTTGGTATGCAAGCACTATTTTTTTGGTTGTTTGTACAGAATACTCTATATTCATTAGGAACTAGGCAATTGCCAGCCAGAAATATACATAAGAACTAGAAATTTAGCTGTTTACTTAATAAGAGAATGGATATCATAGACAGAAAGCAGTTGATTGAGAAAGCATTTGTTATCATACATTCTTCTTAGCTTTTCCATATATTAACTCATTTAATACTCATGAAAGAAATCTATGAGATAATTAGTTCACAGGGAGATTAATAGACTTGTCCAAATGTCATGAGGGTAGTAGATAACAAAGCCGAATTTGAACCCAGTGTTCTTAATTACCATAGAAACTGCCAGTTTCCAGTTCATTCATATGATGTAAATTATGTAACTGGTAATCTAGGTTCTTTTTCTATGTTTATGAAGTATATATTGTAGAAGCCATAATCATATTCCATTGGTCTGGTATGAGTCCAGGCAGGTTTAAAATTTATCTGGAAGCCAAGATGGGTATGACAATAAGGAACAGAGTGTCTGGTTTGGTGATAAACTCTGACTGTGGAAGGACTTCCAGACTATGCACATTTCTATAGCTCAGAGTTACTTCCAAGTCTGAACAATATTATTCATTCTTAACATCTAAGTATACTTAGAAGGCGAAATTTGCAATTTGGGAAGAAGATGAAAAACTAACTAAAGTTGCAGTTGTTTTATCCCCTTCAATTGTGCATTCTTACCAAAAGGCCTTTGCTATTGAAACTGCTCTATAGGAAGTATTATGGGGTTCCTATTAAGAAAGCTACAGATGTTTTGCAAGTAGTTTATTTCACTATTATGTTAAAGACTGAGGATTCTAAACCAATAATACAGTACCTTGCTTTTTTTATTGATCCTTATTCCCCACTGTTCATCTTTTCTAAAAGGAAGGGCTTATATGGGGTTTGATTCTACCAGTAATGTTCTTAAAGCTTCCAGGTGTCCTCCAGTTTATATGACTATTAGAAATATTGTAATCGAAGTACCTAAATCATGCTCTCATACCTGTAATGTAAATACTAATGCTTTCCTGATATCTTTTGAATGTGAAGTTTTGAGTTCCAAGGTCATCCCAAAATATCTGCTAAGAGATGACTGCTCACAATTAGTTGCAGGCATGACAGCATACAGTTTTATTGTTTTTTATTTTATTTTATTGTTAGCATATTGTGGTTATACAGAGGGTACATTGTAACATTCGCATAAGTGCTTACTTACAATACATTTTAATTAGATTCAACCCCTCCTTTTTTCTCCTTTATCCTCCCTCACCCCTTCTAAGAGCAATTTCAACAGGTTTCATTGTTCTATTTACATTCATGAGTACAAAATACTTCCATCTATTTGCCCTCTTTCACCCTTTCTTTATGCCCTCCCATTCCCGCTTGTATCCACCCCCAGACAGGACCTGTTTTACCTTCCTGTCATTCATTTATCAAAAAAGAACATTTTTGTTAGTTTATGATAGTTATACAGGGGGTTTTGTTGTGACATTTCCATATATACATGTATTATACCCTGAATTGGCTCATCCCCTCCATTCTTCCTGCTCGCTCCTACTTCTTGTGGTAACTGTAACAGTTTTCAGTGTTCCATATTCATACATGTATAGAAAGTACATTGACCATATTCACCTCCTTTACCCTCCCTCTTCCACCAGTGCCCTCCCCTGAATATGAGCTATTATTTTATGTTCCTGTTCTTCATTGTTTAGGTGTCTGTTTGTTGTTCAGTGGGAATTTTACCTGTAAAAATAGTGTGCTTAAGTCGGTCTAGACCTCTTCTATTAAGCTTTCTCACCCTTTCCCACCATCATGTGTTGTTCAACAGTTTTCAGTATGTTTCATTGAGTGTTGTTCCTACATAGATGCGATGTACTTCATTATTATTTGCTGTCTCCCTTTCTTCTTTTCCTCCCTTAGTCTTTTCTATCAGTCTCTCTTTTGGATACATGTTCTGTATACATTTCTATGTATATATAATACTGCTTGTGTTTGTATTGGGCCTATATTATGAGAAAAAACATGCAGTATTTGGGTTTCTGAACCTGGCTGTCTTAAGTTGATGTTCTCCAGTTCCATCCATTTACCTGCACACGACAAAATTTCATTCTTCTTTATGGCTGAATAAAATTTCATTGTATTTAAATGTCACATTTTCTTAATCCATTCATCAGTTGTGAGGCTTCTTGGCTGTTGCCATAGCTTAGCTGTTGTGAATAATGCTGCAAGAAACATGGGTTGCAGGTGTCTTTACTATAACGTCACTTACAGTCCTTCGAATATACAGCATGCAGTTTTAAATGAAAGGAATCAATATGTCAGCTTATCAAAATCTGTTTTTATGCTCTTTCAAACAGATTGCTTTAAAAAGGTGTTTAAATGTATAAACATTTAAATGTTGTGGAAGCTTAATATAATACTTTTTGTCAAACTAGTTATTAAATTGAAATTGTGCTATGTTGTTTTTATTTTTTGTATGCAAACTACTTGATCAATTACAGAATCATTCTATGTAATGCCAACAAGTACTTGCTCACTAAACTGGTGTGCATAAGCTTTTCCCTTAAATTTTCTGTAACTTCCAATTTGGAATTGGGATAATATTAGAGGATTTATATGAAATAATTTAAATTTGAATCATTAAAGTGAGCTTATAAGAATAAACTTTGATACAGAGTGATATTAATAATATGCACTTACATATATATTAATTATTATACATTATGAATAGTTAAACCTACCTGGATTTAAGTTGCATTGATTTGAATTAAAAAAATTTTATGCTGACCTTTGCAACTGAGGAAGTTCACCTAAAAACCAAGCACCTTTCCATGTAGGAAGCAAAAGAGTTACTAGAACATTGTAGTTTGTGGATGCTTGTTTATAGAGTATTTCTATTTTACTTATATTATTGAAATTCATCATTGCAATCTTTGGAGAGGAAATGAAATTGTGCCTTGATTTATTATTTATAATGTATGACAGAAATACAAAAGTTAAGGAATAGATGTGCTTATAATACCTTTACTCTTTTGTTTTGTTTTGTTTTTGGTCGTACTGGGGTTTAAACTCAGGGCCTACACCTTGAGCCACTCCACTAGCCCTTTTTTGTGATGGGCTTTTTTGAGATAGTGTCTCCCAGGCTAGCTTTGAACTGCGATCCTTCTGATCTCTGCCTCCTGAGTAGCTAGGATTATAGGTGTGAGCCACTGATGCACAGCAACATCTTCACTCTTAAGGACATGTGCCCTGAAATTTATGGAATTAAAGCAACCTGTGTCTTATAATACAGAGTTTGGCATCTAAGACACATATTAGCTCTTTGGCAGGCAAAATAGGCAATATTTTGATGAAATAATTCTTTTAATGAAGTAATTCACCAGGTCGAAGTGAAATAAACCATTCAATAGACCCTGTATGTTTAATATGCTAACCAATGTACAAAAATTGCTGATCATGGACAATACATTTCTAAAGAGATAGTCAATGCTAATCTCTATTAGTAAGCAGTGATTAAAGATTTTTAAGAGTAAATTTTAATCAAAGGTCAAATAACTTTTTAACGAACTTTGGAGATAACATCATAAGCCTCTGGTCAGTGTAACCGAACTTTATAAAATAGTCTTTCAGCCAGTTTCCCTCAGACATTCACATCTCCTGTTTCTCACCAGACCCAGAAACCTGCCTAATCAACACAGTGACAAATTTACTTTGTTTCACAAATCTTTAATCAATTGATGCTTGAGTCCTGGAAGCTACATTTCTGTATAAAGTTGTTAATAAGTAATGATGGCCTACATAGAGACCAATTTACTGTACAAATGAGATAACAGCATTATTCTAGAAATTATTCCAAGCTGCCAGTGAAGCTGTCCTCGTTGTCTTATTTGCTCATTCAACAAATATGTATTGAATTTCTATCATATGCCATACACCACTATTTTTCACAGAATGCTTATTACTCCATTAGGCCTGTGACCCCCAGAATGAGTAACTCGGAATTCTCAGTGGTAGAAACTGAATTTGTTTATCTTGTTTTGCCCTGTGTTTCTGTACTTTAGGCCCTGCTTGCTTACTTAGATTCAAAGTAAATGTTTCTTCCAGTGTCCTTAAAGAATTTTCTATAGTCCAAATTATCATTTTTATAGAGGTTGCTTAGACATGCTTAAGCTGTTGTATGTTTACCAAACCATTGTGTATTATGATGGACAGTAATTTTTCAGAGACTTTCTGCTTAGCTATTCTCTTATTCCTGACTTATTTTTATCTGTGTCCTCTCATTGCTTTCTATCACTTGGTATAATAGAAAAAGATCCAGGGCTGGATATGTAACTAATTGTTAGAACACTTGCCTGGCATGTGCAAGGTCCTGAGTTTGAACTCCAGCACAGGAAGGAAAAAAAGTAAAAAAAAGGTCCAGTAAACTTTGTGGTTGGCCTATAGTTTGAAGTTCAGAAATGGGAGTGGAGAGGAAAACAGAGTGAACAAAGCAAAAGTGAGATAATGATGAAGACTGTTAGGAATACGTGTAACATCCTTGCTACCACAGTAGGCATTTGCGTTGTAGTATAAGAGATGACAGTTTTTGTTGGAGAGCGCTGCTTATATTTTCTGTGAAATGTATTTTCATTTTCACGAAGTTATGTAGTAAACAGCATTTCCAGAAAATATGAGTCCCTCAGTAGTAATCAGTGAATTTGTTCTCTATGCATTTTTAAATTCACAAATATGTATATTGAGAATCTACTCTGTGCCAGATGCTAGTATAGGCCTTGGAGGATATAGCTGTGATTAAGGCAGATGTGATCTTGACTTTTTTTTTTAGAACTTATAGTGTAACAGAAAAGTTATAATAATAAACACAATTAAATTACTGTGAATTTCTAAACAAGGTAAAATATAGTAATGTGATGAATTACTTAGATGGGAATTAAGTATAATGATAAAGGAATATAGTTTGAAAAGCACATAAATTGGGTAATGTAAAAACATGTCTACAGAAGCAGACGCTAAAAAGCCTCATTGATGGATTGGATACTAGACATAAGGAAAAGTGTGGGATCAGATCCCTCATAGGATTGAGCCAAAGACAGTACTATTCAGTGAATATCCCATTGTATCCACCAAATCAGAAAAAGCAAAAGAGGGTAGTATTGATGAAAAAGGTGATTAGAGGATTAAAACAATGTGATAATCAAAACAAACTATCTTTGCATATAGTACACTAATATTTTCAAAGATAAAGAGTACAGTGCAGCTAAAATTATTTTAGTGTTAACAAACAGAAATAAAGTGTATTGCTTTAGCATTAACCTTTGGTTTAACTCTAGGTGTTTGTGCCTCTTTTGATTTGACTGTAAAGAGAACCTTTACTTTTTTTTTCCTCTGTGTTTTAGCTATTTGGTCAAATGAGTATTGCACCTGCAAGTGTTTCTTTTGATTTACTCTAGGCTGAGGTCATACTGTGTACTAGGCATGAATTAATTACAGATTGAACAATTTCGCTGTGGCAAAGAGAGAATTTTATTCTCATTCCAACTAAATCTGTGGTCTAAGAAAGATTTTTTTTTTTTATGTGCCTGAGGGGCACCGAAAGCGTATTGATAAAAACCCCTTCTGATAAAAAACTCATTCAGAAAGAAATGTAGGTCATTTCTTTTGGTCTTTTACTAAATGGCTTAAAGTACCGTCTTCCAAATTCCTCTTTCCAGGTAGAAATAATATCCTATATTAAGGAAAATTTAAACGGTTATGCATTATCTTGTTCTAGAACTTGAGGATAAATTTAACATTCTAATTATAGTGAAATTGCCAAAATAGATTATACATTTGTTTCAAAAAATCTTTTTTGTCAACTTTTAACTATTGTTATTGTGTCTGTATTGCTATTTATGGTATGTCTCAAAGGACTTCTTCATTTCTTGAAGGGCCAAGATCACCAAGAATAACTAATAACTTAGTCCTGCATAATGAACAGAATTGCTAAAGCAGTGTGATTGTTGATTATTTCTTATCTTTTACAGCCCAGAAAACTTAGCACCAAACCTTAATTCTCAGTGGGTAGATTAAACTTTACTACTTTATCCAGGACCATTGACGTGTGTTCATCTCTAATATTTTACTTCATTTCAGTTTTGCAGAGAGGTATTTAAGAATCATGTAAATAACTTCATTTGTGAAAGTGTTGGAAAACTGCATTCAAGAAGATAATGTAACTCCTCTGTATGATAATCTTTTCAATGAGCATTCTAGTATAGGTAGAAAGTATATTGCAATTGAGATTTGCTAACCTGTATCTAAGATAGCTTAGTTCATTTGATTAGTCAACTCCAAAGAAATTATTTTTCAGGGCCTCTGAGAAGAATATATGAAAGTTTAAAACCAACTCTTAAGCAACTGGTCTCCCTTCTGTCTCTGATGTTTGTTTTTCACTTCTCATTTTGAATTAGTACAGAAAAGGAATCACAGTTTTAGTAGTTCGATTTTTTTTGTATACTGGAAGTATACAAAGTCCAGAGGGACTGTCCCTTTCTAATTTGCACAATGGTGTCACATAGTCTGGAGACTGCCCAGACAGGCTGTACTATAGGCAGCCATGGCATCTGGGTCTCCTGTCCCTCACTCGTCATACTCCCCTCCAAGTGTCTTTTGCTCTGTGATGCTCTATTCTTTCCTCTTCCTCCTCTCTGTCCTTCTCTTGCTAGCAGAAAACTAATTTCACTGAGGATACTTAATTATTTCTCTTTGTTGGGAATAAGGCTAATGTTACCCTGAGGGGTTATATTTGCTCTCATTATTATGTCATTATCAGTGGAGTCTAGAAAATACCTCAGCATTTTCTTTCTTTAAGCCCCCCTTAATTCAAAATGCAGCATATTTAATTATAGTTTGCCCACCCTCCTGACTTCTGTGTGAGTGATTATATTCTTGCACATTTGAAAAATCCAATTTAAATAAATACTCACAAATGGAAGATGGAAAAAAATGATAATAGTGGTTTGCACTTACACAGCATTTAGTACTCTGTGCCAAGCATTGTTATAACTGTGTTACATGCATTAACTCATGTTATTGTCTCAAAAACACTTTGAGATTACAATTATTAGCTCCTTTTATACATGAAGAAAATAAAGCACAGAGAAGTTATATAACTTTCTCATGGTAACACAGATAATAAATAGGGAAATGGTGATTTGAAATCAAGACTTCTGTCTTACTGCTTTTTTACTATAGTATAATTTATGGATTTGCTAATTGATTCTATGTTATTTTCTCTTTAACTTTTCATCAAGCCCTACAAAAAATCATCACTCATTTTTTGTGGGTATTCACCGGGGATAAAATAACATCAGTTGCTATACGAAGTTTTCTGTCTAATCAATGTAGTGCTTTTAGAAGTTAATACATTATAAAAACTCCATTTCCATAATGGATGACTGGAAAAACGAGCTATATTTATGTATGTATATATAAAAAACCCTCTCTATAGGTGTGTGTATAACATAACCAACAGTATGTTTTCTGTGTTTTTAAGCTAGTGAGCAGATATAAACTTCAGTGTGCCTCAAGTACAATCATTGTGCTTGAAATCATCGACTTTATGTTTCAGTCACTGGTCTCTTTCTCCTGGAATATATGTATACATCTGTAGGTGGTCAAGTACATTGAAACATGTATCCTAACTAAATTTCCATAATCTCTGAGTTCACAATAATAATTTAAAGTTCATAGAAACTGGAGATCATCATGTTAAGTGAAATAAACCAGTCCCAACAAAGACAAGTATTTCATGTGTTCTCTCATTTGTGGAAGCTAGGGGAAAACAAACATCACAGTACAACAACAAGATTATGAAAGTAAAAGGGGAAATACTAGGGCGTTGAAAGGGGGAGAAAGGAGGGGTGGCTAAAAAATAAAATTCATAGATATGTGCTTCACAAGTATAAGTGAGTATCATTGAAATGCATGCTGTTAGACCATTTTCTGGCCTTGTAATGTTAATATGATGAATATGGTGGTTTGGATCCATTTGAACCTATTAAACTAGGAAGATTATTGGCAATAGTATTTTGACTGGTTGGTTGGCATTAAACCTCAATAGAGCTATCAAAAGGTAATTGGAATAAAGGGCAGCAATAAAACCAAGATAATAAAAGCATATACCAGAAAAGGATTTACCCTTTCTCTTTTTAACACAAGGCATGTTATTTGCCATATTCCTTTTGGTACTTTGGTCATTTCTTCTAAGTGAAAGTATTTTACAAAAGAGATATATGCCAGAATATTCCTAACAAAAATCAAATAATGGATTGTATTTTATCACAATGAACATTTTTTTTCTTTAGGTCACAGCCACAGTATAGCATGACGTGCCTATATTCTCCCTGCCTCTTCCACACATAATAGTTCTCTTCTTTTCCTTTCAGGTTTTATTACTGCTTTTTTTCCTTATTACAAGGCAGTCTGATTTCATATATCCATAGTAATGCATGTATGATGATCATAACTGATTAAAGTTCAAGGAATAAGATGGGGGTAGATAAGACCAATGTACACAAAGAATTAATAAGGGAGACTTATCTTGAAGGTAGTACAAGGACAGAATGCACACACTGTCTCTATGTGGGAATCAAAAAAGAAGACTAGAAACTTTTTGTAGTTGGAAGGATGCTGGTAAGGTGAACTAGAGCAGAATTTTTCCTAACATGATTCAGAAAAATGAGGGATTCTTGATATATAAGATATACAATTATTCCTGTGCTGGCAGTAACGTTTTCTCTCTCAAAAGATTTGGTAGAGTGCTAGTTAGAATAACTTCATTATAGAAAACACATGGAATCTACTTCATTGTTTTTGTTGTTTATGACAGGGTCTCTCCATGTATATTCCTGGCTGGCCTTAAACTCTAGACCTGCCTCAAACTCCCAAGTGCTGACATTACAGGTGTGGACCACCATGCCTAGCTTACTTTTTTGTTTTGTTTTGTTTTGAAGTGATTGATTTACAAATTTCAATAAAATATTTATAAAGATAAAACTGTTTCTTACCTCAGAACTGATGGTATCACATCAATGCAATAAGACGTTCTGGTTGTGAACCACTAGAGTGTTCCATGGTGATATAAGGGGAGCAGTACTACTTGTCACAGCTTTCTTGGTGAAGAAGGCTGATAAGGCAATTTTGGCTCTTTGGGAGAGAATATTATATCATAGGCCATATCATTGGCATTTAGGAGTACTAAAATGAGTAAGATAAGGTTTGTGTTCTCAGAGAACTTATTTTTCAAAAGAGAAACATATATACATTAATTGCTATAATACAATGTGGCAACTGCTACAAGTATTTATTATTTCATTATTATGAAAAAATAGTATTATTTAAGAACAGTGAAAGATGAATCCAGAAGTTTTCAGAGAAAAATAATATTTGCTCTGGGACTGAGGCATAGGCAAACTACTTTTCCAAAAAATTGGGGCATTTGGGGCAGAAGAAGCTATGTGAACTTGGGTAAGTATGGTAAACCATTACATGTCAGAGAGTAAGACTTAAAATATTTGGCTGAAGAATGTGGTAGGATCTTTTTATTATGACTTACGAATAACCTTTCATGGACTTTTAATTAGAGGTTTTTGCAGTGGTATGATCAAATTGCATTTTAGAATGAACTCTTTCAGTAGGAAAGTTAAAAAAGGACATTTAGGAGGCTTTTAAAATAAAATCTAATTGGGAGATTTTGATTTGAACTAAGGCAGTGGCACTGGAGATGTTAAGGGGGAGCTAAATATTTAGAAACTGAAATTAATAGTTATTAGTGACATTAAACTTGGTGAGGTGAAAGGAAAGAAAGGGGGAAGGCAAAGTCTAATATGACTTCTTTGTGTCTCACTTCTGCACCCAGGTAGATGATGGTGCTCCTTAGTGTGAGATAGGAGGAAGGAACAGGAAAATGAAAGTTAACCTTCAGACATAATAAATTTGTGATATAAGAAAGTTAAGTGACTATGTCCTGTAGGCAAATAATTGTACATTGTAAATCAGCTCAAAAGAATATCTGGGTTTGAGAGAAAGATTGGGTGTTTATCTCTATCTCTATCTATTTCTCTCTCTATATATATAACATTTAAAAACATGAAAATGGATGAGATTACCTAAAGAAGAACTATAGAGCGGGAGGTAGGGGGGTGGGAAAGAGAGCCCATGATTAATCTTGGAGCAGCAATATTTCCAAGAACATTGGAAGGGAAGCAGCCAACAAAGAAGTAGCAAAATGAATAAAATGTGGTGTTACAAAATCCAAGAGAAGAAACTATTTTAGGAAAAAAAATAAGAGCTCGTTTAATCATGTATACCATTGCTGAAAAGTTAAATCAGGTGAGGACAGTCAAAAATATTTTAGATTTGGCAGTATGGAGAATGTTAGTGGTCTTAACATACGTGATTTCTAATAATTAGTATAGATAAAGGGCATAATGGAATTCTTTGGAGTTTAGGACCATTGCATTATGTGGTGGTGCCAGTTATAGAGATGATACGAAAGGAATATAAAGTTTTGTAGGATAAAAAATGAACTGTGAATTCTACTGAGTATAGTACTCAGCTGGAGATGTTCAGCAACTAGAAAAGCATATGGTCTGGAGCCCAATTGCAACCTGGCGTAGAAATAAGGATTTGGGAGGTTGTTCCATAGTTGAAGCCTCACTGGATATCATTGTGGATATTTAATTGAAATAAAACTGGGTCCAATTCATCATGAAAAATTGGTAAGTTTTATTAATGTATAATGTATTACAACAATACACACATACATCAGAGTTTACAAAAGAGACAATTAACAAATGAGTGAAATGTGTTCACTCAGTTTTCTTGAAAGACTAATTATTTGAATGCACTCTAATACAGGTTAAAGCAGTTAACACTTGAAGAGTATAGTTTCTGGGTCTAAGATGTTCATATAAAAAAATATTGTGCAATCAGGCACCACATTAAATCCAAACCTAATCAAGGGGTTTGGGTTGGGGGTTTGCTTAGTGTTAATGTCACTTGCCTCACATGCTCAAGGTCCTAGTTTGATTCCTAGTTACACACACACACACAAATATAAACCTAATCAACTAGCTTTAAAAAAGAGAGACTTAAAAATAGATTATTATTTTGTTTCCATTCTATTTAAACCATAAATTTCTATAGAGTACCATATTACTTTATATACGTATTTATCTCTACTATTCACCTAGATAAAAAGTCGGACAAATAGCTGTGAATTTCTGAAATTCACTTAGTACTTTTGGAAATTAATTCCCTAGTTGAAATTCTGTGATCAGATTTCTTCATTCACAATGAAGTATAATGGTTGGAAATGAACATAATTTGATTAAATTACTTTTGTCACATAGTTTTTGATACTAGTAAAGGAGCATTGGATATGATTGACCTTATTAATTTTAATTTTATACAATTTAATGAAAGTTATGTTAGTGATTTTATAGAAAGAAACCTTCATTCATTTATGCTTCTGAAAAATGACCTTGTAAAATGTCAAAATTGTTATTGTGTGCTTTTGAAAAATACTTAATGATTTGTGCTTGATGCATTTAAACTCTTTATTGAAGGTCAAGGATTCTATTAGGGCATTTTTGTCAGTAAAATGTTGACAGAAATGAACTAGGTGGTTGAATCCTCAGTGACAATACTGTCACATTTGTTAAGAAATTGTCTAATGATAAGGCCAGATTTTGCTCATTATTTTTCTTAGTAACAACCACTAGTTCATTAAATGTTACCTTAATTAGAGTGTATGTTGTGTCAAAACTTAGGCCAAGCCACAATTCTTATTTAATAGCTATTTAGTTTAAATTGCCATAGTTATTTCATTGTCAGTGACTATGTATCTATGCCATGCATTTGGATGAAATGAAACTGAGTATTCTAAAAGCACTGATAATTATGTTGAGCTCGATGTTTTTTTTTTATTAGGGGTGGGGTGGGTAGAACTAGGGTTTGAACTCAGGGCCTCATGTTTGCTAGGCAGGTACTACCACTTAAGCCATTCCTTTCCATTGGTTATTTTTGAAATAGGGTGCTTGGGCTCACCTGGGCAGCATAGCTGTCCTTGAGTAGCTGGGATAATAGGCACATGGCACCATGCCCAGCCTTTTCTGTTTAGGTGGGGGGGGTCTCATTAACTTTTTGCCTAGGCTGACCTCGAGCCATGATCCTCTAGCTCTTGCCTCCCATGTAGCAAATATTAGAGGTATGAGTCACAGCACCTTGGTGACTTGATATTCAGTATTGAATTTAGACATCCTCAATTTGACCTACAAAGTCAGACTCCAAAGTAGGCACATAACAAAAGCAATGAAGAAAAGCTGAAATATTGTCTTGTTTTCTTATTTATAATTCTTCCTTATCACTTAGTCAGTGTAGTGTATTTTGTGATCAGTTAGGTTTGTTACCACTTAAATGAAAGTGGATATTGTTTCATGGTGATGTTTTTTTTAAAGGCCTTGTTAAAATATAATATGCATACGACTTGAGATTACCTGTTTGATTTATGTCAGTAATTATTTAAATGGAAAATTCTTAGATTAATCTGTGCAGTGATTATATTCTCTTCCTCCATGGATTTTTATTTATCCATACTTAGGTGCATGCACGTATATGTCCTATTGGTGTAGCATATGGCGAAGTATTTTAAATACATGCATTTTTGGAGATGCTGTGGTTTTAGTATGTAGGAGTTGTGTAAGAATTGTGAAATTATTTCTGGAAATTCATTTGTTTCATTTTGTGAGAGTCTGAGATAGTATGCATGGCATCATATTCCTACATACATATTGCCTCATGGTGTAAATGACTTTTTAACTTAGCCGTTTTAGTTACAAAATCCTTGGATTTTTTTCAAAGTTTTCATTGTGATATTCAGTCTCATTAAACATTGTGTGGCATATAGAAATCCTGAGACTTTTGGTTACTAATGATTATTGATGTGTCTCCAAATCTCAAAGCTCAGAATACAACTGTTCCTTATTTTGTGAGTGTCTGTGACTTTTATATGTCTTCAGAAGGCTGTGAGCTGTCATTCATCCTTCTTTAGACAGGACTGTACTCTACCCCTACCTCAGTAATCATCTCCATTTTGTTAACGGTCCTCAATGTCTTATGTACTTCTTTGGATTTTCTCTTTTCATCTGATGATTGTGATCATTTTGATTATACTAAATATCACACTTTTAATATTCCTTCTTTGAAAAGATATTTCAGTGGATGATGAATTTAGTACTAAAATGTGTAAAGTAGACATTCAGCTATCATTTGTGTAATTCATGGCTTTATTATAAATGTTATTGTCCACTAATTCTGACTTAGTTTTTATCAGACTAAATTGTGGGAGACTATATTCATAGCTAAACATCAGCATTTTACATAGGAAGCAGATACTTTTTTCTTAAAGGACATCCTTTACATCTACTTCCTGGGATTTAAGCTGTATATTTTGCCAGTCAATTTTTATTTTTATTATTATTTTATTTTGGGAAAAAAATGACAGTTGTTTTAGAATCAATTCATTTTAATGAGTCCCTATAATTTTTTCTATATAAATAGAAAAATGACAGTGCTCAGTTTATGAAGGATATTAATCATTTTCAGGTTGAAAGACTTGATTCCTTTATTATGAGTAATAGTTTTTGTTGTTGAGTGAAGCCAAACACATACTATTTTTCTAATTCTTTTTGATAATAAAAATGAAACATAAATGAGGCATAATGGTGCATGCCTTATAATCCCAGCACTTGGGATGTTGAGGTAGAAGGATTTCAAGTTTAAGGCCAGCCTGGGTTTCATGGTGAGAAAAATAAAGAACATGGATTTATGTGCATTTTTGTGCTAAAGGTAGCCCTTTATGCTAGAATCAATACTAGTGAACTTTACTTGCTTTATTTTTGCTTTATGCTTATTAGCAAGAGGTTATGGTTAAAAGGGAAGCAAAAGGTCCACTGGCGAGTAGGATTATATTAGAGAAGTGGGATTAGAAAAGCAGGTTCTGAAGTCAAACTCTATAGCTTCAAAACACACACTGTCACTTCCTAACTGAGAGGACTCTGGGTAAGATAATTTTTCAGGTAAGTTTCAAATTCATTTATAAAATGGGGATAACAATAGTGTCTGTAACTTAGGTTTATTTTGACAGTTGTGTTAATATATGTAAAATGTTTGAACTAGAACCTGCCACATGGTAGATGTAGTAGTTTTGATCATTCTTACCACTGTCTATAATGTTCACTTACTATCACAGCAGTCATACTTTAAGTCCAGAAGTGTATAATCAATTCTTTGTCATCTGTTTTCAGGGACCATGGACAAAACATTTGACAGCTTTGATAGTATTACTGTTTGCTCAACTATCCTACTTAGTATAGCAGTCTTATTTTGTAGATGAAGAAACTGCAGACCAGAAATGCATCAGCTTGTGGTATATTGCTAGAAGTTTAATTTGAATTGTAGCTCTCCTGACAGCTTGTTTCCATGGCTTAACTTTGTATGTGTACATTTCTTCTATTTTTGAATAATGAGTTCCTTCAGGATAAGAACTATATAGTAAATGTATAAAATGGTTAGTACATGTATCTGTTGTTTTGGTTTGCCCAGAATAAAAAAGTGAGCTCTGAAATGTGATTTATGGAATTATCTTTCTTTTGATGTCTGTTATGAAACTATATATATGTATACTTAAGATATGATAAAAGTTATACTTGAGAATGGAGAAGGATAAGGTTAATGACAAATAAAAGAAGAAAAAGATTCAGAGATGGGCTTTAATGGTTATTTTAGAAGAAATAGGCTAAAATATGAGTGGTAGGAATATAATATTACCAAATTGTCTACTCTCAAAGTAAAGGTGAAATGTAATATTTACCAATTATTTATTTTCAAAGTAAAGGTTTGACAACTGTGGAATTGAAATTTCTTTCATCTTCAGTAGAGATGTTTAAAGTTCCAATTCATTTAATCCTGTACCTTTTGGATAAATACTATTAATTCATCTCTCTTGGCTCTTAATTTAGTGAATCAGGTTTCCATAGGCATGAGTTCTTACAAAATAATATATACCTGCTTTATGATTTCTGTGAAATTATATTTACTTTAAGTAAAAAATACCTATAGCATTATTATGAAATAAAAATTAATTCCTCACACGTTCTTAATGCCATCTATCTGCCATTTTTATCTACTAGTTGACCATCTAACCCCCATTGTTTTCAAACTCTTTAAACTCACCAAACCATTGTGTTCAGTGTGTGAACTGTACTCTTGCTTTTGTCAGAGTTATTTGGTTGTCCATTTATGAATATGAGTTACATAGTCGGCATATGTGCCTGTCATATACCTCGTTCCCAAATGAAATAACTGATACCTCTGACTCATCTAATAATGGTGCTTACCTCCTTTACAGTCTTGTTTACTTCTTGTAATTATTCCTGATACCAGCTTTGAGAATATGGAAGAGAGTTAACTATGCCTGAGTGGAGTCTTTCATTTTCCTAATATGCATTCTATTAACTTGTGCATTTTGCTTTCTAAATGCCCTTGAGTTACTTTGAAATGTTCTCTTTGGTGTCCTCAACCTGTTTCTAGCTTCTTGAGGGTAGGAAACAGGTCATCCATTTGTTTTGTTCCCTTTACAATACCAGTGGGTATTTAGTTCAAGCTATTTCCTAACTAACTTCTTCAGTAGGGAAATGCTCAGTGTTTTCAAACATATTTTAAATTTGCTTGCATATTACAAGCAAGCAGATTTATAATCCATTTAAAGCTGCAAGCCAGATTATTTATTATTAGTATGGTGTATATCAATGTCGAACTCTCCCTTTGTCTAGTCCTTATTTTTTAACTGTGAATAATGGAAAAAGTCTTCATAAACTTTAGACACTAAAGAGTGTACCTGTAGTCTTGAATTTTTCCACTTTGACCAGCAGAGAAGTCCTATTTAGCAACACTATATTTGGAAAATTTGGTTTTCCAAAATTAGTTCAATGTTTTATGCAGGTTTTTTTTTCTCTTGAAATCAGAATGAATATTCCAAGATCAGAGAGAGAACTAATACATAGATAAAATTAGATTTTCTGCAAAAAATAAATAAATAAATAAAAAGGCTGATGAACAAATACTGTCATGGTAATTCAAATCACTAATCCATGAACGTGTATTAGTTTTACCGGCTGAGAGTCTGTTGTCACTCAGTAGGTCAAATCTAATCCATGTATCTATAGTCTTAACTACTCATTTGCACATTGGCTTAACTTTATGTATTTAAGCATCATATCTTTTTATATATCTAAGCTTGAGTACGTTATTAAAAGTTTTATTCATTATCTCTTCTTTCCAGTGGGAAAAGTGATAATTCATAATGAATGCATATATATATATATGCATCAGTGTCGTGCGTCCTACCCCTATAGACTGTAAAAGGTATGGATAAAATATCTGAGTGCAAAGCCTCAATTTAATTTACACTTGTTAGAACAACTAATGTTAATATTGCAATATATAAAATTGACATTTTCCCAAAGTAATATTATATGAGATTTTTAAAATTTTTAGGTCAAGTTCTAAATATACTCCCTTTTTCCTTATTGTTTAAACTCACTATCTGATTAGTCACTTTTCAATATATCTTAATTATGAAATAGGACAAAAATGAATTATGTTCTAACTTTTCTTAATGTTTCTAATTTTTATTTCATTATATTTGCTCCCAAATGACCAAAAAGTAGAAGAGAAGAATGACAAAGAGTGATTTCTTAAAAGAAAATGATATATGAAGTTTTAGGATAGTATTCTCATTGATATGAGATAAAATAAGGACTTATAAACATTGCCATACTGAACAGTCTTAGATCAAACCCAGGTAACATTGTACTATGATTTAAGATGACATGTAGGGTTCAAATGCAAATTATGTCCCTTTTCCTGACTTATATCCTTGTTTAGCACATTCTTTTATGTTTTGTTTCCCTTTTCTAGCCTTCTCTTCATTTCACTCTTTTTTTCCTTGTTCCTTTCTACACAAGTGTGTCCTTAGCAGAAAACTATAGCCTGTACGCGACCAAGAAACCATCTTTATCTTTTATCTCTTTTTACAAACCATTCCCCCATATATTATTATTTATGATCATGCTAAAATTTCCAAATGGGTCTACTTTATGAGTGATTCAGCAGAAGAAGCAAAATCTTAATTATTTACCCCAATTCCAAATGTTTGCCTATGTATGTACTTTCTTGTATGCCTTCAAAGTAAAATAATTCATGAAGTTGTAAATTCCTATCAAAATATCTTTTGTATAATAATTATAGTAGTCACAAAATATTTTAAATGGTAATCGGAAATTTAGTTACTTCATAATCCTTCAGGATTCCACTTAACAAGTGTATTATATTTGGTCCTTGCTTGCTTCATTTTTTCTTTAGTCATTCCTCCAAATAAATAGTTCTTGAGCATCTGCTATACTCATTGTCTTTGGGCTGGGGCTGAGAAAAAATGAATGAAATGAGATTCCTGACATGAAGAGTTTCCAGTCTAGTGAAAGTGATGGGTATAGAGATGAACAGGTCAATTACGCGATGATGTCCCAATTAGTATATTTAAGGTATGAAGAACTGCCCTGATATTAACTTGCCTGAGACAGTTGAGAAGGTCTCAAATTGAAAGTAATTTTGTTTCTGAAGACTGAAGAGTTTTGCCATATAGAAAAGACAGTTAAAGGTATTTAGGTAAAGATAGTTCAGGGAAAGCATTCTAGGACAGATAATCACAGTTCCAAAAGAAGTAGTTTCTGAGGTAAACAACCACAACGATAACAAGAGTAATAGCCACTAACATTTTTTGAAAGGTTACTTTGTGCTAAGTATGTTACATGCATTCTCTCGTTTGATCTTCACAAGCCTTTAAAGTGTAATTATTATTGAAGCCTGTTAGGGAATAAAAAAATAGTTGAAGCTCCAGGTGGTTAAGGGATACCCCTAAGATCTCATGGAAATGACAGAACTGAGCATTAAACCCGGTTGGTCTGACTCCAGATCCTTTCTCCACGGGTAAATTTCATGCAGTAAACCATCTTTTATATGTGGAAATGAAAAGCAGAAATATTAAATATGATTCAGCCTCCTTGAGAATTTCAGTTTAGGTCTTGTACATGACAACTCTTATAAACAGTTGTATAATAAGATGATATGTGCTAAGCTGGAGATATTTTTAAGGTTCTGGGGGAAGCTGTAATTCTGAGGAATCCACTAGATTTAGTGCTAAAGAGATGGGTTTAAACCCTGTTTTTGTTACTCCTCGTGTGATTCTCAAAAGTTATCCAATTGCTTTGAGGGTCTGGACTCTGTAAATTGAATTTAATAATAATTGCCTTTCAGGGCTGTTATTAATAGTAAATGAAATAAACCACATAGGTTGTAGAAAGCACTGAATGACTCTTGAATCTAGTATCTTTAAATGATAACAAATAGAATTTCTTTGAGCAAACATGGTACTGTTAGAAATAGCATGACCTTTGAAGTTTTACAAAACTTAGTAGATACAGAACATTACAAATCTGGAGTCATAGTTTGCTCAGCTATAAAATAGGGACAATACCGCTAGTTTTCTGGGGGTGGATGTGCATTCCTTATATACATCCCAAGACATTTATGGAAAGCATCAAAGAAGTAGCCTTGGAGAATTCATAAGATTTCACTACAGGAGCATTGAAAGAACAGGATGATGCCTTAAGAGGCCTCTGTGGGAACCCACATGGAATTTGTTAACAAAGTTGCTGAGAGTTGAGCATTGCCTTGGTCTGTTCTATGGGCATCTTTATAAGAAAAAAGACAGTCATCGACTAAACATAGAGCAAACCAAAGGGACTGGAGAAATAACCGCCCACTTCCTTTTTTCTTTTATGTGTTCATTGAACAGAAAATAGTAATGGAGAAAAGGGGGTGGACAGCTGTGCTGTTCTTGCTTGTCAGTTTTCAGTTGTAGAGAAATGTACCAAGAGAATATCAGGAAAGGCTCATGGTCATCTGCTGTCAGTAAATAGTTTTGTGTCTGCTTTTTATAGGTATTTGGTCTTCTCCCTTGCTGTCAGCTTTTGCTTTGTATGGTTGTCAGTGAGCCTGCTGTACTTCTACAGTTGGGGCAGTTGGGGCCCAAATGCTAGCATTAAAAAAATTAGAGGCTATAACACCTTTGTTTCTAAGTTACTGAATTATCTTGGATGCCTGAAACGTCTAGCATCAGCAGATGAACAAAAATAACTGTGAGAAAGAGACTAGGCAGAGTTCAGAGGGCCAGCAAAATTACCTGGGGCTTCCAGTTAGGTTGAGGGATAGAATATGCAAAGTAAAAAGAATAGAAAAAATAGCATGAAGGCAACTTTGGACTTCAAAGTTGATTTAAACTTGTCCTTGTCTCTAAAATAATTTAATGCTACCTATTTTCCATTGTTGTGTTGAAGCACAGTTTCTTTGCTGGAGTAGAGAATAATCTTAAACTTTCTACAATCCCACACCCTAATAAAGAAATATGTGCAATTAACTATTCAAAATACCTACAGTCTTGATATTTTAAGTTGCTTACTTTAAAAAAAACCTCAAAGATCAGGAGTTTACAAAAATTATATTGGATGTGAGCATACATCTAAGTCAGTTTGAATTAGGAAGTGCACATTGAAGGATAGTGAGAAATAAGGGAAAGGAGGGATAATAAAGGGTAATAAGAGAGGTGAATATGATCAATGTATATTATATGCATGTATGGGAATGTCATGAAACCCCTTTGTACAATGAAACAAGTGAATAAAAAAAGAATAATGAGAAATACATTTAAGGAGGGGACAAGGGAAATTAGGAAGGAAAACTGTTCAAATGGTTCTTTGCAATCACATCCTCGGTGTGAGGTTAAGTTAAACTGGCATGAGGGAATCTTGTTGGATCTTGCAGGGCAGTGTTTCAGATGACCAGATCTGGCACCTGGATGTGGGCACTAGAGTGGGAAAAATTAGGGTATGGACATGAGTTATGTCACTATCTTAATAGTCAAGATGTAAGATAATGAAAGCTTTGAAACTGTGTTAATAGCAGTGGACATGGAAGATAAGGTGGCAGGATTAGTGAGTTTTGATGATGGAGCCAAAGAATCTCCTAGTTGATAAACCCAGGAAAGTAGAAAATGGCTCTTATGATAGAGAAGTGTCAAAGGGCCTTTTGTAATGCAATCTATTATTTCCATTTTTCCCACTTGTTCTTTCTTAGGACAGTTGTATGTTTCATTAGAGATGGGTTTCAGGTAATTAAAATTATAAATGTGGAAAGACGAGCTTTCTAAGATTGTCAGTAAGGAGAGAAGAACCAGGAATACAGTATCACTTCACAGGAAGCAGCCATGGCTAATGACCAGAGGAACAAAAACAGGTAGAAGGGTGGAGATGATGATCAGTGTTTAAGGTTAAGTTTAGGGAGAAAGAGAATGGAAAAGAATTTGGGAGAAATTTATTGAGAAACTACCAGTTTCAGTCAAGTGGTATATATGAGCACCAGGTTGTTGAAGCTTAAAGATGGAGCAGTTTGTCTCTTGGTTTTGCTCCTTAGAGTGATTTTGTTTTCTTTTTATAAAATTCGCTTCTGTCTTTGCTACAGATTTCTGCAGTTATTACTTTTTCTGTGTACTTTTCTTTGCCTCTGTTTTTCCCACACTTACTTCCTACTCTTTCTCATAAAACATCATATTTTTATCTTTTTTTGTAATCCCTTCATAAATCTTGAGCATCCACCTTTATTATACCTTGAACCAGATCAATTCCTCAGCTTCTACTCCTCTGAGAATTAGTCATAGATAGTTGTCAGTTAAAAACTACATGTGAGAGACCATCAGCTTTTTTCACAGTGGATAGGAGATTCAGAAGCTCTAGTAACAGTGCTTAAAGGCAATGAACTATGGAGTGAGAGTGCTGGGTTTGAAACCTGTACTGCCACTTACTAGCTAAGTGGCCTTGAACAAGTTACATAACCTTTCAACATCTCAATTTCTTCATCTGTAAAGTAGGAGGGACAATAATATCACTTTGAGAGTAAGTTAATAATTTACTCAAATTTACGATTTTTATGAAAATATTGAGAATAGTTGTCTGGCCCATTCTAAATGTTATATGATTGTTGGGTGCCATTGTTTTCTTATTCTTATTCAGATTTATTAGTATATATATACTTGAGGCATGAGTATGAGTTAGAAACATATCCAACTTTCGACCTAATTATATTGCATTTTTTGGTCTATTAGAGAAATTTATCCTCAAAGAAATTAATTTTATTTTTCAAATAAAATGTATAATTGAACTTCATTAAAGATGAGATTGTGATTGAAGTTAAAAAGTTTTAGAAAATATGGGGTTAAGTAGCACTTTCACATATCTAAAATCATAGCAATAATATATGAAAGTTACACTGGAAATAGTCTATGTATAGTATCTTTGAGTCATCAAAATATACCATAGTTAGCATAAAATATTCTTTAATACTCACTATTACGTGTGAACCAATAAGGATTTTTACCCATTACAATTATTTTTGAGAAGGCATTTTTTAATGATATGCCATTTCTTATCATATAAATGTTCTGGCCTCCGTAAATCCCCTACTGTTTCATTTTCATGAACATCTCACTTTGCTTTTCATTGATGCACTATAAAAGATGACTGAATTCAATGATTTCTTTTGTCTTTGCTGTTAGCATTCAGTCTTTGCTCTTTAAGTGACTTGGCTCTGGCAATCTTTCCAAGATTCTCATAGTAACAAGGATCCAATATACTGACCTTGTGCCAAATGTACTTGTTTTTCTTTTTCCTTTTATTATTTATGTCTAATGATGCACATGTAAATGCATGTCCTGTACATGTTTTCTGTATGAGGTTATTTTGTAACATATCATTCTCAGTTCAAGCAAATCCTGTCTCAAAACTCTCTTTAGAGAAGATTCACTTAGCAATTTCCAGCGATGGTATACCTAAGAGAAAACTAATAGTTGTGCCCAGAGTGCCCTAATTTTGTATTTCTAAACAAAAGCTACATATTGATCAATTCCTGTACTCTTTCTTTTGTTCTGAACAAATTATATGTAAGCAGTCATGTGTCTTGGAATATCTTAAAAAGCCACTCATCCTTTTTGTGAGAAGTAAGTTAAACAATTATGTCAGGACCTACAATGAACTTCATGTAATAGGAATATACCATCCTCAGATCAGAATCCTGGTAAAAAGTTTTGTGTTTAAACAAATCACAAGCTGTCAAAATGTTGGTGATGAACTTTTTCTGTTTTCATTTGGATCAGTAGGTAGGGCAGTTCACCAAGTGTGAAATCAACATTTAATTTATTCTTCTTTTCATGAAATGCAAACCCACTAGTGGCTAATTCTCATAAAATTGATGCTAGGTTTTTCTTGAGGTCAAATTGTTCTCATATGTCTTGGAGAACATCTCACTTAGCCTTTGAGTTTATGCAATTTGGCAGAGAGTGAAAACATATTTGGAAGTATGAAAATTAACTCATTCTTGATCTTATGTATTAGAATGCTGACTTTCAGCATTACTTCAGTGTTATTAGGGAAAAAAAATCAAAGAAAATTGGGAGAAATAATGACCTTTTGTTATAATCATAGTGGTACTATGTATCTTAGATTATTCCTCTTTACTATGGAAAGCATTGGCCATGTTGATGGAGTTTATGCTCTCTCTGTGAAGTCTTATTCTTACAGATCAGGATATGGAAGTCCCTCCCCTCTCCACAGAGTTTGTGACTGTAGCCATTGTTTGCAAAGTGCTGTTGACAAGTTGCTTCCATCTCTTCTCAAAGAAAGTTGTTCAAAAGGAGCCACTGATCCTTAGCTGTTGTGCATTAACTATTCCCACTGCTTCTGTTGTTTCCAAGCTATCATGGCAATGTGATTTTTTTTCATCTCTTAAAGTAAATCATTGCTCCAATCATTGCATCTACCAGCTTTGTCTGTAGTTGCCTCAGCGTCAGGGTTGTATGGTGACCAGGAGGTAACTTACCAGTTATGGCAGAAACTTGTTTAACGTTAACTATGACTATTTTTTGATCCTTGGCACACTGGGTGTCAGTGGGGCCTGGCACAGGCTACCATTGTGAAACTGGGTATGAAGATGTATACCACTTCTGTTTTTAACATCTATCTTGGGGCTACCCAATGTAAATTGCAGGGATTTTTAAGGTACATTTATTGGAATGTGCTTATTTCAATATTTGTCAAAAATAATTAGCAGAAAACCTTAACCCTGAGGTATATGTCTCAATACAAACTTGCTGATGACTAAATTTTTTAAGATGGACCTTTGAGGAAAAGATTATAAATAGTTACCATTAGTCTTTTAATTTCCCTCTTTCTTTTTGGATGATAAAATAGTATATTAAGTGAAAGATCATAAATACAGTTAAACTTTGATAAAACATCGTGCAATAACATTTAATTTGAATGGGGAGGAAAGGTTAGGAAGTGACTCTCGGGAAAACGTAACTTTTTTAGTACGTTTTACAATCATATATTCAATGGTAATTTCTACTGTCTTCATTTAATGCTTCTATGAGACAGCACAGATAAATTGAAATATATGTTTTTAATTAAACTCATGATAACATCACCCACCATTTTATGTAATTTAATTTTTTAACCCCACTTGTGAGTTTGTGGTGCAGCTTTATGGTAGTTGGAGGTGCAAGTAATTCCTAGTAATGAGTTCCTTTAGCACTTTTCAAATATTTCAACAATGACGAGATAAAATAAATAGACAGTTACAGTGGTGTGATAAATGGCCAGATCTAGAAGAGTCTAAATGCAACAGGTTTCTCTTAGCATTGACATCTTATACACATGTGTTTTCATTTGATTGATTAATAGTTTTAAAGTACAGCTGTCTTGTCTTATTAACAAACCTCTAATTTTATTTGCCTATTCCTATGTGAGACGAGAGATGCTAGCATCTTGGAAATTCACTATAAAATTTGTGTGCGTGTGTATTTATATATATGTATATGGTTTACAACATTTGGGGATTTTTTTAAGTATCCTTCAGTCATTACGAGTAAGCATATTAGTCTATTTTGTATTAGTATAACAAAATAACTGAGGATGAAGTCTTTATGAAGAGAAAGAGGTTTATTTAGCTCTCCGTTTAGGAGGCCGAAAAATCCAAACAGCATAGCACCAGCTCTAGCAAGGGCCCCCTTAGTTGTATCATATCATGGCTGATGACTTAATGATAGGAGAATGTATCAGAGAGAGAGAGAGATTACATAACTAGAGAAGAAGCCAGTACAAGGTGGGGAGGAGCTGATGATAACTTCCCTCTAGGCCTCACCTCTTAAATATCCCAGCATCTCTTAATATTCTGAGGTGCTGAATTAATACTGAGGACTAGATTTCCAAAATATGAATCCTGGGGGGACACACCCAAATCATACCCATACTATAGTAGTAAGGTAGTAAAACAATAGTTTTTATTGGCTCTTAGCTTTTATTTTTATGAGAAGTATTATATTGGTTGCTAATATGCCAGCATTTCTAATATATTGACACATTCCACATATATTTGCTTTTGCATTATGCTTAATATACGTTGATTTTCATAGAGGTAAATTGCTCATGTTATGAACCCATGTGCTTAACCAGTAACTCATAAATGATTGGTGCTATATTTTTATTGTTTTTAATTAACCAACTATTTATATAGCTGTTTAGGTTTACAGAAAAATTGGACAGAAAGTAAAGAGTTTCCGTGTACACCCTCACCTCTGCCTATCTCCACCCCCTTCTAATTTCTCCTATTATTACTATTAAGATTTATTCTTGGTGTTGTATAGTTTGATAAGTTTGGACATAATTATTTTCCATCCATCTTTATAGTATCACATGGAATAGTTTCACTGTCCTGTGTTCCACCTCTCCCCAAACCTCTGGCAAGCACTTATCATTTTATTATCTCTATGGTTTTACCTAATCTCCTCAATTGGCATTATTAACTGAGAGTTTAAGGTTGTATCGATGTACTAGTTTGTTTATTCTTGGTTGCTTCCAAATTTTGGCTGACATGAACAGGATTTCCCTCCCCTTCTCTCCCTTCTCCTCCTTTAACTCAGCAAATACCAAGGAATGGTTTCTGGATCTTATGGCTGGGGTTATCCTTTGAGGGGGGTTGCTTTCAGGTTCACAGAATTAGATCACATCCCCTTTGTTCTTAACCTACTCTTACTGTTGATTTATGAGCGGTTCACAAAGGAAAGGAAAGGAAAGTTAATTAGCTATTTTTATAAGATAGTATGTACCTCTTGACAATCACTTATTGTGTTCATCTTTCACCAGTCTGTCCCTTCTCTCCCCAAATCTAAGGAATGCTATTTTGATTTTAAATTTAATTGTTGTCCCATATGTGAATTTATTACTTTAATATTACTTGATTATTTGGATATCCTCAGGAATGATTATCCAAATAATTTCATTTTCCCATTTTAGATTTGTCCAAGTATTAATGATATTTATGGTAACATAAAAAGAAAGACTTATTAAAAAAACTAAGGCTGTTAGTGAAGTTATAAAAATCAGGAAAGACTGTGATTGTCACATCATTATGTGAAGGAGATCCTTGGGAAAATACATCAGATTGTTAATGCCAAGAGTCCTGTATTTTAAATCTACCTGCATCCTAAAGCTAATGGAAATAATGCCATTGCAACTGAAACATTAACTGGATTAAAAAAAGTCTTAAAGGACCAGGAAAATTCAAGCTCTTAGCTCAGTGGAACTTTGGTTGACCCATTCAATTCTCTGTTCAAGTATAAATACATTTTAAGAAAGGATGGTTATGTCATTGTTTGAAACACTTTGTAGTAAGAATGAACCTAAAGCATTCTATAAATAAACCTTTGCTTTAACTGACTTGAGAACACAATTCCTAGTTTACTTTGTGCTCTTTGAGTGTGTGCACACATATGTGTGTGTGTACTCATGTGCATGTGTGCATGTAACTATATCTTATAGAAATTCCTGATAATTAACAACAGTTAACTTTTGGATGTGTGTTTTTAGTAGCAAGGTGATTTTTCAGTTGTACTTATTATCATTCACTGACAAATGTTATTACATATAAAGAAGACTATTTGAGCCATCACAGAAATTGCAGATAAGATGAGGCTAAATTGCTTTCTTTATATGTCCTTCACTCTTTGACAAGCAAAAAGTCTGTTTTTCTCTTAGAAGGTGAGATTTTTATGGGCAGAGAACATCTTGTATTTTTCTTAGTGTCCTTTGGAACTTGTGTAGACAAACTCTTAAAAATTATCATTACGTGAGAGGATGTTGAGAACCTTGAGTAGTTAGGCTAAATATTACCAAGGAATCTCCCAAAGACCAAAGTATATTATGTAAACCATGTTATAGTCTAGAAATGAAATTACTAATAGTCAGTTATATTAAAATATAAAGAGTAATAATGAACAGAATCTAAAATGATGAGTAAAAATAGCAATTCATTACTTATTAATATGCCAGTGCATTCAATTAAAAAAAATAACATACTCTGAGGCTGGGGGGAGTAGTTTATACTGTATGCAAACTATAGCCTATTGGGAAAGTATGGACTAAACTCTTTATGTAGAATATTTTCTCTTGGTCTGGGAGTACAAGGATAAAAAATAATCAGTGTCATCAGGGAGCTTAGACTGTAACAGGGAGAAAGGCTTTTAAGCAAATAGTGAGGATTCAGTAAGAGAGTTGTTATAGTGGAATCATGCTAAAGTATAAGAGTAGTGGGAAAAATAGGGAAAAAGATCCCTAAGTCTTCCTGACTCAAGGTAAGGGTTTGCAATAACATTATTAAGAGCCATGGACTATACAAGATATGATAGCAGAATCTATTACTGGACTGGAAATCAGATAGACCAAACCTACAATCCTAGCTCTAACTTTCTGCTCCTAACATCAGGTATGTCCATCTGAACCTTTTTCTTCCAATGCAAAGGAATAATAATAATATTAGGTCTGTCTGGTTTTAGGATTATTTTAAGGGTAATGAGAAACGGTGGAAATGGTTAACCTATGTAATGCAATATCCGTTTTCACATATACACTATTTCCACTGTTGACAATGTCTAGTTCCATCCTGACTACTTTGTTTGGAGAACGATATGATATTATTTCCCTTTGTTATGTGGAATAGGGAAAGTTCAGCAAAATGGCTGTTAAGATGAGCTTTGGAGGAAGAAATCCTGCACTTATTCTCTAGGTAGATGCCTATATACAAATGTCAATTTTTTTTCAGTGCACACTTGTGTATATTGTTAGTTTTTTCTTTGAAAATAATGTTTCAAAGCTATCAATAAGAAATTCATTTTAATAAATTTATTTATTATGAAATTAATATTCACTTGATAAAAAATTCTGAAAATGTCATCAGCAGATTTGGTAAAAGTATAATATAAAATAAAAAACTAATGTCATCTTGAATTTTGGTATGGTGAGGTAATGATTTTTGCTTTAAAATAATATTCTCAAAATCCATCTCTTCAGACAAATATACATTCCTTAAAATGTTATATATGTGTTTGTGGGATTTAGTGATGTGTTATGTTTTTGGTTATCACAAAATTTCATTAACATCTAGTATACTGCTAGAATTTTTTATTACCTGATAATTTAGGCATCTGATTGATACTTAATATCCATTTGAAATTATTCATAATAATCTATTACCATTGGAAGTATTGCAGATTTTTTCAGGTTTTTAATTGCTTTGGGTTGGAGATTAGTCTTGCTATTTTTCTTATGCTTTTAGTGTTTCTAATATGTTCTTTCTGTTGATTTTTTATTTTTTTGAAAAAATGGTTTTGGTATCTTTCTGTATACCTGTTAGTTGATTTAGATTATTTCAAAAGTTATTACAGTCATAATAGTCAATATATATTCAGCACTTGCTATGTGTCAGACATTGCTCTATTTCATGTGTGTAAGCTTATTTAATTTTTACAACAACCCAATGAAAATTATGTTGTCTTCATTTTGTAAGTGAGAAAAGTGAAACATAAATGAACCAAGGTCACACAACTAGTAAATGGGACAGTTGAAGTATGTACCCAGACAGTCTGACTTCATAACTCATACTCTTAATTCTGTCATTATAATGCTTTTCTTGACTAATAAGACATTGAATCAATCAAGTGAAAAAATTATTAAAGAGGGCATTTTTTCTGTTTCTTATTATTTGATAAAAGTATCTATATATTGCAATCTATTATTTTAAATTTTTTGTGGCAAACATATTGGAAACATGAATCCAAATCTGTTTCCAATATGATTTGGTTGAAAGGAAGAAACTACCTTATATACTGTTTGTTGGGAATGTAAATTAGCACAGCCATTTTGAAAACTTGTTTGGAAGTTCCTCAAAAAACTCAAAATCCAACAAGTCTATTTCTAGGTATATGTTCAAAGGAACTAAAACCAATATGTCAAAGAGGTATCTGTACTCCCATGTTCATTTCAGTATTATTCAATAGCCATGATATGGAAAGAACTTAAATGTCCACCAACAGACAGAGATGAAAAAAATATGGTATATATACATAGCAAAATATTATACAACCTTAAAAGAAGGAAATTATCTGGTTCTTAACAACATGAATGGAAATGAAGAACATTATGTAAAATAAGCCAGGCATGAGAGAAAAAAGTAATTTATGATTTCACTTATATGTGGGATCTCAAAAAGTCCATGTTGTAGTTTTCTTACATATGAACTCACATGGGAAGATAAAGACATTATTTCTTTAGAACATACAGGTTAATGAAAGTGGATTAAATATCTTTGCACTCCTAATTTATGTTTGGGCTATTTTACCTGGAAAAATATTTCTACTTTGTGCATAGATTTTGTTAATAATATAAGATTGCCTTTGATGTTATCAAATAATCTTGCCAAACTCTTTGAAATGGCAAGATTTGTAAGATCCCTGGTTGTGGTGAAACCTTCTGTAATATCTTCAAGTGAACCTCAGGAGTAGTATTCATATCCACACACATTCTAGAGCCAGTATCTTTGAAAGAGATGCAGACCCAGTTCTTTCCCATATGAAAGAAAGACATATTTTAGTCTTTGTAGATGAGGGAATCAAGAGTGTCTCTCTTAATATATCTGTCATTTATTGTTTCACTACCTAAATGAAGGCTTGACTATTCCCTCAATACGGTTAGTGCTTGGGTTGGGAGGGAGTGTTGTATTCCAATATAAATTTACCTGAGATAGTAGCAGGCTTGAATAATTTCAGTTCTAATTCTATTTGTTTCTCCTCTGTATGATCTAATGAGAAGAGGTAAAGAAACAATATAAGTAGCCAATATGAAAACTGTATTTTTACTCTTTGAAAAAAAATCTTATTATTCTTCATTCCTACCTCAAAGTTTCTGATTTTTTTCTCATGTTGAGAATGACCTGATATCATCAAGTCTACTCATCAGCTTTGACCAGGTCTTTGAAAAGCCAGTAGGTTCACACTTATAAAATCAGCCTACGTAGCCATTGACAGATGAATGGATAAAGAAAATATGGTTTATATACAGAACAGAGTAATTATTCACCCATGAAGAAGAATGAAATCATGTCATCTGCAGAAAAATTGAGGCAATGCAGAAATGAGGCATTGCAGAAAAATGAAGGTGATGATCATGTTTAGTGACATAAATCAGACTTACAAAGACAAATACTGCATGTTTCCTCTCATGTGCAGAATGTAGATATAAAAGCAGACATGAAAGTGAAAGGGAACCAGTAGGAGAGGGCACATGGGACAAGAGAGGATAATATAGTAGGTAAATATGGTCAAAGTACATGATGTACATGTATGAAAACGTATAATGAATCCATTATTTTGTAGGGTATTTGCCAATAAAAAATAAAATAAGAAAGCCAGTAGGCTCCTGATTAGTCACCATCCCTTATATTTTATTTTTCAAGTATCCTGCAGCGGGGATGGGTATTGTCACTCCTAAGAAAGTTGATGTGTGGCTATATGCAGAACATTTGCTTTTGGTGATAATAATGTTAGTGTTCTATCATGTTAGGTTTTATGATTTATGTCACTTAACATGATCATCACCAGTTGCCTACAGGTTCAGCTGCCATTTTGTTAGGAAATTAAAAGTAACTGATGTAATACACAATAGATGTTTCAATTTTGTGTTAATGTACAATTTAAAAATCTCAGAATGCATCATAGGTCTGAAAACATGCTGCATTACTTTTACAGTATATCTGAGTTGTATTTCTATATATTTTCCCCTAACCATGTCTACCTTAATCAAGAATTATGGGAGACTTATGCCCAGAAACAATTGTTTTAAGTAGATGGTCAGAAAATTTTTCATATTTCTGAATTTTAAACTGCAGGTGGCTCTCTTGATCTTTCAGTTCAATGTTTAGGGTATGAAATGTCACTGTACTTTCTTCCTTGTCCTCTAAGTGCTTGGAAAAATAACTTCATCCAGATTATCAGAGTTCCTCTTGAAACTTCTGATAATTATCTTATTACTAGATTATAAGCAAAATAGCTTTGTTTTCTCACATGTAGAAGATATTTTTAAATTTATTTTTGGCCTTCCTTTAGAATGACTGATTTTCCTTTGAATGAGGATTTGCTGAGCATAAATTACAATGCTGATGATGTTTCTAAAAGACCATCCTGGCCTTTTGACATTATTTAAACAGAACCAAGAAAACCCAGGTGATTCTATTCATTTTTCTTCCTCTCATTTAAAAAATAGCATTACTATTTTATCTCACGATTTTTTAGACACATATGGTACTAGAGGAGTTTTAGAGGTACCAAAATAAATGAACATGAAAATCTGTTGATACAAGCTTATGTGGAAACCTAAGCCTCATCTCTACCTTCATATATTCTGATTGTTATTTTAAAGAAATGGCCTGATATCATTAAGGTGAAGAGTTACAAACATTTATGCAAATTATGTTCAGAGGTGAATTAGAAATAGCCCTTTGTGTGAATTCTTGAACTATCACCAATGATATCATTTTACATTTTTATAAGCTGCAAATCTCATTCTTCCCTTTGCAAAGTAAGTAAAGTATATACAATTTCTATTTTTTAAAATAATAGATTAGCTTATAATATGATGGCTAATAGAGAAAGTGCTATAAAGATATTTCTTGTCAATACTTAATTGTGTTAAACCTGTAAGCACCAACAGCCAAAAGATTGTTTGAAATAAAGGTCTTACAGTAAGGCATTCATCACGTAATGAAATATAACCCCAAATGTCGAATTCTTTGTGATGTGTCCCTTATAAATATGCTTGTAGTACTGCTATAAAAAAGGCACAGATACCAAACTGACCTTAAAAATGACACATGTGGCATTACTGCAGCTGGGCTATTGTCTAGGAGATTCACAGAGGAGGCCTCCTAGGAATTGTGTGTTCCTTTTGTGTAAAGTTTTTGTCTGGAATGTCGCTGTGCAAACAGTAGCTGTTCGATAGCACCTGCTTCTGTTGAGGGAGAGTGAATCTTTTATTTAGAGAGCATCAGTAGCCATTTCATTCATCAGTGCACAATGGACCTACATAAAGAGTAACATTCCAATGACGCCAAAAGCAGCCAGAGCTTCCAACAAGCAGGGGCGTATAAACATTAAGTCTGCCTATGTTTCTTTTTCACTTTTCATGCAATTACATACAGGTTTTTATTTTGAGGGATAAAATAATTGATTCAGAACAGCCATAAGAAAAGTCCTAAATCACAAATTTTAATTTAAAAAGCTGCACTATGTATAAATCTTTGGCAATGTCATATATAAGCTTGGTCATTTGCATAAATATTACTTTAATCTTCTTAAGGTATTAGAAAATTAATTGCATTATACAAGTAACTGTGCCAAAGTAGTCTATAGAATATCTTTTTAAATTGTCATGGAATTGTTTTCAATGTGCTTATTGTCCTAGCATCTAAACAACTTTTTAGAGATTCTGTTCGTGGCCCATCATGTTCAACTCTATTGCAACTAGCCTCTCTGTGGTCTCTGATTACAGCCTCACAGCCGTCTCTGTCCACCATTTCCTATCATGCTTCATCTTTACATTATGCTTTGCAAGGCCTTCTCGATAAATTCTTTTCATTTTTGTTTTATTTTTAAAGAAACCTGTACCCATTAGCAGTTCCTCCTCATCTTCCATCCTCAGTCCCCTGCCCCTACCAATCACTAACTTACTTTCTCTGTATTTGCCTATTCTGGACATTTCATAGAAGTGGAGATATGTAATTTGTGACCTTTTTGTCTAGCTGCTTTCACTTAGCATATAATTCTTTTTCTTTTTTTTCCCCACAAGTGGTGTGGGAGTTTGAAATCAGAGCCTTGTGCCTGGTAGGTTTCTATCACTTGAGTCACACCCCAAATCTTTTTGCTTTTAGTTTGTTTATCAGTCTCATGCTTTTGTCTGGACCAGCCTTGGATCACAATCTTCTGACTTCCACCTCCCACATAGCTGAGATTACAGATGTGCACCAGTATGCCTAGCTTGTTTTTGAGCTAGAGCCTTGCTAACTTTTTGCCTGGGCTGACCTCGAACTGCAATCCTTCTATCTCTGTCTCCTGAGTAGCTTGGATTAGACTCATGAAATACCACTCCTGGACTAACCTCAGGTTTTCATTTGTGCCTATAAGGAAGAAACCCCCAAATTTCTAGTGAAATTATATGGAAATTTGGAGAAATAATAAAAGATTCAAAATTCTATAAATCTTATAGCAACTTCCCTGCTTGAAGGATGTTTGTTCAAACATCATTTCATTTAGGGGCTGTCTACCTATATCCAATCTTGTTAATAGGATTTTAACTGTTAGTGCCAGTTGTTTTTCTGTTTTCTTTGGCCAGTACTCAACTATTAAGTGCATCCTTATTTTTCTAGGCACTGTGTTGAATGCTAGAGATACAGAAATAGGATGCCCTCAGGGAATTAAAGGATAGTGGGGAAGATAGACAGGTAAATAGATTATTATCATAACATGTATAAACACCAGAATACAGACGAGTAGAGAACTGCAGGAGGGAGGGCCACTGAATTCAAGTGAAGAGAAGTAAGCAAGAATTCCTCGTGAATGTGGCAAGACTGAGTATCATAGTCTTAATGAGGATTAACCATTTGAAAAAGGATGGCAGTAGCAAGGAATTTAGGCAGAGCTGATTTACACATTGAAACACGTGCATATTTGAGAAGTCATGGTGCTTTTTAAGAAACTCAAGTGGTTAGTACTATACTTCTAGGGAAAGTGGTAAGAAATGTGTGTGTAATGTGGATAACCCAGCTTTGAAGCTTTAGGGTATAATTTTGTTCCATGTGTGACTTAAACATTTTGTTATTCTTGGCATGTGTTTTCTTGTCTGGTTCTCAGTTCTTTCATGCATAAAATAAAGGGTATTGAAAATTGTGGCCTTGTGAGGTGAGAAGGGCCACATTGAGAAGTTTGCATTTTTATCCTATATGGATCATGGAATATGAGTATGCAAAGCAAAGAAGTAACATTGTCCGATTAAAATATTAGTAAGATTACTCTGATTATGATGAAAGGTGATTGGAACCTAATTAGGGGATGGGATAGGGGTATGTGGCCTTGAGGCAGAGAGACCTATCAGGAGCATTTTGCAATAGAAATCTGGCTAGACATTGCACATGCCCAAAATAGTGAGGATAAGAAAGAGATTGATATATATTCTGTAGATACAGAAAGTAAAAACTTAGTTTTAGGACTTGATAAAAGCTATTATATTACTCAATTTACTAACTTATAGTTCTGTTTCCTGAGGTTGTCTCTGTCATCTTGATTGGAATTTTTAATGTTGGTCAGTTTAGTGCCAAATCATTGAACTAGTTTTATGCCAGTAGATTGCTAATAATAGACATTATTGTAGGAGTTTTTCTAGTCAATTTCCCTAATTTTTAAGCTCTTGGAGGCTGGTGTGGTACTCACTTTTGTCCCTTCTTACATCTCCTATTTTTGCTAGATTCCACTGAATAAAAAAGTACCCAAGTCCACAAACCTTAGTGTTAAAAATACAAAAGAAATTTGAAAGAGATTATGTCAGTTATGAAAGGACTTACATGACTTTCCTACAGCATTTTAAAAACAGGATATTTTGAAAACTTAATTTTATTTGCATCCTTTTAGCGGTTTCTTGCATGTGTGTGTGTGCGTGTGTACACCTGTGCACATGTGCATGCACACTGATGATCGAACCTGGAGCCTAGTGCATGCTAGGCATATCACTGAGCTACACCCACAGCTCTACAATTGTTTAGTTTTATCTAACAGAACTCTATTTAAGAGAGTCTGACTTTACAAAACTTTCATTTTTTAAAATGTTTTTCTCAAATAATTCAGTATTCTATTGGGAATATTAATTGCTTATGTCTCGGAACTATTTATTGAAGGCCTGCCTGATTTGCTCAAATAGTAGAAATTCTGAGTAAGACACCAAATTACCCTTAAGGTATATATAGACACATCATACTGTATCCTTCCCAAAGGTTCGGATTCTGTATTTCAAAATTTTCAAATTCACTGTCAGCCATCCACTGACATTTCTTCTTTTTCTACTAGGAAAGCAATTCAAACTATGCTATTAAATTTTTGTTGAGAATATTTGAGCTTCAGATATAGTTACGTTTCCATAGATACCTCTAAATTAGTTATCTATTCTGTGTCAAGAAATGAAGATGTAAGATTTTTATCAGCAGGATTAGCAAACAATTAAAACCAGTTAGCAATTTGAATACTTGAAATCCTCACATTCAAACTGTACTGATTTTTCCAGAGTAAGATAATAGCACTGTAAGCCAGAAAGACACCAGATCTAATAAACTGAGTCAGTTGTATTACAGTGCTAGTAAATGTCTCTTTGAAAGGTCATCTCCATTAGTTCCTCTGGTACTGTCCTTGTGGGTTTTTTTCCCCCTCTCTCCATCTTTTTCTTTTTAAAGTGATCACTGGTGTGCCATAACTTACTTTTAACTAAGTAGAGAACTGTATGAATTATTTAAAATCTCTGCATTTAAGCAAAACAAAGCAATAGGAATGTCTAAATGGTATAGCAATGTAAATACTTGTGTATGTTCTTTAAGGATGGTTGAAGGAAAAAAGCTAAAAATCATTGTTGTAAGAGTTAGCTAATCCCCTTGGGGGGGGTCAGTTACTTTGTGGTTTATATAATTAGATTTTTATAATAGTTGGTGAATCAAGGTAACTTTTCCAGCTCTTAAATCATAAATGTTGCAGAAATCTATCCCTTGATGATTTGAAAGGTCTTAAACTCAAGAGCCCCCAAAAGAAGATATACAGACATTTAAAGGACTAAAGTGTTTTAAACTTGTTCTTTTGATAGCTCCTTATATATATATTTTGATGTATTTGGTAGCTCAGATAAACAAATTAATTTTATTATCACAGCTATAGGAAAGGTTTTGGTTGCTGTTTTTTAAGCAACTCCTCTATTTTTTTTATTATTCATTTATACACATGTGCATACATTGTTTGGGTCATTTCTGCCCCCTGCTCCCTTCCCCACCCTCTCCCCCCTCTCCCCCTCATTTCCAGGCAGAACCTGTTCTGCCCTTATCTCTAATTTTGTTGAAGAAAAGACATAGCATAATAAGGAAGACAAAATATTTTTGCTAGTTGAGTTAAGGATAGCTATACAGAAAGATTCCTAGCATTTCTTCATGTACAAATGTGTTACAACCCATGTTGATTCATCTCTAACTGATCTTTAGACTGGTTCCTGATCCCCTTCTCATGTTAACCTCTGTCACTTTAAGGTTTCTGTATTAGTTCCTCTGGAGTGGGGACATCAAACGCTTTCATGTTTTCTACCTATTCCTATATCTCCCAGATGTGTTCTCCCCTTGTCATGGTAGCTCCTTATATTTTATGTCTCAATTTTTCTATTAATTATCATGAAGGGAACTGTCCTATCAGCTGGGAACATCATAAAATCAATATATTACTACCTTCTAAGTTATTGATAATTTAATGGGAATTTCAAATTTAAATTAAATTTTGATACCATTTTTGTAATTTTTTTATAGAGTAAGCATTGCTAGTGTATGCATTTCATTAACTGTGACACTGTTTTATTAGTTGAACTTAATAATGGCAAATACTTTCATTATTGGTAAAGACAGTAAATAAAAGGTTCAGATACTGTCAGACAGCATTTTTTTTGTTTTATTTTGCCAGATAGCACTTTGTCAGAGTTGTTTATACCCAGAAATTAGGATGAGGAAAAAAGTCAGTGAGAAGTACAATATAATTATTCCAATAAGCTTTGCAGTCTACTTTTGTTATCATGTATATAGATAATTAATAGCTTCAGACATGTTCTAGTAAACACACATGTGTGATATAGATTGGTCTTTAAATAGTCTATATGGTATATACAGAACAGTTTTTTTTTAATGTTGTTAGCCTAAGGTTCCAAAAAATAGGAAAGTGAAAATCAATGTGGAATTGTCAAGTCTGCAAAATATCTTACCTTGGGATTGTACAGAACTGGTTCTGAAAGAAAAGTCAAAAACTTCATCTTCCAGCAATGTTCTTTCATAACGCTGGAGTAGAAAAAAGATACAAATCAAACTACTGCTATGTAATGACTTAAAAATTAATCCATACTTGAGACCCTTGTGCTATTTTAACATAACCTCCTTCTGTCACTTATGAAGAACTAGATTCTGAACATTATAGTTCAGGCAGGAATATATTACCATTGTGACTCCTGAACACTTTTTTTGCTACTTAATTTAAAAAAATTTTGTGTGTGTGTGTGTATATGTACTATACTGTACTGGATACAGTAATCTATGAATAGTCTCTAACAGTGAGCAGGGTATTTTTCTAGATATTGTTGGTCTCAGAGGTCCCCATTAAAAAGAATAAGGATTGCTACTTCTCAAACCTTGTCAGATACTGGGCATATTACCTGCATGCACAGTGGAGGAATTGAGGATACCAGTCTACCTTTGTGATAGCCTTGTTTATACACTTATAGAACATATCAACTATTGTATGCATTAGTTCAACAATACTACCACAGCTTCGCTTGTAAGATTTTGTAAGAAATACACAAGAGGAAGGAATCATAGGCCTTGGCTTCTGATACATCTAATTCAGTCACAATGATGCAGTGCTCAAATGAACTATAGCAGATTTAATGAGCAATCTAGGATAGAGACACATGTACTGGACACACCAGGGAAAGAGATTACATATACAGGGACTAATTAGCATGAAATATGAATACATTCATATAAGTAGTCTTGATCTATGGGACTCCTTCATTATTAGGAATGATTTTTGCATGAAGTTAATGAAGAAAAATTCAGGAGTTATGTGGTATAAAGAATTTTAAAATAGTATTTTTAACTTTTTGATTCTGCAAAGTCAATTTCTAGAGCAAAAAAAGAAAAGAAGTTAGAGATCATGAAATAGCATGATCAAATGAATAGGGATCTATTTTCTGCAAAGTCTCAAATATGTAAGATGAGGAATACTAGTTATTCTTCAGATAACCAACTTAATTAGCAAGAAGTTTAGCTATGTCCCTTGAATTAGATATGAACTAGAAATTTGCTACCACTTTCATATTTTAAAAAAGGTGATATGGGGATGTTGTATATACCTCTAGCCAGAGAGATGCAAAGCTTGGATTCAGCTTTCTTAGAGTTCTAAGCATCTTTACCAAGGAAATCAATCTTGAGGAAGGATCTTGCAAGGGAATGCCATCGATTTGTTTAAAGTTTGTGTGAGGATCGTGGGAAGGTAGTAAAAAAAAATGGTAGGAGGAATAATATTCAAATTAGATTTAACTCTGATTGAAAAAAATAACTCCAGGATTGCAATATACATTTGACTATTAGGCTTTGACTTAACCAACCATTTTTTTCTTAATTTGAGATTTGAAGTGTACATTTGGTAAGTTTTAAACTCTTGAAGTTTAAGGAGTTAAGCTTATTTTTACCACTCTCACTCTCCTTTAAAAAAGTCAAACATTGGATTGCTTTAATATATGGTTAGATCTTAGGCAAAATAATGAATGTTAATATTTTATAACTGACCTTCTGTTTTCAGATATGATAGAAACTGTTATAGATGTCTGTATCTGAAGAAAAGTCATTATTTTTCAGATGAAAAATTGGAATGGAAAGAGTTAAAATAGCCTATTAACTTATTTTATAGACTACTTACAGGAAATATAACATTGTCATTGGAGTGTCATAGGGCTATGTGCCATCTAGCAGAAAAATAGAATGTATGTATTGTTTATGTTCAGCAGTCTCATGGTTACCTACAATACTGAATTCATACATTTATACACATAAAATGTATGTAAGTAGAGCAAGGAGTTAGTGGGGCTGGTGGTAAAAGAATTAAGTTTTAGAGAGCTTGTGGAGTGGCTCAAGTAGTAGAGCAACTGCCTAGCAAGCTTGAGGCCCTGAGTTCAAACCCCAGTACAAAAAATATATTTAGAAAAGATCATCATTCCATCTGTTTCAAAAAGCATTTACTTTTGTTCATTTCACTATTCAGACCATGAGTGCTTTTTAGTTTATGGGAGCATGTTTAACTTTAGGGGCATTAACTTTATGGAGGTGCAATAGGTACATGACAGTAATCAAAATAGTAGTGGGTACTTGCATTTAAATTGTACTATATAACATGTTAGCTAAGTCCAAGTCTCCTCATTTTAACAATACCAGATTCTTTGTGATATATAGGTACTGCTTTTTAATCTCAAATTTGCAGTTGAAAAAACAGAGGTTTAAAGAACTGAGTAGTTTGCTTAAAGCAACATGACTTTTAAGTGCTAGATCCAGAACTCCAATGTAGGTTATTCATATGATGGGATTCATACCTTATTCGGTGGGAGGGAGATAGATTATAAATACTGAGATGGTCAGAAGTTTCTTTCGGACCTGTTTTTCTATGTAGCTGGGCAATAAGGTATCCTCATTCCATCTTTTGGGTACTTTACTGTAATTCAGCTGTTAGGGAGTCACAGTGGGCTTTCTGCTGGTTAGATCTCAGACATATGTACACATCGCCTGCCGCCTCTTTTCAAAGTGTTGGGATTACCTGGCTATAGGAGAAACTTTTTTAAAAATCTGAATTCGTATCACCAAATTGCAGTACCATTGTTACCATTTTGTTAAATATTCTTTCAGTGATAGTTCGTGTGTTTGTGTTTTGCTGTTTATATATATATATATATACTTACTTTTTAAATAGATAACACATATTGTGTATGTAATACATCCTGTATCCTGCTTTTGAACCTAATATTCTTGGGACATGAACAGTAATATTCTACAAACACATGGTTTTAATGGCTATATAAAACTCCCTTGTAAGGATATACCAGTTCATTTAATTATTCTACTGTTCAGTATTTATATTATTTCCAGTTATTGATCTTACTATGCCACATGGAATTGTCTCATATATAAATCATTTTGGAAATCTCTAATTGAGATTACTGATGGAATGAATGAATTATTTCAAACTTGCTGTGCTTTGCTAACTTGTTTCTGGAAAGGCTATTCAAATTTATATTCCTATCAATCATGTGTCAGTGGCATTCATTTAGAACCGTCATCAATACTGATTAAAAAATAATGGCTATACTGATGCATGAAAACTCTTATTTCCCTCCTTGATTTTCATTTCATTATTTTTATTTGTATTTACTTGCTCAATAATTATGTTAAATAGTTTTATTATATAGTGACCATTGGTGTTTCCTTATTCCTTATTTTAATATATTTTACTGATTTTAGTATTGCATGAATAGCATTTTTCTTATTTCTTTAATGATCCTGTTATTGTTTACATTAACTCTTCATCACATTTGTTGCAGTTTCCTGTTTTTTCCAAAGTTTTTATTTGCCTTTTACTTTTATTTTAAGATACTTTAAGATGGGACTGAAGTTTTTGTTGTGGTGCTGGTGGTAGTTTTTGTATAAAACTGAATGGTACCATTAAACTAGAATTTCCCTTTTAGATTGGAAAGTTTTAGTTTAGTTACTTCAGGGAAACAGAGCAGAGTATACTAATTGTAATATAGACAGACTCAAGAGAAAGAAATTATATAAGTAGTGCTATTCATTATCCCTGGCTTCCGTTCAAATGGAGCTAGATTTGTTATTTTCATATTCCCCTTCCTGATTCTCCATCTGTGACAGTCTCTTGGCAGGAGTTCAACCCACTTTTAACTTTTATATTTGTGGTTGGAGCTGAGCCAGTTCCTCCTGCTTTCAGGGAGGAGCTCCCTACCATGTACAGCCTTGGAGCTCTTATGATGGTAGAGCAATACATGCAAACATGGAGGACAGTTAAGTTTCCTAAAATTTAAGTGGGTCATATCTATGACATGAAACTGAAGTGTATGAAACCCAAAGGTGGCCTTAAAGGTCACCTAAAATTGTCACCATATAGATAAGTGAAATCCAGAGACACTACTTTTGCTTGTTTTCTCATGCCCACAGACTTCACTCATGAATGTTGAACTTGGTTGATTCCCTGACAATCACATTATGTTGGAGAGACCTTTTTTTGTTGGTATCATTTATGCATTTAATTTCTGATCTACATATAAGAGTCTAACACTTTCTTGATCTAATAAACTGAGCACAATTTTTATTGAATGATTTATTGTATGATTTTTTTATTGTCAAAAACTTTGAAGGATGAGATTTAGCAAATAACATAGCAATGTATGTGTGTGTCAGATGTGGTGTCTGTAGTATTAGTCTGTATAAGGCATTATTATAGAAAACATTTAGTAAACACATTTAAATGTTTGTTAACACAGCAAGATAAAAGAAAGTGCTTTTCACAGTTTACATAACTTAACAAAGCATATTCCAGTCAATTTGAGTGCTACTTATGGTTTTACCTAACCATCATTTACGAATGTGGGTTATTGTAGGATAGAAATATATTATTCTTTGCTGACCTGACAGGAGTGTAGCTCACATCATCAAATGTCAGGGCTCTAAACAAGTCTGCCTCAAGGTGGTTTATCATTTCTAGTGATTTGAGACCTGTGCTTTCATGTATACCTCAGCTTTATTAGTCCATGTTTGGGTTTTTTTGAAGGGCTTTCATTTTAATAGTATGTAGATTGACATACTTTTACACATATTGCTCAAGGCACTTGTGGACTGCTACATTTTAAAAATCAAAATAATAAACAATACATCCAGTGTTCATTGTTTTTCTCTTTTCAGTCTTTCCTTTGATGACCATGACCTCTCATTGGGACTGTTAGTTACTTACATTTCTTTCCTTTATTGTTTTTATTGTTTTCAGAATAATGTTTTATTGGTTTTTTTTCGATGCCTGGAATTTCCTAATTTGAAAATATACTATTCAGTTTTTAATAGACTTTATTTTTAGAACAATTTTAATCTTACAGAAAAATTTGCAGAAAATTCAGAGTTCTCATACACTCCTTTACTCCCCAACAGATTTTTTGTTTTTGCTGCTGAGAAGTGAACCCAGTGACTTGCGCATACTAGGCAAGTGCTGTAACACCAAACTACACCCATAACCTTCCCTTACAGAATTTCCTGTATTATTAATATCTTGCATTAGCATGGTACACATTTATTACAGTTATTATTCCTCAAAGTCCATAGTTTATGCTAAGATTTGCCCTTTGTGTTTTACATTTCTATGGTTTTGACAAATACAGATTGTTCTGTCTATTGTATACTGGTATTTGACTTACTCCTGGCAGTCTTCTCTTCATTGGTTCATTCATTCATTCCATTCATAACTTTTCCCGGGAACTATTCATTGAGATTTTCCTGTGTTAAGACAGTCTGACAGATGCTACAGGAAGTTGCCAACCTATCCATCTCCAGTGATACAATAAGGTAGTGTGTAAAAAAAGGCTTTTTCCGGGGGAAAAATCTTTGTTGACAGAATGGAGGGTTTCTGTTAGTAAAGTGTTCACATCATTTCAAGCAGGAGTGTCATGCTCCAATTATATTTCAATTATATTTATTTGTAGAGAAGTGAGGTGGCCATTTCCCTGTTTGTGATGGATATTCCTTCATATCTTCTCTATTAGAAGCTGGTAGAGGCATTCTGAAAAGCATTATTTTTCCTCAGAACTAATTATTTGTTGATTCTGGGAAAATATAAGTTAATGGGAATTTTGAATTCACTTAATGAATTTCTCATAAACTTTTTGTAGTAAATCTACTGATTAATTAGAAAAATTTAGAATATTTACATTTTGGTGGATCAAATATGAGTTGTTTTGTTATTGAAACAAAACATTCAAAGTAAATAAATACAAGCAGAAATTAAGATTATAAATGTAGATTTTGTCTGCGTTTCTGGTTATATCATTCTTTTTCTCCTTGATGTAACATGATTGAGAAGTGGGAGCATGGCTCAAGTGGTAAAGCATCTGCCTAGCAGATGTGAAACCCTGAATGCAAACCCCAGTACTGCTAAAATAAATAAATAAATGAATAGAAGTAAAAATAAATAAATAAAGATCGAGAACCTGGCTGTGATGTCTTCAGGCTGGCATTAGTACAATTTCTGGTAGGCTCTTTATCTGCTGACTGTTACTCTTACAGAAGTTAGGTATTACTATTTTTGTAAGAGTTTCATTGAGAGCATATGATTTGAAGTCAGAAAATCTGAGTTTAAATATTAGTTGTTATGTAACTATGAACAGGTGTCTTAACCTCTCTGAATCTCATTTTATTTTGAGTCAGAATAATAATGCCTTTCTTATATGGATCTTAGTATGATTAAATAGAATAATGTACATGAAAAACATTGCTATTAATCAATACTTAGAATTTGTTGTGACAATAATTACAATTATATTGTAATAAACTGCCGGAGTCCTTGATCCATGTTTACATTTCTAATGTTTCTTAGATGAATTTATTGAACATGGAAAGATTTGTTTTCATGGCTCATGGCTATGCTTTGGAAAAATTTAATATTAAATGTAGATATACAGTCCTTTCTCTATGTTAATTGGGAAGCTGGTATTTTATTTTCTCTCTTGGTCTTCGATTTCTATGCTTTCATTGAGCAATATTAGATCATTGCTAATGTCATAAAATAAAATCCAGAAAATACATGAGTCAGTCCTAGTAAATAAAGAGTGGTCAGAATATTTGAGCTAAATTACATTTTAAAATAAGGAATACTTGGTCTTGAATGAGTTTTTCCATCATAATACCAACTTTTTTTCATGTGTTTGACTGTGTGTGGAGTGGGACAGGTAGGGGATAAGCTGAATTTCTATTTTTGTTTTGTGAGGTCAATTCAACTTTGATAATTTCATAGGAATCAAAGAAACAGAACAATTATTGTAAGTACAGAAATTGTTTACCATCTTGTTTGTTGTGGTTTGTTACTTAAATTGACATTAGGCCAAATTTAAGCAAGTTTATGTTGAATTATAGTGCTAAAAGTTGGAACTCACTATAGTAGGTCAAAATATATAAAAAGAAATCCATTTTAATTGCAGTTAGTACATTGAAGAGACATCTGTAGTTGTGTGTTTATTTCAACACTATTAAAAATAGCCAAGATATGGAATCAATAGGTGTCCACTGATGAATGAAGAATATGTGTGTGGGGGGGTGTATACAAGAGAATATTACTCTTCCATAAAAGACATTAAAGTTGCTATTTGAGACAACATAGATGAAACTGGATAACATAATTTTAAGTGCAATACACCAGGCACAGAACATACGTCATGTTCTCACTTACCTGTGGAATCTAAAAAGCAGATCTTAAAAGAAATTGAGAATGTGTGGTAGAGGTAGGGATGGAGAAAAGATGGCTAATGTGTACAATGTTTCAGTGAATAGGAGGAATAATTTCTAATGTCCTATAACTATGGTTGATGAGAATTGATTAAATATATCAAAATAGCTTAGAGAGAGGTATGCTAGTCAGTTTTCTGTTACTACAAGAAATACCTAAGATAGTCAATTCTCAATGAGAAAAGGTTTATTGTGGTTCACAGTTTTATAGGTTTTAATTACTGATGAGTTGGCTCTGTTGCTTTGGGCTGTGGCTGCATGTCATGGTTGGAATGTATGATGGACCAAAACTGTTCACCTCAGGAAGTGAAAGAGAGAAAGAAACCTCAGTTTCATAATCCCCTTCAAGGGACAGGCCTCCAGTCCCCTCCCACTAGGCCCTACCACTGAGAATTTTTCATGTCCCAATAGCACCAAGCTATAAACCAACTCTTTAACACATGGGCCTTTAGTGGACATTATAGATCCAAATGATATTAAGAGGATTTTGAATGTTTCTAACATGCAGAAATGATGTATGTCTGAAGGGATAGATATATTAATTATCTTGATCTGATCATTACTCATGGTATACATGCATTGCTGTCACACTCTACCCCATAAATATGTATAATTACTATGTCGAATAAAAATAAAAGCATATGCTAAAAAAAAAACCACCATATTTCAAGCAGATTCTTTTAGGCACATAAAAACCTATTGAAAATACTTTCGGTTTTGAACAACCATAAACTCTGTGTGTGTGTGTGTGTGTGTGTATGTATGTGTGTTGCTAGGCATGAAACCCAGGGCCTTGTGGATAGTAGGCAAATGTTCCACTGCTGTGGTTTATCCCTCCCCAGTGCTGGATTTTTAAATAATACTTTTCTGGCAATCTCTACACATTAAAATTTGTGGATATCCATTTTGATCATTCAAATTTACTTATTTAAACATTTTAAAATGTTACTTTTAAAAAATCTAAAGTAAAATTGACCAAATCAAGTAGACACTTTTTTTATTTTAAAAATATTGTGAATTTATGACATTCAATGTTACTGGGATTAGAATTGTTTTTCCTATTGATAATTTTTCAAATGAGTGAATGCCATTTTGTGACTGTGAACAAGCATCACCATTTTTAGAATTTCAATTTTAGATAACTTATGATGAGTTATTTTGCATAAAAGACTTTTATTTCTCCAACTGTTTTTCTGTATTTGCTTGACAGAAGGATAGGACTTGATGTCTTTGAAAACTCCCTTCTGCTGCTTAGTCCAACTAGTATTTTTGTTGCCTGGTAATAAACTGGAGCTGAAGATTAAAAGGCCAATGAAAAGAACTTTGGTGACGTGAGGTGGTTTAAGTTTAATAGATTTATTTTGTATTTATATCCTGGGGAGAATGGATTTTGATATTGTTCATTTTTGTCCATTGGGCAAATCAGATGGCCAGAATATTGATTTACTTCTTCAAAGAAAAACAGTAATATTTTACATTTTTAGAGGATAATTATAGTGGTATATTGTAGAGATGCAGTAGGAAAGGATTTTAGGTATGCTTTTTAATATTTATAAAGTATTTTGAGGGCCATGCATGAAGACCACATGTAAATATACTCCCAGTAAAATAACACCACTAATGCAATTGAGATATTAACAAAGAAAAAAAAAATCTACTTACTACCTAGTAAGCAGAGACTTTCTTTCCCTAATTTGCATTTAGAAAGCTCTAAATTAAAATGCTTAAAGGAAGGCAAACAATTTCTGGAGTGCTGCTGGTATTGTGAATACAACTTGCTTACTTGATATAATTTTAAATAAATACTCTTGACATTAAGACATCATGCTTTCTGATCATGTAATGGTAAATCACAGAATAATAGAAACATGCTTGAATTGGGCATTGTTTTTACCACAGTGCAATATTAATTGCATGCTTCTAGATCTTCAAATTAATTTTTGACATCTCTATACAGAAACAGATTTGTATAAAGAAAATGAATAACTTGTCTGTCTATAATAGTGTCATTTCATTTGTGAACCATTATAACAGAATTTTCTATTTGGGCATACAACAAAGAAAGTATGTAATGTTATTTTGTCTTCTAAAATTACTTTGCTGCATAATAAAAAATTCTGAGTTTTCAGTAAAAGAAAAATCTGCTAAACTGATATATATATATGTGATTGTTTTGGTCAAATTCTACACACGACTAAATAGGCACTTTCAGTGCTATATTTTAAATTTCCTGTTATGTTCTTTATTTTGCTCTTTAACACAGCTATTTCTCACCCTTTCTTTTCAACTTCTTTTATGCTCCTACCACTAAGTACCTAAAGTCCATACTACACAAATGAATGGAGCACACAAACATGCACACACCTCTGATGACAAATCTAGAGGTACTCAAGAGCTCCTTCATCTTTCCCTGCTAAATCCAACAAATTGTCCCTCATCTGTCTCTACACTATTTCCTGTTACTGTGCACCCTATGGAAAAGCAATCTGTTCCCTTCTGCACTGGTTCCCATCCCTGAGTGCTTTAGCTCCTTTCCCTGTTCCATATTTATTTTTTCTTCTCAACTGAATCATTTGAAGGAGCATACTAAGATGCTGCATTGTCTCTCTTTCTCTTGATTAAAAGAACTACTCATGACCTCATAGCCCTTTCCAACTATTCCCCTATCTCTCTGCTTCCCAGAGAGTAAAACCCGATTAGTCTATTAGAGTCTGTCTTTACAGTCTCATTTTACTCTCTTCAGTCTACTCCAATTAAACTTCCATCTCTATTACTCCATAGTCTGCCCTTTCTAGAAATCTTGTGACCTTCAGTGTTTGCTTCTCAATCATTATTTTAACCTCTCAATAGCATTTGATACAATGACTATTTCCTCTTCCTTAAGTGAAACTTTTACACTGGCTCCTTTGGCTCTACACTCTCCAGTCTTTCCTTCTCCTTCACCAGTACATTCTTACTACATTTGCTTTGTTTACTGTTTTTTTTTGTTTGTTTGTTTTGTTTTCATTTTTGTTTTTTTGGTGGTTCTTGGGTTTGAACTCGGGGCTTCACACTTGCTAGGCAGGCACTCCACCACTTGATCCACTCTGCCAACCCTTTTTTTGTATTTTCAACATAGAATCTCACAAACTGTTTGCCTGGGCTGACTTCAAACCTCCATCCTCCTGATCTCTATCTTCTGAGTAGCTAGGATTATAAGCAAAACCACTGGCGCCCAAGTTTGGTTGCTTTTGAGAAGTGTTTTGGGGACAGGAAAGTAAGACTTGCTGATTAATTTAATTGGATGTGTGGATGGAAGGCAAAAAGGAAGCAAGAAAGACTCCTAAATTTTTTATCAAAACAACTAGATGATGGTGCATTTACTAAAGGAAGAAACTTGGGTGAGTAGTTGTGGTGTTTGGGGTCAGGAGTGAAGATTTCTGCCTTAGTCATATTGCATTGGGTATACCTTTTAGCCAGAAATCATAGAGGACATGTAAAGTTTGTAGATTTTGAGTCTGAAATTTCAGTAATCAGTCAAGTTAGAGATACTAGTTTGACCTCATTGGTACATAGATGTAATTAAAATAATGTATCTGTATGAAATTACTTTGTGACAGATTGTCCATGGAGAAGAGAAAGAAATATAGAAGTCTTGGTGTATTCTGTCAATTAGAGATTGAATAAAGGAGAAAGATCCACAAAAGCAAATTAGGGAAAGTATGGCCAGAAAAAGTAGGACACTGTGGTGCCCTGGAACCATGATAAGAAAATATTCCAAGAAAGAGGGCATGAGCAAATGATTAAAATGCTACTGAGATATTAGGTGGGAAGATCACATTGAGGTTATTGACGCCTTGAGGTTTGACCTAGATTTTATATTATTGTGAAATAAGAGGTTAAGGCAGTAACCTAGGGTTAAACTACTCTTGAAAAGCTTGGCTCTGGAAAAGTAACATCAATGACAACAATGTGTATTGTATTGATGAGGAATGGGTCATTTGCAAAACTGAAACTATCAGTATAGTATTGCTATCATTAGTGGGCGATATTGAATATGTATTTGAAATTGATAATTATTAATTTAAAATGATATTACTTTTCCACGTTACTTTAATTTCACAGACCTCGAAAAGGATGTTGAAGCATTAAAGACAAGGGTGCTGGGATGAGTGTTGGTTAGAGAAGGATTTGTGATACCGAGTAGTAATTAATGAGATGTGAAACTTAAAGTAGATGAGGAGGTAAGTAAGGACAGGGGAGAATGGTATATGATGGATAAAAAGACTGGTAGCCTCACTGACAGTTGAAAATTGATTCTGGTATATGGTAGTGTAACTCAGTGGTAGAGCCTTTGTCTAGCATGGACAAGGCCCTGGGTTTTAGCCTTAGCACCTGAAAACAAAAACAAAAACAAAAACCTAAAAACAAATAAATAACACACAAAAAGAAACTTTCACCAGGGTTACTTAATCAATTAAACTGGAACTGTAGAAAAAAAGGTAATCAGAAATTGTATTGAATTGGGATTGGAGAGGTAAGCTAAATTTAAGAAAAGATCAAGATGATGAGAAGTCAAGAAACTCAGAGTCTAGATAGTTTTTTGAGTATGTATGATGAAGTCTCTAAAAAAAATGAGAGAAGTTAGAGAGGACAAAAAGACTGAATCAATTACTAAAGTCATTGGTAAATGAAAGGGAATAAGGCATGTGAAGATAAGTTAGAAAAGCTGGTTTATATGAATTATGCTAATACCTATATTTTTCTGAGGGAGGGTATGAAAATTAAATATTGGCAACCAATTACCTTATAAACAGATGACTGAATAAAATCACTTCATGCATTGTTAGAGGTAGGCCAACGAAAATGGAATCCCTTCTATACTAATTCAGATGGTACATTTAATGACTGTTTAAGTGGAAAGACATTAATGGTGGCTCATTATGATTATAATGCACTTTCCAAGTTTAATCAGTTACATTTGCATATTGCTCCTTATATTAAAAAGCATACTATATAGAAAAAATAAATACTTACAAATATTAAACACTTTAATAATTTAATAGTCATAGCAGTTTAGGGGATAAAATACATTTTTTCTACTCTGTTTCCTAGGAACAATATATAAAGGATTTACTTAAAACATTTCAGGCTGTTCAACTTTGCCACTATATTCTTTGGCAGGTAGTAAGGCTCAAGAGAAGTCCTGTTGTTTTAGTCTTGGTACTCTGTAACTGTGTAACCTCAGTTTTAAAAACTAAAAAGTGAGGGGCCTGTACTGGGTATTTTTTGGTAATACTTCATTTATTATTAAAATGTTATAGTAATGTTTTGACCTGCATTCAACAATACAACTTTGCTTTAGGTTAAAGTGTACTAGATCTTTTTAATGGATCCTCTGATGGGATTGTAAGAAAAAAAATGAAACATTTGTATGAAAATTATATATTAACTTTTCATATGGACAAATCAAAATATTATATGTTATATGTCTTCGTACCTCCTTCTAGTTTTCCAAGCTCTTAGTGATAGTGTAATTTATTGCTTCTGGTTTTCCTTTTAATTCTACAATATTATCTATTTAGAAAAGCACATGTATATTTTTATTGTAAGTTTTATGTGACATGAGAGCCTTTATAAGGGAATGAAAATTCAAAGAAAAGGTTAGCCCTTGGCATTTTTATACTAGCTTTGTTTTCTTTTTTTTCTGCTTCTAAATCTGTTTTTTTTTATTTTTCTTTACCTATTTGTATCCCTTTTATTTCTTCTTGCCTTATTCCTCTGGCTAGGAATTCTAGGACTAGGTTGAATCGATTGTATTTATCTAATTCAGATGATATATTCAGATGGTGGGGATTTTAGTGGGAATGGTTTTAGTTTTTCCCCATTAAGTATGATGTTGGCTGTAGGTTTGTCATATATACTATTCCTAGTTTTCTTAAAGCTTTTATCATGAAATGGTGTTGAATCTTATCAAAGGCTTTTCTTTGTCTTTACTTCTATTAATGTACTATGTTACTTTATTGATTTGCATATGTTGAACCATCCCTGCATCCCTGGGATGAAGCCGACTTGGTCTTGGTGAATGATCTTCTGATATGTTGTTGGATTCAGTTTGCAATTATTTTATTGAGGATTTTTGTGTCAATGTTCATTAAGGAGATTGGCCTATAGTTCTCCTTTTTGGAGGTGTCTTTGCCTGGTTTTGGGATAAGTGTAATACTGGCTTCATAAAATGTGTTAGGTAGTTTTCCTTCCCTTTCTATTTCGTGGAACAGTTTAAGGAGGGTTGGTATCAGTTCTTCTTTAAAGGTCTGATAGAATTCACAGAGAATCCATCAGGTCCTGGACTTCTTTTTGGGAGACTCTTTATTGCTGCTTCAATATGATTACTTGTTATAGATCTGTTTAGGTGGTTAATATTGTCCTGATTCAGTTTTGGATGGTCATAAGTATCTAGAAATTAGTCCATTTCTTCAAGATTGTCAAATTTATTGGAATATAGGTTCTCAAATAGTCTCTGATGATTCCCTGGATTTCCTTGGTGTTTGTTGTTATCTCCCCTTTTTTCATTTCTTATTTTACTAATTTGGGCCTTTTCTGTCCTCATTTTAGTCAGATTTACTAGGGACTTGTCAATCTTGTTTATTTTTTCAAAGAACCAGCTTTTTGTTTCATTGATTTGTTGTATGGTTTTGTTTTGTTTTGTCTCTATTTCATTAATTTCGGCCTTTATTTTTATTATTGCTCTCCTTCTGCTGGTTTGGGGTTTTGCTTATTGTTGTTTTTCTAGGAGTTTGAAATGTAGCATTAGGTTGTTTATTTGAGATCTTTCTGTCCTTTTATTATATGCACTCATTGCTATAAACTTTCCTCTTAGGACTGCCTTTGCTGTGTCCTGTAGGTTGTAATATGTTATGTTTTCATTTTCATTAAATACAGAAACTTTCAGATTTCCACTCTTATACTTTCAGATTTCCACTCTTATTTCTTTTCTGACCCACTGATTGTTGAGCAATGTGTTTTCAGTCTCCAATTGTTTGTGTGTTTTCTGCTGCTGCTCTTGTTGTTGAGTTCTAGTTTTACTGCATTGTGATCAGATAGAATGCAGGGGGTTATCTCAGTTTCCTTGTGTTTGTTGAGGCTTGCTTTGTGCCCTGAGATACGGTCTGTTTTGGAGAAAGTTCCATGGGGCTGCTGAGAAGAATGTATATTGTGCTGTTTCCAGATGAAATATTCTGTAGTCATCAATTAGTTCCATTTGATCTATGGTGTCATTTAGATCTAGGATTTCTTTGTTGATTTTTTTGTCTGGACAACCTATCTATTAGTGATAGAAAGGTATTAAAGTCTCCCACTAACACTGTGTTGGAGTCTATATATGTTTTTAGGTCCTACAGAGTGTGTTTGATTAAATTGGTTTCACTGATGTTGGGTGTATCTAGGTTGATAATTATTATTTCCTTTTGGTTATTTCCCCTTTTATTAGTATGGAATGTCCTCTTTTATCTCATTTGATCAATGCTTTGTCCGAGGTAAGTATTGCTACTCCTGCCTGTTTTTGGGGACCATTGGCTTGGTAAATCTTCTTCCAGCCTTTCACCTTAAGCCAGTGCTTGTTTCTGTCGATGAGATGGGTCCCCTGTAAGCAACAGATTGTTGGGGCATCCTTTTTAATCCAGTTTGACAAATGGTGTCTTTTGATGGGGGTTTAAGTCCGTTAGCATTCAGTATTGATATTGATAGGTATGTGGTGATTCCTGCCATTTAGTTGTTTTTGTTGCTTAAGGATTTAACTGTGTACAGCTGAATCAATGCTACTCTCTGTTTTCTTGTCTTTTCTTCACTTATAGTTTAATATTTCCCATCCTCTTATGGTTTTATTTGCTTTCATCTTCTGTACACAGAATTCCTTGTATAATCTTTTGTAGTGGTGGCTTGGTGGTCAAATATTGTCTTAGTTTCTGCTTATCATGGAAGACTTTTATTCCTCCTTTAATTTTGAATGATAATTTTTCTGCGTAGGGTATCCTAGGGCTGATATTATTTTCATTCAGCACCCAGAATACCTCACTCCATGCCCTTCTTGTTTTAAGATTTCTGTTGAGAAATCTGCTGTTATTTTGATGGGTTTACCTTTATACATTATTTGTTTTTTCTCTCTTACAGCCTTCAGTTTTCTTTTTCTGTTCTCTGTGCTAGCTATTTTAATGCATTATCATTAATGCTGTGGGGAGGTTCTATTTTGGTCAAGTCTGTTTGGTGTCCTAGAGGCTTCCTGTACTTGAATGGGTAAATCTTTCTCTAGATTTTGAACATTTTCTGTTATTAATTTATTGAATATATAACTTATGCCTTTGGCTTGCACCTCTTCTTCTTCAATGCCTATGATTCTCAGGTTTGGACTTTTGATGGAGTCACTGAGTTCTTGCATTTTTCTTTCACATGTCTTGAGTTGCTTGACTAAGATTTCTTCTGGTTTTTTTCTTTAATTTCTATTTTATGTTCGAGCTCTAAGATTCTGTCTTCCACTTTTTCTAGTCTGCTGCAGTGGCTTTCCACTGTGTTTTTTGTTTGACTAAAGGGACTTTTTATTTCCAGGAGTTCTGTTGGATTTTTTTTCTGAGGTTTTCCATATCTTTGTTCAACTCCTCTTTTATATTTTGTGTTGTCTTCTTTAATTCATCTATCTCTTCTTTTTATAGTATCCTTTGTTCCACTTTGGTGTTTGTTGAAGTCCTCTTTGAATTCATTTAGTGTCTTCTGTGTCTTATCAAATTCTTTATTTGTGATGTCTTGAAATTTCTTGAGTGCGTCTTGTATTTTCTAGACACCAGACAAGGTTAACCATGTCTAGTATCTTCTCCAAGTGTTTCTCAGTAACCTCTTTCATGATTTCCTCTTTTAGGGATTTTTTTTTTTGGTGGGCATCAGTGGGCTCATTAGTGTCATTTATCATTGTTTTGTTGGGGTCAGGTACTGGGTATCCATTTTCTTCATTTCTCACTAAATCCTCCATTGAATTGTTTCTTTTTTTCCCAGGAATGTAGTTTCCTTCTTTTCTTCTTCTCCCTATTGCTCCACTTTGCGCTGTGCAACTATGTTCTTGGTTGACTAGTTGGTGGTTTAAATTACCTGTTTTCTTTCCCTTGATTTATTTTTTGTGTTGTGACTGACTTAGTTGTTAGCTAGGTTGATGTGCTATTTCTGTCCCTGTCCAGGAGGTGTAAATTATCAATATCAAATTTACAGATTTAATGCCAGACCGATTTACCTATTATATAGAAAACTCCTTGGTGATAATATCTGTGAACAGTGAGAGTTGGGGCAGTAATGGTGGTGTGGCTAGAGATACAAACTTGAGTAATTGGTAAAGGTGGCACTAAAAGTGGGTAAGAAGAGGGGAGGGTGGGTGAGGGAAGTGGTATGGGGGCTGCTGGGTTTTGTGGACCTTGTATGTGTTTAGGTGTATTTCTGCTGTTGTGGTGGAGGGTGTTTTTGTCCAGGATTGAAGGGGCTAGGGGTGTGTACGGTTGTTATAGTAGGCTTGTCAGCGGGTGGTGGGTGTGTAAGAGGGAGGGTAGTGTGGTGACAGTTTGGGGAAGGACAGGAGGGGGAGGCAAAGACCGGGTGAGAGTAGATGGAGGGAGCAGAAAGAGTAGTTGGGAGGGAGAATAATTGTAGCACAAGAAAAGGAGGGAACGTGAAGGGGGTAAGAATTGGGATAAGAAAATAGTGATGGTATAGTTAATAATACAGGAAAAGATAAAAAGAAAACCAGGTACATCAACAACAAAAAGTTCAGTCTGCTTGGTAAGAGTTATTCGTTTGGTGTCCAATCCTGGTATTCTGGGCTTTGTGGGGAAGGGTACTGCCCCTCTTGTCAGACAGCCTGGGGTGGAGACAGCTGGAGGACTTTTGTCTTTTTTTCAGCTTTCGTTGGTCTTACGGGCTGTCTGTTGCAAGTGGGAGCTCTGAAGAGGTCTCACCAGGTTACTGGGTTGTGAGTAGTATTTGATTCCTTCTGTCCACAGGTCAGGTTGTAATTGTCACCTAAGGTAACTCACTGCCACTTTGTGCAAGGTGGTCAGATCTGATGTTGTTTTCACCAGGTGGCACTGTGTTGCCCTATAGCTGCAACTCTGGCTGGTCAGCAACTTCCCCAACAAGGTGTGGCATTTCAGTGTTAAGTACAGCCCTCAGTCCTGGGAGTCCAGCTCAGTGATCCACCATGACCTGCTTTGGGAAGTTGGCTTATTGCCCCACCCAGCTCTCAGCCTTTGTTATATTTTCTGCCTTCATTCATTGAGAGTTTGGCTCCTTGCCCCACCTGGTTCTCCAGGCAGGTTCAGTGTTCCACCCTACTCCCAATATCAGTGTTAGATTACAATTGGCTGTTTATGCTTTTCTGGTTTTTTCAGGGGGTGGGCTTCATTCTGTCCAGGGGCTGTGCTGGATTATGTTCCCAGGGGGTGGTAGGTAGTCATATGTGGTGCATGTTGCTCAGTTGTTGAGTTTGCAGGTTTACACAGGCAGCGTTGAGACTGGCCATTAGGGAAAAATGGCAGACACTTCCTGGGACTGGGTTCAGTGCAGCAGGACGTAGGGAGGCTTTCCACAGGTTAGGGGTGCAGGATGTCACAGAGTTCGATTCTGGTTGATGTTCTGTTTTCTGCTTTTTGAAAGAGAAAAAAAGTATGTGTTGGGGGAGCGAAAAATGGCTAGGGGGCTTTTTTCCCAGGGTAGACACGTCCTGTTGGCTGGGCTGCACTGGGATTTTAAATGCTGTCAGGTGCAATTAAAGGCTGTTTTGAGGGTCAGTTCTTGAATTTTATGTGTTGGGTCATCATTTTGGCTAGAAGCAATCATCAATTACCCAAGTTTAGTTCCCTCATCTTGAGGTGGTTTCTGGAGTCATGGAGCTCAGGAATTCTGATTCCCTACCCTAACCGCCATCTTCTGCAATGTTATTTTAATACACTTTCAAATTATTTCCTTTAAAGTAAGACCAGAAATATAGCATAATATAGCACATTAATAAATACTAAGAAAAAGCTATGTTTTACCTCTTCTTTATTAATCATTTCAAACATACAGAAATTTAAAAATTAAGAATACTACAAAGGTTGGGCAGAGTGGCTCATGTCTATAATCACAGCTACTTGGGTGGTAGAGATAGATCAAGAGGAACCTGGTTTGAGACCAACCTGTGGAAAAATTTAGGGAGACTGCATGGTGCTTCACCCCTATATTCGCATTTAGGTGGAAGGCATAGGTAAGAAGATCATGGTCTGAGGCCAGCCCTGGGCAAAAATGGGAAACCCTATCCAAAAAAGTAAGTAAAGCAACAAAGTGTTGGGGAACTTGCAATAGTACAGTTACTACCTAGCAAGTGTAAGGCCCTGAGTTCAAACCCAGTACCACTGGAAAAGTATTACAAATAACACTTGTATGTATCCTTTACCTTTATTCATCTACTTCTAACCTCTTTCTTTACCCTCTCTCTTTCTCCATCCTCCACCCTGCTCAATCTCTTTTTCTGCCTCTTTCCCCATGTCCATCTTCACCTCCATTTCTTCTTCAGCCTCCTTTAATTTGAAGGTTTCTACTGTTATTCATTGTCTTTTATGATATGTTGACATTTTCAAAGAATATAAATTTCCTTTTCTTTCTTAGAACATTAACTTTAGGCATGGGCAGACTCAGGATAGGCACTCCTGGCTGGAATTGTTCACAGTTGTGTTGTATCAGGTAGTACATCTGGAATCACACAATATCTGTCTGCCCCTCATTGCTATAGTCAGTTTTGATAATTTGGCCAAGGTATTATACAATTTCTCTAGTGTATAATTACCATTTTCCCTTGCAGTTAATAATCAGTCTGTGAGGCCATGCAAATAGTCTGCTTCTTATCAGAACATTGCCTTAGGTTATTGAAGATTTTCCATAATGGTTATAAAATGATGAGTTACCCTCCATAGTACTCCTCTGCAGACAACTGTAGGTACTCAGCATGCTACAGTAAGCAAGACCTCCTCCTTTTAATCTATTGTCTGTCTACTTATTGATCGAATTCTTGCCTGTATCGATGTATAAATTCTTATTATTCATTCCTGTGATAAATTTTTTGATGCTCATTTTTCTTAGAGTTTGCAGTGAGAGCACCATGAAACTATCCTTGCGACATGCCTCCATATTTTTTAGTACTACCTAGTTTGAGACATTAAAAGACATTGTAGTTTCATGTTATAGCTATTCTTCCACAGCATTGCAATCAGCAGTTTCTCTGAAGAGCTTGGTTCCTTTTCATGGTAAACTGTATGAGAGACTACTACCTGTATAGGTATGTGCTTGTTGCTCCTGAAATATGAGAAAAAAATGTTACTTTTAAATGAACAGAGTGCAAGATAGTAAAAATATAATTGAGATATAACATTTAATTGAAATTATGTGATTCTACTTTTACATATGTCCTATTGTTATGATCCATGTATAATTTCAAACCTGCATGTAGTAGTCTAATTGTAGTTAGTAAATTTAATTTTTAAAAATAATGTATATGGTGAAGAAGTAGCAGACACTTTCCTTACTCACATAAGAAAATATGGTAATTTATCTAATAGCCATGTATTAACACCCTAGTTGGGTTGCTTCAGTTACTTAGTTAATCAAATCAGAAATTAAAATATAAAACAGAATTAGACAAGGGATTTTGGTGAGAAAGCAGAATCTGTTCCTACCTGAAAAGATTGCAGCTTTACAATAACTTTATTAATTCATGGTGGACAGAACTGTTGAATTTGTTTATATTTTTCAACTTTAAAATCTTACTCTATGTGGGCTAATTCTTTGTTAAAATATATCTTTATTGAAATAATATTTGCTGAATGCAATTCCTATATGTTCAATGAATTGAATAATTCAATTCAGAGATATTTTTGATCTTCTACTTTATTTTCTAAAATTGCTTTTTTAAATTCCTTTCCTCCTCCTAAGTATCTAAATTGTTTTCCTTAACTATTGCATTGCTTTATAACTGATCTTAATATAAATATACATCCTGTGAGACACAGCAACAGACATGTAGTTCACATACACTGGAGGTAGTAACTGAGCACTTAGTATATGCAGAAACTTATACAGGGAGTTCTATTTCTTTTCAGAGTATTTAAACTACTGGTGTTTCCAGCGAAACTAGTAGTACAGTCCATTCCTTCTCCCTCCAAAGTGCATTAGACCAGCTTATCACATGCATTATTCATTACAATGCTGAGACATAAGGTCAGAACTTGAGGTTTATAATGTGATGACATTTGATGTTTTTCTTCTACTATCACTGCCTTCTCTGGTTATGAAAACAAATATAGTTTAAATCTCTTTTCTCTCAAGATACGTTATTCTAAAATTCCATCTTTTTGACCATTAACCTTTCTCTAAAACATATCTTGGAATTAATGTCATACTTTCCCCCCTTCATTATGACACTGATGGTCAAATAATTGCTTTTACAAATATTTTCCTGATATGTCTAAACTAGGAAATTTTTAAGCCAGTACTTCTTTTTGAATCATCTTTTCCTTTTATTACCTCTTGCTTTATGAATAATCATATATTCTCACTTGGTTCATTAAACAGCAGTAACATAGTTGCACAATTAGACTATATTAAAAGAATTTCATTTACATTGACCCATGTACATGAGACATCAACAACTTACAAATAATTGAATCATGTCTTTTTGTTTTTGCTTCTCCACCAGAAAGGAAACAGTCTTCCTATTAACATTGAAACTAGAGTCATCTTTGGACTTTATTCAAATGTGTCAGTTTTGTGAAACCATACAAAGATGTTGGTTTAGCTTAAGGGAATAGAAGAACTTTGTTATGCTCTTTGAGTGTTGCATTAACTAGATCATTGCCTGAGGATCCTATTTAATATGTCCATCTGATTTACGATTTTTTTGTACTTCTTTTCCTTTGATTTGTCTCGTCTTTGGAAAACTTGGCATTTATTTCTGTTTTAATTTTTAGTCTGTCTCAGTGAATATTCGTACCTTCATTACTTTTAGTTAAATAACTTATTGAATTTAAAGTAAATAATATGGCATATTGTGTTTTGAATTTACAGTCATGTGGAGTGAAGGAGGTAACATAATTTTTAGGTTTACAGAGTGATTTTGTTAAAAGCTTTAATTTTCAGCTGATAGAGCCCTTGCCCAGCATGGGCAAGGTTGAATTATCAGGAATCCTGCCATCAAAGTATCAATTTCTGTAAAGTCTTAAGATACTATATTTAGCTTTTAGGCTTCTATAATATCTGTAACAATATGAATGTAATAGACTTGTATTAGAATTTTTGTTAATGATTTAAAGAGACTTTGAATTTCTAGAACAAATCACATTTCTTCGTTTTTGATCATCTCTCATATGATTAAGGTGATATCAAAGACTGATTGGAATATTTAAGTTATTAGAATTTTAATTCTTAATTGTACAGTCTCCCTTGCCAGGGCTGTTAACTTTTATGATATAGGGAGGATAGAAATTCAACAGAGGCATTTATTTATTTATTTTTGAACAAGGCTGTACAATTTGCATTTTTACCAGGTGGCACTGGGAATATGGGAATAGATTACACAGATGCTGGGTTGGTGTGTTTGAGGGGTATGTTTACCAGATGTTTCCCGAATCTTGATTTTAAAGTATTCTCAAATATATCTAGAGACAGCGCTTCGGGTTCTCTGGCTTAGTATTTTAGGTAATGTCTATTTTTTTGGTGATATTTGGTGTCTTGCTGTTTCCTTTTTTTCTTTTTTTTGCTTCCTCACCCTGAGCCATTTAACTTTTGAATTAGATGGGCATTACTGTTAAATAGATAAATGTATTTTTAAGAATACTGTGAAATTTCTATAATTAGCTCAAGAAGAAAAATGAAAACTTTAGCCAGCCACAGTTACATGGCTCATGCCTGTATTTAGAAGCCCATATCTGGGATAAAGAGGTGCTACTTTCTTCATTTAATCTGAATGAGATAGCCTGTGAAGAACTTAGGTTAACCTAATTTTTTAAAGATAATTTCTCTCATTAGCAGCTTTGGTTAAAAATAAAAGCTGACAACAGGAGTTTATAATTCTCATGATTCCGTTTACAGGTCTTTGATATAATAGCTTTGAATACAAGTGCTTGTGAAAGTGTTTATTCATTAATTGTAACAGTACTGATCACCTATTATATAAAAAATACTTTGCTAAGTATTTTAAGGTATATAGGATATCAGGGTTAGGTTTGAACTCTTAAGACTAGAAGCTTAATTTTCATGAATATGATGTATAAATAACTAATAATATAACAAACATGTACAAGTCCTGTAAGTAAGAGATACATGAAGTGGCACTAGTTTCAGTGGCCTTTATTAGGGAAGGGAAAACAAAGGGAGGTCATGGATGTGGAGGGGAATTTACTTGGGCCTTTAAAGCTAAGTGAGATTCAGACACTTAATAATGTGTCTGAGAATCAAATGTTTTCAGCAAAGTGAATGGTATGTTGTATAACCTGACGTGTATAACATTATTTGCCTTGGTGATAGCAAGTCTATAACATGTGACTAGCCCACAAGGTTCATGTGAGAGATGTATAGGGGATAGCTTCAGAGTAAATGGAATAAAATGGTTTTATAAAGGTTTATTTGAACTGCATTATGAGGCTCTTTCAATCCTAGTCCAAAAACTACAAACTTTGATAAGAAATTTGGAAATACTGAGAGTTCTTAGAAGACAGACACTAGATGACTTGTATTTAAGGAAGCTTAGTAGAACAGTATAAGGGGAAAGGGCCCAAGGGTCTGATGCCTCTAGTATATAACAAGTTCTTGGGGTACATAGTGAGACCCTGTCTCAAAACAATTTTAAAAAATACATAAATAAATAAAAGAATTATGCTTTGGAAAAGAAGATGAGAAGAATAAGAATACAAATGTTGACTAGAATCCATAGGACTAGAGATCTGATTGTTGTGCAATAATGGTAGAGGGAGGAGTTGTAAGAAATTTTATAAATGTCACAATGTACCCCCAGTACAACAATAATAAATAAAATGAAATGAAATAATAAAATAAAATAAAGAAAACTGGAATTTTAAGACTGTGACTAGAAAAATGGTGCTACTTTTAGTATAATTAGGAAGGAGAAAATAAAAGAAAGAACAGGCTCAGAAACTGTTTACTAGTTATCACCATTCAGAAGGAAATATTCAATAGAGTGTAGCCTTGTGCAAAAATTCTTTTACAGTGTATTCCTGGAAGTCAAATTGCTGGTTTGTAAAATATGTACCTCATCAACAAAACTAGTATTCTAGCTACAGCTGTTTTATTAAGTCAATCTTGTTTAGATTTGTCCGTATATTTACTGCTTTCTTTGTTCAACATGTCTACATGTTTTAGCCCTTCCTTCTGGGATCATTTTCTTTCATTAAAGTATTATGTCCTTAAATTTTTTAATTGTGTATCTATTTGTGACATATTTCCAGGTTTGGCTTTTCTAACAATGCCTTTATTTTTGTCTGTGTGGAAATTATTTTTTCTGCACAAACAGTTCTAAGTTACTGTTTTTTCTTAACATATTGACAATGTCTTTCCCTTAGTTTCTGGTTTTCATTGTTGTTAATTCCCTAAATATTCATTTTAAAGCAATATCTTTTCTGTATACTTGATTTTAAGATTATCTCTTTATCTTTGGTATTAAAGAGTTTTGCTATCCTAGGTTCAAGTATAGATTTTTTAAAATTCATTCTTCTTGGGATTCTTTGGGCTTCCTGAATTAGTGTATTGTGTCTTTCTGGATTCTGGAAAATTATGGGCCATGATCTTTTCAAATATTGCTTCTGCCTGCCCCATTTTCCTATTTCTGATCTTCTAGTATTTGGATTGTGTGGACACTATACCCTGCCACTCTATGTTCTATTTATTATAACCTGTCCCATATTTTCCACTGATCTCTCAGTAATATATTCTGGATAATTCCTTCAACTGTATTTGACATTTGGTGAATGTCTCTTAAACTCTGTTTCATTTTCTGGTAAATCTGCCTTGTGAGATTTCAAATTTTAATTGTTACCTGTTTTAATTTTATGAGATGTGGTTTGGTTCTTTTTCAGATCTATGTAGTCATTTTGATAGTATCTTGTTCTTTATTAATATTTTCAGTCTCTCATATTTCCTTAAACATATTACACATGCTTATTGTTTCTTGTAGATTTATCTGGGGGGGATATTTTAGGGCCTCGTGTGAGGGTTAATTTTCTTCAGAGGAGATTCACATGTGCATTTACAAGGTTGCTAGTAACCTAGGATCATGTTAAAATTTTGGCTTAAGTTTATCTTTTAGACTCTCTTGTAGCTATGAATTCAGGCTGTTTGAAGGCTGGCTTTTGACTAGGAATTCTCAGAGAAGTTTCTTTACCCTCTCTTCTCAGTACCAGGGTTTGATATAGTCCAAGAAAAAATCAATGCAGTCTATACAGAGCATTATCTTCTTAATGGTTTGTTAATAAAGGCACATGGGCTTCTTTGTGTATACGTATGGCTTATGACTTAGCAGCTGAGGAGGACTGGAGGGCTTTGAGTGAAAGCTGCCTACATGTAGTTGCGGCAGGCTCTACAAGCACTCACAGATGCTCTGCTTGTTAGGTAGAATGACTTGACACTGTAGCATTTTGCCATAGGAAAATCTGTCTTAGTTGTTATTTGCCATCAATAATAGGTTTTACCAGGGAAACACATATGCCAGCTGTTTAGTTTCCTACTAATGATGGAAATGTAAAAGATAATCACAGGATAGCCATTATTGAATGTAATATATACTAGTGAATGGCTGTGGAATCTTATATGCAGTTTAATTATAGATATAAGGATTAAGGTGCCAATAGCTATGGAAAATGCTTGGTTTGAATTTGTTAAATTCAGATTCATTTAAATTTCTAACATATTCAATTTAGGAATTTTTAATTTGGCAGTATAGTACTTTTATTCAGTTCAACAAGAATTACCTTTAATGCCTGATTAAGTGTTAAATTGATACTCATTTCTAGTGATGCAAATTTGGTCAAGACATGGCTGATGGGTCTAAGCAGCTCACAGTTAATCTGGGAACTGGATAGCTAAAGCAGTGATAATGCAGTAAATTAAGTGTTCCATCCATGATAGGAACAGAACACTGTAGAGGCCCAGAGAAGGGAGTAATTAATTTTGCTTGGAAAAGTTCAGGAAGGCATCCCAGAGGAAATGGTATTTCAGTCAAGCTGAGAAAGAATGGATATAAAGAATATTAAACAGAGGGGAGGAGGAGAGTAGAGGTGAAGAAAGAATAAAATACTGGGGGTAAATTTGTTCCAAGTACATTATATGCATGTATGTAAATATCACAATGAAACCCCTTTCTATAATTAATTTATGCTAATAAAAAAGCATTAAACAGAGATGTACAGACTTGGAATTTCATGATGTTTTCTAGGATTAATGAGTATTCTGTTGTGGCTGGAACATTTGAGAAACTGGAAGTATTAAGGTAATATGGACCAGATTTTGAAAGCTCTTGAATACCATGGTTATTACTTAAGCTTTACCTTATAGATAGTACAAAAAAAAATTAAGGACAACTAATAACATCTTAATATTTTTAAAATATCACCTCAGTAATAAATGTTTAGAAGAAATTAGGGTGAAGGAGAGAAAGAAATGTAAATCAAAATAAAAATCCAGACTAGTATTACAAATTTATAGCTTTTCAATACATAGTAATAGTTGTAGGTATTTGTTCCCCTCAAGACAGAGATTGTGCTTTAATCGTTTTTGCATTTACTTTGCCTACCGTGGTGTATGTGATAGCTATAAAATAAGTCATTAATGAATGGATGGTATAAGCAATAGTTACTGAAGGCTCTAAACAAGGCAGTAGAAATGGAAGCAAAATTTAACAGAAGAAGGGTATCCTTAGGGAGAAAAGAGTCAATGATGAAGATTTCTTCTATGAACTGTATTGGGCTACAATGCCTTCCATTAATGTAGGGAACAGCCAAAACACTATGTAACTGGGAATAAGTTCATGTTGGAGCATCTTCATTTGAAAGTCCTTTGGAAGAGGTAAGAAATTGGATATATGAATCTGCAGCTCAAGGAAAGGCCTGGGCTACAGATAAAGATTCAAGAAATAAATTTGCAGGTAAATGGATGGAACTGAAGAACATCATCTTATGCGAAGTTAGTCAGGCTCATAAGGCCAAAAATCGGATGTTCTCCCTTATATGCGGATTGTAGACCTAAAACAATTGCAGTAATATTACTGAACATGAGTCACACACTAAGGGGAGACTGCACACGGGAGGGATAGGGCAAGGGAAGGAAACCAAAAACTTGATTGTTGTTGATGTGCTCACTGTATAGAAACTAATCTAGTAATCTAGTAACCTATTGGCAGAGGCCACTATGGGAAGGGTCCTAGGAAGTAGTGAAGAGGTCTGGTAGAGATGAAGCAATGTGGGTTGCAATATAAACAAGTGCATGGAAGCAATGACAGGAATTTTTCTGTATAGCTATCCTTGTCTCAAACTAGCAAAAATCCATGTTTTTCTTATTATCTTTTATGTTTTTTCTTTAACAAAATTGGAGAACAAGAGGGCAGAACAGGTTCTGCCTGGAGGCAAGGTGGGGGGCTAGAGGGGAGGTGGCCCAAATAATGTACATACATGTAAGTAAATGTAAAAATGATAAAAAAAAATACCAAAAAATAAAAAAGAAATGTAAGCACATAGATTAATGATTCAAGTGAGTGTAGTGGATCACATAGAGCATGCATATAAAGCAAAAAGACTAGAGCATAGGGATTTTGGGGGTCAAAATTTTCTTCTGCTATACAATATGGAATACAATATGCAATACAATATGGAAGAAAATACAATATGGAGAACTGAAAGTGTAGACAGAAGCATAGGATTATTTATCAGGGAAGTCTTTGAAGTTCTTGGGAAGAAAGCTTCAGGAACAAACTTGATAACTGAATAAATCAAATTTCCAATATGGATGCTATACATCATATGGATGTATATGTAGCATACATGTACTAATAGAGCCGGAAGACAGCAAGTTTAGTCCTATCTTGCATTGTATTATTTCAAATCTTAAATTAGCCAGAGAACTTCTAGGAACGAGTGAAGAGAACAAAGCAAAAATTTAATTCATTTCTCATCTAAGAGAACAATGCTTGCATTCTTCTAGTGATCAGCTTCAAGTAAGATTTTTTCATTATGTGTGTTTATGCAATTTAGATTCATTGATTACATGCTTTAAAAGGTTTTAATGTGGCCAACTATTGAGGATGTAGCTGTAAAAGCCTTTATGTGCTGGTAAACTTCAGCATTTAATAACTGCTGAAAATACAATCTTCTCTCTGATTGTATTTGACAGGTTTTTTGTTATTATTTTGATGCTCTTTATTTTGCCAAGATTCATTCTCAAAGGTATTTTATGCAGAGGAAATTTCACTCCATTTTAGACAGAAGGCTAGATTTTTATACAATTTTGAGTGCATTTTTACTGTGGATTATTAATTACTGGAATTATTTAAGCAAAATTCATACCATGATACTATATTTTAAAAGTGATAATGGCCATATGCATTTCAAGGCTAGTTACAATAACTGCCAGTGAATTTTACATCTCTGCATTTGGGAAATAGTTAAATTATTGCATCATGCATGAATTACCATTTAACATATTAATGGATATGATCCTTGACTCATTTCTGTTCTTTTTGTTAAGCCAGATTTTTCCCTTATCATTTTTAGTACTGGAATTTGCTATGGCTGATATGCTTACCTGTAACTGAAGAGCCCCATTTTTTGTGTAACCACTCTATAAGACTGCATGTAATATAATATTTGTTCGGAACCAATGAATAGAAATTGTGATTCACAAATGTGCCATTTAGGTGCCAGTCATTCTACTTTGTGTTTGATACATTGTTCACTTAACAAATGATAGGAAACAATGCTAATGGAGGTAGTGTGCTATAGTGAAATGAGTATGGATTAGAGATTCTACTAATCTGTGTTTGAATCATAGCTCTGTTAGTAATTAGATGAATGATGTTACTTCACTGGTCTCAACCTGAGTTTTTGTACAGTGAAGTTGGGATCTTTATCTGAAAGAGTTAATATAACTTTTAAGGGATATGAGATATATATTCTAGGACTCTCTTTAAATAGGAGATAAGAAGCTGGTTGCGGGTGGCTCACTCCTATAACCTTAGCTACTCAGGAGGCAGCGATTAGGAGGATTGAGGTTTGAAACCAGCCCAGGCAAATAGTTTGCAAGACTCCACCTTGAAAATTCCCAACACAAAATAGGACTAGTGGAGTAGCTCAAGTGGTAGAGTGCCTGACTAGCAAGTATAAGGCCTTGAGTTCAAACCCTAGTACCACCAAAAAAATAAAATAAATAAAAATATAGGAGATAATAGCAATATCATTAGTAGCAACTATTAGAAAAGAAACTTTCGCTTTGGTGGCTAAATCATACATGGCATACAATGACATGGGAGGATATATACAATCACTTTATATAATACTTCAACTATGATATAAGAGCTTTTGTACATATCACAGTGTACTCCCAGTACTACAATAAAAAGAAAGAAACTTAAGGATTTAATTGAAGTGTTAATTTGGTAATCATGTGGATATCACAAGTTTTTAAGACTAGTGAATATTTCCTGGAACTCTGTTATTTCCTAGACTTGACCCCTTTCCATGAGGAACTTAACTGTTTCTTATATTGCATTGAAATTGTTTGAGATGGCATGCTTTTTTACTAAGTGAATCTACCAAATTTTATTCTTTGATTTGAATATTTTTTCCTAATGAGGTTACAAATGCAGTCAATAAGTTGAGAAAGCCACCTGTTGTCTTATTAACAGGCCACCTAGCTGGTCCATCTGTACTTGGAGTAGAGAGAAGTTTTAATAACTAACATTAGTCCGCTATACTGTTAGATTTCACAAATTCAGAGCACCATAGGTAATTGGGTGGCAGCCAGTTTATCTCCTTCAGCCAATGTTATAGGTATATACTTTGTATTTTAGTGTAGCCCCAATATGACAGAATTAAATAGTGTTCTAACCTTTATTAGTAGTTTGCTAACCACTAACTTTTTGTATGCCAATAAAAATTGCATACACTGCTACTTCTGTGCCATTTATCAATCAAGCATACCAGTTTTGTTCATTTTTTTACTCAATTGGATGGGATCATCATATTTCTTTGCTGGAAATGTTGAAAGGCCTTGTGGGCTATGTTTGTTACATACATCTTTTGTTCTATAAACAATGATTTCCAGCCTGGCCCTGCAGGTACAGTGCTGCATGCTACTTTTCTCTTCCTATGACATTGAAAAATGTTATTTTGTCTTCAGTAAAAAGAGGGTGTGGTACTTGCTTACTGTTTATGTGGACTTTATTTTCCTTCTTGACTTTGTTAAAGAGAAATTTCAGGAAGCTTTGGGTCATTGTATCACCTTGTCTCATTCCATTATAGATATTGATGCAACATGGATCACTGAACAATATAATCTCTTTTGTACAGTTTCTATTGATCTTGTCAAGTAAATCATTTTATGCTTATGCTGCATTTGTTCTGAATTAATTTTGGGCATAACAGCTGTTCTTAAATTTGGTAATCACATTCCTTCTTATAATTGACAAGTTTATACAAAACTGGGATTCACTCACTTTGTTTCTGTCTTCTTTACACCGTAGATATAGCTATTTTTCCCAGTAAATGTTTCAAGTAAGTGGTCTCTACTTACTATTTCCATTTGGTTTTCTCTCACTTCCTATAACATTGCTTTTGTTGTTATCATTCCTTTGAAATTGCTGTATGTGGTCTGAAATGAACTTTTTTCTTCTAGATATTTTTTTTAGGATTTAGACTATGCTTGACCTTCCTGCTACTTTTGACACTATTCATTACATTCTCTTATGGAAACATTTTTCCTTTCTCAATTTTGAGGCAGTGTACTCCTGTGATTCTTGTACCTTTTTGATTAATGTTTTTGTCCTTTTAATTGGCTGTTTTTTTCTTTTCTGAGTGTGACTTCAGGTATCCTCACTGCTTGGCCTTTAGTTACACATTGATGGCAGAAGATCATCAAATTCATATTTATCTTCCTGCACCCTTGTCATCATTTCACTGTAATATTTCACAAATATTGTTCACATTATATTTCCTGAGTATCATTTTCCAGATACTATTGGAGTTGGTATTGATGTGGAAGATAAAGTTGTACCCTGGTGTTCTTTTCCCTATGAGTTTGTGACTTAAGTAAGCCAATAAGGTACATATCTGAGCATTAATTAAGTAGGGCAGTATGTGAAAAAGACCTTAATCAGTATTTTAGGTAACTGAAGAATGTAGTGGTAATTAGAGAAGGTTTCACAGAAAAAGTGACAACTTATTTGGTTCTTAATGGATAGATAAGAGTGTAACAATAAAGATATAGAGGTAAAATCAAAGTATGTTGTAGCTGGTCAAGAGTCTCATAATGCCTTTTCTATCTTTAGTTACATTTGTCCTCAGAAGATAATGGGCAGAAATCCCTTCAAATTAGAAACTGTATTCTTTTTATTTATATTAAGCACACAGAATAACAGTATGTACAATCATTCAAGCTGCAACTTATGGTATATAAACTATTAGTAGTATAAGCATATATATATGTTTATATATACATATATATTATTTAAATGTATTTTATTTAAACGTATGTTGGAATCAATACTTCAGGAATGATGGTACATATGCATAACCATTTCATTTCTATGTCCCTTATACCTAGTGCTCCTCAATTTTCTTTTAAGTAGTGTATGAGGTATCTGATATAATCACTGCCCTTTTAAGCACCTTATCAGATTCAGCTCCATGAGATCTAAGTGCTTTTTTCTTTTTCTGTGGTTGACACATCTAACTTTAGATTTCATGGGTTTTTTTCTAAAAATTATATCATTAATGCATTTTAATTGTGCAAATTAATGGGTTTCACTGTGACATTTCCATACATAAAGTTGATGTTTTTAAAATAATGTTTTAACCCAAGTTTCCTGTAAGAAATAGGAATCTCTCATTTCCTGTTAGCCAATTTGAAGCTCTTAATAGGATTGTGTTTCTTTATGACACTTCTGTTACAAATTTTATGAATTGACTTCCTGTTCCTTCTCTGTAGTTATAACCAGTGCTTAGGTTCAGATTCAAAACATTCTAGACTAAAAGCAGAGGCACACTTTAGTGGCAGCCATAAGCAAAGCAACAATGATCCCCCACAGTGATAGGACTAAAGTGGTTAGGGTGAAGTAAAGGCCAGCCTAATGGCTACCACAGCAGGTTTGAAATAGTTTGCTAGGAAAAAGAGACAGCGGGTTGCTGTTCTGATCCAGTCAAATTTATTTGCTGTCTGCAACTATTATTAGCTGCTTTTTACCTGCTATTACTCTTTCTTTTATCTTCAGTAAGTTTCTGGTAAAACCTTCAATTACAGGGATTTCTGATTTTTTTCTAACATAATGAAGGTTTAATTCTAATCTTTATTAGATGTGTTTTAACTTTAAATGGTAATAGATCTGTCTGGATTCTATAGATTGCAGAAAATGAGAAAAAAAATGGGGTGGGGGCCATACCTAGGGGATACAGTATACATTTGAGTTATGTTAACCTTAAACATTGTTTTTAATCTTATACCTGCCCTTATAAACAGTACAGAACCCTCTATTATTTAACTCTTGACCTCAAACTTAATAAACAGTATACCATGGCAATTCATAATTATTCTACAATAAATTACTAGGATTGTGTTCTTGTTCTATAGTGTATCTTTCACACTAATGTTAAAATGCTCTATAGTACTGAATGGTATTAAAAGATAGTTCTCATAGCTGAGCCCTCATCCAAGAACTGTTTTGTTTTTATTTATTTATTTTTTTTAAGTTCTTAAAAGCTTATAGTCTAAACCATTTCTGGCATTCAGCATAATAAATTACCTTATGGAAGTTCATTATTAAATTAAAGCCATCTAATGGTGATATATTTAATGATACACACACAGAGAAATCAGTTGCAATTATCAGTGACTTAGTATTAAACACAGTTCACCTATTGAATTGGCTTATAAACATTGACTCCATTTATTTTGACAAATACCTTCCATGTTGAAAGCAGTTGATCATTATTCTCATTGTTTGTCGGTGTTATCAACATGCTACTGGTTAGGAGCATAACTGAAATTTACTTAAATAAAATAGGCTGTTATATTTAGGAATATGCACTTTCACTAGAATTTTGTTCTTGACATCTATTGGTCTAAGGCACACAGCTTTAAAGTAACTACACAGTATGCAAAAGCAATGAAACTAAGTTACACTGTGCTTGCTTAGCATTCTGACTAGCTCAACTCTGGATTTTGGTTATACTGAATTTTCCCTCTTTTGAAGAATCCAGTTTTTATTGAATAAAATACTCTAGTACTTCCTATTTTACATATTCCTAATCCTTACCTGCCTTGGGTGTTTTCAGTGACCTGACAAAATAGAAATGTGTACACAAGCAAGAGTACGTTTCTTTTTTTTTTTTTAATTTTATTTTATCGTTTTTACATTTACTCACATGTGTATACATTGTTTGGGCCACCCCCTGTCCCCCTGCTTCTGGGCAGAATACATTTATTTTCAACTACTATTTACTTTCCTTTCCAATAACAGATTTTTCTTTTCCTTTCTCTTCTACCCCTCTGATAGCTGTATCTATAAAAAAATGAGAAAGAGGCAATAGTATGCAATGTTCATTTTGGTATTTATTATGTGCACAGACAGCTTTAATTAATGCATACAAGCATTCTTACTTATTCCAAAAACTTCTATATACTTATTAGAGTGATAGATTATATAAGTACATGGAATATCCTTGCATTTAAAGATATATCTGGTTTATAATTGATTTTTAAAATGAAGTGTACCTTGAAAATTCTTATCTTTCATTTAAACTCTCATTATTTGTCTCTAGTATTTGCCTAATTGTTGACCAAGTATTGCCTTTAGTGTCAGATTCTGAGATTTGTAAGGAATTACAAGGAAGGCTTCTATAGGTTACTGTCCATGATAATTTGCATTTTTCAATTTTGGGAGTATTTATGGAGCTACCAGAGAGTGTTGTGTTATGTGTAGAGCAGTTGTTTCAAACTTTGCTAATATTCTGAATAACCTGGGAAAATTTTAAGAGACACAGGTCCTGATGCCTTATCTACAGTGATTCTGACATTATGATTTAGGTGTACCCATAGTTAGTATTCAGATTATAAGTAAATGAGAGAAGAGAAAAGGAAGAACTGAGAAAAGTTGGTAGTATAACAGTAGAGGATAATAGATTGAAGAGTATAAGGTTAATCAACCTGTTTCTCCTAAGAGTAGGGAAATGTAATGCTTATTTGAATTTTCTTCTCATATCTTTTCATATTTTCAGAAGAATCTCAAACATTACTTTGCTGCTTCCAGATAAAAAGTAACCAATAGGCTAAAGTTGACTTTAAAAAGAAAGAAAGAAATGAAAAGTTCAGGTACTGTCTCTCTCTCTCTCTCTCTCTCTCTCTCACACACACACACACACACACACACACACACATTTCTCAAAAATTTTCTAATGCTTCAGTTGCCTTCAACAGAATACATGGATATCCTTTCTGAACTAAGAAAATTGCTGCTGAAAGATAAAATTGAAACCAGTAGGAACTCAAATGGGGAAAACAGAGACAATATAATGGAGAACTCAGTTTTCCATTTTATCATAAACCAACACATCCCAAGTAAAACATTGCCAACACTGCAGCTCCTTATTCATGCTTATCTAGCCCCAAAAATAATGGGCTTGTTGAAATTAATTTTATAATTTTATTAAGGTTGATTTTGCTTTTATGATTATTTTACATGTGGGTACATGATAAAAATCATATGAGAACATATGGGGAGTAAAACAACAAACACTTACAATTTGGGATCAAATGGTTGATCCCTGTAGATAAACATTGTTAAAAAACATGAGGAGTATTGAGCCAGGTGTCAAATCTGTCTAGTTACTTGGGATATAGGGGTTAGGGAGCATCACATTTGAGGCCAATCTTGCCAAAAAGTTCATGAGATTCCATCTCAACTAATGACTGGACAAGGTGGTGCACACTTGTTGTTCCCAATTACGTGGGGATGTACAAATAGGTGAATCGTGGTCCAGGCCAGCCCAGGCATAAAGCAAGACCCTATCTCAAAAATAACCAATGCAAAAAGGGCTAGTGGAGTGACTCAAGTGGTAGAGCACTTGCCTAGCATTTGTGAAGCCCCGAGTTCAACTCCCTAGTATACAAAAAACAAATAAACTATCAAGAGTATAAATATGTTTGATTATGTGAATACTGTTTGAAAGTCAGAATTATCTATCAACAAATATAGCAGGGCACTTCTAGATGCTATTTTAGAAGGGAAGTATTGAGCATTCACTCACATTTTTAAAAAGTGAGACCAAAAATAAATTGACTTCACTTACTAAAGAAGGGATATGATAAGGGACCAAACCTTATTGAACACCTATTATGTTAAGGGTATGCAAACTGTAGCATGTAGGGCAAATTTTACTGGAATTCTGCCATACCATGAAAAGAAACATGGGCATGTCAATTAAAAATAAAATATATGGAAAGAAATATGGGCATTAACTGTAATATAATTGTGATGAAAGTGGAATTCATTAGCCATGTTTAAAGTAGTGTATCTTTAAGCCTCACAACATGTGTTTGTTAAAATTTTGTTTGTTGGAATTTCACTATACATTCCAACATGCCTCCGAGTTACTAGGGGTTGTTCACCATTTGGTGTGTATCATTTTACTCTTGTTTGTTACTTGGAAGCTTGGATTGCATTTCTGTAATGCAAACGGAAGTGCAGAAAGTACATGTGTCCTAGCTTGTTTCACAGTGCATTTCTGTATTATGGACCCATATTCAAGACATTTTAATAGTGTAATCAATTTGTTTTTCTTTTTAGTTTTGCATTGGTGATACATTTACATTTCAAAATTCAGGAAGCAGTAGAAAGTATAAGTAGTATAAATAAAAATGTCTTCCTCTTAACCTTTGTCCTACAGATACTCAGTCACTCTTGAAGTAACTAATGACATCAATTTCTTGTATATCTGTCTTAGTCCATTTTGTGCAGTCAGTTGGGAAGAGTAATTTGGAAAGTAACATTGGGACTTTAGTTTCAGACTGTACTAAATTTGAGAAGCTTATTACATAACAAGTACAGGTATCCAGGAAATGAGCAACAACTAGCAAAGCAGCTTCTTTACGATGAACAGTAGCCTCATTTGAAAAAATTTTCTGATGGAATCTATAACCTGACTTTCTGCACATGCTCAAATTTACTTGAAACAAAGACCTGAAAGACAAAACAACAAAAACCATTGCAAGTTGAGACCCTGGCTACAAATATTTCACAGTGTTTGTGTTCTCTTATTTCAGTCTCTCTCAGCAAGGTTAACTGTATTCTGCATTAAGCTAAATTGAGTGAAGGATTTGCACTCATCTGAGATTATCCACATTAATTCAAAAAAGCCTGTGTGTGATGAATGCCCAGGCTGTATTCTTAAAAAGCAATGCCCTATTGACCTAGCAGTACTGGTTTTTAGCATTGTATTTCCTCCTGTTAGGGTTTTCTTAGTACTCCTCTGTGTTTGATACAACTAACTCTTGCAGTTTATTACTTGACTCATTGATTTATGACATTGATTTATGAAATTTAACATAACAGGAAGTTTTCTGAATATATGGGATAGCCAGAAAAATGTCAACTGATTCTTAGAAAGCCAAAGATAAGACATGGGTAAAGGGACTGACTGACATAGCTTAAAGGTTAAACAAGAAGAACTTCAGCAACTTCATTTGTCAAATTCTAGTTTTAGGTAACAAACATATGTCAATTTGGGTTTTTAAATCACTAGTTGAAACAAGGAAAATTCATCCCTAAAACCTTAAGGCAACTTTATTTGTCCTTTCGAAAATATACATTACCTGCTAAGCTATTGAGACCCATTTGAAAATATACAACATTAGCTATGCACGTTGTTAAACATAGTGTTCTGGTGACATTTAGCAGTGTTCGGTAATTGGCTTAATGAACAGGTGTACAAGCATATTAGTTATGCAGATGTTAATTTGCAATAACATGTGCTTCCTGATTTGGAGGGGTTCTTGTATAAACCACTACTAGTAAGATTTGTTCCTTAATTAGGAAATCATTACAGAGTATGTGTGTGTGATTCCCAACATTAGAACCATTAGTCTTGTTTAATGTGCTCTGAACTTCAGGAACACTCCTGATAATGTCATTCCTGTTGCTTCAGGTACTGTGCAGGTGTCAGGATGAAATCTACTTTTCTGTAGGTTGCCTTACTGTACAGCTGTAAATGACATGGAAAGTGGAAGCTTCACAGCTGTAATATGTAGCATGTAAGATGAGACAGAAATGTAATCTCTTACTGCATATTACATCAGCTTTCCCTCTCAGGATCTGGTAAACGAATGTTAGTCCTCACAAAATAGACTCAGAAACAATTGAACACAAAATTGTGGTTGTTTACCACACTGACTCATCTTTACCAGAATTTTTATTGCTGTCTTCCAAATTGTTTGAGATTCCTGTCTATACTTGGGCCTTGAGATTTCCAGAGCTATCAGTTTATAAACTATAAAAATGTACTATAATTTTTTATAATTTAGTCATGATTTTATTTCTATGTTAAAAAAAAATGGAAATTGCAAAAGCTAATGTATAACAAACACCCATAGACCAGCCACCTAGAATGAACAGATGTTAACATTTAGTCATACTTACTTGCTTTTAAAGAAGTAAAACAATTAGAGGTAAAAATTGAAGTTTCCAAGATTCTGCCCATTCCACCATCACTTTCTGACCCTAAGGCAACCACAGTCATTAAACTGCTGAGTATCTAGAATGTATTTTTATAATTTCACTTCCTTGTATACTCATCCATAAAAAATACATAAGATTAGTCTGGGTTTTATTTTTAATTTCAAAGAACGATTTCTAATGTGCATGCTATCTTCCACATTTGTTTTTTTACTCCCTGTTATGTGAGTTGTTTCTAATTTTTGTACTGCTATGAACAGTGCTACAGTGAACATCCATTTTTCCTTGACCATTGGCATACAGGTTTAGGTTGTAATTATGGTAAGCACACCTTCAAATGTAGTATGTATTAATAAATGTATTTTAAGGTTGCTGCCTAATTTTATTTCTTCCCATCAGTAGTTGCTGTTTTGAAATCTTTTTCTGTGTGTAGGACTGGAGTTTGAACTCAGGGCTTGCTCTACCACTTGACCCACACTTCCAGTCCATTTTGCTTTGGTTATTTTGGAGGTGAGGGTCTCATGAACTATTTGCCTGGGCTGCCCTCAAACAATGATCCAATCTCAGCCTCCTAAGCAGCTAGGATTACAGGTGTGAGCCACCAACACCCAGCATGAGACCTTTTTAAAAATAAGGTTTTATAAGAATTTTAAGCATCAAGAAATTTTTGTGGGTTGGTCATTGAGACAGGGTCTTACTTATATAGCTTAGGCTGGCCCTAAACTTTGGATCCTCCGGCCTCAGCCTCCTGAATGCTAGGAATAAAGGGGTATACCACTCACAATACCTGATTAAGACCTTTAAAAAAAATTCCAATTTTATGACTGAATAGTGTTTCTTTGGTTATTTTCATTAGCATTTATCTGATTGCTAAAGGAGTTCAGCATCTTTTCATTACTATGACCTTGGTCAGCTGAGTCAATTTTCCTGTTTCTTGGTTTTCTCATTTGTAAAATGACAGTGGTAAATACCTATCACATAATTTGATCTAAAATATAAATTAGTGCCAGATACAGAAAAGATCTTTATAAAAAAAAGTTGATTTTTATAGTAATTCTGATGAATATAGTGATTTTAACTACAGGTGGTAGTACTATTGTTGGTGGTTTTTTTTAATACTTTCCTCTGTTGTATGTTGCATATCTCTGTATCTGACTATCTGTCTGCCTGCTTGCCTATCTTTCTTTCTATCTGTCTGTCTATCTGTCTATCAATCATCTATCATTTATCTGTCTTCCTCTGCCCGTTTTTCCATTGGGTTTGTATAGTTTCAGAGTGTAAAAAGAAAATGGAAAACAACAAATAAAAAATCATTGCTGCTATTATATATAGAAATCATGGGTTTTTTTCTGCCTGCCGTTGTCATTCTTGCACTCACTTTAATATTATCATTATAAATTAAAATTAAGATGATGCCTTTTTAAAGTAATAAATTAAATGTTATTTCCCTGTACTTAGAATCACATCTGGAGTTGTATCTACATAGATAAAATACCAATTTAAGTACATGTAGATAATAGTCATTTTTTGGGGGATACTAGAGTTTGAACTCAGGGCCTTGTACTTGCTAGGCTAGGGCTCTACCATTTAACCACACCTCTAGACCTTTTTGCTTTAGTTTATTTTTCAGGTAGGGTCTTGCAATTTTGCCTGGGGCTGGCCTCAAATGGTGATGTTCCTACTTCTGCCTCCCTTGTAACTGGGATTACAGGAGTACACCACCATGCCTGGCTCCTGTTGGTTACAATTCTTACATTTGTTTACATGATATATATGAGAATTATTAAGCTTTTCCTTGTTGAATATACATATATGTATGCATAAGGTTCCATGGATTCTCAATGTGCTTTTGAACCTTCTATTAGTTTATTTACACTGGCTATATATATATATATATATATATATATATTATATGTAGGAAATGTACTTCTCCATGTATTCCTTATAATATGATGCAGTACATCAGTTGATACGAATTCAAAAGTACAGTATTTCCTAATGTTGCACTATGTCTTAAATAACAGGTATTTCTCTGACTGATATGCATGGATTCATGCAAGCTATATTATTATAACTAGAGACAATGATACATTTTAGGTTCTTTTTGGAGACATTTCCATAACTAGTAGTTTACATTTGACCAGGAAATAAGAGTGTTCAATTCCTGTATGCCCCTGCGTGTTCATGTCAGGCTAACATATACAATGCATTTAACAAATATGTGGTGGGTGAATGAATCAATGGGTGAATATCACCCATTCTAATTCTAGGAATCTCTGCCTTTGGAATCTTTAGGTAAGTTAAAGTAGTTGTACAAATGTTGTGGTTTATTGTTATCACTATGTAAACCATCCAATGTTACCCATTTAAAAATGACCTTAATATCAGCTACAAATTATAAACATCTTGTTCTGTGTATCCAGTGGGCTAGCAGAAATCAATAGGGGATTTCTGAACATTGCCTAAATGAGTTTGGTAAAAGTGTACAAGCATGTTTACTTTATGCTGATGAGCATCCCTCAGTTGTAAAGGAAAAATTGATGTTAAAATTACTGGTAAAAATCCCATGTATTAAAGGAAATATAAGAATACTCAGTGGGCATGTTATCTTAAATAATGAGTATCTTGATGTTAACATATCTTTAATAATAATAATCCAAATGTTTTATTATTAGCATTATTATCTTCCTGCAGACAACATTTTATTGTGTTTTATTACTATTGTAGATTAACTGTGCCAATTTAAGCACTCAACTTAATTTTAATCCACTAAATTCAAACCCAGATGCAATATGACCTTTAATTTACATAAGGAAACCACATTTAACTGGAGGCTTCACTGTGAACCTGTGGCCCTTAGGACAATTGTTGACAAAGTGAATTCTTGGAAACTTTTGTATGGAAACTTAAAACAACTCTTTAGTCCCATCCAAGTATTTTCAAGTAATTATAAAATTGTCTTAATTCATTTATTTTAAGTTTTATAAGCATCAGAAAACACATAGGGTAAAATAATTCTAGGGCATGTGACATTTTGAGGTAATTAAAAATGCAGGTGATTTTTAACACATGAAGCCTTTAATACTGTATGGGTATATGATATCTCGTTGGTAGTCTTTGAATTCTCTGTTTACCCAAGCCTCTAGTTGTAATCCCTAAGGAATATCTTTTGTAAAACTAGAAGGTCAAAGGTAATAATAGCCACTGGTCAATTATTACTTATCATGGCAAAAACATCATTGTTTTTGAAAGCCTGTCTACTTAAGGAACTATTTTAAACAGGCCTTACTATAGTGATTCTCAAAAAAGCAGTACTCATGCATGGAATTCTTACCATGTTTTGAGCCCAGAATTTAAGCCAAGTCACATACACAAGGAAAATATACTAAGATTCAAAAAAACAAAACTGTGAATTATAGATATTTAGGATGTCTAATTTTAATCAGTTTGTTCATTTGAAAAGGAAGAGGTTAGACTACATTGTAATGACAAAACCCCTGAAGTATGAAGTCACACTAATGAGCATTATGTATGTCTGAATTAGCTAGGAGCCTGTTGGTTTGCAGAATAATCTTAATATATCCTTCATGCTGCAACATTTTCATCCTAAAAATTCTTGGCTAATTATTTTTCTATTGTTGAACTTAAGGCATATTAAGAAATCAGAAAAAAAATTGTAGCTATTTCCTGTACTGGGTGAAATTTTCTAAATGCTTCTAGAGCTAATTTCGTTGTGATTCACATATTTTTTATAGACAAAAGGAATAGCTGTTGAGCTGTCATTTCTTTATACAGTTGTCTTATGCTGTGGCTTAAAAATTAGAGTAAAATATTGATTATTGCATAGGACAGTGTTCTTAAATCCTTTGAGGAACATTTGTGTAGATTTTAAAAGAAATAAAAGTAATTTTTCTTCCACTAGTAGCAGTGATTCTATGTTCAGTCAACATGGCAAACTAATTGTGACTTCACATAAAATCATTATTTTTAAGTGTAATTCTTATCTAGTCTCAGACTGTGCATAACTTCAGGTTGTCATTTAGAACTTGTCATTTAGGTAATTTATTTTGTTATTTCTCTAGTAAGCTAATTTTTTTTTATCTGAAATCTTTTTTATTTACCGGTAAGTTAACATAGTTCCAAATTTTAAATGCTTGAGTTACAAAAAGAATGTGGAAATGTTAAAGTGTGTGTAATTATGGAAACATTTTATTTTTTTAAATTTTATTTATTTTTTATTCATATGTGCATACAATGCTTGGGTCATTTCTCCCTGCCCCCCACCCCCTTTCTTATCCTCCCCACCCCCAACTTCTCCCCCCCACCCCCTCGATACCTGGCAGAAACTATTTTGCCCTTATCTCTAATTTTGTTTTAGAGAGAGTATAAGCAATAATAGGAAGGAACCAGGGTTTTTGCTGGTTGAGATAAGGATAGCCATACAGGGAGTTGACTCACATTGATTTCCTATGCATGTATGTTACCTTCTAGGTTAATTGTTCTTGATCAAACGTTTTCTCTAGTTCCTGGTCCCCTTTTCCTATTGGCCTCAGTTGCTTTTAAGGTATCTGCTTTAGTTTCTCTGCGTTGAGGGCAACAAATGCTAGCTAATTTTTTAGGTGTCTTACCTATCCTCACCCCTCCCTTGTGTGCTCTTGCTTTTATCATGTGATCAAAGTCCAATCCCATTGTTGTGTTTGCCCTTGATCTAATGTCTGCATATGAGGGAGAACATATGATTTTTGGTCTTTTGGGCCAGGCTAACCTCACTCAGAATGATGTTCTCCAATTCCATCCATTTACCAGCGAATGATAACATTTCATTCTTCTTCATGGCTGCATAAAATTCTGTTGTGTATAAATACCACATTTTCTTAATCCATTCGTCAGTAGTGGGGCATCTTGGCTGTAGTAAGCTAATTTAATTCATTGTATTTGGCACCACTAAAACAAAGGAAATCTTAATGGACTTACAGGATTTTTATGCATCCTGTAACACATTGTGAACATTTTCCTGATGTTAATATTTATGAACATGACACCTTAGCAAAAATACACTGTGGTTGTGTCTAGCTTTTCCTCTAGATCAGAAAATAATTCATTTATGTTGCCCTTAACAGTGCATGAAAATAATAAATAACATTATTGCCTCAAAATTAGGTTGTATTTTTTAACAGTGATTAAGAAAACAGCATGATCATGTCCATACTAATTGGTGGTAAAATTTAGTAGCATGAATTCACAAACAAGAGCCTATCATTTTTTCTTACTGAAAAATAAATGTTGGCTTTACTTTTTCTCTCATGATTTGATGGTCCCATTATCTGTAACTGTGGTTTTTTCTTTTTGGCAGTACTAAGATTTGAACTCAGGACTTTGTGCTTGCTAAGCATGTGCTGTACCACCTGAGCCACACCTCCAGCCATTTTTTTGTCTTGGTTATTTTGGAGATAGAGTCTCACTTTTTGCCTGGGCCCGCCTGAACTGTGATCCTCCTATTTTAGGCTTTCTACCATTACTGGGATGACAGGCATGTACAACCATGCATAGCTATTGGTTGAGACGGGATCTTGAGAACATTTTGCCCCAGCTGGCCCTGAACAAGAGTCCTCCCTGTCTCACACTTGCAAATAGCCATACAGCTATATTTTTGTATTGGAAGAAATCAAATTCTAGTATTTGTTACAATGGTAGCTTTGGACGTTCTAATCACACTTCATTTTCATGGCAGATAGCCAATTTTTTTTGTCTAGTTTATTTGGAGGTTGGGCTGATGGAGGCTATGGGATGTCTAGAGCCACTTGCCATCAGTGTAGTTCCTTGCAGTCTCAATCCTTTTAACCATTTGGAGTTAGAGCATTATCTTCTGAAGAAGGCAACAGTAAATCTTTTGTTCTAAAAAAGCATATAGTCTTTTTAAAAGACGAAAAAACACAAAGCTAACTTACTTAAAAGACCCCATCTTTGAGGTTATGTAATTATGTGTATGCAAATGGCTGCTACTGTTGCACAATTTGCAAATGGCTCATACTATTCTTCAAAACAGTCTCAGTAGTTTTCTATGGCAACCATTTAGTAGTTAAACTTACCTCATGTGCTTTAAAGCAATTTCACTGAATTAAATAAATGTCTAAATTTTAGCATATTTTAGAAGTAATACATTTCTTTCTGTTTCCTCAATTAGTCCAAATTAGTGAGATTTTGCCTTATATTTAATCCCAGTGCCACTGTAGGTGCTTGTTAAAAGGGTAATTAATGCTGCACATTAGGTAAGAAGCAGCAATTGATTTTTGGTTCCATTTGGCTTATCTTTTCTGCTTAAGTGCTGATATTTAATTTGTAGGGAAACCTATAAACAGGTCTGTATTTTTATGTTTATCCTCTTCCTTGACCTAATGAAATAAAAACATTTATTGATTTCAGAATGAGCTTTATTAATGTAGTTATGCCTTACTAATGTTATTTCATGTACTTGGATTAGTACCATCATTGTTTATGAATCAACATTTTTCTTTCAGTTCCAAAAAGTGTTGCATCTTCAGAAGGAAAGAAATCAGGACCCGCAAAGAAGAAAATGAAGGAATTGAGAATTTTGGATCCAAAAACAGCCCAGAATCTGTGTATGTAACATTTTCTGTATTTCATATTTCTGGTTGTGATGGTAGTAGCAAAGGGTTGTTGAATGTATTTTAAGAAAGTTTAACTTCCTTGAACAGGTATATTTAGCATCTGCTAGAAGTAAAATTCTGTATAAATATGATTTGGGTTATCTTTTTGTCACTTAGGCAATATGGAAAAGACCATAATTTAGCTTTGGTCATTCCAGATGAAGCTTACAGTCAATAAAGCTTTGGAAAGTATTGTTAATAAAACACTCTTAGTGAACATAGTGAAATATAAGGCAGAGATGACAAAAAGAGTTCTATTTTTTTCCTTTTCTGCCTAGACCTGAAATTGATCATTTTTGGAGTATTTACTAGCCACATTGGGTAAATCTTTTACCACCAGTTCTTTAAATTTGAAGTAATTGTGATGTAAGCTAATCAAATCATTGACCACTGCACCTTAAAACTGGTGACTGAACCAGTCAGCCATTAAATATGATTTTGCTAAAGTAGCTGGACAGTTAAACTCATCTTCATCTAAGTAAGCTTGTAAGTTTTACTTTGGCATACTTTCTCCTCTATATTGAATTCAGAATTTTTTTTGTCATTACAGTAAACTGTTTAGATTTTGAGGATATTAAAACACTAGGCATGAGAAAGTTCATCTCTTCAAGCGTTTCTAATTGTGCAAAGAATACCATGGGAGTTTATTTTGTTAAGGAATGTGCTATAGGGAATCAGATGAAAATAGCTCATCATTTTCATGTCAGTAGGAATGTTGCTATAGGAAAAGCTGTTGTGAATTTGTACATTGCTTATCTGAGAGTACATTTTCTTTATGAAGTTGATGTTCAATTCTTTTTTTTTTAAAAGCACAATGTGGTCTTAATTGCCGCTTGATATATGTCAGTGTCACTTATTTAGATGGTGGAGGTCTCATTTGTTTTTGTGTCTAGGTAATCATTTGCTTAGACAGTGAGAATTAATTTTTCTTTTGGTACCAGTGAAGTCATATAGATCTTTTCAAGAAAATAAAAGTTCTTAGACATATGATCAGGTTCTACTGATAAGAGTACATCTATAATCTTTTTAGAAGTATATTTAATGGAGATTGAAGTGGAATGTGTTGCTGAAAATATTTTCTGAGTAATTGTAAACTATTCTAGGTACAATCTGTAGAACTATTCCAATGTGACATAAAATATATCTGATTTACTAAAAGCTGTCAAGGGAAATAATGATTCAATATATAAAGCATCCAACAGTACACCACATGAGTGTTAGCAGGAATACAGAACACATTGATGATTCAGGCACTTATATTTCTTCTTGTGTGGGAGAATGGCCAAGAACAGTAGTCCTTTCTTATCTGTAGGAGAAATTTCTAAGACCTCCAGTGGATCCATGAAGCCAGGGATGCTATTGAATCCTATACATACTATGTTTTTGTCTTTGTATACATACCTATGATAAAGCTTAATTTGTAAATTAGGCACAGTAAGAAGCTAACAACAATAATAAAAAACAAAAATTATAACAATACACTATAATGAAAGTTATGTAAATATTATCTCTTCTCTCTCAATATATCTTATTGCACTTTTCTTATGCTGCTTCTTGTGATGATATGAGATGATACATGGAAGAATGAGATGATACACTTTATAGCTTCTCTTTGTATATGCAAATTACCAGCCTCACTACTCTTGCCTTGGGGATCATTATTAAGTAAAATAATGGTTACTTGAACCCGAACACTGTGATACCACTGCAGTTGATTTGATGACCCTGAAGGCTACTGTATTAATCAGCTTTTCTGTGTTATGACAAAACACCTGAGCAAATCAACTTAAAGGAGTAAAAGTTTATTTTGCCTCATGATTTCAGAGGTTTCAGTCCATAGTTGACTACCTCCATTGTTTTGGGGCCCAAGGTAAGGCAGAACATCATGGTGGAGCAAAGATGCTCACCTTAAGGTGGCCACGAAGCCAGAAAGGAAGGGTTCTAGGGGAAAGACGTGCCCTTCCAAGGCACACCCCCCAGTGGCATATTTTCTCCAACCAATAGAAAATATCCTAATACTCCATTCAGCTGGGAATTCATCAATGGATTAAGTCATAGCTCTCATGATCCAATCACTTCCCAAAAGCCCCACCTCTAAACACTGCATTGGGGAGCAAACCTTTAACACATGAGCTTTGGGGGGATCTTTAATATCGACCTTTAAATGATTAGGCATCAGGTAGCATATATTTGTGGATATTCTGAACAAAGGCATAAATCAGATCATGAATGAGAAAGAGTGAGATACCATGGAATGTCATGATACTACTGAGAAAGACACATAATTTAAATTTATAAATTATTTATTTCTTGAACTTGCCATTTAATATTTCAGATTGTGATTGACTGCAGATTGTGATTGACTGAATTCACTGAAAATGAATTCAGACAGGGAAGATACAACTGTAAATTGCTATAATTTTTTTTAAATTTTTGGTTATGATGGTGTCATGCTGAGAAGTAATGTGTATATCTGGCAATCTCTGCATTAAGTTCTACATTGAGTTAAAAGTCAAAATAAAATTTCTAAGTTTTTATAGGCTATTTTATATCACCTCAGTCTAAAATGCCTGAGCATATAGTCATGAGTGCTGTTAATAGGAGTTTAATTTTGTTTATAAATATGCATGAATTGTAAACTTTAGAGCCCAAGATAATATGTTATTTTGCCTATATGGGTATAACAGTCCATCAAATGGAAATGACTTACATTCGTTCATAATACTGTAAATTATTGTTAGTGACAGAAATTTCATGTTCTGAGTTGATAATAAAGGAATATATAAAGGATATATAAGAACTTAAATTTTAATGCTGTTCTCTTTTTAATAACATCAAATTTTAGCTATCTTCCTGGGATCATACCGTATGCCATATGAAGATATAAAAAACATTATTCTGGAAGTTAATGAAGACATGCTGAGTGAGGCCTTAATTCACGTAAGATGGATATCTTCCTTTTGAAATTGTTTTCACAGATATTTCTATTGATACCTTCTCAATGTAATTGTGAGAAAATGCTATATTTGGATAATAGAATCAGAAGTGTCTAACTATATGCTAATAAGAGACTCAGCCTGATTTATAATATCTAAGTTCTAATTGTGTTTCTGCCATTTATTACTACTATCCTTTTAAATAAAAGCATATTCTCATGCAGATATGTCATTCCCTGTCATTCACTGTGCATGAAATTCCATGTATTTTATCACCAAAATGGCCCCACTAAATAGCTATTGTTATTACCTACCATATTATGGATGAGAAAACTCAGTGGTCAAAAGATTAAATTGCTTACTTGATCAATGGGTAAGTGTGGTAGACTAATCTTTTTTTGGTACTTACTTAACATGTGCTAGGGATTATATTAAGCACTGTATGCATTTAATATTTTTTCCAAAAAGGAACCTGAGGCTTAGAGATTTTTTTCAGTGTCACATAGCTTATAAGTGACACAGTAGCAGACCTGGAATTCAACACAAGGTCTGTTTTGACTCGAAAGCCATTATATTATTACATTTTTCACGGGCAAGCTAAAGCTTTCTATACCCTTTTCCTCATTTGAAATTACAGGGTCATTGTGCGGATTAAACTAAACAATGTTCTTTGTAGAATAAGGCACTATATAGATCTACCATATTCCTAGATTTTTTAATATGACTGGCCCTGTCTGGTTTAATTTTCGGAAGTCAGAACTACAAAAAAAAATTATGGAAGGGCATAGTCATTGTAGTTTTTGTTGTGCTTTTTAGGGTAGAGAGGGGGAAATGATGCTCAAGGTCTCCCTATGTAGCTTATGCTGATCTTGCACTTGAGATCCTGCCTTAGCCTCCTAAGTGCTGGAATTACAGGTGTGCATACTTCTGCCTGAGTTGTCTTTTGTTTTGGAACCATGCCATTTTTTTTTAAGAAGATTTTGAATACTTTATGGTATATAACAGTTTTGCCCTATCTCCCTTACACTCATGCTAAATGTTTTGGAGTATAGGCCTACATCACAGATTAACTCATGTATATCATGTTTTTAATTTAAACATGGTTATTTGCTATAGGACTAAGTTTTCAATGAGTTTATACAGGCACTTAATACCATGACAAAACAATATCTGTAAGAGTTACCATTCATAAGAAATCCCGTTGTGGAAAAAATATTAACATACACACACCAGCAACAAGCAAGTAGTCCATAGTTCCCTGAGTTGAAATGGGAAGCTGATCAAATTTGACCTACCTTTTAGTCCCAGGATTGTTTGCACGTTAGTTAGTCAGAATGAGCAAGGCATGAAACCTAAATGTGATTTAGTTCTTTCCTTCAAGTAGAAGATTTAGTTTTAAAATATAAAAAGGCAAATAAACTGTTGACTCCTACTCAATAATTGGAGTATTCTAATGCTTTCTATATAATCAAATTATAGCAGAATAGACATACTTTGAAAAGTTGAGCAAAATAGCTATTAAAACACTATACCTTTTCCTTTACATGCCTTGGTAAATAAACAAGAATGTAAATGTGCAAAGTGGTTCTGTGGTACTTATTTGCTGGTAACATTTAAGAAAAATCTTTATTATTTTTAAAGTCATGCTTTCAGTTCTTTAGGGAATATGGTACAGAAACACAGACTCTGATGATTATCTCACATGCAACAAGCTTTTAAAATGTGTATATAGAAATTTATTACCTGGGTTTTTTTTCTCTGTTTTACTTCATAGCATAAATGATATATATTTGCTTCTGTTTAAATTGGATAAACCTGGTCCAGTTGAGAGTAATGAATTGCTTACAGTTTGGAGATGGTTGTAAATTACGTCTAAATTCTTGAATTTGCTAGTATAATCTCATCCACTGTGCAGTCAATGCAACTGCTTTTAAAAACTCGTTATTCTACATTTTGTATTGTATTCTGGGAAGGTAAGTGAAGGTGAACCAAGTATAGATTCTGCTGGGCTACTTTGTGCCACTTATTTTCCTACTCACTGTGTATGGTTTGCACTGGACCTATCTCATCTCTTTTGATTTTCTAGACCTCCATTCCTTTTGCTAAGCCTTTATCTTTTTCTGTTTTTCACCTATGTGTTTGTGTTACCCCTTTCTTCTTCTACCCCACTGATTTTGTACCTTCTATTTGTTTCATGGTTTCTACTTGCTAGGACCCTTTTAAAAGCCAGCTTGCTTTCCTTCTCAGTGCCAGATACTCTTAAATTTTTTCTCATTCCTTACCCTGTTCAATCAAAGCTCATTTTCTTAGTTCTGCTTGTAGGAAGAAAACAGTTTAACATGTAATGTTAAATGTGTGGTTGGAATTGGGCTACTTGGGTATGATTCATAAATGATGAGGTACCTGAGTTATTAAGGTTAATATTGTGATTATGCACATGATGCGTCCTAGTATCTTCTGGTAAGGAAGATGCTCCAGGGTTGAAAAGGTTATATGGTTTTCCAGCCCCCAAAGAAAACTTCTTCCCTCATGCAAGAGAAAAAACTAGAATACCAGTACTCTTTCCCTCTCCAATACCAGAAATGTTTGCTTGAGCAATGCAAAAGTAACATCAATATATGAGCTATTTACCATTTATGTCTAATTACCATGTAGTACATCGATAATGCATAGCATTAAATACGTATCATTAGATTAACTTTGTTGTAAGTTCTGTTTGATTACAGTTTTGAACTCCATCCATGCATAATCATAGTTTGTTGCTCATGTGGCATGGTTGTCGCTTCACGACTACAAAAACAACAAAAAACAATTATGGATACATTATTCCCCAGAAACTTGAATTAACGTCAGGATTATCTCCCCTAGTATGGGTCAACAGATTCTTCCTTGCCAGACAACTAATAGATTTTAGTTATTTGGAAGGATAAATGTCTAACATATACAAAAGCTACTTTTATTTAATCAACAAGATAAAGTAAAGCACAAATATTGAGGTTATTAATAAAAACACTTATGTCTCCTATATTTCAAAATGGCCAAATTTAAGCTAGAAACTGATTGACTATGTGAAAGAAATTGAAATGTCCTAAAATTCTTACACTAACACATAGAAACATTTAAAAGCACACCATATCCTTAGGTGGTTGAGGAGCCCTTAATATATATAATTATGAGTTACTTCTAAATATTGTGTAATAAATTTGGGTGAGTCTTAGAATCATTATTCCACCTTTACAAATCCACTTGTGTGAGCTAACTTGATCTATTAAGATGAAAAAATCTAAGGTCAGTGTTTTATACTATATCAGTGTTAAAAAGAAAATTTGTAGACAAACTTACATATGAAACATTGACAAAAAAATGAAACTAGTAGTTCAAAAAAGTTATTCAGGTGTTAAGGGAAAAATAAAAGTATGAGTTTGTTTTTTAGCTAAGTAGTATATATAAATGATTCTTAAATGCTGAAGAAATATCATTTTGGTAGGGAATTTATACTTCTACTTACAAGGAATATGTGAAAAAAATGATCCACATATGTTAGCATATTATTATTGCAGAATAATTTACAAAGATATGATAAAACAGGAGTTGATAACTAGAAGTTCAAAGTCTCCTTTTATGACCCATGGAGAGAATTCACGGGGTCCTGATTTTGGATGTGCAAAATATTGCATCTTTATTTTAATTTACTTCTAATTAATATTTAGTATTTCATTTAATTAATAATGTAGGCAACAGACCAAAGTAGTATCAACATTGCTTCTAACTTTGACACTAATAGAAATAATAAATATTTTCATACCACATTCCAGTTGTCACAGATATCTTGGAACATTGTTTACAATCATTACTACTTCAAAATTAAGTACTTATTAGGCCTGCCACTAGATCTTATTTTTTAATCAAGAAGTATATCTATTATAATATTACAATTTATTTTTATAAATATGTTGATAACTGTTTCAATTCATTTTATTCTGAGAAGGGACATGAAAGGGAAAGAGGTCTTTGGCACAAGCAACAAGACCTGAATCTGGTACAGAGGCTTGCAAAGAGGAGCTGCAAGTAGTTGGGCTGTGACTAAGGTGGGCTTTCTGGAAGAAGTGCAACTTGAACTGGACTTTCAAGTTCTAGAAGGATTTAGTCAGGGATTAAAATGAGGATCAGTGAGATTCTTAAGGTTCCTAATGAAAAAAAGTGACAAATAGAAGGTTAAGTCAGAGCTGCATTTCTGGAGATCACACATGTTTAGGGGAGCAAAAGAAATGAGTGTCAGGCTAGAATGCTATGATATGTCATAAAAGCCAATGCAGGAGAGTTTAAAAGGGCAACAAATAAGAGAATGAGATCAGGAGAGCAGGTACCTCTCTCTTTTTTTTCCATGTATTTTTAACTAATACATAAGATCTTAAAAATTACACAAATTAATGGAATACCATGTAATGTTTTAATTCATATATACATTGTACAATGTTTAAATCAGGTTAAAATGTATCTACTCGAATATTTATCATTTGTTTTTTGCTAAAAACTTTCAAAATCCTTGTATTTCTAAAACAAATGTTCTGTTTGTTCCTGGTCTTGGTCTCTGTCTCCCTTGTTGTTAAGGGACAGATGAATTCCTGCTGGGCATGGAAATGTCTGATATCCTATTTGCTGCTCTCTCTTCATTAGCCTTGTTTTTTTCTGACTTTTCCTTTCTCTTTTCTCTTCCTTCCTCCCTTCCTTTTTTTCTTTTCAAATATGTCTTTCTTTAATAAAAGACCCAAATTGTTATCAATAATACCTCAGTTAGTAAATTATAGCTCCAGGGTTCCTCCATGAATAATATCTCTCTGCAATACATGTATGGGAATAGTCCAGCTTGTACCCTCCTCTTACTTTCCACATGTACTAGCTATACTGTGTGAGTTCTGTATGCAGTATGTAGAATCTGTAGGTTCCCACATGATTATGTTTTCCCAAATGTGACATTACATCAAAGAAGAGATTATATGATCTGCATAACTCATTGTTGATTACTGACAAAATGATTAAAGTGAAGCAAAGGTCATCTAATTCATTCCCTGGAATCCAGGCAATGCTATACCTGTCATCAAACACAGATGGCTATTGATTCTGGAGGGAAAAAGGATTCTTCAACTTCCCTCAATTAACCAGTTCTAGAGTATAATTATTCTTATCGTCAGGAAGTTCATGCATGTGTAATAGTAGAGCTCGTTTTTGTCTCCTCAATCCATCTTTATAATCATTGATCTATTTATGTGGCTATCGACCATCTATATTTTATGCAGACTTGTGAGTCTGCATGTGCTTGTGCACTTTACGAGGGTTGATGACTTTAGAAGACTATATCAAGTAAGTCTATAATAGCATTAGTATTATAGAATTTAAAAACATTTTTCTTTTAAATAAGAACTTGCATTCACCATGTTCATTTTTATAATTTAGGGAAAATGAAACATTAGCATTGACAGCAACAATTATAAAACATTTATTACTTATCATACCATAGTAGAATAATTATTTTATGGCCTGCTATTGCAACCCAAATATACTTTTATCCATGAATTGCTATTCATTTTTCATCTTTTGTTTCTAAAATAGTTAGTGATTTTAAAATGTACATTTTCTTGTCCATCTTGACTATAGTTTTCTTTGACCCTTTTTTGCTACTTTGAGTTTTTTATTAAAATCGCAATTATTTCAAACAAATGTTGTGGCTACTGATTTTCGTTCCCTTCAATGTCTGTTGTTGATAATATCAGCATTTATTTGTTACCATCAGTGTTGTGTTAGTTTTATAAAGAAAGAAAAGGAAGCTTTAATAATTAATTTTTTCTTGTACTAGTTGAATTGTAAAAAATATTTTAAAATTTAAAAAAATTGAGCCTATTTATGTTTTGAGCTTAAACATAGCTCTTATAAATAGTTCAACAAGGTATAGCTTCAATAGTTAATTTTTTGCTGCCTTGTATACTTTAAGCCATGATGAAACTTTATTAAAGTTGTGGTGCTTTCATACTATAGATCCATTTGGTATAATGAAATGAGATGATGGTCAGGGTAGATCGGGAATTCCCTTGTAGTGGTAGAACTTTGAAAGTGTCTTCCTTTTCCTTACATAAACTCCCAGGACACTCAACTGAGAATCAGAAGCAACACTGTACTATAATCCTTACTCTAACATGAGGCTGTGAGGCTACTTTTAGCTAAAAAAACAGTAGTACCTCAGCCCCTGAGATGTGGGGGTCAGAGAGTACAGGTTCAGGTGCCCTTGATGGGATTAAAGGGCAGAGAAGGAGAACAATTGCACTTTCTCCCTACTAGCTTCCTACTTATTTTTATAGTGCATACATTTGTTTCAAATCCACAATTATTGGTTAATCATAGATTTAATGAATTGTAAGACAATAATTGATTGCATCTGTTAAACCACTTTCTCTCTGTAATCAAAACTTTTTTATATACAAGGGCTAAATCCTATGATTTTTATAAGTTTATACTATAATTCTGTATTTCCAATGTGAAGTAGAAATTTACTTAGTCATCAAATCTACTAAAAACATATGATAGTTACAGTATAATTTAACCTAATGTAGTAAAATTAGCATGATATGGAATACTTGAGCATAGCATAATATAGATTTAACATAATGGTATTTTAACTAATCTCTTTAAAACTATTTTATAGAGGCAGTCAGGAAAGAATACGCAGAGAGATTTAGCTCTATTTCTTAAGCTCTGAAGTATACACATAGATTTAATGTCTTATGTCTACACTTTTGGAGTCTTAAATGTTACACAATAAATATATTTAAAATGCTTAGTGAGTGTTGAAAGCATACAATCAAGGCACAGTTTCACAGCTTAGGCACTATGACATTCAGGTCAGTTTGTGTGTGTGTGTGTGTGTGTGTGTGTGTAATGATGTCCTTTAGCAATGTCCCTGTCCTCTACCCTTTCGTTGCCAGTAACAACACTCACCATAGGCTATGACAACCAAAAATGCCTCCACACTTTGACAAATGTTCCCATGGGGAGCAAAATTTTCCCCTGTTGCAAACCAATGATTTTAAAAATTACTTTTATTTCTCAAAAATAGTTAGTAAATATAATAGAGGTAATGATCTTTTTCCAAGTACACTGTACACATCTGTGTAATTATAAAGAAATCCCTTTCTATTAATTTATGCTAATAAAAGTAAAATAAAGTTTCAGAATTTAATAAGAGCCCAATTATTTTCTTTTATCACGAATTTCATGACATAGAAATTGGAAATTTGAGTAGTACACATCGAAACAAACATCCATACCTTGTGTTTAAAAAATCTAGTTCCCAGAATTGTAAAGTACTTACTCATGTTAGCTCTGATTTTGATAGAATGCCTTCTCTTTAAATTATAAATACTCCTAGTGAAACTTTGTTTAAATTACAGACCATGATTATTTTTCAGCTGTGAATACAGAAGAATCATTACTGTGAATTGGCCTTTATTTCCTTTATCACTTATAGGTCAGGGTTTTTTTTGTTTGTTTTATGTTTGCAGCTTAATAGCGTTGAAGTAGTCACTGAATGCCATTTTTTAAAAACTTGTTTTTAAAAAATATGTCATTTAGGGAAGGCAAATAATACCACATACACAATCTGTGATCACAATTCTATCCACACAATTCTCAGTTTATTGATTTTTTTTTTTAGCCCTCATTGTTTGATCTATATTTTCACTTGCTGTGGTAAGCAGGTGGGTGACTTTGTTGAGTTTACTGTTGGATAGGAATAAAAAGTAGCCACCAAAGTTCTACTAACTAAATACTTATGCAATGTCTATCATTGGAAATTGGAGTAGAAATTGAATTATCCTTTAAAAAATATCTTTATCTGAAGAAAATGTTAGAGAATGAAAAACATTGAAACAACCTTTGTATACATGAATATAATATAGTGCACTGTACAGTAAGCTGTTGAATATTAGGGGGGGTCATGGTGATAGAGAATGAGTAAGTAATGGTGGGGAGAGGATTAATTTGATGAAAGCATGATATATACAGACCAAAAGTACCAAGGCAAAACCCCCTTGGACTATCAGTATACATTTAATCAAAAACAAATGAAGGGCAGGAGGGTGGGCACAAGCAAAGGAGGATGAGGGTGTATACGATAAATGTATTTTGTATCCATATATGAAAATAGAAGAATGGAACCTGTTGAAATTGTTCTAAGACGGGGGATGGAGGAAAGAGGGAGAACAATGGAGGCGGTAAATCTAACTAAGATATATTTTAAACAAATATGTAAATATCACAGTGTATCTCTCTGTATAGCTCTTTTATGCTAAAAAATAAAAAATAAATAAAATGGAGCATCTTCTTCCAGTGTTAGAAGACATTATAAGTATCTGTATGAACACTCATTTTTGTTTTTGTTGTGAAATAATATATATATATATATAATTAGGTGCCAAGTGATACTTTATTTTTCTTAATGTAATATAAGAAATATCGGATTCTATTTCTGCATTAATAAGCAACATTTTAGTAAAATGAATAGATAGTTCAACTATTAATAAGACCATTACTTATTTTATCCCATATGAAGGATTCAGAGTGACAGAATCACTTAATGAAATAAAATATTTCAGCTTTGTTACAAAAATAAAAGTAAATATTTTGGTCTTCATTTTATTTTTTTTTCAATGTATGTAGTTGAGTAGAGTTGGAAAAAATTGTTACTTTTTAGGAAAATCAAATAACATGTCTGCTTTTCTTCCTTTAATGCCATCACTAATTACTAAATCTTCTCTTTAGAGTTCCTACTCTTCAGTTGTTTATATTTAAAATACCACTCTCAACTTCCTGGGGGTTAAAACATTGTTTGGGGTTTCAATCACTTATTCCTTGCATGAGCTGCAAGTCACTTTTCTTCTTTTAGCCTTAAATTTCTTGCAAGGAGAACTTGCAAGAACCCATTCTTATCAATTGGGTTATTATGAAAATTAGATATGTGCAAATGTTAAAATCCTTGCAATCTATAAACTGCTAAACAAATAGAATACAAAGGTAGATGAGCCTCTCAGATATCTATTTAGCTCTAACTTTGCACCTTTTTTAGTCATTTATCTATGGATTCTTAACTCATCACTTGAACATTCAACTTTCATGTGAAAGTATATCCCTTGTAGAACTCCTCTTGCTCCTCTCAAGTAAAGGCATCCCTTCTTTACTTCAATTCCTTCTCTTCTTTTAGACCGCCTGAGACTCAGCCTGTTTAGAGTACATTCTTACTGACTATTCCACTGGTGGTTTATGAGAGCCACACTCTTACTCTATACTAATCCTTCATCACTTCTTTAGTCTTACCACCTTTGTTTCCTAGCTGGTCTCTTTGGTCTATAGACTGCCTCTAATCTAGTATATCTTACGTGGAGATTTTAGTGATCTCCATTAGCCTAAGTTCATGCAAGTAGTGTGTTTGGCATACTAAATTCAAAGGGAACAGCCCTTTAGTTCAGTTTGTGTAAGTTCTGTGTTATATATAATTTAAAAAACCATAGCTTCTTACAGAAGAAGAGATTTTCTTTAGCCAATGGAAAGCATCATGTATAGGGAAACTGTTGTTGTTGGCTGCTCTAAATCCATTAAGAACATTTGAAGTAGTAGAAAGAACAGATATGAAACAGAATGCATGTAAATGAAGGTGTACTTCCTCTTGGGAAAGTAGAACTCACAGCTCCCTAAAGGGGAGCTTAAGAATCTTTTCTAGGTATCCACTCTGCATATGTGGACTTCTCTCATGTGATCTTATGTCCAGGTCTCCTCAGAAGGGCTAACAGGTCAAGTGCCATCAAATGTACAGGCTTTTCAAAACCACACTAAGATTTCACCTCGCCCCTGTTAGAATAGCCATCATTAGAAACAACACCAACAACAGGTGTTGGCGAGGATGTGGGGCAAAAGGACCCTCGTGCACTGCTGGTGGAAATGCAAACTAGTGCAACCACTCTGAAAAAAAATTTGGAGGCTTCTTAAAAATCTAAACATAGATCTGCCATATGATCCAGAAATCCCACTCCTCAGGATATACCCAAAGGAATGTGACACAGGTTACTCCAGAGATACTTGTACACCCATGTTTATTGCAGCACTATTCACAATAGCCAAGTTATGGAAACAGCCAAGATGCCACTACTGGCGGATGGATTAAGAAAATGTGGTATTTATACACAAGAATGAAATCTTATCATTCGCAAGTAAATGGATGGAACTGAAGAACATCATTCTGAGAGAGGTTAGCCAGGCTTAGAAGACCAAAAATCGTTTGTTCTTCCTCATATGCTGACTTTAGATCTAGGGCAAATACAGCAATGTGATTGGATTTTGGTCACATGATAAGGCGAGAGCACACACAGGAGGTATGGGGATAGGTAAGAAACCCAAAAAACATGATAGTGTTTGATGTCCTCAATACAGAGGAATTAATGTAGAAACTTTAAAGTGACAGAAGTCAATATGAGAAGGGGATCAGGAACCAGCGTAAAGGTAAGTTAGAGATGAATCAACTTGGGTTGTAACACATTTGTACATGGAAGCAATGCTAGGAATCTCTCTGTATAGCTATCCTTATTGCAACTAGCAAAAACGCTTTCTCTTTCTTAGTATTGCTTATGTTTTCTCTTCAACAAAATTAGAGATAAGGGCAGAGCAGTTTCTGCCTGGAAGCAAGGGGGTGGGGGGAGAGGAAGGGGGCGGGGGAACGGGGGAGAAATGGCCCAAACATTGTATGCACATATGAATAAATGGAAAAAAAAAAAAGAGTACAGGCTTTCAGACAAGCATGAGTAGCTAGTTGATGACTTAGTGACACAGTCCCCTAGGAGTGGGACTGCGAATTGTAGTGGGATTATGTCTAGAGTAAAGCCAGGATTTCTCAAAATGACAAATTCTGTTTAACCAAAATAAAACCAACCATAAGCTAACAAACACATTTGGTCACCCTATTTTGATATACTGTGTTGTATATGTCAATAATTTTTTGTTTTGTGGAATTTAGCATTATTATATTCTAAATCGTCTCTACATGTGATCTATCCCTGTTACTTTGCATTTAATGGTAGACTGGTGGGAGAGTTTGCTTGGTGAATGTTTATAAATAAACATGAGCACATATTGCTAGTTGGGAAAACAATCAATTTTTGAGAATCCTAGTGAAGGCTGTTACTGGCTTTATATCTGTTAGAAGCTCACTGCCCTGGGCCAAATATACTTTTATGGGTTATTTTCATAGACAATTTGAATATTGCTTTGAGGAGGAAATATTTCAAACAAAACTAGATTTGTAATTTTTTTGTAGAATGACTTCAATTTCTATTTGGCTAGCTCCCCTAAAATGAGAATGCCTAAGAGTAAGACTTATTCAAGATTATCTGATTATCTTTTATCTCATTCTTTTAAAACTCAGTTAATGATTCACCATGTGAAAATGTATGAGATATTTGGAAAGGGTCTACAAAAATCCAACAATTTTTCCTTAACTACAATACAAAAAAACTGATTTGCAATAGATGACTTTAATTAAAGCTTGCAAATTATTATTTAGCCTTCAGAGGAAGAGCACACTGAGGGATAAGTCTGCAAATGTGAAGGGCCATTATCTAGATGATGGGGACCAGCTGCAAAAGGGTCTTGGCTTGCTTATCTAAAGAAATCTGTTTTGAATTTGATGTGATGAATGGATGGCAAAGTCTCAAAGTTTTAAGGCAACACTCTTAGAGTGTTAATGTCTGAGAACAGAAGATGGAATTGAGTTTTACCAAGGGGTTATTCATAATACTTCTGGAATATTAGGTTATATGTGTATAGTTCACAACGTAGCATTAACAATGCAGCCATATATGCCCACAGTACTGATACCTATGATGCCCACTGGTTAGCCCTCATCTCCAGAAGAAACTACTACTCCAAATCTTGTGCTCATTATCTCTCTCTTTTTTTCTTTCTAGTTTGGCCATATATGTATGTGTCCCTAAAATATGTTTGGTTTTTGCCTTTTTAAAAACTTTCCATAAATGAGAAAATATTGCATATACATTCAAATATATATGAGACCCTTCCTTTTGATATATATGTGGCTGTGTCTTTTTCTCTTTTCCTAAAGTACAGTAGTCTATCATATGCATATTCCTTGATTTATTTGCCTATCAGTGAACATTTGTGTTGTTCCACTCTGTTTTATTATGTATTTATTGTTATTATTTGGTACAACTGCTGTTGCCATGAACATTTTGTATATTTGCTCTTGGTAAATATTGATGAATTCCTCTTGATAGATTGTTCTCAAAGTGTGACCAGCAGCCTCAGTATCACCCAGGAATGTGTTAGAAATACAGAGCGTCTGCCCACCACGCCCCCAGACTTGCTGAATGAAACTTTGCTTACTGTGTTTAGTCCCTCCTGTGATTCTCTAGCATGCTGTGGGTTATGTCTGGCTCTAGGGTTTCAGAATTGGTGGGTTATGGAGCATTACTAAATAATGGCAGATTATTTTCTGAAATGCTTATACAAAATTTACCTCCTATTAATACTGTGTGAGAATTCTCGTGACCTAAATTAGTAGTAACTGTCTCCTTCTCCACCACCCTGTCTTCCCATGCTGGGAATCTAACCTAAGGTCTCATATCTGCTAGGCTAGGCAAGTGCTCTCCCACTAAGCTCTACACTGAGCACCTAAATTAGTAACTCTATAACCCCGTTGTGTATAGTATCATTTCTAGCACCCCCATCCCCAAATATAGTTGGCCTTGATCTCCCTCAGCTCAACTAAACTGTAGTTTCTAGGAATAGAATCCTGGCGCTATTTTTATTAAAAATGGTGTTCAAAATAATTGATGTATAGACAGCATTTGATACTGTAAGAATTTAATTATTTGTCAGACCAGATGTGAAGGCTTTTATTTGTGTGTTCAGTCACTATTTTCTTACTACTAGCAAGGTTGAGCACCTGTGGCCATTTGTGTTTCCTCTTCTGTAACATGGTTGCTCAAGTATTTTGTCCTTAGTTTCTTCTCACTGTATCGCCTATCATTTTCCTCTTGATTTGCATGCATACTATTTGGAGTAGTAACAAGTGTTTCTTATGTATTGCATATGTTTCTCCTTTTTCTTATCTTTTTAATTTCTTCATGGTATCTTTCATGGAAAACATAATTTTATGCTAATTTTAATGTTGTCTCATTCATTAGTCTTTTCTGTTTATGTTTTTGTATCTGATTTAAGAAATTCCTTTCTTAATCTAAGGTCATAAAGGTAATTAATAGTGTTTTCTAAAAGTCTTAAGGTGGTTGTCTTTCATCTGCAGGTCCTTAAACCACCTTGAATTGATTTTTGTATGTACAGTGAGAAGCAGATCCATGTATTTATTTGTATTATTATGTATTTTTTGGAAGTATTGGGGTTTAAACTCAGGGCCTCACACTTGCTAGTCAGGCACTGTACCACTTGAGCCATGCTCTCAGCCTCTTTTTGGTTTTGTTACTTTTCAGATAGGGTCTTGTTCTTTTTGCCTGGGCCAGGCTGGACAGCAGTCCTACTTATGTCTCCCGGGTAGCTGGGATTACGGGTGTGTACCATCATTCCTAGCTAATTGTTTTGCCTGGGCTACCATCTATCTTCAGTTCCTAAGTAGATGGGATTACAGGTTTATGCCACCATCCTGGCCATATTATTTATTAAACAATACATCTTGAGTTTTTATTTAGGTCCATTGGTCTATATATAAACCAATATCACACATTTTAAATTAGTAAATAATTAAAATAATATTTGATAAATGATAGAAGAAGTCAATTTACATTTTTTTCTCCAGGAATGCCTTGATTATAATTCTCTCCAATCAGCCAATAAATTTTAGAGTTAGCTTTCCAAGTTCCAACAATAATATCAAAAATTTTGTCAGAGTTTTTGTATTACAATTAGGTAAGTTGTCATGATAAATTTGGGTCTACTGGTATTCCTAATTAGTTACTCTTTAAATTTTTAATATTTTTAAATCAACAAATTAGAAATTATTATTTCTATACATGTTTGATTAGATTTACTCACAGATAATCTATTAGTATATCTTCCTTCTTCTAGGACAGAACTTCCTTCTATGATCCTTGTATTTTATCCCCAAACAAGCTTTCTGAAGTACTTTCAGCAAGATTTTAGTTACAGTAAATATGTTTACTTTCTCTGATTATTTCGCCCATGTTCTGACAGCATATTTTTACTGGGTATATCATTGTAGTGTGCCAGTTATTTTCCCTTCTATGAATTGATTATTTCATTGTATTCTGTATTTAATTGGTAAGCAACTATATTCTAAATCGACATTCTTTGAAAAGTAATCTTTCTATTCTATTTTCATGCTCCTTTTGCCTTTGGTATTCTGTAGTTTCATTATGATGTACCTTTGTGGATTTCTTTTATTTGTCCATTTGCTTAGCCTGAGTGAATGGGCTTCCTAAATTTAAAGATTATTCTGTTTCATCAAGTTCAAAAAAATTAATCTCTCTCTCTCTCTCCCCACCTTACCTTCTCCCCCCCCCCCCCCCCGCCCATGGATAATTTTTCAGGCTTATCTTCCAAGTCACTAAGTCTTTTAAGCTTTGTGTTAAATCTTCTCATTAACTCATCCAAAGAGTTTCAAGTGCCCTTTATTATGTTTCTTACATGTATAGATTCTTTGTTTTTCAAATGTCTTAACTTTCATAAATCTAATTGTTACTTATTTTCCTGTGCTACCAGCATTTTCTTTGTGAATTAATGATTTCTAAATCTTTCTTTTTGAAAATACTTTAAATCTGGAGTTTAGAGGTACTTTTCTTCTTAGCAATTTGCATAAATTATTTCTGTAAGGTACTGCCGAATTAAGACCATGCCACGTGTGGAAAGGAAAGATTTATTAAGATCCAGACTGCATGGCTGCCCCCCCACCCCCCAGGTCAGGGAGCAGCGACTTGGCTGAATTGGGTAGTGTGCTTTATAGGAGGGGCCAAGCCATGGGGAAGGGAGAGAGTCTCTGGTCTCTGATTATCTGCGATCACCAGATGGAACAGGTCAACATGCCTGGCTAGTTGAGTAACTGGAAGTTCCTGAGTTGTTTTGCAAGCCGAGAAACAATCAGGCAGGGAGTAACCAGTGATTATAAATCAGCGAGTCTAGTTTTAAGGTGTAGCCTTGGGTCCTTCCACCTGCCCCAAGAATGCCAGGGACCTAACATTCCAGCCTTTTGTTGGTATTATGGGCGCCAATCGATCTAGCTGCTTCGTGCTGAGTAGGGGCGTCATTAAAGGGAGTTCAGCTGGAATTTGGAAATTTGTGAGGTCCCCAGAAGTGGAGGCTGACGGTTTTTCCCAGTCTTCATTTGTAGACAAGGCCAATTGTTGGGAGAAGGTTGTAGTAGCATCTGGTGGGAAGTCTGTCTGCTGAGTTCCCCTAGGCGATCCTGGAGGCATCTAGGGTTAAAGAGCATTTTCCTGATTTAAGGGTTTGTATTTCCATAGCATCATTACATGTGCAGCTGTTTTTCTTTCCATAGTAGCCTCTATAATGGACCTAACAGATCGTACAACCAAGGGAAGGAAGCAGGGAAGTATTATGCATGCTCCCTGGATTAGGCCCACTGCCCCTACCAGTGTTTTAAATCCACCTATAGCAGAAAACCATCCTCCAAACAAGCTATGAGGATCCCAGCTTTTCCAAGTCTGGACAGGGACATGGGCAAGCTCTGTCATTCCCTCGGTGATCTCCTCTTTGGCTTTTCCTTCATCATCAATCTGCAGGCAGCAGTTGCTCAGGTTAAATTTTGTACAAACTCCGCCCTCAGAGGCTAGCAAATATTCCAAAGCCAAGCGGTTTTGGTAGATTGCATTGTGCATCTTAGTGCCTTGTTTTGCCAGCAAATTGAGGGCTCTTGCAGTCTCATTAGTAATAATTTCAACAACAGCCTGCAGCCTGATGATGCGGTTGAGCATATATATAGGGGTGTGATAGCCCCAAGACCCATCCTCTGCCCAAGTGGCAGGAGTACTGGATGATTTGCTCAGGGAGCCATTCATCATCTTTCCAAGTGCCTATTTGTAAGGTTCCCTGTTTTTTTCTATTTAATCTTTGTTCATATATGGGACTCCCAAGTTTTCACCTTGTTCGAGGGGGAGCAAGAAGAAAGATAGTCTGATGTAGCCCAGCACACAAGACCCAAACCAGTTTTTAGGCAACACTGTATAGGCTTGCCTTCCACAGATCCAATACAGCCCCCTGGGAGCCTGCCAGTTTATACCTGCAGTAAGAATGTCCCATGCTGTTTTGAGATTAGAAAAGTTGGCCAGTGGGTGAGGCTGGTGTACCATATGGTTTGGGGTACCCCACCACTGAGTCTCTTGGGCTGTGTCATTGTAAAACTTCTGTCCTAGACAAGTTAGGTCCCCCAATAGGGTGGAGAATTGTTTTCCATGGCAGGAGATACAGTAATTCCCAATAATGGAAGTTTTAAGGAGCCAGACACCTGTCCTGTGTCGTGGGAAGGCACTCCCAGGGCCAGTGGTCTCCCATGTTGGCTCCCCTGCACACATAGCACGAAGTGACATTTAATGTCTGTGCTATTGATTCGGCCAGTGTGAAGAACAGGTTTTTAGTTGTAACAGAAATGGGGAATTTATTTGGCATTTCCTCATAAAAGGAGTGAAAGACCTGGTATGGGGAACTCTCATGGGTAACAGTTGGTAACTTAAGGTGTAACAGAGTCCCGGGGTCAAAGCCTTGGCCATCTATCCTTATGCTAATTATCTGTTCCTGTGTCCAATCAGATGGTTTAAGTACAGTGAAATTTACAGGGTTACAGGTGCCTTGACTGCAGTTGGGGGTAGTAGTGCCCTTTTGAAGGAGGGCTAAGTCTGTAGCTCCATGCCATGTGTCCTATGAAACAACTCCAATAGGGGCAAAAATAATAACCCTCATTATTACATGGCCAGGCGTTGTCTCCCCGGCACATATATTTTTCATTTGATGTATAAGTCCTTTCCCAACCCAGGCCTCCACAGCCACAGCCTGTACCTCCACATAGTTTGTCTATGGCCACACAAGCATCAAACAATAATGACACTGGTTTTTCAGGATCAAACACCTAGATTCAAGTAACAATGTTCCCAGCAAGGTGGCCACTCCTGAGTTCTAACCATTGCTCCACAGGGCGATAAGTGGGGTTGAAATAGGTAAATTGATTATCATGGGAGCACACTTAATAGATGGTGTGATTGTGAGTGCGTGACCCGATAACAGAGCCTCCACAGGAATAGTAAGTGTGTAAGAGTAAAGTCTTAGTAACAATACTTCCTGCCTTTGCAACATGCATGCATGAGTCACAGGAGGAGAATTTCTGGGCTATGAAGGGAAAGCAGATCGAGAGCCAGGTGAGGACTAAGAGCTTATGTAGGAGTGGAAGAGGGAGAGAGTTTGTAGGGGAGGCGTAGCATGTGGGGCCCAGCGGTACGCAAGAGTACTCATCCTTTCTTGTAGTGGAAGAGTCTGAAGTTGGTGGGCAGTGTTTTATCCTTGAGAGGTGCTGTCACTGGGGGATCCCATTGAGCTTGACAGCGGTGGGCACTGTGAGGATGAGCAGATGAGGGCCAGTCCACCGAGGTCCCAGCCTAGAGGGTCGAAGATCCTTAAGGAGAGCAAGATCCCCTGGTTTAATTGAAATTGTTATAAGGCCCTCTGAGGGGTGGGGCAGGATCCAGTCTGCCTGTTCTCGAGAAGTTTCCAGAGGAGGTTAAGATAAGGTAGGTAGTCAGCTAGAGAAGCAGAGTCTGTTGGAGGCAAGTTTCCTAAGAGAAATGGGTGGCCATACATTATTTAAAAGGGGCTCAAGAAGGAAGGGCTTTAGGGAGCCTGTCCCTTTAAGACCACACCTAGGTAGGTGACCTGTGGGAGACATAATTGAACCTTCTCTTTAGAGACTTTGTATCCCTGGAGGCCAGAAAGTATTAAAAAGGACTCAGTTGCCCTGCAGATGAGGGGCACTGTGGCTCTGCATTGAAGAAGGGTGGCCTCTGGGTAGTGCCAATCTGATAAGTCTCTGGTTAGGGTTTGTCCACAAAGATAAGGGCTGTCTTTAAATTCTTGTGGTAAAACTGACCAGGTTAGTTGTTATGAAGCATTTGTGGGACCTTTAAAGGCAAATAGAGGCTGACTGTAACTTTGTAAATGTTTGTACATACTTAGTAGATAAAGTATAGACACAATGCTGTTACAAGGTGGTCATTTAAGAGAACTCTGCATGAGCAAATATATAAATGAACTCTGATTTAGTAGTACTTAAAGCTTGACAAGGTTAATAGAAAACACAAATAATTCTTTTGATAAAATGTTTAAGATAACATTTTATAGACATAGAGAGTTTGATTTTAGTTTGACATGACCTTAAAAATCTTTTAGGCAGCTCTTAGATTATAGTCAACTTTAACTTTGTCACACATTGGAATTTATCAATAAATAAAACTGTCTTTTCTTTTTTGGCTGGTGGATGAGACCGTCCACCCCCACCACAGAGGTCTGTGAAGGATAAAGCTTACCGGAGAAGTCAGGTAGCATCAAGTAGGTGATTGAGGCCTACCTGCTACTTGGAAGGTTACCCTGGGCTCCTCTGAGTTGATCTTGAAGGAGGCTGAAGTCCCAGGGCTGCATCAGTCTTCTGCCACCAGGCCCAAGAGGTCAGTGAGGCCTTCACTCTGTTGAGAGCGGGAGTGGGAGACCGACCTACCTTGCAGAGACAAAGAGGGGCAGTTGTCTTTCCAGTGTCCATTCTGGCCACATAGTGGACAGGGTCCTGGCGGCGGGCGAGGTGAAGGGCAGCGTTTTGCCCATTGTCCCATCTGGTTGCACTTGAAGCAGGCCCTGGAAGTGTGTGTTGTTGTCCTGCCCGTCTCGAAGTTGGAGGAGGTGGCCTCAGGGCAGCCACCAAGAGCTGGGCCTTTCGCTGGTCTCAAGCCTCATCTCAGTTATTAAATATCTTAAATGCCATTTTCACAAGATCTCCCTGGGGGCTTGAGGGCCACACTCTGCCTGCTTAAGTTTTTTTTTTTTTTTTCGAATATTAGGGAAGGATTGGGAAATAAAATGAGAGTTGAGAATAATTGTGTTAGGTATTTAAATTCTTTAATATAGGAGGCTGAGTCATTAGAGAAGGAGCCAAGCCTCTTTTCAATTTGGGAGAGGTCAGTCATGGAAAAGGGCACATGAACTCTGATAATGTTTTCAGCTCCTGCCACCTCCCGGAGTTAAGATAAATGAGAATTAAGATAAAGTATAGTGGGTTAGGATTTTAACAGGGGCTGAGGGAAAGGCTGGTGTTGTTGGTTCCTGAGGAGCCGATGGCTCAGGGTCAATAGTGACTACTGTAGACGGAGAATAGGGTGGCAGATGTTTGGGAGAGCCAGCAGGGGTGGAAGAAGGGGGGTCTGAGTCATGGGAGGATGATGTGGGAGAAGAGATTGATGTAGAGGACTGGCAGCAGGAGTTGGGAAGTGGGCAGACAGAGCCCCTGAGGTCACAAGTACAGGAGTTCAGTGGGAGGGAGAGACAGACTTTGAGAGGGGTTTGTTGTTGGCAAGGAGGATTTGAACAGCGTTATAGGATTGGAGCAGGGAGGGTTGAGAGCAGAGAGAAAGGAAAGCTTGGACGAATGGAATTTCAGATCACTTGCCATTGCGGTGGTAGAAATTGTCAAGACCTAGAAGTGTGTGAAAATCAGAAGTACCGTTTTCAGGCCTTTGTGAATGATTGTCTAGCTTGTACTGAGGCCAAACAGGGTTGCAGTAATAAATCAGTCGCGTAGGTTATGTATCGTCTTGGAGACCAAGCGGGAGGGTGCAGAGAAGGCATCCCAGTGGACGCGTCTAATGTAGAATGTGAGGTCTCCATAATGTAGAAGGAGAGAGAGGGACAGAGAGAGAGAGAGAGAGAGAGAGAGAGAGAGGCAGGTGCCTTGGTGAGTTTACTCTTCAGGCCAATATAGATCTAGGTCAAGATCTAGCCTCCCTTATATGACTCAGGCAAGGAGAACAAAATCAACCAGTTGCTGTTTTGTCATAATAAGCTGGAGGGGCTATGGAGCTCTCACCTTGGGTGGAGGAAAGGAAAACGGAGAGCAAGAGAGAGAGAGAGAGAGAAGGACAGTGTGAGTGTCACCCCAACGGGTTCCCAAGGGCGGGTGTCCCAGCCTGGGTCACCATCCATAGAGGATGCCCAACCGGTTAGCCAGGCATCCCGTGCTAAGCGGAGGGGCACCCAGTGGGCGTAGGAGGCGTGCCTGGCACGGTGCCATGATTACCAGACCAGACAGAGCAGGCAGCCCTGAAGGGGGTGACACCTACCAAGCCTGAGGAGTAGGTCAGGTGGAGAGCAGTGGAAGAGAAAGGCTAATGATGGACGGAAGGAACAGCAAGGCAGTAAGGTCTGAAATCCACAGTCCGGAAGCACGTGGGGTCAATTCAGCAGTCTGGGTTTGGAACAGGGCAGGGCACAAAGGCCAAGGGACCCGCCCCAGCCTGGAGTGTCCTTCTAACCTCTCCTGGGTCTTGGCACCAGATGTAAGGTACTGCGAAATTAAGACCGCCACATGTGGAAAGGAAAGATTTATTAGACATCCAGACCGTGGAGCTGCCCCCCCACCCCCCAGGTCAGGGAGCAGTGGCTTGGGTGAATTGGGTAGTGTGCTTTATAAGAGGGGCCAAGCCATGGGGGAGGGAGAGAGTCTCTGGTCTCTGATTATCTGCGATCACCAGATGGAACAGGTCAACATGCCTGGCTAGTTGAGTAACTGGAAGTTCCTGAGTTGTTTTGCAAGCCGAGAAACAAGCAGTCATAAATTAGGGGGTCCGGTTTTAAGGTGTAGCCTCAGGTCCTTCTGCCCGCCCCAAGAATGCCAGAGACCTCTAACAGTTGCCACATGTCTAGGAGCACTACCAAAGAGTAATCACTTTAAGTTTAAATTCTCAGCATACTGCTTGACAACTGGAGATTTAACTTCTGGCCCAATATCTTCATGGGGGTTATCTGTAGTTAAGAGTTTTCCAGGAAAGAATACCCTTAGCCTCAATCCCAGTCAAGGCAAAAGCAAATCAGATTCCTTACTGTTTTCTTCTGTGAAGGGGTTTTTTCCTCCAAGGTAACTTCTTCCTTTGGTATACTATCTTTGGAGTAGTAACCCTTCTCATTTTATAAAAGATTTAGACTTTGTGCACTATCCTATGTTTGAGGCCCATTAGAGCTAAAAGCTCTTGAGTTTTGGAGGTTGGTAGATGTTCCTAATGCATTCCAGGCCTTAAGTGTTTAGTTATGTCTCTGGATTAGTGCTTTCTTTATATTTTTTCCCTTGGAGAAGTAAGAAGGTATGTAATGAAAATCTTTTCTTAATTTCTTGCCAGCTTAACCTCTCATCTAAAGATTTTTTTAAAGAATTTTATACAGTATTTTAGGTGTTCTGTAAGTTGATGGTTCCTTGGTAACTACACAATTATGTTGCTAGAAACTGAATTCTTTTCTAATGTATCTCTATGACTCTCTTATTGGGAAATTTGGACAAATATTAGTTTCTCTAACCTGCCAGTATATTTAGGCTAGTATATTTTAAGTTCTGCAGATGCCAAGAGTCGTGTTTGCTTATTTAAAAAAAATAAAAGGGTGTCAGTTTGACATAGATGAACTGTGTGACAAAATGTCCAGGATATTATGGATGCTTCATTTTGACTTTGTATTTATTTAATCGAAGGGATAACTGGATACTTTTACATTTATTTTGGATGTTGGCATCTGTAATCAGTACTTAACTAAAAGCAGTTAAGTAAATTATTAATGATAGCCAATCATCATGTATGACATTTTCTATCACAGATTATTTGATCTAATTGAGATTATTTACTTGGTGCTGTCATGATCTTGACTATGGATTTTTTTAAAAATCTCAAGTTTGTGTGTGGATTGTTTTCCTAGATTGAGAAATGTTTCTGTCTTTGGACCTGCATAAGACGTACATTCCAATGTCCCATGGTTCATTTTACTATATGGTCATTTTGTTAGTATGCTAATTTTCATAATCTGCATAGTAGTATGTCATTTAAAATGCCCAAACCAAAATCATGGGGGAAAAGCACTGACTTCTAAAACTGAAATGATGGAGTATAATATTAGCATATACCTTTTGTATAGGTGAGTGAAAATTCCAGATTGTCGCTCAAGGTAGTCTGCATAATGTGCAACACACCATTCCAATTTCAAGGCTTATAATCTGTTAATACCCTGAAAATTCTATAGGTGTCCTAAACAGGAATCTTGACTATTGTGGTAGGATTCAGCTTTGGAAGCATCTACATAAAATATTTTATGTCAACAAATCCTTGCATTGGCTTATAGCATTTTGCCATGGGTATGATGAGGTGATAGCTAATGAAAGCAGAATGTAGTAGAAAAGGGGTATCATATACCTATCAACCTATTTTGTCTATTAAAAATCCTTTCTATTATATACAAGATTATCTGCTTGATTTCTTACAGTGAAAATGTATTTGTTTGAAATACGTTACTTAAAATATGTGAATTTTATGTAATTTATAAAATAATGTCATTAGAATGGATGTCATGTGCATTAAGCCTAGAAAGAACATATTAATTACATTTAGACATGGGCGTACATACCTCCTATGCCAATCCAATACTCATGATGCGTCACTCTATATGTTCTTTGTTTTCAATGCTTAAAATCACCTTTTTGGTTTAATATGATTTATAATTTTTATTATTTTAGAGTTCAAAGTGTGACATAAACAAAAAAATATCAAAAGCATACTGTTTATAAGTATTTTTTACATTAATTGCAAATCATACAAATTATTTCAGAAAATAATACATTTCTGATGGCAAATAGGCTTATGATATTAGCAGGAGTAGAATTTTTATGTACAAAATAGTAAAAAAAAGCTTTCCTTTTATAATTATAGAAGTTACAGATACCTGTGATCTCCACTAATCCCCTTACTACAGATCAAGAACACTTTGAAAATTTAATCGAACTTAAAATAAGAAATGTTTAGATACCTTCTGATTTCTTAGCTCCGACTTGTAGAATAAAAAGGAAGTGCTGAACTTAAAGGAGATTTTGCCAGGAAGAATTGTTAGAACTAAGGCCCTATGATAATTGTTGGTTTGAAAACTTAGATGGGTTGCAGGCCAGGCCTGCTAATTGAATGAGGCGTTTAGGAGAACTGATAAATGTTAAGGATGGGGAGTCAGAGTCAGGAGGAGTTCTCCTTTAGATTGGCTCAGTTTGAGTTAATGATAGGTGGTATGGGTGGGGATCTCCATTAGAAACATGGAACTTAAAGATGACTATGAGTTGTCAGGGCTGGAGAAGTTCCTTGGACCTTATTGGCACTGAGCTGATATTGATCCTGAGAGAGCAAGGCACTGAATGTCCAAGAATTTTGAATAATTTCTTGAGGAAAAGTTTCCTTACCTGTGCTAAGATTAAAAAGGTAGGAAACATGTAAAAAGCCTGCCTGTCTTGTTATACTTCATAGTCAGAAACTTTCTCATCAGTTTTCTAATGAGTGTGTGTCCTTTTATCAGCTAATAATTTTTGGAAGTAGTGGTTCCATGGGGAAGGCTAGAAAAGCCCTCACCAATAATTCAGGTTAGTTAGTCAACAGTTTAGCATACTTTTAGACTCTTAAGAGAACAAGTGGAGCTGGTGAATTCATGTCTGATATATTTGATATATTGTAATAACCTATGTAAATGCCACAGTGTATCCCCACCCAGAACAACAATAAAGGAGAAAAGAGTTACAGAAATGTAAGGAATTTTATATCAAAAAGAGAGAATTATATCATTGTCTCCTGACTGGAATATATTTTAGGTCAACTGGAATACAAAGTACCGTCTCTTGTATATTGATTGTAGTTTTGCAGGAGTATACGCGATCTTTTTGGACTGGTAATCTTCCAGAAGGCAGAATTTCTAGTGGCTATTGTGGTGGTCATCATATAGTAGGCAATCAGTATATATTGGCTGAATAAATGGATGAAACATCAAATTGGTATAGAATCAGGCTCTGGCATCAAAATACTTTCAATCTACCTCAAGGAAAAGAACACATGCATGTGATATAGGAACATTAAATATACACACATAGCTGGGTGCTGGTGGCTCACACCTATAATCCTAGCTACTCAGGAGGCAGAGATCAGGAGATCGTGATTTGAAGCCAACCCAGGCAAAAACTTCATAAGACCCTATCTCGAAAAATCCCATCACAAAAAAGGGCTGGTGGATTGGCTCAAGGTGTAGGTCCTGAGTTCAAGTTCCAGTACTGCAAAAAAAGCCAAACAAAATACACACATACATTATTTTAGCCATATACCATAAAAATTTTTGAAATGTGGCATAATAAATTATAATAGTTTAGGAATTGAATTTTCTGATCAAGTAAAATGGGGGAAGGGTGTGTTAAAATGACCCAGATTTATCCAAGACTAGAAAGAAAATTGTCAATAAAAGTTAAGATAATACTGGCATCTATCTAGCTGTATGTCTGTTGATATACATTGTCTACCATCAGTCTCTCAGTCTATCTTCAGATAAATATAAAATGTTGTAATAGTATATTTTTAAAAGAAATGCTGGCCCCATTCCATTTAAGTGGGAAATGATAGACTTAATCAGAGTGAACCCAACTGGGCTCTCTTGCTACAAAAATGACTTAATGAGATATAAGACAAAAAAGAAAGGTTATGTTTTGGCAAGAAGGAAAGGGCATTATGGTTCAATACCTTTACTTAAGTAACCTTTACGTGTGCAATTAACATTTAAAGGAAATAAAGTTTTGGAAGCATTATAGAATAATTGCAGAAATGTAAAATGTAGTTAAAAGCCTGTGGTGTGTTAGGAGAAATTCCTTCAGGTAATACTGACAGTTAGAAAGTGAATTTGTGATGCATAAAAGATGAAGAAAAATCTTTCATATAGTGACATAGTCACTGCTTTCTCCTTTGTTTTCTTTGTGAACTTCAACTCGTTGACATTTTTCAGAATGAAATTTCAATACTCAGAATTGATCTTTTAAACACAAATTCTTAAATAGTTGAAAAAGTAAGTGCTTGGTGGTAAGCAGAAGGGGGTGGAAGAAATGGAAGGATCTGTGACTTGAAACTTTATAGAATATTTGCCCATCAACTCCGTTCATCAGAGTCTGTTGTATTTAAAAATTTATAGTTTCTAGCTTCTGCTGCTATGAATAGCTTTTCACTTACAGCACGTGTAGAGATGTCTGAACTATCAACTCACCTTTGCAATTTATTTAGAGAACAGAAGTAGTTGTAATGTCAGTGAAGCACTCAATTTCAGAGCTATTTTAATTTTTGTAAGTACAGAGTTCTTGGGCAATATGAATTTGACAGCTCCAGCATGAGCTATATCAGTTTGCTGTATTTTTGTTGCTATTGCTTCTAGCTACCATTGTAGGACCCTACCTCTTTTCCAAAAGCCCCTACATTAGATGTTTCCAGGGGGCCTTGGAGCATGTTCCCAAAGTGAATTTTGTCAGCTTCCCTGTGGCAACTGCAAGTGGTTTTCTTCATTTCCTGTTTTTAACATCTCCCCCAAGGACAACCATGTGGGGAGAGGGTAAGAGTTCAGCTCTTGTGGTATAATGAAGTCTTTTAGGTACCAACGATGTGTGGGGGGGTTCTGTGGAAGGTATGGAAACATACTCCCCCAACTCATTTTTTGTTGCGTTGCAATGCTGATGATCTAACCCAGGACACCAGGCATGCTAGGCAAGTGCTCTTCCACTGGGCTACACCCCCACGTCCTCTTTTTTTTTTTTTTTTTAAAGAACTGGATTAGTTGGGTACCAAAGCACTACTCTTCACACAGCCCTGTTTTCTGTAGGACTCAGACATTTAACAGTATTAGTTATGACTAGCCTGGGCCTAGAGACAAAAGCGGGAAACAATATGCTGTGCTCAGAATCACCTTAACCCTTTCCACATTATAGGTTTTCTTACTGGACTCAGCCTGTTTGCTTGCTACTGGCTTCCCTTCCTTTAGATTTCTCTCCCAGGATGCTCTTCGGCCACCAAACAAATAGAATTCAGGCTGATTTCTAAGACTGTACACATCAGTCTTAAGCTGTATCTTGCACCCCTACATTTTTTCCCTCATTTTCTTTATTGATATGCTTTTGATATGTAGGTGAAAAAGAGTAAAGGCAAATAAATACTAGTACATCTCTCTCTCCTGTATCTTCTTATTCTTCTTCCTCTTGTATTTGGGAATTTATGGGCATGCAAACTTATTGTCTAATTTTACACTCTAACTTTATCTACAAAGTTTTCTATATGTAAAAACAAAATCAGATCTCTTTAGGCATTGGCTACCACAGTCACTTGCAGCATTGAATCCTCTAGGCAGTTGACTCATTGAAGCAGTAGGTGCTATAATAATAGTAATCAGCATCTGCCTGCCACACATTTGAGTGAGTTTTATTCTTTTTTTTTCTTTTATTATTCATATGTGCATACAAGGCTTGGGTCATTTCTCCCCCCTGCCCCCACCACCTCCTTTCCCACCCACTCCGCCCACTCCCTCTCCCCCCCCCAATACCCAGCAGAAACTATTTTGCCCTTATTTCTATTCTGATCATTATTTGCAAGTACAACCTTTTAGACACTGGCAGTTATTTAAACTTATAATTTACTTATAAAATGGTATCCAGAGTCAGAGTATATCCAAGTCCATTGAGTGTGTTTAATATTTCATATAGCTGAACAGAAAAAGAAAAACTATGTCACCTCCCACTGAGGAGCCTGAATTCAGAAGATGAGTTAACAGGTTATCTATGCACAGAAGTGAAATAAAATAACAACAGAATATTTCACATTCTGAGATAAAATTCTATTTCAGACTTTATTCATTCCATAATACTTATTTTCACAGTAAAACTAAATTGAGAAGGAGTGTTATAAATATATAGGGTTGAATTATTTTGTAACTGTAATAGTGTTATTATTCTTTCTAATTTAATTTTGCTTCAGTGAAAATTATTTGTGTTACAAAGCTGAGTATTTTTTCTTAATAACATACTTTACAAAAAAGGCCAGTAACAGAAATATTTAAAAAAATAATTGGATAATTTCCATGCATCCAAAATAGCCTAGAAAAATGGAAATAATACCTTGATAATAAGTTATCTTTTCATTCTGTATGAGAAAAATCATGTTAGTGAAGCAAAGTATTGTATTTTTTTATTTCATTTCAACATCTACATCTCTATATTTCTTTTAACTCAAAGGGAATAATATTCTAAAACTTGCGTCTCATTAGTTAGACACTGGGTACCTTTGCAGGTCTAGAGCTTAATGGAAAGGCAAAATTAAGTGGGAAGATAGAAGATAAATGAGGAGAATAAAAGGGCACATACAGTGGGGTATGATACACTTGGTTTCTATGGGATTTGTGTTATTATGTTGCCTACTCTACTTCTGTTTTTATTATGAAAAAATACATAACAAAGATTAACAGTTTTGCCCATGTTTAATGTATAATTAAGTGCATTTACATTGTTTTGTCATCATCACCACTATTTCCAGGACTTTTTCATCATCTCAAACTGAAACTATAGGTGGTAAGCAGTAACTCCCTACACACTCCTCCTATAACTCTCTCAGCTCCTGCTAACTTCAATCTTATTTTATGTCTCTCATAAAATACCTCTTATAAATGGAATCATACAATATTTGATCATTTGTATCTATCTTACTTCACAAAGAAAAATGCATTTGATTTTCATCCATATTGTGGTATGTGTCTCAAAATTTCATTCCTTTATAACTGAATCAGATTCTATTGTATATATATATACCATGTTTTGTCAATGTATTTGTTGATAGACAGGTATAAGGGCTGGCAGAGTGTCTCAAGTGGTAGAACATCTGCCTAGCAAGTAGGAAGCCCTGAGTTCAAACCCCAGTATTGCCAAAAAATAGGGAGGGGGATAGACAGGTGTATTTTTTTCATTTTCTGGATAATGAATGATGATGCTGTGAACATTTGTGAACAATATCTGCTTTCAGTTCTTTTGTTTACATAGCTGTGTATATTAGTCAGAATTCTCCAGAATTAACATTCTGGCAATAACGTGTGTATAAAGTGACTTGCTGTGAGGAGTTGTTTATTGCAATAGCATATAAAGAGACTTTTTGTGAGAAATTGCCTTAGTCCATTAGAGCAACTAAGAAGTCAAATGATCTACAGTATTGCATGCAGGAGACCCAGGAAAGCCCATGGTGTATTTTCAGTCCAAGTCCTAAGTATGAAGTTCTGAGAACCTGGGTGAAAATCCCAGTCCAGATACAGAATATCATTGTTTCAGTTCAAGCAGGCAGGCAGCAAGCAGAATAAACTGGGGAGGGCAATCCATTTTACTGAGTCTAACAATTCACAACCCTTACAGACACACCCAAAAAATCTGGTTTAATGTGGGTACCCCTGGGTCCTATCACATTGACAAATAACCACCACAATAGGGATAGAAATGCAGGGTCATATAGTATTGGTGTGTTAATTTCTGAGGAACTACCAAACTGTTTTCCATGATGTTGAAACAATTGTACATTCCCCCCCACATTGCACAATTGTTTCATTTTTTCCACATTCTCACCAACATGTTATTTTCCATTTGTTGGATAACAGTCATTCTAGTGATGATGGGGTAGTATTTTTTGTACATACTATTTTGATACCATTATTAATAGAAGTGGAACTTCTATTCTTAGATAGCTAAAAGTTTGTCTTTTAAAATTACTTTTTTAATTTCCTTCCTGCTATTAGATTTGAGTTTAGTTTCTTCTTCTTTTTCTAGATCTTTTAAGACATACAGTTAGGTTACTGATTTAAGATTTTCTTTTTTTTTTTTTTTATTCATATGTGCATACAATGTTTGGGTCATTTCTCCCCCCTTCCCCCCTCCCCCCTACCTCTCCCTCTCCCCCCTCCCTCTCCCCCCCTACCAAGATTTTTATTTTTTAATGTAGGGATTTGTTTCTGTAATTTTTCTTCTGTTTTAACTGTACTTCATAAGTTTTGGTATGTGTTTTACTTTCATTCATTCAAAGTATTTTTTAATTTCTCTTGTTACTACTTCTTTGACCCATTGGTTGTTTGTGTTTATTAAGTTCCTGAATAATTAGGAATATTTCACTTTTCCTTATGTTATTTTTTTTCTAGTTTCTTTCCATTGCTGTTATAAATGATAATTTGTATGATTTCATTCTCTTTAAAACTTATTAAAATTTGTAAATCAGAATTAGTAACAGAAGGCTTGTTATGTTGGTCCAAGTCTTTATGGCCACATTCTCATGGAATGACACTTAGAAGAAATCCTGGCTAATAATTGTATGCCAAATAATTCTTGTAAGACTCCCTACTAGTACATTCTACCAGGGAGTAATTAATATTTGAACAAACTTGTGCATATTTGTGTTCATGCTTATTCTGTGATACAAACCACACTCATGCACTGTCCACTCTTTTTTGTTCTAAGACAAGCTACTCATTTCCTCATGGAATTGTACATGTTTTTATATTTCAAGTTGTGTCTTGTTCCTTATGAAGAATGTCAAGTATTTTACTCAAAGCTTTATTCACTGAGGGGTACAATGTTAATGCTCTCTGTTAACATCACTACTGAAAGTGGTTTATTTAATAAAAATGAAACTTATTTCTAGCTTATTGTAATAGGTCTCATGCTGAAACAGGGATGACACTTGGTCATCACATGCCACATTTCCTACCTCATGAACTAGGGGAAAGTTTTGTTATAATGGAAGTAGTTGTCCTATAAATCTGCACTACCTGTTTATGTAATTTTAAAAAATTATTAGGATTTGTTTTGTGACCTGACATCTGATTCATTTTAGAGAATGTTCTTTGAATCCTTGAGAAGAAATGTATTTGGCTGTTTTTGTTTGGAAGTGTTTTGTATATGTCTATTAAAACCAATTGGTTTATAGTGTAGTCAATTTCTGTTTCCATATTAATCTTATGTCTTACTGTTGTATCACTTATTGAAAGTAGGGTGTAGAAATCTCAGTATTTCTCCCTTCAGTTCTGTCAATTTTTTCTTCAATTTTGGAGCTTTGTTCTTTAGTGGGCATGTATTTATAAGTATTATACCTTTTTGATGAATTAAGTCTTTTATCCATATATAGTAACCTTCTTTATCTTTTGTTGCTTTTTTTTTTTTTGGTGGCACTGGGGTTTGAACTCAGGACCTCACGCTTGCTAGGCAGGTACTCTTACCACTTGAGACACTCCACTAGCCCTTTGTGTTGGGTATTTTTCAGATAGGGTCTTGAGAACTATTTGCTCCTGATTTCTGCCTCCAGAATAGCTAGGATTATAGGTGTGACTCACCAGCTCTTGGCCCCAAACTGTTTTAATTGAAAATCTGAGTCCATTTATATTTAAAGAACTTACTTTTAACTGAAGATTAGCTATTATCTATTTAACTTAACATTGATTTTACTTCTCAGTTTATCTATTCCTACATTCTTTTCTTGTATTGAAGTGAGTTTTGTTTGTTTGTTTTGGTGATGGTACTGGGGTTTGAATTCAAAGCTTTATACTTCCTAGGTAGATGCTCTACTGCTTGAGCCAGGCCTCCAGCCATTTTTGCTCACATTATTTTAGAGATGGGGGGGGTCTCACTTTTTGCTCAGGCTAACATAGACCACGATCCTATTATTTTAAGCTTTCCACCATCTCTGGGATGACAGGCGTGCACTACCATGCCCAGCTTTTTTTCCATTGAGACAGTGTGTCACAAACTTTTTTCCCCCAGGCTGGCTCTGAACCACAGTCCTCCAAATCTTAGCCTCCTGTGTAGATTAGAATGATAAGCGTGCTCCACTGCACCCAGCTATTGGCTGAAATGGAGGTTTCTGCTAACTTATTGCCCAAGCAGGCCTCGAAATGTGATCCTCTTGATCTCAGTCTCCCAAGTACTTAGGAGTACAGGTGTGAGCCACTGGCTCCTAGCGGTATTAAGGTTTTTTAATCAGCATTTTATTTTCATCTTTTTTTTCTGATGATTTGTAGTTATTCTCTTAGTAGTTACATTGAGAATTATAATTAATATTTTAGAATTATGAACCAATATTGTTTATAGTACATATATACATAGAAATGTCACAGTGAAACATCCTGTATAGCTATCTTAAACAAACAAAAAATGCCAATTTTTTTTTATAAAAACAGGAAACAGGAAGCCAAAACAGACAGGTCTGAGTGGTGGGGACCAGTGGGAGGATCTATTGAAACTATTCCAGGAATGAGGAGAGAGGTGATAAAGGAGAATGATGGAGGGGGATGAATTTAACTATGATATATTGTAAGAAATTTTGTAAATATCACAATGTAACCCTAGTACAACAATAATAAAAAAAATTATAACAACCTAGTTTTAATAATAGCAATTAAATTTCAATAACATACAACTACTGTCTTCCCATCCATCTCTGTCCCAATCCTTTTATATTTTTATTGTCACAGATTATATCTTTATACATTATATGCCCAGTAACATAGATTTATAATTATTGTTTTATGTATTTGCTTTTAAGTCATATAGGAAAAAATAAGGAGTCAAAAACAAAAAGTACAAAACATTGACTGTTTATTTACATGTAGCTACCTTTATACTTGTCCTTGTGTCTTATTATTTTTTTTTAGTTACTATTTAATTGACTTTTATTTCAGCCTGTAAAACTTCTGCTGATATTTCTTATAGACCAGATCTGCTAGCAATGAACTATCTAGGCTTTATGGGTCTTTTTTTGTTGTTGTTGTTGTTAATTGTTTGGGAATAATTTTCATTGTTGAAGGAGGATAGTTTTTCTGGATATAGAACTTCTGGTTGATAGTTTCATTTTTTTTCTCTCATTAATTTATATAAATCATTCCACTATCTTTTGGTTCTGAAAGTTTCTTTTGAGAAGACAGGTATTAACCTTATTGAAGAGATCACTTCTTTGTGACATTTCACCTCTCTTTTGCTGCTTTAAAAATTCTCTCATAGGTTTTACAACTTCAGTTGATGAGGTTCTTGGGTATATATATTTATATCTTTCCCTAGAGTTCAGAAATTTTTTTGTTTTATTTTGTTTTTCATACTACTGGAATTTGAACCCAGGCAGGTGCTTTACCCCTTGAGCATCCCTCCAACCCTCAGAGTGCAGAAGTTTTAACCATTATGTCTTCAAATATTTTTCTGTCCCTTTTTCTCATTTTGAATATCCTATAGTGTGTATGATGATATGCTTTATGATTTCTCAGAGGAACCTCAGGCTGTGTTCATTTTCCTTCATTCTTCTTTCTTTCCATTTCTCAGACTGAATCATTTCAGTTTCTTTACATTCAAGTTCATTGATCCTTTCTTCTTCTTCTCAAATCTGTTGCATACCTCTAGTGAGTTTTTCATTTTGACTACTTTATATTTCACGTCTATAATTTTTTTATTCCTTTTTATAATCTTAACTTTTTACTGATACCTATTCATACATCATTTTTTCTAATTTTCTTTATTTATTTTCCATGGAATAATTTAGTGCATTGGGCATGATTAAGACATTTGACTTAGTGTTTTTACTAGTAGCTCCAATATTTGGACCTCTTCATTTGTAGTTTCTTCCAAATTTTTTTCCCTTTGCATGAGCCCTATTTCTTTGAATATTTCCTATTTCTTTGAATGCTTTGTAATGTTTTATTGAGAAGTGGACATTTTATATATTATAATGATGTAACTCTGGAAATCTGATTCTGCCTGTCCTTGCAAACTGTTGATTCTTATTTATTGAGGGTTGTATCTATCCATTGGTTATTTTTCCAATTTTTGAAAAGTGTGTATTCCTTGTCATATGTTTCACTGAAATTCACATTTTGTTATCTGTATTGTCAGCCATTCACTCAACAAAGATTTCCTTAAATGCATGACCTTTCCCTTCTTTCCTTTCCTTTTCTTTTCTATATATGAGCTAATTTTACATATTATTTTCTGTTTTTCAGTTAAACTTTATTATTATGAAAGGAAATCAAGCTTAATTTTTTTCTGTTTGTAATACCCAGAAAGTTACTCTATTTAGAATGCAATTCGTGTGTATATAATAATTTTATTTAACATTTATATACCATAATATGTAGAAAGCAAATGAATTTATATATTTTATTCACATTTCATTATAGTTTGTTTTTTGTCAATGTTTGGAGGATACTTCATATTATAAAATTACCACAATCAGAAATTTATTATAGTAGTTAATCACCTTTGAAATTATTAATGTATGCTTAAAATCCTAATAATAAAATACTGACCTTTTATACTTTTATTTCTTTTTAGAACCTTGTGAAACATCTTCCTGAGCAGAAGGTACTCAATGAATTAGCACAGCTGAAGAATGAATATGATGACCTCTGTGAGCCTGAGCAATTTGGAGTTGTGGTACGTATTGAGCATAAAGGCCCACAAACTCAGCTGGGAGGTAACACTTGTCAGAGCAGTGAAAAGAAAGACATTTCAGTTGGTGATATTTTTTTGTTGTTGTTACTGTGTAACTGCATAATTAAGTATAATATCAACTGTCAGAAAAAATTCCTTACTGACTTATTATACTTGCTGTAGTATTGAAAAATAACCAAATTAATTTTACATTCGTGAAATATGTCAAGATATCCCATGGGATCCTCTCTAAAACAGCATGAAATTTAATTCTATTTATATATGCAAAATAGTATGCACTATTGTATTGGCTAATTTTTCTTCCATTTAGATTTCAATGTTAGAATTTGGCCCCCCCAAAACTTAGGTTAAAATAAAAGGTTAACAAGTAGATAAATAGCAAAATACTAGAGACTGTTTTCTGTGGTATATATTATATCAGAAAAAGCCCAAACCACCCACAGAGTGGGAGAAAATATTTGCTAGCTATATATCAGACAAAGGACGGATAACCAGAATATATAGGGAACTTAAGAAACTAAACTCTCCAAAATCAATGAACCAATAAAGAAATGGGCAATTGAACTAAACAGAACTTTCTCAAAAGAAATTCAGATGACCAAAAAACACATGAAAAAATGCTCACCATCTCTAGCCATAAAGGAAATGCAAATCAAAACCACACTAAAATTCTACCTTATCCCTGTTAGAATAGCCATCATCAAAAACACCACCAACAACAGGTGTTGGTGAGGATGTGGGGAAAAAGGAACCCTCGTACACTGCTAGTGGGAATGCAAGCTGGTGAAACCTCTCTGGAAAAAAATTTAGAGGCTTCTTAAAAATCTAAATGTAGATTTGCCATATGATCCAGCAATCCCACTCCTGGGGATATACCCAAAGGAATGTGACACAGCTTACTCCAGGGGCATCTGCACATCCATGTTTATTGCAGCGCTATTCACAATAGCCAAGTTATGGAAACAACCAAGATGCCCCACTACTGATGAATGGATCAAGAAGATGTGGTATTTATATACAATGGAATTTTACTCAGCCATGAAGAAGAATGAAATCTTATCATTTGCAAGTAAATGGATGGAACTGGAGAACATCATTCTGAGCGAGGTTAGCCAGACTCAGAAAACCAAAAATCGTATGTTCTCCCTCATATGCAGAGTTTAGATCTAGGGCAAATGCAGCAATGTGGTTGGACTTGGATCACATGACAAGGGGAGAACGCATATGGGAGGTATGGGGTTAGATAGAAAACCCAAAACAGGAAAGCATTTGATGTCCCCACTGCAGAGGAACTAATACAGAAACCTTAAAGCAATAGAGGTCAACACGAGAAGGGAATTAGAAACTAGTGAAAAGGTCAGTTAGAGATGAATCAAGCTGGGTTGTAACATGTTTGTACATGAAAGCAATGCTAGGAATCTCTCTGTATAGCTAGCAAAAACACTATGTCTTTCTTATTATTGCTTATTTCTATTCCTCAATGGAACCGGAGAAAAGCACAGAACAGGTTCTGCCTGGAAGCGAAGGGGGAGGGGGCGAGAAGGCGGTGGGGGGGGGGTGTGACAGCGGGGAGACATGACCCAAACAATGTATGCACATGTGAATAAATGAATAATAAAAATAAAATAAAATAAAAATCAATTTGAAATATTAAAGAAAAGAAAAAGCCCAAATATTTTCAGATTTCCTATAGTCATTAATTGAATGAAAGCTTGCAATGTGCTATTTCAACAAAAATCTTATAAATACACCTCATGTGGTTAAATTAATATTGGGGTGAATTAGTTTTCTTTATTAACCCCCTGCATTTTAAGTGTCTCAAAAGATAACAAGGTATGAATTATGTATTAAAGAATAAAGTTATATATTTTCAGCATTTCTTAAAACTGCTATTCAGATAATTGGCAAAAAATGAGAGGAAAAAGGGCATCATGATTTATTTAATTTCTTGGAGGAAAACCTGTTTTTCACGTAGGTGTTCAATACAAATTTGCTTGCTGTATGAATAGCAGTTCCATTATGCTTGCCAACTTTTCTCTGGTTCCCTGAATATTTTCCATCTTCATAGTAAGAATTTTTAAATTACCATTGGGCCTGATAGATAAACACTGTCTGCTTCATGCAAATTATTTTGCAGTCTTTTAAAATAGTTATATGTTAGAATTGATCTGATTTGGTCCTTTGCAATTTAAAAAGCTTCTTTAAAGTCAAACATGTTCCTTTTCAGCATATGCAATAACTGCTCGTTCATAGTTAGAGGTCTTTTATTCTAACATATGGCATTGCCATGTCAAATCCTTAAAAATGTGTATTTTGGATCAAACAGAACATATAATGTACCTGAGGAGTTGTTTTCTCTAATTTTTGAGTCAGATCTATTAGTCATTTGTATCAGCTAGATATTATTTATTAACTATCAGCAGTTCACAATGTTAAATAATAAAAATTTCTAGACCCAAGTCCACAATTGAAACCTAAACTGCTCAGATTCATATTATAATTGTAGCAGGGCTATGTACCATCTGAGAACTCAGCTGTGTTATGATGGTTATGAGTTTTACAGTAGGTACAGGACACAATTTCTCTGAAGCTGATTTTTTTTCTGAATGTAGTTTATCTTGGAAGATGTATTAGTTTGCGAAGCAAGTCCTTCAAGAGGAATATCCTTGGTACCACACTGAGGAAATGAAGTTTGGGAACATAAAAAGCGATATACCTTCTGAACTAAAGGCAAAGTAGAAAATGGAAGACATTTCTTGTTTATGCGCATAACCATAAATAATTCTCGGGCTGTGTGTACATGAATTCACCTAGTCCTCTTATTTTCGTTCACCATACTTAGTTTTATGTGTATGGGAAGAAACACAAGGACAAGGAAAGTCACGGATGTTACAAAGCAGTTTGTACTATGTAAATTGCCCCAAATAGTATAAATCATGAGCTCGCAAATAAAAGTTTAGGTAAACTCATCTTAAGGATAATAAATAAATGTATATTTTGGTGGTGCTGAGGTTTTTACTCAGGGCCTTGCACTTGCTAGGCAGTCACTCTACCACTTGAGCCACACCCCAGTCCTCTTTTTGCTGTAGTTTTTCAGGTAGGGTCTTGGGCGTTCGCCTAAGCTGGTATGGGACTTTAGTCTTCCTGTGTAGCTGGGACCACAGACGTGTGCCACCATGCCCAACTTACTGATCAGGTTGGGACATCACTAACTTTTTACCTGGGCTGGTCTCAAACCTTGATCCTCCTGATCTCTGCCTCCTGAGTAGCTAGGATTACAAGGCATGTGCCACCATGCCTGGCAGTATAAAATTTTTGAATGAATGAAGTAATTTATTGTTTTAAACATGTGTTCTGCAGTGCTTAGAATAGTATCTTATACAAAATAGGCAGTGAATGTGTATTGAATTGAATTTACAGGATTATTATTAAATACAAGTGTGACCCTGAAATTAAAAAGTAGCATATTTTCAATTGGCAAAAGTAAGAATTTTGCTAAAACAGTGCAGAAACTAAATTACTTCTTTCTGAACATATCAGTATGCTATCAGGAGTCTATAGTGAGGAGAACTTTGGAAAAGCTCAGAACCATTTTCACTAATGAGACAGGCTCTGATGTGGAGAGGCTCTTTGCCTCAGCTCTCTTCCCACATTGATGCTGTTAATTAGTGTATTCCTCTTAAAAATCTATGTTTATCACATGATTTCTATATCAAAACCCTTCAATGTCACCCTGCATTTACAGAATAAAACTCATGCTCTCTAGCATTCTCATTCTGCCTTTCTTTTCTCACTCACCCTCAAGTCTTTTGTCCCATCTGCACTCTTTTTTCACTTACTACAAAGAAATTTTTGCCTGCCAAAGAGAACTGAAAACACTTAGACTTTATAACTTCCAGTGTCTCTCCTACCTTCAAAGTTATTTCTAGCCATGTCTTTTGTTTTGTTTTTATGGTTTCTAGAAGCTATGTTACTCAAACTGGTCTCCAACTCATGGGCTCAAGTGATCTTCTGTCTCAGTCTCCTGAGTAGCTGAGACTCTACACTGCCATGCTTGGCATAATGATTTTTTTTCTTTTTTGCTGTGCTGGGGATCAAACCCAAAGCCCATGCTAGGCAAGCACTCTACCACTAACCTATATTCCCAGTCCCATATCTTTTATTAACTTATTGTGTCAAATTTCAGAAAAAGGTGCTCAATTATTATTACTAATATTGTTGTTATTGTTATAAATAAAAAAGAGCACTGACTGTGTCCTATTCTATGCTAAACATGTTTACTTTGTACTATCTTACACATTGTGAAGAATGCTGTGAAGTTGGTTCTGTTACTAGCTGTGTATTGTGAGTGAGGGAAATGAGGCCAAGCATGGCTAGGTAACTTGTCCAAAGTTGCTAGTAAAAAGTAGATGCAGAATTCAAAACTAGACATTCTTAATTCATAGCCAGTGTTTTAAATACTGTGCTCTACTGGTGTGTGTACCTGTGTGTATATAAGTGTGTGTCTGTGTGTACCTGTGTGTATGTAAGTGTGTGTCTGTATGTACCTGTGTGTATGTGTAAGTCTGTGTGTGTCTGTGTGTACCTGTGTGTGTATGTGTGTGCATGCGTGTCTGTGTGTGTATGTGTGTGTAAGAGAGAGACAGAGATGCAGATGCTCTACTACATGCTTTTTTTTCAATACCTCTGTTTCAGGCATCGTTATCCCCTGTCTACTTTAGAGTAGCAGTATTTCTTGCCTATTTTACTTTTGTTAGTTACTCTATTGCCTCTTCAATTTGTCAGTCTCCACTGTGCCCTTCTCTTAAGGAAAAAGAGTCTTAAGTACCTTGTTGCCTAAAAATGAAGAACTGGATAGGTGGATGAATGAAAATGCATCATTCACCCTGAGATCTCTGCTAGTTCCTGCCTTCTCTTTATTTCCTCGCATCAGCTTCATCAAAGATTAGTCTCCATTTGTTCTCTACTTCCTTACTACTCGCTTGCTGTTCAACCAGAAGCAATCAGGATTCTTCCTTAAATAATGTATTGAAATTGATCTAGGGAAGGTCATTATTTACCTCCTCATCACAACTAAAATATACATCAAATCTATTCACTTCTCTCCATCTGTGCTGCCACTGCCTTAATCCAAGCCAGCATGGCCATTCTCTTTAGCCATTACAGTATGTTTAGCTTGTTTCTCTGGCTTATACTTTAGCATTTCTCCAAATCAATGTTGGCACAGCTGTCAGTGAGATGTTTTTCTAGAGTGGCTTTGTATTCCATCATATTATTTACCATTTAAAGCATCTGTGCTGTTCTATAGCATGAAAGCTACAGCACTGTCTCATCTGACACCTACTTCGTCTCTCTAAAAGAAAGGTACAAGCCTGCTGTTTGGCCCCTTAGTCATTACATTTCAGCCACATTGCATTTCATTTTTCAAGTGTTTGGATGAAAACACTTTTCCTGCCTCAGGATCATTGTACATGCTGACCTCCTTTACTTCCATCCCCTGCCTGCCTCTCTCCAGCAAGGTTATTCTTAAAGACTTAGCTTTAATTTTTTAATTTTGCTTTCCAAGAGATGCTGCCACCTATCAATCAAAAATAGGTTTCTTGTTAAATTCTCTCAGAGCTCCTTTTATTATTTTCCTGTCTAGAAATTACTATGATTTTTAATTGTTTGTGAGGTTATTTGCTGAATGTCAATAACTCCTAATAGATTGCAAGTTTTAGGTGGATGAATCACATTGATTTTATTCACATGATGTGCACCTAACAGATCTTTGTTGTATCTTTTAGCACAAATGGAAAATCGAGTGGACTCATTCTAGTCCTGTCCATATGGTACTTGATCACATTGAAAAATTTAAACTTCTTCCTGAAACCTTTTCTTTCCTTGTCTTTTTCCCTCTTGTTCTTGAGATAGAACCCAGAGCCTCAGCAATGCTAGGCAAGTACCCTACCACTGAGCTATACCACGAGCCCTTCTGCCTTCTTAAAGAGTACATATTCTTTGCTGATTTTATTCCTTGAATCCTGGCTAGTGCCCTATGGAGTTTCCATTATTACATAACTTCCTAGACAATCAAAACCAAAATCCCATCAGCTAGGGTAGACACATGCTGGAAATAAGATTACTCCTGGAAGATTGAGGAAGATAATAGGAATAATAAGAAACAATAAAATTGGCAAAAGTGACAGAAATTGTGGAAGAAAGAAGCTTTTCTGAGACAGTGACTGGGCTGCTGAGCTTTCTCTAACCTTTTCGCAGTCACATCCTTGCGTTTCTTTATAATCACATTTAATCAACTGGGAGAAAAGAGAGGGGAAAAAAAAGAGAAAAAGAAACACCCCCCCCCCCGCCGCCAAAAAAAAAAAAAATAAACCAACCCGGGGACCTTTCCTCTGTCTGGAGACAGACCTCCTGGTAAGAGGGCTGTGCTAGTTCCCACACCTTCTGTGGTCAGTAATCTTCTTCTTTAAGGGGGTAGATTAGCTGCATAGCTTCCCACTGATTTGTCTTCCAGCCTGCCTCCCACAGAATTGAATTTGGTACATCGTTGTAATTATGTGCTGTACCTTTACTCAAAGAAAAGCACAGATCTCTGAATGCTCTGACAGTTCAAACCCCCAGCAGGAGCCTTTAGACTCTTCCAAGTATGTTTGCAGCTCAGCTGTTCTCAAACCTCAGAGCTATGGAAATTCCCACTTGTCTTGCGCTGGGGATAGAGACCCATACTGTGTATATCTATTAAACTAACACATCTTCTGAGAAAAGAAGGCAATAATTAGTTCTCTTAGTAATCGGTACTTTGTTTTTCTGACTTCAAAATTACCCATATTTTTCAATTAAAAACCTTCTAAAGCTATAATCTAACAAAAAGATGTTGAGATAGCCTTGCACATAAAAATCTTTATAATGAAAAGTGCAGACTATGTGATATTGCTTATAGCACATTGAAATTTTTTTGTTTTGCACAAATACCTAAAGGTGGGAGGAGAAGATTTATGCCTCTAGTTAGAAGTATAATGATAAAGTTGTGCTTTTAAAATTTTTTTAAAGCCTCACAAGAGCTCATAAGCTCAAGATAGCTTAGCAGGGTGAATACAAAATTTTTGAAAGTTTCATTTTTCTCTTAGATATCATCAAAGGTAATTAGTTTGGATAGAAAATTATAGGTCCTCTCTATTAAATCATTTTTCAGATCTACATATTTGTCAGAGAAATCACATTTTTTAAATTTTATCTGCTTGTTCAGAATGTTCAGTATTTTGATATGTAATGCCCTGATTGTTTCTATTTTTATTCTTTCTGTACATATGAATCCTAGTTTTTACTTCTACACATCTATTCATTTTATCTGAGAAAAACCTGGTTTAATAATTTTGAAATCAGTTAAAAGAAAATTCACTATGATTCATTCTCAAGGCCCTGTATTTATATTCTTGTTCATTTCATTAACATCTTATAATAATCCATTCTCATGCCAGGATTGTTCATTTTCATCTGCTTTTGCGATAAAACAAGGTAAAACAAAACCACCTAAAATAGAATATTCACAGCAAATCTATGGCTGTCAATCAGTTTTGCAATTGATTTTTTTTCATTAAGTAAAAAAAAAAAAATTAACCCTGATTTTTATCCCATGTGTCACTAATCCTTATTACAATAGCATAATACCACAGTAGTTTTAATTGTCATTCTTGGCCTCAAACTGTTGTTTTCAGAAGGACTTTTTCAAATTCTTTTTTAACTTCTTAGTGTGATTCTTCTGAGTTTATAGTGTCTTTGGGGGCAGACATTGTTATTGTATTCTGTTTCAGACTAAAAATGAGTAGATGTTTGTTGATGCATAATTTCCACATCTCATAATCTTTGGGGAAATATTCTCTATCAGCACATCATTATTTTTCTGATGTAGAGTCCAGTTTTGACACTGTATTTTGTCAAAGCTTCAATTTGCAGACCAACTATGGCCCTCATCTCTCATGACATCTAGCACACAAACATTTTCCATTTACTCCATATGGCAGATAGATTTCTGTTGATTATTTCACCCAGGCCAAGTACTGGATTTAGTGCAGGAAGTATAGCATATAGGAAGGAGAGGGCCTACCCTTGAGGAGGTTGTTGTCTATTAAAAGATAAGAATCTTAATTATTTAATAGGCACAAAATTCCAGACAGAATTTTGCTCAATCATTGGCTGCATATCTCATGTTAACAGCGAGTTCTGCGTGCTATGTAACATAAATCCATCCTTCTTAAGTGTACCTTCACGCATTCCCTTTATTACTGTCAAAGTTACAAAATTATTTTGTACATTTAATGGGTCAAAATAGAACGTATTTGTTACAAATTTATCTGTTAATTCTAATGAATTTGGGGTGGGGGTTGGCAGTACTGGGATTTGAGCTCAGGGCTTTATGCTTGTTAGGCAAACACTCTATCACTTCAGTGTTTCTTGCTTTACTTATTTTTCAGTTAGGGTTTCATACTTTTTTTGCCCTGGCATGCCTTGGACTATGATCCTCCTAACTGCACCTCTTGCATTGCTCAGATTATAGGCTCGAACCACCTTACCTACCTTGTTCTTCTTAGACAATAGGGTCTCACCATCTTTGCCTGGACTGGCTTTAAAAAATGGTCCTCTTATCTTTACCTCCCAAGTAGCTGAGATTACAGGCATGAGCCAATATGCCTGGTCCTCTAATGAAGTTTTAACATTCATATTTTGTTGAAACTAGAGTACAAAAGGAAAGATGATAGAAATGTAAAGGTCACACATGACTATAGAAGTGCCATGTGTTCAACTCTTCCTCATTCACATGTTTTGTACACTCTGCCGTTTTCTGTGCATTCTTATGATAGGTTGGTAGGAGATCAATATTCACTGGCTGGCTGGGTATGAGGTGTACAAAATTCAAATTATATAAGCAAAACTGTATCTCTTTGGGGAAATAACCCACTTGTAGCTTTTCTCACTAAAGCTGTCAATGCACTTTTTTTTAATATAGTGCAGATCAGCTAAAGAAATGAGAATTGCTTGATGTGATTTGATAGACAAGTACCTTGTAACACAAATAAATCCCCTACATAATGTAACACCCTGGTCAGGCTCCCACAGCACTTCAAGGAATGAATTATAAAACAAAGGATGCCAGTCAACTTAAAATGCTATAAGGGACCACAATGAAAACAAACAGACATTTCAGAAGAGTTTTTGTTTTATTTACTTATATCACTTAGGTGTGCTCAAGTGCTTTTATGAGACATGAGCCTTTTAATAATTGTATCTGTGGCTGGGGATGTAGCTTCAGTGTTCCTATTATTTCTGAGCTTAAGTTATCCAAGGTACTCCCTTACATACTCAAATCCTTTGTTGGATGTGTTAGGAAAAACGCCGCTCTCAAAGAAAGCTCATGAGAAAACTCACGTCCATAGAGCAAAGTTTAATGGCAGGCCCAAACTGCCAGGCTGGCTGGGGAAAAGATGGCAAGCAGTGGCTTTTATAGAAGGGGGAGAGTAAGGAAGTTAGCACATGCACAGTAGTCTCTGGTAGGGGTGGGGCTGTCTTAGAGCACGGGAATTTGTTTAAGGGCGGGGCTGCCATTTTGGCTGATTCACAAAACGGTGACATTATTGTTCTATCATTCCCCCATTTTTTCTTTAATAATGATGAGGGTAGGGGCTGAGGATCAGGAATTAGGGTGAAGCATCAGTCTCTTTAGCTGCTTCCTGCTGGCAGGGGGCGTTGTATGGGGCAGGATCCTCAGGCTCCTGTGGAGTCCTGGATGGGGACTTCACAGCAGTTTTCAGGGCAGTTTTGGAGAGGTTGGTATCCCTGGAGGTACAACTGGTTAAATTTCTGATCAGCAATAGCAGACATATAGTGTGATACAAGGGAGGAAGCTTAAGAATAGGAGAGCAAGAACATAGGCATTAGGATGGGCATTGGCCAGGAGAACCACTGTGAAATGCTGTTCCCTAGACAATTTCAAGAGTCCTCCAACTACAGAGAGAGAAATGGGTGGCCATACATTATCTAAGACCCAAATAGGAATATTAGGAGGAGCAAAGAAAGGTGTCTGTTCAGGGACTACATAGCTAGGAATCTAAATTCTGCAAAATCCTATAACTGCCAGGAAAGCTGTAAGCTGTCTTATGGTATGGGGGTTGGGAAAAGGAAGATTAGGTTGATGCATTTATGACTCAGGGAGTGAGTCTGTCCCTTTAAGGCCACACCTAGGTAGGTGACCTGTGGGAGGCAGGGGCTGAAAGGATTTAAATGTAACACTCTTGGATAAAAGAGAGCTTTAGCTCATTATTTTATATAAATTGACACTTTTAACTTTTTAAATGTTTGTACCATATTTAGATAAAGTATAACAAAACACTGTTACAAGGTGGTCATTTAAGACACATAAGCAAATATGTAAATGAACTCTGATTTAGTAGTACTTAAAGCTTGACAAAAGCAGCAGAAAACACGAATTTCTTTGATAAAATCTTTCTCTGTAATGGTTTTTTGTAGATGTTACTCAGAGCAGAACAATATTAAGATAAACTTGTTATTTCATAGACATAGAGAATTTTATTTTAGTTTGACATGACCCTAAAAATCTTTAGGCAACTCTTAGATTATATTCAACTTTATCACACACTGAAGTTTCTTATTATGCACTTTTAAAACTTACTTAGACCTTTATATAACATACTAGACCCTTTGATGGCTTGTTTTTATCCTTCCTATTTGAGACAATCTTTAGGATAAACCCTTTTTTACAAAATCCCTTTTCATCCAAAAAACCATTCCTTTTTCCTTTAACTTCCCAAAAAATACATTTATTACCTATCTATATCCTTTCCAGTTGTTTACTTTGTAACTTATATTTTAAAATTAACTTTTATAAGAATTTTAGATTTATTATAGGGGCTGGAGCAACTAATTAGTAGCCCTTATTGCTTTAAGGAATAGGCATAAGGCCTCATGTCCCTCAGGCTTGAGGGGATATTGTTTTAGGTGTGGAAACTGTGAGGGATTTTTGAGTTTTATTTGAAAAGGGAGGGCCGTCCTGGCGCACCCTACACTCATCTCATCAGTCCACACTGTGGGATCTTCTTTGTTCCTGAAGGAGGGGGCAGCAGAGATAGCTGCCTGGGGGGAGGAGAATTTGAGCTTTTAATTGAGATAGTAAGTCCTGTCCCATCAGGGACACTGGAGTTTTGGGTACTATGAGGAAAGAGTGACAGAAGAGGTCTCCCCAAGAGCAGGCCAGAGGCAGGTAAACTAGCACTCTAGGGGCTAGCCAGATTTGCCCTGAACAATAACTTTTGGCATTGGACCGGGGACCAGGAGAAAAAGGTAAAACAGAGAAATGGGCTCCACAGTCTAGGAGGAAAATGACCTTTTGTTTTTCTGCCATTATGGCTCCTCAACATTGATGCCAAGAAGTGGGGTGTGGCCAGGAGGCTGGGACTCATCAATCCATAGGAGGTGGACAGGAGGCTGGGACCCATCAATATATAAGAGGTGGCACCTTGCCTTCCATCTGGTGACGGGAGCACTTAGACCTCCAGTGGTTACCCTTGCAGAGGGCAGGGTCCCAGTTGGGGGCGGGGCTGTCCCCCTTTAAGCATTCTCTGCAGAAGTGCCCCTCCTGTCCACCATGGTAGCAAGTTCAGGATACAGCCCCAGTTGGGTGGGGCCCTCTCTGAGAGCAGCAATGAGGCCATGGTGTCTCTTATCTTTTTCTCTCCTGTTAGTAAGGTCCCAGACATACAGACATAGCCATAAATACAGACATGGCTAGCTGTATTACTTGGTTCAATGACTTTTCCCTTCAGTCACAGTCCAAGTTTTTTATAAATATCTGGGACTGACTGTTAGAAATTTATCTTTGAGGAGAACCTCTCTCACCTGTGACTCTCAGTCCACCGTGGTATGCTTTCTGATAGCATCCTTAAGATGCTGTAGAAAGGTAAGAGGATTTTTTTCTTTTTAAGTTGTTGCTATAAAGTAAAGTTGTTATTTTACATTGACACCTGACTCTCTGGAGAGCAGGTCTCTGAACTGTTCTGGGCCTCAGTTTCCTCACTTGAAGAATGAGGGATCTGGTCTAGGTTAAACTATGTTTTTCTACTATGAGATGGCTGAAGTGACATTAATGCCACTTATCTTCTTTACCATTTTTTTATTTTTATTTTTTTTTTTTTTAGTAATGCTGGGAATTGAACCCAGGGCTTTGTACATGCTGTGCAGACATTCTCCCAATGAGCTACTTCCACAGCCCCAAATATTATTATTATTATTATTATTTTTTTACTTTGGCTGTACTGGGCTTGAACTCAGGACTTAATGCTTGTAAAGCAGCACTCTACTGCTTGAGCCACATAATCATTTCCAACCTGAGTGGCCTGGGCCCGAACCCATTGCTTTCCTAATGAGGTAAGAGTCTGGTCTAGTCACAGAGATAAAGGCTTGAATGTATTTGGGCATCAGTACAGCTGTTTAGATGTTTTTAAATTTCCCTTAGATCTGATAACTGGAAGGGGACATACGATTTGTCCTCTTCCTACCATTGCCTGTTGAAGAGGGAAGCAGTCGTTAAGAGGTTCTGAGTATTGGAGTGACTTAGAAGGTAGAAATTTGTATAGGGAACCTCAGTTTACTTTTTTACTTTTATAGAAAAGGTCTATTGTAATTTAAGGAGCCCTGTGAAAGCCACTTCTCTTGGTCACCCAAGGCATACTGAGGCCGACCTCAGTACAAAGCTTCCAACATCTACCAGCCAGAACACTGGAAGGTGCAGGTCCCATCTAGAAAGAACAAAACATTAGGATCCTGTCTTTTAGGTAACAGCAGGCAGCCTCTTTAATAAAGGCTACCTTTTTAACAAAGAAATCATTTGTAAAGTTAGAGAAGGGCATTCAGAGGGCATTTCAGGCCAATAACAGTGCCATATGGGACAACTAGTGTTAATATTTGGAGGGAAAAATTTATGTTGAGGCCAAAGGTATAGAAAATTCTAAATGAGAGGTTTAGAGACCACAGTAGTGTCTATTTTGTTATTTCTGGAACTATAACCTTGAGCTAACAATTAGCTTACAAGGGCTGGGTCTGATGCCCTGAGGTGTGAGGTGGGGCTAGGAGCAGGACTTCTGCAAGGCGTCACTCCCTCCACAGACACCTGGGACATGTGACCCTGACTGCCTAGGCCTGATCCTGCGGCTTGTCGCCTCTTCCTGTGTACTCTGCGCACGTTTATTCTAGGGGAAGTGGTGGCAGGCCACAGCCATCACCACGTGTGGCTGGTGGCCCAGGATGTACTGGGTCTTCTCTATGGATTTTCTTAGCTATGGCAGGCGTTTTTGCTGTGTCCAGAAGCCAGCATCCTGTGCACAGGTGCACCTGTTTGCTTTCCTTCCTCCCCTTGTGGGGGTGGAGTTAGAGCATAAGCGTGGCAGCTGCAGGTTTTTGTAAGCGCTTTTGTAAAGCAGCTGATTTAAAGTTACTTTAGACTTAGAGGCCTGGCAAACTAGTTGGAATAACGTAAGTCATAAGGTACCATGCTACAGGTTTTTCATGGGAGGCAGGGTCCCAGTAAGCCCAGGGAGGGGAAGGCAGACAGAGACAAAGGACATGTGGTGAAACCATGGAGGAGGCAGAAAAGGTGTGCTGACATCTTAGGTAAGGGAGGGGAAGGCAGAGCCTGGAGGCATGACACATGCCTGAGGGATTAGCCATCACCTGTGTCTCTAGGTTGCTCCCATTGATTGGTACTGGCAGGCTTTCAGCAAAATTAAACCTCCACTCTCCGGTCACTGAGTAAAGCATGACCTCTCTCAGAGCTGGAACTGCCTTGAGGCCAGAATTGGCAAGGAGTGGCTTGCTTAACTCCATGATGGGGAAAGTTTTTTAGGAAGATAGGAGGAGATAGGCATGGTAAGCAGTGCAAGAAGTCTGCTTACATGGGGAAGGAGGAGGTTTGGGAGAGGAATTGGCTGATTTGGAAACTGGTTTACAGGCTAATAGAATGTGCGCAGGGCAACAGAAAGTACAGAGGGAGGGTTTGATGCAGAGATAGGGAAAGGATTGGACGTAGGAAAGTTCCTTCCATTTACCAGCACGCTCACAGAGATTGCATAGATCCCTTAAAATATCGGGATTGAAAGTGCCATTAAGTGGCCATTTGGAGGCATTGTCCATTGGATATTGGGGCCAGGCCTGATTACAGAGAAAAATGAGCTTTTGTGGCTTAAGATCAGGTGTTAGGCAGAGGGGCCCAAGGTTGGCCAGGAGACATCCCATTGGGGAGTCTGAAGGAATTTGGAAGGTCCAACACCCATGGTGAAGGCCTGACCTGAGGAGAGATACGGCGGGCGTCCCCGAAATATCAGGTCCTCAGGAGAGAGAGAGAAATGTGGAAAACAACCCCCAGAAGGAACGTCTTCACTACTGGGGGGTCCACAGTCCCAAGTGGGGAACTCAGTTCACGGGATGAGAGCGAGCTGTGACCTAGCGCTAGGGTTTTTGAGGAAATAAGAGAGAGACCACAGCTCTGCGTGCGAGGAGGACTCACCGAGGGAGAGCGGACCTTGAGGGAAGATTGGCCGGTGGTGGATGGTGGTTGGAGGCGCGCTGGGGAGGAGGAACTTCCCTGTGAGCTAGTGAGAGAGTGGCGCTTTCTAGGATTGGGGGTCCTGGTAAAGCAGCTCAGATTCCAGAGGAAAGCTGGGAGAGCAAGTTCAGTGCCGGGAACTCAACCCGATCCCGGGTTTCGGCACCAAATGTTAGGAAAAACGCCGCTCTCAAAGAAAGCTCAGGAGAAAACTCATGTCCATAGAGCAAAGTTTAATGGCAGGCCCAAACTGACAGGCTCGCAGGAGAAAAGATGGCGCAGCTCCGAGTCTGGGTGAGCAGTGGCTTTTATAGAAGGGGGAGGGTAAGGAAGTTAGTACAGGTGCAGTAGTCTCTGGTAGGGGTGGGGCTGTCTCAGAGCAGGAGAATTTGTTTAAGGGTGGGGCTGCCATTTTGGCTGATTCACAAAACGGTGACTTTATTGTTCAATCAGGATGTCCAACTGTTGTCTATTAGTATACCTTGGTATCATAAAAAGTTTACATTTATGATTGTGAAAGTTCTGTTGATGGGGCCTATACGTACTGATTGGTATCTCCTTTTAAGGAGGTATTCACCTCCTCTATAGTCTCTTGATTTTTATAAGAACCTATTCTCAAATGGTAACATTAGTATTAGTAAATATATAGTATGAATTTAAAATGGTTAAATGGACCACAACACAATATTTACTTTATTACCAGTGGATAATGAGCTGTGTTCTTCACTGGGCCCTGAAAATACACATTCATTAATTGTGGGTGAGAAAAACTTGCTGTCAGGTATGGGAGAACAATTAGAGACCATGTTTCCTTGTTACTGAGAACTTCTGAGGACAATAATAGCTATTGTTTTAGAGGGCTTGCATTGTGTTAGTTACTAGAATAGGGAATTTACAAACAGTACCTTTGGTTTTTTTGAGACAGAGATCCTCCTGCCTCAGCTTCCCAAGTAGCTGAGGTTACAGGTGTGATACATGCTCAGTTCCAGTATCTCATTTATATCCTATTGCAACTTGCATAGACAATTTTATGAATGCATTTTCCTGATGAGGAAGTAAAGACTCAGAAACATTAGGTCACACATCTAGAAAGAGACAGGCTATACTGTTCAAGTTCATTTCTGTATAACTCACAAGTCCCTGATTCTTCCAAAGCAATTTATATCAGGGTTCTAGAGAATGCAGAGATTTTCTTCTCACATTCTCCTGGGATTACAGGAAAAAAATCTCTCTTGACCCATACCCTTAAAATAAGTTATATGCAGCCCTGTATGTGGGTTACAATGGGGGCTGGCCATATTGTTGGGATGACCCACTTAGTAGCAAATGACCTTGGATAAGGTACCTCTTCCTTTCTCATGTCATCTCACCTCTTCAAACTATGCATCTCTTAATCCAGCATTTAGCTGATATTGTGCTTCCTATTTGTGTGAATGAATGTTTTCCTTTACTCATTCATCTTATAATCACTTATTTTTCATCACATATCACCTGTCCTGTATCAAACCTTGATAAAGGGGATGAATGAATGGAGAAATTTTTGCCGATCAAAGGGCAGCTTTGATTCCCTTGTGGTGTACAGCTTCTTCCTAAAATAACACAGACTAATGAGAGATTAATATCCAGTACTAGCAGTTCAACTGAGTTAATTACCTAGCATTTCTGATTTGACATCATACCTGAAGACATTATTTGTGGGAGAATAAAAGATTACCATCCATTCTTAATTTTCTTCAGTAGACAATCTGTCCTTCTTGGTAGAAGAGCTGGAAAATGGTTAGTCATCTAAGGAGTGCTGTTGAAATCAATCAGTAAATATTTGAATGTCTAATATATGCAAGCTAGTGTGCTAGGTGCTCCTCAAGATGCAGTCTTCGACTTTATTTTCCTTTTCTTCATACACTCACCTCCTTAATGACCTTGTCTCCCATAGCATTTTTTTCAGATAATTCCCAAGTCCACCAACTCCAATACTTACCTTCTCCTGAATTCTATTTCCAAATATTATCAGATCTCATAATAATGCTCCAAACTCAATATGTCAAAAAAGCAATGCTATTTCCCTTTCATAGAGGTATTATTATACCATTAATGAGAGGATTTAGAGAGGAAAAGGCTACAGGAATCAGAGAAGATCTTTAAGTAGTCTATTTTAGTAATCAAACCTTGAAATACATACAATTTGAGCTTAAATGGTAAGCATGGAAAATAAGGAACAATTGTAAGAATTTCTTCAGGTTAATATATTGCCAAGGATCATATAAAATATCATCAAATTATAGGAGGCTATCATTTGAATATCACTGTAAGATTTGGGAGCTTAGCCATGGTAATCTAATAGTGTTATTAATAATAATAATGCAGTATTTGGCATCTGAGAAATTTGTCAACCAAATTCACATAAATCATAATAAAAATATTTTGGTAACAAAAGAACAATACTTTTTCATTTGTGGAGCCAGTATTCTTTATCTTCCCATGGCTTTAGAGGCAGAGGTGTTTAAAGGAAGTGATATTTATAGATCATTTGTCTGATCATCAAAACAAGACTATAGGATTTCCTCTACTTTACAGATGGGGAAACTGAAGAACAGAAAATTAGGCCATCTATTTTCACACAATCGGACCACATAGAAGTTTCTGGATTCAGTCATATTTTATTGAAGATGCTACTAAGCTGCACCCTACTTGCCTCTTCTGCTTTAGTCCCTGATTAGTTCACTAGAGTATAGATAACAACAGACCAGGGGAAGCAGATATCTACCCTCATCCCCTGAAACAAAACATCCAAACCACAAACCACTCCAAATCAGCACCTCCTTCCACTTTCCTTAATGCCAATATTGTTCTAACTTACGACAAACTTAAAACCTTCAGTCATCTTTGACATCCTTCTCCATAACTGGTCAGTTGCTAAGTGCCATTCATTCTTTTCTCCTTGTTTTGTTTTGTTTTTATTTTTAAGTGGTACTTGAGTTTGAACTGAGATCCTCTTACCTGCTAGGCAGGTGCTCTACCATTTGAGCCACTCTACCAGCCCCACTGATTCTTTTTTAGTTCTGTCTCTTGTATCCATCTCTTCCATTTTTTAAATGTTGTCACAATCCTACCTCATTATTTATTTCTTGGGCCATTTTGGTACTGTATCAATGATCTCCCTGCTGATGTCTTCTTCAACCAATCAGAGGCACTGCTCCTAATAACACTTAAGAGGTAGTGTCAAATAATGATTGAAAGTCTGAACTCTGAGCGTGAGTTCAAATCTCTAGTTCTCCTACATACAGTTTGATCTTTTCTCATGTTTAAAATGAGAGTAATGATAATAGACTTTTCCTAGGATTGTTTTGAGAATCAAATCACATAATGCATTTAGAATACATTTGTAGAAAAATGCCTGGCACAAAGCACTCAATAGATGTTAATAGTTATTATTAATGTTACAATTCATATTAAAGTATAGTTTTGGTCATGTTATTTCAGTTGGAGGTAAAGATAAAATAAGTTCAAATCCATACTCTCTGAGTTTGTAGACCAATAATTAAAACACAAAGCTCAAAAAGGATAAAAAATGTGAAAAGAGATGTATGGTATTAGAACTGAAGGAAGATTAAAAGCTCATATACACCTGACTGTGCTTTACATTCCTTGGTGATCCTGGACCAGTGGCACCTTGAGGAACTGAACCCCTACAAGCCCTACCAAGCATGGGCAGGAAGGCAGGTACATGCTGACTAGCAGCAAGTCAATGTATGGCTCTTTTAGCTGTAATACATTACTCTCTAAATATATTCAATGAGAGAATTCATGCTTCTGTGCTAGTGATGATCAGTCACCAGTAAAAACAAAGGAGAAATAAAGTATGGTGGGATTTGGAGACATTGGGAGAGACAGGAATGAAGGCAGAAAACACATATGGAAACTTAGATTCCTACACAAACATGCACAAAGGGACTTGTACACATACTTTGATGTGATGGCTTCCATTTCATGGACTTCATGTGGACTCTTCAGATTCTTTGCTCCCTAGATGTAAGCATCACATATGCCTAACCTATTAACTTTTTCTCATGCCATTCTCTCTCTACTGCTTTCTTCTGGCCTATGTTATTTGAGTGCTTATTATCTCTCTCTCCCTACCCACCCCACCTTCCCTGCCCCAGAATTGTGAAGCCTTCATTATACATTGAAGTCATGTTAATGTTGCTGGTGCAGTCTATGATCAGAAGACTTCCAAATTCTTTGTGTCCCACAGGAAGTATCCATCACAGGACACATGGGTGTAAATGGAGTTCATTAAAAGTTAGGAAAGGGAAATACAAAGGGGAGCATGGTAGAGTGCAGGTACTTTTAAAACTTATGCTAATCTATGGGAAGGGAGGAACCAGGTGAGTCCCATCCAATAATCAACAAGTAGGGAGGGACATGGGTGGTTCTCAGCCAGGTGAGGGTGGTCTGGGCTGTCCCTGAGCCAGCCAGATGTGGGCAACCTACATATGAATCCTACTTCTAGCCTTCCTCAGTAATGAGTTTAAAGTTTTTTCTTCTTGCACCAAATATCTCAAAAAAATAATTTCTGTTTACCTCTCTAAAACTGTGTCCTGGTTTTATTACCAGTTATAGTTTTCAGGCTCTATTGTAAGCTTTTTTAAATAGATGGTATGTTTTATACTTACCATGTGAGTACTAAAGAAACATGAAGACAATCATAGAATTATTCACATTTGGAGAAGCAGGTTCCCCCTGTTAATGGGCAAGTTAATTTCAAAGACCAACAATAGACTATGCCTTGCTTCTATGTTTACCCAACTGCTTTTGAAGGATACTTTGTTGTTTAAAGACTTTTGTTACTGGGTGTGGTAATCCCAGAATTTGGGAGTTTGAGGCAGGTGGATCATGGGTTTGTGGGTTACATAGAGAAACCCTGTTTGAAAAAAGAAAAGAGTTTCATATATATATATATATGTTCATGCATATCTATTCTCCACCCACCTGTCTACCAGAATTCACTTGGCAAATGAAAACTAATTAAATAATTTGGAGGTATAGGAAATTTAAAACTAAAACTAGTTATACTTGTAAGAGCTATACCAAGGGAGTATAGAATGTGTACCCATCTGAAATAAGTAATTAAAACCCAGTTGAACTGTTTTTGAAGAATACCAACATAGAATTCTTGAATAATTTACTTGAAAGTAAGTTCATGTGATTTTACCATAACCTAATTATTTAACATCAACATCTGTTAAATAGGTGAAATTCTTTAGAACATATATAAATATTTAATATAATTTATGAATAGAAATCATAGATTTAAAGATTATTAAATGTGCAATCAGAGCTAATCCTCTGATTTCAAACAGCATAGTAACAGGTAATTTTTAAGGAAATGTTCTGCTTATATTTTCTGTCATCTTGTGCATGTTTTATATTTGGCCCAACTGTTCACTCAACCCAATTTCATATGTATAAATTTCCCTAGTTTGCCTAAGGGACAGATTTTGGGATTTTAAATTCTATTGATAGCTAATGATGGTGCAGTTAACACAAACCAACTACTCAGTTTCAGTAATATTTTGTTAATGTTCTAAGGATGATTTAATTTGTTTTTAAAAAACCAAATAGCCAGCAGTTTTTGAAACTGCTAAAAATTGCTTGGGAATGTTTAAAACAAACAAATATAATACTTATAAAACCTAGAGAAAATTTACTTTATGTAGAAATTTTATGACATTGTCTATGAAATGTCTAAGAAATGAAATAACAGGCTTTAAATATATGTTCTTCTCATAGAGCATTCCTTATCTTACAGATGAGCTCAGTGAAAATGTTAAGGCCTCGTCTCAATAGCATCCTTTTCAAGCTCACTTTTGAAGAACATGTAAACAACATCAAACCAAGCATCATAGCAGTAACTCTTGCTTGTGAAGAACTGAAGAAAAGTGAAAGCTTTTACAAACTTTTAGAGTTAGTTCTTTTGGTTGGAAACTACATGAACTCAGGCTCAAGAAATGCCCAGTCATTGGGTTTTAAGATCAACTTCCTTTGTAAGGTAAGATGATACTTTATTATGCTAATTTATAACCATTATCTTCTTGACCATGAGAAAGTTTCATCTAAATAGAAATAATACATAAACCACAAAACCAAATTCATTGAAAGTATGGATTTTTATGGTGTGTATTATCTCAATTAAAAGAAATAATGATTTAATGTTATTACACTTAAAATCCAAAAGGCTATGTGAATTCTTTTGTAATATATTACTTATTTCTTGCTGATTAAATCTTTCTGGAGCTTATAGATCAAAAAGTCTTTCGCTTTTATAAAATAGATGTGACATTGTATTTCAATCCCTTTATACTTATTTTATGTCTATCCAAAGAGTGTTTGAGAAGCTCAAATTAATGAGCCAGAATTTTGTCTTTGAATATGCTTTGCTTATTCTACTCTTAAGAAAATAATACTCCTAATTGTTGAGTAGTTTTGTATCAGCTAAGCTTACACAGGTTTTCGACTGCATTTTCTAAAAGCTTGAATAAATCAAGAGATATGTTTGGATTCAGTCATTTCATAGTATTGTTTTTTGAGACTTAACTCTTGTGAAAAGTAAAGAGAAGCCCAAAAGTGATTATATATATTCACTTCTAGTCTAGGGCAAACCACCATTATTCAAAGAAAAGATCTGTTTATTACAGAGAGAAAACTGAACAGCCTCTGAGGTGAATGCCTATAGTAAGGAAGTTGAGATTAAAATAAATCTGAAAACAAGTAATCCATCTTGAACATCTCACCATTCTTTCACTTTTCTTCTCATACCTGAAGACATCACAGATCTTTGTTTAGTTCTTGAAGTATACTATGACAGCATCCCAAGTCTAGGAAAGGATATGAATCTCTTTTTTGTTCATACATTGAATACATGTACATAACATATCCATGGACTACCATTTTAATATGTATCAAAAATGATTTGAGCCTGGACAATTGTAACACAAAAGATATATGGAATAACATTTATAGATAATAAGATATATAATAGAATTATGACTAGGTTTGCTTCTGATATTTTTTTGAGGCACTGTGTAAGGAAAAAATAGAGATCTTTTGGAAATGCCAGATTTTCTCAAGAGAACACTTTTATTTCCTCTTCTTGTAATAGTTGAGGATACTTGAAATTGTTTGATAACACCAATAAATCATAACCAAATTTATAAGATAAAACTAGGACTTTTCATTGTATCATATACCGCATACCCAATACTAATAAAGTCATTTCTTACCAAGATGCTAGTTATTTAGTGTATGTGCTATATAGTGTATGAATCTAAAAAGTTCTTGATGGATGATTATAAAATATTAAAGAAACATTAAAGACAGTATTGTTGGAAATTTATATTAGATATATATTTCTCATTTAACTCATATAAGAAAGATTTTAAATAAACTATCCTAATTTGAACAAATATGTCCCTTTATTTTTAAGTGTCTTAATTTCAACCTATTCAAATTACATGAACTAATTTCATTGAAGTAAGAATTGAATAAGTCATTTATACATAGGAACAAAAGATTACATTAATTTCATAGAAGGATTTTGCAGTTACATCTTATATTTTGGAAAGAGGTTTCTCCCTGTCATCTACCTGTCAAATAAAAGTTCCTCCATACAATGCTGATCTGACATCTATCACAAGAGGTATGCTCAAAGGATTCAACACAAAGATTTTTGCCAACTTCAAATAAAATAAAAGTCATCTTGTGGGAAATACTATTATGTAGAAATAGGTGTTCTAAAAGAGAAAGAACTAAGGATTTTTAAATACCCTTCCTGCACACTTTTCAGTAGGATTTTTATCTTCTGGGAAATACTTATAGGGAAATACTGTCATTAATAATGAGAAATATCATATGCATGCATGATATTGCCATAATGTCTTACGAGTAAAAGGATGTTCCTGGAATATAAAGGATTCTGAGTAGATGTAAATGTCTAAAATGACAAAATTTACTGAAGTGCATAGAAATAGGTTAGGTCTGTAATCTGTTCAAAATGGAATTAACTAACTACTGATACATGATTAGTTAGAACTGCTGTTAAATTTCACTTATAAAAGACTACTTGGATGATTCTTTTTCTTAGTGATTTTTATCTTTGCAAAAATTGCAGGGGGAATTCCTCATGTAGAATACTGATTATGTTTTAAAGATGGTACCATTTCCTCACCCAAAGTTTTCTAATGATAATTTCTTTTCTCAGTGATTTTAAAAGTGTAATCTATTGCATTTCACAAGAAGTTATAAAGTACATTAAAATTCTCACCTAGCAAAAATGGAGCCATGATGTAAGCAGTTGAGCTTACCAGATGTAGCTTATAGCAAGGTAATATTAAAAAATGCAGCTGGTCACAATTGGCTGCTATGATATTTGGGAAGAAAAGGAAAACAGATGGGTTAACCAAAATGTCAAATAACACTAAAGGGTATCATTACTGTAAGTACTACCCTCACCACAAAATGCTTTGTTAATTTCAACATTGAATTATCACTTCATGAGTCACCAAACTAGTGTACTGAACTGTAATAAAAATTATTTCAATGAAGATGAGTTCTCAATGTTATCTTGACCTGTACTTGCCAGTTGGTTATTAAAATTCTATCCAGTAGCAATGCTACACTTCAGGGACATTTGTTTTCAGTATGTAATAGCATATATAATCTGCATAAGAATAAAACATTTAAAAGTACTGAGCATTTCCTATGTACTAAGCTTTGTGGGTGTATCAGATAAGAATCTTTATTTGCATGCAACGCGAGTGGAATTTATTGGAAGGATCTGAGGTAGCTCAGTCAGAAACTGGGCAAAACCTGAAGAAGTTGGCCTTTAAAAGAATATCTATATGGCAGCTTAGTGAATTCAGGTAGCAGAAATGAATTGCAAGTCTTTTAAGGATAATGCCTTTGGAATGTGTTAGCAGCAATCATTTTCTTCCTTTTTCTCCTGTATTTGATTCATTTTCTAATTAAACAGATTAGCCTTGTGAGGATTACAAGGCCACTCCTTGTCCAAAGGGAGGGCACAGAACTTGTATTGACAATGCTACCAAGACTACCTTTAATGGTAGATTAGTCAGGACCTAAAGATTACTGCTACCAACAATAGGAATGCCAAAGGGTAGGGAAAAATGAAGGAATGTCATGCAGGCACAAACAAAGAGAAAACAAACCAGTGGTCTATATAGCAGAGGCATGTAAACGGTATAGTAGACACAAAGAAACCTCAAGAAGCTTGTGGTCTGGTTGAATGGCCAGGAAATAAAACATAATATTATATGATATCACAAGGTGGATTGTCAATAAATTTAAACAAAATTAATGGCTTTTGTTTGTTTTTGGCAGTAACAGGGATTGAACTCAAGGCCTTACAATTCCTAGGCAGGTGTTCTACCACTTGAACCACACTCCCAGCACTTTCTGCTTTATATATTTTTCATTTAGGGTCTGTAGAACCTTTCTTTTTCTGTCTTGAGTTAATATCTTCATCTGAACTATGACTTTCTAGTCATTCTAGTTGTACAGAAAGACACAAGAACTTATAATACCATAAGTAATGGTAATGCTTGTGTGCAGGTATGGAATATATCATAGAAAAACCCTAAGAAAACTTATGTAGGTTCACATGGAGAAAATTTTAGAAATCTTACTTTAGGTCATTAGGATTAATATGATAATGTAATTGTGCTAGGTTTCTAATATTTGCCATTCATGTAGAGTGTCTATAACAATAAAGGCCCCATATTCTAAGCCATCACATGATATTAGTGACAGAGTATTATAGGCCTCATCCCAAATGTACAAGGGAACACATCCATTCCTGCCACAGAAGTTGTAAGAAGAGAGGTAAAGTAAGTTTAGCTTCGTTGTGAAGTGTAAAATGACTTAGGAGAAAATATGACCTGTAAAGAAAAATGACTTCTGTCTATGGCAATAAAATTTAGAAATAGATTTCCAGGAGAAAATCTATAAAGAATTCTTAGACTCTGTAAGAAAAAAGTCATATGTAAGTTCTCCAAAAATTTCACAATATCTAATCATTTTTAGCCAAAATGATATGGATTGTGTCCATATAAACTTAAAATTTTAGCATAAAATGACATGTAGTTTGGTCTCTTCAGTCTATATAAAAAAACTGTCAGAGAATCAAAATACTTTGGTCAGTATATTAGTCAGCTCAGACTGCTGTGACAGAATATCATAAACTGGGCAGCACATACCATAGAAGTTTATTTTCTCACTATGTTGGAGACTGCAAGTCCAAGATCAAGGTGCCATTTGCTGTGTGGTGAAGCCTGCCTCTTGGGTTGTGAGTCATCCTTCTTTACTGGGTCCTCACATAGAGAGTTTAACTTACTATTTTATTTCTCTTTCTCCTTCACAAGACTCAGAACTCATCAGATTTGGATAGGTGCCTTGTTCTACAAGTGTCTCCCCAATGTTTATTGAATATTAAACCCTCAACAAAGTACTATCAAGTGAAAGCCAGGCAGTTGTGTTAAGTAAAAATTTGTTAATATTCAACATAGATGTTTAACATTTTTTAAATAAGAGTTTTTTTGCATAAAAGGTTTATTTTTATCAGCAAAACTACTATTTAATTTTCTTATGGTTTTTTTTGTAAAGACACAAAAATGTATTGTTTATTATAAATTTAAAACAGCAATTCACCTTCAAACATGGGTTAATAAATGGGTCTTTTAATTTAAAACCAAAATTATTTTTAGATAATAACCACTATAAGAAATGCTGAAAGAATACCTAACAAAAATCAGTAAATTCTGGTCAAAAGTCCATACATTTGGTTGCCCATGTTTTTATAGTTTACAGAGTACATTCCTTATGTTCAAGAAGGTTAAGTATTATTAGCTCTATTTTGCAAATTAGAAAACTAAAACCCAGTGAAGTTATACAATTTTTCCAAGATTATACACCTAACAAGTGTCTATGTTGGAACTTAAATCTAGTTTTCTATGTCCAAAATAGTATGGAACCCTGCCTCTCATTGAATTATGAAAGAATGTTTCGTTAGAGGTCCTTCATCTCAAGGAAACACTGCAGAGCTAACTCCGCCACTTACAGAGTTCTGAAAATGGAGAAAACTGCCTGTGGAGTTCAAGTTTCATAAATTGCTCTCTGGCAGTTTTTAATGAAACTTTTTATTTAAATTCAGTTGGAAGTAATTGTAGGCATATTAATATAAAGTTTTTCTTCCCATAATATATTTCAAAGCATCCAGGTAGTAGAGCCTATGTATTCAAAATAAAACAGTGCCTAATAATCTGAATAATTACAGAGCTTTCACTTATTATTGTGTTTTAGTTTTATGTAGGCAATGTTGACTGCTATTCTTGATATTTTGTAAATGAGGTTCTTCTGTCTGGAGAGGTGGTTTACAAGTGATCATTCAGTAACAAAAGCAGAGTTAGATCCAACCTTTTTTTGAGACTCAAATATTTAAGTAGATCATGATCTTTTTAGAATTTGCATTGAAACTTTTGCTTCACTGAAATATGTATTTTCCTATCAATGGTTGCCATTATATGAATTTGGGGGAAATGTTAACAATTTGCTTAGAAGAAAATGACTCTCAGGGTTATAATTAGTCTTGGAAAATAATCTATGAAAGGAAAGATTAGACTCTTGAGCAAGTATGGAGTAGGGTGAAATGTTAAGTCCTCTTTCCAAATTTCTTCTTCTTCTTGTGGGTCCTTTAAACTTTCCTTCCTGTGAGGCTGTTTGCAGAAAACAGTTTTCATTTGGTGATCTGTCCAAGTCTCTGTTTGGCAATCAGTGATATAAGATCTTATACTATAGCAAAATATAAAGGAATTTATTCATGGTACTTTGCATTTTAAAATGTCAGCATATAATATAGTGACGCATTATACCATTTGTTTATAATTCATGACCACTGAACACAAACATTTCAATTTAAGGGTCTGTCTGTACCTCATTATATTACATTGAAGAAAGAACATTCACCAGTTTAGACTTCTAAAATAACTAAGCACCTGAGAATGACACAAGGGCAGGATATCATTCTTAATTTTAAATGGTTTCCTGTGTTCAGCTTATGTAATGTTTGACCTTTATTTAAGTCCATTGTGTTTTATTGTATTGTGCTTACTGGGCACTCATTGAGAACCACTGAACAGTTTCTTGAGCTTAAAGGTGAATATTACATTTGTAGTGTTATGCCAGTGGTGACATTCTAGATTCAGGTTTTATAATTGTGCCTTGGACTTTGTTTACTACAGTTCTTCATGTAAATCAATATACCAAAATTTGTAATTATGAAATAGCAAACCTTAATATTACTTAAGTCAATAAGTTCAGAAATGTTTAGATTTATAGAACACTAAGTTTAGTTTTTTCAGGAAATGGTTCTTAGTAGGGCTTTTCATTCCCATATGTTATTCATTATACATCCTAAAGTACATACTGTTAATCTGTGCATGATGGACTTGTGCATGTTGGCAAATGGTAATGGCAAAAGATTTCTTCAGTCATATAATTTTTCCACTGATAAAGTTTCTTGAATGCCAGCTCAGAAATACAATGCAAGTTCCTCACCTCTAATGCCCTGCATGACATTTAATGTCTGAATGATAAACAGGCCACTTCTGAGTTTACCTTCTTTAAAAAATAAAGTCCTGTAAAAGTTGGAGACAGGTGATCATGGCTCCTTGATTTTATAGTCCTGTGAATACACTACTTTGTGTTTTGAAGATTATTCCTTAATTGGAAAATCAGTTCTTTTCTCATTTCAAATTTATAGAGTACCTTGTCTCTTTATCTGCTTACACAGATTGAGTGCTTAAGAATGAAATCTTGGTGAAGGAAGTGTTTGTTTTTGTCTTTATGTCTGTGCTTTCCTCTAAAATGGTAATCTCAATTTTTCCAAATGGCCACACATTTCCTAGATTTATGTTTATGTGGAGATGCATTATATCTTTCATATTCTCTGTAGCCCATGTTAAGAAACCAAGATGGAAAAAAAGACTAACTTTGTGATATGCCAACCACAGCAGGGGTTAAGTTATGTGATCATTTTAAGCACAGGAATTAATAAAGTTTGTACATATACTTCTTCAAATTACTATACTTATGAAAGAGTATGTCTCTTAGAATATCTTTATTGAGTGCTTGAGCTATCAATGAAAGAAATTTTTAATTTTATTCTCCTCTTTACCTTTAAAAATATGGATGTCTCATGAACTTATTAAAGATTTTTCTCTAAATTGAAATATTCATTAATTTATATTCATTGCTGCAAATGAATCAGTGATTACTTTAAATCTAACACTTGTTTATTTTCTCAGAATTTGATTACCTCTGTTTAGATATTACCTCATTTACAACACTATAGGTTAGGTGAAAACATTATTATACCCCTAAATTTTTAGTTTATTAAATTCTTTGGAGAATAGTAGTTTGTAAGTTTAATTTTCCTAATGCCATCTTGATTAGCATTCTTTGTCAATACTGCCTGCTTTGAAGACTCACCAGTTTTTTTCACCCTTTTTTTTCTGTTATATATGTTAAAATGTTTTGGTCCATAAATACACACACACACACACACACACACACACACACACACACACACGCCTTAACTGTGTAAATGAATATTGTGGAACACTATGCTCTTTCTGCTTTTAACTTACATGTTACAGTTTTACCTGCTTCCTAGATGCCTAGGTAACTTGCTATAATGGGTATATATACAACATGCCAAACTGGGTGTGTGTTCACACAAGTGTGGAGTGAGAGAGACAGACACAGGGGCAGACAGATTGAGAGATAGAATGATGACAGAGAAAGAGAATGAAAGAATGAAAAGAATCAGGAATGATTTTCAGAATTATATAATCACAGAAAAACAGGATTGAGTTAAATATTTGTTCTTACATATGAATCAGCAGATTTGTAGAGAGCGTTAAAAATGTAAAATAAGAGTTGCCAAATTATGTTCCTTATCTTTTATCAGTAATTACTACTAGATATTCAATGATATATTTTTGTATATAGAGGTTTAATTTGTTTTCTACAAAGGATTAATGTATGGCTTAGTTTTTAATTTATTAAATACAGATGCATTTCAAAGGAGCAAAAATGGATATTTCTTTTTTTCATTAAAAAAATTTCCTCTTATGCACTAATACGAAAAACATTGTCAAATTAATCCTGTGCTGTAACTATGCTTGTGAAAAATCATTGTGACTAAACAATAATGGTTATAGTTAGCCATTCCATTGAGTAGTGTAGCTGGAAGAGATGAATGATTCTCCAGTTTATAAAATTTTGGGGAAAGTTCTCGATGAGTCCCCATGTATCAGAGGTAGCAATAATTGTTTTCAGCACTCAAGTAGACAAAACAATGATGATTCGTGGTACTAGCTGTAGGTCTCACTTGGTTCACAATGAAGACTGTTTCCATAGAGGATTTAAATGAACCCAGCTGGCATAGTATTCTGTGAATTGCTGTAGTCATTTTCTGAGTATAATCTTATGACTGATTTTGTAATTCTCACAGTGAGGGAAAGTCGACAAAAATGAAGAGCATTTAGTGAATGTAATTAGTAGGTTTGAAAACAAATGCATTTTTATTCAATAAAAGGTCTGTTCAAAAGGGATTTTAACCCCATATGATATTTTTGCTCAAAGACATGACTACTGTGACTGAATGTGGCCAGTCATTTTACAAGCTGGTTTTGTAACTTGTCAAATGAAGCAATCCTAATGAAGGCATTGCACAACCTTCACAAGGAGAGCCAATGACCATGGAAGGAGGTTTTTGGAGTGGTAGTTGATGCTGAAATAAAGCTCTGTAATAATTTTAGAGAATCTAAGAATTATTTCTCTTCATTTAAATACTTTGTACTTGGTACTTGGGCAACAAGGTGGCCACATTTTTTGAGTCTTTACTCTCTGTGCAACTCAGTGCTACAAGTTTTGCAGGGATAAAGAGAAATAAAACATATATCTCTAGTCCTTGAGTCACTTATGAGTTAGCCGCTAGATATAGAACATTGTAATACTAAAGCAAGAGACAGGAAAGAACAGAGAGGAGTGTGTGGGGGGAGAGAGGGAAATGGATTTTATATAATAGCATACATGAAAAATAAATTACGTAGCTCATAAACACTAGCTAACTCACTATACAACAATGAAGTGCTCTGTTTGACAGCATCCCACTGAAAAGGGCTCCACTTCTGTGGAGAAGAAAAGAACAATCCCAGACCATTTACAATATGTACTTTGCTTCTGTTCCACAAATAATGTTTTCAATTTTATTTTTCCTGACTTTGTCATTGGGACAAGAGCAGAGCTTTCCTTGCTGTTCAGTTTTTTCTTTTCCTTCATTTTCTTTATTTAAAATCTGAATTCTCAGAATACTGTCTTGCCTTTTGTGCTTCAAAAAGAGTATGTTTAAAATTGTGTGCCAGGTTACTCCCTACTTTCTTCACTTAATTAAATGTTAGTATTTTTAAAATTTGAATAAAATTAATCAGTACCTGTTTAAAACGGTAATAAAATAGTACTACTGTAGGAACTATTGTATGTCCACATTCCTCCTGGTTCACTAATTAGGCACAAAAATAAAATATTCCTTTTAGCAAGAGACTGTCATGAGATTTTTCAGATAAATATGAGTGAAGAAAGTTGCTATTTAATGCTCAGTGTGAGGAATCACTCTAGAATCCACGCATCTGGGTCTGAGGAAATAAATATTTTGAGGCTGACTATTTGGAGAAAGGATCTCAATTTCAAGCAAGTAATTAGGAACACATATGTATTAGTCTTTTTTTTTTTCTGTGACAAAATATCTGGAAAAACAACTTCTAGGAGAAAAGATTTATTTGGGATCACCTTTTTAGTGGTTTCAGTCCATGGTCAGCTGGCTCCATTGCTTTGGGCCTTAAGATTAGGCAGAATTTCATGGTGGCTGGAGTGTGTGGTAAATCAAACCTCATGTCAGACCGCATGTCTGAACTCATGTCAGAAAGGAGTGGGGGCGTGGAAGGAGGGCTGGGGACAAGATATACCCTTCAAAGACATGCCTTACCTCCTAATACCCATTAAGCTATGAACTCATCGCATGAGCTCTTTGGGAGAATACTTCATATCTAAACCATAACAACAAATTAGAACAGAATATAAATCTGTTTTGAGAGAAGCTGGAAAGCATTTTAAGCTTTGGGGAATGATGTAAATGCTGGAGTCTAAGAATTTTTCATCAATCACAGTCTGGCCCATTTTTAGGTCCCTTTCTGGTTCCAAATTTCAACTTTTATGAAGTATATGAGAAAAACCAGTGTGTTTATTGAATTCTTACAGCATTTCCATAGGACATTTGTTTATTCGTTGTCTTGTTATTTTATCAGAAGTCAAAAGTGTGTATGGCTAGAAGAGATTTGAACCTAACCTATAATTTTATGGTATAATTGTCATATGATAAAATTTACTCACTTAGGTATACTGTTGGGTGAACTTTGCCATTTTTATACATCTTTGGAACCTCTACCACACTTAAGCAGAATAGTTTGTTCATGCCCCTGTGCAATTGATCTCCACTTCTACCTCCAGGCACCTACTGCTTTTGGTTACCATAGTTTTGCCTTGTAGAATTTCTTATGAATGAAATCGTAGAGTTATGGATTCTTTGCATTTTGTGTGACTTCTTTCACTTAGTATAGTGTTGTGGCACATATCCATAGTTCACTTTTACTGCCAACAACCATTCTTACCCTGCATTTTGTTTTTCCATTCATCAGCAGGTAGACATTTGGATTAATTCAATTTGGGGGCTGTTATAGATAATGGCCCCATTAATATTCAATGTATATTACATAAATTCATTGATCTTGGGTAATTACATAGATGTGGAAAAGCTGGGTCATATGGAAAGCATAGACTTTTAAAAGATATTGTTTTCTAAAGAATCTGTACCATTTTGCATTCATATGTTTAAATTATACCATATTAATACCTATAATTTTATACCTAGCAGATTAGCAAAAATTTTAAATTCTGATAATACCCAGTAGGAGTAAGAGTTAAAGACAAAGGAAACTACTGGTAAGAGTATAGCTTGGTCCATCCATTTTGGAAAACAATTTGGTATTATCTAAAAATATTGAAGGTACAATACTCAAGAAATGTCACCCATAGCATATACTGTACATGAGAACTTTGGACACATGTATAAGAAAGATCACATCATGAATGGTAAAAAGGCACTCCACAGAATGGGAACAGATATTTGTAAATCATGTTATTTGAAAGGAGATTAATATCCAGGATATATAAAGCTCTCATATAACTCAAGAAAAGTAAAATGAGCCATACAGTTCAAAAATAGGCAAAAGATTATTTTAATAGGCCTTTCTCCAAAGAAGATATACAAATGGCCAATAAGCACATGAAAAGATGCTCAACATCACTAATCATTAGGGAAATACAAGTCAAAGCTACAATGATATACCACTTCACATTCATTAAGATGACGACTATCAAAAAAAGTATTCATAAGGATGTGGAGAAATTGAAATCCTTGTGCATTGCTTGTGGGAATATAAAATGGGGCAACCCCTATGGGAAACAGTATTGTGGTTACTACAAAAATTAAACATAGATAGCTACCCTGTGATGCAGCAGTTTCGCTGGGTATATACAGAAAAGAATTGAAAGCTGGTACTCAAACAGGTAAGTTTATATACGAGTATTCATAGTAGCATCATTCTTAATAGTCAGAAGTTAGAAACAACCCAGATGTTCATTGATGGATGAATGGATAAGCAAAATGTGGCACTTACATACATAGAATAGCATTGAGCCTTAAATAAAGAATGAAATTCTAGAGGCTGGAGATACAGCTCACTAGCAGGATGCCTGTTTAGTATGTGTATGGCCCTAGTTTTGATTCCCAGCACCATCAAAATATAAAAGAATGAAATTCTAGTGCTTGGAAAAACATGGATGAACCTCAAAGACAATATGCTGACTGAAATATGCCAGACACATGGCAGATACTGAATGATTTGACTTACATGAAATACCAAAAATAGTCAAATTCATAACTCTAGAAAGTAGAGTAGTAATTTCCAAGGATTAAGTAGAGAGGAGAATGGGGAGTTGGTGTTCAATAGTACAGTTTCAGTGTGGGATGATGAAAAACTCTGGTGATGGATAGTGGCAGAAGTTGTACTACAATGTGAATATCCTTAATGTCACTGAACTGTACTTAAAAATGGTTAAAATGTTAAATTTTGGTTTATGTGTATTTTATCACAATGAAAGAGAGTATTCACAGCAGCATTTTCTGAAATGTCAGAAATGATGATTTCCACACATGAAAAATTAAAACCTGCTAAGGAAAATGTTCAACAGGAGAATAAAACTAAAGTTAGTTATATCTGTATGGTGTGCTAGTATGTAATAGTGAAAATGAATGAATACAGCTACTGGCATCAACATAGTTAAATAATTCCTAATCAGCTACTTCTCAGTCTTGTATTTTAATTATGCTTTCCAAAAGTACATGAGTTAGACCATTAAAGTTGCTCTTACACTAATGTTAAGCTTTCAAATGCCATGCTATTTATTTATAGTGTATATACATAGAAAAATAGTTCCATGTACCCTTCGGGTGACAGTAGTAATCTTCGAAAGTATCTGTGTACCGGGAAAACAACAAGAAACATATTTCACTGACTCTCAAACTCCATACAAGCAATTTTGTTAACTAAAATGCTCATTATAATAATAGCTAAGGGTTTTAGTTAATTGCTTAAATCATGTCTGAGAGGAAACCATTTAACAGCCAAGATATATTCATGTTTATGAACTGTTTCTATACCAATTTAAAATAATTTGATTTTTGTTAAGACTGTTCCCACAGGAATTTCCGTTTGGTAAGGCTGCTACACCAAGGTTGATTAACTGAAAGCTCTTGAAAGTAGCAGACCAGTTTTTCTTTGTAAAACATAGACATGTTTCATTAATTCATTCTGGTCTTTCAGAAAATGAGCACAAATGTTTGTTGATTTGCCATCCGTCCTGGCTACTTCAAGCTAATGCACATGCAGTGCATTTTCCTTGAATAAGTGAGACTGGAAGGGAAAAGGCTGAAAAGTAGAGTGGAAAGGGTAGGAAAGCAGAATTTGTCTTTTCTGAGGAACTAACATCATGACTGCCTTGCTGGTCCTGAAGGTGGCAATTGAGATGAATCCTTATTCAATTTAATGTTGTCATGGTTTCAAGTTTAAGTTCTCCTTCCACAGATTGCTGCCATAAATTAAGCTAACAAGTGTAAAGCTCTTAAATTGCTTGTTTTTTTTGTACAATTAATATCATCTGTTCCATTTTTGTTAGAAATACCATTATAATACCAAAATCAAGAGTGTAAAAAGGGACAATCAGACCTACATAAAGAATGAACACATCTTTCTACCATAAATTGCATTTGGTTGAATTAGTGTCAGCTTTAGTTATGTAGTACCCCAAAAAAGCATTTTTGGTGGCAGGTTTAGAAATAAAGCCAGGAAAGTATGTATTAAACCTATCTAGTCATAGCTATAGAGCTAATGTCTTTATGGTAATTGCAATCCTTAAAAATACATTATCTTTTTCAATGTTATTGCAATGTGTGGTAGTGTTGAAGAAAGCAATAATTTGTAAACAACCCTTGACAGAGAGCATAGAACGTAATTTTGTTTAAATAAAGGAGCCTACCATTAGAATTCATGTGCTATATCAAGTTTCACTGGCAAGCACTAGTAGTTTTTTGATATATGCACTGGAGCATTCATGATTGCTTAAATATTAACTGTTCCATGAATATACAAATATAATGAGGGAAAAAAAGCCATGATTAAGGAAAAATTTTTACTAAAAGAAATAAAGTTGTATTATCTGATCATATTGGTAGCTAGATGGTTTTATTTCAATGACTCAACCAGATTCCCTCACTGTATTTCTGTAACTCATTTCTTTTCAAGGACAATCCAATATAAATGAGCACTGCATGGTGTTCCTATATATTAGGACTGTTTCCTTGACGCAGAGGGAGGAGGCAATTTTGGTTTTTTTCTCAGTGCATGGCCTACTATGTTTGTATAAGTCCTGGGGGAAATGGGGAGATCTGAAAGGGCTTCCTTCAGATATATAGGCATGGACTTTTATCTCACATTAAAGTTTTAATAGCACTTTAATGATAGTCATGCTTCACTATGTCTAGAAACATTTCTTTAAGTAATATGCATACTGCTTTACCATTTCATTTCTTCTATCCTTTACGTGCCAATCAGTTTTTGTCTCTGATCAATAGACATTCTACAGCAATTTGTGCAAGACCTGGTGCTCCTTCTGCCCATGTTGCTTCTGTCCAGATAAGAACCATCCTCATGATCCTAGCTGGATATCTATTCCTGTACTCATTCCGATATTTCTCTGTGCCATTTTTCAGTTGAGGTGTAAAGATTGCTTTGGGCAGAGGCATAAAGTCCACCACTTTTTTCCTGTGTAGTGTAAGCTAACACACAAATCTAACTACATTCCAACTTCTTGGCCTTCAACCCCAAAGGGGGATGCTGATGTGAGTAATATAGTGTCAACATATGGCAGTTTTATGCACAGGGATGGTACTTCTTCCTTTTGTTCTCTTTTTCTTTTTGAGGTTGAGAAACTCTGATTTATTTATATTTTTAATCTTTTTTTTATTACTGTGGTGCTGGATGGGGGTACATTGGAGTATTTGCAAAAGTTCTTAAAATGTATCAAATATATCATGCTTGAATTCACCCCCTCCACTGCTCTCTTTCATCCTCCCCTCCCTTGATTTCTAGAACAGTCTCAACAGGTATCATTTTTGCATTTATGTACATGTGTATACATTATTTGCACCATCTTTCCTCCCCACCCCGCTCCCCCGCCTCCAGGCAGAACCTCTTCCACTCTCCTGTTCTTTGATTTTGTAGAAGAAAAAACATAAAAGATAGTAAGAAAAACATGGCATTTTTGCTAGTTTGAGGTAAAGATAGCTATGTAGGGAGATTCCTTGTGTTATTTCCATGCATATATGTGCATATTTGAATTACAACCCAAATTGGTTCATCTCTACCAGACCTCTTCACTAGTCCTTCCCATAGTAGCCCCTGTCAGTTTAAGATTACTATATTCATTCCTATAAAGTGAGCACATCAACCACATTCAACTTTTTGGTTTCCTTCCCTTGTCCTATTTCTCCTGTGTGCAGTCTCCCTTAGTGTGACCTGTGTCCAATAATATTGCTGCATTTGTTTTAGGTCTCTGATCTGCATATGAGGGAGAACATACAATTTTTGGCCTTCTGAGCCTGGCTAACTTTGCTTAAGTTGATGTTCTCCAGTTATATCCATTTACCTGTGAATGACAAAATTTCATTCTTTGTGGTTGAATAAGATTCCATTGTATATAGATACCACATTTTCTTAATCCATTCTTCGGTAGTGGGGAATCTTGGCTATTTCCATAACTTGGCTATTGTGAATAGTGCTGCTATAAACATGGGTGTGCAGGTGCCTTTGTAGTAACCTGAGTTGCATTCCTTTGGGTGCATCCCTAGGAGTGGTATTGCTGGATCATCTGGCAGATCTATGTTTATTTAGTTTTATAAGATGCCTCCATATTGTTTTCTAGAGTGTTTGTACTAGCTTATATTCCCACCAGCAGTGTATGATGGTTCCTTTTCCCCTACATCCTTGCCAATATTTGTTGTTGTTTGTGTTCTTGCTGGTAGCCATCCTAACAGAAGTGAGGTGGAATCTTAGTGTGGTTTTGATTTGCATTTCCTTTATGGCCAGGGGTGGTGAGCATTTTTTTTATGTGTTTTTTAGCCATTTGGACTCTTCCTTCGAAAAAGTTCTGTTTAGTTCAGTTGCTTATTACTTTATTGGGTCATTGCTTTTGTTCTCTTTTATCTTTATGTACATGCACCTAGCTTCTGATTACATGTGAGTAAATTCCATTTGACATAGGACTCAAGGCATTAGACTCCTTAGAGCTATTGTAAAATAGCTACAAAATTCAGACATAGAAAACAAATTAGCAATACAAGAACTTTTATGGCAAATGCTGAAATTTGATGCCTGCAACTTAAAATTTGTTATTCAGATTCAGACTTCTTGAGTAAATACGTGAGCAAAAATTCAGATTTGCTAATAAGAAGTGAATTTGTAGCTTGATTTTGCTTGGAAGGCATGAGTGATCTGCTAGGTATCTAGTCCATCAGTCTGCTAATTCATAGTACAGGAGACATACTACTCGGCCATTTAAGTGTATTTTCAATACAGCATAAAGTAAAAGATGAGGGACAGTTTAGAAGACTTGTGAGCAACATACCTGGAATTGTCACACACAGCATGGAGCATACTATTTGGCTCACATGCTCTTGGATAAGTAAATGGTAAATTATACAAATCAGTATCATTTTATATGAATTAATGAAGAACATTCAGAGAAATACTGACCTTCAGAAGCCACAAGTTGCTAGGCAATTCTCTAGTTTTAAATTGACATCAAACTTTGAAAACATGTCAATAATTTAAATTGCTATATTGAGAAGTAATTGTGAGAGTACCCATGCAAGCTATAGCTTGCAATTGACAACTGCCAAGCACCTTCTCACCTGGAACTTTACTTCAGATTTGTCCTAGTTGCTCTCAAACAGTGGCATACGTCAGAATCACCTAGTGGCTATATCAGAATTCTTTCCCAGTACGTTCAAATACAAATTTCTGCACCACACCCTCAGAGTTTCTGATTCAGTTGAATTGGGGTAGGCTCTCAAAGGTTGCATTTCTAAAAGGTTCACAGGTGAGGCTGATACTCCTGTTCCAGGGATCATAGTTTGAGAACCAGTAATGTAGTCAATGCCCATGATTCTGGATTTTTAATTTTTATTCCATTTTCTGTTCTCCTCAGGCCTAATTACGCTGAACTTATTCAGGGTGATAATTATAATAACTTTGGTTACTAGCCTTACTATTTTCCAACTGCTTGCTCTGCTGCCCCCTCTATTACCTAGTTATTGTCCACAGTCAATATTTAGAATAAATTATCCTTACACATTACCTCCTCTTTCTGACTGTCAGTTCCTTTTAATTTTATATCCTTGGCACTGTACCGAAACAATACCTGAAGGTCACCAAAGATTTCTCTAATCATCAAATTAGCCCTAATTATCTGTGGCTTGTCTGGAGCATTTATTCATTCAATATTACTGAAAATATTTGATAATAGTCCTCACAATCTAGTGGGTAATACTGATTGTGTAAACAAAATTATATATTGTAGAATAAATGCTACAACTAGAGTATATAAAAACCACTATGAGAAAACAAAAGCAGAATTTACTAATTCTACTCTCAGAATTTGGCAAAGGCTTATTACTATTGACCACTATACTTCCTGAATGATCCTTCCCCTCTCCAAACAAATATGTATTAAATACCCCAGTCCTTACTGGCTATTTGAATTAAGTCAACTACTTAAGTATTCTATTCTATCTTTAAAATAGGCATATTTGTAGCCCAGCAAATATGAAAGAGAAAGGATGGACAAATGGGACTACATGAAATTAAAAAGCTACTGTACAACAAAAGAAGTGGTCTCTAAACTGCAGAGACCACCCACAGACTGGGAGAAAATATTTGCTGGCTATACATCAGACAAAGGACTGATAACCAGAATATACAGGGAGCTCAAAAAACTAAACTCCCCCAAAATCAATGAACCAATAAAGAAGTGGCCAACTGAACTAAACAGAACTTTTTCAAAGGAAGATACCCAAATGGCCAAAAAAATACATGAAAAAATGCTCACCATCCCAGGCCATAAAGGAAATGCAAATCAAAACCACACTAAGATTCCACCTGACTCCTGTTAGAATTGCTACCATCAAGAACCCCACCAACAACAAATGTTGGTGAGGATGTGGGGGAAAAAGGAACCCTCATACACTGCTGATGGGAATGTAAGCTAGTACAACCACTTTAGAAAACAATATGGAGGCTTCTTAAAAAACTAAACATAGACCTGCCGTATGATCCAGCAATCCCACTCCTAGGATTATACCCAAAGGAATGTGACTCAGGTTATTCCATAGGCACCTGCACACCCATGTTTATTGCAGCACTATTCACAATAGCCCAGTTATGGAAACAGCCAAGATGCCCGGCTACCAATGAATGGATTAAGAAAATGTGGTATTTATACACAATGGGATTTTACTCAGCCACAAAGAAGAATGAAATTTTGTCATTCGCAAGTAAATGGATATAACTGAAGAACATCAACTTAAGTGGAGTTAGCCAGGCTTAGAAGGCCAAAAATCATATGTTCTCCCTCATATGCAGACTTTAGACCTAAAACAAATACAGTAATATTATTGGACATAGGTCATATGCTAAGGGAAGAATGTGTACAGGAGGAATAGGGAAAGGGAAGAAAGCCAAAAACTTGAAAGTGTTTGATGTGCCCACTGTAGAAGAGCTAATAAAGTAATCTTAAACTGGCAGAAGCCACTGTGGGAAGGTGAATGGGAAGTAGAGAAGAGGTCTGGTAGAGATGAACCTATTTGGGCTGTAGTACACATGTGCATGGAAGCAATGCTAGGAATCTCTCTGTGTAGCTATCTTTATCTCAAGCTAGCAAAAATGCTATGTCTTTCTTATTATCTCTTATGTTTTCTCTTCAACAAAATTGGAAAGGAGGGCAGAACAGGTTCTGCCTGGAAGCGAGGGGGGTGGAGGGAGAGGGTTGGGGGTGGGGGGGAGAGATGGCCCAAACAACGTATACACATATGAATAAATGTATAAACAATTAAAACATAAAATAAAATAGACATATTTGTAACTGATTCACTGAGTTGTTCTAAGGATTTTTTTAAAGTCATACATTTGAAAGTGCTGGCTCATATGCGCATGATAGATGGGTAACAAATGTTGTTTTCACTCCCCTTAAAGGAGAAGTAGAATACTCCTTTATCCTGATGAAGGATAAAGGGTATGCTGAGATAGAGGACCATAATAAATGGAATTCTTCACCCATTGTGCAGCCATCAAATACTTATTGAATGTCTTTGTCTTGGATACTGAGTGAACAAAACAAACAAAAAAGCTTTGTACTTGTGTCCAGCACAGCTACTGAGGGGATAAGGAAATAGTAGAGGATAATAATTAGATATGACACCATATTAGTTATAGGGAGCTCCCACAAAGGGGTGGTGATGATGACTTACTCTTTGTGGAGATAGGAAGCTAAAGTAGGCTCTCATCACTTCCAATCTGGAGGATGATCATGGTCATGATCATATATTATCTTATCCATTTCTACAAACATGTCTTTGTACTTAGCTAATGCCTGTTTTATAATTAATTAAACTGAGATCTGAAGTGTTTACCTTCCCCAACTAGGAAATAGTAGAGTCAAGTTTTAAACCTAGTTCTATCTGAATTCCAAATCTGTGTCCAACAATCATTCTGGTTAGAAATGTGAATTTTATTACATAAGTTGTGGATAACCACTGAATTTTTTTAAAGAGGTGGTGATATGGTCATATGTATGCTTGAGTATCATGATTGGGTTAGATCATATTGGATAAAATGAAGCAGAGAGATTGAATGGTTATGACTACCTCCTCAGAGAGTAGCTCCACATAGCGTAAACTGTTTAAAATATTAGCTGCCATCTCCTCCTAAAGCCAGCTCACTCCTAGAGTTACCATTTTCCTTGTTCTGGACATGATACACCATTTTTAATCATCATAACTTAAATCTTCCCATTACGCATTGACTAAATCCTGGTTTATTTCACCAAGTTGAATTTGTCCTTTCTTTGCCTTTTCTGTGTAGCCCCACTTGTCATTTTTTTTTTAATACTTGATTTTTTAAATTGTTGTGCTGGGTGGAAGTACATTGTGGCATTTATAAAAGTTCTTTGATATATTACAAATATATCAAATATATCATAGTTGAATTTGCCCCCACCATCATTCTCCTTTATCCTTCCCCTCCCCCATTCCTGGAGTAGTTTCAGCAGGTATCGTTTTCCATTTATATACATGTGTACACTCGTCACTTTAATTATATCAGTCCTTGACATTTGCCACCAAATTTCCTCTCTACATCATCTGTTCTCTATATAATTTTGTATTTTCTACTAAATTTAGGATTTGAGGCTTCAAAGGTACCATGTATCATCATTTATCTCTTACCTGTAATGTTCAAGACAATCTCTTGCCCTCAGTGGGACAAAGTATAACTTTATTCTGGTATTCACTCCCACACATATGGTGTCCTGGCAAAATCTGGCCTCTGTACTCAATGTGTATGTGTGAGACAGAGAGAGAGAGAGAGAGAGAGAGAGAGAGAGAGAGAGAAAGAGAGAGAAAGTGTGTGCGTGAACAAGAGTAGAGTTAAATTTAAAAGTATAGCTGGGCACTGGTGGCTCACATCTGTAATCCTAGCTACTCAGGAGGCAGAGATCAGGAGGATCACAGTTCGAAGCCAGCCTGGGCAAATATTTTGGAAGATACTATCTTGAAAAAATCCATTACAAAAAAAGGGCTGGTGGAGTGGCTCAAGGTGTAGGCCCTGAGTTCAAGTCCCAGTACTGCAGAAAAAAAAAAAGTATAACCTACACTAGTGGGAGTTAATGTGAAGAAAAATTTTCATTGAGAAACATTTATTGATTGCCTAATATGTTCCAGCATTCTCCGAGGTACTGTAGATGAAAAGTATTACTAAAACAAGGTCTCTACCCTTGAAGAAAGTCATATTAAGTGCAAAAAAGTCCTGTGTTGAAATGTTTACAGCATAGAACATGACTCAAAAAGTTCTTAATTGCTCTGAGATAAAGACATCTTCAGATAGGAGGTGGTAATTAAGCAGTCTTGAACTATGAATGGATATTTACCTGGCAGACACAAAAAAAGGAAGGTGAAGGAAGGTATCTAGATAGAAACAACAACTTTTGTAAAAGTACAGTGGTATGAAACTGCATGGTATATGTTTAAGCAGTTGTAATCAAACTGGAAGCAGCAAGGGGTAGTTTAAAAAGAGACAGGGGCTATTCATGAAGGACATTATATGCAAACCCAAGATGCTTATACCCTTTCCCAGTAGATAAGGAGAGCCTCTGCAATGGGAAATTTGAATGGATCCTAATTACCATGAAAAAAATTTAAACATTTGGAGAATAGTATCTCTGTGTTAAATTAACTACAGTTATTTAGAGAACAGGACCAAAGAAAAGCGAATTTTCACTCTGTGAGAGGTTGCTCTACAGAGGATAGTGACCAGTTTTTTTTGAGTTCCCACTGAGGACGAAGCAAGAAGAAACAGGCTTAAATCTTAGCAGAAGGAAGTATTACCTACAGATGGGGTCCTTCACAGAAAGAATGAGTGTGACTGACAAAGGTCATTAAAATGTTGTTTCAGGCTCTCTGGCTGTGTGCTTGTTTCTGTGTACTCAGAACAGCTGGATTTCAGAGCCATGGTAAGACTGATGATTTTCAGACTTGAACTAGGGGTATTGGAATAGAGAAATCTCTTATGTCTCAATGAGTTATTCAATTATTTGGCCATCTACCTAACTATGAAGTTTAAGTATTTAAGCATGTGAAAGATGGATATTATCTTTTCTCATATAACATCCACATTTATTTAAAAAAGAGAAATCCAATTTAACTATAGAAATAGATATTGTTCTATTAAAGGTATTTTGTAGTCATGTGCCATTTCAGAATTTATTAAAGATTACATAGAATTAATTTAAATTCAGTTATTAATCTTTATGTATAACATTTATTGGTCAAATAATTACAATTAAAACTGCTATATGGTTTATTAACTGGTGAAACTTAGTTAATGCAGTGATTATTATTTCATTATTATCATTCATTGATATCAGCTTATTAAAATAAATTTTATCTTTTTCAAATATTTCTAATTTCTAAAACTATTTGGGTTTTTATGGTCTAAAAGATATACACAAGCCAAGGATTGTAGAGTAGCCGTTTTGTTCATCCTTCTGTGTCTTACAAAAAGAAGTTTTGAATCTATCACTTGCCTTGCCTAACTGGCTGGGGAGAGAAAGACAGGGAAAGCACAGACAGGGATGCCAAAAGGCAATTTGCTTCTGGCTAGAGCAAACCTTGAAATGCTTACACTATGGCTGCCACTGAGACTTGGGCAAGCTGGGCAAGTATTGTTAGAATATTTGACGTTAATGTAAAATTGTAGCATGGTTTCAAGTTAACTAGCTACAAAATGGAAATCAATTTTATTTCTTAATAAACTAACCCAAACACTTTCAAAGTGATTTTGTACATACTGAGATTAGATTAGATTGCTTTTGTTCTATCCCAAGAGATATATTCATCTACTCCTACACTTAAAAGAGCCAATTATAGGATAAATGTCATTAACTAGTAGAATTGATGAAAGTGAATGTTTTTAGTTGCCTGGTATTCTGACAATGAACAACACAATAGGACCTGAGAGAGACAATAGCTACTGTGTGAATGGCAAGAACCAGGTAAGAGAGACTGAAGACATGATAATACAAAGTAAATGTACTATACTAAGTGAAAAAAAAACCTTTTCCATTACATTTTTCTATTTATTTATTTTAAAATAATTGCTGTAAGGGTCATGCACATAGAGAAAGATTAAAATGACCATATATTTGCCCCGATTTTCTGTCAGCACAAAAATGAACTCTATGTGAGGCTTTTTAAAAATAAATATTGCAATACATATTGAGCAGTTTGTCTTCCAGACCAGCTAAGACATTTCTCAGTTTGACAAGACAGACACTTGCCCATGTTTGCCTGTGCTCCATGGGTAACATGATTCTAAAAAAGCATATACATACTCTGTCTAGAAGCCTTTCTGATTTCATCAGAGATGTTAAGATATTTACTTAACTGAAATGTTAGGCTTTATTTATCTTTTAAAATGTAACCATTGACTCTACTAAATTTTATAACAGATTAAATTATTAGTGGCTGATGCTAAATAAATATTAATAAACATTTTTCTGAAAATTAAGCACTTTATGAGTACATACTCAAAGCTGAAATTTTAATATAAAATAGTATAACACCCATGAAAAAGAAAAAGAATAGCACCTATAAAATTATCATATGAACACAATGCTATTTTTCTATTTTTCTGTTTCCAGATTTAGCCCTGTACATTTTTAAAAACTATAATACACTTGTACAATTTGGAGTCCTGAAAAACTAGATGGTTTTTTGTTCTCTTGTATCCTTTGCTTATATTTTTGTTTTTCTCTCTACAGAATTCATAAAATACAGATCAATTTCATTTCCTTTAGGAAGATGTACCAGTAATTCCCCTAAGCACCTGTTTTTAGGGATTTAGGTCACTTAATTTGGAAGAAAAAAGTTATTTCCTTATTACTTGAAATGTCCATCATATTCTGAAAATGATGCACTTTGTAAACATATAACACAGTAATCCCCAGCTAAAGACCTCGCTTTAGGATTGAGAACCTCCCATTAATTCTTCTGTAGCTGTTAGGCTTACTTAAAACAAATTGCCCTGGAGGATTCTGTTCCTTTTTATTCTTATAGCTTGTCCTTGGATTGAGTCATTCCACCTTATAGTACTTAAAAGTATTTACTGCATAAGCAAAATAATTCAAAATTTTAAATATTTTATCTATATGGGATAAGGTTATGACCACTTGAACTATCAACTTTTTGTCTCCTGTGGCCATTTGTTTAGGCAAAGCGTTGAGACTAATACTACCTTTAAGTTGTTTACATCATAGGACATAAACAGTTGTTAAAAAACTGTAGTAGAGAAAAATGACCCAAACAATGTATGCACATGTGAGTAAATGAATAATAATAAAAAAAGATGAATAAAAGTAAAAAAAAAAACTGTAGTAGAAAACAGTCAATATGTGCCTAATTTATTAAATGCTATGTGTTTTTTTCTTAGTCACCAATACAGTAAAGATTAATTTACTCTGTAATTACCTAAATATCCTCTGCAGCCTTTTCATAAACCTGTTTGTAAAGAATATTCATTTATTCTAAACAGAGTAATCCTTAAAACTAAAAACGCTGAATCTGTATGAACATCAGTGGACAAACCCATCATCTAAGGATTATAGAATTAAAACAGCTGAGAGAATGAGAAAACTTGATACTTTATGCTATATTTATGCTTTGTTTCTAAGTAAATCCTTGATTTCATTTGCAGCTTAGTCTAGTATAAGAATTATATTAAAGATTCTCGTTGTGTGTGTGTGTGTGTGTGTGTGTGTGTGTGTGGTTTCTCTACTTCAAAAGATTCTGTAGCATCTTTTTTTCTAGTGTCTCTGAGTAAAAAAGCATGTAAGCAGACAAGTAAAATTTTTCATATTATCACCACTTATGGTCAGATTCTTTTTATAATTCTGGGAAAGAACAACCTTGAGCATTATTTTTTGAAGGCCCATGCAAGTAAAGAAGTACAAAGCATGCTTACTCTTTTATGTTAATTTATACCAATGATGGCTAGAAAGAATATATTTTGTAATAAAGCAAATAACACAATGCAGCTAACAAACACGTATTAACTTAGATTATTACTATAAATACTTAATGAATGCTCTTTTCTCATGAAAAGAATAGTTCATTTGGCCATAATGATTCATACATCTTTGAAAAGATAGATTAAGGTTTAATTTGATGTTTTTATTGGTTATATTTCTTGCTTTTAAAATATGGAACTCATTTTAAAATCTAGCATTTTCCCACTACATCCCATTAAAAACCTACCCCCAAATGTAAAAAAATTTAAGAGATATTATAATGAATTGGTTCACTCAGTCATTAATTCTACTTGTTTAAGAAAAAGTCTACTTGAGTTACTAACATGTTGCTTAAAAAAAATGATGTTATTGTTTCCTTCCAGATCAGAGATACAAAATCAGCAGATCAAAAAACAACTCTTCTGCATTTTCTTGCTGAAATTTGTGAGGAAAAATACATAGATATCCTGAAATTTCCTGAAGAACTGGATCATGTAGAAAGTGCAAGCAAAGGTAATTGATTGGTAACTGCTTGAGACTATTCCTAGCCTGTGTATTTTATTTAAAATGGTAAGATTAAAGAATCTTTAAACACTGTTAATCATAGAAGTATGTTTATTCATTCACTAATATAAGAAAAGAAGAAAGGTGTTTTCTAGTATCTTGTATTTGTCAGCATTGTGCATTTTAATAACCTCTTTTTGTCTTCATTTTTTAACAGTGCTAGGTTATTGAACCCTTCCTACCTATGATCAGATAATATGTTCATTCTTTAATTTGGTAAACACTTAAGTGTATATTGTTTGGGAAAGAGCCATACTATTTTTCCTTTGGGTCATATGAAAATGATTGTAAGAGGTTCCTTGATTGAGTTTAGCATATGACAGTAAGAAAATGCATAAATATATGCACATACACACCAATACCCCATATAACAAGGATGAATGTTTAAAGTTTGCATGAAAAAATAATGTCCTATACTTTAGTGAGGAAGAAAGTACTCGTAAATATGTAGTAGATAAGAGAAGACTTCACAGAAACATAAAATATGAGGATAGAGGTTTATAAGCTTGATAAAGGGACTGTTTTGTAGACAAAGCACAACATGAGCAAGGCAACATAGCATCATGTTTTAGGACAAATTAAAGAAATAGTTGACAATTATGGTATACCAGTAAGGTAGGCAGCTCTATGACAGGTGGCAAGCTAATGAGTCTCTTTTTTTTTTTTTTTAGCAGTTCTGGGGTTTGAACTTAGGGCCTCACCATTGCTAGGCAGGTGCTCTACCCCTTGAGCCACTCCACCAGCCCTTTTCTATACTAGGTTTTTTTGAGATAGGGTCTCATGAATTATTTGCGGGCTGGCTTTGAACCTGGATTCTCCTGATCTCTGCCACCTGAGTAACTAGGATTTTATGTGTGAGCCACTGGCGCTCAGCCTAACAAGTCTCATCTTGATGTAGTTGCCAGGAAAGCCTCATTGGAAGGATAGAATGGGTAAATACTTGGCACCAGTGAGAGACAGGATAGAGAAAGCAAAAATGCCTCTAAGATTTGAATGTGAGATCAACAGCTTTATAAGTTAGTATTATCTACTCTTGCAAGAGGTTAAAAAGTAAAAGGAAGATAGATCAAGCAAACATTTTCTGGGGGTGGGAATATATATATATATTTGAGTATATATATATGTATATATATTTGCATATATATATATATATATTTGAGAGTATGTATGTTTGAAATTATACTGTAATAATTCCTGTTACTCAGAACTTTTAATAAGAACCCACAGACATATGTTTCCCAAGTTAATTACAAACCATATAAACGTGTTAGTGTCCTTTGAAAGAAAAATGTGAGTCCATAAAACCCAGAATATCATTTGTGGACATTGTGCAGTTGTCATGTCTGGTAGTTTGGTATTATTAGCCAAGTCCTCAACATGTTTCTTCAACTTTATCTAGTGTGTGTGTCTTGCTTTGTGGTTCAAGGTCCAGGCTAACAGTAATGACTCCATGGTACAATTTTCTTTCCTCTTTTTATAAAAACCTCATAATATGATGGAAAATATGACTATAACTGTAATAACATCTTTGTGCCAATTATTTTTTAAAGAACTTTTGTTTCTTATTCCTTTGATTTAAAAATATGACATTGTGACTAGAGGCATATTTACTAACACATAACTAATGTGGAATAATAGCAGTATTTATAACATAGTGTTATTACTTAAAATATATAAATGCCACAAATCAAACCAGTTCTGAAATTAGATGATTTTGGTGTTATGATTACTTTTTGATTGTTCTCTATCAGAATTTTTCTAAATTTTGTTTAATATGTAGAGTCAGTTCTAAAACAATTTTGGGAGGAGCTATATCAAGGGTATGTTTAAATAAAAGTTCTATCAATTTTGAGATCATGGTTTTTAATTTTTATATTGAGGGCATAAATGAATATATCTGAGATCAATACCTTTTAGTTGAAATAATTCTGAATAACTTGAATGAAATCTGTTATGAAGCTTGTATCAGCTTTGATTTTTAAGTCTAAATATCTGGTGATTTATATATATGTATGTGTGTGTGTGTGTATATACATACATATATGTGGCTCAGTCTGTTTTATGCTGCTATATACAGCATACCCCATGCTATATTATTTATAATGAACAGAGATTTATTTCTTACAGTTCTGTAGGCTGGGTAGTCCAAGATCAAAGGGCTGTACCTAGTGAAAGCCTTCCCCTTCTTGCTGTGTCAAAACATGGTTAAAGCCATTGCATGGTGACAGAGGGGAAGAGATGGAACTTGCAGCCTCATGCCCTTTGAAAATCACCATTAATCTATGAGGGTGGATCCCTCATGACCTAAGAATGCAGCTATTGCTATACCACTATCTTCAGTAGTAATACAGCATTCGTTACACTACTAAGCATAATATAGTGTTTCCATTGTCTTATTAGTAGAGAATAATCTTAAGGATGTCTTGTAGGCTCAGATAAGCATGTATTATGTTCAGTTCTATTTGCTTCATATGCCTGAGCTTTGGTAAATCTTTTCATATTTTTCTTTTACAATTATCACCAACTTCTTTCCCCCTATTTCAAGAGCCAACTCTCTCCATTGTATTTTGATTATTTCTGCTTTTGTGTATTCTTCCTGATAGTGTATTCTTCCTGATAGTGTATTCAAAACACTGTTGGTAAAAATCCTCTTCCTAGCCCACTGTTTGGGCTGTAGCAATCCCTATTCTCAAGTTATTTTGACTAGTTCTTATTTTTTTTTTCCCCTATGAAATCCAGGCCTCGATTTCTCAACTCAAAAAGTTCTTAAGCACTTTCTGCCTGTTTACATCCTTCTTTCATTTCCTCCTAGTTCTCATTTCAGTGTACGCAGACATATATTCTCTTGAGCCATTTTTATTCCTTTATAATAATCCTGTCTGTGTATACGATTTCATGCTGCATCTCCTGCCTAGAAATCTCACCTGCCCTATCCTCTAAGACAACTAACCATCATTTGTCAAATCACGGTTCAGAATCCATTTCTTTTCTTTTTTTTAATGTCTTGTTACCAAAGCCTTAGGAGAAAATACTTTTGAATTTAGTCTGCCAGAAGAAACAAAGTAGTGAAAGGTCAAGTCACTTATCGCTTATTTATAGTTAGATGCCTTTCTTGGTATTTGAGTCTAACTTGTCTTGATTGCTTAATACACGTTTCAGGCCTGTTTGAGTCATATTCTGTCATTTTCAGTACTGTGTCTGTATGTATAATATTCATAATCTACCAATGAAAACAAAAATATATCAAACCTATATAATTATTATTTTTTCTGTGCTAGGGACTGAGCTCAGGGCCTTCTACTTGCTAGGAGAGTGCTCTTCCACTATGCTAAATCTCCAAATCCTAATTCTTTTGGTAACGAACTAAGTCCTTGAAAAATGATCCTTTTCCCCTCAAAAAACAACAAGAAAAAGTACTTTTGTCTTTAAACTGTAGGGATATATGTAAGACAAAACAAATTCAGTTAATGATTGCATTATGTAAGTCATTTTTAATGAATAACTGTATGATTACTAAGTTTTTTCTAAGTTTTTGGATTATTAGAATCCAGATACTTTTATAAAATGAGGATCTTTTCTCTTCAGGATAGCATATCAATTTTATTTTATTGACAATTTTATTTTCCAATACTGCATAAATTATAAGCCTCAAAATTACTCGCAAAGGAAAAAAATCACCTTCAATTGAAAGGGAAACAAAAGAAGTTTGTGGGGTCCATGGAAAAATTTATTTTATAATTACCTTTGTTCTTCATAGAGCTGTTTTTAAAATCATGTACTTCTTGGAGATGCAAAGTTATGCTATCAACTTAGCATATTTTCTTAGAGCTCTGTAACTCAACGATACTGGGGGAAAGCACATCATTTTTACATTAAATCAGATATATATTATGGACTAAAATGAAAAAGCCACATGAATTTTTAAAATAAAACAGATGACTTCAAAGAAATTTCACACTTGCTGCAGATCCCTAGGGGTACATGTTCAATCTTCTCTTCCATTAGGGGTGCTTTGGTGAGAGATGTTTATGAAGCATTGCCTGGAGACTTAGAGAATAGTTTTGTTTTGATTTGAGCTCATTTAGTTATTTAGCTAGTTATTATTGTAGAGATGGGGAGGCAAGCAAGCAGTGAGACAGAGTGTATAGCTTCTTCTAAACAGATATTCTCGTAGCCTTTACGAAGTTCAGAAGCAAATTATATAATGCAACTTTGTTACCAGTAAAATTAATAAAATAACATTGCTCTGGTCATTTTATTCTAGGTTGTATTATAAATCTGTGGATTCATTCATGACTGACATATCAATGAGTCTTTATAGAGGAAAAATGGTTGCTATAGAGACTCTGATGCCATTAATAGATTGAAAATACTTCTGATAAACCACAATTACATTTTTCCTAATGATTAATTTTAAAGATTCTATATGTGTGTATTATATATAAGCTTTTTTGTAGTAGATATATAAAGCATTGCTGGTTTTCTAGACATATTTGATAAATGCTCTCCCCACCCCCAGCTATCACTTTATCTTTCAACTTTGAGGATTTTATAGTTTGATTTAAAACCTCTACTGTTTTATAGGTCAGCTCCAGGGATTAAACTGAAAGGATTAGTAAAGTTTAATTAAAACTATTACATTCAATTAGGGAAAATTATATTAATGTATTTGAAGACACTATTAATCCTAAGGTTTTGCATTAGTCCGAAATGGGTTTCACTTCAGTTAAGTTAGTGCCATCCTAGAAGATAAAAACTAGTTAATTTTCTTATGAACAGTGCTAATTTGTTATGAACTAAATCAATCATTACAAATTTTAACAGTCAACTATACCATTTGATATCTGCCATGTTTCCATGTCATAGTGTACATGATAAGCTGTTTATCCACTCTGACTTCTTCACAGGATTGATAATGATGAAAGTTTAGAAGGAAAGGAATGTTGCAAGGAAAAGTCTTGGAAATAAGAAAGTAAAATAATAGCAGAGTATAGAAGTTGGAGAAGAGGAAAAAAAATTTTCAGAAACTTCAGAGCTGGTAGGAAGTTTAGAGATCATCAAGCTTGTGCTAAAAGGTCCCTGAGATGGCATTTTGTCCAACTTCATCATTTTACAGTTGAAGAAACTGAGACCCAGAATGAGGAAGAAATTGCCTAGGATCACACAGCTAAATGGTAGAGTCAATGTACTTTTGCAGACCTTGTCTAGAGTTATTTTTTTATTTTTTTTATTTCAGCCACATTTTTACTTCCTTTATGTTCTAAAATATACAACAAAGATTCTTGCTCAGAAAACATATAGAAAGTAAATGTTGCCCAAATAGAAAAACTTACTAGAGTATTAAATGCCACTTCCTCTATGTAGTCGTCCACATCTCTCTAGCCCCATTTTGCCAGAATCAGCCTCCTCTTTCTCTGTGTCAACAGCAGTATTATATCCTTGTTGGTATTATAGCACACACCACATTTGCGTTTAGAATTAATTGTTTCTATCAGTACCTCCTAGATTGAGTTCTTAGTTTTAAGGAATATGTCCTGTTTGTTCTTACAGTCTCAGTGCTGGTACAGCATCCAGATAGAAATAAGTGTTCAATAAATGCTTTTTAAATTCAGTGATAGCTTATCATTTTAGTACAGCAGCATCCTTCAAAATAAGATATTGTGAGAAGTTGACAAACAGAACATAGCAACCTGAAAAATTACTGTTAGCTATAAATACGAGAGAAAAAAAAATGGTAAGTTAAAGAAGAACACCAGGACTTGAGAATGTTTCCAGATCCATATTTTATGCCTTTTAAGGAGAAAGTTAAAACTGGCAACAATTGAGTTAATGATGAGAGAACCTAAACTTATGGAGACCACCAAACAATAAAGGTTTAAGGTGAAAGTAGGGAGTATCCCATATCATCAGTAGGAGCTGACTATCTCAGTGTGATATTTGATATCACAATGTGATAATTAACTGTTGAAACAATTCCTGTCTTTTCTTCTGATGCCTGAAAACATTACCTTCATGTTGTCTACCATTAGTTTCATTAGAAAATATTTTGAGTTTGGAAACAAAATCCTGTTTTTAGCACATTAATCTTATAGTCACTTATAGGACCTAAGAGGTAAGAAAGTTAAGCTATATGATTTCCTAGCAGATTTAAATTTTGAGTTATGTGCTTGCAGAGTGGCTCAAGTGGTAGAGTGCCTGCCTAGCAAGAATTAGTTCCTGAGTTCAAATGCCAGTTCCACCCAAAATAAATAAATATAATTAATTAATTAATTTTGAGTCATAATCTTACTTTTTAGGACAGAATGATAATATACTAATGTGATAAAATGTCAGTAAAATTTCTTAATTTCATTGTTACGTGTCTGAGTAAAACTGAATACACATACTACTACTACATCATTTTGATTACAAAGTTAAAATGTTCAGCTATTGTTTGGATGTTTTTGTATATACTGCTTAAAATAATTTAAACGACTCTTGGTGGGTGCATTGCATTCTGTTATATGAACACCATAGATGTGTTATAAAATTTACGGGAATACCACTAAATTTTAGGGAATCAAATATATATTTACCTAAATCCAGTTTTTAATAATGTTTTCTTCATTACTCTCACCAAGTCCTTCTAAGTTTTTGAAATCATGCATTTTTAAATAATTAAAAGGTTAGATGCAGTGGCACACACCTATAATCCCAACACATAGGAGGCTGTGGCAGGAGGATAGGGAGTTCAAGGCCAACCTTTGCTGCATAGCAAGACTTGGCTCAAGAAAAGAACACCAAAAAATGAAAAATAAATAAAAGAAAAGAAATAGTATGAGGGAAGGGGTGGGGGCAGTGGGGAGAAATGACCCAAGCCTTGTATGCACATATGAATAATAAAATAAAATTTAAAAAAAAGAAATAGTACGAGATCCAAAGCATCTACCAAATAAGTTCTATAAAGTGTATTTTTGATATGTAATATCAAAAGGACTTAGGAAAGAAATTCATGTTTTTCAATTCATAGCATATAAATCCTTTAATTCCTTATCATATCTAGTGGAACCTATTGGGTGAAAATATTCTCTTCATGTAGCAGTGAAAAAAGCAGAGATCATGGTCTTTGGATTTGATTAATTTGTGCAATATAGTTTGTTGTTTTAGTTATTTCCTTATTTTTGGAGTGCTGGGGGTCCATCCCATGGCCTTATACTTGCTAGGCCAGCACTCTGCCACTGTGCTATGCCTCTAGTCAAGTAGTTCTTAGAGACTTACACAGGCATTTTTCAGGATACCTTAGCTTATATGTCTGGGAGTCCTTTTTGCTGGAGAATTATATGCACAGTTTATCTCTCTCACTTTTACCCTGCCTTTGGCAGAGCCTAGGCGTCTATGCTTTTTTCGAAGTTTGAAATGCCAACTCCTTTTCTCAGCCCTTTTGAGGAGTATGTATCTTTTTAATCCCACCCTTCTATAAAAAGCCTTCCCCAACTGTTCTAGTTTTCAGTGGTTTCTCACTTTCCTCCTCTGTTCTAGTACTTGATCCTATATTTTCTTGCATTACAATGTAAGAGTTTCTGTGTTTCTGGCCACATCCTAACATGATGCTTTCTACTTCACGTCAAAATCTAACATAATATTGGCATAGTAAATTCAGCTCAGTGAATGCTTACTCAACATGAATGTGAAGCTTGTTGGTATCTTTATTTATCCCCACAGTGAAACTTAATGAGTATTTGGGTTTCCTAAATATATATATATATATATATATATATATATATATATATATATATATATTTAATTTCAACATCTTATCCATTAAGCAACAAGTAGAAACAGGTTCAAAAAATATTCCTCTAAAGTGGTACGTGCTAGGCCTTGTAGGATGCTGATCATGTTCTATTTCTTGATCTTGATGCTGGGTAGTGAGTGTGTTTAGTTTGTGAAAATTCATTCAGCAGACCACTTAGGTGTACTTTGTTGAATGTATGCTGTACTTCAAAAAAAGATTTTTAAAAGTCATTCATATTTTAAATATGTGTAATGGCTTTCAAAAATTGAGAAGGTACTACATTTTAATTCAGGATCTCATTTTTCTACATGTTTCATTGAAATGATCTCATGCCTTGTATAAATATAAATAGGCAGCTGTTGTCAGAGTTGATCTGATGTTATTGTAAGTTATCATTGTTTTCAGCAAGTTATATGTCACTTAAAGAGTTTATGAAGGCATCTCTTAGTCTAAAAGTGGATGGTTACGCTTTGTTTAGTTTAAAAAAATGAAAAAAACCAACCACGTTATATACGACCAAAATACCAGGGTGATCTCTTTTACAGTCATTATCAATATTATGCTGTTCTGTGTGTAACAGAATCCTAATATATCCTTAGCACATACTGAATTAAAATTCCCACCAAAAACCTGTCACTGCTTTTTTGTTTGCTTTTAAATTATTGTGTCTTTGCTTCGATGCCAGGAAATAGGACATGTGGGACTATTGGTCAGTTTAATCTTATTTTGGATTCAAGCTAGTTTGTTAAAAAAGTGAATATTCATATATCAAATATTCTTATTTGATGGGCTCTTTAAGTAAAACATGGGAACATATTTGACGCAAGAGGATAAGTGACTGATGTTAAGTAGTATTGTCAGGCTGGCAGGGAGGGTAGGGAAAGAGGGAAGAATGACAGAAATGAAGAAAGAATCCTCTTTTTGCTGCCACAGCAAAGTCATAAAGAACAACAACAAAAAAAGGTGACTTGTGCCCTGAAAGGAGATTCCCTGTACCACCCTGGAAAATAGCCAGACTCTACTTGTCAGCTTTCTTACCATTACTACAGTTGTCATCACCACCTCTCCTCTTACGTATTTATCAATAAGGATGAGCCTGGTTTAAGGATGTAGGGATTAGGGACTTGAAGAAAGTAACAGAACGGCATCACAGCTTCCTCAATAATTGCCTACATTCTCCATGTTTTACATATTTCAAACTAGCTTGAGCATAGGACCAAATCATAGAGGCTACACTGGTGTGATTTCTTAAAATTAACTGGGATCTTTTGCAGAAGTTTGGATTCCACAAGTTGATGAGACCAACTTAGTAAATAGTAAATATAACATTTTCATGTGCCAATTTTATATGAGCTAAAGTCCTTAATAATACTTCCATTTAAAGCAATCAGGAAGGAACTGACATTTCGATTTACAGATTCATTGAAGTAGTAAGGAGAAAACTCAGACTCCTATTGGAAGCTAATATCTGATTGTTATGTAGTCATATCTGAAAGACACCTGATAAAAAATGATATGTCCAGCAAAGTGAATCATGGCATATGCATTCTAGTTTCAACTGTGTCACCAACTGCTTATTTGATTTCAATTTCAGTAACCTCTCAGTGCCTATTTCCTCATTTGTTCATATTATTTCTTAATTTGGAAAATAGAGATGGTAATATTTAGCCTACTTATTCCCCATAGTTTTTATGAAAATAAAGTTAGATATTTAATGTAGAAATGCCTTAGGAAAGAAGTGGTATACAGTTTATTTTTCAAGCTAGCATAAGAGCATTAATTTCAGTTAATAAACCTGATTTTAATCTGGTTTTTGTTTTGTTTTTTCAGTCTCACTTTAAAAATGAAAGTCAATGACTAGGGATGTAGTTCAGTGGTAGAGCACATACTTAGCCTTTTCCAGGACCCATGTTTGATACCCAGCAGCCCCCCAAAAATAAATAAAGTTCAAAATTCACCTGTGAAGTCATAAAGGTTTCTAAAATGTCATTAATTTTCTTTTTTTTACATGTTAATTTTTTTCTTTTTTGGCATTATTGGGTTTTTGAACTCAGGGACTCACACTTGCTAAGCAAGTGGTTCCTCTACTTGAGCCACCTCCCCTAACCCTTCTTTACATATTCTTATAATCTTCTTCCATTTTGTAGCTTTTTAGAAAAAAATACTGAAAAGTATAATCATTAACGTCCATCTTATTTTGAATGATGTCTTCTGTCTTTGATGGGAAAATCATTGTTCCACATTCAATGGTTGATCATGAAACTTCCAATACCCTATTTTAGTAGAGACTCTTTGTCCTTACCATGTATAAACATGGACTTAAGAAAAGGCTATAGTACTTAACTGAATGGTTTAAATAATTGAGAGTAAAAGTTTAGGGGGAAATAAAATGGTAAAGATTTGAAATATTTTATAATTAACAAAAATGATATAAAGCATTTTCCTCTGTGTAATTTAGAGGAGTGGATTCTATTTGCATTGGTAGCAGAATACACAAAGCTGTTATTTATGCTAGCTACTGTTTCTTTAATTATGCACTTTCTGATACCTAATAGTGATAATAATGACCACTACCATTTCTAAATAGCTTATTAAGTGCCAGGCAGTGTATTAAGCATGGTTTTCATACAAAAGGAGACTGAGTCTCAGAAAAGTCAAGCAAACTCTTCAAGATCATACAACAAGAGCTAAGATTTTTGTACATTCCTGTATCCCTGATCTTTATACTGTAACATCATTGAGAGTAATATCAATGGCACAATTGAAAAAGTATAAAATATTTAAAATGTTTTCATAAATTTAAGATAAACTGATAAATCTATATAAACTCTGGTAAGTTACATATTTTAATTTTAAAAGTACAGTTAACTGTTAAATGTATAAAAGTTATATCACTGAGATTTAGGTTCTCATTTAATTGATTTTTTTCTCCTACATGTACACAGAGAATTGTAAACTAACATGATAGAGCAGAGCAAATATCTTTATTGTCCACCCTTCTTAAGGGGTGTGATTGTCAACCGAACACTTTATTTTTTTTATCTTTTATTCTACTAGTATAGGGATCTGCAGTCCTTACACTGAACCTGTGTATGTCTTGTTTTAACTATGTCATTTTGGATTTGCCATAAGTTGAGGTAGGGAATGACATAGAAGAACCAGGCTTATGAGTCGGGGATATAAGGAGTTCAGTTTTGGGCACATTGCATTTTAGGTAGTGATATTCATTCTGGATTTGGTTTGTTTGCTTGTTTTGCAGTCCCAGGACTTTGTATATGGTAGGCAAGCACTGTCCCACTGAGCTCTAACTGCAGCCCACGTACAGCATTTTCGATGTCTATTAGATATCAAAATGGAGATGTCAGGCGGGCAGTGGGATATGAGAATCTGGGGTTCAGGAAGATATTGATGCTGGAGGTAGGCATTTAGTAGTCATTATTGCATAAGAAGTATTCATATATCTATGTGAATAGATAAGAAAGGTTACCAACAGAGTGAAGATAGAAAAGAAGTTGAAATACTGAAGTCCAAGTCTAAGTATGCTTTCAGATGAATTAGAAGAAGGGCACCCATCTGAAGAGGCAAAGAAATCTTGCCTTGGATCCTTCCAGTATGTAGAGTAATTTAAATTTGATTGAAAGTGCAAATAATAATGATTGTTACAACTGTCAGGTATACTTTTTATTAAACCAGAACACTAAATGTTCTGTTATGAATAGAATATATTGTTAGTATTATGTATTAGGAACCTTTGTTGTAAAGAAATACTTATGTATAGTCATGCAGATATGTATGCACATATATAAGATATACTTGAAAATTATGTCTTCTCTATAAACTCTTGATCATTAAAAAATGACACATATAGCTATTTGGGCATTAACACATGAAATATATTGTGTTCTGGGATTTAGAAGATCTACAAATGTGCAAAGATTTATTACCTTGAGATTCTCATGTTTTCTAATACATATTATTTTTTATTATTTTACCAATATCTTCTAATCAGAAATGTGAGCATATTGACATTCTTAAGAAAGATACATCAAGGAAAACAGACACCATTTTTTGCAGCTTTAAGACTACTAATGTGTCCCTCACCATATTTTTCAATATTAAAAGTTTCAGCACACACTCAAAATATCTGCTTATAATTAGTAGAGCATTTTTTAAAGAAGAAAACTAATATATGTGTCTATTTTGATTATATTTTTACATACTGAAACATAATTATTCTGAAGAGAATTAAGAGGTAGGTCATTTCAGGAAGTAGATGCAGTTTAAATATGAGTTGAGATCAATTGGATAGTAAGTAAGAGGTTTGTGGTAATGATTGCTGTAGCATCTTCTAAGCCTTGACACCATTGCCATGTGGCAGCAACCAGTTCATGTTCCTTACTTTGCATTGCTAACAATGAAGTTACACAGCTGTTCTTTTTTAAGTAAGTGAGGCAAATGCCACCTCAGCTTGTTGCTGTACTTGGAAAATGCTATTTACCAAAATAAAGCTTAGAAAAGTGAAATTTCAGTATGTACCTAATAAACTCCATCTGCATACAGATAACCAACTAATCCGGAAATGCAGTTGGTTCAGCACCAAAGCTATTAATATGGCTTATATAGTTCTTTCCTGGAGAGGAATATATAAAAAGTATCACTGATATTTAAATTTTCTCTCTTAGTGACTATTTTGTAAAAGTAGCAATGTAGCTTATACAACTCTCCATAACATTGAATCTTAAATGAGTAATAGTAGATTTGACCTCTAGAAAGAAGCATATTAGCCTACAAAATGTTTTTCTTTTTACATGGTTTAAATATACAACTTAAACTCTATAATAATATAGTGAAATATTATTTTATAATAGCATAACATCCTTTATAATGAAAAACTTTTTTTGTACCCATGGAGCCATAGTAGTGAGACTAGAAAAGAGAGTATTCTACAATGATGTGGCACTTAAATGTATATTGTATGTGGGGTGAGACACTAGTGATGAATGAGGAAACCACCAATGAGAGAAAATTGCAAAGATAAGAGGAATAATATTTATATGTGAACTGCACCTAAACAACATGTCATAATTTGAAACTACCTGTATTTATTTTCTTATCACACAGGATTCCCTAAATGAGTTTTATTTCTAATATCAGCAAGCATACTAACACTTAAAAAATAAAGTAAAAAGTTCTAAAAGTAGCTGTAATTTCAGATTCAGTATTATAAATTAAATTAAATTTGGATGTAGAAAGTGAGAGTTTATTCTGCCTGACTAAATTTCAAAACAAATTTTTATAGCAGGATCAAACAATTACCATTTTTGTGTTTTTTCTTTAAGATTTACTATTATTTGAAGTAGTTAACACATAAAAGTATATGCTGAGCCTTACTATAATGTTGAATTCTTGGGAAGTTCAAATATTTTATAAAGTATAATTTAATTTTCTGTGGTTATTAATTGGGGTAGAATATCCTCTCTCTGAACATGATCTTATATGAAGTAAAATCACAGTCATCCATTCTTTATTACATATGGAAAGAAGTGTTCATCTATAAACATTTTTTCCTTGCTTCTCTAAGAACTATAATCAGTTAATCATCTTCCTTTGTTGTTTCACTCTGACCTTACACAGTGTTTAAAAAATGGGAAATTTTATAACTAACAAAGCTATTTACAAGGTAATATTTTAGACTATGTTTGCATCTAAATTCTTATATTATTAAACCATAAGCAAATATTTGAGGTCAGAGGAAACAAAGAGCTCTGTCTTCCATAAGTAATTACCAAATTGTGCAAGAAACAGTTAATGTAAGTTAGATCAATTCTATTTTCATTCTCCAGATTCTTGAATTCTGTTTGTGCAAACTGAACTTGAGGGGAGTAACTACAGAGAAGAGCAGAGGCTCTGTACTGACCAGGAACTGTTCAACAGTGCTTATTGCCAGCTCTCCAAATATACTGTGCGCGCATGTGTGTATGTGTGTGTAATACCTTAAAGAAAAAGTAAATACTGGGTCTGGGAATGTGACTCCATGGTAGAGCATTTGCCTAAAATAAGTAGCAGTTGCCAGTATTGCTTTTTCTAGAGCTTTTTGACTAAAGTGCTTGCTCTCTCTCTTTCCCTCCTTCCTTCCTTCCTTCCTTCCTTCCTTCCTTCCTTCCTTCCTTCCTTCCTTCCTTCCTTCCTTCCTTCCTTCCTTCCTTCCTTCCTTCTCTCTCTCCCTCCCCCCCTTCTCTGTCTCTCTTTCTTTTTCTTTCCTTTTTTAAATACTTCTATGAAAGTAAAAGGAAACTATTCTTTGACATTCATGGGGGAAAGCAAAGTGATAATCAAATTGTTACGAAACGGTATCATCCTCTTTAGTTTTACACTGAAATTTCTAATGTTAACAGACTTTGCAAATCAGAATATGCTGGGCCTGTTTATTATTTCTCCAAATTCACTGAACATGTCCATTACCCCGGATACTGAAATGCAAAACAAGGCCAGACGAAAATGACATTTATTTCCTGAAAGTGTCATTGGTACTCTTACTTTCTAAAGTTAATTGGAAAAACATGTGTCACACAGGATCATATAAGATACTAATATATGCTGATTTTTAAAAACAAAACCCAGAATTCTGAACAACCATCAAGTTTTTCTCTGAACAACCATCAAGTTTTGCTTTGAAAGGAGAATGAAATACATGGATTTCAAATGTGTTGAAAAATGGCTTAAATGTACTAAACTGTTCACAGCCCTAGTTTTTACTTTTTGTGTGACATATCTGAACAAGGATTTTGTTATGGTCAATGTTGTTCATACTTAAAATTATCAGCATTTCCATTACAAACCTACTATTACATACTTCAGCTTTAGAAGTCACCCTGAGCTAAATAAAGGTTGCCATGTGCATTTCAACCTATGGTGGTAGAGATGAGTATAAGTGTGATTAAATATGTAGTAAGCACTCAAATTAACATATACTACTTTTTATGTTGTGAAATATTTTGATGGAATAATATATTGTGGTTCCTTAATTATAGAAACTGTCTGACAAATGTTAAGTCTGTCAGTATAACTGATTAACAGAGTTAAAGACTTTTTTTTTTCAATCTAATTAGTCCTTCTAGCCAAGAAACTCTGAACTTGTCTTAGAGCTACAAGCCAAAATACTTCCTGCTATGTACTGAGTAATAGCTTCTAAAGTACACTTGGAAATGCATCAACATTATAGCCAAACAACTGATTGATTTTTATCTAAAAATTTGTGAATGCAATAGGGATTGCAAGGTTAAGTTGATATTTTGATACTGTATACATATTCATAGTCACATGTGGATGTATTTAGCAAAGGAAGTTCAGTCTTTTGAATTAATCTCAATTTTTTTGATTCTAAAATTAACCATTATATTTCCTAGTTACAAAACTAAAATATTTTAGATTACTTAGTAAATACAGAAAAAAAATATAAAAGAATAAGGAATAAAATGACAATCTCTCAAGCCATCAATAACTACTGGTAATATGTTGGCATATATCATTTTCATCTTTATGTATATACACAGATACATATATTGCAAAATTGAGTTCATAAACCAAATCACAATATGTTGCTTTTTCTTATGCGAAAGAGCACAAACTGGTCATTAAACATTTTTTGATGCATAGTCTTTCTGGCTCACCATTATCCTTCTATATGGGTGTACTACAGTTTAAATTACCACATCTTGTCATGGATTTTGAAATCTGTATAACTTTACTTTAGATAAAAATCTGATGAAACCTTTCAGCAGCTAGTGTTTGCTTAGGATCTTGATCTTATAGCTGCAGTTAGCCATTTGGAGGTACCCTAGTTACTGTATCATCCAGACATTAACAACTTACTAACAACTATTGACTGGAAAAAAGTGAAACTACAGAGTTTATTATATATTGATCGTATTGAGATTCCACACATAGAATGACACAATCCTGTTAGCATGGTTACATATTGATACATATTGTATTAATGGAGCAAAATTTAAAAATTAATTACGACATATTGCAACCAATGGAATAATCATTTTCTTCGAGTTCTTGGAGGATTTTTGTTTGTTTGTTTTTAACCGTGAAGTATGGGCACTGGAGGAACTGTGTGCAGATAACATTTTTCCTTTTAAGTTTTTTAGAGTTTGTGAGTGGGGATAAGGGATAAAGTGGGAAGAGTTTCTCCATAGGAACAGAATATCATTTAATAGAGAATTCTGTGATTAGAAAGACCTACATTTAAATCTCAACTCTGTGCCTTCTAGCTATGTATGTGATTTTAGGGATGGTACATAATCTAATTAATCCTTTCTTTTCCCTAACATGTACATACTTCCTGACTTACAATGTTGTTATAAATATTAAATGGGTTATTTTAGAATAATTCATTAATTCAACTAGTATTGAATACTTAGTGTCCTTCCATCAGTGTACTTAGAAATTGATAGTGGACTACACAGATACAGCTTCTGCCCACATGGAACTTATCATTTACTGGAAGGTACAAAGGAGATACATGGATAAGTGCCATGAGAAGTATGACAGGTGATACCGTTTTAGGTTCAATGGGTCAATGAATGTTTTCCAAGGATGTAACATTTGGGATTTCCAGGTAGGGGGAATAACAAAAAGTGGCCTCTATGCAGAAAGAGTTTAATATGTTCAAGGTCCTGAAAAGCCAGAGAATGGTATCAGATGAGGCTGGAAAGATAGAGCAGGGCTAGGTTCAGTCCTTCCTTTGGACTTTAGAAATGAAGCTGCTTTGTCCAGACCATTTTTTCTATAAGTTACATGATTTTTTAGGTCATGTAAATGTTTTCTCTCCAACTTCATGATTAATTTAAATGAGGTCAGCTGGGGTTATGTATGATTTCTATGGAGGTACCTCTATCTAATCCTGCTTCCCCTTACCTCTATCCTCCATGCCACCTCATTTGTCTACAGTCGTACAGGTAATCTGCCTGTTTATGCTGTTCTGCTGTCCTTTTGGCTTTTCCATTCTGCCATATTTCCCTCTCATATCTTCGTCTGCCTGGCTTTATCTTCTGTTCTTTCACAGGTTCTTTTGCAGCTCATGATTAGAGTTCCTAACATGAATGCTACAAATCGGTGAGAGGTAAATAAAAAGGCAAGATGTAATTAAAAATCTCTCAATACTATGAATCTTTAAAGTTAAATGTTTCTGTCATTCAACTGAAGAAATAAAACTTTATTAATACCCTAATAGTACCCTATGTTTTCTTCTTATCTCCTATTTTTCTCTTCATACTCCATAAAGTAATCCCTGTCCTGAACTATCCATCACCCTTTTCCTTTTCTTTATAGTTTTAGCACATATCATTTGTCCCTAAATAATATATTGTTTACTTTTGCTCAGTTTTGAACTTCATTGTAAGTGGAATCATAAAATATGCATTATTCTCCAATTCTTTTTTTTTTAACCTAACGTTATGCTTTTGAGATTAATCAAAATTGGTATGTGTCTGAATTCCATTCCTCTGCCACACAGGATGCCATTAGATGAATATGTACCAGAGTTTACTTAGCCATATCCCTGTCAATGTATATACACTTGCCCTGTCTACCAAGTCTTTTGTTAATATAAGAAAAATTGATGCAAACAATGTTTTTGTTTGCCTACTAATTTACATATGCAAGGATTTTCTCTAGGGCAACTTATTCTCAACCTTTTTCATCGCAGAACCCCTTTACACTCTTAAGAATTATAGATGCTTTTGTTTTTGCAGGTTAAATATATCAATATTAAGTTGCAAATTAAAACAGATCATTTCAAAACAAAAGAATATATAAGTACATATTCCATTAGCTGTTAGAGCAGTATATTATCGTATATCATGTAGACACTGAAAAACTAATGTACTGTACACTCTTGCAAGAATGAGAGTGCAAAAAGCAAACTTTTGTTTTCCTGTGGTACTTGGGTTCGAATTCAGGACCTCATGCTTGTTAGGCAGGCACTCTGCCACTTGAGCCATACCTCCAGTCCTTTTTCCTTTAGTTATTTTTCAGATAGGGTCTCCTAGTTTTGCCTGGCATGAGCTTTGGACCACAATCTTCCTACCTCCACCTCCTGCATGGCAGGGATTGCAAAGATGTACCCCCCCCCCGGCTGTTTTTGTTGTTGAAATGGGGTGTCACTCACTTTCTTACTCAGGCTGGCCTCAAACCACAATTCTTCTGATCCCATGTCCCCAGTACCTGGGATTATAGACATGAACTACCATGCCTAGTCTAAAGGCAAATGTCTTTTCCGTCTTTATTTTGGGTTGTTTATCTTTTTCTTAATTTTATTAAGTTCTTAAAGTATTATGGCTGCTAATTCATTGTTGGTTATATGTATTGCAAGTATGAAGTTACAGTTGTGACTTATTTTTTTACTTTTAAGCACATACTTTACCACTTGAACTACACTGCTCCCAACTAAGATTGTGCTTGTTAATGGACAGATTCAACTATGATAAGAACTTTTGTAAATTTCAAATGTACCCCTAGTGCAACAATAAAATAAAATAAAAATGCTCAAAAAAATAGAGTATACACTCATTTTTCGGTATTTTTCTTTATTGCTTAGACTTCTTGTATTTTGTGGGTTTTTTTGTTTGTTTGTTTTGTTTTTTTGTGGTACTGGGGCTTAAACTCAAGGCCTTCACCTTGAGCCACTCCACCAGCCCTATTTTTGTGAGGGGTTTTTCGAGATAGGGTCTTGTGGAACTATTTGCCTGGGCTGGCTTGGAGCCAAGAGCCTCCTGATCTCTGCCTCCTGAGTAGCTAGGATTATAGGTATGAACCACCCGCACCCTGCTGTTTTGTGCTTCTTTTTTTTTTTTTTTAAATGACCTTCCATCCTGAGATCATAAAGGTATTCTCCTATATTTTCTTTCATTTGTTCAAATAATACCTGTTTCGTAGTACTACTGTCAGACACCGATCCAGATACTATAGAAATGGCAGAGAAAAATAAAACAAAAATCCTAGAGTACTTCTTTCTAGCCAAGTTATGTAAGTGCAGTGCCCTGCATTTAATCCCCAATGCCAAAACAAAAATAAACAAAATAGGCACGCAAAACACACACTGAAGTTTGCTTTTTTTTGGTCACTACTGGGATTTGAACTCAGTCAGGGTATGGTTCTGTTACTTACACCATGCCTTCAGTCCTTTTTGCTTTAGTTTATTTTTCATATAGGATTTTGTGCTTTAGCCCAGGACTGATCTTGGGCCTGATCTTCCTACTTGTGATTTTTATATGCATTATCTCCTGCGTAATTCACACAAACCTTATGAGTTAGCACGATTACTCTCCTCTTTTTACAGATGAAGAATCCAGAACTTGGTGAGACTATGTAACTTGTAGAAGTTCTCACAGCCAAAGGCTCAAGCCTTTTAACTACTTCACTACACTGAAAAATGAAAATGTAATAGAAGGTACAGCATGAATATAAATTTTGAAATTATATCTTAGGAGACTGAAAGAAAAATGAGAGAAATTTTACTTGGATTTTAGGAGCACATTCACATATGTTTGATAAAGGAAGACACTACTGTATAAGTAAGAAATGTTGATGCATGTACTTTATGATTGTGATGGGAAGGGTTCCTAACCATGACAAAGGAATAGGTTAATATATTTAGTTATCCTTGAATTAGTGGCAAAAAAGCATTTGTAAGAGCTCTTATAAAACTAATTTGATTCTTTTGTGCCTTTAAATCTGTTTTCCCATGAAACGTTGAACTTTTGAATAATAAATTATCTTCTGAGGAGTTCTCCAGAAACCTAATTCTTAGAACTAAATTTCTAAGAGTTTGTGTCTGCAAAGAGTTGTTAGGAAAACAGCAGTGTACTTTATTCCATTGTAATGTTTTAATTATTTTTGACTGATCCTACTTTCTAAGTTCCAAATTAGAACAACCTCTTTAAAATATTTATTAAGGAAAAGTACCTGAACCAGTTTGACCTGACATTGCAGGCAACAGCTTAGAGCTGTCTCTCCTTAGAGAATCCTGACTTAGTAAGGACTGTATCTGATAAGCCTGTTATACTAGCATGTATTTCTAGAAGAAAGGAGGGAGGGCAGATGGGTGAATGAGGAAGTAGGGAGAGAGGGATTTGTTTTGAATTTTCTGAAAATGTCTAGTCCAGGTTTATTAGTAACTAATGTTAATTTCCAGACACGTGGACAAAAGAATTTTAACACACTTAATCCTGTTGCTACCTAAGACAGATGCACACCGTATTATGAATCTATGTCCAATAAACTATGAAAAAAGTTGCAACAGGTTTGTAGCTTCTCTTTTACAAATATCTTTCATAGTATTATGGACTCAGTAGCAACTACTGAGGAAAATAGTCATTTACCTTTCCTTGAACACTTCATTCACTGTGCTGTTCTTAGAGTATTTAATAGGCTGTCATTTGATATCAGCATTTAAGTAATGTCACAATAGGTGCTGTCATAGTTCTATACTGCCTGTCATTATAGGAAAATATAAAGTGTTATTTGACCAGTGAAATAAAAGGCAAAAAATATTTTTTAAAGTCTTCTCAACACTCTTTAAGAAATTCATGAGCAAGTGAAAATTCTTCAAAGGACTGCATTCTTCCATTCTGATAGTAAAATCCCTCAACTGCCTCCTTGATTCTGCTGGCAGTGGGAATGGCAATATGCTAAGGCCTGAAGAGCAAATGGTGTTATTTGTAACACTGATGTCTGCCTGCATGGAGATTAATTACTGCATTTGTATTAAAGTACTAGTTGTGTTGGAATTGCTGCCTTTTTAAACTCCTCCCACCCACCTTTGGTCATTTCTACTGGCAATTTGCAGTAAAATAGCTGACAACTGCCTATGATTAGTTTAGCCAGATGCTACTTGCTCTGGTAAATTCATTTTAAGCATTTGACAACACAACAAAGATTAGTGCCAGCCAAGCTAAAAATATTTTTACAGATGAAAGATGTGTGAAAAGTCAGTTACTTCCCAGGTATATGAGAACTATGTAAATTAACTGACAACCTATCTTCCTTGGTGTTTATTTGTGAATCATTTGTGTACTTTACACAATTGGTGATGTTATCCTTCACAAGTATGTTCAGATATCACCAAGTGGAGTGCTTAGACATTTCTATATGTTATTATTTATGTTCTATGAACTACCTGCATTCCAACTCTTATGAGTTGTAGGATAAAATGAGGAAACTCTGTTTTAGAGAGCAACAGAAAAGTGAGAGTTCCTTTCTCTAGCTCCTCCTACCGTTCAGTATTAAGAAAGAACTTCTTTTCTTACTCTGAATAAGTGCTCTCAAGAATGACTACCCAGTGTCTGAGCTCTAGATAGCACAGAACCATGACTAGTGGATTGGTCTTACCTTGCTTCATTTTCTACCACCCACCCCCCCTTATCTTAAGTTTTTTTCTTCAACCCTCTTTTTCCCTTTCGCATGTGTTACTCTATAGGTATTTCTCTTGTTAGTGATTATTATATAAAATTTTATTACTTGACCAAAAGCAACTTTAGATTCTAGATTCTACCTATTCCTTGGTATCTGACAGCACTGTCAAATGTACTATCTGTACACACTCTCAGCAGTTTCCTGTCTTCTTCATCCAACTGGGATTGACCCTGTCTTCTAGAATTCTGTATCATATACTCTTAGTGATAGAATTACCTTCAGATTCTCTCTTGTCCCACCTAATTTTACTAGTAAGGAAACTGAGCCCCTATAGATTCAATGACTTATCAAACATTGCAGTGCAAATAAGTGGCTTAAGAGTAAAACCTGCATCTCTTCACTTTCCAATGTTTTACACACTTGATTATCTTCCCTCCCAACTTGTTTGACCTGGTATATTTGATTAAACTTCCTGACTTATCTTTTGAATTTGTATTCAGAACAAAACATCTACATGAATTTCAGTTATCCCCACTCCTCCATACCCCCATTTACTTTACCTGTTTTCCTTCCTTTCTTTCATACCTTCTCCTATATAAGGTCTTCTTTCTCCTTCATTACTACATTTTCAAATGTAATAATGTGTAATTATTTGTTTATTTATTTTTGTGATACTGGGGTTTGAACTCAGGATGTCACACTTGCTAGGCAGGCACTGTACCACTTGAGCCATTCCACCAGCCCCTCTTCCTGGTCTATTGAATAAAACACTATATTGGGAATAAGAAAATCTTCCTGTTTTTTTTTTTTTTTACCTTGACCAATGTCAGAAACACTCCAGACTCGTTTGATGCCAAAAATGTAGTGTTTTTCTGTATTTTATAGTTTTCAATGTAGTATAATTTATATGTCTAGGTATTGTTTAGGCTTTTCTTAGAGAATGATATAATATGGTTATACTATTTTTTTAAGAAGTAGAAAAGAAAGGTGATTGTTTTGGTATTGGTAATCATTAATTTATGTATATATTTATATACAATACATTCAATGCTGGGGATTATTTTATATATATATATATATATATATATATATATATATATATATATATATATATATAGTGCTGACAATTGACCCCAGGACCTGCTCTGCCACTGAGCTACACACCAAGCCCTATTATTAGTTTTTGAAGACTAGTGTACACACAGCTTTTCAGAACTATAATTAGGCTGCCCTATACTTGTGATAGGATTATATTTTGGCTTATATGTATTATACCACTGCTATAATCTGAATGTCTCCCAAAAGTTGTATGTTAAAATTTAATCAAATTGTATGATAATATTGAAAGGTGTAGTCTTTAGGAGGTGATTAAGTTATGAGGCCAAAATCTTTATGGATGGGATTAAGGTCTTTCTAAAAGAGCTTGAGGGAGTGGATTCCTTCTCTTCTGCTTCTTTTCCATGTGAGGACATGGTGTTTACCCCCTTTGGAGGATGCAGCAACAAGGTGTTTCACCAGACATGCAACCTGTCAGTGTTCTGATCTTGGATTTCTTTGCTTCTAGAACCATCAAAAATAATTTTCTATTTCTAAACTATCAGTTCTGTGACATCCTGTTATAACAGCAGAAACAGACCAAGAAAACCACCACCATATGTTTTAAATTAACACAGCCTCTACCATACATTTAGTAAAGTGGTATAAGTGGTGTTCATGGAGTTTTATGTGTGTGCATGAAATATTCACTGGACGAATGGGAGGCTGTTATTTTGTGGTGATTTCACATTGAGTGTTTGCTTTGAACAAAAGCTTTCCTTGCTACATACTCATCCTAGTCCTAGTTTTAGTGTTTTACAAGGCAAAGTGTACAAGTAGATAACTCCTTCAGCTTTTTATATGCTTTGCAGTATGTGAGCAATAAAGTGCTGTAAATTTAGTTCTTATAACAAGATCATCATATGTGAATATGTCATATTCTGTAGGATAGTTATGAGAAGTTTTTTTTTTTTTATTCATATGTGCATACAAGGCTTGGGTCATTTCTCCTCCCTGCCCCCACCCCGTCCCTTACCACCCACTCCGCCCCCTCCCTCTCCCCCCCTTCCCCTCAATACCAGGCAGAAACTATTTTGCCCTTATCTCTAATTTTGTTGAAGAGAGAGTATAAGCAATAATAGGAAGGAACAAGTGTTTTTGCTGGTTTAGATAAGGATAGCTATACAGGGAGTTGACTCACATTAATTTCCTGTGTGTGTGTGTTACCTTCTAGGTTAATTCTTTTTGATCTAACCTTTTCTCTAGTTCCTGGTCCCCTTTTCCTATTGGCCTCAGTTGCTTTTAAGGTATCTGCTTTAGTTTCTCTGCGTTAAGGGCAACAAATGCTAGCTAATATTTTAGGTGTCTTACCTATCCTCACCCCTCCCTTGTGTGCTCTTGCTTTTATCATGTGCTCAAAGTCCAATCCCCTTGTTGTGTTTTCCCTTGATCTAATGTCCACATATGAGAGAGAACATACGATTTTTGGTCTTTTGGGCCAGGCTAACCTCACTCAGATGTTCTAAGAGACGTTTTTGAACCCTCTCTTAAGGCCACAAGTCATCCATCAACCATTTGCTTGGCCTCTCATTATTTGCTTTCATTTATCTGTATCCTTAACTATAAAAGCAGACCCTAAAATGCAGCATAGAAAACACTGTGGGAATTCGGTGAAGGTAGAGACAACTTCTAGCGAAGGGCCCAGGAAAAGCTTAATAGAGTAGGGGAATCCCTCTGTGGAATCCCAGAAGGTTGAAACCTTGGTATGGAATATGTTGACAAGAGATGACACAGGGAAGAAAATTCTAGGATAGTATACAAGTTAAACCCGAAGACAAGGTAACCATAAGGAGACCATTTTGGTGGGAACATAAAATATGTTTATAATATTAACAGAAACTTTGAAAAGAAAGTTTGAGAACCATATTAAGAATGGCCTTGAATATCATGTTAAGAATAGAGCTTTTATTTATAAAGCAGAAGGGAGAACCACTGAATAATTTTAAGTAGCAGAAGAATAGATGTGGTTTTTGAGAAGGGTGATCTAACAGACATGAATATTACTATAATTGTCCAAACAAAAAGAATATAAATTAGAATAGATGGAGCTGACATCAGGACCTTTTTCACAGGTACAGAAAAAGATTAACTACTATCCTGAACCTTAATAACTTGTTAAACAGGGAGCATTTTTCTCCTCTTTTAAAGAGGGAGCTGTAAGTTGGGAAAAGGATCATGGTTTGGGGAGAAAACGTACAATATTTGAAGTAGGAAGGTAGTGGGTGTTAATAATTGCCTACTTTTGCAGCTATCCCCACAAAATTAACAATGAAAGTGAGAGTAATAGAAATTCTGAGAGCAGGAATCATAAGAAAGGAAGGACAAAAAATGGACTTGGTGAATATCTCATTTGAATATAGAAATAAGAGCTGCTAGAATAGGAAAAGTCAGAACTTGGGTGGGGAAATCATGCTAAAGCAGTATTTTGAAAAAACCTGTAAAAGAAAAAGCTTCAAGAAGAAAGGGTTAGTCAACAATACAAAATTTTAAAGAGAAAATACACGTGTTGAAGATAAAAAAAAAAATGTGTTTGGATTTGTTGGCTCAGAACAATTTCATTAGCTTGGAAGGGACAGAGCTCAGATTGTAAGGGGTTAAATAAGCCCTAGATGATAATAAAGGAAAGTCAAATTTGTATAGACCGCACTCTTATCAAAAGATAAACATTACTTATTTCTCCTTTTAAAATAGTAAACCAGGTCTATCCTAAATTTTAATAACATATGTAAGAAGCATTTTTATCATTTTGTACCAGATTTTTAAAGCTATAATTTCAGATTTTGAACTGATCAGCATGAGACAAATTCTCTTTAGTGTCATTTTTGTTCTGGACAAAATTCAAGCTGGATATTACTGATTACTCTGAAATGCAAATAGTGCTATTTTGTTTTACAACTATCATTTAAAAAGCCATGTACTCATTAAGATAAATATGTGCTGCATGAACAACAAAAAAATGAGAAAGAAAATGGATATTATTTGTATTTTGTAGGCTCTCTGATACAGAACTGAATGTACTAATCTTCAAATACTAATGAGCAGCAAAATGTAATTTCCCAGTGCATAATGAACTCTGACTGGCTTCTGGTGGTTTGTAGTGGTATAACCCAATACCAGGTGAAATTTTCCATTTTCAGAGGTTGTATTTAACCAATATTTCTAACTGTGGCCAAATAACTAGATGATTATCACGAAAAAATGTTATGTTGGAATAAATTATATTCCATGAAGCTCTAATTATAATTTTTCTATTGAATTATCTGCCACTAAGGCCACGAGCTTTTAGTATCTTCTTTCCCCTTCTGTTCTTCTTGCCTTTTTCCCTGTTATGGACAAACAGGAGCTTCCCTCGAATTCTCAATTTGGATACCTGCTAGTAGCTTGTCTTTGTTGCTGTGTTGTATTTCATATGGCTATGTTGTCATTTCACTCATTTTCTTTTCATTTTCCTTTATTCTATTATTGTGTTGTGTCATTTACGTATGCATATATACACATGCATATATCAATGTGTACATTTATATGTAGGCACTCATGCATGCAAACATACATATGTATCACAGAGCATAAAGTTTAACTGTTTAGTTCATAGTCTTTTAAAGACATTTTTGTCCCTTACCTTTGCATAAGGATGTGCTTTTACTTCATAAGCTGAAATCCTAAATCCAGCTAGTTATTTTTCAAATATGCCTCACCTAGGGAAATTGGGCAAAAGCATATAAGGCTCTGTGAGACCAATCATTATGATTGGCAAATGAATTCAAAATAGTATGTTAGTAATGTTATGGCAGTTGGGAATTTTGTTTGCACAGCATCCAAACTAATACTTTGAGAACTAAAACATTGCAAAATAATAGAAAACATTGAAGTTGTGATTATCCCTTGATTATGGTTAACACTTGTCTCACAGAATCATGAAATCTTATTTTTTGGAATGGACCTTAGAGGATGATCTAATTTAATCTTTTTCTAATGTACTGGTATTTTCTGTAATGCTGCTAAAAACACAATGCCAATGACATGGAATTCTTTCCTTTATATGGGTTATTTCATTAAAACATATATTCTCCATACAGAATCTGAGACTTCCCTCTTCCTCAGATATTTGAAGCTCTTTCCATTTTGTTTGCTTTTCCAAGGTATTTTCTACAGTGTGTATGTATAGTTTTTACAACCACTCCTTGATTATTCACATCTCCAAAGTGTTGGTTGCTCCTGTTCTCATTTCTTATAATTTGCAAGGACCCTTCCTAAAACATCATATGTTATATAACCTAATACTACAAATATAAGTTTTACCCTTGTAGAATATAATAGAGCAGTGCTTTATACATATATTGCAGGTACAAGGATCAATGACTTAGAATATAGGTTCCCATCCTAGGCATATCAATGGCAGACTATGATTTTTTAGCTTTTATATTAATCATAGCTTCCTATGAGCAAACATTGCCTTTGTGGTCAACTAAAAGTGTTACTTCTTTTAGTTGTTTTAGTTTTATGTGCAAACTACAATCAAGTTAGATTATTCCAAATCCTGGGCCTATGTAATTGATTTTTTTAAAAACCAACTATAAAAATAATAATAGAAAAAAACCTAAGATTTGTGTTTATCCCTGTTAAATTTAATTTTGCTTGGTTTAAGGTTCAGTGCTGCTACCTATTCCTGAACTTCGAATTCTGATTCTGTTGTCTTGCATAGTAGCAATCCCTTTGGATGTGTGTCATTTACAAATTTAACATGTATACTGTCAAACAGCTTCTTTTAAGTCACTGACATTTTGAAACAGATAGGAGCAAAAAGAAATAACTATGACTGGCAAATGAAGCCTCCTCTTGCATTGACACCAATGAATAGTCTTTGAATTTACTTTTTAAAAAATTTTTGGCAGTACTAGGATTTGAACTTCGGGACTCATGCTTGCTAGGCAGGCACAATACCACTTGAGCCATGCCCCTAACCTTTTTAGGTATTTTTCAAGTAAGGTCTCACTTTTTTTGCCCAGGCTTTTTTTTTTAAAGCCTGGAGCATCCTCAGACCCAGACCATGATTCTTCTCTATATGGCCTCTCCTGTAGCTGAGACTACAGGTGTATGACACCATGTCCAACATGTTGATTGAGATGCAATCTTGCTAATGTTTTGCCCTGGCTGGCCTCAAACTGTGATCCTCCTGATCTCTGTCTTTTGAGTAGCTGGGATTTTAGGGATGAGCTACTGTACCTGGCCTGAATGTAACTTTTAAACCAAATTAAAATCTACCAAACTACTGTTATATAGTTCATATGCCTTTTCCTTTCCTCTAGCAATAACAAGGAAGAATTTTTCCAAAGTTACCATAAAATAAAAATACTTCATATATTTACTTTCCAGTTGATGTTCTCTAAGAAAGAATTGACTATAACTTGGCATCAGTTATTTTGCATATCCATGATAGTTTGTGATTTTTAGTATGTTTTACAAGTTCATGAAGACCTTTAGTATACCCAAACATGAATCAGGGTTAAAGATACTTTATTTTTTTAGACAGAATTGAGAAAATTTGATGTTTTTATTAGTTTTATTGCTAAAGATGAAAAAGATTAAAGTCCAAGAAATCTAAACAAACTGGCTCACAAATACAGGAGTCTAGTCTCACTCTAGCTATTTCAGCCTATAAAAGTGAAAGGCTCTGTTTTGTTTCCTTGTTTCCACTCTTTCGAACTGTTTCATGTGTTGAATATCGTTTTGCTACTCATATCCAAAATAATCATTCTGGATTTTATGACCCTTGAATTATAGACCAAGACAGGCTTTTGACTGTCTACCTAAGGCCAATTCTCTCACTTCCTTTCTAGAATAAAAGGCATGCCATTGTTCAAGGTGATTGTTACTAGGAGTAACCTCATCCTGTCATTCTTTTCCCATAAAGATTCAACAGAATTATAAGGGTAACTTAATACAACATGATAGGGAATTCATATAGTAAGAATTACAAGTACTCAATAACAGGGTGTATGGTTATAAATTGCTGCTTATTCTGCGAGAAGTTTCGAGAATCTATGAGAGGAAGGGATAATGACTGAAGACCAGTTGAGTAGCTATTATGATTGTCTATGTGAGATGCGTACAAATTAATACCTTCATTAATTTGTAGCAGTTTGAATGAAGTATAGCCAGTCCAGTGGTAGAACCAGCAATTGGAAAAAAAAAACCATAAGAGATGCGGGAATAAACAAACAAACAAACAAAAAAATCCACGTAAGTAAGGATTTTAAGCCTAGGTGGTTGAAAGTTGATGCTCTTTTTGGAAACAAGGAAATTACAAATTATATTTCTTGGGGTCACAGGACAGGGCGAAAATGATAATGGCTTTAGCATAGTGCTGGCATATTGTGGGTGGAGATTTGAAGCAGCCAAAGTTCGTACCTTGAAAGATACTTGCAAGTTGCCAAACAGGTGAATTCTCTATGGGTCTTTGCAGCAAAAGAGGAAGTTTGCAGATTACAAAGAAAGTGTTACAAAAGACAGGGAAGGCTAAACAAAACTAGTGCTGTGTTTTAGGAGCCTAGGAAGGAATGCATTTTTAAGAGCAGAAGGGAGTTAGACAACTTCCACCATGAAATTGAACAGTATAAACTGCCATCAGAGCTTCACGTTGTGTGATGACAGTTACTGTAGAGCTTCCACAGAAGAGGTTCAGGAGAATGTTAAGGGTAGACTGGAAGGGCCTATATACCTTGAGTAGCAGCAATACTACAGAATGTGAATAGCTGTGAAGGTCAGAAAAGGAAAACTTTGCTGTTGCATTTTCCTGTATAGCCAATAGTTCTGTGAATGAAATGGAAAGGGAAGTTAGATAAACTTAGTTGCTAAAAAATTGCCAGAAGTTTGTCGTACTGTTTTGATTTTAACATCACACTGTTCAATAATGAGTACATAGTTTAACTAGCATAGGAATGAAATTGAGTTCTTTGCTCTGCATAACTTTAATAACAGACAGATGTTAGTTTTCCAGTAAAAACAATGAAAGTTGTTCTCTAAATTACTTTGGATTTACAGTGCTACAGAACATTTTAATTACAGTCATATGTGCATACTTTAAAAATAATTTCAAAACATTTTATTATGGTAATGGAAGCACATTTATGCTGCATCATGCAACATGGAAAGCATTCTCTCTCTTGAATAGTGTAAAATGTAACTTTTGCATTTCACATTTTTGGCTTTGAGACTGCCACCATTTATGTTCGCTACTAATCCAATTTTGAATTTTATGGATATGTATAAGCATGTGTGGACAGGGTGCCGGTGGAAAGCTAAGAAATGAAGAAAGGTAAATAACAGCCAATGAAGTTGGCAAGATTATTTTTTCCTCATTATGCCAAAGCAGCTATTTTAGCACAAAATAAGGAGAAAAGGGGTACATAAGAATTTAAAATTTGGCAGATGTACAAAACAGAGAAAAACTGGGGAAATGATTAAAGTATATAAGCAAGTTCAAGAGATGATTAAAGACATTATCCTGACTATTGAAAGGGGGGAAGTCAAGTGAAAGATTGACTGACAAAAAGCTATATGTAAACTTTTACCAGGGTAATCAATAACTGGGGTTGACTAGAGGTCTCAGAGCAGTAGTATTTAGAAGAACAGAAGAAAAGAGTGGCCACATGGGTAACATTAACCAGAAAGAAGATGCTGAGAAATAAGCCACAAAAGACATTAGTCTGTGAAATTTTTGTCAGAATCCCTCCCCTCCCCTCCGCTCTCTTTCCTTCTTTCCTTGTTTTCCTTCTTTCATGCTATGTAATAGCTGTATGCTACAAAAGTATTGTATATCCCTAGATTTATCTCAGGACTATGAATAGTGAATTATAAATATTAAATATTTTTAATTTACACATAATAGTTGAACGTATTTTGGGGGTATAGTACAGTAACTCTCTCTCTATATATAAAATGTATAGTGATAAAGTATGGAACAGTTCAAGAATTTGCATGCCATCCTTACTTAGAGGCCATGTTAATCTTCTTTTTATCACTCTAGTTTTAGTATATGTACTGGCAAAAGTGAACACTAGAAACAATATTTTGTAGTACCTATTTTAATTACTGTGTTTAAAATCATTTTGTTCATTAAATATTTCCAACATCAAATGGCTAATAGCCTCAACTAACTGAAGAAAAAGATAAGACAAAAAAAAGAAAAAAACAGCCTGAACAAAATATCCTTCCCTTAGCCTAGTGAAAAAGAGAAAGAAAACAAAAAGCAAATAGGATTTATTGTGAGATGTAACCTTTAAATCTATCATGCTCTGTGAGTTACCTGCCTCTGTAGGGCAAGGCCCGAGAGAGATGTTTAACTAGGCAGCTATGATGATCGCAGATTTCTTAGGGCTAGAGCAGAGGGAAAGATTGTCAACATGTGGGCAGTAAAGGCTTCCTACTCAAACTCTGACCACTTTTACTTAGGTTGTTAAGTTATGTGCAATGTGCATAGGTATTTTGTCTCAGGAGAAAACTCCAGCCCTGTTAGAAAATGTCTGTTTCACATAGACAGTATCAAAACAGCTTTACCAGTCTTAAATAACAAAGAACTAGTCTAGCAACTACTTGCTAGCAGACAGTTGTAGAATTTAATCCCTTGCTTTTTAGTCACTGGCTTAGCCACTGCTGATAAGTTCTGTCTTTCAACCAAATACTGTGTGCGTTCAAAGCAATTGTAGCCCCATTTTCTTCTGTCTGTGCATGGCATAGGTCTCCAAAGTGCCCCTAATTTGAGTAGTTCAGGTTTTAGTTACAGTTGTGTGGGTCATCATCAGGGTAAATGGGGAGATTTGTGGTTCTAGGACATGTGCTAGTCCTAATTGGGAATAGGTTTTAAAGGTTTAGAGGTTTTCTTTGGCTTGATTTTGTTTCAGTAGAGTGACAGGAATTAAAGAATATACACCCTTGCTGTGCTGTCAAGAGAATGTAAATTTCATGAAGTATAACACTTAGAAACTTTTCAAAGTAAAAATCTAAGCAACTTCAGAAGGATGACATGGGGATGAACCACAACAGGGCCACTATCCTATGTTGCTCCTCAGTATCAGTAGAAATGGAATGTTCTGGCCTCTGGGTGAGCTGGATTCTATAAGATGAATCTCTGCCATTCCTTATCCCCACTCCCGTATCTGACCTTCTTGGTCTTAATCCAATAAAGTCCTCTTACTGCCCCTCCTCCAGTTCTCTGTGCTAAGTGGACCTGGATCCTATACCTAGAAACAAAAACTTATATATTTTTTGGACTTGTTCTTTCAACCAATTTGAGTAGAGTTTTTCCTCTCAAACTCCCAGGCAGGATAGATACTGTGAAAGCATTTTGGATCTTCACTGGAAAGCAAGATGAAGGAATGTAGATTAGGATCCCACCCTATTCTGAGCACTAGAAAAGGAGGGTATAGGCTGAGGCTACTCAAAGTATAGCTACATCTCTATTTGTTATGTATGCAGCATGGCCTTTAAGAAACTTACAGTTCATTTACTAGCATTCTATGTTTACATGATCCCAAGTATTACATAAATGAGATACTTTTATAGTTTTTATAGTTTAGGCCTCTCAACTTTCCATTTTTATAATATTAGTTTAGAATGAATTTTTAGAGCAATTAAGGAAAAGGAGAGGAAAGTGACTAAATGGTGACAGAAGTTTTTTTGCCCTCCAAATCAGTGTTGAAAAAGATGAATATGAATCAACTGTATCATTTCAAAAAAAAGCAATAAGAAACTAAATATTAGTGTGTCCAATGGACCTAATATTAAAATGGTCACACTCAAAAAAGAATTTATCCCAGGCAAGACTCTGCCTTGGAATAATGGAAAGTAAGTACTTTATTAAAAATTCCTCATCTCTCTATCCCTAATACCCACCACTACTACCTGTGTTTTTATACATGCACATTCCTATTATGTAAAATAAGTGTACAAAAAAGAGAGCTGAGCCCTAGAATGCAAGGGCTAGAGGCTCTGTTAGGCTACATTGGTTCTAAAACACTGACCCATGGATCAATGCCAATCTGTGAGGTCTTCACCAGTCTCTAATTAAATGATAATTTGAAACATGTATGTAATACATAGAAAGTTAAGCTAAACATATAAATGTATTGAATGTAAAGAATTGCTTCATTCTTCTGAGATTATTTCTGTTGTACCTTTTTTTTATTTCATGATAAAACATCTGACTTTATTTATTTATTTATTTTTGGCAGTATTGGGGTTTGTACACAGGGCCTTAATGCTTGCAAGGCAGGCACTCTACCACTTGAGTTATTCCACCAACCCATACATCCTATTTTTATGAGATAATGGTGATAATAAATGATAGGACTTCTCCCCTGCAAGTATTAGCCTAACTTGGCAGTATAAAAAGTTAGGGACTGCCCCCCAACACAAATACACATGCTATTTTATTTTGCATTGTTTCTGAAGTTCTGACACTTAAGTGAGAACAACTGGTCTAGCTTAATCTCTTTAGAACACAATTGAGAAAACTAAGGCTTAGAGAAGTCAAGAAAGTTACCAAAGATTTGCTACCAAGAAATCACTGAATTGAAAGTAGAACCCAAGCATCCAAATTCCTCCTCCACAGCTCTGAATAAAGCAGAAAATTACCTGCTCCTTTTTCCTAAATAACACATTTCTAATTTTAAATTAACTCAGACTTTGTCAATTTTATGTTTTTTATTTTATCAGGTTCAAACTTCCTATATTTTGATATGCCATTGCTGCATTTGATTACCATCATTATGCAGTTAAATTAGTTTTGTCAGGTACTTCTAAATTATTGATTTGTCTCTTATTTTATTAAAGTGAATTAAAGTTCATTTGTCTTCACAAAGTTTAAGACCTTTTTATTGTCCTTGTGCTAAGACTAAGTCATTTCCCCATTGGTATCTTCTAATAAAGACATTGATTGCATTTACTTGGCTGCCTCTTGGTGCTGGAAAAGCTATTCTATTTTCTGGTGAAGTTTATGCTGATGAGATAAATAGAATGGGTACTGGTATAATGTATTTACTTATATGCTACACTCATTTATTTTATTTTTGTTTGTCAGACAGGGTTTAGCATCCTTATAAATTATTATCTGACCTTAGTAACTGCCTAATAAGTTAGCTTTCTCTGCTAGAACTAGGAAATCAAGCCAAGTTGAGAATTTAGATCCATGTATGATGGTTCTATTTCCTGGTGTATAAATAAGTTGATGTGGTTATATTATTTTACATTTATATAATATATAATAAGCATGTTTATTTCTTTTTGGTTTTCAGTTCATCTTTTACATACATTGTTAGAATTTGCTTCCGAATAACACTATGAGGACATGTTTGCTCTCATTACCATTTTTTGAATGATATAACTAAAGCTCAGATATCTTAAATAATGTGCCAGAAACCACAGAGCTAGGTAGTTGACCCACAGGTCCAGTGGTTCCAAGTCTTAAATTTCTTACATATCTTAGCTCCATGCTAGTGACTTTCTTTACATATTATTTTTTAAATGGTTTCTCTTTTCCTTCCATGATAGTGAAACCATTTTAATAAAACATTCCATCCCCATTTAAATTTTCTGAAAATATTTTCAAATTGTTGAATTTGGTTTGGTAGTGCCATCTACTAAGAAGTATAACCTACCTTGAACACTATGATGAGAGAGGAGAGGAAAGACTAGGATTATTATAGGAATTAAGCCTGAAGTCAGTATAAAATCAAAAATTGAATTAAATGTGATTAAATGAAACATTTTATAGTTTAACATTATATAAGGGCATATTAATTATGCCACCAAGAGAAAGAGCCCATATTCAGGTTAGAAAAGTGTTATTTTAGATACATCAAAGTCACCTGCTGAACCCTATAACCACCTTCTTCAAGGATGGATTATTTGATCGATAGTTTTGATATACTTGGGTTGTAGGGTTATATCCTAACCTCACACCATATCCTAACATAAATTTCATATAGATTCAAAACACAAAAGTTAAGAAAAGAAATCAATAAAAGAGGACAACCAAAACATAGATAACTAATTGTCTAATCATGGGGTACTGCTAAACTTGTTAAGCACAAGAGTTTAAGAAAAATCATAGGTAAATTTTACTAGATGTATATCAATTGGTAGATTCTGTAGTACAAAAAGAAGATATTGGAAAAATAAAAAAGCAAATGATATCTTCTTGGACATAGTTAAAACATATGAAATACACAAATATATTGAATTACATTTCACAAGTTATGGGCATCATAGTAAATTGCAAATTAATATAATTTAAGTTCAGCATTATCCCTTGAAGTATGTTTAGAAGCTGACCTTGACTAGTCCTATTAGTAAAATGGGAAATTGGGAAGTGATTAAATGTAAATAGATTGCTTATAAGTAGAAAATAGAAAGTAGTACAAGCCTAAGATAGCCTGTACCAGCTTACCTTTTTTTTTTTTTTAACTAAGTATGCAACCCAGGTTTCATATATGTTATGTGAGTGCTACACCACTGAGCTATAGCCCCATCTTTATGTTGCAAATTCTTGGTATTAAAATATTATGTTCTACATATTAGTGAAATAAAAGGGAAGCACAATATTGAATATAGTGCTATATTGTAACAAAGGACTAGACATCCAAGGGTCAACTTCATTTCACATTCAAGAGTTTATTTCAGTAGCTGAATAGTTAGATTATTGAAAAAATCCACAAATGTAAAGAAAGCTTAAGTTTATTTGATATGTTGAATTGTTTTCCAAATAAAATTTAATAATAAAATAAAGCAATCTTAGAAATACGCAATTGCAGTAAATGACTAAAATCATAACTACATTCAGTTTTAAATGGATACAAAATATGAAAGAATATGTCACTGATATCCTAAGAAAATATTAGCCATCTGAAACATGGTGACAACTGCATAGGATAGCAAAACTTGGTAGCTTATTCTTAGATCCAGAACTCAGAATTGGAGTTACAGTTATACACATAGAAAAATCTGTGTGTGTGTGTGCGTACTTGTGTTATATCACAGCACATGGAGAAAAAACAAAAAGGAGGCCTTTCAATATTATATTTTACCTTCCTTCATTCAGTTCCACGTTACTGCATTCTTATCTGTTCTGAAGCCAAACAGGATATAACAGAAGATTATAGGCATTAGGATATCATCAGATGCTAACAGAAATTTGTTGAAAGAAAATGTGGTTCTAGTGGTATGAAATTCACAAAACTAATAAAGAGGGATTTGGCATCAAATGTTAATAAACAGAGAAGTAGTAGAGATACCAAGAAAGAAATAACCTGAAATGCTTCAACTATGAGCTGGTATTGCAAGTTTGTTACAGAAAAAGAGAGAAAATGTTCACTGCAACCTTTGCCAACAAATTGTTTCAAGATTAAAATACAGAAACTGGGTTAGATTTGACTGTATGTAGTTCTTCCATGCACATGGTTTTGCTTTTCATGATTTCAGTTATCCAAGGTCAACCTTGCTCTGAAAATACTAAATGGACAGCTCCAGAAATAAGCAATTCTTAAGTTTTAAGTTGCACACTGTTCTGAGTAGTGTAATGAAATCTCACATCGTCCTGCTCCATCCTTTACACACATTGTGTGTGTGTGTGTCTGTCTATAGTTTTGTTATACTGCAGCACATAGAGAAAGAACATTAAAAGGAGGACTTTATATGACCAACATAATTTTATATGCATATATGGAAATACCACAATGAAACTCCTCACGTTGTAAAGTTAATATACACTAATACAAAAGGGAAAAAAGAAACATTTAAAAAGGATTTTTAATATTATGTTTTAGCTTCCTTCATTCAAGAAGAATATGAATCATGCCTTTGTCTAGCATATTCACAGTGTATCTGCTACCTGCCCATTAGTCACCTAGTGACCTTCTGGGTTATTAGATCATCTGTGATGGTATTGAAGTATTTATGTTCAGCTAACCCTAATGCTATGTCACAATGCTTACTCATTCACTTCATATTATCTCATTGTGTAGGCATTGTATTATGACAAGAAGTAGGGTAAGTATAGTATCATAAGATATTTGCAAAGATCATATTTATATAGCTTATGTTACAATTATACCATTATATTGTGATAATTGTTCTATTTTATTTTTATTAATATTTTACTGGGCCCAATTTATAAACTATATCATAGATATGTATGTGTAGGAAAAAAAGCATAGTATATATAGAGTTCAGTACCGCCTACAGTTTTAGGCGTCTACTGAGTGTCTTGGACTGTGTTCCCCTCAGATAAAGGGTTGCTTCCATGGTTATTCAAAAAGTGATTTCTATGTTGGGAATATGTATTTGAATCTGATGCATACCTGATTTTCATTTGGAAAATTTATACAAAAAAATTCTTAAAATATTTTAACTATTCCATTGATTATAACAAATTTACTCCATTTTTTTCCATTGATTATGAAGCAGATTGATTGATTATATCAGAATCTGAGAATTTTTAGGGTATATATTGCACAACAGTAGTAATATTCTCTAATTTATGATTTACTTCTGTATATATATAAACATATAAACATATATATACATGTTTATATGGATGTCAAGAGAATCTTCCATATGACTCAGAAAACATCCCCTGGTGAATATAGTTTTTCTTACCACACACTTATGAATTGGGAAGTAGAAGTAACATGTTAAGTATAGTGAGTAGACAGTTTGCTAATGGTGGAATGACTAGCCTTCTCTTCTTTTTACCTCCTATTGAATTTACTTTCTCCAATTACACATTTGATTTTTATGTATTTCCTCAAAACTTTTTAATACCCATCAAATGTATGTGCTTAAATTTGCACATATGCCTCATTTTAAGAATGTTTCTAATTATAATCTATGTCCTGAAGAGGGGGGAAACATTTGAATGATTATTCATCTCATATAAGGATATAAATTCCCTATAGATATCTAACAATTGATCCCGTGTATAAGAAACTTAGATGACTTTATTTGAAGAGAATTCTATATTAGAAAGTGAGCTATATCTGTCTTTTAAAATGCACTTACTATAGATGACATTTTTTTCCATTTCTTTGCTCACTGGGGCACAGAAGGGTGATATTTATATATAAGTTTACACAATCAGTAGCTTTCAACTTAATACTCACTACTCTTCAGCCTTTTCCCAAGTTAAGTTTGAAGCTTTTAGGTGATTTTATGTTTTCCTTTACCACAACCAAATTTATCGTCAAAAGCTATTTGCTAATGCCCTTTGACCAGGTTGTTCTTTAAAATCCAGTTTTTAAAATTATTTTTCTATTTCCCAAGCCAGTATATTTACAGTTTAATTAACAAATAAATTTGAAAAGAAAAGGCTACTTGATATTTGGAAGCAAACCAGTTGTTAGCATCACTTTGACAGCTTTATGGAACTCAGAAAGACAGACTGTCAGATGCATGAGTCAGCTGAAAACCATTTATTTCTTTCAAAAGACAATGGGAATAAATGATTCTGCAGCATGTGTCAGAATGCTGAGAAGCTCATTGATTGTTTAAAAGAATACTCAGTGGATTGGGTGACTCTAGAGAGATACAAGAAGCCTAAGGAGGCTATGTTATACCTAAAATGTGCCAGTTCAAATCAGTGAGGTTTCTTTTAAGAATATATGTATATGTATGCCTGTATACATATATATATATATATATATATACATATATATACACATTCACACATGCATATGTGTATATACATGTGTGTTTATACATATATGGAGTATCATGTTTTAATCTATCCTTTAAGCTGATACTGCCCAATATTATACATGGTCACAAAAATCTTTCCCATAAAAAATTGTGAAGTGGATGGAACTAGAACTTATTTCATTTAAATATGTATATTATGCATATATAGGCACAAGTGTATTTTACTTTGTGCTTCATATATTTTCATTTTATAATTAATACTTTTATAATAAAAGCTTATTACTAATAAGTTTGTCTTATGTAAAATATCACTATGAGTTCACAAAACTATCAACAGTGTCTTAAGTATATTGTTTCTTAAAGAGTTTTTATTCCATAAAAATTCTAAATGGTTTAGATAATAGTCCATACCAGCAAGTTTGTTTTTGTTGGTTAATGCAGTGCTAATTATAGACAAGTGAGTACTTGATGGATTTAATCAAATATATTGAACTTCACCTCTGTACTTTGAGTGATGTAGTCCTCTGTTATCATCAAGTTACAGTGATTTCCTAACACAGTCATTTGATATTTCCATCCCTGACAGTTCACAAATCCCCACATACTTGACAGCCTTATACTCTGGTAAGAAAGTGAAGTAGGAGATATCCTTTATCTTTCAAATACTAGCTCAGCATGTGTGCTGCGGCCAACCTTGATTAAAGGTGAGGGGAAATGAGTATAAAAGAATTAATGAGAATTAAGGTGTAGCCATTGAGACAAGGCACGTTTTAGAGGGAAGACAGGACTGAATTTGTCTCTTACCCTGTTTTGTTATCTCCCCTTAAAATAATAAACTATCACTAATCTCAGTAATAATCCTGTAAGGTAGATTTTTGAAGATTAAGTTATATATATTTATTGGGAATGTATATATAAATGAATTTACATATAAGTAATATGTCACTTAACTCCTTCTTGCCTCAGTATTTTCATCTGCAAAATGGGATGATGATGGTTCTTATCTCATAAGCCTATTATAAGAATAAAATAAATTAGTACATGTAAAGTACTTAAAACAGATTCTGACATGCTATATACTCAATAAATTGGACCTGTTATCATCATCACCATTCTTGTTACTACTGTTGTTATAGACAGTTTGAAAAAACAGTCATAAATTCTTGGTGAATACATATGACTTATTAAAAATAGCTGTTGCTTTATCATGATATATAATGTGCATTGCTTTTATTCTATATATATGTATGCAATATATGTATGTGTATGTACACAAGTGTGTCTGTGTTTAACTGTGTATACAAGACCCACAGCAAGCACTATAAAAGGTTGCTTCAGAGGTTTTTCTTATTTAGCTGTATTGGGGTTTGAACCCAGGCCCTTGGAATTTTGCTAGGCAAGTGCTCTACCATTTTAGCCATACCCTTATCCCTTTTTGCTTTAAGTTATTTTTTCAGATAGGGTCTTGCTTTTTGCCCAGGGCTGGCCTCCTACCTATACCTCCCACGCAGCTGGGATTAGCTGGGATTATAGCTATGTTCCCTCATGCCTAGCTTGTTAATTGAGATCAAGGGTCTCACTAGAATACCCAGACTGGCCACAGTCCTGATCCCTGCCTCCTGAGTACCTGAGATTGTAGGTATGAGCCATCATGTCTGATTTTCTTCCTTTACATCATGCTTCTTGCCTCTTTATTGCAGCAACATATTTGTCCTTCTTTCTTTATCTCACTTAATATTTTAGATCTTGAGAAATATTAATCTTCTCAGCACTGAAGTGAGACTTCGCATATACCAGCTGCTGTTTTCAGTTCTGATTTGAACCAGGACTGGGTAGAGAGGTTGGCAAAGGAGACTTCCTGAAACCATGCTGACATTAATTGCAACTTCTTGGTTTGTCTTTCACTCTGATTTCTATCGACTGCACATTTATCCTGTGTCCTTGAATTATCTGGAACCTTTTTCAGCTATGAACACATCTGAATATATTGTCTCTTATATTTCTTTTCTTTACTTAAGTACTTTTTAAGGTTACCTTTCTCAAAAAGAGCTGGATCAAGTATAATAGAAGTATATACTTTTTTAAAAACAAAATCAGCATTCTTTTTAACTCTGCCTCTTCCAGACTACTTCTGAAGATGACACATTGTAAAAAGATGAATCAATTTGAATATTAGAATGGTTATAAGATGGGGTCCTGAAGTACTATTTCATATTAGTTGTGGAGTTTAGCAGGGAAAATGGATACTTATGTCATAAAATCTTTTCTAGACAGGCACAATGAAAGACTTGAGTCATACAGGACAAATTGTGGAGGCATACATAATGCACATAATCAGCTGTTCAGTTTATACTGGCCATATATCTTAGTCATATCTATTGAGATGCTGAGTGATCATTAAGCATGTACATGTAATATTTGACCTATTTGCTCTTTTGAGGTCATGCTAAAAACTTTTTTTTTAAAAAAAATAGTGATTGTAAGATATGTTTGACAAACATAGGTTATACCTATCAAGAATCAGGTCATGCTTTTAATATACTGTGGGTCAGGCACTCTCAGGCATGCATAATTGTAATGCATTAAAAGCATCCTTGTGGGCTGGTGGAGTGGCCCAAGCAGTAGAGTGCCTGTCTAGCAAGTGTGAAGCCCTGAGTTCAAACCCCAGTATGGGGTGAGGGAAGGGGAGGAACATTCTTGCCAAGAGTGATAGCATTTGACAGAACTATTTTAATGTATTATGACTCTGCTCCGATGTCTCTGTTGCCAATTACCTCAAAACAAGCTCTGGATTTTGGCTTTTGACATCTCCCTCATTCTAATCTAATCTCATTATCTTGTAGTGACCTCCTGTTAAATCTTTCTTGTCTCCTGATATTTGACATAGCTCATGTCTGGGATCATGAACTGAAATGGTGTCACCTAACTGAATTTTGGCATTGCTCCCAACTAATCTTTTATCATGTAAACATAGCTGAACTGGATTTTGCATGTCTAATCATTTATAAAGATCATACTTTATCAATATAGTAAAAAAGAAAATACAATCAGTCTTATAGTATGGATACCAGAGTTCATTTGAAATATTTTAACATTTAGATATAAATTAACCCAGATTATATGGAAAGCTATTCATTCAGCAAGGATTTATGGGCATCTTTTAAGACTGTCTCTGAAAAGTTTGCAACAAGTTATAACAAGAATGGTGATGATGATGACAACAGCTCCCATTTATTGAGTTCATGGTATGACAGACTGTTCTAAGCACTTTTTCTGAATTGATTTATTTAGCCCTTATAACAACTCTATGAGGTAAGAATCATCATCATCCTACTTTACAGGTGGAAATACTGAGGCACCAAAGAGTTAAGTGACAGGCTCAAAGTAGCACACCTATGAAATGTCCGAGCCAGAATTTGACCCCTGTTTATTTCATGTATCAGCTCGAAATAATAAGATTTACATTACATTGTGCCTAGTATTTGAGTAATAATCTTTAGCTATACAAAAATAATTTCATGAAGTGTTTTTTATCAGCCATGATACAGAGGACAAAGCTGTGTACAGTGGTGATTTTCCCATGGCAATTCCTGTTCGACTTTGTACAAGGAAGAACTTTACCACCCAGAGTAAATCATCATAGAAATGAAAAAGTTCTGGTGTATTTCCCTGTAAATATTCTTTATATCCATCCATTCATTCATCCATCCATTCATCCATTCAGAAATTGCTCCATGACAAACACTGTAATAGGTGATAAGAATATAATAGTAAACAAGACATGGTCTCTGTTTTTTAAAAAAAAATTAATCAAACTCAGGAAGAAAATAATCCATTTATCCTTGTTGATTATATATTCACCAGCCTGAAGGCAGATTAACTCTCAAGGAGTCAACCAGTTCTGCAATTCAGATTGTAAGAATAAATTTTACTTCAAAATAGAATTTAGTTTGCTTAATTTGTCTCAGTCTGTTTTAGATTACTTTGGATCTAATTAATGCAACAGCTACTATTAGATAAGATTTGCTTTTCTCTGTTACTGACTTTTGCCAAATGGGAATGATTGGTAAAATTCTATATAAATTTAATGGTAAGAATAGTCTGTTTTCTATGGTGATGTACATTTAGGGAGGAATGTATAGAATTTCTGGCTGTTTCAAGATAATGAACTATCACAACAAATGTTCTTACAAAAACTATCTTTTGAATAGGATGCTCATTCTGTTTGCTTAGAATTAAGTGAACTATTATGTAAGCTGTTGCATTATTTTAATTAATTATTTAATTAACTTATTTACAGCTGTACTGGAGTTTGAACTCAGGGCCTTGCACTTACTACATGTTCTCTATCATGTAGGCTGTTCCCCAGCCCTTTTTTGCTTTAGTGATTTTTCAGGTAGGCTCTTCAGGTTTTGCCTGCAGTCCTCCTCAGACCTCAGTCCTCCTCAGACCTCAGTCCTGCTACCTCAGGCCTCCAAAGTAGTTGGAACCACAAGGGGCTTACCACATGCCTGGTTTATAGATTGAGATAGGGTCTTTCAATCTTTTGGCTAGATTCAAACCACCATCCTCTTAATCACCTCCTGAGTAGCTGGGATTACAGGTATGAGCCACCCCACCTGGTTGTACTTATTTACTTTTTAAACATTAAGGCAAGAAAAGGATATTTTAAATACCTGTCTTCCAGCAACATGACAGCAATCAGTTCTTTTTTTCTCCATTTTATTTATTTATTTATTTATTTTAAATAAATAAATTTTTGCTTTTTTGCTAGTTTGAGATAAAGATAGCTATACAGGGAGATTCCTTGTGTTGTTTCCATGCATATGTATATTACATTTTATTCTTATTGCCCCTAGTCTTTGTCCATAGCCAATGGTTATAGAATTACATGGTCTTTATTTGCACTTATTACATTTAGTGTATTTAAAACCATGATACTTTTTCTCTGTTGCTACATTTTCTTCATAATTATTTTTAAATATTGTATAAACCTGAACTCAAATTGATATGCCAACTCATCAAATCTGTCTTTAGAACACAAATGACCTCTGACTTTTCATTATTAAAAATAACTTTATAATTTCTATTTTACTGTGTTTCTCTTTTCTTCATTTGATTGTTTCCTTTATCTATGCCAGTATCAGCAAACATGTTTCTGCTCTTGAACTTTGAAAAATAAAAAACTTTTTCAGGATGATTATCAATGTGCACAGTCATCAGGAATAAATAAGTATATGAGTTTCATCACCGTCTCAAAAACTGTTTCATCTGTTTTATGTTCCTGCAGCTTGCAGAGGTCCTAAAAAGAAACAAATACAAATTCAATTAAAAAATGTAAAAAAAAATTGAAACTTCAAAAAATTGTGCTTATAAACAATGTGTGCAGTGCAACTTGTTTTGTTGCAGTTTGAATTCCTGTTACTCTGAAAGAATATTTTCCCATTGTTTAATTAATTTTATAACTTCTTTGCAAATTGACTCCATATGTCCTTTGTCCATTTATTAAGATCAAACATTTTTCTCTTTATTTTGTATGAATTCCTTATAAAACACGTTTGTTGTAAATGTTTCCCTATTTCACTTACATAAATGTAATTGTCAAAAATCTTATCAAGAACTAGAACTAACTTAATATATTTGTATTTGCAATTAGTCATGTATTTTAAACTTATCATTTAATTGTTCAGTGACATACTTGATTTAGAATCATAAATGCTAATTAGTTTCTTGGTCTCAGAGCTGTTATATGATAACTGCCTTCTGTTGTGAGGACCATTTATTGTCTTCCTTTTAATGATTTTAATGAAGCTTCTTGAGTAGTATAGCTCTTTGTATTTCTTTTAGACATGCTATCCTTATTTTCATTACTCTTATAAGAAAATTCACTGTTGAAAATTTTATTTTCTACTTTTATTTCCAACATTGTTTTTCCTTGGTTTTGTTCATTCTAGAGTTTCATAAACACTGTGTGTTTTCATGTGGCTATGGCAATGATGAGACACTGACTTATGGAATTAACATAGACACGTGGAAACTATTTTATGGTACTGACATATCAAGAAACCAGTTCTGGGCCATGATTGAGACCAGGAGCTAGTGAGGTTCAATAGTTTCTATTCCACAGAGGGCCATTTTGTCCCAAATGATTGATGACATTCTCCTGCCCTATTCTCCACAGATTATAAGAACACTATTGCAGTGTAGAGCTTCTGTAGATCCCCGCTTCATTAAGCATGATTCCAAAATGTCATTTAATTTATTTCTTAGATCGAATGTCTCATTAAACTCTGATGAGGCCAGGAGGTACTTTGGGCTGGACTTGTTATGAAGCACTCTTATCTTAAAATTTCATTCTGTTTCTGTTAGCAAGGGAAACAGGGAAGACAGTGAAATCAATGCATAGTGCACTTTTTCTTTGACAAACTAAAATATTGTTTTGCTAACATAGACCCTTAGGCTGGAGAGATTAAAATCCCACGTAACGTAAATCAACATAAAGAATGAATTTACAAATTTATGCTGTATTTGTTGTGACTCTAATTTGTTTTAATCCCATTTTGACTTATTTCAACAAACAGAACACACCTAGTTAATTAAACAAGTTAGTGACCTCCACCTAGCCCCATTTGAAAAATTAATGTTTTCATCTTTTTAGTTATAGAAGATTAGGTAAGTATATGGGCAATGTTCTATCAATTTTTGGTTTTTTAAAAAAAGATACCTCAGTAGTTATTTTCTCACTTTGTGGAACAGCATACCACAAAACAAAATGACTATAAATTTACAATTTTCCTTTTAGTTCCTATTATAGAATCAAGGGCATGGTCATAGGTTGGTATGGGTGGGAGACAGAGAAACTGAGATGAATCATTCAGTGGAACGAACTGAAAGCATTTTGTAAACAAAGAATTAAGGTCTTGGCCAGCCTTGGGTCATGCTTGGAGTATAATTTTTGGATGCTTCTTTGAAGTTAGGGTAACCATCTACCAAGTGATTGTTCTTTCCTGATTCTTCTCCATCCTGCTTCTTTGTCCCTACCACACTGCAACCCCATCCCATACACTTCCTCTGACTGGACATCAGAATTTGTTGAGCTCCACTCTATTGTCTTTACACAGAACATTAGCTAGATGCTCTGCAGTCTAACAGTTTGGAAAAGTAGTGGCACCTAGTATAGAGTGCACTGGTGCCTAAAATGTCTTGGGTTGGAAGCTTCTCTCTGTAAACTATGTTCACTATCTAATCAAGCTTGAATCTTTAAAAACTTCCTTTTGTGTATAAGACTGACAGCATTATTTTAGTATCAAAAAATTTTTAACATTAAAAAATAACCAAATAGAGATCTAGAAATAGAACAGTTGACCTAAAGGATTATCAATCAAGTTCCATGTGTCATAACAAAAGAAGAAAATAAAATCTGGGACCATTTCAATGTTTTTTTAATACTATCTTAGGGTTCTCCCTTTCCTTGGAGTGATGAATTTGAGTTCTAAGATCCAAAGCATTTATGTGGTTTGGAATAGTGTGATGCATTCTTCATTATTTTGTCTTCTGTTTAAAACTTCCTTTCAGCATCTGAAATGTCATTTGAATTAATGCTGAAATATCATTAGGAGTAGATATTGAGAACTGTCAGAAAATGAGTAGACAATGAGATAATTATTTAATGAATATGTTCAGTGTATCCATCCTAGCAGTCTATATTTTAGGGCATGTAAAAGTAAGTCATGATTTTGAACCTCCATTTTATAGGTTATTCAAGAGATATTTGAGTGTTATGTTTATAGCTTTGCCATCAACTGTGTGATAGGGGTGCCAGATTTTGGTTTTGTTGTGTTTAAATCGAAGTTATTTTTATTTTGTTAATTTGAGGCTAGCCTTAATCAATTCCTATTATTCCCTTTCCCACTAAAAACATAAAGTAAACCATGTGGTACTAAATATCATGAGTCTTCTTTGTTGTTGTTGTTACCCCCAAAATGGTAGTTATTAAAGATGAAAGCCTTGTTACCCAGGTAATCTACAGGATTTAGTCACAGTGTTACTGGAAAGTTTAGTGCTGGCTAATACCTCAGTTCTTGTGTCCATCCAAAGAATAATTCAGTAAAATGTGAAAATGTAGTAAAAGTAATAGCAAACTTTATTAGGAAAGGAATTTAACATAACAGGATAAATGTGGGGAGAAAAGGAAAAAAGGGGGAAACATTTCTTGCTCCCCATGCAAGAAATGGGAGTAAAGACTCAAAATGGTGGTCTTCATCTCTTGGTCTTACTTTCCAAACTGGAAGAATACAGGTGGTCATTATGTTGGATCTGTGTGGCTAAGATGGGTGCTAAAACAGGGAGGCGTCATCCAGACCTACTCAAATCACAGGGACAGTTAGTGTGCTTTTGGTCTTCCCTTTGCTAGACATGTCTTTTATTCTTTTTGCCCCTCCACCCATCCAAGGAGCCTTGGAGCTTATTAACATCTCAAAAGAAGAAGGAAGGTGCAGACAGCCCTGGAAGGTAGATAGCCCTGTTGTTGTATCTTAACCATCTGAAAGTAGATGAGAGAGAGTGGACAGTTGCTCTGACTTTTTAGTTTTTACTTTCTAGTTTCAATGCCTGAGTCTGACCCTTTCAACTAATTGAAATAATTTCCCTGTCTCCTCATCTGTTCATCCTGCCTCATAGGTCACTTATGGCTAACTGCTACCTAACAACAAGAGAACCTGACTTTGAATCCCTCCCTGGAAGTAACTAATTGTGTATTACTAGGCATGTTTATAATTTCTCATATTAGTCTCCTACTTTAAAATAGCTGTGGTGATCAAATTGGCTTCATTGACAGTATTGCTAAAATTAAATGAGATAATCTGCATAGATAGTGCTTTACTACATACAGAGGAACATTTGTGCTTTCTCACATAATATATCTTTTGAATTTTGTAAGTAAGAAGTCATTGATTAGGACTTGCGGTAATGCTCAAGTGGTAGAGCACCTGCCTACCAGGCATGAAGCCCTGAGTTCAAACCCCAGTACCAGCCAAAACAAAAAGAAATTATTGATTAAACCAGGTGTAGTAGTACATTACTGTAATCCCAGCACTTGGGAGGCAGGAGGATCTGGAGTTTGAGGATAGCCTGTCTCAAGAAAACAAAGAAAAAAAGTAATTGGTTAAGTACTTGAAAGGAGAGCTTGTGTATTTTCACCATTATAACCATTGTTATGGTTTAATTTTGTGTGAATATTGTAAAGAATGGTTGAAATGTGTACCAAATGAAGTTTTGATCAATGTTACTTGGAATTTTTTTAATGTAGAATTCACATCAAGTTTCGATAATAGATCAATGTTTTGTTCTCATTAGAAATCACCTTCCTACTAGACAAAGGAATTGCACTTTTTCTTATTTGAGTGTATGAACTTTAACAAGGCAACTTGAGATGAATTACTAAACTATGAGATGAAAATATGTCAAAATAATAAACATATTTCAGACTCTACCTTCAGTTGAAAAGACAGATCTCATTTTGATTTCACAAATCAAAAAAGGAAAGATTGTTTTCTTCTTACTTATCCCCTTTTCTATGCTACTCATCATAATCTCTTGAGAAGGCTTCTATTTTCCCTGTACCCAAGATTAAGAAATTCTTTTTCAATGAAATGTTAAAATATGCATACAGCATGGCATTATTGTGTTAATATCATCAAGACTACCAGCTAAGCCAGTACATTCATTTCCTATCAAATTGCTATTAGTTACTAAAGCCACCTAAATACTTTTATACAGCATGTTCTAGAATTTTGCTTTGCTTTATCAATAAGAGGCTAAGATGAAGCAAATATTAATTCATATCTTTTAAGAATGCTTCTAATAACTATATTAAATATTAGCAAAGGGCTAAATGTTCTTAGGCAACATGCAAATGTATTCTTTATTTACCATACAGAATCATTTTGGTAAAGTGGTTGTATTTTCATTTTCACTAATTCATTAAATAAACCTTTATCAACCATCTACTATGTATCACATACTTTGAGGATACAAAGATAAGTTCCTTTATGAGAAAGTTCAAACTCAGTTTTTGAGTCCCACAAGAGAAGAATTCAGCAAGATGCGAAAACATAGTAAAAATAACAGTAAAGTTTGTTAGGAAAGGAATTTATTATAACAGGATAAAAGTGGGGAGAAACGGGTGGGGAGGAAAAAACATTTCCTGCTCGCCATGCAGGAAATGGTAGTAGACTCAAAATTGTGAGGTTTGATCTCAAGGCTTTGCTTGCAAAGCAGGTGCCCTATCACTTAAGCCACACCTCCAGTCCATTTTGCTCTGGTTATTTTGGAGATGGGGTCTTGAGACGTGTCTTCCTAGACTGGCCTGGAACCTCGATCTGTATCTCAAGCTTAGGAGTAATGAAAAATGCCTACAGAGGGCTCCTAGCAGTTTGGCAAAAATGTGGCTTAATGGAAGAACTGATATCCTAGCAACAGCTCATTGCAGGAACTTCCTCTACCCAGAACAGCTAATGGAAAGAATTCCACACACACACTCAGAGTAGCAGGTAGGCACTCCATTAACCAGTAACTATCCCAGTTTGTGCGTGGAGCGCCCCCTTCCATAGGTTCCCAAACAAACCTACCTAGCTGTTGAGCCTCCTCTGTTTCTTTTCTCTTCTCACCACTCTCAAACCTAATATTCCGGTGCCCAAACCGGGAAAGGGTCCTGCAGTGGTGGCATCTCCTCATGCAACCTGGGAAGCAATGCACAGCTTGGCCTGAACTAACTCCCAGGCCCTGATGACACCCTACTCCCAACCCCAGTCCCTCAAACCTCTCTTTCCTTTCTCTGGGTTTCATTTCTTCTCTTGCCATTCTGGAACCTAACAGATCCTCTGGCTCTTATCCTTCCAAGTAGCTAGGATTACAGGTGTTGGGCCACTGCCCCTGGCTCTCATCTCTAGTGGTCAGTGTCTAACAACCTCTCATCCTTATGATAATGAACCTGGAGTAACCTCTAATTATTAAGATAATGGATCTGGGTGGCTAAGGTGGGTATTAAAACAGGGAGTTGTCATCCAGGCCTACCCAAAACACTGGGACAATAAGTGTGCTTTAGAACTTCCCTTTGCAAGGACATGCCTTTCATTCTTTTTGTCCCTCCACCTAATCAAGGTGCCTTGCAGCTTCTTAACATTTCAAAGGGAGAAAGTAGATGCAGATAGTCCCTTTATGTCTCCCAGTTTTTGTAACTTAACATCTAAAAGGAGGTAAGAGGAAGCTAGCTGCTCTGACTTTTTAGTTTTTACTTTCTAGTTTCAATATCTAAGCCTGGTTCTTTTAATATAAAGATAATGTAATTTCCCTTTTTCCTCATCTGTCTATCCTGCCTCACCCATCACTCATGGCTAACCTGCCATCCAGAATTCTACAATGTAGTAAGGGAAACAGATATCTAATCAAGTAAATTACAATGTGACACAACTCATACCTCAGTGCTATGGATTATATTGGACTTCACAATCTGCTACCCTTGTTGAAGTCCAGAGAAGCTTTATTGAGCAGCTGGTTTTGTTTTTGTTTGTGTTTGTGTTTGTGTTTTTTGCAGTACTGGTGATTGAACCCAGGGCCTCAGACATGCTAGGCACGAACTTTACCACTGAGCTACATCCCCAATCTGAGCAGCTGGCTTTGATCCTGATCTTGGAGGAAGAGTAAGAGATTGCTTATTTGCAGGCAGTGAATTGAATATGCAACAAAAAAAAAAAAAATGGAGTCATAAAAGGATCTAATACTCATAGACTAGGGATAGCCAATTGTACAATCTGACCTCTGCTACTTGACAACCTAATGGCCTATCTTCTATTTTGACACCCCACAGGCTAAACTACATTAATTGTAGAATTTAAATATAACATGTTTTTACTGAAAATTAACAATAGAAAGTATCTGTTTTATATATGTTATATATGTATAGGATGGGGACATAACTCAGTGGGAGTGTATACTTAGCATGTGCAAGGCCAGAAAACACACACACACATACACACACACACACATACTGAGAGAGAGAGATTGACATATCTTGATATTTAAGATTTTCCTAGAAACTTCCTTAAAAAGTTGATTCTAAGTTTTAAAATGTATATCATAAGCTTCGGTATTGAGCTTCTGATTTTCTTAAGTTATTTAGATTTTTTTTCCCACAATAAGAAGCACAGTTTAGATGAGAAATGCTTATTTAACTTGGTCAAATTTTAGAAATTCCAGTAATGAAAATGATAGCGTTGGTTTAGTCTCCTATAATCTTGCTTATGAAAAAAATCCCCTGGTTTTTCAATTTATATATAGCGTGCAATCTACATAAATAGGTTTAGGTTTTGTTTTTAATAACAACATGCATAAAGGAAATATAATGATCTCATCAAATCTGTCTCCTTCTGAGAGACAGTGGCTTTCTGGTCTTCCTCTCAGGATCCTTTTAATATAGTTTTCTTGGATATTAGGTGGTTTTGTCTCATTGGATCTTGACAGTTTATTGCTTTAGAGGCCTTTTACTGAGTTGGGTCAACATTCCGCTTTGAGATTTTTCTTCCCTAGTCATGCAAGTATTCAGCTATTATTAACAGTGATATGAATCATTCATGTACACTAAGAGGGAAATAAGTTTTAGTTGTTTCAAAAAACATTAGTTTTGAGTTCTAACCATGAGTAGCTCTGTGAAGTGAATTATATCACTGTCTGTGGAAAAGAGAAATGGGAATTAAGTTCTTTGCTCACCATCGGCCCTGTCTTCACTGAACATGAAGGCTCAGGAGAGAAATCCTCTACTGAGTCCCCTGTCAGTTTTCCAACAGGCCTTTATATGCTGTTTGAGCAATGAAATTGCATACTGAGAGACTGCAAGGTGGTGTGTGAATCCCTGTGCTTTATATTAAAATCTGTCCCGTAAAACATGGGGTTTTACTTCTGTGTGTGTGTGTGTGTGCTGTTAAACAGCTGCTACCCTTTGCTGCCTAAATTAATTACATTTCCACAGTGATGAAAATAATTTACCTATACCCATAGTCTGCAACTATGATGGTTTGACTACATTTTTTACCTTAAACTATAAAATTATCAAGTCAGATGATGCAAAAGCATTATGCATTCAGTAGAAAATATGTTTTCAGTTTTGAATTTCGTGTTTTCCTTGGCTAATAATATGAGGTATGATACTCTTCAGAGGCTGGGCAATTGGAGGGAGCCATAGCTCCCAGGCAGCCACAGGATCAGAATGTGAAACAGCCTACTCTGTACAGTGTGCTGTGTTAAGTTAGGGTGCTTAGCAGGTTAGATATATTAAATGTATTTTCACCTTAAGACATTTTCAGTTCACAATGGAATTTTGGGGGAGGTTACCCCATCCTAAGTTGAGGAGCATTGGCAAAGACATACACGTGTATAGACATACGACTTGTGCACTTATGTAGTTCACCTCTATTCTGTGGACAGTGAGGAAAAATTGAAGTCTGTAGCTTCCATACTTTGAAATATTTTATATCTCAAGATACAAGTATGAGATTGATCTAGTAGTTTCAATAAGCAAATCCTAACATCAAAATTATACTATATTCCTTCATTTATGTAGCAAATTTACAAAAGAATTTTAAACTAATAGCCACATCAGTCCCAGGACTGGTAGATTTACTTGAGATAATTTATATATAGTGGTTCTTAGCAAGGGATGCTGCCATATAAATACAGATACTATGAGGCCTTAATTAGTGAATCTTCTGTGGGAACCACTTTTTAAAGCATGTTGACTATGCTAAAGATATTTCTTGATTATACAGAGGAGTGCCATAGTGGTTATAGATAAACTTGTTATTTCATGCTTTATGTTTTCTGAATCAAGCAGTAAATATTTGTAAGAGAAGAAAGAAGAATCAGCCTATAACATTTGAGCGCTATTAATAGGGTAATTACATGTTGCAAATTAAATACACCCATCCCTTTGAGGCCTATCTAAAAATGTTCTGTCTTCAGCAGCAATACCCCCTACTGGGGACAGTGGTGTTTACCCTTCACCAGTCAAGCACTTATCTTGTAATTCAGTTATGGCGCTCATCCTTTTCTACCTCAAACCACATGTTTACTTACTTTGTTCCAACTAATAGAATCTAAATTGAGGAAGGAGGGGAGTGGGGAGATATGGAACAGACTTCTGTCATACCTAACCCAGAATTTTTCTCACATAGTAAAAACTAAGTACATGTGGAATTGAGTTTAATAATATTAATCATCTTAGCACAAAACACCCTGTACTATCATACAGATTGAAATACAAGAAGCTAAATAGGACAGAAATCAAATACAAGGAGAAACATATTTGACTCAGGTTTTCCAAACTATAATAAAAAGAACCAGAACTATGTCCATCATTGTTACCTTCTCTGTGCCCCTCTTACACTTATCAGTTGCTTCATATTGCTTCAAACTTTTTTTTGTTTCTTCATCCACTCTGAAGAGATAAATAATTTAAGTCACTATCATATACAAACTCCAACAACTACGTAATTCTTTGGCCCATGATTTGGAAGCACACAGCTTCCAATGAATACGGCTGCAATAAGAAAGAAAGGAACTGTATCTCTGTTTCCTGGTTTCTTGTTGGTATTTACTGTGACCTCCTCTTAAGCACACTCCAAAGCTGTTCTGCTAGTGATTCCCATGGTCTGCCTTGCATCTGCTTACTCCACTCCACCACTACTGTGAATTTCACCCCATTTTCCACAAAGCCACTCAACCTGAGTAAAGGAGATTTTTTAGCCTCATTTCCTTCTTTCCTTAACTAATCATATTTTGCTAATAACTTCACATCAGTGCTCATTTCTGCTTTTTGAGTTTTTTTCTAATTCAGCTGCAACACACATATTGTTTGAAAAAGTAATTTAGGATTTCTGAAAATTTACAGTTGGGGAATGGAAGTGCCCTGGGAATCCGAAAAACAGCTTTCCCAGTTTCTGTTTTAAGGAATTAGGATGTGTTTTATTATTGGAAATGACATTTGAGCTGGTTCTTGAAGGTAACCCTTTATAGCACATGTGAAATAAACACATATGAATAAGTAGTAAAATAATTTCAGTTGTTAACTGAGGTAGCTCACATGTATATGTATTTTATTCCATCGGTTTTATGAACTTGAACATTTTGACTGAATAGGAAAAATTAATACTTCCTGTAAGTACAAGAAAAAAATCAAATATATACTGTAAAAATCAGTTTTCTTATCTTTGGGATACTGTAGCTTATACTTAATAAAATTATTTTAAGGTCAAAATAGGATATCTTTGGTTCCTTAATAATATAAACTTCATATAGAGAATCTAGAGAAATTATTAAACCTTCATATAACTTACTGAGTGCACAATGAATACGGCTTGTGCATATGGAATGAGCAAACTGGTATAGGCTAAGTTGAACATGAAAAATGTTTCCTGTATTTATCAGATTCTTCTCAAAGCAAGTCATGAGAAAGAAATATAGTTATTTCAATAGTAAAACTTTGAAGCTTTGGTGGTATATTTAATGTCTTAATGAATTCTATTGAGGATAACACACCTATGTATACATATACTCTTTTTTTTTCAGTACTGGGATTGAACCCAGGTCCTCATGCATACTAAGTAAGCACTGTACCACTTGAAGTACACCTCAGCCCTTTGGTTTGAATTTTATTTTTGAGATAAGGTCTCAATAACATTGTCAGGGCTGCCTTTGAACTCACAGTCCTCCCAATCTCTGCTTCTGGAGTAGCTGGGATTACAGATATGACCCACCTCGCCCAGCTACATATACTTTTTGACGATATTTTCTTATGAGGCATTGTATGAGAAAATTACATGTAAATAGTTTGCTTGTTGACTGTTTGAAGTGAATGTTCAGGTTGTTTTTGTTATTTGGTGAAAACATAAATAAAAAGGCAAAACAGGTTTTCTTCTATGATACATTAGAAAATTTGAGAACTAAAGATTGTGAGAATCAACCAAAGTTAGATCTTTCCTGTCAAAGGAGTTAACATATAACTAGCATTGTGTAGATGTCAGTTAACCTCCCAGAATTGCTGCCTACATGCTTTGTGAAATGTTGCTTGACCTTGCAAGGTTCTTGTGGTCAAACAAAGAGCTGTTTATCACCAGATGCCCTTATCTCAAACTGCTTGGCCTGCCTTTTCTGTAGCTTAATCAAACGACTATCATCTTTTTTTGAGCTTCATATTCCTAAAACCATGAGTAAAAATGTCACTCCCTCACTGAGCTATAAACTGTTAGTAATCACTCTCTCATTAAATTGTAAAATGTCACTGCTTGGGGGGAAACCTTGCTCTTACCCCAAACAATAGCTAGCCAGGAGTGTTGTGAGCCCAACTGTGGACCAGTCCTCATGAGGGACAGAGAATAGTCAGGGATATAATCTGGGTGGGCTTCCCACGCAGGTGTGTTCTGCCTATCAGACTATGGCCTGTGGCTGCACCCTTCTGCAGAAGTAAGACTTTTCTTTTTGCTTTACTGAGCGACCCCCAAGTGTTTCTTTGATCACCGTTTGGAAATGGCACTTCTAACAAAGTTCAAAAAAGAAAAATGTACCCATGATCTGGTAGGTCTTATTAGTGCTTTTCTTATTTTAAAACATCACATCCTAAAGCCATGTTTTTTATTCTTAGGAATTTGCAGCTCAAGTTATAATGCAATCCATTGAATAAATGACTGGCTGTGCATATACAACTTTACATGTTCTTTCTTCAAGAATACCAATAATATATAAATGGAAGTAGAGCTTTAAAGAGAAACCACCCTTGTGAAGGTGTATGCTTACACATAGTTGTAGCTTTATCGTTATCCCAAGGCAGACTCCACATTTCTACACCATTGTTTTTCATCTTACTTACCAACTGACTATCTTTTATAGATGTCAGAATGATTACATTTACTGTCTTCAAAACACTCATCATTTGAGAATTATAGACCAGTTGGAAAATTGGCAAGGACAAGCTAAAACTGAAAATAGGTCTCTCACTAGGCATGCAAAATGATAGCAGTGATTCAGTACATTCTTAGGGATATTGTCCTTTCCTGACAGGAAGGGGGGACAGTTAATATTTTGATATTTTTTTCACACTAAACACTGGGAGCAGGAAATTGCATCTGTATTTATTGTCAAGCTGCATTTGTTACCTAATGGATTGTCCTCCTTCCCAGACATGCCCAACTTTCTGTCAAAGTGTTATTTCCTTGACTGTCTTCCATTACGTAGAGTTCATTTCTGATGTGACACCTAAGATTCTACCACTTTTGTACTTCCCACCTATAGAGAACTGAAAGCTCTGTTTTGAAAAATCCTGAATGCATGAAAGTTTCATTCAGACAGGCTCTCTTTTTCAGCCTGACCTTATCAGTGCTGATAAATTTTAGAAGAAAAAAAAAACCGAAAACACAGATGACCTTTAATATCATTATTTAACTTGGGTCTGGAGGAGAGCAGAGAAAGCAACGACTTGAAAATGGAGGTTTGCTGGTAAACACTTCTGTTCTATCATCTGCTCCCTGCCACCCTGTAGTAGTGTTGCAGTAGTGTGAGCTACGAGGGTGGAGCCAGGGGGGCTGTGGTGCAATGGTGGAGTACAGGGCAGGGGTGGAAGCAGATGGCTGGGAAGAGAGCCACTCCATGGCACTGTTGGCATTATTACAGAGAAGTAGATGTAGTAACAAGCTGTGCCAGTTTCCGAGTTTCCAAACTTCCCTTTGTGGCTTGTGGCCTCAAACTTCACTCATTTACTGTCCTATAGCTTCCCCTGTTGCCCAGAAGTTCCGAGAAAAGCACCCTTATTCTTACATTGGCAAAAAACTGTTTAACATATATCTTCTGTGCATTTATTCTAATTAATGTCATGGAATGCAGGGGGAAAGTACCCACTGTCTTGGTGTCCAGGTGAATACTAATTAGTACGTGTAGCATATAAATATATATATATATATGAGCAGGTGTCCCGTCCTGCAGGACACATCAGCGTGGGTAGCGAACCTAGAAGGGGAAGAATGAAGGGACAAGAGACACGAAGGAGACAGCAAGAAAGGAGTTCTGATCAAGCTGCAAAATTTTATTGTTCACACAGGGGTATTTATGTGCTGAGGGAGTGAGGGGTATGACGAGGTGCAGGCTGGTTGGCTGGTTCTGCTATAGGACTTCTGATAGGGTGCATGTTCGCGCCGGCGGCAAGGTAAACTCCCGGAAGAGAAGCAGGGATGGCGCCATCTTGTGCTGGAGGTGGAGAAGTTGGGACAAACAACCGTGGGCAAGGTCAAGACAGAATGGCTCACAAAGGGAGCCTTGTCTCCGACATTTCCCCCTTATTCTTATACAAACATGACCAGAATATGTCGGCTTATTGAGAGGGGATGACAGAGGCCCAGTTCCTCAGGGTGGAGATCATTTTTGTTTTGTAAGCAAGCGTCCTTGCTAAGTTCTCAAGAGAATCTCCTAGGCATGTTTTTTGAGGAGGCGGATTTTTTAGGAGCATGCCAACCGCCATGCACCAGGGCATGTCATACAGAGGTCTTGGGTCTGGGGATCCTAGGATCCACCCTCCTGCAGTCTTACCTGCACTCTCGTTTAGAAAAGCCTTTATGATCACTCTCCCTGGGTGCTGCCTCCCCCAAGCAGAGGGGCCCAGTGGAGGAGGGCCCAATGGGCGATGAGTGGTCAAGAATGTTATATAAGAAGAAGGGGTGGCAGAGAGAAAATTTGGAAACCCAGATGGAGCATTTAGCGAGTTTCTATTGAAAGGAAGGTCTCAGGAGCACGGTCTTCCATATCCAGGCGATGATAATGGACCTGTATAGGCTTAGAGGCTAAGGTGTTAATTTGTTCTTTAATGAATTGTATCAGCCTGTTTATAATGCAGGGCCCTATGATCACAATTAAAAGTAGACCTAGCAAGGGGCCTAATAGTGGAAGAAGGTAGGGTAGAATTCCATTAAGCCCAGTCCAGAGGGGGTTTTCAAATAGCTCCCTTCGTCTCTTTTCTAAATCTTCTTGAAGCTGTTTAATTTTGGTGCGTACTATGCCTGATTTATTGGCATAAAAGCAGCATCTTTCCCCTAAGGCCAAGCAGATACCTCCCTGGTTGGCTGTTAGCAGATCTAAGCCTCGCCTGTTCTGAAGGACCACTTCTGCCAGGGAGTCTATTTGGTCCTGTAAATCCTTAATGGTTCCAGATAGAGTTTGTACATCATCTATAAGTTGTTGAGATAGGCGACGGTAAGAGTGTATAGCCGTGCCTAAGCCAGCTGTACCTGTGCCTATAGCTGCTGTTATTCCAAGGCTGGCAAGGAGCGGCAAGGCTTGTATTGCCCGTTTATGTCTTTTAATTAAGGTGTTTAAGCTAGGAATGGGCAGAGGTTCATCTACTGAGACAACAGTAATATCTGGGAGTAATAAGGCAACAACACAGCCACCAGTCCAATTTGCTGGAAGCCTGGGGAAGGCTGAGTTTCCTCCACACAAAAAAACTGTACCGTTGGGGGGACAAAGAACTGGGGTGGGTGAGGAATAATTTAGAACTGATGAGCAATTTCCAAAAGAACTAACCCCAACGTCAATATCATAAGAATTATTTTGCATCCTGCCTTGAAGGCATACTGTAGGTGCATCCATAGGCTGTACTTTAAAGGGAAGTCCAGATTGGCAGGTATCCTGATTATTTATGGTGGCGTTAACAGGTATTGCCATGGGCATTATTGCTCCTGTGGTCATGCAAAGCCAGCAATCCTTAGCAAGGGTGGGGTTGGAAGTGTTAAGCAAGGAGAAGGTACTTCCCAAAATATCTAATGTATTGGGATCTAAATCTGGAATCTGAGATTTAGGCAACATTAAGGGGTGATATGTGAGTTCGGGGATTTGGGGTTTTAAAAGCTCGATTATTTGAAGATGTTTGACAGCATCCGTGGGTCCTCCACCATCAGAGACCCCTGTAGGAGGGCGGGAAGCCGTCTGCATAGCATTTTGCCCAATTTTAACAAGTTTTAAAGTACCATTATCAAAGGGTGCACTTTTGAGAATGTCATTAATCAAGTTCCAATAAGAAAAGGCAGTCACAGGGACCTTTTCGGGGCCAAAAGATTCATAATATTCTTTTAAACAGTCTCCGACCCGGAGCCATCTTTTACCATCAATGGTTCCTTCGAGAGGAAACCAAGGACATAAATCTCCTATGTAACAAAAGAATGACCTCAAGTCTTTTTTCTTAACACGCGCCCCTCGTGTCTTGAGGGCCTCCTTGAGGCCTGAAAGAAACAAATCATGTGACGACACTGCTTATCCCAGGGTGGGTCACTCACCGTTGGCCATCCTCACTCTCCTCCTGGATCTGTCTCTCGGTTGCGTTTGCTGAGGCGATCGCGAACTCCGCTTGGGCCCAAGCCTTCCCGGAGGACGGTTTTCTCCCCGCAATCAAAGGAATAGCTACAGCCACGTTGGGCGCCAGATGTCCCGTCCTACAGGACACATCAGCGTGGGTAGCGAACCTAGAAGGGGAAGAATGAAGGGACAAGAGACGAAGGAGACAGCAAGACAGGAGTTCTGATCAAGCTGCAAAATTTTATTGTTCACACAGGGGTATTTATGTGCTGAGGGAGTGAGGGGTATGACGAGGTGCAGGCTGGTTGGCTGGTTCTGCTATAGGACTTCTGATAGGGTGCACGTTCGCGCCGGCGGCAAGGTAAACTCCCGGAAGAGAAGCAGGGACGGCGCCATCTTGTGCTGGAGATGGAGAAGTTGGGACAAACAACCGCAAAATGTTCCAGGGCAAGGTCAAGACAGAATGGCTCACAAAGGGAGCCTTGTCTCCGACAAGCAGGGAGGTGGGGAGAGCAGTTGGTAGCCACCATATATATGTAATAGTCATTAATGAAGAACTTTGCTTTTACAGTCTCTATCACAGGAACAAATACTGTTCAAAAACAGTTCGGTGGCTTTTTTTCTTATTTTGTTACACTCAGTTTGTAGGGCTTATATGAACATTTGCTTGTCTCATCTTTAGTTGAATTTCTGATTTTTGTTAAAAAAAAAGAAAAAGAAAGAAAGAAAGATGCTTATTTATTTTAAAATAGGTCCTTGGCTAAAGTCTTATTTTTTCCTAAAAATGCATCCACTGCAAATGTTACTGACATTTCTAGGACGTAAAGTGTCCTTAGAGGATATGCAGAGTAAGTTGAAGTTTTCAGCCATATGGTATGGTTGAAGCAAAAAAACTGCATTAAGTCAGACCATGTGTACTTAGCAAAATTTCAACATTTTCAAATGAGAAAATAGCAGTTTTGTATGGTTCAATTTGATATATACACTTGTTATTCCTTATGTTTAATTTGAGCAAAAATAAATAAGAACTTCTAAACCATGCACATGTATATTTTGTCTTGTAGCACAGTAAGGATGATACACAGTTTCCTAAAACTTACAGATTCCAGCTCAATTAAGTACATAGTTTGCACAGCTATAGACATTTGCCTCCGTACAGGTTCTCTGAGAGTATTGCTCGATGTGTAATTTATTAAGCAAAGATTTTCATTGCCAGTATATTTACTCAGAAATTACTTTGCTGTGCAAAAAACCGTGTTTGATTTAACAGAGAGGTAGTTATAAAATATCCTTTTTTTTTTTAAAGTGGAGGGATTGACTCATATGCTGCTAACTAGAATTTCTTGCTAAAAAATTTTGTCTAAAGTAATAGTATTAAACTTTTCCCATAACTTAACAAATGATTCTGTTCCTTTTTTCCCCCCCTTTTTGAGACTGTTTTTAGATTAGAATGAACCGATTCGATAAAGTGCACAAATGATTGGTATTAAATATCTGTCTCTTTAGTCTAAAAGTGCATAGTTCTGTTTTGTTTTTTAACAGAGATGAAAATTGAATTGGGCTTTGTACCAAAGATTTATATTTAGATGAAGTTATTCCAATGGTATTGGAAGTGTTAATTACATTTCTGTAGCAAAATTCATTGTATTACACTAAAGCAAGTGTCATATTTGAGAAGCATCTCAACCACATCCAGGCTTGTTCCTTCATTTTGTTGTTTACTTCAGTATTTGAAGAATACAAGGAAAGTCTAGATTAATGAACACAAAAACATGTGCTCCTGAATAACAAAATGTTTCTGAACAAAGTTGATTAACCCATATTTAGAAATTATAGTCAATTTTTTCTGATAAGAATACATATTAAATATGAATCATCTCTTGGATTGTTCCTAATTCACTTTAACAAGTATGGTAATGTGGTATAAATTTTTTAAGGAGGGTCTGAAGGTCTCATAATTAGTCTTCATTCATTTGCATGCTGATACTAACGCACAGTGCTAGTAGAATGTAACCTCTGACATCTGAGAGAATTATCTGGAGATTACAGTTTGTTTTTGCTTTGTCTTGGAGTGCAAAAGTATCCTAGTTTTGCTCTTGTTCTTAGGTTTTTCTTAGTTCTCAGTCCAAAGTAACTTTTTCTTGTTTTTATAATATTTAACATTTGTAATGAATAAATCTTACTGTTATACATATCGATCAAATATTTTACACTAGTTTTTAGATAGCTTCCTTTAATTTCAGTCCAGTAATAAGGTTTTTCTTATTTTCTCAAATAGAAGTGATTTAAATTAACTTATATCAGCTAATTTTCTAAAAAAAAAATGTTTTAGCTTTTTACCAGCTTTCGGGGTAGAAAGTGGTAGTTCATTCCATGTCATGCCTCAATTATTTTAAGGTCAAAAGCTTAGTTTCTTATCTACTCTGATACTTTTAATTTATTTAATTCTACATTTCTACAAATATCATTAAATATCAGTTAGGTTAGGAATATTCTTGATAAGTTTCATAGGACCCATCTCTATTTTTACCTTATATTTTCTAATTACTAAAACATGCAAGGTAATTGATGTTTAATAAACATTCACTATGATATAGTAAACCTCATATTTCTACTAAATTATGTTAGTGTGTCTCACTATGTATGAATTAGTATTTTAAGCCAACTCTCAGTTCTTTGTATTTTAGTTGTTTCTTCAGTAGGGCCAAATATCTATGAATAGAAGAATTTCAGCAGTGGCAATTCAAGAAGCACCAATTATATATTTTTGTTTTAGTTTTGGTTCAAAAAGCAGATGTGATGTAGCTTCATGTAGAGAAAATTATTGATGACTATAGCTATTTTCTTTTTTAGTTTGAAATTAAATGAAAACTAAAAGGAATTGATACATCTCAAATATCAAGAATAGTATCATGTGCTCATAAAAAGCAATCATTTAATGATCAACTTAGACCCTTCCCAACCATTAAAAACATGAAGGTATTTCATTTGCTTGGGGTGTGCTGTTTTCTGAAAATATCAGTTTTCAGTATTTGAAGTTTTAAATTAGACTATGGTGACTAATGTTAGTGTTGCTAATTACTACAGAGTTTACTCAGTAAAATTATGATAAGGTCTTTCTTTAACTGTTGTCAGGTCACTTAGTATCAGCTTAATCTTTTTATGCTTTAATAACCTAAGGTAAAAATTGAGTTCATTAGATATACAACTGTAATTTAGCACTGTCAAGATTAAGGAGGGGAATATGGTCATTAGGAACAAAATGGTTTCATTTATGAACTGAGAACAAAGAGGGCCATCAATAAACCACTTTCTATCCCTAATGATTCTCCTTCACTCTAAGTGTGTGCAAATTTAACAACAAGCTCATTTTCTTCTTTCATTTTGGAAAGGAAGACTGTTAAAACAGAAATATTTTGCATTTGTCTTTCTTTTACTTCTTTGAATTGTGGTATGTGTTCATGAATGCAAGAAATTATTTCTAGGTAAACTGATACATCTTTTAAGGGACGTATTCTGTGTTCCCTCCCAATCTATCTACATACTTTTTGACAGAAGAAAAAATTTTCTAACATTAGATGAGCTCTAGTATCAGTGCCATCTTAATCCTTCACAAGTCATTCATTTTAGAAAGTTAGCTGTCTTGTGAGATCTCCAACTCAAAATATCTCAGTAAGGGTTCAGAAAGGATACATCTCTTTTGGGCTCTCTGCCAAAAAGAGTCTCACATGTGCAATAGAAATTTTCTTCTCCCACCTCCTTGTAACCATGTTCCTTGAGAAATCAGTGCTTATACTTCACTGAGTAAAAGGGGTGGACTGAGGACCAGGGCACCTTGGCTACTTGCTGCAAACATGCTGTCCTGGAGTACACCCTGTCACTTCTGCTGTCATCATTTTAGATCTTGGCTTCCCACAAACCCACTGTGCTTATTCTCCACAAATTTTGTGTGTGCCAGTGTACTTCATAATGCAGTCTGTTAAATATGAAGTGAACCAAGAAATCATATTGCAAAAAGAAAGATGTGCTATTTTTATAGAAACTGTGTTGATTGCTTTGAAAATACTTGACCAAGTCATTTTAAATTTTCTTTTATATAAGATGTGGGTAAACAAAGTTAAAAGATAGGAACCAAATTCATAAAACCCTCTGTCATCAGATTCCTTCATGAAGGTTTTAAGTTCTAGAAACTTAAATCCAGAAACCAATCTAGAAAATGGTTTAGAAGGTACATTTTGTTTGTGAGTTATATACAAGTGAGACTCTGAGCAGAGCCAAAGGATCCTAACTCATATGGAATACCTTAACACTGCATCGAAAAGATTGGCAATACTTTCTCTGTTAGTATTTAACATGTATATCATGTTTTATGAACACCTACTTCAACTGACCTTTTTGATTAGTTGATCTTGCTTGACTTTCTAATTATCTTTCCTAGTCATGTCTAGTATATTAAAACTTTACTGCTGCTCATATTCACGAAAATTGTTAGCTTTATAATCTAAGTCCTGTCATGTTTTTTTCTCCTTTTGGCTGTATAAAAATGGACCATTGCAGTTCTCTCTCTATATATATACATATATATAACATATAGTTAACAAATACACATGTATAATGAACATATAAGTACATGCATATATATTGTATGTACATAATACATCTATGTAGATATACATACATATATATGTATATATATACACGTGTATATATACTGCTCAGAACAGAACCCAGGACCTCTTGTATACTAGGCCAAGTGCTCTACCACTGAGCTACATCCACAGCCAACATGTTCATATCTTTTTTTTCGCCAAAAAATAAACCCAACTTTCTCTAAGTAAAATGATTCAGTTAATATATTTTTTTTAAAATGGAGATAAACCGGGGTGGTGGTGGTTACAGTAGTACATAAGCATAGTAGATCCTATGAGGAAAATGTAACTGTGTTAAGGGAACTTTACATTCTTATTGAAGACATAGGATTTATAAATAAGTAACACTTAGCAATAGAAGAGACTCACTCTCTTTTTGGTACCAACCCGCAAATGTTTACCTATATCTGAATGAATAGAAGAATAGCTCAGTAAGACTTAGAAATTTTTAGGCATTGTAATGGAGTGTACTTTCCACTGTAAACTGGAGATTAACTGGTAAAATGTAAGGCTATAAAAGAAAATATCCTATTAGAAATTACATAATATAATTTAAAACATGCCTGGAGTTGTTTCTGAAGGATGAGTAAAGTATATATTTAAGAGGATGTAATGTAAATACTCAGGCAGTCAATAAAGTCAAAAGAATTGTACTTACTATGGTATAATTGGAACCTGTTCCATCATCTATTTATATGTTCTTATGGATATATTAACCTACAAAAATGGAATTTTCACAAAGTTCAACCTTTATGTTTATATTCAGAATCTCATGAAGGATTTTAATTAGTAGGAGTGTGTGTGTGTGTGTGTATGTGTGCATGTTTTTCCAATAGTCCACATTTAATGTGTATAAGTGTGTTATAACAATATAGGAAATTTGTTAGTATTAAAATATGCATGTAATATAATTTACATTAACAGAATGCCTTAGCTATTTGTGGTACTGAAGTATTCTGATTATAGTACAAGACTTACAAAATCATTAAAGCAACATGAGTCAACATGGTTTGTGAATATTGTAAGGATATTAGGCCATTGTGTTCATTTGTTGTTTAGAACTTCATATAGTTTATTCTTAACTGCTTAACAGACCCTTGGATACATGTTTATTCACTTCATTCAATATTTTCATAGTCTTACTGTGTACGTTGCACTATGCTAGGGCCATTGAGAAGTTCATGAAGTTTCTTTACCTTTAAGCAGGTGACAGGAATATAGATGAAAATCATTGCAAAACATTTTGTCAAGTCTAAGAGAATGTTTTTAAAGAATTATTTAAATAGGTCTTAATTTATTCTAACTGTTACAAAGAGAAAGTCAAACACATTTGTTACATTTAGATTAGTAAATATAAGACATAATTAGGTAAACTGAGATTCAGCTTTTAAATATCCAAGTTATTCCTAAGCAAATGTTTTGATCTATAAACTATTTATATTATTAAATCCTGATCCCAAATTTATGTTAGAAAATTTATCAGGTACATACAGCAAATCTTAGGGGAAAGTGGTAGTTTTCCTGCCTGATACTTAAACTGCAACTGAGGCCATGAGTCCCAAAATGACTGGGGTCATATCCTGGATTCTGTATAGATGGTGGAAAATTTGCAAGGAGAGAATTCATGTAGAAAATGAAGTCTGTTAATGTATAGTAAGAAAGTCAAGCAAAAAAAATTTTTTTTCCAATGCTGCTTGTTGCTGTGGTACTGCTCATTAGTGTATGCTCAGTTTTTTCTTCTTAAGATCATACCCTTTATTAGGCAACAATATTCTGCTAATGGAGAAAAGAAAATGAGCAGTTTACAGTTATGTAACTAAGACATAGTTTCTCTGTTTCTGAAAAGTAATAGAACTTTTTCCCGTAAATGAATCAAATCTCAAATAAAATTAGAAACTCTGTGCCTCACTACTCATTAAAGAGTGACACTAGTAACAAATTGCAAAGAAGAAACTGTAGAAATATAATAAAACAAGACTATCTTAGCAAAACTGAGATTTCTGTCTGTACATCATACTAAAAATGTAGCTAAGAGCTGGTCTTTGCAAGATCAATGAGAGATCTATACATGAAATGTAATTTGCACATTTAAAGAATTGATTTAAATTGTAGTTTATAACCCACACCACAGAGAGAGGTAAGTAATGTAATACTGATGTACCCTTGTCTGTCTGTGTTAAAAGGGCACAGGTGTACTTTTAATTCCCTAGAGGCAGTAAGGCTGGTGTATGAGGTTAAAAGCCATTTCATTTTGTGTTAAGTGTTTTTTTTTATATTTAGGATAGCACTGACTTTCCCACTAATTTGTATTACTTTATTGTGTTCTATCCTAAAAACCTCTTCATTTGTGTTCCAGATAGTAGTTATATTCATTAGTTTCTAATTGCATTTGGTAACCTATTGTAGCTTTTGGGACTTGAAATGTAATTGAAGATGTTAATTTTGACTCATCGAATCAAGGAATGATATGGTGACATCAGTGTTCTAGAAATTATTTTTTTTCTCTGAGGTATTATGTGAGATGGATTGAAAGCGTGGAGACAGTTGGAAACATTGGAGTTGCATTAGTCTAACCTTCGATTGTGAACTTCGGAAAAGCGGCAGTTGTAATGAAAAAGCAAAGATGGATGCCAGTATATGAAAATGTCAATATTTTGTATGATTAATATGCACTAATTTAAAAAAATTGGAAGGGGAGAATAAAAAGGTGTTTTGAAAAATCACAGTGGATGATACTTGGTAATCCACTGGATGTGGTTAATGAAAAAGATAGAAAGTAAAAGCTAACTCTGGTTTTAAGCAATGACAGCTAGAAGCATGATGATTCTGCTGGGGAAAACAGAATAATCAGAAGTAGAGTTCAGGTTCTGGGGGAATATGGCCTGCTCAAGTTTAGTTTTCATGATTATGAAGACACAGGACACCAACTTGGACATGTTTAGTTGTATGTGAGAATAGAAGACTTTCCTCAAAATAAGAGTTTAGTGTTTGGTTATAGAGATTTAGGAATCCTAAGTTTATATATAATGACTAGAGCCTTATTTAAGAGCAATGTGTTAAGAAAAAGAGCATGTAGAGAAAAGAGTAGAATGTCTTGATGAATGCTTCCATCCAAATGGTGGCAAGAAGCATAGAGGGCAGGAAGTGAAGCAAAAAAAAAAAAAATCTAATCATACTTAAGTATTTAGAATGAATGAGCACTGCATTTGGATTTCAAGTAGCAATGTAGTATTGGCCTCAAAGAATTTTTCCATGTGTCAGGTAGTCATTTCATTTGTAAAATGATAAGAACTCCTCACAGATATTTAAATAAATGTACCCAGAATTCTTCATACTATATACTATTGGACTAAATTTTTGTGAGTTGATGAAATAATAATAAATGTAGATATCCCTTGCTCTAGAATAAAGACTTTGCTGGGAAATTTCCTACAAAAAATATATTCCATGTACTATGCCTTGCTTGCTAAATATTTACCTTTATATATACAAACTTAAGGGAAAGAGTTAGGGAGCAGCCCCATCCTGCAGTCAAGCAAAGTTTTCCTTATACCAATATTCAGAATATCACCAACTACAAACTTATATCACAAACACCATTTACAAAAAGTCACAACTCATTTGTATCCCCCAACCCCACTACACACACATAAGTTCAGCAAGGCAGGCTGTATTTTTGTAGATGAGAAAATAGGATCAAAGAGGTTTATGCCTCTTTCCCAAGATCATATGGAAAGTAAGTGAGAGTTAGGTCCTTTGATTACAAGACCAGCTTTCTGGTTTGTGTGTTTGTTTGTTTGTTTGTTTTTGGTAGTACGGGAGTTTGAACTCAGGGTTTCATGCTTGCAAAGCAGGTGCTCTATAACTTGAGCCACACCTTCAGCCCCAAGACCAGCTTTCTTTTTGCGGTTATTGTGCTGTCTCACCCTCAAGACATCTATGGAAGAAACTTCAGAATATCATCAAAGCAAATCCTAAAGTTACTTGATGAATTTCTTCTATGTTACAGAGTATAGGTAGTGCTCTATATATTAGGTCACAAGTCTAAGGTTATTGTTTACTGAGCTATTTTGAGGCGTATTAATTCTTTCTGGCTTTTTTTGAGTAATTTACTCATGAAAAGGTTCTTATTGGTACCCTCCAGAGACCTAGAAGAGTTAATTGGCTTAAAAAAACATATGTGGATTGCACTCAGGAAATAGTTCACTCATCTCTTAACATCTGGATGTACTCTTTTTTTTTTTTACCATTATATATTCATATCTAAAAACCATGGCCATTTAAAATAAATACGATAAATAAACACTGTATATGTAATTAAGAATAATTCACTGTAGCTCTAAAGCACTTTACAAAAGTGTTTCTTAAAAAAGAAGGAAAAAGAAAAGCCTTTAAGTTTACATCATCATGTTAAAAATAACCTAGTGTATCTATGTAACTTATGAATTCAATGTAATCTAAATAACTAAAGAACAATTTTTCCAGTAATACACCATTTGCATTTTGAAAGTATTGCCAATTATTTTTAAATTATCTACTTTGAAACTATGGGAAACAAAATTATTCAGGTTTGTGTGCATGTCATTCTAAGAACTAAAACACAATTTTTGTCAATCTGCATTTCTCTAGAGAAATAATAAAATATTTTCACCTTATGGTAATCATACCCTCTTCCACAGACTTCTGCTACTTCTTTCTAAACCCTCTATCAAAACAAGGAACAATTCAGAAATATCCCCCATGAAAAAAAATTATAAAAACAGAAAAGCAATATAAAAAACTAGAAGTAAATGTTTATTCATTAGATCATAGGAGGTGAATGTTAATGGCCTCACCATTGAAAATGATCCCACAACTGGGCCTGAGTTGCTTGGCCTCAATTCTGTCAGCATGAATTTTTCTCTCAATTTTAGCTCCCTCATAGGATGTAAACATTATAGACTTTGTCAGCCTATGTAATATGGCTACCACCCAGATCCCAATCTTTTAATATTTCTTTCTAGCCACAATCCTCCTCACATAGTCCTTGCCTCTTGAAGCAGTTTTTTTGTTGCCCTCATTTTGACTATTTTTTATCCTTTCTCCCAATGTATATGTTCCCATCTACCTGCATTTGACACACAACCTATACATTTCAAACATACACCATCCACCACTGTAGAATTTCCACACTGTTCCTCAAGCCCCTCTCCTTAGCCTCTTCCATTCCCACCCTGCAATTCCTTGTTGCTCTGCTCCAATTCCAACTTCTGCATTGGTGATTAAAGTCACACAGTACACCTGATGGATCCATTATTCCACAGTGTCTAAGCTTAGATTTCTATGGAATCAGAGTACTTTTCCATTGAAGTCTAATTCTCTCTTTGTTCCTCACAACAATTCCAAATTAGGTCCATACTCTTCAAACAGATGCTCCATATACAGCTGGAAAAACATTCTTTTGTATTGTCAGATATCTCAAAGAATACATTACACCCCCATTTTACAAATTATTTTTTTTCCTGCTCACTATCTAGAATGTTATAATCTGACTGACACATGAATTTATATAACTTTGTATGTACTTGTTTCAACCTACCTACAAAATTACAAACAAGTCATGAGAGACTTGTTTTGCTCTCTTCTCACTTTTGTATCTTGTGCTACTTCAAAGACACGGTATTCTGTCATTAGCAGACACAAAATATGTGTTAAATCCAGGCATTAAGAGAATTTTAGGTACCAGGTTCACCTTGTACTTCCCATACCTGGAAATGCTACCTACCTAAAAACTTCTCTTATTCTTAAGAGGCAGTAGAGCATATTGCTTATAAACACTACATAACTTCAAATATTTGCACAGCTACTTACTAGTTATATGGCCTTGAGAAAAAATTTAATGTCTTTTTGCCTAGGTTTCCATATATAAAATTGAGATAATAGTAAGATATATCCTACACAGCTGAGGGCGGAATACGTGTGCACGCGCATGCACTTGCATGCATGTGTGCATATGTTCATCTGTAATCCTGAGATCTATTAACTTGGCAACTTCCTGAAATGTATAGTATCAGTTCAAAGTCTATGGCAATTACAAAGAGATCAGTTATATGGGATATATTTTGGTCAGCTATTAGATCTTTAGAAAAGTCCAAAAGGAAGCTATATGATAGCATAATTGAAAAATTGATTTGGGTGGAGAATTTGATTTAGATCTCTCTGTCTTATTTTGAGAAGTGATAATTTGACCATTGAGATTAAATTTCATGTTGCTTTATAGTGGCTGATTTTTTTCCCTTTGTACTAACTAACATATAGGGCCTGGGTGTGAGTTTCTGCATGAATCTGTTGCTTTTATATTTTATTTACTTGATTTCAGGATTTTTAAAGTAAGTTTTCCTAGGGATGCCTTGATCCTAACTGTCTGAGGTATTGTGTTAACTGTGCATATTGTTTTTTAAAATTTTTGGTTCCTTAAATACTTACTGCATTGAAGCATTCTACAGAATAAACTTACACAATTAACTGCATATTATGGAATTCTCAGTATACTTTGACCCCCAGAAAGATGGAAAATGTCTATGCAGAGACTTAGTTACACTGTATTCATAGAAGAACTAGAAATCCAGAGACCTGACTGTATATTCCTGGGAAGTCCACTTTTGATTTCTCTTTGTTTTCATATCCTCATGAGAAATGTAGACTCAGAAATTGCTGATGTCTCTCCCAATACTGCATTTTTGTGAATCTAGAACATTGATCATCAAACTTTTTCTTCAAAGAGCTAGATATTGAATATTTTAGGCCTTGTGGACCACATAAGGTCCCTGACACAAGGACTCAGTTCAGGCTTTGTAATGCAAAAGCAGCCATAGGCCATATGTAAATGAAGGGACCTGGCTGTATTCCAATAAAACTTTATTCATGGGCATGGAAATTTGAATTTCATACAATTTTCATGTGTCACAAAATGCTGTTATTTTTGAAAACCACTTAAAAATGTAAAAAAAGCATTCTTGATTCATAGGCCATACAAAAATAGGCAACAAGCCAGATTTTCCTGTGGGCAGTAGTTTGCCAGATCTAGAATAGCAAAAGAATTTATACACATAGCTATTTGGGGGGCCAATTATATGCAAGACAGTATCTCATGGCATTGTATTTCTGACTATTTTCACTTTCCTCTCCATTGTTTCATAAATGACCACCAGACATTTGAAAAACTCAGATACTTTGGCCAAATTTATATATATATATATATATATATATAGAGAGAGAGAGAGAGAGAGAGACATGCATATATACACACATGCACACATATATATGTATATATATCTGATTTGTTCTTATATAAAGATGCATGAGAATCTCTGCACTTCATTTTTACATTACCTGATATTTTCCCACCTGTGTAGATGAATGAAATTTTTCAATAGCCTTTCTTTGCATGACTTTCTAGACTAGTTACAATTTAAATGATACAAAAGTGTCTGCAGCTGTTTGTATTTTATCCCTTTTTTGTGTGGGATGAAAGTACTTTCCAGTAACATCTAAATAAGTTGAGAATTCTGCAAAACATAGTTTAGGTATTTATTTGAGCCTTACAACAGAAGGCTGACTAGGTAGTTCATGCAATGAGAGCACAATATGTATCTAGTAAGTTTTTGTATAGATGTTGCTTCAGAGACTCTTCCTATACATTTAAAGAGGGTCATTCGCTTTTTTGTTAGTTATCTGTCAGCTCATCCTAACTCCAAACATTCTAACCCTATAACATGTAGAAGGGCATGTCAGTGAGTGATACCAGGATATCATTCAAAGTTAGGGGGTTCCTTTTGATTACAAAGAAGTTATTAAAAACAAAATGTATTTGTGGTTAAGATCATACTATATGTATACTTTCACATGATTTTTTCACTTTCACTTTAACAACACTGTAAGCTCAGAATTGTTTTCCATACTTTGAGAAAAGTAAGGTTCACAAACTTTAAGTAGCTTTTCCCAGAATCATAGTACATAGTGAAGAAAGAGTTAAGAACAGATATGTCTGACTATAAAGGTCATGTTTTTTTCTTTTCTATCAGAACATGGCAAACTACTGGAATGCTGAAAATCTTTTTTCTTTCTTTCTTTCTTTTTTGTAAGTATGGGGTTTGAACTCAGGGCTTTATGTGTGCTAGGCAGGCGCTCTACCACTTGAGCCAGCCCAAGATCATAAGTCTTATAGTGGCAAAACCAGGTTTTAGTTTTTAGAAGATAAGTCTGGTGCAACATGCATACATATTTTATGGTGCATTATTGACTAATCTGTATATGTGCTTCTAGGAGGGTTATTTAGTAGAATGTATTGTGTATTTGAATCCCAATACCCATTCACCTGGCATTTAGTTGGCACCTTCTGTTTGCTGGGTACTCTGCTAGGTATATTTCATGACATTATCTAATCTAGATCATTTTAATTGTGATTGAATACAATTTTTAACATCAGAACATGTTTTATATTGGCTATCTAATTTCACCTACCAGAAAAACTGTTTTAGAAGAACCTGTGTGATTTCCAGCATTGTATCTGTTTTGTCAGTAATGCCAGCATGACATGTTGTTGTGTGGATGCATGGAATTTCCTCTGATCATATCCGTAAGAAATGTTATTCCGCAACTTTTAAATAGCCAACCATATTTAATACTGAAATAGTAGGTGCTTTCAAATTTGGTGAGATATTGATAGACCCACATAATTAATATTAATTTCTAGCTGTCCCAGGTTGAAAGTAATTGTCATTTGGATGGATTTGAGATTTTTCTTTTATCCATTACGGACCCCATAGAGGATACTGAAAATATTAGCAAAATAATCTGGATGAAATGTTCCATAATTATTATGTCTTTATTTTCACATACCCCAAACTAGAGATTATTATGACAAATGTAACTTCTGATTGATGTGGTGTTGATGGACCTTTGGAATTTGATAGAAAGTCAAATTCTTAAAGAAAAAAAGGTGAGTTTCTCTAAAGACAGACTGCTGTGGATCAACAGCAGATGTGGACAGTATCCCCTTATACTCAGTATACTCAGTAGTGGTAACCATATTGCTCCAAATTGATTAAAGTATAGATAAGCATTGCTCTTTGCCTTAACATGAATGCACAAACAAAACAGTTCACTAATATAAACTCAGTTAATTGTAATGACTGTTCAAAGAAAACCAACTCGAGAATGAGAAATGTATATACCCTAAAAAAGATTATAGAAGGACAACTGGGAAGATGACATGTTACTGAATATCTCAAGTTGAGTCAGTGGAAGAGAGGGAGGGTCCAAAGAATGGTGTGAAACAAACACTGACTTTTATTGGCTTAGCCACTCTTAACTCCTTCACTTAGTACCAGAGTTCATATGCCATTATGTACCTTATGAATGAAGAAACAATAGAGTCTTTCAAGTTTCTCCTCCTACATTTGGGTGAGATTCTGGCACATATTTTCATATTTTACAGGGCTTGAAAGTTTTTCATTTAATGAACTCCCTTCACCTGCAAATGCAGTTATCTTCCTGGTTGTTATTGGCAACATTTGTTTCCAGAGACGTGAAATAGCAAGACTTTTGGAGGAGGAAAAAAGTCTTAATAGAAATACCTATGGTACTTGTGCAAGTGTAAGAGTAACCCAGGGAAAGGCAGAATAAAGAGGAAAAGTACAAATAAATTAGAAGCATAGCCCAGAGGAAAATGACCTTCACCAGCAGCTAGAAATGTTTATACTTGAAATGAGTCAGGGATGCAGGAATTATTACCTAGATTTATGTAGCCAGAAAACTAACTGTAGACTAAATTATATCATAGCAATGTAATGAACTAATGTAACTACTCTGAAGCGGGTTCTATATGCAAATGCCTTCCTATTTCCTGTGTCCTGATCAGACCTTTAATTCTGCTTTTCTATTCAGCTGCCTGTTTGAAATGTTAATTTGAATAGTTTGTATATTTGAAATATAGTAGACCTGAACCCTCAATCTTTGCCCACCAATCTCCCCTCCAGACTTTTGTGTTTCTCTTGTTGGTGTCAAAAATACAGGAATCATTCTTCCAAAGCCTTTCTCTCTCTGTGTGTGTGTGTGTGTGTGTGTGTGTGTGTGTGTGTGTGTGTGTGCCTAGGGTTTGAACTCGGGGCTGACTTCACACTTGAAAAGCAAGTGCTCTACTGCTTGAGCCACACCGCCAGTCAGGAATCATTCTAGCTTCCTCTTCCTTGCCTCTCACATTTCATCTGCCTGAGGTTCAATCAGCTATACCTCTAAAATACATATTGCTGCCATCTTTAGTCATCTAATCCAAGCCACTTCATCTCCTATGTAGGTTACAATAATTGTTTTCTAACTGTTCTCCCTATTTCCATTCTTGACCCTTCCCACCTCCCACCATTTTCTATGTAAGTGGCAGTTATCTTTTTTAAAACGTAAGTTTAAGCTGGGCACCGGTGGCTCATGCCTGTTATCCCAAGCTATATGGGAGGCTGAGATCAGGAGGATCACAGTTCCAGGACAGCAGGGACAAAAAATTAGACCCTATCTCAGTGAAAAAGGCAGGGAGTGGTGGTGCATGCCTGTTATTCCATTGAAAGCAGGAAGTTTAAAATATGAGGATTGAGGTTCAGGCGAACCTGGGCAAAAAGTGAGTTCCTATCTCCAGAATAACCAGAGCATAAAGGACTGCAGAAAGGCTCAAGTGGTAGGGCACCTGCCTCACAAATACAAATCTCTGTGTTCAAATCTCAGCACCACAAAAAAAGTAAGTTTAATCAGCTCTGTTCAAAGCCCTCAGTGCTTTCTTACTGCACTTAGGATGACACACAAACTTTGTATCATGGCCTATAAGGCCCTATCTGCCTCTCAAACCTTTTCAATCCATTGTTTGGTTACTAGGCAAAATAACTTTAAAATATGAAATTTATGAGATAAGATGATAGCATCCAGGTGACTAACTGAGATTTGCTTTATCTAGGGACCAACTATAGTAATGAGAAACTTAGAAAACTGTCACAATTTTATTCCACTAATTGCTTTAGTTTGCATTGCCACTGTCATGTTTCTGGGCATGTAGTAATCCTAATAGTATCCACAGTCAGTTAATGTGTAAGAAAAATGCAACCACAGGGTTAATATATCCTGTCAAGCAACTTTTGTCTGAACTGTAACCCTGTTACCCAGCAGAACACTTGCTAATCCAGGAGTACTAATGTGGAATGGACTCTAATGGCTCCAGCAGTATGACCTCAGCATAATGTCACCGATGTCATGACAACCTCTGTTCAGTTTAAATGAAAATTGATGGCTTTACATTTGTACATACCTGTGGACTTCAAACATTAAACTCTGTTCCAGAAAAACTCTGTCAAGTACAAGAATAACTATGCCAAATCATGTAATCCTATTAACTTCCCTTATGAAATCAGGAATACAAAATTTGTCTATGCTCACAAAAACTATTCCCAGGAAGGCTAACATTCTTTTAATAAAGAATTACAGCTTTATGAAGACACTTATCTACATGTTTTTAATTCTTGCCCAAAAGGATCTGAAAGAAAATATTCAAATAAATGGTTTATCAATTCATATGATCTTCTCATACCTTATTAAGGATATAATATACTGAAACCAAGGGAATATTAGTAAAGTTACCATTAGGTGAATGCTTATTCTCGAAGCATGTAGTTGTCTTGGTCTGAAAAGGTACTTACTATATCACCCCTGCTTTATCACAACGTTACTTGCAATACTGAATATAAGTTGTTTTCTACATATTTTCCCAGTAGTATTTACTCAGGTATTATATATCAAAATTAAATATACACTCAAAATTCCAGGTTTTATAGTTATAATTTCAGATTTCTTAAATCAGGATTCTATTTCTTCTAGGCTTAATCAGCATGTCTACATTTTCCACAGACTTTATTCCATAATTTTACTAAACAATTTTAAGCCCTTCTGTTGTCATTAAGTTGCTTCCTTTGACAATATTTACTTTGGCTATTAGTCTAATTCCAAGGTAAAGGAATAAAGCATTGCATAGATTTGACAAGTGAAGACCTTAATATAGGATTGTCATAAAGGATTTATCTTCATTTCAAAGTTCTGACAACCATTTAAATAAACTCTTCAGGGAAGGACAATTCAGAATATCTCAATATCCACTCAATAAAGACTTGACCCATTTAAATGTGAAGGACCGCTTTTTTATTTTATTTTATTTTTTCTTTTTGAAAAGTCTCACTTTGTAGCCCAACCTAGGCTGGCCTTGAACTTGAAATCCTCTGGCCTCAACCTCAGGAGTGCTGGGATTATAGATGTGTGTACCACCATGCCTGGCTAGCAAATGAGCTCTAATAAAAGGATTCTTTTTTGGTGATGTTTAGTCTTCTGAATGAGAACAAATTATTTGAACAAGACTTTATCCAGCATTGTTTAATAGAAGCTTCACCTTGCACATGTACTTCCCAATCCTGTCCTTGAGCTAAGGCTGTCAGCAAGAGTAGGAGATTTCAGTTTGTTTTTAGTCTTTGATTTGAAAATGCACACATAGTATTTGCTGCAGGCAGAATAACAGTTGCAGAAGAGACAGCAGGTGATAGGAGTGCAATTCTTCTCAGGCAGCTGTCCACTGCTGTTGCTGCTGTAGCCAGACTGCAGAATTTTCTTTACTGCACATAATTATTTAAAGGCTTGCACACTTTTCCCTCCCCAGTCTTCTACCCCGGCTATCCTGTAGCTGTACCTTACAGTAGTTATTAGTAAGTTTTCTTTCTTTTCTTTTTATTAGCAGGTCAAAAAAGAAGCTCTGTTTCATTATTTTTTTTTCAAAAAGATGTTTTCAGGCTGAGAACTTTAACAAATGCTTGAACCCAGAAATTGAAATGTACACAGTTTTCATATTAAAGTTCCTCTGCTCTCAGATCATAGTATGAATCCAGTTAGCAAAACTATATCTTATCCTCTAAGTCACATGTTAGAGAGGAGAAGAAGATATTATTGAATGCATTATGGACACATATCTTAAATTTTCATTTAATATGAATGGTAGTATGCCAGGTGTGGTGGGTCACAATGATCCCAGCACTCAAGAGGTTTGAGGCAGGAGGGTCACAAGTTTGAGACCAACCTGGATTACATAGCAAGACCCTGTCTCAAAGTCAAACTACATTATATGCATATATGGAAATATCACAGTGAAACCCTCACTTTGTATAATTAACATACACTAATAAAACTAATTTTAAAGAAGAATGCTAGTCCAAGTTGCCTATTCTATTAAGATAACTTTTTAAACCAATTTTTTTTTTCCTGAGGATGAGTCATTGTCAACAGTCTTTTTTTCTTCATGATAGGAATTCTTATTTGGGTGCCATTTACCATTTATTTTCTTTAAAGGCCAAAGAGGCCCACAGTGATAAGTTTTTGCTATTGTTATTGTATAAACACATTTACTTTATTTCCATGTATATCATTCATATAAAATGAAACTATTAACTTATAAATGCACTTGAGAAAGAATACAACAGTGCCTGTTGCTCAGGGTGCCTATAATGTTCCTTTTCCTTTCTATACATGCTTTCTGGATAAGTCACTTTAATGGTGTCCTGCTTAGCTGATAGTAATTCTTCAACTAAATATATTCAGTTAAGGAAAATTATAGAGCATTTATAATCATGTTTGGGACTATTCACATATAGCCTTGCAAGAGTAAATTTTAACTCGGCCTTTCTTAGAGCGAAGATTTAAGAAGAGCTTTGTTACTTTGTCAATGGTTAAAATTAATAGAAATATTTAATTGAGAGAAAAAATCCACAAGTTCCTGGAAAAGCTTTTATATTTACATAAAATTACACATTCCAAATACAGTCTAGAAAATGTCACCCGAGTACTGTGGTTTTTTCCTTAAATGCACTATGTAATTGAATAGTCCTTCCATTCAAAGTCTCACTTAAAATATTTATCTTATACTTTACTTTTCTTAAAATCATGAATTAGAGAAACTTTGTCACTTAAAATGTTTTGAACAAAGATCAGGCCACAGTCATATATTTGTTTGAAGGCAAGAAAAAAAGTGTATGTGTATTTTTCAACTGAAGCAAGTGGATAAATAAAATTTGTGGTAAAAGTTTCTTTTACATATAACTCAGTATACTGAGCTTACTGAGCATACTGAGCTTAAAAGGTTATTTATGGAGTACACGAAAGAAAGCTATAATAAAGAACCCGATAGCTATAATTTAATTTTTAGTGTTATAATTCAGATTCAGTAATTCAATAGCATATGTAATAAATGAAATGAGAAAAAAAATTAAGTGCCACCAGACTGACTAATCATTTAAAATGCCTGTAGTGGGAATTTACTCAGATAGAAAATGTTTCACTGTCATTAAAGACTCCCTAATTTATATTAGTGAACTAATATAATGACAGGCACAAAAATATACCCTGAGGCTCAGGCTATGCAGAAGACAAGCTTTTCTAACCAGCTGTGGTGCTTAAATATTCTTGGAGCTTCAGGTGCCCTCATCTCTCTGCCACCTTCCGTAAAAAATAAAAAATAAAAAATGCCCCTCCTCTGTGTCTCTATCACGTTCTGTCTGTCTTCTCTCAATCTTTCTCTCTGTCTCTCTCCCTCTCTCTCTCTCTGTCTCTCTCTCAACTGTTAAAAGTAAGGTAGGTTAAAGAGCTAGTTAAATAAATAATCATATTATTTGATGTATTCATGGGCGGCAATCAGGCAGGTAAACATTTGTTAATTCATTTCTAACACTTTTTTTGTTTAGTTTCTTTAGTTGAGTGTAAGAAACCAAAATAACTTTAAAATGTCTCCAAGGAAATATTGAATATTATACAGGTTTTAGTTTCTAAAAAACATTCTTTAAATTTGAAACTTGCTTATATTTCTAACAAATCAGCTTTTCATTAACATAATTGTCATTGGCTCCCAGAACTAAAATTCCATGTACCTTATAAAACCTATAAACAGAAAACGTAATCTAAGTTTAGTTCTCTTGATTAGAAAGATGATCAATATTCAACTCAGGCAGGCCATGCTAGGGGTAGCAGGCAGCAGATATGGAATGTCCGGTTTTCTCTTTCTTTTTTGTTTCTTTCTTTTGCTTAGATTACAACTTTAGTACTTTAATTCTTGGTGGCACATATATAGTAGAATTTGTATTATGGAAGGTAGGATATAGAGGGGAGGATAATGAAATATGAAAGGAGTATTTATAGATCACCTATTATGTACCAAGTATAATGATACATACTTTCTATTTCTTAAGTTATTTACCTCAAATGACTAACATTTAAGGAATGTATCTTCTTTTTGCAAATTAGGGAGTAAAGGCCCAGAGAAACTAAGTCACTTGCTTAAGATAACCCTGCTAATAATTGACATTGTCTAGATTCCTAGGCCTTTCTGATTCCTAAGACCACTCCCACTGCACCCAGCTGTCCTATAGCTATATATATCAGTAACATGTTCTTCTGCAGGTTCTACAGACACTGCTTTACATTTATAATGTCCTTTTTCCCTCATGCCTTTTTTTGTGGGAGTATATGTCCTTTTCCTTGCAAAAGTAAACTCTATCTTATACTCTGTTTTATAGGGACTCAGACTATGACACCATGTAACCTGAGTTTTTCTAATTTCAGAGACTGTTCTAAATTTCCCTTAATGTCATTTCTAACTCAAAGATAATATAATTCTTCCAATGTAAAGATAAACCTAATGAGCTAGCTTTTTTTTTTTTTTTTTTTTTTTTTGGTACTGGAGTTTGAACTCAGGGCCTCACACTTGAGCCACTCCACCAGGCCAACCTTTTATATAATGGTATTGTTTGTTTAATTACATAAATTTTTGTGTAAGGTAGAGTTCCCAGATTATTACATTTCCAAGATTTTATTCTCTTTTGTTTGGTTAACAATATTAATAATTAATTATAAGAGTAGAATGGGCACTAATAAAGTGTTCATTGCTTCTCTTCTTATCCTATTTCCTCACTTTCCCATTTGTCTAAGCATCTTCTACAACCTTCCCTTCTATGTGTATCTCAAGACAGATTTCAACTCCCTGGTTCTATTTTACTTTATGTAATAATTTGTATAGTAACTTCTAGTCATTATTATTATATCTTACCTCCACCTACACTTTTGTTTGCTAAAACTGACATAAGCTTAAATGTGAAGGAAAATTTCTGGAAATAAACATATTAATTCAATAAACATTTAGTGAGTACTATGTATAAAGCACAGTGAAGGAGAAGAATTAGATATGTATCTTACCATTGCCATTAACATTACCAAACTCTACATAAGATCAGAATGGGGTGATCCCTTTCCTTACCTATCATAAGTGTCGTGGCCAACACTCCTATAACAAGACAAGTTAACAAAAAGAAGGCATAACAAATGTATTTAATCAATACAAGACATGGAGGACTTCAGAAATAAAGACCCAAAGACCCAAGGAAACCTGTCCCTTTTTAGGTTTAGGGTTGATGAAAAACTGACACTGTGTAGCAATGTGATTTGGATAAGAATATAATCTAATGCTCAAAGACTGAAGGGGAAAACTCAATAAAACCTGTCTGTTTGGAATCAGCTTGCCCTCTCTGTATAACAATTCTTCCTCCAGGTATGGGCCAGCACCCTCTGAAATGAGTCTTAGAGTGAGCTTTCTCTAGACTATGACTTGCTTTGGAGAAGAGGAGTTCTAGTTTCTGTGACCCATCTTGGGGAAGAGGAATGCTGGGTTTCATAACTGTCACCCTAGAAATGTAAAGACAGGTGATCAGAGAGAATTTGCTTCTGAGGACTTCTAGTCTCTTTAGGTCAAAGTACTCAGCATGCCAAAGTGCCATATGACTTCTAAGTGCCAGCAGCAGCTTAAAGATTTATAAAGGAGTCTATATGTTTATGCATATGATACAGAAAAATTTTAAGTCAGGGTAAAAAGTCACATGGAAGATCACTTAAAACATGCATGTGAAACTACAGATAACTTAGAGTACAGATCTGGAAGGATTTAGAGAGGACTAAGAATTTGACATGTGAAATTGGTGAGGACAGATGTTCTAAAAACACTGATTTATTCAAAAATGAACTTTAGGTTCAAAGTAATTTTATTGAATAAAAAGTACTCTCTTTGAGATATCTATACTTTTGTGGTACACAACAACTTGATTAGGCTATTTCTGTACTGAACAAGTAAAAGATGAAGTTGTTATCATCATGTCATTTCTAGTAGTATTATTGCTCTTAGTTAGATGATTACTATTGTGGCCTTTGTGTCCATTTTGTTTATTGCTGAAAGTTACTATGAGTTTATTCCTTCTGTAGAGGAGGAAAAATAATTTTTCTTTCAATGCATTTTAGGTTCATTGGTTGGGGCCTCTTTAACTAACAAAAGACACATTAATAAAAGAATACAAATTTATTTAAATTTTATATGACATGGGAGCATTCATAAGGAAATGACCCAAACAACAATTAAACCCAAGTGTTTTCTGTAGTAGGTTTGGTGAAGAATGTAGAGTCCTGAAAAAAATGTGGTAGGAAAAAGAAAATGTAAGAGCTGTGTATAATAGACTGGGGAGAATTTACCAAGGCCTGTTTGTTCAGATTCCTCTCTGTCCCTTTATCTTCGGATATTAGAATGCTCCTTTATTCTGGGTTTAAAAAGGATACCTCTCACATTAGGGTCTTATGACCTGCTTCTGGGAAACATCATAAAGTACCCCCCTATACTTGTCATTTCTCAAATTCCTTTAGCTTAAACTGTTCAGTGTGCCAAAGGGCCATACTTCAAAAGAGTACTGTCTTGGACCCTCTCACATTCTTGTACCCCAAATAACACAACTAGTCCATTTCAGATCTTCACCTTTTCAGTCAAACAAGTAAGGAAAGAGAAACCTTTTTAATAATTAGAAAAACTCTATAGAAGAATCTAAGGGAATAAACTCAGTTTTAAAGTCAGGGAGAATGATTTCCTTCCTAGCAAACTTATCCTTTTAATAAAGCATGCAGTCATTGCTGAACCATTAGCAAATTTTTGGCAAGACAAAACTCTTAGACTTCTCTAATAAAGAATAATTTTCAAACTTGTCAAATCTAAACAAGTGGAAGTAAATTGCACAGAGCTATTTAAACTGACAGATTAATAGAAAAAAAGTCTTTAGTGTTGGTATTTGATTTTCAATCTCTTGAACTTCCATGTATATTTAAGGTGATTTCTTCTTGTTGAGTTATAAAGGTGTGGCTCAGTGTGATGAATTTCTATCAGAATAGTCCGGCTGAAATTTGTCATGGGGTTGATTTTTATCAGTCTCTTGAAGTTTTCATTGTAATGTGGATATGTCTCTGGATGAGAAAAAAATTTACTTAAAATAAGAATTGCAATATTTTCCTATTTGTGTTTCATAATCTTCAATGGAAAGAACAGTGTTTCAGAGGCCTGGTTTAACAACCAGTGTCACAGGCTACCTATCAAGTTTTAACACTTAACCTTATTTCTTCAACTTGACTGTACCAGATGTTATTGGGATTGATAGACATGCCTTTGGATATAATTGGCAGTTATATTCCCTGTGAAGGGAATGCACCACAAGAAATCTAGAAAGTGCGTATATTTAAGAGCAGTTTGAATACAACACTTGAAATTATTAGCTGTCAATGAGAGATAAAGAAAAGTACAAAGAATGTTAGGGGTGATTAAAGCAACTAATGATAGTGTTTGAGAGCATGATGAAGCTTTGTGGGTGTGTATGTGCGTATGTAATCACTGGGGTTTGCTCTAAGTTCTCTTTCTGTATCAACAGTTATTTTCCACATCTCTGCTGAGTATGAAAACTACTGAAAATGGGAACTTTCACCATAGGTATTGGTTTATAAAAAATCAAAGTGTTTCAACAAAAGAAAAACATTTGATCCTATTATATAATTTAACCTTAAATCATTTATAGAGCCAAGAACATGCATTAATAAGATAAAGTCTCTTTGAACCTTAGTTTCTCTTTAATCTTCACATTAGATTTTAAAGAATGAAATATTAGGAATTCCATCAATAAATTTAAATACAAATAGGTTCATCTGAACTAATGGCTGAGTAAAACGGTGACATTCCTGTATTAAATATGATGATTTGGTATATTACATGTTTTCATTTATTTCATGTGAGTAGAATTTTTATGAGCAGTAATTCAGAAAAATGTGAATTGACTTCGTGCATCCGTTCTCCACATTTAAAAAGCACTTTAACTGATACTGTTTTTAGTTGATTTGTGGAGCACCTGGTAAAATATTCTAAATGCTTTGCACATTGTTCTTTAGTTTCAGCTCAAATTCTCAAGAGCAACCTTGCAGCAATGGAAGAACAAATTGTTCATCTGGAACGTGGCATCAAGCAATCCCCCAAAGCAGAAAGTCATCATGATAAATTTGTGGAAAAGATGGTGATATCCTTTTTTTATTTAAGCATTTTGTTTATGTGTTAGTCTCTGTATCTGTCTGTCTGTCTGTCTGTCTACCTGTGTATTTACTATGTGGTTAGTTGTGAACCTACTAGTCTATATACACTGTCTGGATAAATTTAAATGTATGCTGTTTTTATATTAGTAGCATAAATTCTGTTTCATGATATTTTGAGCCAGGGAGAGTAGGCAAGGGAACCATTAGATCGGAAAAATTGCCATTTCTTACAGAAGAATTTCTTTTGAAAGCCCACAAGTTATGCAAGGTAAGTCTTACGAGGCTTGATTAGACCTAAAACAAAACAAAACAAAACAAAGAATCTCCTTATGTAACCATGTGATTAAAGGAAATGATGAACATTAGAAGATTTTTTTTTTTGCCCTGAGATTTTTCTTTTCTCTTTCATGTGTGCATGTGTGTTTTCTGAGGGCACATGTACATTTTGAAGGGCAATCAGAAGATAACTAATATCAGTACACTGAGAGGATTGTGAAGGATAAATGGATGCATGGATAGATAGATGAATTCGTCAGTAGGTAGTATATTTTTTAAAATTATAATTATATGTATATATAGATAACATTAAGCATTTCCTGGTAAATAATACATTATTGAAGCCCCTGTTTTCCATGCAGGATACTTACATAAGTTATAGAAATATATGAAAGAAGTACTCAAGAAACAGCATTTATCTTGAATTGTGTAATGTTAAAGCTGGTGTCTGAAGATAATCTACATTAAAGCTGACATATATTTTGGTTTTCAAAAGTTAAAGCTATATCCTCCTCCTCTGGGTTTAAATAAATATCTTGAACTGCAGATTGATTCACCATTTTATATCTCTAGAGGGAATAAATACTGTAAATTCTTTATCTGATAATAAGTAAATTCCTTCACCAACTATATGGGGGTCACCTTATTTCAAGGTTAAACCTATTGTCTTCTCTGATCTGCTTCTTTCCTTCCCAACTTGGAAGTTATGGTCCTGAACCCAAGAATTACTTAAGAATGCAATTTAGATTTATGTAAAAAATTATTTTTTACTCTCTGTGTTTTGGTTCATTAATTAATACTGTGTTCCTGTGATCCTTTAGTGATGCTCAGTATTTTCATAAATAGAAATATTAGAAGTGTAAGTTTGTAAGTGAATGAGGTTAGGAAATACTCAAAAATAATCTTGAGTTGCATAACTGGCCAACTTGGGATACTTAATGTGAAGATTTCACTTTATTGTTTATTAGATTTTTTTAAATCCAACAATGTCATATTATTTTGTAGACAGAAACACAACCTGCTTTTTTCACCTTTTGATTTTGGTCCTTACCTCATATTTTTTAATCTAATTCCTGATCCCCTTGTTCTTTTGAACATTTTCTTCTACAGTTGGCTTTTGGCCACACAACAGCTTGCAACACTGATTCTTTGTAGCTCATTTAGAAAAAAGAAAAGTAATTTCAAACCTTCATGAACTTGGCTTGGTCTCCTTATTTTATTTTTCTCTTTATGCAGGTAATTAAGCACTTTAAAATGAAAATCCAGAGCCTTCTGTATCTGTATGTTACAGATGAACAGCTATTCTTCATTTAAGTGCCACTAAAGTGTGACTATTTGTCCACAAGGAGATTGAAAACTATATTAAAATGTATAGGGCTGTTACTTTGCATATCATATTTAAAAACCCAAAATATCAGCAATTTATTTCAGAGAAAAAGTTTTCTTTTATTGAGTTGCATTAGTTAAAATTATAAATTAATGAATTATAGCAGTAAAACTATTACTAATATTATTCTTGCTCTTGAAGACTCCTTGGGCACACATTCAGAGTTTCAATCTTCCAGAAAGAGACAAAATGCATAATCATCATATGTTACTTGAGTTCTAATGCCTACTTAATATTTTTTCTACCCTTCTGGCCATTCAAAAAGAGGAAAAAAAGACATTTTTCTATGGGATACTTGATCCTGCTATAAAATTAGAACCGTGTTTCCATTTCTAGTATAGGATTTGGATGATCTTTCCAATGTTTCTACCCCATGCCAATAAATTATTTTGCTTCAGGTCACTGGTCCTTTAAATTGAATAACTATGGGTCCAGGTATGGGAGTAGTTTTCCTGAAGGCAACCTTACCTACTTAAACAGTAATCTGTCTAAGAGGACCAAGTTCAAAAACTACATAGCACTCTCACATCTATGGGATTCAAAAATAGCAATAGGCTATAGTTAGGAGCAATTACATTAAGGCCACAGAGAAACTGAATCTGCAGGTTAAACTTGAAATCCCCAGGTTGGGCTATGTCCAACAGCACCTTATGGTCACCCTTACTCTTTTACCATATTGGCTGAACACTTATAGTATGCTAGGCATTGCCAGATCATTAAAGTACTGTAGTGCATGCAATAGAAAGCTTGACCTCATTCTGTTTAACAGTCTGGCATTTACATGCTGTCTGTTTTGCTGTCCCCATAGCAGAGATCATATATGATTTGTTAATTACCATATACCCATCACAATGCCCACCACCTAGCACACTGTAGATGCTCAATAAATGTTTTGTGAATCACAGAATTATTATAGCTAGAGACAATGATGATCACCATAACCCCGGGCCCCCCCACTTTTACTTAACATACCAAAAAAGACATTCTCAGGCAGTAACAGGTTGTGCTTATCGTTAAAAACTTTTTATCATATAAGTCAACTCAGGAACTTAAGTAACATTGAATCACCTTTTTAGAGCATGCCTTTAAAAAGGTATAATCGGTTTTAGAAGCAATAGTCCACACCTTTTAAAGTAATTCTCAAAAAAATGACCAAAACCTCCCAAAAAACAGAATAAAAAGAAAAGCTCTCATGTGAATGGAGTTGCCAGGCACCTGAAGCCAGTGGTTTTAAAAGCAAACCCATTACCTTTGTCTTCTTTTTCTGTCCAAAATTGGTTGCTTATTCTGACTCAGACGAAAATAGATAGTGAAGGGGAAAATGGGTTTCTTTTCTCCCCCATTGCAAGAATGTCTGACATTCCTGCAACAAAACAAAATAGCAGAAGAAAAGCATAGATATTTATTTAATACAAGTTTTACATGAGCCTTCAGATACAAAGACCCAAAGACACAGGAAAACTCTATTTCTACAGACAGGTGTGCAGAAGTATGATTTGAGGACAAAAGTGTGTGACCCAGTTGTAATAAGTGGTGTGGGGGGTGCACAGGGGATGACTTAGCAAGATCTGTTTGTTCAGATACTTCTTGACTTCTCTAAATGACATTCCTTCCCTCTGCATAGAGGGCAGGATATATCACATGACAGACAGAAGGAGGAAGGCCAGAAAATAAACACGCCTAGTGTTTATGGTGTGCTTCTGGGAAGATAGGGTGAGGGGAGTTATAGTTTCTCTGATGTACTTTAGGAGAGAGGAGATTTTCTTCAGTTTAAAACACTCATGCCAAACGCTATGTTTCGAATATTTGCATTCCCCTCCAAAATTTTTATTGAAACTTAATCTGCAGTATAACAGTATAAATGGGCAGGGCCTTCAGGAAGTTATTAAGCTGTGAGGGATGGAATTAATTCCTTATAAAAACACCAGAAAGAAAGAGTTCAGTACCCCTCTGTGTTCTTTTCTGCCATGGAAGAACTCACCAAAAGGGTACAAGGTTCTTCCACCAGACACTAAATCTGCTGGTGCCTTGATCCAAGACTTCCCAGTCTCTAGAGTTGTGAGAAATTCCTATGATATATAAATCACTAGTCTAAAGTATTTTGTTATAGCAACAGGACAAAGAAACTCAGGTGCCATATTTGGAGGTAGCATTTCCTATACTCCATGAATGGAAAGAACAAAATAGATAAACAACTTTATACGATTACAAAACAGGAAGAAAAGGGGAAATTTCTTACATAAATCATAGGATGAAAGTCCTAGAATAAAAGGAGTTTATCTACAAATGGATATAATAACACTATATATGTTGAAATACACATTCTGAAGGAATATGGTTGATGGGTTTCATATACATATACAAACTAGAATGATGAAACCTCTTGCAATTGCTTTAAATGGCACAGGGATGGGGTTGGGGGGCGGGGAAGATGGTGGGGGCAATGTAACCAATGTACAACATAAGCCTGTTTGGAATTGTCACAATGAATCCTTCCTGTCCAGCAAACATATCCTAATAAAAATGGGGAAAAAAAAGAAAAAACAATCTTAATAACCATGTGGGGGAAATTAGTGCTATTATCCTGATTTTTTAAATAAAACATTCTTAGTACAGCTATTCTTTGATTTAGGATGAGGTTATATCCAGGTAAACCAATAAAACAATCATAAATCAGATATACAATTAATATACCTAACTTACCAAACATCAAACCTTAGTGGAGCCTTCTGTAAACATGATTAGAACATTGACATTCACCTATATTTTGTTAAAATCATCCAATAATAAGTATTTTATAACAAAGTGTTGATATCTCATGTAACTTAGTGAATATCAGTAGTAGTAGTACAGTACTAGTAGTAGTATCTTCTACACTGTAGAAGATTGGTTGTTTGCCTTCCTAATTGCCTGGCTAGTGCCAAGCTGACTGTGGCTGACCAGCATTGTAAGAGAGTTATAGTACTGAATATTGCTAGCCCAAGAAGAGATTTTTTTTTTTAATTCCAAAGTATAATTTGTGGAGTCTTTTTTGGAAGTGGGAGTGGCAGCAGTATTGGGGCTTCAGCCAGGGCCTTGCTATGCAAGCACTCTGCCACTTGAGCCACACCCTCAACCCTTTTGCTTTCAGGATATTTTTCAGACAAGGTCTCACTTTTTGCCTGAGCCAGCCTGGTATCATGATCCTACCACCTATGCCTTTCATGTATCTGGGATCATAGGCGTGCATCACCATACCTGGCTTATTTGTTGGAATGGCATCTTGCCCCCAACTGGCCTTTTTGCCCCTAACCTCCTGATCTCCATCTCCTGAGTAGCTGGGATTACATGCATGTACCACCTTGCCTGGTTCAAAGTACAGTTTCTACTGAGTATGTATCAGTATATGCACTTTTGTCCTATCATAAAGTCGAAAAATTGTAAGCCAAACTGGAAGTCAAAGAGCATCTGTATTCTTCATGTTAATATGCTAATTACAATCCTAGTAATATATATAAGTTGTATAGTGAATTGAAATAAAATCTTTACTTTTTTTTTTAGTAACAATATTGATAATAGTCACTCTCATTTATTCATTGTTTAGTATGTGCCAGACACTAACTTTATATACTTGGGCTTAAAAAAATATGTACCCATTTATTTAATGTGAAATATTTTCCATATCTGATGATAAAATAGACAAGTTGTCCCTGTATCATTGTAGTGAGCTAGAGTTGTATCAGAATAAAACGAATAACTCATAAAGCTATTTGCCATAGTCCCATGTAGTTCGTTCATTGATTACTAAAGGTAATCTCTTAAATCTTTGAAAGTTGCGTGGAATTCCACAGTCTTTATCTGTATTTGGCACCTTTTACAAATATTGGTGGGGTGAGGTTCAGAACTGCATCTGTTTTTTTTTTTCTTTGAAAAATAACCCATGCTTAAGAGAAGTGAGAGAGAATGCTGTGAACGAACTTGCCAATCTTCTGTCTTCTCTTTGACTTGATATTGTATGTAACATTGACATTATATGCAACATTGGAGCCTTTGTCTTCTTGACAGTAATGTAACTGCAAAATAATTTTTCTTTTGTAGGGAAGAAATCTCAGTATCTTTTCCTCACCCATCACAAGGTTGATGGTTGACATCACCCACAACCAAAGATACATTAGCAAAAGCATAGTAAATTTATTTAACCAAAGTCTTACATAACACAGGAGCCTTCAGAAATGAAGACTCCAGAGAAAAGTGCCTATTTTTATGCTAAGTCTGATGAAAGAAGTGAATCGTCATGGAAAAATATAATTGGACATAAACTGGCATGATCTACTAATGTTAATGAGCTGGGGGGCACTCTTTGTCTCTATATGACATTTCTTCCCTCCACCACTATGGGGCAGGACACCCTTCACATTTATTCAGTACAAAGGGCAGGAGCTCAGAGTGTGACCTTTATGGGTTTTATGGCTTGAGGGAGGGGAATTACAGTTTCTGTGATCCATTTCTATTTTCTGAGCTCTCTCTCTTGCTCACTCTCCCACTGCATCTCCCTCCCTCCTTACCCCAACCCCAGTGTCATTTTTATTTACTGTGCCTAGCTTTTTCAGACAAGAAAAAAGACCATTCTTAAAAGAGGGCTTCTTAGTCTTTTGAATGTGTGTTCTGGTCTACCCTTAACATCTTAAACTGTCTTAAAAAAAGCACATTAATCACATTGTTGATCTTACTGCTTATATCCTGTTGACAAATTTCTTACCACATTTACTCACAGAGATTTTGTCAATGGCCTGGCTGTCTGTTGCCCAAAATCAGCTTAGCTTTTTGATTGACTGCTGGCTAAATCATTTCCCCAACTGGAGGACAGGGAGTGACTGAGCAGCAGGAGCACCATTAACACATTGACAGGAAGAGCTGACAGAATGTTAATGTCATTAACACCCTGTCAACTAACTATCAACACCTGGGACTTCCTCAAGTATGAGGGAGAGTCATTTGGAGTAGTTACAAATTCAGTTACTAAGGAAGCACATTGTCCTTCCCAGACAATTCAAAAACAGATGCAGGGTCTCCATAGCACTGCCATTATGTTAATTTTCATTCCAGCATTGTTTATTAAGAGAATAATGTAAAATAGATGAAAATTCAGAGTTATTATTGAACTATAAGTAACACTTTATCACCTTCAAGAACGTGCCAATAACAGGTTTTGTAAATATCATATAAAATTGAAAACGAAACAAAGAATAAAGCTTTTTCCTTCCTTCTCTTCTTTCGTCCCTCCCTGCCTCCCTCTCTCCTTCCCTTCCCTTCTTCCTTCCCTCCCTACTTCCTTCCTTCCTCCCCCAACCCTTTTTTTTTTAACCCAGGCCATTTTCTTCTGGCTCCCAAAGAAAAATTACAAACTTCAGACTAGACTAGAGGGAAGTTCACCACTTCTGACTCTCTATCCTTACCTTCTATGACCTACTGGTCTCAAACTTAGAAAATTAGGAAGTTCAAAGTATCAATTTTTTTATGTGGCTGCTTGTGTAGGGGAGGGTATAGGATATTTTAAAAAGGGGAAGGCATGGTCAGTAATGGAGATAATGCAAACACTGAAAAAAAATTGTTTTCAAAAACAAAATGGGAAAATACTGCTTCTTTTAAAGGGAAGATTCTTGGGCTGGGAATATAGCTCAGTGGTAGAGTACTTGACCAGCCTACAGAAGGACCTGAGTTTTATCTCCAGTACCACAATATAAATAGATAGGTAAATATCTATCTTAGCATTCACAGAAATATACATTATTCATAATGGTATTGGGAATTTTTAGTTCAATTAGTTGCACATTGAACTAAAGTAGAAGGTATACTCATTCATGATAAAAATAAAAATAGTAATACTAGCAATTATCCAAGAGAATCAGAGCCAGATGAAATTTAAAGTGGTGAAGATAAATTTCATTCAAGAACCATTGCAGTAAGGGAAGAGAGAACTCAGTATAACAACTAGGGCACATTCTGTTTTTTTTTCTTTTATTCATATATGCATATAATGTTTGGGTCATTTCTCCCCCCTTCCCTAGGCCACATTCTGAACACTAGCACAATTGGGAATTTGTAGCCATGGAAAAGGGTAGCAGTCAATGGACAGAAAATTATTAAAAGGAGATATTAAGGATTTGGAGATTTTGGCTAATGAGACTTGATAGAATTCTTGCTAATGATACCCTGGGGTACTATGAAATGGAAGGTGGGAAATGAGAGATTTGAAAATGAGAAATTTGGTCAGATATGGGTAGTGATCAGACACCAAATGTGAGATATTTCCACTGATCTGACCCAGCAGAATTCTTGATAGAACTAGGATATTCAGGACCAAAGACAGTGCCCAAAGGTGAGGCTTAGTCAGAAAGAACTTAGAGGTTAATTGGCAAGAGCCTTTTCATTCTTCAGTGACTGTCATGTCCCAGTCAGTACATTAGGAAGATATATACAGTACATGCGCGCACACATGCACACACACAGAGACAGAGCGAAAGAGACAGAGAGTGCTAGAGTGTTAGAATTTAGTATCTCTTAACTGAAATGCTTGGGACCAGAAGTGTTTTGTAGTTCAGAAGGTTTTTTTCCATTTTGGAACATTTATGTATATATAAAGTGATATATCTTGGGGGTGGGACCCAAGTCTAAACATGAAATTTACTTGTTTCATATATATTTTACGCATATAGCCTAAGGTTAATCTTACAAAGTATTTTAAATATTCCTGCATTTTTACTGTGACCCATCACATAAGGTCAGGTATGGAATTTTCCGCTTGTGGTATCATGTCGGCTGTCAAAATATTCCAGAACTTATTGCATTTCAGATTTCCGATTGTTGGTTTAGGAAGTGTGTATATATGTATAAACATACCCCTCTGCCTCAAGCTGTCTCCAAGGTAGCTGCTATTTTTAACCTCATTTTAAATATGAGACTACAGAGGTTCAACTTTGTGATTGAGATCACATAATTAACAAGTACAGTTACTGAGGCTATGATCTAAATTTTGTTTTTTTGGACTTTAAATCTTGTGCTGTACACCATGATATGCTGCCTTTGAATTCAGAAAGGTTTGTAAATCTGAGATTAATTCAACATTTGTTCCTGTGAAATTATTTTATTTTTTCCTTTTCACTCTCCCTCAAATGGGAAAAATGTTCTTTTTGAAAGGATTGTAAACTAATTTAAAAATTAGCTACTCACTTATACCATCTCCTCCAGAAAGCCTTCCCTAATCATAGCAATCAAAATTAATTTCCCTGTCCCTTGTGTTCTCATAACATTTTAATACTTTGATTATTGTACTTGTTCACTTGCCTATACTCTGTTTATATGCATGTCTGTTTTGCACATGGGTAATAAACTCTTTAAGATACGGATTTTTACTTATCTTTGAGTACTCTGCAATAAGCTTTGTAAAAAGCTAACTGCTTAATAAATGTTTATTTAAATAGGTTATAGTTCATTATATAATGATAGCAAACTCAGCACTGTGGCAAGTAAATAAAGCACATTAGCTTGTTATATTGGTGTGAACTCAGTTTGACAAAAGACATCATGTTTCAAATGTTAGTCCTTTATCGTGTTTTGGTTTAAAATGCAGGTATCAAAAGTTGTCTTTTAGCAACCCTTCTTATAGAAACCACATTCTAAGAAATCCTCTGAATGGAGCATGTTTTTTAGCATCTGTAAGCATTAAACTTTTCTATGCAAAGAGCATTGCTTGCTTGAAATTCAGCCTGAAAATACACAGACTATGAGCTACATTTTTCAAACATTGTTCAGGGAATTGATAGACATTTGGTATGTGATGCTAATGGTGAGAAGAGAATATATTGCTTGGTTAAAGGGTGCATAAACCCTTTTAGACTACAGGAGACTCATCTGAGAAATCATCTTTTTCAGAACATAAAACAGAACTTAATTTGTCTGAAAGAGTTAATGTACTCTCAACCTGACAAATTCTCATCATTCTTGCCAGAAGCTAAATTTTAAGAGATTAAAAACCTTTCTCTGACATTTATTCATAGTATACCAAAGTAATACAAAAAAGAAGCTTGAAAAAATAAATTAGACAATATGGGCTTTTGTATGTGTACCTATATGCTAGAGAACATAAAGATATAGCCATTTTGGTAATTATAAGATCATAAATTACAGATAACAATGAATCTAAATTTGTTTACTTTTGCTTGGATTTAAAATTTGCTAGAAGTTTATTTTCAATTATGAAGGGCATTTTTATATGTTATACAGACATAGTTCATAGGTAATAACAGTGATGCTAGTATAACTCTTCAAATCAATATCTTTTCTATAGTAGAAGTCTGTTCACTTATCTCTAGCTCAAATCTGCTTCAGATACAGCTTATGAAAAGTACAAGTAAACATGGTTTCATTGAACATTCCATATTCTCCTGGTTTTAAACTTTAAGGTAAAGGAAGTAAGTTTACTTTACATAATACAGACTGAAAAGAAATGTAAGAAAGCATGTCAGTGTATTTAGTAATCATGTAATGATGCTGTCTCTTGTATTACAAAGATAGGGTGATAACTTACTCTGTTGTCCCAACTCATTAGCAAAGTTAGAAATGGAAAGGAACTATCATTACTGAGAATTATCGAATTTTGATGATAGTAATGTACATATATATATACATATGTACATATATATGTACATACACACGTACCTCATAAGACATACATTTATAGCTATAATAAATTTGAAGGATTACATCTCAGCTACTTGTTTAAGGCTAAGGGACTCACTAATGGTGAGAATGGAAAATCAATGAAAAATAAAAAAAGAACTATAGACAAGCTTTCCAGAAGAGGTCATCAGTGAGAAGGAGAATAGAACCCAGTCATCAATTGATGTTGTCTGAGTAGAAAAACGACATAAGTTACTGAGATAAAAATGGTTCAGAGGTGAAGATATCAGCCTCTGTTTTCCTCGTCAAGCAAACATTTAGCAAATGGCCTTTTCATATCTGCTAATGCATTAACAAATTTGCACATAGCAACTCTGTACAATTACTGGTACCTAGATTCCTTTATCAAGGTCCCGACTCAGAACCTAGAGGTATTCAGTTTTATAAACCTTTGAGAAATGCTCTGTACATTTTATTTTCCCCGTATATATGTAAGTACTTTCAAACTTTAATGTTCTTACAAATGCAAAGTGTTTATCTTAATCCATCTGAATGAAAAACTATTTGGACTGGACATCAGCAGACCTAAGATCCAGCTTGATCTTTGTGATCTTACAAAAGATGTGCTGTTACCTTTTGTAAAACCAAAGCAATAATATTTGGCTTGTCCACCACACATATGTTTTTATTAAGCTTAGGTGTAATAATGCCTTTTTACATGCTTGTAATATGGAAAATGTTCTGTTTTTTGACTTTTGTTTTTGAGCTAGGGTCTTGCTACATAGCCAAGGCTGGCCTCCAACTTGTGATATTCCTGCCTCAGCTTCCTCAGTGCTGAGATTACATGCATGTGCCACGATACCTGGCTAAAAATGGTTTATAAAATGGAAAAATTATGTAAAAGTTTCATTTACCTTTCTGCCCCAATATCTTATTAATGGGAAATACATTATTTCCCCAAAGGAAAATGTTCTTTATAAACCTCATGGTCTGGTTTTATTCAACTTCCTTTTATCTAGGTTTTATTTTTTTATAATCTATGTTTGTTTTTGTTATTGTTGTTGTTTTTAGACTGATACAGAAAAGGTACATTCTTCAAGATGTAGTAAATGCTTATGGAGGACAGGATGCATAAACATCATTATTCAAGGAATTCCAGATGTTTAATGTTAAATGAATTCCTACACTTTACATTTTGGTATAAAAGAAGAAAAGACAAACAATGAAATTTGAAGATTCTTCCATACTCTATGAGAGATAATATTCTAAATTCTATGGCACTTATAAAATAAGATTATGGTATATTTCCTGCTTTCAAGGAAGCATGCAGCCAGGGAGATAAAGCTGATAGAGAGACAATAGCAATGAACAATTCAAGATGATTTAATGAGTATAGTGCTATACACAGTTTCACTATTCTATAGAATCTTTTTGACTGGTAGAGACAGCATTCCAGCTTTCGCCATAGTGGGAAATTAATGCTACTACTTCATTATTTTGTTGGAAATGTATTGTGAAACCAACCAAGAGACCAAAATGAAAAGTTATGCATGGAAATGTATTCCAAAACCAAATGGAAATGACTAGCATGTTATCTTTTGTTTTGAATTAACTATCTTCCTTAGCACACATAATTAAGAACTGGTTGTACAAACCACTTCTCCAAGTTCACAGATAAGTTTCTTAGGTTTTTACTAGTCAGTAAGGATATATTTGCAAAGCAGCTACTGCAGTTCCTACCACTGTACTAGGTACCACAGAACTGAAACCTGAAAATGAAGCGCAAAATATTCTCTGAGGTCTGAAGGAGCCTAACATTCATTTAAGAGAACACATATAAGAAATATGACCCTGAAAAGATAGTGTCTAAGTATAATTGTGTGGCATTGTTATAAATGCATTAATAGTTAACAAGGCAGGGACATTGTACTTTGGGCAACTTCATGGAGGAAATAACGTCCACTCTTGCTAAAATATTCTCTACCTGCAAGAAGTTTATTGTTAGCTTTTTGGCAATCATCTTTTGTACTCCCAGTGCCTGGCACATAATAGGGCTCAGTATGTCTGGGAAAAGAATAAGTGCATGATTTGCCCTGTACTGACATTTTATTTTAAGGTCAAAGTTAAAAAAATGTTTTGCTACAACTTCTCATCTGTCATCCAAAATGTGATTCTAATTGACTTTGAAACTTCAAAGTCATTCTTTCATTCATTTCTTTACCTAAACCAAAACCAGTCACTAATTATGTCTGTATTAGATGAATATTAAAAATGATTTGGGATCTGGGGGTATACTTCAATGATACAGTGTTAGCCTAATGTGTGAGGCCCTAGGTTTTTTTCCCCAGCATGGAAGAAAATATTAATTTTTCATTCCAGGAACTCACCCAGACTGGATTGGGCTGAAGAATTCAGAATTTAAGATATGAAGTGAATAATCAACATAAATATTATAGGCTTTTAAAATTTACAAACAGGTCTTATTATTAAACTTTATTTTGTTTCACAATTTCCATGTTATGGGATTAAGTAGTTTAAACTCAGAGAATGTTAAAAATAATTGTTCAAATGCCATGTAACATATCTGTCTAAACAGTCATATATCAGTATATAACTGACACAGAGATTTTGCCTTCTACTCTGTTAAATTTCCATTTTGCTCACACATATATTTAGTCATTCTTAATGCCTGGATATGCATTGTGTACAAAGCTTTAGGACTGTGTGGTACACAAAAATGAGTGAGACATAGAGCTTTCATTTCAGAAACATGTAAGTTAGAAAACAGAATCAACAATATACCCAAGCAATTATAAGACTGGATATGGTAAATATAATATACATGATGGAAAATTCATGCTATAAAATAATGAAACCAAGTACATCCACAGAGGTTTTCAGTGCGCATAGTATTCACATATCAGAGCAGGGGAAGATTACCTTTTTTTTTTTGAAATAGGGTCTTGCTATGTAGCCCTGGCTGGCCTCAAACTCGTGATTCTCCTGCCTTAAGTGCTGGTATTGTAGGCATGCACCACCACACCCAGCTAGATGATCATTTGTGACTGAAGACTTGGGGGGAGGTTTTATGGAGAGTTACAGTACAGACACAAGCAAAGACCCAGAGGAAATAAAGATCAAAAAATGTGTTGACAGAGCGTCACGGGTAGCCCTGATTGGCTGAAAGCAGTGAGAGCTATTATTGGGAAAGAAGGTAAAATTCAAGTTGCAAATGGTCAAGAATAGTGGTCTAATGGCTTTGAACCATGGTGGACTATAAATTACTGAAAAGGAAAGAATTCTTGTTCTTCCTGCTTCCAGCTGCCCCATGGTGCCTGCCTCATTGAGATAATACTTGCTACCTGCCAACTACTGGTCCAAGTAAGTCAGAACTGTTTCCAATATTAGAAAGGTGCATGTACATCAGTGTGTCTGATGGTGCACATGGATATTTCTTTGCCTTGGGTAGTATGTATTGTAATACACTTACAGCAACCTGCATTTATATAGTGCTTTATAATTGTGAAAGTTCTTTATCTTCTCAAGTCTACCCTGAAGTGTTCCATAATGAAAAACCATCATATTAACTGTGTGTTGGGAAAAAAAAAAAGCTGGGTTTCTTCCCATTCAAATTAATTCTGACACTGTCTCCCTGGACACAGTGTTAGATCCCACAAGTTGAGGGCTCAGTCCCAAGATTGTGGCCTTCCCCAACACTCTCCCCCTGCCGCTCAACCCCCACACTCCCTGCACTTTCAATGCCAACCACAATCCCCTGACTGTTTTACCTGTGCTTCTGACAGACCAGCTGTAAATCAGGTTCCCACTTCCCCAACCTTGGGTTTGGCTCATTTGCTACACTTGCTCACTGAACTCAGGGAAACACTTACTTTCCTTTACTGGTTTATTAGAAAGGATGCAGATGAAGACATGCACAGGGCGAGGTATGGGGGTAAGCACAGACCTTCCATGCCCTCTCCAGGAACCATTCTCCCACCATGTGTTCAGCTCTCCAGGAGCTCTCTGAAGCCTGGCCTACTGGGGTTTTTGTGAAGGTCTCACTCCTTATATATGCATGATTGATTTAATCCTTGGCCACTGGTGATCAGTTTAATCTTCGTTCCTCCTTTTCTCCTCCCAGGAGACTGGAGTATGGGACTGAAAGTCACAACCTTCTGATCTTGCCTTGGTATTTTGAGTCACTACCCAGAAATACCAACAGGCTGCCAGCCATCATTCAACTCATTAGCCTAGAGAAATATACCATCACTTCAGCAATTCCAAGAATTTTAGGAGTTGTATGCCATGGAAATGGGATGAAGACCAAATAATACATCAGATCAACTCTTGTACCTAATTGATATTTTTGAAGATTCATCCCTTCCATAAATATTTTTGATTCATCACTTATCATGTGCTGAGCACTTTTAATGCAATGGTGAACCAAAAAGATAAAATGTTTAACTTCGAGATTTTTAATCTGCAGGAAGAGGTAGACTCTAAAGAACTATACACACAACCATGGCAAGTGCGGAGGAGATGTATAATGCCACATCAGTCAATCAGGTCTCTTCTGAGAAGGTTAATCTTGAGTTGAGGGTTGAAACATGGATAAGAATTAATTCAGCCAGGAGTTGTGGCATATACCTGTAATCCCAGCTATTCCAGATGCTGAGGTGAGAGGGTGGGAGTTTCAGGCCAGCCTGGGCTATGCAACGAGACCCATCTCAAAATAAGTAAATAAATTAAGCAAAAGCTGGGCTGGGAATGTACCTCAGTGGTACATTGTTTGCCTACCATGCATTCCATCAGCACTGCAAAAAAAAAAAAAAAAGGTTCTGAGAAGTGACAATGAATCTTTGCCACTTTACCTACAGGTGTTTAAAATGTTTTGCAGTTCAGCAACTCAACAATTATTTGCCAAATAGCATTTCCAGCATTTATAGTTTCTTGACCATTGTCTTACTGTGTTTATTCCCCTAGTGGAGTTTTAAAGTTGGAGTTAGAAATATCTCAAATTGAGCCAAATACTGAGGACATTGTATATTTCAAAAACTCTGTTAAATTTTTCCTCCAAAGTTGCTTTTGCTATTAGCTAGGGATTGACTGTAGATATTTTTGAAAATCTATGTCAGGTTCAGTGGAAAACCTAAAGCTCCACTGGCCTTGTGGGAGCTGGAATTTTTCAGCTAAAGAGGTTTGAATAGATTTAGGTATTTATCCAAACCGAACTTTCAAACCACATGAGATTTACCCATTACTAGTTTACATGGAGCTTAACTACAGTGGTTTCCTCTTTCAACATTTACTTTTTTTATTTAAACAGCTTAATTGAGAGCTATAAAAACACTGAATCAGTCTTTTCAAATAAAAATGAAATGCAGCTGCCATGGGTTAGTCTTACAGAAGAAACCCTGCAGGCAGTTTAGGTGTTAAAATAATGGGTATTTTTTAAGATATCAATTTTGATTGCAAGATCATGTCTTTGAATTGTAAGTTTATAAATATCTGGTAATTCTTTTGAATATTTGTGGGGTAAGCATGCATGTAGGCATGCACATGCATATGCGTAAAATACCAAGTTATGAGATTTACATTATTGATATGTTAATTAAGGAAAGATTTCCATGATTTTGTTAACTCAGTCACACTGTGCATGGTATATACTGCCTCCCTATTTCTTTTTCGTATGTGTTTTTTATGTTTGTTACATTTTCATAAAATGCCAAGATGTGCTTAGGTCAATAATACTAACACTTCTCCAACCTCTTTTTGCTTATGATTGTTACTTATTAGCTCCTCTGTAAGTTTCTGCTTTGCATTTATATCTTAATGTTTTCAGGGGGGGAAAAACATGTTTTGATACTCTTTTCCTTTAGAAGAAATGAAAGTATCAGTTTTAAATAAGTTATGCTTGAACACAGAAAGTAAGGAAAATGAAATACTTCCAAATTATGCAGATAAATATGTTTAAGTACAAAGGGTTTGTATAAAGCGATCTTGAACATTCTTTTTTACTTTGAGAAGTTCTTATATTCCTCATCCTCTGTAGTACATCCATCCCTGTGCTGCTGCTCAAACATTAAATGCTTACATGTTGAATTAATTTCCTCTTTGATTCATTTCACTGGTATTGACAATATAATACCATGATGTTATGCCCACTGGTAACAAATTTTATTTATTCATTCAACAAATATTTATCAAATACTTACTACGTGCCCAGCCATGTTTCCTCCCACCTAGAGAGCCAGTAATGAGAGACATTTTTAAAAGTCCCTCTATATTCTAGTGTGGTAGAGAGCCAAAAAACAAACATGTAGTATTATCTCAGACAATGGTAAGTGATAAGAAAAATAAAGCTGAGTAAAGTAAGAGTGATGGTGATGCTTTTCTTGTACACAGTAACTTTTTTTTTTCTTTTGGCAGTACTGCGGTTTGAACTTGGGGCCTCGAGCTTGCTAGGCAGGTGCTCTACTACTTGAACCATGCTCCCAGCATTGATGCTCTTAAAAAAAAAAAAACTAAGTTGGACAGAGCAGGACACTTTCTGAGGAAGCGATATTTAAAAAGGAACATTGCATCAAGTGAGGAGACGTTGAGTGTGAGTAACTGAGGGATGATGAGCTTTCCAGGCAGTGACTACATCTAGTAAAAAAAAAAGGCTGCAAGGTCCTCACATGAGCATGCTTGAAGTATGCCAGGAATGGCAAGAAGACCAGTAGCTGGATTGCAGCAAGAGAGGGAAAAATCAGAAGGAGAAAGGATAGTTCTGAGGTGAAATCATGCAAGACCTTGTTGTATAATGGAAAGCCATAAGAGAATTGAGAAAAGGACAGTTACAGTGATGAGGACAACTGCAGTTGTGAGCTGGTGAATCAAGAGTTTGGTTTCAGACTTGGTAAGTTTGGGATGCTTATCAGGAATCCAAGTGGAGATGTAGTTACTTCAGCCTAAAGTATCAGGGAAAGTTGTAGACTAGAGATAGAAATTTAGGCGCCATCACCATGAATTGTGTTTAAAGCTATTATCCTGGTTAAGATCACCTAGAAAGTACATATAGATGGAGAAGAGCAAAATACAAGGACTTAGGTATGGGGCACTCCAGCATTTACATATTAGCAAAATGAGAAGATTTTTATCAACATGGCAGGAAAACATAAAAAGCTTAGCCTGTGTACTAGAAGGAAATCAGAAAACTCTATTGGCCTCAAAGCCATATGATGAAAGTATTTGTAGAAGGGTCCTTTTGACTAGACTCATTTATTTTATGCATTGAATAAAAGGTATTATGTGTAAGGCATTGAACAGAGGTAGCAGAGATGAGGTAGTGACTTCAGAGCCCTCTAAGTATTCTATTGGCAAAGTGTAAATTCTAACATGTCATGCATTTCTTCTTTTACTTTGCTACTTTTTAAAGATAGCACATGAGTTAGATTTTTTTCCTTCTATCATAGCTGACCATTTCCAAATCAATCAAAATGTTCCCATTACTTTGTCAGTTAAATCACACATAGTTGCTGTAAACCTTTCATTTCATGTTAATAGAATCCTGAGCACTAAAGGCTATGAAATTCCTTGAGCGTGTATTCAGTGAGATTTCAGTTATCTAGAATTCTAGTGGTCTGTGTCCCTTAGAAATAACCAGGACCTCTCAAGTCTAAGCATTAACCATTTGACTATGGAAATCTTTTTCTTTTTTTTAAGAAAAAGCCTTCTGAAATGCAGTATTATTTTGAACACCAGACATGAGCTAGGCATTTCATTAGGCACTATAACTATATATTTTTTGTTGTTTGTTTTGCTTTTTGGCATTTTTGAGACAGAGTCTCAAACTTGGGATCCTCGTGTCTCAGCCTCCCAAGTGGTGAAATTACAGATGTGTACCACTCACTATACCTGGCTAACTATACATTCTTGTCAGCCTTTGTAAACAGTGTTCCAACTATAATTTAACCATATCTTAATGATCTTGGATTATTGTCAATTCCTGCAAAGTACTTACATGGATCTGTCTCTGATGATGTAGCCTTGTATACCTACAATGCTTCTGTTCTTCATTCTTCCTTAGGTCTGAAGCTTCATTTCATTTTTGGCTATAACAATGTCACATTGAGACCCTTGAAACACAGATGATTATTTTCTCATGTGTATGTACAATGCCTGCACATGTCTTTCTTATTTCCTTATAGCCATTTACATGCATATATGTCTCAGAAGAAAACCATGCATACACACATAGATACATGTCACACATTTAAGGGCACTATATTGAAGCAAAAGTGGCTGTTCATTTCCTGTACACAAACGTGTACACATGTGCACATGCCTCTGATGCCACTGGGGCACCTGGTGGAGTGAGTAATTAGCCCTTGTGGATGTATGTTTTAGAGCAGTTCTATGACCAAGGGCTATGGTACCCCTCGTTCCTCATTACCTCCCACCCTTCAGGAGTTCAAGGATGGTCAGTCTTCTGTGTCTTTAAGAAATTACTTTATGAGTATGCTATTTCATGTTTGGTAGGTTAGGGGTGCTAAGTGCATTTTGTCAACTCATATTTTCCATTTACAATGGGTTTATTGGTACGAAACTCCATCAAACTGTGAGGAACATCTGTATTTCCTCTATGCTACACCTTGTTCTTGAGGTAGTGTGATTAATGAGATAGATCAGGTCCCTACTATCATAAAGCTTAAAGTTTAGTTGGGAGAAAGCAGGGTTGAGAAGAATTCAATGCTTTGTAGCATTGAGATTTATTAAAGGAAATAAAATAGGGTTATGTAACAACAATTTTTGAGGGTAGAACTCATCGGTAGAGTACTTGCCTAGCATGTGACAGGCTTTTGTTTCAATACCCAGCACCGAAAAGAAAAGTGATTCCTTTTCAGTGACCTTGTTCATTTCTTGAACAATATTGTTTAAGTACTTGTGAGCCAGAATCTGTGCCAGATGCTTGAGATCTAATGAAGAATAAATCATAGCACTGGCCCTGAGGAGTTTAGAGTAGAAATTATATATCTTTAGATTAAAAAAAAGAATTCTATATACAACTTAGAACAAATATTGGCCATTTTCTTTGCTTTATGCAAAGTATTTTGCCTGGTAAAGATCTGTTGCCAGCATTTATTTTGATGAAGGACTTTCAAAGTTGAGTTCCATTTACTCTCAGTTTGAACAGTATTATTTTTATGTGCAATTCCTGAGAATTAGTGCAATGACTGTCATCACCCTTATTGGAACACTGCCAGAACATCTGGCAAGATTTCTAGTATAAAGCAGTTATGCCATCTCCTTCCAAACAAATGATTCTTTGGTGGTTAGATGTCCTGTAACATCTCCACATACATAATTCTCTTCCATGATCTCATTTGTAAAGTGGAGTGGGAGAAAAAGAAAATTTAGAAGGAAATACAGAACACATCCCTTTATCATGGTAAAGCAACTCACATTTCAATTTATGGTTTTTTTTTCAGTAAAGTAAAAATAAATATATGATTATATAGTTTTTATTTTTTGATGTTGGCAAAAATTCTTTAGCCAGTGCGTGCTTTTGATTGCCAAATCTACTTTGGCTTTACCTTTAAAGAAAAATTACTGCACTTTGCTGCATCTGTCAAAAATGACAGGCTAATTCTTTGAGCCAAAACAGCATATATGAAATGTGATTTTTGTTGATTTTCTGAAGTATAGCCAAACTTATTTTTTGACACATTTGTTACTATGGTTATGATTCCATAGCACAGAACAGACTGTTTATTTTGAGGTTGCAAAGTATAGCTAATCTACAAGAATAAGCCTTCCAGTATCTGCTATCAAACCAAGAAATGATGTGTTTCACTGGAAACATGCACATATCAAAGAATTGATTTTCATGCACAGGATGCTGCCACTTGGACTGAACATACAGTTGATTTGTAATATAAATTAACTCACCAATTATTGATTGTTCCATCTGACTTTGTACACATTAAGAATCTGCAGTTTCCAAGTTATCAATAATAAGAATGCTGTGTATGAAATGTAATGGAGTGCGTCAGCTGGATCCAAGTTAAATATTGCAGTAAATGTTGCTCGGCTTTGCCATCTGTCACATATTCTTTCTGCATAATATTTTAAGCCATTAAATGTCTTTTCTTCCTTTAAAAAATTAACTTACTTTGGCTACTGTGAAAAACCTGTGAAAACTAGTCTCTGATCAGTGACCTTTCTAATGTCCTTAGTTTTATTGTATTTTTTGGTCTTTGTACCCTCATTAAGATGAATAATGACAGTCCTTAGAAACAACAGGCCAAGCTCCCAGTTGCACTGCTAACAAGTAGGAAGTTCCATTAAGTTCTTAACTTCTCAGAAAAAAAAAAAAAACAAATTTGGCCATGAGATATCATTTCTGAAACTTTCTGTCCTCAGAAGCAGTGGTTGAATGAACCAAGGACTTGATTTCACTAAGTGGAGTGGAAAATTCATGTCACAGCATGTCAGTTCTGCATAGTGAATAAGATATTCCCTGGGGCATATATTAGTCACTTCACATACCTAACTCTTTTAGTACACTGGGACCCCATGGATTTCCTGGTGTAGAATAGTACTCATGTGGCTTAGAAGAAAACGTACCATCATATTGCCTGACTTTGACCTCCATGAATAGTTTCCACTCCCTGATAGGTCTGGTTCAAATGGTCTCCTCCCCTTAATAAGAAAGTAAGCTGTTTGCTCTTTGTTGACTGGCTACTGTTAGGCCACTAACAGTAAATGAAAGGCACTTGAGTGTCATTTAGAGCCATTTACCAAATGAACTGTTGTGGCCTAAAAAAGTTAACCACCGTTGGGCCTGGCAATTTACCATAATTGAAGAATTACAGCAGGAAATATGCAAGTTCTGATTTCTAACCAATTTGTGTTTTTCCATTGTTGCTCTTGGCAGCTCCCTGTGTTTTGAGTAGCCCACTCTTCTACTTTACCCCTTGTTACTAATTTGTAAAATGAAAAAATTACTGACCCTTGAATTGTGCTATTACACACGCTTGAGTAATTTCATTTCATTTACAAAGAATTTCATGTCTTTTATTTATTATTTACGCTCTACCTACTTCCAAAACGATGTGTACTGACTTATTTTTAAATCATTCTAATTCACATCTACTGAGTATTTTGGCAAGTCCTGTCCTGAAGAAGATGTGTTCTCCCACTTTATTTCACATTTGCTTTGCTATGGTGATTATTATATCATTTTTCTGGCCCCCTGAAAATGACTGTGTTAAGAAAACATCATGCCTGCAGTCTAATATAATGTCTTTTGAGATGGTACTGTCTATTGGGAAAAATATAATGTCTTTTAAGGTGGTATGGTCCATTGGGAAAGAACATGCAACTTAGATAAGTTATGTGCCTAATTCTACCAATTATGTGATCTTAGGGAAATCACTTGCCATTTCTTGGTCAAGTTTGTTCAGCATTTAATGTAGGGAATTGATGCTTATGTCCCCAAACCTTGCAGTATAATAATACAGTAAAAACTTACTGAATATAAGACGTTTATGAAGTCCCATGTTTCTCCTGTTGTTAACATTAGGTAGAGCAACTGTCAGTTGAATTGAAGTTATGAAGCAACTCTCAAGTATTGGAGCCCTATTCAGGCAATTGGTAGACAGACACACCAAAATAGAATTCCTGTTTTGAGAAGTTCACAGTGTTGTGTAGGGGATAGCCCATCATGTGAACAATTCTAATAAAATTCTTGATGGGCTAATTGGCACAATTGAAGTATACAGAAGTGTCATATCTGACAGGAAGAAGAAGCAATGAACTCTGACCCTAGAATTAGGGGATATGTGAAAAATTAGGATAAAACAAAATAACATGGGAAATTCCTTAAAAAAACACTTTGTGCATACTAAGATAAATATTATCATCAGTGTCATTTATTTTAATAACCATTTATATAGTATTTACTATATGCCAGGCACTGTTCTACATGTTTTACAATAGTAAATCACTTAATCCTATTATCCACAATGAGATTGATACTATTAACCTCATTTTAAATAATGACAAAATTGTGGTCCAGAGGAGCTAAGTTACCCAAGGTCATACATCTTACTGGCAAAGCTGGAATGTGAATGCAAGAAGTCAGGATCTAGAAGTAGCACCCTAACCAGGATGCTATACTGCTTCTCCACCACCCATGGACTCAGAAGCTGACACCTTTGCTTGAATCCAGTATAGAGTCCCTTTTCTGACATTTTGACAAGTGGTCATTTTGATCTGAGTACTTCTAGAAATGACAGGGACCTAACTAGCTCTTGAAACAGCAGCTATATTTTCAGACAGCTGTAATTATTAAAGAGTTTTGAATTTGAGCCAAACTCTGTCTTTCCTTTAACATCTACTCATTGATCCTATGTCTGCTTTTTGACACCACTCAGACTAAACTGTCTTTCACATGATAACTGAAAGTATTATAAAATATCTCCATGCCTTCTGCTCGAGTTCTGCATTGTAGTTCCCATTTTTTGGGTACCAATATATAAAAGAAGTGACATTTGAGAGTCATTAATAGATTCCATTATTTCATTGAGCACATACTGTGTGCAAAATATACCAGGTGCTAATAAAAGAAAGAATGAATAGCACCAGATGCATATGTACGAAATATGTGCTCTGTACTAAACTATTTCATTGCTATCCAAATGTTGCAATTATCATTCCAGATACAAACTGATGAGTACAACTATTGTCTGCACTTAAGTCAGGTTTTAAATAAGCAGTGGCTTGCTAGGTGCACCTGTATAAATTTCTTAATTACTTCATGGTATTACAAACCTGTGTGGAGAGAATGCTAATGAGCCTTGTATTTCTTATAGCACCTAGCACCAAGTCTTAATGCAAAGTAAAAGAGCAGTAGATGTTTTTGAATGAGTGATTGAGCGAGTCAATGAGTGAGTGAATGAGTGAAATACAGTATTCGTTAATGTTGTTTCAGATAATTGCTCTTATTATGTTCAAATATAGTCACAACAATAAGCAAGACAGTTTTACTTTGCTGTTTGAATTTCTTTAAAGTTTGGTTTGCCAAGTTAAATAATAGATAACTGAGAAGCAGATTTCCCCCAGAAGAAATGTCTGAATGAAATGTTTGAACGATAGTAAGGTAACTCACCAGCCATAAGTATCGGGCTTTATAGTATTGATCAGTCTTCAACTCTGTTAGCATTTGAGAAGTTCTCTGCCACCATGTGAGCCCAATAGCAGCATCTTCTAGGTTGCCATCATGTGGTGTCAGTTGTTCAATTGTTCTGACTAATACTATTTTCACAGTGGAGAATGCAATAAAAACATTGAATTTTTACCCTGACCATTTGATTGGCCTTTGTATAGAGCATCACACAGTCAAGTTCAGACCAGATTTTAACCTCGATACATTACTGTTTGCTAGGCTTTGTCAGGATAGAATTTGTGTGTATTTCGCTACATTTTTGTCTATGAAAGTCTATGTATTTTCATTGTGTATGAGCGAATAAGGGTATAATAACTAATAAAGTGACATGTCCATGTTATATATGTTATATATGTTAAATATGTCACATGCATATATATATATATATAATTATCCTTTCTTCTGTCTCATTTGCCATAACCTTAATGTCATGTATTTACTTGTGTTTCCTTATTGATCATTAGCTATGATAGAAAACCTTAAGGTAGCATAAAATTTTCAAAAATCATTTTAAGAATAAGTTGGTATTTTATTAGACAAGGACCTGTGTGAAATGATTCTAGGATGAGAACTAAAATATAATGGGATGGGAGAGGTTCTTTCATTATATTTGAAATGTTGATATGCTAGGTCTGTAATTAATTAACATTTCATTAATGATCTGTAAGGAGCAACAGTAAACAACACTTTAATTAAGTTCATGGGTAACAAATTGATAGGTGCAGGAAATATCAATGAAGACAGGAAAATAATCCAAATAGACCAGAAATTTATAAGTTAGGAATATAACAGGATTTTGGTGTTCACATGTAATCCCCTACTCCAGCAAATAAAAGGAAACATTCATGATATTTGTGGGGTACAGAAAAATAAGTAAACAAGCAAAATAAATGTCCTTGTCAACTATATAATGGCTCCAAGAAGCATCAGCTTTTTTTTGTGGTGGGGCTCTGAATATATTTCTGCATACAATTATTTTTGCTTTGTGCATTTTAGAGATAAAAAAATAATTATATAACCTAAATAGGTTTGTGAAGAAAGTAACATTTATTGAATACAAAGCACTAGTCAGTCTCTGTATTTAGGCACATTAAATACACTGTTTTCAACCTTTTCCCAATTCATAGGCTCACATTTTTTTGCATTAATTTAGTGGTAGAGCTGGATTTGAACCTAGATCATTCTGTGGTACATCCGATAGTGGTGTGAAAGATTGCATTATTATGTGTCTGCATGTGTGAAATAGGTTTGAAAACATTAAATGGTATACTTCTCAGTGATACTCATATTTTCCAGTGTGCTTAGGTGTAAGGGGAAATTTTTACATGTAAAATGATTCTAAAAGTCTTGGACTAATTAGGCCACTTGGGGAGTAGGATAATAATTATTTTAGGTTTCCATCGAGTCAGTACCTGATTTCATATGTTATTTGGCATTGGTCATTTTAATGAATACTTGAACCTTAGGAAACTTTATCCATTATGCCTATAATTCTATATATTTACACTTGGTCTTGACATCACTGCCAGCTAGAACTAGATGTAGTCATCATCAGTTTCCTTCTAATGAGTTAAACAAAATGAAATCTTGAAACTTAAACATAAAATAAAACTAGTAATGTATGTGTGTAAAAAAACAGGAGGAGAGACAAAGAGTGATTAGAAACAGTTTCAATTTTTCTGTGTTTAAATACATAAGCTAAATAGATGTTGAATGTATGTCTTTGAGTTCATTATCTCATTAGGCACAGTTTTAAAAACCAGGAGAACTGGACCATTACAATAAGCAAAACAGTCATCCTGTTGGTAGTGGATCAGTAGAAACATGCCTGTGCGTAAAGGGCAATATTTTTTCCTCCATCAACTTTTCATTCTCAGTTTTTAAAATACATTATAATTTTTTCCTTTTTTCCTTGGTTTGCTTTCTGTCCTAAAACTGTATGTGGTAAGAAAGTTGGAAGCAAAGTCAGGCCTTTCTTGCTAATTCATTACAGTGGTCTCCTTCCATAACTAAGTCACACACCTGTTGATTAGCCACAATGTTCCAGTCACATCTAGTTTTTTGTTTCTGGCAGATGTAAAAAGAAAGAAAAAAATATATATAAGTATATATGTATATTTATGGTTCCTTTGCCAAGTACAGCCAAGGAAAAAATTCTGATTTCTAGGCTTTCTAGCTTAGCATTCTTTCCACTCTCAGATGACCTCAGAATTCTCAACACATTAAGCAATCTTTATCAGTTGCTTTGACTTGTCACACAAGCTGAAACATCCTTGTTATCCCCTTCAGAATTTACCGCTTAAATTCTCTTCACGAATGTGAAATGCCTGTAGTCATAACTCAGTATGACTGAACACAAACATGTTAATTGGGATATGATGATAAACAGTTTTTACATGAGAGTATATACTTGAAATACATAAGTTGATCTGCATCGATTCCATAGAAGAGCAATTTCAGTGACTACATGTTTAAGGTGTTGAAGTTAGAAAAACTGATTGAAATGAAACTAAACAATGCCTAAAGTGCACAATCTATGATTGTTTAGAACCATTTCTTCTAATAAGTATTACATGTTTTATCATGTAATTAATTAACATTTTCTAGGAAAAGATGCTACAACTAAGGAGGCACATAGAGTGTTAAAGTACTAACCAGGAGGTAGGGATTCAAATCCTGACCATGCAAAACACCAGCTGTGCAGTTATTTGAAATAGTTCATCTCTCTAGTTCTGGTTCCTCCTTTGTAAAAATGAAGAAGTAGAACTAGATAGTCTTTGTAGTTCTGCTCTGCTTCCATACCTTCATAGGGAATCTAAATATTGTTTCTTCTTTCACTTTGAATGTTATGAGAATATTACATGAAAGACCATCAAAAAAACCCTGCAAAAATAAAAATAAAACCATGAGAATAAATGAGTAAATGATGAAGTAACACTTAGGAATACTGTCTTCACTGACAAACTTGTTTATCAACCAATCAAAAATGTTTAGCCTGCTCAACATAGTAAATTCGATTCTTCTAAGAATCACATTGTGTAGAATCCAACCCAGAAGCAGATTACTACCCAGAAGAGAAGCAAAATTATTTCCATAAAAAGATGGCACTGCAAGGCCTACTTTGAGAAATCTATGAGAGGAGAGAGCAAGGTCACATCTAGAAGAGGATATGAGGTAAGGCTTTATAGAGGAGATCACACTAACTCTGGACCTTGAAGCATACATAAAATATTAATAGAAATAGGGGAAAGGAGCCCATGTTCCAGGTGGAATGGGTGCTTAAAAGTGTCTTGAGTCAGGATAAGGAAGTGCAAGGTGTATTCCCCAAAGATTCCAGGAGAGTTAGAGTACCTGTAAGGTTTTGAATTTCTTTAACTTTTATTGTATGTACTGAATACTGCATATATATTATTCTGATTGTTTGCTCTAGTTTACTACCAATAAAAGTCCTGTTAATCACACAAAAAAAGAGCACCTATAAGTCCAGCCAAGTCATCTCCCCACTAGATATCAGAGCTACTTTAGAGTTTCTCTGGATTTTAGAGCTATTCCTACCTCTCCCATTTTTACTCTGTTTCTTAACCTGAATGCTCATTGCAGCAAACTTCAATCCATTCTATTACTAATCCCAGTGGGGAAAAATTTCATTCCAAAAATATGGAGTTAGGGCCACATTCTCTGTTGTTTGCATTCCTCATTCTAATTCCTGAGAAGAGATTTTTTTTTAAAACTAGATTTTTTTAAACTAATAGACTTTATTTTTAGAGAAGTTTTATATCACCAAACAACCTGAGTAGATAGTACAGAGAATTCTCATATGCCCCCTCCATCCCCACAGTTTTCCCCATTATTAACATCTTGCATTAAGGTGATAATTTTGTTGCAATACATAGATGCATATTGATGTATTATTATTAACTAAAGTCTATAGCTTATATAGGAATTCACTCCTTATTTTATACATTCTACAGATTTTAGCAAATGTTTGATGTTTTATATCTGCCTTTGCAATGTCATACAGAATGGTTTCATTATCCTAAAAGTCCATTATGCTGCTCAGTTCCCTGGAGCCCTTGGCAACCACTGACTTTTTTTCTTTTTCTCTTTCTCTTTTTTTTTTTTTCCCCAATGTTTGGAACCATACTTCTTTGTGCATGTTAAGCAAACGCTCTACCAATGGACTACATCCCCAGTCTACTACTTACCTTTTTAATGTCCATATAATTTTGCCTTTTTCAGAATGTCAGCTGGATGGAATGATACAGTGCATTGCCTTCTTTTACTTAGGAATATGCATTTAAGTTTCCTCCATGTCTTTAAGAGGCTTGATGGCTCATTACAAGTGAAAGACAATGCTTGTTTGGCTATGTCTTCACTATTTCAAGTCAGGTGGCAGTACTTGTAACACTGTAATCACTCAGGACTGAGGTAAATAGTGAGAACAAAGGTGAGCAAGACTTCCCCTGGACTTGGTTGCAGTTATACTTGCTTCCAAAATCTCCCATTTTCTACATCATAAATATATTCAGAGAGATGTAGATACATAGATAAGGATTTCCCCCTCTCATATTTATTATGTATAGAAACCTGGAGTGGCTCCCTGCTCTTAAACGCCACATTTTTTTAAAAATCTCAGTCCTTTTTAGTGTTTAGCCTCTTAGATCTGAGAGGTGATGAGGTGCACATCTGATTAGAGTTATAGTATAGTAGTTGTAATTAGGGATTGACATGGAGCTATTTTAAATGGTACACTTGCTAAATCTGAAGTTTTAAGTGAACATCTTTTGTAATCAATCAATGTAAAAATATTTGTTTAATATGATAGTCAATGAAAAAATTTTCTAAATTAAAGCCTGGTACTAGAATTATTATTATTTTATGTCTTCAGGTTGCCTAGAGAAGCTGCTGAGACACTACATGTTGGATCAGTTCTCCTCCTTGCAATCATATAGTTTTGATTTAATTAACAGAGAAAGTCTGCATATACAATAGGGGATAGAGTGTGGATTTTACTTCTTTAATACTTTGACAAGCAGATTGCAACAAACAAGGCATTTGGAAGCCTGTTAGGGTCCCAGTGGCCTTATAAATATGCAGCGCACTTCTCTGCATTTCCCTAGGTCTCTGAGGTAGGATGTGGTGAATAAAATTAAAACCACCAGATCTCTTTGTATACCTTTCAGCTATCACTAATTTAAGCCAAATAATGACAATTTTACAGGTGTACTTTCAGAGTTTAAAAAGTAAAGAAAGTGAAATGTAAAAATGTGTTTTGACTTTGTCTTAAGTTTTTCTTAAATTGAAATATTACTTTTTCTGTATCATGATACATTTTCTTAAACCCAATTCCAAGAGTAAAACTCTTTATGTCCCCTTAGGATTGTTTTTTATTTAATAATGCTGTTGAAATTCACATGGGATAAAACATACAGATAAAGTATTTCTTGCAAAGTGATATATGTTTATGTGTAAACACATCATTGGAATAGCATAATCCATCTGAAACAAGTTCTTCTTTAGAATCTGATTTTAATAGATTAGCACCCATATTGTTTACTATATCTGCAGTTCTTCATGATTGAACAGATCTCTCTGGTTCCTTTTCAAGGATTTCTTGAAACTTACTGAAATTTATGGATAGATCTTTAAGGCTTCTGATCCCTTTAATATGTTACCTAGAAATGGCGGAATGTTTTAGAAGACATATGAGAATGGTTAAGGTAAAATGCAATTCATTGAATATATATTTGCAACAAAGTTCATTGAAGCCAACAGGAAAAATGTATAATGTAAAGCTACTACCTTGATCTATAAATTGACAAAAGGTAAATATTGTATTAATATTAAATATATAAGCAATAATGACACTGGATGTAACTTATGGGAAAGGCTAGCCTTTTCTGATGTTAACTCTGAGAAAAGGGGGAGTCTTCTGATTTAAAGCCCACTTAAATATGTTGCTTTTAAGAATGAAAAAAAAAACAATGATCAGGTTATGAAATTTTTATTTACTGATTAAGAACTCAGTTATGAAGCTAGGAGAGTGAGAAAACTAATTTGTCAAATTGTACCCTCAGAGTTCAACAATAAACTAGATGAAGTCTCATGGGCTTATATATAGCAGAAAGCACCTGTATTTTGTCTTAATGTGCCTGTGCCTGCAGAACTACAGCTGAATCACACCCAGAAGTGCTAAATTGTACTTCTCATTAGCCACTTTTAGGGTATTTTTAAAGAATATATCCAAATAAGAGACCAATTGAATTAAGAAAAGCACTTTCCTTTACTGAATTCAACCTTAATTCTTTCCTGTTATTGTCCTCTAGATAAATGTACCATATATATATATATATATGGTATATATATATATATATATATGGTGTATATTTATATATACCATATATATAGACAATTTCAGCCAGAGGCATGGTGTAACTAAAATAAGGTAGGAAACAATTCTAACATGGTAGTAGAAGATCTCTGAATTCATTTATGTTCATAATTTTGCTGTGTTCATTTCTACCTTACCAATAACACTTTTCAATATTACAGAACCAAAAGATTATGACTTGTATTATGTTGTACATAGCAAATTTCATGCAATATTATATTTCATGTTCTATCACATTTCTGGCATTTTTCTTACTGAAATACTAGGATGTCATAACATAATTGGATGTCAGATGTAAGTTTAGAAATGAAGGTAGTGTTAGATGGAGGCTGACAAGATACCTTCCTTCTAGATCCAATTTAGTATTACTTAGCCAGTTATGTAATTTGCATGTGATCATATAGCCAGTTGGTAGACAAATCAGGAACAGCACATGTGTGTAATCTTTCTGTCATGTATCTGTCTATCTACTTACTGACAGGAAAGAGAATGTTTGTTTTGTGTGATTTCCCTTTAATTTTGTGTTTATTTTTAACTCCCATCATAATTGAAACTATTCATGAATGACCTCTACCTGTCTGATAATGACAATGATGATATTAAGCTATGAGACAGCCATTGCTCTTGCCCTCTTAAAATGAAGGTTTATAGAAATACAATAACTAGCTCACACAGGTAATAAGTCTGTGAGCTAGGAATCTGATCTGAAACCCCTTATACTTCTACTGCTGGTTAATGAGTGTCTCTTAAAGGGAAGATTGATTCCTGGACATGAACAAGTTAGGACCCCTATTCTCATTTCCATATATGTATGCTCAAATGAGGGCCTTACCCGTTTGGACAACTTTAACATTTCGCTTTAATCATGGGATGATATTTTAAAGGTTTAACAACTGGTATGTCAGAGGCACTAACCAATTAGAATTGATGCAGTCATAGCCTGGAGTAGAGACTAGGAGGCCCAGACATTGTCAGGTTGCCTTTTTGGCACCAGCTCACAGATATGTGTCTAGAATCCTAGGATGAGTAGCTATAGCATCTAGCATATCAGTTGTTTACCAACTTGTATGAAAATATTTTTAATATTTCAGTAATCAGCATGGCCATTCCAATGTATCATGACTAAACTTCAGCACAGTCTGTTGTCCAACAGGTCAACATCATAAATAGTGTTCACTACCACATTCATAAGGACAACGCTTAATGAAGTTTTTGTGTGCAGTCCATAAGAGTGAAACGATTTCCTGATAAGTGAATGAACATGCTCTTCAGAGCCTTTGTGGGAAGGCAGACTGGAAATATCAGGCCCACTGTTTCTCATCAGTTCCCCAGGTGGTTCTTAAACTATGAATAGTTGGAGTTAAGACAAAGAACAGTGTGCCATATGTTCTATGTTCAGTGTGCCACATCTGACTTCTATATATTTCTTGTTTCAAAACTATGAATCCCTAGAAGGCAAGGGCTATATCTTACTCATCTCTCTCCCTATTGCCTGCACAGTACTTGACATACAGTAGGATACTTAATAGTTACTGAACAAATAAAAGCATTGGACCTCAGTAATGAAAGACTATTCTATTGGTAGGTAATCAAGAGGCATAAATTAAAGAAATCAAACTCACCTCCTAATTTTGCTAAAATCATTAAACTGGCTAAAGGATTGCCTTTTAATCTACAGAACAAAGAAAAATAGTATAATTTCCCCATTGCAAAAGTGTGAAGCAAACTGCAAATGTTTATAATAACCAAATTTTTAGTGAAACAAATCTGGATGCAAGCACAGTTATTTGAATTAACTGCTCGCCTTCCACCTTTCATTTTATATATCACCACATGAACCTTTCTCCTGATACTTTGTGTGTGTGTGTGTGTGTGGTGCTGGAAATTGAACCCAGCGCCTTGTTGGAAGGTTCATGAGCTACATCCCCAGCCCTATCAAATGAACCTTTCAAATTTAGCTCTCTAGAATGTTTTCAAGATTCACTCAGTGTATGATGCTTCAATGTTATGTAGCAACTTTCTTGTTATATTACATTAATATGTCAGGAAAGACACTACAAACTAGGTTATTACTGTAATCCTGAACCTGTAAACCATATGTTGAACAATCATAACCTGTAGAGTTTGATGAAAATGCAATTATATGTCTCTTGCTACTTCTTTTTTTTTCCCCCATGGGGATTATCCTGTCCTGTATCTAGATGAAGATATAGGCAATTCTCATTACTTTTCTGCTCACTTTTAGGTCTCTGAAGTCTTTTTAAGTTGCAAACACAATCTCAGTTGAGAAACTAGAATGCTAGCCTCTAGCATGCTGGCAACATGAGCAATCTAAACTCACAGATTTGAAGTTGAACGTGAAATCTTTTCTGCTTCCCAGGCTGGGCTATTGCAGTGCTCTAGAGGGGACAAGGCCTTTCCCTGCTTTGTGAGTCCCACCCCTCTGCAACTCCATGATGTGGATAATGCATTTCCTTCCATTTACCACTTCCTGCTTGTCCCACTCTTGTCAGATTCTCTCCTGCAGGTCCCATCCTCCCAGAGGTTCCTCTTGGAGAGGACTCAATATGGGTACCAGATCATTCTGCTGTAGAGTATGATTTGGAGTTTAAAGTTTCAGAGGTAGCATAAGCATTTCTTTGTCATCCAGACAATGACAAAGTGCCAGTGCAAGGGAAGATGGCTATTTGAGTCATGCAGAATGATTTTAAGTTGGATTAGCTAAGAGCCAGGTGCACAAGAGCTCAATATTGGAGCATGGTTGAATTGTCTATAAACTTCATCAGAGGACTGGTAGTGGAGTGTTGTTATAGTTGAAAGGTATGCCTGCACAGAAAAAAATGAAAGGGGAGAGGTAAGAGAATTGAATTTATATAAAGATGAACAACTGTCAGCATGTACCATGAATTGATCTTTCACACGTAGTTCTAATTTTTACCCTAACCCATGAAGACACAAACTATTTTCACTTTTGTATTATGGAAACTATTAAGTATACAAAAAAATAGAGAAAAATGATATGATGAGCACTCATGGACCTGTACTTCTGCCTTAACGATTATTAAAAGTTTACAAAGTAATCCCCTTTTGAAATGAGAAAAACTGAGACTCACATATAGTTGAAGCAATTTGTGCAAGATTCCATGCCTAGTCTGTAAGTGGCTAAGCCCAGATCTATCTGACTTCTGAGCCTAAGTTCTTCCTCCTATATCTTGCTCTTTTCCTAAAAACTATCACCTTTTCTTTTTAAGAACCTCTCAGGTTCAGTCTAGGAGCACTTCCTGTAACAATGGAAAGCCAACCAGTTGTAACTGGTTCATCTATCCTTCTTAGACTTAATGTCATTTATTCTAAGTCTTCCATTTTAAATTTTATTGTAAGCAGCATTTCTTCTCTTGTAACAACTTTATTATATAATCTTCTTGGTTAGCTCATGTTCTTATATTGAAGAATTCTTCCCAGCTTTTTTCAGTGCTTACCAATATTTTTTCCAGGGTGCTGCTGTGAACATACTATTTTTTGCTCAGATGAGTTATGAACGCTACCAGCCAAATATAGGATTGCTGAGAGAAATCTGAGCAGCCAGCAAGAATATAGAAATCTTGCTTTCTACATTGATGTTAAAACATAATAAATACATAATTATGTAACATTTATTTGTAATCATCTCAGGGGTTGAAATGGTAGTCTCATGATGCTTGCCTGTCAACATATACAGACATTGTTTAGTCTGTTCAGACAAGCAGAAATAGTCAAGATGAATCAAAAATACAATATATTTTGTAATGCCTCTAGTATTTTAGATTTAATTTGCTTTAAACAGTAGTCTGCTTATGTCTTCATTTACATTGTCCATTTGATAGACTTCCTCAGCAGTCCTGTGCTGGTAATTAGTTGGCTTATTTATACCTTAACACCTTGAGCTGCTACATCTCATTTAACTTATTGCTCTTTAAAGTTCTTGTAACTCAGTGCTTCTCAACCCTGGAAACACATTAGAATTACCTGGGGAACTTTTAAAAAATACTGATGCCTAGGCACCATCCCAGACCAATTAAGTCAGAATCTGAGAGTGAGAGTTGTAGCGCCAAGAGCCATTGTGGCAGTTCCTAACCTTGACCAGTGCCACTCACAGCACTGTGCTCAATGAGAGTTTGAGGTAATAAAAATAGCAATTTACTTTATCTCAACCCTTTTACTTTTATTTTTCTTTTCTTGGAAGTAATCTAAAGTGTACATATGTATATGATTACATACCATCATATTCATAGGTTAGCAGAGCTTAGTGTGTTACTACTTGCTTCAAGTGCCATTGCAAAATGCAACAGGATTCTGGACGTAAGAGTCTATTGAACAGTTTTTAAAAGGTTCATTTGCTTTACCTTCAGTTTATGTAGTGCAAAGGGAAAAGGGCAAGGAGACTCTATGAGCAAAGACAAAGGCAATTGAACAAGCACAGAATATGTAGGGAGCTAAAGGATTTTTATTATGACTGGGCCTTAGAAAAGGCCCAGGGGGAACAGGTTACTAGAGAAGTAACAAAGAGCCACATTCTGAAAGACTTGGGATTCATGTCAAGGAGTTTGATTAGGAGTGGCTACATAATTTGTGGGGCCAATGCAAAATGAAAATATGAGTCCTTTGTTAAAAAATTAATTAAGAGTTTCAAGCCAGCCATGGTGGTACATAATCTCAGCACTCAGGAGACTGAGGCAAGAGGATCTTGAGTTCAAGGCCTGCCTGGGCCATATTGTGACACTTTCTCAAAAAAAAAAATTTAGTATGCCAGCAGAAGAGTGTTAAACCAAGCATGAGGTCCTTCTAAGCATGGGCCCCCAAGTGACTACACAGTTCATGGCCATTATGCTGGTCCTGGGTTTAATTACATCCTGAACTTGATGGGAGATGTGAAAGATTTAGTCAGGAGAGTGACTTAAAGGTTTATTATAAAGGATATTCTGACCACTTGGTAGAAAAATGGATTGTTGCTCATAGAGACAATGTACTAGCAATTGATTTTATGAAACCTGATGTGTTTATGTCCTTATTTTTTCTGTAATTTTTAATTCTTGGGATGGCAATAGTAGTGATAGTACTAGTACTGGTTTCTATTGGCGTGGCCACTAAGCACTTTCATATACAATACTGCCTTTGATCCTTCAACCATCTAATTACCAGGCAAGGCATATATTATTATCCTTGGTTTACAGATAAGGAAACAGTTAAGTGACTTGACAAAAGTTACATGACTGGTGATTGATGAATCCAGGATTTAAATCAGCCTTTCTTACATTTATACTACTATTTCTACTCAACTAATCCTGCTAGTTTTATTATCACCATCTATTTATCGAAGCAAATTTTAAACACCTATTTGTGCAGTATTTCAGTGAATTTTACTAAATTGTAGCTGAAATCATTGCCTACAGTGTTTTCAGAACCCTTCATACAGACATCCACATAATGAATTTTTTTAGTTTAATACCAGAAAGGTCTTTATGTAAAAAGATGTCTGTTTTCTTTTGGTCCAGCATTAAAAATTATGACACATGTATCCCTCTTTTTGCCTAGCTATCAAGGAACTTAAATTGAAGATCAGTACTCAATTTTCAAAAATAGCTTATCCAGTACCTCAGCTCCTGTAAGAGAGTATATACTGTTGTTATCCTATTTTCACATTAGGTTTAATTTTTATATACTAAAATTTATGTTACTTCAAGTACATAAGTCAAGATTAAATGATAAATCCTTAATAAACTAAATAATAACCACCTGGAAATTTATGCAACCACAGAAAAAGTCCTTTAATGACTGAGCAATAGTGTTACCTGACTTACCTATTCAAGCTTATTAAAGCAGGAAGTAGCTGACAAGTCAGATAATCATTCCTGTATTAAATGAAAGATAAGATTGAGTGGTAACAGGAAAGTTTAAAAACCTGTGTGAACCTGCAAACAACTCATGCCAATAAAACTACTTTTAGAGGTTATACAATGCCACTATAAATTTTAGGACCCCAGTATTCTATTCAACATCTGTCTCTCTAGTCATTCAGGCTCAGCCTTTATAAACTTTATTTTAGCTGTTTCATTAATTTTTTTATTATTTATTATTTTTATTTTTTTATTTATTCATTTGTACATACATTGTTTGGATCATCTCTCCCTCCCTGCTCCCCACCCCCTCCCTCTCCCTCCCACCTCCCTCGCTTCCATGCAGAACTTGTTCTGCCCTTTTCTCCAATTTTGTTGAAGAGTAGACATAAGCAATAATAAGAAAGAGATAGCGTTTTTGCTAGTTGAGATAAGGATAGCTATACAGAGAGATTCCTAGCATTGCTTCCATACACAAGTGTATTACAACCTGAATTGATTCATCTCTACCTGACCTCTTCACTCCTTCCTGGTCACCTTCTCATATTGACCTCTGTCATTTTAAGGTTACTATATTAGCACCTCTACAATGGGCACATCAAATACTTTCAAGTTTTGGGTTTCCTACCTTTCCTATTCCTCCTGTGTGTGTTCTCCCCTTAGTGTGTGGCACATGTCCAGTAATATTACTGCATTTGTTTTAGGTCTAAAGTCCACATATGAGGGAGAACATACAATTTTTGGCCTTCTGAGCCTGGCTAACTTTGCTTAAGATGATGTTCTCCAGTTCCATACATTTCCTTCAAGTGACAAGATTTCATTCTTCTTCATGGATATCCCCAGGAGTGGGATTGCTAGATCATATGGCAGAACTATGTTTAGATTTTTAAGAAGCCTCCATATTGTTTTCCAAAGTGGTTGCACCAGCTTGTATTCCCACCAGCAGTGTATGAGGGTTTCTTTTTCCCCACATCCTCACCAACACCTGTTGTTGGTGGTGTTTTTGATGATGGCTATTCTAAAGAGAGGTGAGGTGAAATCTTAGTGTGGTTTTGGTTTGTATTTCCATTATGGCCAGAGATGGTGAGCATTTTTTCATGTGTTTTTTGGCCATTTGAATTTCTTCTTTTGAGAAAGTGCTATTTAGTTCAGTTGCCCATTTCTTAATTGGTTCATTGATTTTGGGAGAGTTTAATTTCTTAAGTTCCCTGTATATTCTGGTTATCAGTCCTTTGTCTGATGTATACCTGTATTACTTTTATAGATTTACGTATGTTGAACCACCCCTGCATCCCTAGGATGGAGCTGACTTGGTTGTGGTGAATGATCTTTCTGATAATGTTGTTGGATTCAATTTGTCATTATTTTTTTGCTTGGACCTCTTCTCTTTCTTCAATGCCCATGATTCTCAGGTTTGGTCTTTTGATGGAGTCAGTGAGTTCTTGCATATTCCTTTTGCAGGTCTTGAGTTATTTGACTAACAGTTCTTCAGTTTTTCCTTTAATTTCTATTTTATCTTTGAGTTCTGAGGTTCTGTCTTCTGCTTTTTCTAGTGTGCTAGAGTGGCCTTCCACTGTGTTTTGTGTTTCTGTTTGACTCTTTTCTGAGGTTTTCCATATCGTAGGTCACTTCTGCTTTAATATTTTCTATTTTTGTCTTTAATTAATTTATCTCTCTATAGTGTTCTCTGTTTCACATTGGTGTTGATTTAGGGCTCCTATGAGTGCATTGATTTGTTTCTGTGTCTTCTCGTATTGTTTATTTTTGGTGTCTTGAAATTTCTTGAGTGCATCTTGTGCACTTTGCTTAACCATGTCTAGTATCATCTCCATGAAATTCTCAGTGATTACTTGCAGGATTTCTTCTTTGACGTTGTTTTTGTGAGTATTATTGGGTTCCTTGGTGTCATTTATCTTTGTTTTGTTGGAGTCTGGAACTGGGTATCCATTTTCTTCATTTCCTCCTGAATCCTGTATTAAATTATTTTGGGGGGAGAGTGGTTTCCATCCCTTTGTCTTCTTCCCATTGCTCCACTTGGTACTGTGCAACTATGTTCTTGATAGGCTAGTTGGTGGTTTTATTCACCTGTTTTCTTTCCCTTGATTTAATTTTTGTTTTGTGGCTATATTGGGATTTTAGCTAGGTTGGTGTGCTATTTCTGTCCCTGGTCTGGGTGTAATTTACAACTTTAATACCTGACCAATAGTTTACATGTTACATAGAAGACCCCTTGGTGGTAATATCTATAAGCAGTGGGAGTTGGGGAGGAGTTAACGTTTGTAAGGCTAGCTATAGAAATTTGGGGAGTTATAGGGTGGAACTAAAAGGGAAGTGGCAAGTGGTATAGGGGAGTGGGGGAAGCGGTGTTGGGGCTGCTGGTTTTTGTGGTCCTTGTGTGTGTTTTGGTGTATTTCTGTTGTTGTAGTGGAGGGTGCTTGTGTTAGGGATTGCAGAAGTTGTATAAAGTTGGTATAGTAGGTTGGTCAGAGTGTGATGAGTGTATAGGGGCAGGGGTAGTCTGGTGACAGTTTGGCGGAGAATGGTTGGGGAAGGTGAAGGCTGGGGGAAAGAGTGGGTGAAAAGGGGCATAATGAGGTGATTGGGAGGGAAGAAATGGATACCAGCACAGGAAAGGAGGCAGAGTGAAGGGGTGACAGTAGGTATAATAAAATGATGATTGTAATGTTGAGAGTATAGAAAGAAAAAATATGATAATAAGAATAGAAATAAAAACAGAAAACCCACAATAACAAAACAAACAAAAAAAACCCAAAGAAAGCCTTGGGAAAAAATGAACAAACAAACAAAAAAATTAAAAAAAGAAAAACACCAGGTTCAGGAACAATAGAATTTCAGTCTTAGTTTAAGTTCTGGAATTACTCGTCAGGTATCCAGAACCGGATATTGGCAGATAAGCAGATGCTCTGATGTGGTCTCGCCAGATGATTGGCTTGTGAGTAGTATTTTGTTCTTCTGTGTATTAAATTGAAATTGTGAGGTGAGGTAGCTTTGCCAGATCATGCAGGGTGGTCAGAGCTATTGATTTCCTCAGCTGATAGCAGTGTTTTCCTTCAGCTGCAGCTTCTTGGTCAGCTTCTCCCTCAGCAAAGTGTGGCAGTTTAAGTTTGCCTGCTGTCCTCAGGTTTAGGAGATCAGCTTTGTAGTCCACTAGTTGTCCTGCTTTGGAGGTGGCTTTTCGCTGTGCTTGTTTACTGGGATTTCTGCACTGGGGGCTTATTTATTAGCCCTGCCCCCTTTCTCTGTGGCCAGTTCAGTGTTCTGTCAGCCCCCTCTGCTGTCAGAGTGTTATGATGGTTTGCTGTTTGTTTTTCAGTTTTGTGGGACAGTTTTACTTTGGGTGCTGCTTATTCGCGCAGATGAGCTCTGTGATCTGCTATCTGCCCTGCTTAAGAGAGTAGCTTATCACCTGCCTGCTCTCAGTCTTCACTGCATTTCCAGTGTTTGTTTACTGATAGTTTGAGCTGAGATTAGCTCCTTGTTCTTCCCCCTTTCTCTCATGCACTTTTCGCATTCCCGCCCCCTCTGCTGTTGTGCTAGGTTACAGTTCACTTTTTGTTTTTCAGGTTTTTTTGGGGGGCGAGCCAGTCTGCCCAGGGCCTGTGCTGGTTTATCCTGGCGTGGCTGGGGGAGTTCTGTGTGATGTGTGGCACTAACCTGTTTGGTCTGTTGAATGTCTCACAGGCAAGTTTGGAGCAAGCAGCAGCAGCTGTGGCAGCAGTGGCAGCCTTCAAGTTTTCTCAGTATAATGTGTTGTGGGGAAGCTTTCCACAGTCTAGGTTTCAGGTTGTTGAGGTTTGATTTTGGTTGATACTTTATTTCCGCTTGATGGAGAAGAAGCAGAGAAGGAAAGAAAAAAATAATTGCTGCAGGGAAAGGGTTTCCCAGGGGCTGGACCCGCCTTGCTGGCTGTGCAGAGGGTTGCAGCTGTTAGGTTCAATTTAAGGCTGATTTGTGGGTCAGTCTTTGAATTTTTTCCTGCACCTAGTTTGATGGCTAGAAGCAGTCAGAATTACCCAAGTGTGGCTCCAACGTCTCAGGGAGGTTTTGGAGTCATGGAGCTTAGGCTATCTGCTTCTGTATCTTAGTTGCCATTTTTGATTCTCCCCAACTCTTTTCTCTTAGCTGTTCTATTGTCATTTCTTTAATTGTTTTGGTTTTGTAGTATAACTAGAGATTTAGTTATTTAAAGATCTAATGTTTCATAGTAGATATAACAACTGAATTTGGGGAATGTTTGTTTTATAATTTTTTTTTTATAGAATCACTGTGTTTGGGTTGTTTTAGGTGTTTATTTCCTTGTTATAATTTAAGCAGTTGGACTTAATTATACTCTAGAGAAAAACAACATTAATAGTTCTGGTTTCACATTTTTTTGATTCTCTTTGTTTTGTTCTAATTTGTACATAAATAATGATTATAGTTCAGAGTAGCTACCTTAAGAGATAATATTTGAATTTAAAAAACTACTTCATTATGACCCAGGCACTCGTGGCTCATGTCTGTAATCCTAGCTACTCAGGGGTCAGAGATCAGGGGGATCGCAGTTCAAAGCCAGCCCAGGCAAATAGTTCGTGAGACCCTATTTTGAAAAATCCTTCACAAAAGGGCTGGTAGAGTGGCTCAAGGTGAAGGCCCTGAGTTTAAACCCTAGTACCAAAAAAAACCAAAACTCTACCTAATTTCTTTTGTTATAACGGTACTTTAGAGGTATCCATGTAAAATTTGAGCATCTGAGACCAAATAAAATACAAGCTGCTATGTACAGAAGATATTCTATAAAAACAGCTTGAAGGGTGGTATTTAGCAGAATATATTGGTTGGATCCAATCTCTAGTCTATCAGTTGCCCCTATACCTGAATGGATTTCTTCCTTTCTTATCTGGGGTAGGCTCACAGTTTATCTTGTCACAGCCCTTGCTGTCTACCCCTGGACTTCACCTCTGAAGTCATAGACAACCCCTGACTTTCACCCATAAGTTATTTAATGGTGACCAGCCTGCTTCCTTTTTTCTTTCACTACCAGTGCCAGATCATCCAAGCAAGATTTCTAGAAAGATAATACTGTTACTTATTAGGACTAGAAGGTAAGTTAGAAACATTCTAGTACATTGGTCTTAATTTATGGGTAAGAAAACTGAGACCTAGAAAGAAGTGACTTACATCTACATCAAATACCACTTTGTGACATGTTTATTGGAATCCAAAGATGAAAATTGATCCTACAGAGCTTTGTAGAGTTTTTAAAGAAATTACATTTTCCTCTGATTTATTCAAGTTATATTTGTGCATATAGTTACAGGAGACAGGCTAGTTTTCTTATTTTATTTCACATAGATAATTACAGGAATGTCAAGCAACCTCAAGAAAAAAATCTATAGTACTTAACATAACAATTTAGATGTATCATACTCTATTGAACCTTGAAACTATTTTTTACATACTACCATCATTATATTGTTTTTTTCTCAAAAATATGTAGGTCATAACAGTTGAATTGTAAAATTGAGAGTAGTTTTATAGTTTAGCAAATTTTCAACTAATATTTATGGAGTTCCAAGTCCATCACATTAGATTTATGTTTTATTTACTCCATTAGTATAATTCATCTTGCCTTTGTATATGAAACACTTCATCTACTTTTGTAATTTCCTTCTTTTCTCATTTCCCTTGGCAGTCTTAACCCATCTCATAACTTCATTCAATCCTTCAGCACATAGGACTATTATGTTTATGTCTCCCTTTTTTGCTCAGTCTTCCACATACTAGACCTAATTTTTTCACCATTATGTATACATTTATACATGTATAGACATATGCATATAGGTATGTATGTGTGTATGTTTTTATATTCAACCCCCAAGCTTATTATATTTTTGTTTGAGATTGGTTTCACTATGTAGCCCTGGCTGGCCTGGAACTTTGTATGTAACCCAGACTAGCCCTGAACTCTCCATCCTTCTACCTCTCCATGCTGGGATTAGAGGTGTATGGTACCACACCCAGCTAAAGTCAGTATTTTAATAATAAATTAACTCACCTTCATCTGGAAACTGTTTCTTTAAATGTTACTATCTCCTTCCTTAGTTATATAAGTTGAACCTACATAACTAGGAGGGGTGGGTTTATTGATGCCTCTCTCTATTGACACATTGAATAACAATAATAACTATATATATAATTTTGCCATTTGTTTAGCACTTACCAAGTGCCAGGCCCTTAACCTTTCATTTTCAGAATAATTCATGAATTCAGACTTATGATCCCCATTTTAGAGTTGAGTCAACTAATGTACAGGGAAATTGGGTAGGTTACAAAGTCAGAAGACTAGTAAATGAAGGGATTCAAATCTACATACTCTAACTCCGTAAGAGAGACTCTTAACCACTTTATTAAATTGTTTATTCAATTCTACTTCCAGAATAGATTTATGTCCATATTTTCACATTATTATTATTATCATAAAAGCTCTCATCACTTCTTGCCAGGACTATTGCAGTAGTATTGCAGTAGAAGTCTAACCAGTTTCCCCAGATTCTACCTCCTTCCTGTCCATTTCATATACTGTCCTGAGATAAATCTTCCCAAATCATGACTAGGTACATTTAGCTGTCCATAACCTAAAGAAAAATGGAGTGGCTCCAAACTCAATAGGTCTTTATAAGAATTTTCTCTATTACCCCTGATTTGTCCTGTGTGCTAAGAAAACCTAATTACCTTCTAAAATATCATTCTCTTTATATATTGATTAATCTGTGACTGAAATTCTCAGCTTTATGTACTCATTTGTTTATAAAATTTTATAATTATCCATATTATTACAATGTCCTGTGTATATATATCTTTAGAACATACAATAGCCAACCATATGTAAATCTTACTTGTTTTCCCTCTGAAAGCTTTAAAATTCTTTTACATGTAAACATATGTTATTAATTTATCCCCAAAATTGTTTTAATGTGTAATTGGTATGATTGTAATTTTACACTATAATTTCCCATTGTCTGTGTGAACATGTTAGGAACACTAATCTTTATTTGAATATGAAGAAGAAACTTTGCATGCTTCCATTAAGATATGTGCTTCTTTGGTTCCTCTTTTTACCAAAGACATGAATTTATATCATGGCTGGCTGCAGTTTTAGGTACTGGCTGTAAAACCTTTTTTGTTACTTTTTACAAAGCTAACTAGCTCATACAAGAATCAGACTCATGACCTTGGCCTCATTAGAACCATGAGCTAACCAACTCTGGCATATAGAAATTACACAAGCAACAAATCATAAGAGAAAACAGAACTGTAAGATGGCCTGTTGGGAAATAATTTTCATAAAGACCATATCCAAATTGTGACCCACACTTAGCAGCTTATATCAAATTCTTGATCTTGGAGTTGCTTCATTTTAAGAGTGAAAAACAATATAACAATAGCGATAGAGACTAAAAGCAGGGTGGTTGCCCTGATATACTATTTTCTTTCTTATATAATTTAGATTTATATAGAACAAGGACTCTAACCATCTGTCAGTAATATGTTTTTATCAGTTTTCCTGTAGATTTTTATTAATGGAAATAGCACTGGTGGCAAACATGAGCTAATTCGTGGAAGTATCCCACACAATTCCCCAAACAATGCTGCCAGTTTATTTCACTGTTGATTTGTAGTGCACTGATTTTTTTTTTTCTGTGCTATTGGACTGAAGCAGAGAATAAGAGGAAATTGCCGTGGTTCTAGTGGTTTGGATAAATGGACAAATGCTAAAGATTACCATTGGTATGACTTTTGCCCCCACAATAAGCATTACTATTACCAATGTTTTGTTTCTACCTTACAAAATGTAGGTTAGAATTTGGTAGCTGATTGTGTGTGTAGTGTGTGTGGGGGGGTGTGTGGTATGTGTGTGTGAAAACAAGCCTATTCCTGATTGTCTTCTACATTTCATAACTTTAGGAAAATTCTTTAGTTTGTATAAATAGTCAATGTGATATTAACTGAGTTTTGGGTATTTTTTATTTTTGTTTTTTATTTGAAATAGCTCAAGAGAGACACATGGATTGAATATGATATCTGACATTATTGATACTATATTTAGTAATAATAAGGAACAGTCAAGGGAATTTTAGAATTTCTTTTCAATATGGAAGTGAATCTACCATCTGAGAAATATAACACAGCTATTTAAATCAACTAAAATTTAAAAGAAATTGAAGATTAAATGATAACATTTAAGAAATCATGTTTGCAAATCTCATTTGAATAGTTATAAGTATAGAAACTTGTCATTAGACAAGTCAGCATAAAGAATTTGTTATTAAATCATTTATGAAATTATAGGTTCAATATATGTTATTTTGTCACGTTTACTGTCAAGGAACTATCATTTGTTCTCTTACCTGTGTGGGTTTGTCCTTGTAATACAAACTAGGAAAGATGGTTAATTTGCTGGCCTTCTTACCTTTAATTGTTCACATTTTTGAGGCAGAATGGAACAGAAGGGGTGTTTAATTTAGTGTTACACACTTTAAAACATCTCCCCAGGTCAAATGAACATTCACTTCATTACTTTTTAGGTAAACAAGAAATAATTTGTAAGTGTACAGTCTAAGACAAAAATATAAAGGGGCCAGCATAGTACGGGCAAATAGTATCTATAAATACTAATAATAACTACTACCACCAATAAGGACCTCAAATAAATTAGGCTGCAGACTTTATATCACTATTACTATTAATAATTTTAATATTAGTAACCATTAATACTATTACTTTTTTAGGTGACAAGGTATATACATGAAAACATAGCAATTCACACTTAAATATAATGAAGATACTCAGTGAGGGTTACCATCAGTCCATATAGATGAATGTTTCATTTTGGAGAGTGCTGATAGAATATGCTAGAAGGAACTTGGGATTCATGCCTGTAACCCAGCTACTTAGAAGGCCAAGGTAGGAGGATTGAGAGTTCAAGGCCAGCCTGGGCAACTTAGTGAGACCCTCTCTCAAAATAACATGAAAAAAAATTGGAGGGTAAGGCTGTAGGTCAGTGTTAGAATACTTACATGCATTGCAAGGCTCAGTGTTCAACCCCCAGTACCAGAAAAAGCAAAATACTAGAAGGAAAAATATAGGCTCCTATGTTACAGTCTTCATAGACGGATATTTATCTCATATGAATGCATTAATGGGAAAATATTTTAGGAAGATGTAAATCATAGATTTGAATTTTAGATTTTAGAATCACAGAGTACAACTCCCTTATTTCTGAGACAAGATGAGATTTGTTAGTGGCCAAACAAGATCTTGGACATCGGCTATCTAATATAGTAGTCCAAGGTGCTTCCATTTTAACAACCTCACAGCAGAGTTCAGTATCTATATTACAAAGGAAGTATTAGCTATCACTCTAAAGAAAATGTTTTTGTGTCAATTAGTTAAATGAAGTTATGCATATGCATTGGAGTGATACAACTATACTGGCCAAAGTAAAAGACTTTCAGTTAAGACTCTCTCATCAAAGCTGCCTAATAAAAGCCACTTATATTTAATTTAGTCCATATGTCATACATTTAAAATGCATTCAAAATCAAATATCAAGACTAAAATTGTACTCCAATAGAAAAATCATGGCAATTTTCTTTTCATTCAAATACTAGTTAAGATTTGTTTATTGCACTTCTTTCTTTTAGAACTATAGAAGCATGAGAACTCTGCTTGGTAATACAACAAGAAAATATGATTATAGATATAAATGATGTAACAAGAATTCTGTTCCCAATTGTGTCTTATAAGACTGACAAACATTGAATTAATGTTGAATAGGTAATTTGCAATTCTATGTTATTTACAGAGATGTCATATTTTGCTATTCCTAGGAACTTGTGTATGAGTTTGTTTTAGAGGTTTTCTGACACCCAAGACTTCAAAAAAATGACAGATTTTCCCTGTAGCTATTCATAGAATAGTTGTACATTGTTCTTCCTATAGTATGTAGCTCTCTGTCATCTGTTTGGTGGCATAACTTCTTGGGATAGTTAATGATTTATAAGATAAAGAATAATAAATGCATTCAACGGTGAAGTACCTATTCAAATTTTGTAGCAGATTTGATTGACAGTGACCAAATCCTAAAAGATTTGAACTCCATCTTGATTTCTTATTTAGTTGACAAATGATCACACTCCAGAACATCGTACTAAGATTTGTGTTACTCAGATTTCTTATCATTTGGATTTCTGAAGAAAGAAAAAAGCTGTCCAGTGAGTAGTAAAGATTATTATTTAGGAACATGAAAAAACATGTTTTCCTAAAGTCTTAGAAAATTTGACCACTTCTGATTCTATTGTGAGAATAAGTTAAAGACTCTAAGTCTCAAGCCTTTTGTTATGAAAAAACAGAAATACTATTTTCTTTTTCATATTTTTATATAGAAAGTATACCATAGGTAGTGAAATACATTCTTGTAATAACAATATAGTATGTAGTTAGATATAGAATAAATCAGTGGAGCTTTACAACTTTACTAGAACCTCATTCTTGTACCCTACCAAGTCCAAATTGACTACTAGTAACTGGTAATACATTAGCTAGTTTTCAAAAAATAGTCAAAAATCATGGCTCCCTATTTCTTGATGATATAACAAGTGTGATGATTTAAGCAGCTGGACAAGTAGCTTTTGTGTAAATTTGATGCCTGTACTTGATGACCTCATGGTATTCAGAGAAATAAGATAAATTCAGTTAGCTCTTTGTATCTGTGGGTTCCACATACATAGATTCAGAAAAAAAATTGTATCTGAATTAAGCAGACAGCATTTTTTTCTCATTTTTATTCCCTAAGAATACAATATAACAGCTATTTACTTAGCACTTCTGTTGTATTGTGTATCATAAATAATCTAGAGATGATTTGAAGTATACTGGAGGATGTATGTAGGTTGTATGCAAATATACTATACCATTTTATATAAGAAAATTGAGCATCTGCAGATTTTGTTACTTGTGGAGGGAACATGGAACCAATACTCCACAGATTCTCAGTGGTAGCTGTATGTACAATTAGAAGTGAGTTATGCCCCTCTGTGAAAGAGTTTAAACATTTCAATAAAATGTGCTACATATGATACTTTAAATATGGTCATTATATATGGTACCTTAACTTACATAAGATATCTTAAGTTAGAAATTGTTTATAACAGTTTATAAAAAAAAAGCAAAGTATTCAAAATGGTTTAGAGCCGGGTACTAAAGTATATTAAAGATTACCAGATTGTTCTTGATAATATACCTCCCAACTCCTGATTCAGTTTTAACAAAATTAAGGATACTTTAAAGGTTTTGCTGAACCATTAATCCTTAAACAAAATTTCAAACAAAAATGATTAAATAAAAGAAAAATATGCCATTCATTTTTTGAGGATATCATCATTAGCTCTGATTTCTCATGCATATACTTACCTCAAGACCAGCTATTAAAAATTATTCTGAACTGGCTGTTGGTGGTAATCCCAACACTTATTGGGAGATTGAAGCAGGAGGATCATGAGTTGAAGGCCAGCCTGGGATACATAGGAAGACAGTCTCGAAAATAAAATTCTTAGGAGATGTCTCTTATACCTTGCATAACCAGATGATGTGAGGAAAAGTAGCTTAATTAAGAACTCATCAGTTCAAGGGCTGGGATGTAGCTTAGTGGTAGAGCACTTGCCTAGCATGCATGAAGCCCTGTTTTCGATCCCCAGCATCAGAAAAGAAAAGACAAAAATAAGATCTCAGTTAAACTTTGGTTTTATTCTCTTGACATTCTTAGTACTTGGCTTAATTTTTGGATTTTCCGATTCCCATGTCACTTTATTTTTGCTGTATGTAGATTTGTTTCAATTTTGGTTACTTGATATCTTTGATCAGTAAAGAGAAAGAATTTTAAATAGCACTGAATGGATTATGGTCTGTTTCCCAATTGTTTTTCCTTTCCAACTGGAACACTAGGTCATCTTGTTTTCCCTACTAACAGGTAACACTCAACTATAATTTGTGTTTTATAGTGTAGTTTTATTTTTTAAGTGTGTGTATGTGTTTATGCAAGGTCTTGGTTTGTAGTTCAAGATGGCCTTGAACTCACTTTGTATCCCTGGCAAACCTCAACCTTGCTATCCTCTTGCATCTGCTTCCAAAGAGCTATCGTAACAGGTGTGCACTACCATGCCTGGCTGTATTATACTTTTTAAAAAAAGAGATAGTTCAAAATTCTTGACATTTTCCTCTATTTCTTAGTTCCATACTATTCAGAATATGTTTCATACTAGTCTTGATAAACTAGCATTCTTAAGATAAAAAGGACATGATAGGTTGCTGTTTTGAGATGTTGAAATTATGTTAAATTATACATGGAAGATATTATTTATTGAGTATAGTGCTTGCTCTCAAACTGTGTTGTACAGAATATTGTTCCATGGGATGTTAAAATAACTTTGAAAAAGAAAAAGGGAAAAAAAGGTGTGGCAGTAGTCAGGGGACTTGTCTATGGCAAATAAGTTGTGGATATACTGGTTTAAAAAAAACAACCAGTTCTACTTATTACAGAATTTCTCATGATTTTTGATATGGTGATTTTGCTATAAATCTCTAAGAGAAGCTATGTTACAAAGTATTATCCTAAATTATTCACCGTGGGGGGTGTATGTGTGTATTTTTTAACATCGCAAGTATAGCTTACAGTTTGGGAAAAGGTCACGGTGTAGTTATTCTTATATGTATAAAAGATAAGTAATGTGGGCACTGGACAAAATCATTAAAATGTTATTTGCAAGGTGCCTATAGACCTTATTAGCAAAGATTTCTGATCATAGGGAAATCTCTATCAAAATATTCAGGGGGAAGATATTCAGATAGTATTTGACTATTAAAAGTCAAATGAGGGCTGGAAGCATGGTGCAAGGGGTTGAGCACTTGCCTAGAAAGCACAAAGACCTGAGTTCGACCTCATTTGACTTTTTTTCTTTCTGAAGTCAAATGAGGCTGAACTTTTTTTTTTTTGTGGGACTGGGGTTTGAACTAGGCCTTTGAGATTGCAAAGCAGGCGCTCTACTGCTTGAGCCACGCCTCTAGTGCATTTCACTCTGGTTATTTGGGAGATGGGGGTCTCACAAACTGTTTCTCCAAGCTGGCTTCGATCCTCCATATTCCCGATCTCAGCTTTCGAAGTAGGTAGGATTACAGGCATGAACCACAAGTGCCCAACTGATGTTGACTTTTGAAAGATGAATTGATAGTACTCTTGGTGTCGCACATAGGAAAGAATAGAATACTTTTAACTACTATATGAATAAACAATATGGATTATATTATACCAAGATTTCAGAGTGTTATAAAGCTATACATGAATGCCAGCCTTGTTATTGTTAATTAGTAAGAAGGATATGGCTTTCAGAACATGTGATCCAGTTACACCAAGGTACAGTAAACACTGTCCAAGCACTGTCAGTTTGTTAACATTATTGGTGTGTGGGTTACTTAAAACATCTTAAAGGTGCTTAATAACAGAATTATTTGATCTGAAAATAAATAACAGTGGTTGAACTTGAGTAATTATAATGACACTGTTAAGAATGTGGGACTGCAGTGAAACCGTGATCGTGAAAGAGCCACATGTTACAACATCAAACTCTCTGTGAACAATTACTGAGAGCAGTATAAGATTGAAAACAGCCCAGGTAGACATATTGCTAGAAACTGTTGCCCTAGTTCTGTAGTTTCAAAATAAAGTATCAGAGAATCCCATACAAGAAAAGCACTTATACATATCTCTGTGATGGTGCTCATCTCATGATGTTTGATTCCATTTTGATGGGTTTGTTGATAGCATGATTCCTGTTGTCACTATGATTTGTGTTTATTATAGCTGTTTCCTTTTAAATAAAGGATGCTATTGCATAAAAACACTGACATGAAACTGTCTTTTCAGAAATTTTATTCTGTGCATTGCTACACTTACTGTGATGTTGTAAAGTGAGTATTTAGCTACCAATGGGGTAGGATTATACTTTTTGATGTATCAATCCATATGCTTTGTTGTTTCATTATAAGAAAAGGACCTATGGTCATATTTAGTTTACATTTGTAAGGTACTACACACACTTTCAAGGAGAAATAGCAATGTACACAATACAGTGTGGCGGCATAGCCTTTGATAGAATAACTAATAAAGGACTGTACCAAGGTGAGTATGAGGATGTGGAAAGGGGGAGGGTACTAACTCACTGCAGTCTAAGAGTTCTGGGAGGAAAATATCCAGAGTTAGTAGGCATCATCTATCCAAGCTGATCTGAGGTAGTGCCGAATGCCATAGCTAAGAGTAAGAGCTAAGAGATTCCAGGCTGGGAGCATACACAAGGAAGGGGAGTCAAGAAGGCAGGGAGCTGTCACTAAGGGAGTTCAGCTAGTTGTGCTGGATAGTGTTTTTCTCACCTGGAGCTGCCTTTAACAACCTCATACCTAGTGACATTTTAAAGTTTCTGTCTGGCACCAGAAAGGTTTGCTAGTAAAATAAATAAAACAAAGTTGAATGGAAAGTATGAAAAAATAAATAAAGTAAACTTGGCATAGTTACTTTACAATGTTCTAGCAAAATATCATTGAAGGCATTTTGTCAGATACAAACTGGCAACAAACCGAACCCACTATTTCTTCTCTCCCCCCTTCTCAGGTTAGAAAAAGTTCCCAGTTTAATTAACGAAGGATACACTACATCTTAGCAAATAAGGACAGAATACATCCAGCAGGATTTAGCATAGCTCTCTGCCCTCACAGCTGCTTCAGAAGGCAGGGCTGGTGTGTGGGGAGCTAGGAGAGTGAGGAGTGGGACATAAGAATGGGACATAAGAATGAGCTTGCTGTCATCTTACTTTAAGCCGTCACTAGATCTAGAAAGTACAGATCTTCTTGTACCACTGCTCTTTCACACACAGACCCATCATTAACCATTGAGGAAGAAATTCCACAACCTGTAAGCATGTTATTGAATGGAAGGTTTATAAACACTGGGCATTTCTTATCTCAATTAAATTCAACATTACCAGGACCAAAGAAAGTAGAATCAATGTCAGCTGGCCTAGAATAATATCTCTGTCTTCATTCCCCTGCAGTCTGTGTATTACCCCATTTCTTATCCATGTGCATGCATTTGATCGGGGTAGTTATGATTCTACCTTGTTTGGGGAGGACCACAGTCTCAAATCCATTTCCTCACAAGTCTTTTTTGGTATTTATCCAACTTAGCTTCTTGGAAGCAATAGATAAATACTTGCTTTGGAACCTTATCCTCTGTCTCAGAGGAACTGGCTTTTAGCTTTCTATCTGAAGTAGGGATGGAGATAAGACTTTCTACACCAAAGAGACATTTAAGAAGCTTGAGAAGTGAGAAAATCTGAAAGTTAAGGAGCAATGAGTTGTTACATTTAATTGGATTTTGAGATAGATAATAAATTGTGAATGGGGAAGTACAAGATAAAGTCAGAATTGTCCATTTAGACCAGGCCCCCCAGGGTCTTGAATGGCTGAAGAAGAAACTCTTACTATACATGTAAATGAATTTAGGGGTAGGAGCCCACTGTAAGAGGGCACACTTGAAAAAAAGCCATTGTCTAAATCCCAAACATAATTTTATCCATTATAGAACCTTTGCCATAAGAAGCTAAAATTTTATTTCCATAAAAGTAGAAATAGTACAGATCACTGTATGTGCATATGTGTGTGTGTGTCCATGAAAAGAGCCTTTGTGTAAGAGCTTAGAGTGTTCACTTGTCTTTCAGATTTAATCCTTTGTTTCATTTGGCAAACAAGTTTTGCCCTTTGAAACAATCCTGCCTTTCATCAGAAAAGGAAACCCTTTCTATTAAGAGATTGAATGATCAGTTGATTAGAGAAAGACTATAGCTAATCTATTGGCTTAGAGCCAATAGATTTTGCCTGAAGAGACTGAAATTTTATGTTGGTTCTCTTTATTTTTTCATAATATTTACTAAGCTTTTCTAGGTTTTATATTCAGTTTTAATAGAAGATTATGCATGCATGAGCACATACTGTTAGTTGTGAGAAAACTACCACAGACAACTATGTTGGCATGACTAAACGTCCTTTAGAGGTTCATTGTTTCTACCTAATTTTGTTTGTTTTCTTTTGTTTGGTTTTGTTTTGTAGTGCAGGAAGTAGAACCCAGGGCCTTTGTATGCTACGACTGGACTATACTCCCAACCCCTCTACTTAGTATTTTTATGCCTGCCATTTGGAGACCTGGCATTATGGTAGTATTTGTGCCTTAGGTGATTTGAAATGTAGATCATACAGATTCTCCAAACATAGTCAAATGAGTCTGAGAGATAACATTATGAACTACTTTTCATTAGATTCTTGAAATGAAAAGGAATTGTTTTCACACAGTACCATAACTATATAAGCACTAATTTGTTGGACATGGATATTGGCAGTGATTAAAAAAAATACTGTTTGAGGCAGGGTTGGAAAGAAAGAGAATGACCTAGGCGTAAATCACATACCTTTCTAACTAAATGAAAGAGTATTTCATTACTTTTTAACCTACTCTTCACTTACAGCTGACTAACTCATTTCCAGGTCTGAAATCTTCCCATAGTGTGCTTATTAAGTCCCCAGTATTTGAAGTGGTAGAGCTGCTCAAATCCTCAAATCTTGCCATTCTGGTTTGTGTGCTATACTCATTTTCCCCTCACTTTTGTACCCTATAGGTCTTATGTGTTAAAAAGCCTCTGCAAGCAGATTTCGTTTCAACATTTTTTTTTATCAGTGACTTGTCTCAATTTTGCTTTTGTTGTTTGGGTTTTTTTTCTGCTGTAGTACTGAGGTTTGAACTATGGCATGCTTACTAGGCAGGTACTCTACCACTTGAGCCATTCTGCCAGCCCCTCATTGGTACATTCTTAAGGCTTAAATAATAATGACATACCTGCCATATGTAGTATCTCTGGATGCTGCATTGGCTTTAGCAATAAGTATTTTTGTTCTAGAAGAGCCTAAAGGAACTGTAGTTACACTTTTTAAATGCCTTGTTTTAGGGGCTGAGTGTGTATTTCACTGGCAAATATTGTCTAGCCTGGGAAAGGCCTGGGTTTGATCCCCAGCACTGCAAGGGAAAAAAAAAAAAGACTTAAATGGCTTATTTTGCTAGTGTTGCTATAGAAAATGTTTTATAAATAACATTCCAACCACACTTTTTCTCTTAACTTCATTATAGCTGCCAGAATGTTTCCCCAAAGTATTTTTATGTCTATGAAGAAACCGAAGTGTTTAGATACTAGTCAGTTCTCAACCATTTTTATAGGTGACAGCATTAAATTCGAGCTATACAAATATAGTAGATAATTAAAATACCATCTCCTCTTGTAAAGGATCTGTTTGAGTACTTGAGAGATAATTGGGTCACTTCGATGAGGAAACCCAGAAAACAGTGTTAGGGGTCAGGGTATCCTGAAGTCATAAACCTATTTCTTTTCTGTCCATTCTAGTCTTATTATAACAAGAAAGTTAGTGAACAAGAAATCCTGACCTTACTAGGGCAAAAAATGAAAGGAGAAGATAAAGGTTTAGGCCAGTGTTGTATTCCTAAAGTGGAAAGGATACTGAGTGATGAAGAGGATGGAAGTACACTGCATATGCACAATATGAAGACATCATAATGAAACCCACGAAAATACTATTTAAGGGCGGGGAATGGAGAGGGAGAATGGGAATATTATGGTGGGGTGAATTTGTTTAAGGTATACCATACATATGTATGGAATTACCACAATGAAGCCCCCTCATATTATTAATGTATGATAAATCAAAAAGAAAAAATACAAGAATAAAAAGAGAACACCATACAGATATTTAAAGAAGTCCTTACTATACTGCTTTACTGGGCCCTCTCCAAGATTAACACTTACTGACTCATGAGGCAAATGATATTTCCTCACTCTGAATTTGCCAAGGAACACAATTGCCACCAAGGAATAAGCATGAATGAAATTTTAAGTAGAATAAAGAAGGAATTAACTTTATTATGAATGAGCTTTATTTTGAAGATTCATCCATTCATTCAGTAAAAATTGAGTGCCTCCTAATGTAGTAGATACTATTTTAGACTCTGTTGTAACACCACAGTATACATAACAGATAACAATGCCTTCCTGGGGCTTCTATGCTAGTAAGGAATACAGTCAAAATAAATAAATTATGAGATCTGGGTGTGTACCTCAGTCTTAGAGCACTTAACTAGTGTTCACAAAGCTCTGGTTTGAACCCCAGCAGTAACAATGCAAAAAGAAAAAACAAAGAAATTATAGAGTGGAGAGTATGTTAGAATATGAAACAAACTTTATTGAAGCAAACTTTATTGGCATGGTGACTTTTGAATAAGAACCCAAATTTAAATCATGCAGATATATAGGAAAGGAGCATTTCAAACAGAAGGAGGAATAAGATCAAAGGCCCTGAGGCAAAAAGCAGGCTTGGTGTGTTTCAGGAAAACCATGAGTCCTGCTTCCTGCAGCAGACAGAATGGGGAGGAGAGAGTAATGAAAGATAAGGCCAGAAAAGTCCTAAGGAGGGGAGGGAGTTGCACACCTTAATGATGTCAGACTGTATAGGTCACAAAAAGAATCTGAGCTTTCACTTAAAGAAAGATGAAAAGTGTTTTTTGAAAGTTTTGAACAGAGGAGAGACATGCTCTAACTTAGGTACTAACAAATCCACTCTACCTACCATAGTAAGCACACAAGGGAGATATGAGGATGGGTAAGACACCTAAAAAATTAGCATTTGTTGCCCTCAACGCAGAGAAACTAAAGCAGATACCTTTAAAGCAACTGAGGCCAATAGGAGAAGGGGACCAGGAACTAGAGAAAAGGTTAGATCAAGAATTAACTTAGAAGGTAACTCACATGCACAGGAAATCAATGTAAGTCAACTCCCTGTATAGCTATCCTTATCTCAACTAGCAAAAACTCTTGGTCCTTCCTATTATTGCTTATACTCTCTCTTCAGGGGATGAGGGAAGGGGGGAGAAATGACCCAAACATTGTATGCACATATGAATTAAAAAAAAAAAAGGAAGAACAGATTGAGCTGGGCGCCGGTGGCTCACGCTTGAAATCCTAGCTGTAATGCAAGGCCCTGGGATTGATCCCTCATACCTACCAAGAAAACAAAAAAGCAGCATACATTAATATGTTAAAAATTAGTGTTTTTTAAAAAACCATTACACTATACAAGTTCTATCATTTGTTTTGAGCCTATCTACATCTACATCTGAATTTTCTTAGATAAGCCAATGAATACTTTCACTGTTCTCAAGCAGCAGCATGTCTTCCAAGGACCATGGTGTTATAAAGGGGAGAAAAGGTGGCAGGGAGCCAGGTGGCTTCATCAGTTAGTATGAGCTGTCTTAATCATAGCATTTTTCTGTTGTAGCTAATAGCCTCAGCTCCATTTCTGTTCTCAGGATAACTCAGCATAACACTTAAAAACCTTCTGATAGTATTGTCACAAAGTAGCTCTAAAATGTTGCTTTCAAAATCTATCTTGGCCCACCTAATGGAATGGCACACCTACTTTCCCTTATTTGTAGATACACACACACACACACACACACACACACACACACACACACACACTTTGGGCTCCTAAGCAAAGGTTGTGTATACTAAATTACAAAAGGACGAAAAAGCGGGGCACCGGTGGCTCATACCCATAATCCTAGCTACTCAGGAGGCAGAGATCAGGAGGATTGCAGTTTGAAGCCAGCCCAGGTAAATAGTTCACAAGCCCCATCTCAAAAAACCAGTCACAGAAAAAGGGCTGGTGGAGTGGCTCAAGGTGTAGGCCCTGAGTTCAAACCCCAGTACTGCAAAAAAAGAAAAAAGACCAGATTGTTGAAGTCAGGCATGGTGGCACATGCCTGTCATCCCAGCAATCAGGGGACTGAGGCAGGAAGATTGTGAGTGCAAGGTCAATCCAGGCTACATAGTGAGTTTGAGGCCAGGCTGGGTTACATTGTAAGACCCTGTCTAAAACCAAGAAAAAGAAAAAAAAAAAACAGATTGAGAAGTATGGCAGGCAAGCTAGAGAAGAAGTAATTGAAATAATCTGGGCTAGAGATAATAGTCGTTTAGACGACAGTAGTGTTAGTAGAAGTGGTAAAAATAGTTGCATACCTAGATGTATCAGTTTGAGCCATATGAAAGTGCTAATATTTGATCACTTTTAATCAATAAAAACTATAATGTCTCTGTTTCAGTTTGAGCCATATGAAAGTGCTAATATTCGATCACTTTTAATCAATAAAAACTATAATCTCTAATGTCTCTGTTTCTAAGTTTTTGAAAGTAGAATGGATAAAATTTTACTAAAAGGATAGACTGATGGGCAGAACTTGAGAAGAGAGGAGTCAAGAAAAACTTTCAAGTTCTAACCTAAGCAATTGGTAAAATAGAGTAACATTAACTGAGATAGTGGTGAGCCTAAGGCTACTAGATGGACACTTTTTGGAGCTCATTAACTTTATAGTTCATTTACTGAACTTTAATTTCAGGCATCTATTTTGTTGCTGTTTACCAGTGGCCGGCCACAAGTAGGCACTAGATAGTAACATGTGCTTGATTTATTATGGATATGTCCTATTGCTGACAAAAACAATCATGCTTTCCTAGTAATACTAATTGATATGGCGTTTTTTTTGTGTAAGAAGGGCAGTATGTTATTTGTGTCTTTTATATAATATGGTTTGAAAATGTGGTTTCAATATTTTTTTATACTATGCCACTTCTCTTTCAACTTTTATTGTCTAAGCTTATTTTCTTCCTGCTTTATTATATTCTTTTATGATTTCCTGTCACTCTAAATCAGTTGATACTCAGAATATATGTTGGTACATATATTTTGGAAAAATTGTCTTCATGTTCTATGATGAAGTATGGAAAACAGGACCATGAAGTCAAGACAAAGTAAGGCTCTCCATTTTGTAATACTACTCTGAGGAAGCAATGAAGGTGAATACACACGAAACCAAGTTGAATGACATGACATCTTATTTACATGAATGACCTTAACAGCAGTGTGTGTATGTGTGTGTGTGTTCATAAAAGTGAAAGTAAAACATTTGATAAATATATTCTCTTTAGGTATGAGGCAAGTTTACCGTGGCAAAATACAATATTGTGGAAAATCTATACTATTGAGTTATATTAAAATCAGAAATTAGCAAACACTCTTAGCAATTTGTTAAGAATGCTGATACTATGCTTTTAACAGGAGCCACAGTATTTGTCCATGAGGAGGTCTATCTTGCTGTGACTTTACTTTTTTGTTTGACTAGCACTCTCTGTAGTATATATCTTTCTGTACTATGGGGGCTGATTTCTTCTTCCGTATTTGAATTTATAAAGGAAAAAATAGAATTGGATTGAAAATTTGTTAGACAATTTGAAGGAATACTTAAGTGAGTCCTTCAGTTTGTCCAAAATTAGAGATCATAAATGCTGTTTGATCGTGCTTCTATTTTCAAAATAACATGTGTATGAGCATAAGTGGTGCCCCAAGTCGCTCAAAGGCAAGCTTGGTTTTCTTGCTGAGAATTTTTTTTTAGCTGAACAATTCTTAGAAGCAGAATTCATTCATGTAGTTAATGTTTCCCACCCTCAGATATGTGGTAAAAAAGGGAGATATGATGAGAAATAACTCTACCCGTTTTTATGGAAACATGCTTTACATATATGCCTGAATACTGAGTTTTATTTATCATTCCCCTTTTTATTAGGCTCTTCTTCTTCTTCTTCCCTTAAAGACTCTTAAAAGAGAAATAAAACAAGTAACGTAAGGCATGATGTGGTATAAGAGAGATACACTTGTGTTTTAAATTCTGTTTTTACTAGAGATTAATGTGTGAGTGGACGTGAATTTTAAAGTTTCATGATATAATGCAATCATTTCACAAAGTATGCTCCAAGATGCCCAAAGGATTTTCATTTAGCAATAATTGTGCCTCGGATAAACCTGATTGGCTACGATACTGCCACTGCGCAAAGCTTGGGATTTTCATCAAGAACCATAAGAGGGATGGGGATATAGCTCAGTGGTAGAACTTTTCTAGCATGCTCAGGGCCCTTGGTTCAACCTCTATCTAATACTGCTGATAAGATGAAAAACTCCCCCTCTGTTTTCATCCCTCTACACACATGCTCACATATCCCAGCTCCACTTTCATCAGTTGTTTAAATTTAGTTTTATTTTAGACTTTATAAAAAGAAATTGTTCTTTTGACTTGAATTTTAAAAAAACACTTTCATAGACTGAACATGATCTTTGGAATAGGAGAAATCTGAGTTGAAATTTCAGTTCTGCCTTTAGATGATGGCTGAGTGTCTAGTTCAGTGGCCAATGAATGATTACTATTGGATCAGAATGTGGGTTTTAATCAACTATTTTTGTATCATGGATATTATTTTAAAAGCTTGAGAAAAGCAGGTTCATATATTTATTAAGCTGATGATTAATGCTTTCTAGCATGTCTAACCTAAGTTACTTCATGTGTTTTTTGCCTAAATAACTGTTTCTGGCATTCTTTAAGCCATCTATCTATATTTGTGTTTGTTTCTGATCCCCATAAAAGAAATAAGCATTTCAATTTTAATTGATCCTGTATGATTTCTTTTCTTTCCTTCTAAATTATATAGATTAGATATTTAAACAGAGATTCCCAAAGTTTTAGCCTATGTTGAGATATCAAACCTCTTAGCTCTTGAGGTAGCCATTGTCTTCCACCTGGTTGCCTTAGGAAGCTTAAGCAACTTTTTTTCATAAATTTACCAAAGTGATCTGTACCCATATGATCATTTCCTATACATACCATGAAGACATTGGTGTAAAAAAGAATAGATGGTCATTCTTGTCCCCTTTTCTTTTTCTCTTTCTCCTCTATCCTTCTTCTTCTCACTTTTTTGTCTTCAAACTCATTCATTTACAAAGGCCAAAGAAACCAGTAGACTAGTGGTAGGGAGCATAGGCAATTTGATAAAGGGAGACAGTTTAGTTCTTTTTTTTTTTTCTGTACCTCAAGCCCTATTTAGATAGACTTTATTTGCACATTAAGGAAAAAGATATGTTTTGACAAGTTGACTAGTTTCCCTCTGGGTTTCCATTTGCCTTGAGCAAAATCTTCAACAGTCTTGTGTTGATGGGGCAAATGTGTTTATGTATTGGGGTCCATGCCAAATGAAAAAGTTAGATGTGCACTAGCTTCCATAATAGGAACGGCACGAATTGAAACAGAAGGATAATAGAAACCAGTGCAGGGTGTCTAGGCAAGATGAGAAAGCAAATTGCTTGGAATATGAATTGCATGATGACTATTGTAATGCTTCTATTATTTTCTGAAAACTCCAGGTGACTTTATGTTGAGCCTGAACCAGAAGGATTACTGTGTCCATTTTCGGTGCAAAATGTAAGAAATGAACTAAGGCAGGTGAACACTGCAAATGTTAAAATGTCATCATTTGTTTTATAGCCCAATCACCATTTTTCTGATTGCCAAGTAAGTTCTTCAGTCCTGTCCATTGTTTGTCAGTAGTTCTTCTGATTAACATCTTTAAACACAAATAACCTTGTAAGAATGATTTAAAATAAGCATTATTCTAGAGCTGCAGGGGCAATTTTTTTAATGCCTCACTTTCTGTTGCCTAGAGAATACAAGGCAAAATTCAGACTTGAAATATGATTTTCCTTTCTTCTGACTGATTGTTCATGTATTTTAGTTGATCATAAACAGTCACTGCTCATATTCTTATTATTACCTGATGATAATTCAAGTTAAATTAGTGAGATATTAAAACTCATACACTGATTTGATGGGAGAAATGTCAGTGTTAACACCAAACCACATTAAACTCAATCTTAGAGCCAGGAGCCCTTTCTCAAGAGTGTATTTTTGACTAATAATACCAGGGGGGAATTAATAGAATTGTGGAATATTACACTTTGCATTTATGAAAGAATGTGATGATGATTCTACTCTTCATATGCATGAATGTGACTAAAGGGAATAGTAATTATCTGCATTCCTTTCCACTTTAAGACCCAATGTATCCTGACCTTGTGGGTGATTGTAATCACTAACTTGATTACAGTTTTTAAGATGTCAAGTCATTACCACTGTTTTAAACACCATCTGAAATTGGAGAAAGGATAGTGGTAAAACTATAGAAACATTAAACTTAGGTAAAGCTTCTCATTTGTATGATTAATAAAATTGGAAATATACAATGCTTTATCATAAAGACTCAAACAGAAGAATCTTTAAGAAAAATCAATAGAAGTATATTTTTTCCTTTTTTTTTTTTTTGAACAAAAGCAATGATTTATAGGTAATGGCAATGAATGAAACATTGACAGTTTCTGGAGAGAATCCAGCAATTATCCAGGAGCTGCAAATCTGATTGCAATTTTGAAGCAAGATCAGATTAATATTATCGTACATTCCTCAAATTACTCTTTTTATTTTAATTCTTTGAATCTAGAATGTTGAGCTTAAATATTGTCCATTTATAATCTCAGGAATTTTCTAAAATTGGTGAATGAACAGGTTACATAGTAAGAAAAACTGAATAAAAACCAATTGGGTTGAGTGTGATGGTGTACACCTTTAATCCCAACTATGTTGGAGGTAGAGGTAGGAGGATCACAGTATAAGGCCAGCCCTGGGCAAAAAAACACCTGAGACCCCGCTTCAAAAACAAACTAAGGCAAAAAGGACTAGGGGCATGGTTCAAGTGGTAGAACTCCTGCCTAGCAAGCATGAGGCCATGAGTTCAAACCCCAATATGCCCACCCAAATCAATCTATGAGGAATTGCCTTCATTCTCAAACTACCCCTGAAGTCTCAAATCCTAAGTTCCTATCTCATGGCACTGTAAAAACTTTTGGGTAATAAATCAAGTTTTAAAAAACTGATCTTTTTGTCTGTAATTAGAAGGATTTAACGCCTTTATAAGGCATCAAGACTTAAAGTACCTCTAATGTAAAATTCTCATACTATTGTTTCAAAAAGGAATTAAAGCCTAGAATGGTACCAGGTACTGAGTAGGCACTCACTTAATATTTGTCTAAGAAGGAATAGGGGGGAGACATCAGAAATACAACTAATAACATTAAATATACTCTTTAAAGTTAATTTTTCTATAGCTAGACATTTGTAATCAAAAAAGCATACTTTCTTAGTTTTGTGAAATATTCAGACCTTAAAGGATTAAACAGCATAAACAAACCATATGTTTGTGTGTTGCCTCTGAATTGACCAACTTTGAAGGTTTTGCAAGGAACTGAACAGTTTTACCCCACCCAAGATCTTCAATGCTAAAACCAGGATCATTCCAGGCAAGCTGGAACCAACTATTCACCCTCAACATTCTCTCTCAAGTTAAGGTTGCATTTTGTATGTAGGTAAATTTTTTTGGATAATTTCTTACATTAAAACTTTTGAATCATTTCTTACATTAAAACCTGAGTCAATAAGTATGATATGTCTGATACATTGTAAGGACTTTTGTAAATGCCACGATGTATACCCACCCAGCACAACAATTAAAAAAAAAAATCCTGAGTCAAACAAAGCATCCTTCCTTTTACTTGAATTATATAGCATTGTATCCAGCATAGAAGGAGTAAAAAGAAAAGTATAAAAGTTACTTTCATTAAAGGTTATATCTTTAATTTTAGATGTTATTAGAAGATATTTTATTACTAATTCATTTAGTATTTATGAGTCCACTATAGTTGCCAGTTATCCTTAATGATATCATATATAAGATGACTGAATAGGAGCACATTTTCTAAACTGAAACATTTGAATAGCATTATGCAATTCTTTAGTAGCTGGAGATTCAGCGAGTGCTAGATAGAGAATTAACCTCTGAATTGTGTTGTGCACTAGGGAATTAGGGTTACATTTGCTGTGGCATGGAAGCAAAATTTAAGAATAAAATAAACTTCACAATGCAGCTCATTTTGACTGTGTCAGAGATCAAGCATATCGTATGAACTAATGCATTACTATGCAGTAAAAATTAAATAATGCAAGTAGATATGACAGACATTATCATTATCATAGTCCTTAGTGTGACCAAAAGATGTTTAGTTATCATTAGCATAAAGTTATCTTTCCTAATATTTCTTTGCTTTCAGAAAATTATCATTGCAAGCTGGGGACAGTGGTACACACTTATAATTCTAGCACTTGGGAGGCTGAGATTGGGAAATTGTAGCCCTGGGCTACAGTAGTGAGTTCCAGGCCAGCTTGGGCTACATAGAGAGACCCTATCTCAAAAAACAAAACCAAAAAGCAAAAAAAAGAAAAAAAAAAAAAAAGGAAGAAAATTATCCTTGCAAGATAAGAAGTAATATAAGTTAAATTAATTTATGTATAATTGAATACAAATTTACCAACATCATATATGCATGTTTGTTCAAGTATATTCACATGTGTGTGTTTTAAATGACTATATGTCAGATCTTTAAAGATGCCTTCCAATCTTGGGCTGAAAATCATATGAGAAATTGTTTTGATTTTATGCATATCTGTATAAATGACATGCTAATTTATACCTTTAAAATTATATTTGCATGTGGCATAATTTGGAAATACAAAATTTTATTGATGCATTTGAATTAACAAATGTCACAGTCAAATGCAAAAGCCGACAGCAAGAGTTGAAAATTTAATTGTAACTAAATTGTAGTGTATTCATCAAAAACGTGTCCCACTGTGTTTAATGAAAATATATTGTTTATATTTCTTACTTTGGAGACCCCTTTGATGACAATAAAAGCATAGTTTCTGGACAGAAAATAGTTTACATAATTTGTAAATTGGACCCAATATTCTCCTGAGTTTATATTAATAAATATAAACATACTGATAAATATAAACTTATCAATAACACTTATTGATAGTGTTAAAGCAATTTATTTTAAAAATGTACTTAGAAGCCTAGTACTCTCCATGAGGCCACATTTCTGTAAGTTTAAGCATATGGATTCTTTATGAGAGAGTACAAAAAAAGTCAGATTTATTTTGTGAGTTAGAGGGGATTGGACTATAGGATATAGAAGGGGCAATGCCTTAAAGGAAAGGAAATGAGTACAGAGAAGGACCATATTTTTAATTACTTCCAAAGGGCACTGGTGTATGTTTTATAACCATTCATCTCTGTTTTTATGAAGCACTAACTCCTTGAAGCACAAAATTACATGTGTGTGCCTGAAGGCATATGGAGAGAAAACACCAGAAACCATTTCTGAGTCTTAGCTACTGGTTTAATGTGTACATTTTTGGAGAGAGCTGGGAGTCCAGAAGAATCAACTGATTTTGGTTAGTTTTTCAAGAAGAAGACACCCTTTCAAGTGAAAACCTATCATTCACATTTTAAGTTAGATTAGATATGGTGATTTGAAATTTTCTTCCTGACAAAAAGTAGGCTGTTAATGGCACAAGGTCTTTTAAATGTTGGTGGTATAGTGGTGAGTACAGCTGCCTTCCAGAAGGTCTTTTATAACTCTAGTGTTTGCAGTAAACTATGATATATACTTGCAAATTGAAATCTTTTAATATTTTTTTCTTAAATTTTTTCCTCAGTCCTTAAAAAGCATGTTAAAGAGTGGCTCTTTAACATGCTAAACCAAAGAATTTGTTGAACCTAATTTAAAAATTTGGTTCTCAGGGCTGGAGGTGTGGCTCAAGTGATAGAGTGCCTGATTTGCAAGTATGAAGCCCCAAGTTCAAAGCCCAGTCCCACCAAAAAAAAGGTGGAAATCAAAATTTAGATCTCGTCTTTTGTACTCAATACCTAATCTAATTTGACTTTACTAATAACCAACTTTAAGGTAAACACTTATCCTTTGGTGCCTAAAGATGACTTTGCTTTTAATACAACATATTTAAAAAGATAATAGTGCTTTACTGGTAATTCAAAGACTTCAGTGGTATTCCCATTTGGGAAGCTAATGGCTCTGGCAAGTCTTCAGCAGAGGGTGATGCAGGGCTCATGAGAACGATTGCCTTGTTAAATAGAAAGCTATAGAAAATGGAGCACATAAATACCTTACAAAGCTAAAAGTCAGATGTACCACTTAATATTTTCAGGTGGCAACTATTCTGTCATTTCATATAAAATTCCTTTCATGAACTATAAAAACCAGTGCCTGCCTGCCAGGTGTTTAGAAAGCATCAGAAGATCAGCAAAATGACAACTAGTTAACTCCACATTCACCATGGATACAATGAACTAGTCAAATAGTAAATTCTTAAAATCTATCTTTTGCACAAAGAATTTTAGCTTTTCATCTCTTGGTTTATTAATGAGAACATCTCCATTTTTATTCTTTTTGTTTGTTCTGTCTAATCTAACACATATTGTGATGGTTCATACTCAAACACACAGATGTGAAAGACCTGGAAGACTCCACAAATAGTACAGTAGAAAAGGAGAAAAGGCCTACGACCTTTTCCATGTATTGATGCCCAAAGGAAAATGCCACTGATCAGCTCTTTCTACAGCCTCTATTAAGATAGCAATAACCTAATCCAGCTCTGTGAGATTGTTAGAAAGTTACAGAAGTGAATCATTTTCTTAAACATATCTCACTCATCTTAGAGTATTAAAGACAGTGGCCCCAGTGGTAATCATTTTTATTTGTGTGCATGATAGTAGATGAAGAGATAAATTGACACCCTACACTGGCTACTGCATCCACTTGAGCAGGCTCTTCTGTGATTGACATTGTGCCTGATTAGCATACAGTCTGCACCTGTAAGTCTGCTTCTTAGAAACAACATACTTAAGAGAATTGCTCAAGGAGAGAAAATACACATACATGTTTTCAGGAATATTGGATCATCTGGTTAACATTACTTATAATAGGTAAATTGAATATTAGTAGTTGATTGTTATCTAGAGAGCAGGAAGAATATTATATTTCAAGGGAACAGTTGTAGCCTAGTTCAGGCAGTCATGTGCTACTTGGTTTCTCTTCCTCTTACTTTATGAATTTTAGATGTGGTTCCCTCATTTTCAGTTCTTAATAATTATTTTTTAGAGTGCTGAGGATTGAAGCCAGGGCCTTGAGTATGTTATGCAAGTGCTCTACCACTGGACTACATCACCAGCACTGTGTTTATGAGACAGGGTCTCGCTCTGTAGCTGGGGCTGGCTTGGAACTCAAAATCCTCTTGCCTCAATCTCATACCTCTATGCCTGGCTCTTGCTTAAAGCATAGTTCTAATAGGCTTCAATTTTAAAGTGATTTACTTCAATCTAAGGCATTTGTGGGATTGTTTCTATAATTTAGTCAAGGGAATGTTAATAATTGTACTCTTTGGCATAGAAAGTCTTTGTGAATTTAAATGTGTACAAGTCTAACAAACAAAATACTCTTTTTAAAATATGGTCAAAAATAAATTGAAAGCAATGACCATCTGTAGAAAATTTGTTGTACAAAATCATTGACTGAAGGAACAAAAACGTCACTATTATTAACCAACCCTTCTTTATGCATTATCCACTAAAATGACATTTCAAAAGATTCTTAGTGGCTAGCATATGGAATACTCTATAAACACTGATTAGGTTTAATAATGTTTGTATCACTGTTTGGGAACATAGACAAGGAATGTCACAGCCATATATTATTAACATCAAAATAACTCAGAAGAAAAATTCCTAATGAAAACAAGACTGGTTTAGAAACTTAGCAAAATTCCAGCCAGAAATAACCACCTACCCACTTGTCCAGAGTTTGAGATGTTCTTTTATGCATGCAAAACAGACTTGATTCCTAGAGCTTAGAAATGTCTGCTCTGAAAACTACAATGTGCTGTGACAATACAATTTTCAGGCTGTCCAGAACTATACACAACCTGGTTTCAGAAGGACAACACTGCTGCTTGAGTTGAGGTTTCAGCCAAGTGGCATCAAAGGAAAGTGAGACTGTGGTCTGTAATTCTGCTGAGCTGCTCTCAGTGACTCTTTGATTGCTGAATCTCTTTTTGCTTTGCAAATGTGCATATATTAAGTTCAGTATCACAGGAGCAATTTGCTCATGACCTGCCACGGTTTTTGAGATATCCCTATCCTGCAGAGAATCTACATACTTCTGTTGTATTTTCATAAAAGGAGTCTCTGGAGTTTTCTTAATTGGCCATCTGTAAAAGAAGGAAATGAGAACAGATTAAAAGTAAACAAGGGAAGGGTGTTCTTTTATAGGACAGTTTGAAAATCTGCTTGAAAAAAGGTACCCACCACTTACAAACTCAATAATTACAATTAATTTTTTTGGCTATATTGTAAAATATGAGAATGTTTAACTAGTCTTATTGAAATGGATTTAAGTATCTTTGGAAATTTCTTTGTAACATGTTTAACTCTTTCTAAGGTGTCATTTCCCTAATATTTACATTGTCTTTTCTTTTTTTGTTTTGAGACAGGCTCTCACTATATAGCCCAGGCTGCCAGGTTGGCCTTGAACTCACCATCCTCCTGCCTCAACCACCCTAGTGAGAGATTACACATGTGCACCTCATACTTGGCTTGTTTTGTCTTTTCAGATATCATTTTTCATACCTTTCTCTACAACCCATTTCATCAGTTCCATCTTAGTTTGTACAAAAGGGAAGATCTCCCCTCATGAAAAAAATTCCTTCCCATTTATTGTTACCTCAGAGCATATGTTTTCTTATTCTATAATGGTATCAAAGCATGTAGCTAAATAGTATTCTTGAGTATAGTTTAGTGACGTAACTCTTGTAGAATAATATTAATTTGCTCTTTAAGTATTAAGTTATGTTATTGTTTTCTCTACATCTTGCATCTGACATTTGTCCTTAGTTGTGTACCTCAGTCTAATTTAGATAAAATGTTTTTATTACCTAAAGTTCCTTACTCAGTAGTACATGTATAAATATGTAATCCCAGCACTTGGGAGGCAGAAACAGGTGGATTGCAATTTCAAGGATAGCCTGGGGCATATAGCAAAACCCTGTCTCAACAAAATAAGCCAAAATGAAATTAAAAAAAATATATATTCAACTAATGTGCAGCCCTATTCATCACTTTTGCTACTACATCAATCTTTTTATCTAAAAATGTTCATCTACCACTGAATGTTAAGCACTATACATCATTAAAAGTCATTATTCCTAGATTTTTTCCTCAGATACATTATTATATAAACATTTTCCTTCCACTTGCCTTTTCTATAAAGAATAGGCTTAAGGCATCATGATAAACATGATAATCGATAGAGACAGGATAAATCAAAAGCAGTAAAGATGAAAGGAGCACATTAGACATTCCATTTGCTTATTCAATATGGTATCTCTTCTGCCCAAGTTTCCATCTTTACAGAACTTACTGGGTATGTTTCACACACACTGCATAACTGATTTTCTTTCCTCTGCCATCTGCTGTTTGGTTAATATGTGTTTGGATATGTGTTTTATGCAAAAGAACTAACAGCCTAACATTTTGGCACACTTTGCTCTGATATCTTGATAATGTCTGGGCATTTGTGGATAAGAGATATATTTTTGTTTGTACACCACCCACCCTGCTAAAATGAGAATACATTGAAAGGCTAAAAGGGATGAGTCCATTTAAAAAAAAATACTAAATCTTATTTCACAGAGATTCAAGTATGGACGTACAATAGAAGCATATACTAAGGCTGGAAGAATATTTGCTTATCCTGTGCAAGGCCCTGGGATTGATCCCTCGTGCCACCAAGAAAACAAAAAAGCAGCATACATTAATATGTTAAAAATTACAGTGTTTTTAAAAAAACCATTTTACTATACAAGTTCTATCATTTGTTTTGAGCCTATCTACATCTACATCTGAATTTTCTTAGATAAGCCAATGAATACTTTCACTGTTCTCAAGCAGCAGCATGTCTTCCAAGGACCATGGTGTTATAAAGGGGAGAAAAGGTGGCAGGGAGCCAGGTGGCTTCATCAGTTAGTATGAGCTGTCTTAATCATAGCATTTTTCTGTTGTAGCTAATAGCCTCAGCTCCATTTCTGTTCTCAGGATAACTCAGCATAACACTTAAAAACCTTCTCATAGCATTGTCACAAAGTAGCTCTAAAATGTAGGTTTTCAAAGTCTGTCTTGGCACACCTAATGGAATTTTTCTACTTTCCGTTATTCATAGACACACACACACACTTTGGGCTCCTAAGCAAAGGCTGTGTATACTAAATTGCAAAAGGGAGAAAGAGCCAGGTGCTGGTGGCTCATGCCTATGATCCTAGCTACTCAAGAAACAGAGATCAGGAGGATCAAGATTTGAAGCCAGCCCAGGAAAATAGTTTGCGAGACCCTATCTCAAAAAAAAAAAAATCTCAAAAAAGAGCTGGTGGAATGGCTCAAGGTGTAGACCCTGAGTTCAAACACCAGCACTGCAAAAAATGAATAAATAAAATTCAAAAAACATAGAGAGAGAGAAGGAGAAAGTTACTCCTTTCTTAAAGTTGCACACAATCAATGAGACTAGAGACATAAATAATAAATTCTATTCACTGTATTTATATTTAAACTTAGTGACCTAAATAAAAGCTTTTTTTTTTTTTACCTTTTATTGTAGGGAAAAAAACACATAAAATGAGCACTTACATCTTAATAAAATGTTGAATGTACAGTAACAGTACTAGTAACTATAGGCACAGTGTTATTCAGCTGATCTCTAGAGCTTTTCTCATCTTGGATGACTAAATTTGTATCCACTGACTAAAATCTGAATCCACTTATTCCTCCACCCAGCCCCTGGCAACCACCATTCTACTTTCTGTTTCTATGAGTTTTACTACTTTAGATAATTCATATAAGTGAAATCATGTGGTATTTGTCCTTCCATTATTGGCTTATTTCACTTAGCAGAAGGTCCTCACAGCTCATCCATGTTGTAACATATGACAAGATTTCCTTCTTTTTAAAAGCTGAATAGTATTTCATTGTGAATATTTGCCACACTTTTCTTTATCATTTCATCAGTTGATGGACACTTAGGTTGACTCCATATGTTGGCTATTGTGAGTCGTGGCAGTGAACATGAGAGTACAGATATTTCTTCAAAATCCTGCCTTTTTCTTTTGTTAACCCACGTTCTGGCTTTCAATAACACATTGACATTGAAACAAATATGACTCCTAAGATCATGTAATTTTTTGAGATGTCAGAAACACCTAGCGACAGCAAACGCATTAGAGATAGATTTGAAGTCTTAGTTTATATCCATGTCACAAACTGAATACTGCTGAAGCTATTTTGTTATTGTTTGTTTTCCTCAAGCAAAAAATATTTCACAGGGTACATTTTTATCTCTCCAACAAAGGGAAGAAAAGAAAAGAAATGTGACCTTTGAAAGGAATGCCACTGTATTCAAATAGCTTCTTCCACATAAAAAGTTTAAAAAAGCCTTCAGAATTTACTAATGATATTTCATACTTAAGAAAAATATTAAATTAATGCTTAAAAAACACAGAATCAGGTAGTAACCCAGAAAAATTAAGTCTTACATATGTATATATACGTATTTAGGGAACCTTAAAAAATAAAGATTTCCTGAAGAGCATAAGAAATGTATTACAAAAAACAACCTTGATAAAAAAAAATTTCGTAGCAACAGTAAAATTTCTCTAGTAGAAATTCTGGCCCACAGTTGGGGCAGAATAAGCTGTTACTTATATGGAATAAATTCAGAGAAACAAATGTTTCATTGCCAAGAGTGAGGTATTAGATTGAAGCTCTTTATATCCTGAAATGCATTTGCTTTCAACCATGCAAAAAGTTGTAGTAAGAAAAGAGGACATCAAAGTTAGGGTAGGGTTGCATGATCATCTAAGGTAATTTATATAGGGAGATGGCATGAATGGATTCTGATAAGTGAACATAGATCTTCATAAGTTCAGGAACTATAAGTTCCAAGTTTAATGTCAAGAGACAAACAGCCCAGAATGAAAAGAAAACAGTCCTTAACAAGCAATCGCGTTAGAAAATATAAAGTTGTCTTTCAATGCCATTATTTTATTTTTGAGTAAATGCCTGTTGTTAAGGTAGTTGATTGTAGGTTAAGTTCTGATGGTTATGTACTTACAAGGTCCTTAAATCTCTTTTAGAGATCATAGGACATACAAAAGGTGAACAAAATATATTTGTGCCATCAGCTGCCTTCAATCTGAAATACAAAGATTACATAAATTAAGCAGATTAAATAATTTATTTAAATATTTCCATTAAAAAACCAAAACATTCACTTCTCTAGGTGTTAGTACTTCCATTTTGTCTGGATACTTATGTAATCTTGCATTGACAGCTAAAAGGAACCTTATGGAATTTCCACTGTAATTGCTCTATTTTGTAACAGAGTTAAAGAAAGTGAATCCCACAGATCATCCTGTCCATGGGGAAAAAAATAAGATTCTATCTCTTGGCATAATTCATATGTCTTTACAATGCATACAGTTGGCTCTTTACTAGTAAATTTGATTTGGAAGGCTTTTCTTTTTTATTGCCACTTTTTTACCCCATTACCAATTTTATTTAAGTAAAGAAAGATAAACAAGAAAAGGTAAATCATTATTAGCTGAATTTGAAGGTACTAGTTAAATTGAAAGTATGATTAGAAACTACAACTCCCAAATCTGAAATGGGCCATTTGAAAACAAATGTAGAAAAGTTCTCATAGAATGGAAAAACTTGAAAAATAAAATGCCCAAGAATTCAGAGAATTATATTAAAGGACACAATAAACCCAAATATCTATGCATTCATTACAAAGCAGCAGATGTATCAGAATTACCTGGTGCCATGAAAATTAGAACACACACATACACACACACACACGTATACATAGACTGCACAATGAAAACAAGAAACTGGTTTTCCAATACTTGGCATCACCATTTCTAATGAATTTCATAATTACATATAGTCATGTTTGAGTCTGTAAAACTATTAAACTGGGTTTTGGGGGGGTTTTTTGGTGGTACTAGGGTTTGCGCTCAGGGCCTCACACTTGGTAGGCAGGCTCTACTGCTTGAGCCATTCCACCAACTCTGTTTCGTGTCATAAATTTTCAAGATGGGATCTTATCTGGACTGGCCTTTCAGCTGCAATCCTCCAGATCTTGCTTCCTGAGTACTGCCTTTGATTCTATGTAACATTCTTAATAATTTATTAAATGTACTTCAATTGAATATTTATATAATATGTACTCTTCTCATCAGTAGTTAGGAAATAGCAAGTAGACTTACTGTCATTTAGACAGTATTCTATATTTTTTAGTCCTAGGGTTTTTTTTTTTTGTTTTAGCTTAAGGTAGTATTTTTCTATGAGTTTGAGTGTGGAAGAAATCTGACTCTACTACTTTCCTGTTTAAAACTCTTCAATGACATTTTTCTCAGGAAAAATGCTTTATAGGCCTGTAGAATCTGGTCCCTACCTGCTTTAGGAACCATCTCCTCTCTCTCCCTTACTTCATGGGCTGTAGCATTATATGCCTTGTTTTCCCCTTCTTTCCATTCCTAGAATATTTAATATCCTTCTAAGGGCTGGCAGAATGGCTCAAGTGGTAGAGCGCCTGCCTAGCAAGCATGAGGAACTGAGTTCATACCCCAGCACTACAAAAAAAAAAAAATGTCCTTTCAAGCTTTCCTTCATCTTACCCAGTGCTCCTTCTCCTGGCTCTTAATGTTCAGGTCCCAGTTTTAATATGTCATCCTTCAAAAGAATTACTAGACTCATGCCCCACTCCTGTCTCCCACAAGTCTAAGTTTAGATCTTCAAATATGTACTCCTATGACAACCTGTACTTTGCAACCATGTTCTTCAATTTGCAATTTTTAAAATGTTTTGTGTTTATTTGTTCAGTGTATGTTTTTCCCACTAAACTGTCATTTCCCAATTAAACAGTGATCTTGTCTAAAATTTTGCTACTGTGTCATCAGTACCTAAAAGATTCCCAGCACATAGTAGGCATCTAATCAAGGTGTTTTAGAAGGGAGTGAAGAAATCACTCTGTTGGGTCTATAAGTATATAAAGATAGACTGTCTTCAAATTAAATAAAGACACAAGGGAGTGAATAAAGAAGGGGAGTAGAGAAAAGTAGGAGTTCTGAGTTTACCTCTCTAATAACCATTATATTTGTGCTTTTAACTGGACACTGATTTAAAAGCATGTTCTTTATTTCACCTGAGTCAGGTCAACTGTGAGAAAATGGGGTCAATATAAAATATTTTCATCTCTATGATGGCATAATTGCCTCCTATATTTTAAAAGCTGGAGTCTTTGGTTAAAAATCATTGACTAGGTTATCTCTGTTATTTAAACACCCTATGCTTCTGTTTTGTAATACAATTTTTAGGGCTAGGGCTCCAGTGGTAGAGTGTCTGCCTAGCAAGCATGAGAACCTAAGTTCAAACCCCAGAACTGCCAAATAAAAGGAATTTGTTTTATTTATTAACACGTAGTAGTTGTACAGGGGAATACATTGTGATACTTACTTACATATGTGCTTACAATATATCTTAGTTAGATTTACCCACTCCATTGTTCTCCCTTTCCCCCTTCTTAGAACAATTTTAACAGGTTTCATTCTTCTATTTTCATATACAGATACAAAATATATCTACCATATATACCCTCATTTACCCTTTCCTTATACCTACCTGCCTCCCACTGGTACTGACCCCCAGAAAAGACCTATTTTACCCTCTTGCCCTTCTTTTTTTTTTTTAAGTGTATATTGATAGATACTGTAGGCCTGTATATATCATGCTTTAATCAGATTAAGCCCCTCTCTTTACTTACTTATTCTCTATCCCCATGCTCCCCTAACATTTAACAGCCTACAGTACAGTACATTATATTCAAATAAGAGGAATGTTTGGTCTATATCTTGGAAGTATTATGTTGAACCCAAATGCAGTCTATATTGTATTAATATTTCACATTTTTAAATATTTGTCGAGATGTGTTGAACATATAATGTGTGTTTTATAAGTAAATTTCATTTTGTTTAATTTTGTCTTACTAATATATTAAAAGATATTTCTTAGAAACATTAATTTCTGAATAGATATAGTTCAAATTAAATGGAAAAATTCATATTTTGTTTTTAGCATTTAGAGGAATCTTCTCTAACAGGTTATAAAAAGTACAAATGCTGTCTCTATTTTTCAATAGAGTTTATATTTGTGACTTCCTTTTATTTAAATGGGTAATTATGCCATGTTGCTGACTAACTCTTGTTTGAAGGTTAAGTGGATCTCAAATTGACTTTTCCATATTCTCCAACAATCTAGCAGTGATGGTATTTAGTATTTCAAATCTTTTACAAAATTTTAAGTAACTAATATACTACCTATGAAGATGAGAAATTTTAAGAATGAATTTGAATCAATTAACTGTGTGATATATAAACTCCTTGATCCCCAGTACATGGGTAAGGCTTATTCCAGTTATAATAACATATATTTTCTGTAGTAATAATTGTTCTTTATATCAAAATTAGACAAAATAATAAATGGTTTTTTCCACCTAGTAGTGATGAAGTGATGCTATTTCACCAGTTATAAAGCAAGGGTTACAATACTCACTTTCAACCAGTATATGCACAAGTAGGTATACTTTGTATTGGGGTACTAACCTTTAGAGGAATTATAGCTATATCAGGTTGAATTTTAAGTCCATTCTGTTACTATATTAATTACTAAGGAATATAATCTATAAATTTGTATATAGTCACACACAAGCATAGATGATAAAAGCTTTAGATAATTCTACATAATGCTTAAATCTCCAAGTATTTATGATCACTGCTTCCCTAGGTCATATTTTCCATGAGTTAATTAAAAAATACATTGTGGGGCTTAAGATATATGTTTTATAAATTAACTTTCCAGATTCCTGATTGATACCCAATTGGTTTCAAATTAATAATGCTTTTAAATAACATTGTACCTGCCAATATTTAAAAATGCTACACATATTTTAGTTCATAAGCCCTTTTCAAAAAACACTTTTGTTAGAGAGAAGGTGATATGATTTTGGTTCATAGTTATTTTGAATAATGCCCATGCTTAAAAATCAGAAATATTTGTTGATGTAGAATAAGGAATTTGAAAGGGGACTGGTAAAAGGAAAATTGTTCAGAATTGCCTTTCTCTTCTCCTATTTGGTTAGTTTATATGGATTAGCTATGTTCCACTTCACCACCTTAAGGTTATATTTATTTTAGGATATAAATTACGATGAACTACCCATATCTTAGAAAGTTCATTGTTTTCCCAAGGGTCCTCTAACATAGTCCAAGGATTATCAAGGTTGCTTAAGTAGATGAAAGAGCCCATTCTGTATTTTGATCCCAGAATAGTCAAATCATTCTCATTAAAGTGCTCTTTTCTTTGATACTGTTATACTGTTGTCACTCTTCTATGGAACCAAAGGCATTCAGGAATAAATGCCCTTTTCACAGCCACTCTAACCATTCTTCTCGGTAGTTCCTCAGAGAGCTGTGCCAAGAGAGGTTCTAGCAACAGTTAGACAGTGTGCCCATAACCAGCCTTCCCTTTCCACTCTAAACATGGCCATGGGCTTTCCTTTGAGTGCTCTCAAACCACAGCTAAGAACAGACAGCCTGGCCTCATCAAGTCAATCACAATAATCTACAACACATTTTCTAAAGGGTCAGTTGAATTCAATCTTAAACAATCCCATGTAAAAAAAGTAACAGCAGGATAGTTTAAATGTCTACTAATGAATCAGTCTTCTCATGTTCTTCGTAGGCACATTCCAGTTAAAGGTATTATCCACTTTATATTAGAAATAGGTAGATACAGGCATACCTTTAGTGCCACAAGAAAATGGCATTTGGTTTCTTAGAATCGAAACTGCTTGTGAGTAACCAGATAGCTTTTTATAAGGTACATTCTGTAACAAATTATTTGTTAGACATCCTAATATATACCTTTAATACTTAATTCCTTGAATTTTTCTAATTTTAATTTTTATATTTTGTGGTACTGGGGATTGAACCCAGGGCCTCACACATGCTAGTCAAGCACTCAGACATTGAGCTATATTACCAGCCCTTATTTATTTATTTATTTTTTAAATTTTGAGATGAGGTCTCAGTAAATTGCCTCAAACTTGTGATCCTCCTGCCTCAAGCTCCCAAGTAGTTACATTGACAGGCATGTGACAACACACTCAGCAAAAAATATATTCTTAAATTTGACTGGCTTTAAATTTTATCAACCTTATTCGGGTACAATAGAGAAACATCATAAATGGGAGCTAGATACAGATGTAGATGTAGCTATAGATAGGTAGATATGAGGAAATTTATATTAAGAATTGCCTCATGTTATAATGGAAGCTGAGAAGTCCCACTGTCTCCCATCTGCCAACTGGAGAACTAGAAAAGTGGGAAGTATATTTCCAAGCCATGTACAAAAGTCCTGAGAACCAGGGAAGCCAATTGGTATAAAACCCAGTCCACAGGCCTGAGAACTGGGGGAATGATTGAAGGCCCCAAACCAGGAATGTCTGTGTCCCAAGGCAGGAAAAGTTGGATGTCCAACCTTCCAAAAGAGAAGGACTTTGCCCTTCCTCCACCTTTTTTTATTCTGTTGGTACTCTCAACTGATTGAAAGATGCCCATCCACATTTTTTTTTCATTTTTCTTTTATTATTCATATGTGCTTACAAGGCTTGGTTTATTTCTCCCCCCTGCCCCCACCCCCTCCCTTACCACCCACTCCACCCCCTCCCGCTCCCCCCCTCAATACCCAGCAGAAACTATTTTGCCCTTATCTCTAATTTTGTTGTAGAGAGAGTATAAGCAATAATAGGAAGGAACAAGGGGTTTTGCTGGTTGAGATAAGGATAGCTATACAGGGCATTGACTCACATTGATTTCCTGTGCGTGGGTGTTACTTTCTAGGTTAATTCTTTTTGGTCTAACCTTTTCTCTAGTACCTGGTCCCCTTTTCCTATTGGCCTCAGTTGCTTTAAGGTATCTGCTTTAGTTTCTCTGCGTTAAGGGCAACAAATGCTAGCTAATTTTTTAGGTGTCTTACCTATCCTCACCCCTCCCTTGTGTGCTCTCGCTTTTATCATGTGCTCGTAGTCCAATCCCCTTGTTGTGTTTGCCCTTGATCTAATGTCCACATATGAGGGAGAACATACGATTTTTGGTTTTTTCAGCCAGGCTAACCTCACTCAGAATGATGTTCTCCAATTCCATCCATTTACCAGCGAATGATAACATTTCGTTCTTCTTCATGGCTGCATAAAATTCCATTGTGTATAGATACCACATTTTCTTAATCCATTCGTCAGTGGTGGGGCATCTTGGCTGTTTCCATAACTTGGCTATTGTGAATAGTGCCGCAATAAACATGGATGTGCAGGTGCCTCTGGAGTAACAGTCTTTTGGGTATATCCCCAAGAGTGGTATTGCTGGATCAAATGGTAGATCGATGTCCAGCTTTTTAAGTAGCCTCCAAATTTTTTTCCAGAGTGGTTGTACTAGTCTACATTCCCACCAACAGTGTAAGAGGGTTCCTTTTTCCCCGCATCCTCGCCAACACCTGTTGTTGGTGGTGTTGCTGATGATGGCTATTCTAACAGGGGTGAGGTGGAATCTTAGTGTGGTTTTAATTTGCATTTCCTTTATTGCTAGAGATGGTGAGCATTTTTTCATGTGTTTTCTGGCCATTTGAATTTCTTCTTTTGAGAAAGTTCTGTTTAGTTCACATGCCCATTTCTTTATTGGTTCATTAGTTTTGGGAGAATTTAGTTTTTTAAGTTCCCTGTATATTCTGGTTATCAGTCCTTTGTCTGATGTATAATTGGCAAATATTTTCTCCCACTCTGTGGGTGTTCTCTTCAGTTTAGAGACCATTTCTTTTGATGAACAGAAGCTTTTTAGTTTTATGAGGTCCCATTTATCTATGCTATCTCTTAGTTGCTGTGTTGCTGGGGTTTCATTGAGAAAGTTCTTACCTATACCTACTAACTCCAGAGTATTTCCTACTCTTTCTTGTATCAACTTAAGAGTTTGGGGTCTGATATTAAGATCCTTGATCCATTTTGAGTTAATCTTGGTATAGGGTGATATACATGGATCTAGTTTCAGTTTTTTGCAGACTGCTAACCAGTTTTCCTAGCAGTTTTTGTTGAAGAGGCTGCTATTTCTCCATCGTATATTTTTAGCTCCTTTGTCAAAGATAAGTTGCTCATAGTTGTGTGGCTTCATATCTGGATCCTCTATTCTGTTCCACTGGTCTTCATGTCTGTTTTTGTGCCAGTACCATGCTGTTTTTATTGTTATTGCTTTGTAATATAGTTTGAAGTCAGGTATTGTAATACCTCCTGCATTGTTCTTTTGACTGAGTATTGCCTTGGCTATTCGTGGCCTCTTGTTTTTCCATATAAATTTAACAGTAGATTTTTCAATCTCTTTGATGAATGTCATTGGAATTTTGATGGGGATTGCATTAAACATGTAGATTACTTTGGGGAGTATCGACATTTTTACTATGTTGATTCTACCAATCCATGAGCATGGGAGATCTCTCCACTTTCTATAGTCTTCCTCAATCTCTTTCTCCAGAAGTGTATAGTTTTCCTTGTAGAGGTCTTTCACATCTTTTGTTAGGTTTACACCTAGGTATTTGATTTTTTTTGAGGCTATTGTAAATGGAATTGTTTTCATACATTCTTTTTCCGTTTGCTCATTGTTAGTGTATAGAAATGCTAATGATTTTTCTATGTTGATTTTATATCCTGCTACTTTGCTATAGCTATTGATGATGTCTAGAAGCTTCTGAGTAGAGTTTTTTGGGTCTTTAAGGTATAGGATCATGTCGTCTGCAAATAGGGATATTTTGACAGTTTCTTTACCTATTTGTATTCCTTTTATTCCTTCTTCTTGCCTAATTGCTCTGGCTAGGAATTCCAGTACTATGTTGAATAGGAGTGGAGATAGTGGGCATCCTTGTCTGGTTCCTGATTTTAGAGGGAATGGTTTTAATTTTTCTCCGTTAAGTATAATGCTGGCTGTAGGTTTGTCATATATAGCTTTTATAATGTTGAGGAACTTTCCTTCTATTCCTAGTTTTCTTAGAGCTTTTATCATGAAATGATGTTGGATCTTATCAAAGGCTTTTTCTGCATCTATTGAGATGATCAAGTGGTTTTTGTCTTTGCTTCTGTTAATGTGGTTTATTACGTTTATTGATTTTCGTATGTTGAACCACCCCTGCATCCCTGGGATGAAGCCTACCTGGTCGTGGTGAATAATCTTTTTGATGTGTTGCTGAATTCGATTTGCCATTATTTTGTTGAGGATTTTTGCATCAATGTTCATTAAGGAGATTGGCCTATAGTTCTCCTTTTTGGAGGTGTCTTTGCCTGGTTTTGGGATAAGTGTAATACTGGCTTCATAAAATGTGTTTGGCAGTTTTCCTTCCCTTTCTATTTCATGGAACAGTTTAAGGAGGGTTGGTATCAGTTCTTCTTTAAAGGTCTGATAGAATTCAGCAGAGAATCCGTCAGGTCCTGGACTTTTCTTTTTGGGGAGACTCTTGATTGCTGCTTCAATTTCATTTTGTGTTATAGGTCTATTCAGGTGATTAATTTCCTCTTGGTTCAGTTTTGGATGATCATATGTATCTAGAAATCTGTCCATTTCTTTTAGATTTTCAAATTTATTTGAATATAGGTTCTCAAAGTAGTCTCTGATGATTTCCTGGACTTCCATGGTGTTTGTTGTTATCTCCCCTTTTGCATTCCTGATTCTACTAATTTGGGTTTTTTCTCTCCTCATTTTAGTCAGGTTTGCCAGGGGTCTATCGATCTTGTTTATTTTTTCAAAGAACCAACTTTTTGTTTCATTAATTCTTTGTATGGTTTTTTTGGTTTCTATTTCGTTGATTTCAGCTCTTATTTTTATTATTTCTCTCCTTCTATTTGTTTTGGGATTTGCTTGTTCTTGTTTTTCTAGGAGTTTGAGATGTATCATTAGGTCATTGATTTGGGATCTTTCAATCTTCTTAATATATGCACTCATGGCTATAAACTTTCCTCTCAAGACTGCCTTAGCTGTGTCCCATAGGTTCCGGTAGGTTGTGTTTTCATTTTCATTGACTTCCAGGAACATTTTAATTTCCTCTTTTATTGCATCGATGATCCATTCTTCATTAAGTAATGAGTTATTTAGTTTCCAGCTGTTTGCATGTTTTTTGTCTTTACTTTTGTTGTTGAGTTCTACTTTTACTGCATTGTGGTCAGATAGTATGCACGGTATTATTTCTATTTTCTTATATTTGCTGAGACTTGCTTTGTGCCCTAGGATATGATCTATTTTGGAGAAGGTTCCATGGGCTGCTGAGAAGAATGTATATTGTGTAGAGGTTGGATGAAATGTTCTGTAGACATCTACTAGGTCCACTTGATCTATTGCATATTTTAGATCTTGGATTTCCTTATTGAGTTTTTGTTTGGATGACCTATCTATTGATGATAATGGAGTGTTAAAGTCTCCCACAACCACTGTGTTGGCGTTTATATATGCTTTTAGGTCTTTCAGGGTATGTTTGATGAAATTGGGTGCGTTGACATTGGGTGCGTACAGATTGATGATTATTATTTCCTTTTGGTCTATTTCCCCTTTTATTAGTATGGAATGTCCTTCTTTATCTCGTTTGATCAATGTAGGTTTGAAGTCTACTTTGTCAGAGATAAGTATTGCTACTCCTGCTTGTTTTCGGGGGCCGTTGGCTTGGTAAATCTTCTTCCAGCCTTTCATCCTAAGCATATGCTTATTTCTGTCGGTGAGATGAGTCTCCTGTAAGCAACAAATTGTTGGATCTTCTTTTTTAATCCATTTTGTCAAACGGTGTCTTTTGATGGGTGAATTAAGTCCATTAACATTAAGTGTTAGTACTGATAGGTATGTGGTGATTCCTGCCATTTAGTTATCTTAGTTGTTTGAAGGTTTGATTGTGTATACCTAACTTGATGTTACTCTCTACTGTCTTGCTTTTTCTTATCCTGTGGTTTGGTGCTGCCTGCCTTTTCATGGTTAAGTTGGGTGTCACTTTCTGTGTGCAGGATCCCTTGCAGAATCTTTTGTAATGGTGGCTTTGTGGTCACATATTGTTTTAGTTTCTGCTTATCATGGAAGACTTTTATTGCTCCATCTATTTTGAATGATAGCTTTGCTGGGTAGAGTATCCTGGGGTTGAAGTTATTTTCATTCAGTGCCCGGAAGATCTCACCCCACACTCTTCTTGCTTTTAATGTTTCTGTTGAGAAGTCTGCTGTGATTTTGATGGGTTTATCTTTGTATGTTACTTGTTTTTTCTCTCTTGCAGCCTTCAATATTCTTTCCTTAGTTTCTGAACTTGTTGTTTTAATGATGATATGTCGTGGAGTAGTTCTATTTTGATCTGGTCTGTTTGGTGTCCTGGAGGCCTCTTGCATCTGTATGGGAATATCTTTCTCTAGATTTGGGAAATTTTCCGTTATTATTTTGTTGAATATATTACGCATTCCCTTTGCTTGCACCTCTTCTCCTTCTTCGATGCCCATGATTCTCAAGTTTGGTCTTTTGATGGAGTCAGTGAGTTCTTGCATTTTCTTTTCACAGGTCTTGAGTTGTTTAATTAATAGTTCTTCAGTTTTTCCTTTAATTACCATTTCATCTTCAAGTTCTGAGATTCTGTCTTCTGTTTGTTCTATTCTGCTGGATTGGCCTTCCGTTTTGTTTTGCAGTTCTGTTTCGTTCTTTTTTCTGAGGTTTTCCATATCCTGGCTGTTTTCTTCTTTATTGTTGTCTATTTTTGTCCTGAGTTCATTTATCCATTTATTCATTGTGTTCTCTCTTTCACTTTGGTGTTTATACAGTGCTTCTATGGTTTCCTTTATTTCTTCTTTTGCTTTTTCAAATTCTCTATTTTTATTGTCTTGGAATTTCTTGAGTGTCTCCTGTACATTTTGGTTGACCCTATCCAGTATCATCTCTATAAAATTCTCATTGAGTACTTGTAGTATGTCTTCTTTTAAATTATTCTTGTAGGCTTCATTGGGTCCTTTGGCATAGTTTATCTTCATTTTGTTGGAGTCTGGATCTGAGTTTCTGTTCTCTTCATTCCCCTCTGGTTCCTGTACTAATTTTTTGCTGTGGGGAAACTGGTTTCCTTGTTTTTTCTGTCTTCCTGTCATTGTCCTTGGTGTTGTTACTGTCCCTGTACTGTGTGTAATTAAGTATTTTCTAGCTTGTAATAATAACAATGGTAATATTGAGAATGGAAGAGTGAGCTGAGATGGAAAGCAAGAAGTTAAAGAAAAGGGGAAAACAAATATACAGACAAGAGGGAGAAAGCAGAAGAAGGTATCAGACAAGAGAGTTTCAAAGGTATAAACAGGGAGTGTTAGTGTACTAATCGACAGTAAACTGAACAGACAATAGAGTGACAGAGAGAGGATTGAAAATCAAAGATAAAAAAAATTAAAAATAAGTATATGAAAGTAATATCTATTTATAAAAATGAATTAAAATAAAATGGAAAATAAAAAATTAAAAAAAAAAAAACAAAAAAACAAAAAACTTCCAAGTTTATATGCAATGCAATTTCAGTCTTAATAATTTGGATGTCCGTCTCAATCTCCAGTCCTGGAGTTGGTGCCTCAGATGTTGTTCTGTAGTTGTCTCATCAAAGGGGATGCATAAAGTAGAACAAAACTACACTCACACACACACAGAAGATAAAAAAAAAAAAAAAAAAAAAAAGTCCCACCAAGTGTCCCCAGTTCAAATGCAATACAGTTTCAGTAAGTTTTTTGGCTTGCAGGTGTAATTCGGTTGTTCTCTCATCAAAGGTAGGGAGAAAAAGAAAAAAAAGCGTCTGGAGGCAGTTCTGAGAGTGGTATCTGCAACTGTGGCTTGCCTGCCTGCTGCTCTCAGCCTGTAGCTGGCGGCGTTATTTATGCAGATCTCTGGGGTGAGCTAGCACTCACCTGGTCCCACAGGCTTTGTTTGCTCAGAGTTCTCCTGTGCGGGGGAGGGGGGCCTCTGCTACAGGCTTTTCCCTTTCCAAGCACTGGGAAAGGCGACACTGCCCCACGTTGTCAGGCCTGCGTGTTTATTTACAGTTCACGTGGGAAGTGGGTCTTCCCTCCTCTCACAAGCGTCCCCGCTCCTGGTTGCTGGCGCGCCCCGCTCCCGCCAGAGCCTCTCCGGCCGCCCGGCTCGTTTATTTACAGTCCCGGGAAGGATTCCCTTCCCCCAATCTTCAGCGCTCAGGGCGCCCCACCCTCTTTCCAGCGTGTCTTAACTGTTCTTATTGCTTAGTACTCAGTTTCTCTTTTTTTCCCCGGGTGGAGGTCAGTCTGTCCAGGGGGCTATGCTGCTCTGGCCCAGGCTTGTCTGTGGGGGAACCGCGGTACCGCGAAGCTCACCTGGTCCGCGTCTTCCCAAGCCGTATGGGCGCCGGCCCCTGGCGGCCCGGGGGCCTCCTCGGTTCTCCGTTTAACGTGAAGTGGAGATTCTCTGCGCCGGCTGGAGGTGTGGAGGGGTCAAAGTTATGCCTTTTCTCGGTGATTATGCCTGCAAAGTGTGTCTCCAGCGTCTCTCCAAGATTTCACTATAGGAGGGTCGCTTTCTGCTTCCTCCCTCTAGCCGCCATCTTGGAATTCCGCCCATCCACATTGATGAGGGCAGATCTTCTTAGTGTGCTTATTCAGATACAAATCTCTACCAGAAAGGCCCTTGCAGACACACCTAGAATAATGTTTTACCAACTCTCTAGGGATCCTTTAAGCCAGTGAAGTTGATATGTAAAATTGACTAGTACATACCAATGTATAGGGTTAGGGGGTGGTGTAAGTGTTAGAGTACGAGGCCCTGAGTTCAAAATCGCAATACTACTATCTACTAATATATCTACTAGGCAACATCCAGGTCTAAATCTGCAAATTTAATATATCTCCAGCACTGGAAAAAAAAACAAATTTAACTTAAGTTGACTGCCATCTTACTGATATATTTGCTATTACATTTATAATATTAAAATTAATATGAAGGTCATTGCCATTGTAAATAGAACACTTCTGCCATATGAAAAGAACTAAGTGTCGTGCCAGGGACTATCATTGTACATCTATTTCTAGTTCTAGATGGATGAATGCCTTTTATCTGGTTTCCATAACTCTAAAATTTGCATAGTTGTATGTCTCTGCCTTTTTGGAAAGGTTGTTTCAGAGAACATGGAACATAATGGAAGGAAAAGTATACTGTGTATGATAAAGTCCTATGCAAGTGCAATTGATGGTAGTAGAGTTATTTGTAATATTAAATTGTAAACTTCTTCAGGGTGGAGATTAAAGCTTTAATGGTTCTGTATGAATCACATTGCTTAGCACAGTGCCAACCAGTATCTTACATTTAGTGGCTGCTCAAAATCAAAATAATTTCCTAAATGAAATAAAGATATGAAAAGGAATGATATTGTTCAGTTTGATTTTTTTTAAAATATGGAGTACTATATGAGATTTGGTGACATGATTGCAATTCTGAAAGATTTTCAATGCTGACTCATGCCATCCTTCCCTTTTACAAAATAATCACTTCGCAGATAAGAGAAGGACTTAGAGACTGGGGCTGCTTTCCATTTGCTATTTCAAAGATAAGCCATTCCTAGTATTTTTCAAATTTCCTCACTTTGGTACATGGACAGAATTTCTGAAATCAGCTTTTGTTCTATAAAAACAAATTTATGAAATTGTGTATCACTACATGAACATGTTTTAGCCCGTGAAAAATTGTGTTAGAATAAATGAGGAACATAAAAATTTTGCCTTTTTGGTTATCTGGCTTTTTCACTATTTTACAGATGTTAAGCTTCTGAAATATACAAATAGTTTAGTAATTTGCATTGCAAATAACTACAAGTAAGTGACCTTTGCAAAGTGTTTTTCCCTAGCAAGTCCCTGGCATGAGTCTGTTTTTTGATTTGCTTTTTCTTTTTTTTTTTTGGAGGGGGAAGGGGAAGAAAGGCTAGAAAACAAAAATATCACTTTCATGCTGTGCTAAGGAAGAAAGGGTATTATTTTGGTTCCAGTTAAATAGGATAAACATATTTAATGTATTCTTTTTTTCTATATTTTTATTGCTCACATTTTATATTCTTAATCCATGTGGAATTTACTTTTATGTTTTAGGGGAGAAAACTTTTCCTAAATGGCAAGTCAGTTGTCACAGTATCATTCATTGAAAGACCCTTCTATCCCCATTGCTTCAAAGTACTAACTAAAATATTTAATATATTCTTAAGGGTCAAAAATATATGGTGACAGTCTTGAAAGGTAAACTCAGAATGTATATGAAACATTATGTACCCTTTTGTGAATAAAAAGAAAGTAGTGTTTGTGAGAAATGTATTAATTCTTTCAGGGCTATTAATATCAAAATGGACTTGAGGGTTCAAAGAGTAAAGGACTTCTTGTATTGCTAATGTGAATGCTAAAAGGTAAGAAACATAGTAAGGAGCACCTTATTTTTAAAACCATGTATGCCTCACCACAACTAGCTATTTAATAGAAGTTTCATGTGACATAGAGATTTCAGAAATGAAAACCCAAAGGAGAGATCCGTGTATATTTATGCTCAGGTTTGATGAAGAGTGAACTGTTTGGGGGAAAATACAGTTAGACAAAAGGGGTATAAAATGGGAGGCCATTTTATACCATTGTGTCCTGTATCTCCAGAGATGAGGATTCCTTTCCTTCAAGTATAGGGAGGGGAGGCATGGATCAAGGGTCTTATGTCCAGCCCCCGAGGCAGGTTAGAGACTTGTTTTTTGGCTGCTTCAGGGTGAGAGTGCCCTTCCTGCTTCTGCTGTTTTCCTAAATGCCCAAGTACTATATTTTGGGATAGTATGTCTTAAACCCCATCACTTTCTTCCTTACCCCATTCCTTCCCTCTCCTTCTCCTCCTCATGTAGGAGATATATGTGAGTGAATGTGTGTGTGTGTGCCTGTGTGTATATATAATATGCATTACATATACACATGCATAAATATAACTCATGCATAGAATTTATTGTAACTTCTTTTTCCCACTCTTTATGTCTGCATAGAGCATATGTATTTAAAAAGAGAAAAATAGTTTTTCTCTAAATTTTTTGTTGCTGTTTGTTTCTACCTTGTATTATTCATAAAAAGATATGAGGTAGTTTTCTGATATATATATACCTATGTGCTTTCATTTAGTAAACATGTTCTAACAAGTATATCCTGCATGGTTACACAAGTTTTGACTGATGTAAAATTTTCAAATTCACTAACCAATGTGACTCTTGCAAGTTATGTATTGAGTTGCGAGCCTGCCCCTTCTAATTCATATATCGAAGCCCCAAGCATTCAGTTATCTACATACCTCAGAATGTGACTGTGTTTGGGGATAGGGCCTTTAAAGAAGTAAGTAAAATAAGAGGTTATTGGGATGTACCCTCATCCAGTATGACTTGTATCCTTGTAAGTAGAGATTAGGATATAGACAACACAGTCAGAGGGATGACCATATGACAATACACCAAAAGTCAGCCATATGCAAGCCAAGGAGAGAGACTCATTAAAAACCAAACCTGCCAATACCTGCCTCTTAGACTTCTAGCCTCAGAATGTATGAGAAAATAAATGTATGTTGTTTAAACCACCCAGTCTGTGGGATTTTATAATGGGAGCCCTGGCAAACTAATTTGTAAGTATCCATGTGCTATAAGTATATTTACAGCAATGATGGCTTAATTCAATCTTAATATGTAGTGATTGCCTCTAAAGTACAATTGGATCATGTTCCTTAACACAAAGTTACAGCTTTGCAAAAACTGCCAGAGAACAATATGAAAAACTGTCCACCATGCACAACAACATGCTAAAGCTCTACGAGAATCTTGGAGAATACTTCGTCTTTGACTCTAAGGCTATAACCATAGAAGAGTTTTTTGGTGATCTCAACAACTTCCGGACTCTGTTTCTGGTGAGTAATATATCTTAAAGTATTCCAAGGCCTGTTATTTTTATTTTCAAACTTCTACTGAAATTTTTATGTAACCTATTCATTATATTGATTTCATGCTATAGTCCTTTAACAGGAATTGACAGATATTTCATACCTGTGACAAAGATAAAAATTATTGGGTGGATTAATATATAATGGGTACCTAAGTGAATTATTTTCAACTTTAGGTAGATAGCCTATCAGTATTTTATAGAAAATAAAATAATGCTTAAATTACTCTGGTTTTATATATAATAATATCATAATTTACCTAACTTAAAAATTAATGTATAATATATCATCTTTTACTTAATACATTAAAATGTTCTGATTTGTGAACAAGTTTCTTATATAGCTGAACTGAGAAACTGATTTTGAATTAGACTATGTAAATGACCTTGAATACTTAAAGTTACTTTCAGAACGTGAGCTCTTCTTTTAACCTATAATTTTGTAACAGTAACAATTAATTTGGGGTGGGCAGTTAGTATGCACGATATGATACTAGATGAAATCAATGTCTTTGCTGTATAAATGCTATACTAATTCATCTCAGAATCCAACAAAGAAGTACAAGGAAAAACACAGATTCTGATTATGACAGAGACAGAAAGATATGCACAATAGTTGATATCAAATAGGTGACTGTCCATATATTTGAAAAACAGAACTCTAGTGATTATCCCCAGGATAAAGGTCAGTTAGCAAATTCATTGCCGTTTGAAGTGTGTTTCTGTCTCCAAAGCTGTGTTTTGTTAAGTAAGCCTCCCTCTCTTAATCAGTAGTGTTCCCCCAAGAAAGTGTTAGATTTTGGTGTGATTTGTACAGTCTGTGAGATAGGAATATGCTTTCAGAAACCAACTTTCTTTCATGTACTAACTCAGGACATACAAACCAGGGCATCTCCCAATGGTTAAGTGAACAACTTTGGTAATAGAAACTATACCAAAAACTTTTGTAAGTATTATCATGGTTTTTCATTTTTGCTGAGGATATTAGCCAATTTTGGACTTTGCCCCTTAAAAGAGGAATATATTTAACTTTTTACCTGACCAGTAATTAATACAATATGTTCTAACAGTAAGAAGAGGGTTGGAAGAAAATAATCAAATCATTTTTAAAATTTAAAAGCTATAGTGTTAACATATCACCTCAAATTTGTAAACTTTACATCTTTAAGGTATCTACAAAGATAGTTTATTTACAAGTTTTACAAGAAATCACTTCAATACTGTTGTCAGTTTCTTCATTTCACTCTATACTTGTAGAAAGAACACAGAGCATGGGTAAAGTTCTATCCTAGTGGTAGTGACAGCCTGTACAGCAGAATGAGAGGTGCAAATGGATAAAAAAAAATTTTTTTTTAAATAAAATGTCTTAACATAATTCAGTACCCATTTGCTTTAAAATGCACTTTGAAAGTTAAAAAAAAAATAAAATTCCATCCAAGAATAAATCGTGAAGTTGATAAGAAAAAAATTTTTAAGCTATAAATACAATATGAACACATAAACATCCAACTTGTATCTACTTGAATTATTTTCAATAAGGAAAAAAAAGGCAGTATTGCTCCCTTATCCATGATTTATTTCACTTTTTATACTTTCAGTTATCCATGGCCAACTGTGTTCTAAAAAATACTAAATGGAAAATTCCAGAAATAGACAACTGATCAGTTTTAAATATTTTTATTATAGATGATTGTTATAATTGTTCTTATTACTAGTTACTTGTTAGTCTTTTACTGTACCTAATTTATAAATTGAACTTTATCATAGGTATGTATGTGTAGAAAAAAAACAGTATATATAGAGTTTGGTACTATCTGTAGTTTTAGACATTCTTCAGAATGTCTTGGAATGTATCACCCATGGACAAAGGGGAAATACCATGTGTCAAGGAGCAATGACTACCAGAAAATATGCTTCAATTAACACATTGAAATGATAAATTATTTTTGTAACAACAATGTCTATGGGTGCGTGGAAAGAAAAAAAATGTATATAATTAATACCATCAGTCTCAATTAAAAATATATTCTTTTAAGATGAATCAAATCTTAAAATATTACCTGTCTCATTACTGTCCTTACTTCCCAATACACACATACACTATATTAGACAGAGTACATCTCCCATCTTGCAGTATTCCCTGTGTTATAACAGTATGTCTACTCCTATTAGCCAGATGCTTTAAAAGCTTGTGACTATTCTTGTATTACTTTTCAATCATAACTTGATCTTTAAAAAAAAAAAGTAACGAAGAAGACTGGCTTCTATGTCCTCGTACTGCCACTAGCAAGCTGTGTGACTTTAGGTAAGTCATTTATTCTTTGTAGCTATCCATTTTATTGTTTTGGTTTTTTTTTTTTTTTTTTGAAAAATGAAAGGATTAGAGTACTGATCCCTGAGAACTCATTTCACTTTAGTAGTGTGAGTTGTGCTTAGAATGTCAAAAATGGTAATCACATGTATTATGTTTGTTCTCTCCACTGCCTGTAACTGCCCGTATAACTTGATTACAGAGAAAGAATTTGTTACAAATTCCTCTCATTGAAAATAATCTAACATTCTTATGTCTAGTTTCATGTGTATTGAACTTTCTGAGAACCTGTTCAGATTGAATTTCCAAACTAACCTTATCCTACAATGTGTCAGCCAATCTGAAACACTTACCTACCATTGCCATCTTTGCTTTACATAACACTACTGCTACCACTTTTATCTATAAATTCTTATCAACTTACTAGTGAGAGAACCAAACAATGTAACTTATTAGCAGTTTTGAATTTGATCAGTTTTATAACCTCTTTGTATGTTGTTTTTTTCATGTAAAAATTATGGATGAGAATTCCTGGTTTGTCTTCTGGTTACTATGTCAAAAGACATTGTAACCTATGCTATGCAGATATAAGGTATCATTAGTCATTTCATGACCTTTCAATTATTTGTTGAGAACTGACTTGATTTTCATAATGTTCTGGAAGAGAACAGTCTGTCTCTATCCATGAGTGAAGAGAGAGACAAATAAATGTAATATAATTTGCTATATGCCACCATAGTAATATGCTAAGGCATGATAATAATACAAAAGAGGAGTTGCCTATTTCTGCCTGTGCTAGCTGGGGAAACCTTCATAAGGAATTTGACATTTGGACAGAGTCTGGAAAAATCCATAAGAGTTTGACAAACAGAATTTGACAAGCATGTTTAAGGGTTTTACACATGATCTATATATGTCGAAGGCTCCTAAATCAACATCACCAACTTCATTCAATCACTTGTGCTCACCATGTTCCAGTTTTATAGTGAGCTTAAAGTGATTTCACTCTCCCAGGGGAGGGAAAAACCCTGAAAGAGAGACAAAAATTGTAATCGCCAGAAGTTCCCATTTTCTTAGTGCTTTGTATATTTGGCCTCAGGGTTCTTAGCGCTAAAAGCATATTGGACTATAGATGGAAGCAATAAAACACCAGTAGTGCTGAGAAGAAAATAAGAGTTCTGATTCATGTGCTACCAAAAATTACTTCAAAATGAGCTCAGAGTTTCATCTTGAGAGATGTATTTGGCATGTGTAGCATAAACAAAATGTACATACCAAAAAACTCTTCCTCAGAGAGAAATATCCTCTAAAAGATGGGGAAAACAAATAAGCAAAAGTGGTGGACAGTATGGATTGAGAACTTTTTGAAAGTAATCACATTGAAATGAATGAAAGCAGAGTTGGGAAATCTATGGGATGCTGCTTTGTTAATTATTAGTATCATATTATTCATTACTTAGCTAATGAGGATATTAAAGGTATTCTAAATGAACATGTAACATACTGATATGGAGATATATGTAATTGGAAACATCCAAATTCAGAATTTAGACTATTATTCTAGTTAGTTTTTGAGATTTCATCGGAGTTTTAAAAACAGCATATAATATAGGCAAGATTAATTAACAGTTCCTAAATTCAAGTTGAATATTTTGTGGAAGAAACTCCAATTCCATATTTATGTAATGTGTAAACATCTTTTTTGGCTTGTTCTCCTTTATGCTTCAGTCATTCTGCTAGTTCAAATAGTTGACTGCATAGTCTTCTTTTTTCTTTTGAGATATTTTGAATAGAATATTCAAAATCAGTGAACCTTATATGTTTCACAACCATACAATATCTTCCATGGGCATAAAAATTAATTTCAGCTGTTGGGAAAGTGTTTGAGGCAAGTATTATACTTCAATAATTTTCATAGCTTCAAATAAACTGTAGAAAATACTTCTTTTCTCTTTTAAATCTGTCAGCTTCCTGCTGCTTCTGTGTGTTTTTGTTTTTTTTTTTTAACGAACAATATGTTACCCATGCACTCAATAAATATTTGCTGTGTGTGGGTCCTCATTCTATACCTCATATACTAGAAATAAGGGAACAGGCTGTATGAAGTTATTAGATTTACTGACTTAAAAAGGAAAATGTTACCATTACTATTAATCATGCTAGCGGATGTTCCCTCAACAAAAGAAATACGTGCTAGTACTAATTTGATAAATAAACATTGGAACAGCTCTTAGATGAGCATTTACATGGCTAAGTGTTAGGGAGCTAACTGATATCAAATAATCATGGAGTTTTATGCTATTGTTCAATCTTGTTGCTTCTACCTTCTACTATACAATGACTTCATGACTGGTATCCATGTCTACTTCATTTTGTCCTTTTTGTTTTACTTTTTCTTGTGGTCCTGTGGATAGATTCAGGGCCTTGCACATGCTAAGCAAGCACTCTACCACTGATCTATACCCTAGGCCCTCATATCCACTTCTATGTTCTAATCTATTCACCACATTATAAAATTCAAAACAAAAGAAACAAGATAACATTACTTTTCTGACTTAAAATTCTTTCATAATTTCCCTGTGGCCTCATGATAAACCTGAAGTTTTAAAAATTAAAGTCATTTATAAAAAACACTATGGTCACTTAAAGGTAGGCCATCTACAATTGGTCCCAAATGGGCCACAATTACTTTTTCACTCTCTTTCCATATCAGGATAACTCAAATCTAGAAAGTAGACGTTACACAAGACAACAGTAAGTTGTCTGTAGAACAGAGTGAAACTTTGGAAATATAGTATCAAAACTAGAGGAAGTCAGTCCTATAATTCCAGCACTTGAGAGGCTGAAGCAGGAGAATATCGAGTTCAGGGCTAACCTAGGCTACATAGTGAGGTTCTGTCTCAAAAAACAAAACAAACTAGAGGAAGGCTGACTGAGAGTCCTGTGTGTATTTGTCACTAAATCTTAATTTCTGGTTTACATAGGGAATTACGACAACCAAGGCCAAACTTCTTCAATTCTTGGGGACATTCTTCTCTCTTAAGTAATTGTTCTTTTTAAATCTAATCTTTCTGAGAGATCTCTGTGTAGCCATGTTGGTTGGAAATAATTTCGAGAAACTCTCATTTCTCTTAAGCCATCTTCCCCTTTATAAGGCCTCAATCATGTTTAAACTATAATTGGAAAACCAAAGTGAGCATCTGCATTTAGTTAGACTCAAAAGGCTAAATTAATAATATACAGAAAAATTTATTCATTCATTATAGGCACTTTGCCTCTAAAGAAACGAGGATGAATTTTTGCATAAAAAGATTGTATGTATAATTCCTGATCCAAGAAGATTAAGTTATTTTGACACATTTTAAAATCTTCAACTCACAAAGCTCTTGACATTTAAAGGAAACTTTGGTACAGTACTGTGTTATAAAAAATGGTAGAACTAGGGCTAGGGGCATGGCTCAAGTGATAGAGTGCTTGTCTCAAAAGTGTGCAGCCCTGAGTTCAACCCCCAGTACCTCCGTAAATAAATAAATTAATTAAATAAAATGGTGGACTTACTTAAGAAACCAAACACCATTGTTTAACCAGGTAGAGTCTTATCTAGAATTCCATAACCCTCAATTGTCTATTAGATGCCTCACAAATTGATTTCCTTTGTTTTGCCAATAAAATGGTAATTAATTTTATGAAAACAACCTGGAGAAACTGCAAAATCCTGATGCGTGTTCTGAATCATTTAGGTTTCTTTGTAAGGTAAATATGTCCAAGTCTCATCACTTGGATATTTAGAGGGTTGTTGCCTTAGTAACACTAATCCATATATTCCAAATAATCTTTTTTTCCCCAACTGGTAGGACTCAGACTCCTCAGTCTATTTCCATAGGCACATCTGAAATATTTCATTCATGGTCACCATTTGACATTTTCTTACAAAGAGCTATTGAATACCACCTATTCTAGAGTGTGGACAATATGGCATTAAACAAAACAGATAAAGTCCCCTGTCCCTTCTATCTTGTGATAGTTTCAGTTCCCCTCTGTGAAATGTTGTGTGGTGTTTGTTTCTTAGTTTTTTCTGGTAAACTGCTTCAGGTGGCCATGAATGAAAATGCCTATGTGTGGGCCAAGGATACAGTCTCTTACTGCTCTAATTTTGCCACTAATCCTTGAAGAACCATAGTGATATGATGCTTAGTGCAGAAGTAGCCATGTTTCACAGGACGGTTCATAAAAACAGTCCCTTTCGCTTCCATTCTGATCCCATTCTCCTTGGTGGCTTTAAAAAATGTTTCAAGTCCTAGATACCTGAAGGGGATCTTAATATCATAAACCGCTCCATTGCCCTCCTTCCTCCCTTTTGTTCAGACACCTAGGCATGTATCTTCCTTTTCCTAGAAGCCAGGAATAAATAAAATGCCAGCATAAGTCCTTTCATGCAAATAGAGCCCTGAGGGCCTACCAACTCCCTCTAGTTAATCACATACACCCAGATAATTCCCTTTGAGCTCAGCTGGGACCACCCTGGCTGCATAGCCTTAGGTTTATTTTGATCTATTGCAACTCTTTGAAAATAGGTGATCCATGTAAAATATATGGTAACTCTATTAAATAGAATATTTGACCAGAATACATCATTCCCCAGCTGTGCCAGAGAACAGAGTTTTACTGTATTATATACAGATATCATTGAATTCTTCTTTAGAAAAAGATGTCACCTATCAACGGTTGTATTCTGTTTAACTGCTTACATTGAGCCAGAAGTAGATGTCCTATTTTTCTGATATAATTGTTCTTTGTATAGAAAAGCTAAATATTATATCATAAAGAACTAAAGAAATATGTAATAATACCACACATAGTTTAAAGAAAACTCAAATTCCCTAACATCATAAAAATGCCACTGGTATGAATGCTTTTTAAGTATGTATACATTTGAGATTAATATTATAAAACTTAAAAGTATCATAAATATTTGTAAAAATATTTCTAAAAGTTGGCAGAATTGTTTGTGACAAGCTAAATTGTATCCTTTAAAAATCAAAGACAATGTGATAGTTAACAAAGAAGATATTAAGAAAATCAGATCAATGCCTTCTTTTTCCATTAAAGTTTAGTAAGAATTAGAGCCAAGACACAAAATACGGTATCTAGTTCTGGTGATACCTCATACAGAATTTTTCATAGAAGTGTTCACCATAAATAAGTTATTATTGAATTATATCCAAAAGCCAAGAAGTTGGAGAGTTATGAGATAAGCAATACAGTAGATAAGCTGACCTTTTCCAGGGCTCTTGAGATTGACCAAAGGTATATATCAAGATATCTCAAAGGTATATATCAAAGCATATCTGTTACAACCTGAGCATGAAGATCCTTGAGGTTAATTCAAGTGGTACTACCCTCTCAGCTTGTTGGGTTTGTATTCATTCCGCTTTATCTTTGTTTGTCTATTCACTAATCAATCTTTAATCAGCAAAGATGCCCTAACCCTTATATTAGGCAGAAGAGGCAGGACACTGTCTGGAATTGTGTCCTTTCAGCAACTTTTGTCTGCTATACCCACCCTCACTGCCCTTCCCGCTTACTCCTCCAATTGATCAACTTGTTCAAGTCACTTGCTCTAAGAAACACATTCTAACACTCCCATTTTGGTCCCAGATGACCTTTCTATGTGCTTTCATACCTCCATCCTAGCTCATTTTACCCTGTAATGTGTCCATTTCAGTATCCTCAGTGATTACCACTATGATTGCTATGGGTCAAGCACAGTGCTAATCACTAAGGATATGTGTAAATGATTTAATAAATTGAGAAAACAATGAATGAACTAAACAACCCAATATAAAAAAAATTCACATACATATCCTTCAGTGCTCCATTCTAGTGGGGAACAAATAGTGATAATGAAATGTGATACATACATAGGAAGAACATTGTAACTACTGAGGAGAGAGGCATTCATTCTGTCAGTTTTTTTCTTTCTTTTTTTTTTTTTGTGTGTTATTGGGGCTTGAACTCAGGGTGTACACCTTGAGCCACTCCACCAGCCCTTTTTTGTGAAGGGTTTATTCAAGATAGGATCTCTTGAACTATTTGCCCAGGCTGGCTTCAAACCTTGATCCTCCTGAACTCTGCCTCCTGAGTAGCTAGGATTACAGGTGTGAGCCACCAGCACCTGGCTCATTCTATCAGATTTAAGGAAGCTTTCAAAGACAAAGTGACATATAAAGTAGGTATGATCATTGTTTTTGCTCCTGCATGACCTTTCACGTTCAATGAGATCCTTTTCTTTTTGTTCTCCCCACCCTCATTTTGGTGTTTAAGTTTAATCATAAATATACATCATCTCCTAGCATTTCATGCTGAGTTCGAAGTGAGGAAACAGCTATTTTATTGCCAGAAAATCAGTTATCAGTTAATTATTGTGATCTAACGATTATCTACAATATGCTTGGAGAAGCAATAACCAGGGTTCAATTATTTATTTACTGACAGCTGTCCTGAACAATAGGACAATTAATGCAGATCATGTAGGGCAAAAGCAACTGCCCAAAGTGTTAATTTCAACTAGTCATTCTCACTCATGGGTGAGTTTTGCCTTCCAAGGGACATTTGACAAGGTCTAGAGACATTTTAGGTTATGGCAATTAAGGACAAAGTGACATCTGGTGGGTGAAACCAGGAGTGGTGCTAAACACCATGCTGAACAAAGAAATGTCCGTGGTGCTGAGGTTGAGAAACCCTGCTGTAGGATTATCTGTTATGGATTTTCTTAGTTATAATTTAGAAAACACTATGCAGTGATCCAAATTAGTAGGGAAAATCTGCACTACATAAGTTAATATTTATTTATCACTGATTATCATTAATATTTTAATTGTTAATATTTTAATGATAGTTTTGATTATTGATTTGATCACTGTTGTTTTAGTTACTATTCTATATAATTTAAAGATATACTGGTTCACATAACATAATATTTTTATCAATCATGCATGTAAATGCATGATTAGAACATATAGATACACAAAAAAGAAAAAAAAAACCAGCTGAAGTTTCACTTCTAGAAATAATTAGTAGTAATACTTTGGCATATACTTCCAGGCATTTCCCTCTGCATGTGTATGTGTATCTAGATGGTGAATTTATTTTTCTTAAAATAATAATTACAGAAAGTCTTAGGATAAAGAAGAATGATGGAGAGGGTGAATTCAACTATGATATACTTAATATATTGTAAGAACTTTTATAAATGTGACAATGTACCCCCAACACAACAATAATAAAAAAGAAAGAAAGAAAGTCTTAGGAAAACTTAAGTCCTAAAATTTCTGTTTACTTGTAAAAATGCTAGTGGTCTATGTGGGTATCGAGATGTCTATCAGCTGTCAGTGTACAGTGCTGTTGGTTATGTCTTCAGTTGCAATTTAAAATGTTAATTGGCTCATTTAGTGATGTCTTTTTACAAACACCTGGTCTTTGAAGTGTGCACAATCACGGATGGCCATTGTAAGCCACCTGTAAATGGACCAGTGAAATCTTTTTTTTTCTTTTCTTTTATTCATATGTGCATACAATGTTTGGGTCATTTCTCCCCCACAGTGAAATCTTGCTTTCTCTTTTTGTTTTCTACATAATATACACATCTGACTTCCCCAATGCAAAAGGCCTTAAATCAGGAACTGGTGACTTGCTAGTTAGGCCCATTCACACTACCAGTATTCCCTTAGCACTCTCTTATTGGTCTCTGCTGCGCACTTTAAGAACTTTTTTTTGTTCTTTTTTTTGAATGGGACTGGGGTTTGAACTCAGGGCTTTGTGCTTGTAAAGTAGGTGTTCTACCACTTGAACCATACCTTCAGTCCACTTTGCTCTGGTTATTTTGCAGATAGGGCCTAATGAACTCTTTGCCCAGGCTGACCTCAAACCACGATCCTCCCAATCTCAGCCTCCCAAGTAACTAGGATTACAGACATGAGCCACCAACAGTGGCTAATTTAAGAACTATTACCTGCCTTAACTAGAGTATTTTTTGTTTATAATTGCAAATTGTTAATAATATAAAAGTTTGTGATTAATCACAAAAGTCCTTAATAAAAGTAGTACTGTGATTTAAAATGAAAACCAGCATCCTGAATATATCTCTCTGTGTGTATTTTTTCCTTGTGTTTCCTCTCATTTTCTTCTTTATCCAAATTTCAACACTATAGAATACATTCTCTAACTCTGGTTTTGTTTTATACCTGAACCCTGTTATAATCTTAATGATTTTAAAAACTACTTTTTTTCTCCTATATCTTTTGATTTCAGTTTCTGCAAACATTTGGTTCATGATATTCAGAGTTTTCTAGCATTCTTTTTTTAATAATTGATTCATTTATTTATTAATGGTGGCATGGGGTTTGATCTCAGGGCCTCACGCTTGCTAGGCAGGTGCTCTTACTGCTCGAGCCACTCTGCCAACTGTTTCTAGCATTCTTGATGAGGCTCTTGCTAAGCAAGAGAATGAATGCTATTCCTGAAAAGCCTGGAAATAGACCAGTCATCCATTCAAATCTTGTCATTTTTGAAATGGAAGATGCACAAAGTCCATTATTCTTTAGGAATCTTATAAAGTCCTTGTACAAACTAATGCATTACTCAATTTGATGGTATCATTTTATTTTTCAAATTTAATAAATAGTGTACAAAAGAGCCAGACCTAGCTGTGTGCTGATGGATCAAGTCTGTAATCCTGCCACTCGGGAGACTGAGATCAATCAGAATGATTGCAGTTCGAGTCCACCTGGGGCAAAAAGTATGCAAAACCCCACCTCAACCAATACGTGGGCACAGTGGTACGTGCCTGTCATACAAAGCTTTATCCCTAACTACTCTGGAGGCTGAGACAGGGTGGATTGCTATTCTGGGCCATCCTCGGCAAAAAAAATTTGTGAGACCATGTCTCAATGGAAAAAACCTGCGCATGGTGGTACAAGCTTGTCATTCAAGGGAAGCAGGAAGCTTAAAATAAGAGGATCGCAGTCCATGCCAGCCTAGGCAAAAAGCAATACCCTACCTCCAAAATAACCAGAACGAAAAGGCTGGAGGCATGGCTCAAGCCATAAGCACCTGCCTAGCAAGCAGGAAGTCCTGAGTTTAAACCCCAGTACCGCAAAGAAGAAAGAGAGAGGGGGACTTGGATAGTATACTTTAGAATAATGTGTATTTGTTTTTACTCAATTGTCTTTGATCTGTGGGTAAAAAAAAACCTAAAGCCTCATGTAAATTAGAGATACATACAAACAACAGTGATTAAGAAAAACAAAGTGGATAATTATCTAAAATAGGGATCCAATCATAAACTTAACTGTGGTGAGTACTATAACCTCTAGATGGGAAATAGGATTGTTGTCCCCAACAATTGGGAAACTTAACTTGCTGGCAAAGCCCTGGCTCACTCTCTACACAACTACATGCTCAGAGAAGGGGCCCTATTTAGTATTTAGTCACAGGTTGGGGTGGGGTTGATAGTTAGTTTAAGATTCTACTTGAAAGTGATTAATTTAGGAAGAGGCATGTGGCCCAGTCCTGTGCAGCAGAACCTGAAGGAAAATGCCCAGAGGCTTTGGGAAATGTTTTTCGCCCTAATGAAACAAAAACACAAAAGCTGCGTGGGAGGTAATACCCTCTTCTTTGGTAGATATCACTATGTTTGCATGTGATGCCTGGAACAACTGTGCAGCCATTTTGCAAACATGAGCCAACATTCCAAAAATGATGAAACCGACATATTTGGAAAATGTCAGTTCCTAGATGATATCACTAAGCTATTGAATTAACTGTCTTTGCTCCTTACCACTTGTGAGATGAGAGAGTAAACCCATATTCCTAAACCAATCTTTCTTATACTTTCTCTCACTTGGCAACCAAAAACATCCTGATACACTAAAATGAAGATCAAACACAAAAAAACATGTTAATCTGTTTAAAAGTAAAGTTAAACCAATTACTTTCAGGCACTTACAAAAATGCTTGAGCATAGTATCTACATATACAAGCAGTTACAGTGATAAAGTAAATTAATTTGGCCTACTTATTACTTATTACTTACTACTTATTACTGTTACCTAATAAAAGTATGTTTCTTTGAAAATATTCTATTCTTAAACTTTTAACGTAGTATGAAGGAACTATTAAGATGGTTGCCATTGGATAAATTGGGGCAAGCAACAAAAACTACATGTAGAATAAACAGAGAGAACAAAAGTAAATTGCTGTTCAGCATTGTCAAAATTTGGAATTGGAAAAGTACAAATGAATGTATTGTATTTGTGAAATGCATGCCTGTGTTTATTTAAATAGTTAAAGAAACATCTTGGGAAATATAAATGCAAATAGAAAGCATCTATTTACTTTGTTTTTAAAAAATGGGTTTCATTATTCTATTTTCCTACACGTGTTTGAAGTACTTCCATCATATTCACCCCTCCCCTTCACCCCCCTCTCTTTTCACTTTCCATTTACTTTCAAGCTATCATTTCCTGTTTGTGTTTTGTGTTTAACTAGAATATGCTTAAAAAAAGACAGTTCTGCTTTTCTGTCTTGCTTAATAACTTGCTTACTTTTTCTCATCCATTCATTTAACATCTATTGAGTACCTACTAAATAATAGACATTGTTCTAGGCACTGGCACTGTGGCTTTAACTTTTCTTCAGTAAATTAAAACAGACAAAAATCACTGCCCGCATGGAGCCTGATTTGTAATGGGGGACTGTGAGACAATAAACTATAAACAGATTTAGGAAAACTTTACTGCATGTTAGAATATAAGTGCTATGAGAAGAAGAAACCATGCCAAATGGAATGGCCATATAATAATAGCTAGAAGGTTGCTGCATTAGTTACCAAATTCTATTGTACAATTAATATTGTAAACTAAAATTTAAATTTTTCCTTAAATGCAGAGATCACCAAGTTTTCCTGTGCAGGAGACTTTACTAATTACAATTAGATGGCATGTATACAAACCCTATATAATTGGCAGTGCATCCTTATATGGTATAGAAGAAATAAAAATGAATTCTATCCCACTTGAGAGGAAGAGTCTTGAAAAGGACTCTATCACTTTGGTTAAATAACATTATCTCCTATAATATGGGGAATATGCAAATAGAGAACTTTACCTAGAACCATGGCACATTCCTCCTTTTAGATACAGCTCAAGTTCAAAACTTAAAAGAGGAAACCTATGAGAAGACATCTGTCCTTTTCCTAATGGCACTTGTAAATCTATGGCTCTTGTCTCTGTTAATTAGGCATGTTAGAGCCTTTCCTTCTTAAAGAGAAAAACAAAGCTAGTAAAAATATTAATTCATTTTCAATGTCTATTTCTTTGCCAAGATACCTTATTTAGAAGATAGACATTAATGTCCCCAAATGAATTTCTAGAGAGGAAGCGCTGACAAAAGATGAGATGTATAGCAGAGCATGTAGTGGAGTAAAAGCATCTTTTTAGTGCCAAAAGTATGAAAAAGTGTAAGTAACTTACAAAGACATTTAGTTCATCTCGAATTTCCTTGCCCCTAGTCCTTGTTCGCTGCCAACTGTCAGCTAGTTGATCTGATAAACTAATGCAGTACTAACATGTCACTCATTCTGTATTACATACATGCCCTTTAAATTCAGGACAATACTTTAATCCAGTAGAGCAATTCTGTCAGGAACTTCTTGTAGCATAGCTAGCTGATCGAGGAAACACATGGGGGAAAGACAGACATTCTTGTACCTCTAAAAGAGCATCATATATGTGGCTGCCTAAAGTGTAACATCCCTTTCTCCTCCCCCCAAACACACCCAAAAAAACATTTTAACCATTTGTGCTCCCATAGTGCAGCTTTATGGTCTTTGGTTTCTAAACTGGAATCCTTCTGGGAGTGGCCTCTGTCTTGATGTAGATCAAGGTTTTGGCCACAGAGGAACCTAAGGTCAAATCCACCCTCCCCTGTTTTTGTAAGTAAAGTTTGATACACAGCCCTTCTCATTTGTTTATGCACTGTCTGTGGCTGTGTTCACACTACAGAGGCAGTGCTGAATAGTTGAAACAGAGTCCAAAAGACCCACAAAGCTGAAAACATTAACTGTCTGACTTTTTACTAATGAAGTTTGAAGCTTGTAAATAAGAGTATTAAGGTAAGAGTCTCATAAGGAAATCATAGAAAGCAGATATAGTCCTCAAGTGTAACTTTCAAAGACAGTCCTGCCATAAGAGGGGAAATCCCTTTTCAGGGGATGCAAAATTTCTTTGGCAGAGATACAATGTCAACTCAGCTGTTGATTTCCCTTTTTCTTTCCAAGTGACTTTTACTTCTTTTATGCATTGGCCTTTAAGCGGAAACTCTGCACTCATCTTGCATGCCAAGCAGGATGACTGTGAGGGTGACACTTGCATCATGCTCAGCCTGTAGTCCTGATCTCACTTATTCATCCATGGAAGCAAAAGATACCTAGTGCCTATAGTAGAGCAGGCACACAATAAATGTTTTATACTCCATTTTCCCCCTCTACTTTGCATTATGATATAATACACATGTAGCCTGGCCACTAGAACAATCCTTTTTCATAATGAGGGTAGTATTTCTTGGTTTTGATTTTCAATAGAAACATCTCCTCAGCCTATTTAATTTTCCCTATAGTTGAGGGAGAGTTTATTATGTAAGACACAGCAGAGAAAGTAGCTATTGAATGGGATCTTGAAGGATGACAATGATTTTACCAGGTGGAAGATTGTGATCCTCGCTCTTCAATATCAAATAGAAGCCTTACGAGTTTAATAATTTGAATAATTTAATTTTAATAATTGCTGCATGATAAGGGGTAGAGGGAAAGAGAATTGTGGGGGTGAATAATATTGAAATACATTATGTATATAGAAAGATGGCATAATGTAACCCACTGAAAGCTGTTGAACAGTTGGGAGAAAAAGGGAGGATAGAGAAAAGAGAGAGCAATAGAGGGGGTGAATGTGATCAAAGTACACTATATGTAATAAAGAGGGAGAGAGGATTAATCTGATCAAAGTACAATACATGCGTGTGTGTGTGTGTGAAATACCCCAGCCCTTAGCACAACATCCAGTAGCACAAAATTTTAACAATTGTTGCATAATAATTTTTCCTGGGCAGTTCATATCTATTCTCCTGATTTCTTTGCTTTCCTGAGCTGTGATCTTAATCTTCAATTCTAAAGTTTATTGTCTGGTGGGATACCTCTAATTAGATTCACTATAGCTACCTCAAACTCAGCATATTCAAAGTGGAATGCATTAACTCTCTTCCCAGCTTCCTCCCATATTCTTTTTGGTTAATGACACAACTTGGTATCTCCTTGTCCCTCACCATTCACTGCTGTTCGATCTCTTGATTATACCTTAAAAATATTTCTCAAATCTATCTTCATCCTTATTTTAACAGCCCTAGTTTCAGTAATCATCATCTCTGTAAAGGACTACTGTAATAATTTTTTCACTTGTTCTTCCAAACTGGCTTTATGTTGGTGGGTTTTTTTTTTTTTTTTCTAAATCATAGGTCTCATTGGGACACTCACCTCAAAAACCTTTAATGGCCTCCTGAAAGTGACTGTAAACTCTAAACTAGTATATGAAAATCTTTGCCAATCTGACTTCCCCCAACTACAGTTCTTTGTTTGGAATGCTATCATAGATAGTTACAATCTTCTTTCCACTAGTGAAATGACTATCATCCTTCACAATGACAATCCCATCCAAGGCTACTTTCTCCATTCTGTCTTGCCTAGTATCCTCTTCCCAACTCTAAGAAGAATTAATTGCTCCCTATTTTGTGTGCTCATATCACATTATGAATATTGTTGTAATACCCAATCATTATAACTGGTGGTATGTAGACCTGCCATCTTTATGCTGTGTTCCTCTAGAGTAAGTGTGTCTTGTTTGTCTTTGGATTTCTATTATGTAGTGGAATGTGTGGCACATAGTAGTAACAAGCAAATATTTATTGATTGATAACTGTATCTGTCCCAAGTCTAATAATAAATGGCCTTTTGGCTTTGAATCCTCTAGCTCTATGTCTGTGTCTCTCTCTTTCTGCCAGTGTGTGTGTGTGTCTCCCCCTGCCCCCAATTTATCTTTCTCTTTCTGCCAGGTTTTCAGCATTTCATTACTTTAATGACTCTTTTGATTCTTCATCAACATTGATTCAGCATTTCTTTGGCTAAAGTACTTAAGCTTATCGACTTTCACCCCTGTCACTTAAGTTTTGAATTCCCAAAGTGAATTATATTTTCCAAAGTGAACTATATTTTTTTTGAGATAGGTTCTCAAAAAACTATATATCCCAGGTTGGCCTTGAACTCACAATCCTCCTGCCTCAGTCTCCTGAGTGCTGGGTTTACATGCATGTACTACCATGCCCCACTAGGTGTACCTCTTAAGTAGATTTAACAGTAGGCACAAGAAGTACCTCAAGTTTACTTCATTTTATGTGTACATTCTCGGGTCAAACTTCTCATTTGTTAGCAACATTTTGTAATTTACTATTCACTTATGGCCTATGATGACCCTTTCAATCTTTGTTATTTAACCATCCCCAGGTACTTACCTGCTTGTATGTCTAGGATTTTTGTTTCTTTGTGATAAAAATCATTAGAGAAGGACTGTTCTTCAAACATATACCTTATCTTTCTACTTTCTCTAAGTCTTGCCATCTTCAAAGACACTTTGAAGAGAATAAAATATTTCAACTTCTCTTTTTGGGGAGTTGGTACTTTAAAAGAAGTGAAATAGTCATAAGTTTTGCAGGATAAAATCTAGTCATATTAAATTGCTTAGGTATAACAGAGTCATATTTTATCTTTATAGTGATTAAGTATAAATACTCACAATATTTAGAAAGTAACACTGAGATTTCATAGAACTAAAATAGCCATGAATCAAAAAGTCTTTACATAGAAGTTCACATTGAAAGAAGTCAAGTCTAAAACATGACATTAATTATTCCGAAGTTTTGTATAAGAAATAAAATTCAGTGTGTATGTAAACTCCCTAAATTCTCATGTACCTTATTTGTCCAACATGTCCAGCCTAATGGCAAAAAAGTCCCTTTATACCAATTAATAAGGCAACTTAAGCTGAAGACTCATCATAAGGCCAGAATACACTTCTATAAATAATGGCATTATCTAGGGAGGAAGGAGGTAAAGGAGGGGGGCAGTAGATCATTAGCATAGTAAGAAAAGATATTCCCATCAGTAAGTAAGCTGTAATATTTGGCCAAATCTAGGTCATGATCAAGGATATAATCACAAGTGAGATGTGTTTTACATTGTGGAATGTAGTTAGAGTGTGCATTTACAGAAAGAATGGCTTGCTTCCCAGAATGCAATCACTAGTATATAACAGTGCCCTTTTTATCTCTGACTTGGAAAAGAGGATTTTAAAGCAGAATATCTCTGGCTCCAACCTGTATCTCATTCAACACCAATTTTGAAATCATCCACATTACATTTTTTCACAGATCAACTCTCTATGGTAGCATACGCCGAATTAAAGATGTCAAAGAGAGACATAAAACTGTATATTCATTTTATTTTTCCTGTTTTATAAACTAATGATTCATGTATATATAAATATATGAAACATTCTCTCTTTCTCATGATGGTTCTGGGGTTTTAACTCAGAGCTTTGCACTTGCGCAGTAGGTGCTCTACCACTTAAGCCACACCTCCAGTCCATTTTGCTCTAGTTATCTTGGAGATGAGGTCTCATGAACTATTTGCCTGGATTGGCTTGAAACCATGATCCTCCCAATCCAGCCTCCTAAGTACCTAGGATTACAGGTGTGAGCTATCAGCGCCAGGCTCTCTTCTTAAATATCAGTGCAGAGCCTATTCTAACATCTGCAAATCTTGTCCTTTAAATAAATACCCAATTCATGTCCATGCATATAGTTCTATCCCTTAATCCAGTTTCCCTGAAATTAATTATCTGTTTTTTGTTCATGGTTTGGCATTTCCCAAACTTCTAGCACTTCTCTTTCAATTTCTTTTTGGGTTTGTATATTTTCCTTAAATGGGGAGGATTCAGATTTGTGAGGCCTGAGTTTATACATGAATCTGCCTCTGCCCTTAAGAGTTGTTCAACCCATAAATTAAGCACAGCTCTTTTAAAAAGACCGAACTATCAAAAAGGAAGATCCAAGTAAGAATGTTGTTATCCCATGTGTGTGTTGAGCTAGTATTTATACTAAACCAGTCAGCAGTGTTTTCATTAATGAAGAAATAGTTATTGTAACCACCCCCCCTCCCTTATATTAGGTACTTGTGCTTATCTGAGTAGAACATCACACCTGAAGGAAACCAAACCACAGAGCCTGGCCTTTCAGAGGCCATGAAACTAAGCATAAAGGAAATATGGATATCTGAACACATGTGAAGTGTATAAAAGATATATGAACGTTGTACATAAGAAAGTATGAGTGTATCATTTATTTATTTATTTATTTTGGTGGTACTGGAGTTTGAACTCAGGGCTTCATACTTGCCAGGTGGATGCTCTACCATGTGAGCCATGATTTTTATTTTGTCTTTTTCTTTAGTTATTTTTTTTGAATAAGGTCTTGTGTTTTACCTAGGACCTGGACAGTCTTCCTACCTATGCCTTCCACATAGCCGGGATCACAGGCATGAACTACAATGCCCTGCTGAATGAGTGCATCTTGTCATCTTGTCATTGTTTGTAAAGCACCCTTGGAGACTCCAATTTATGCATATGCTTACTGTCTTCTAACTAATGAAAATTTCACTGTCCTTACTACCAATATAATGTGGTGGTGTAAGGTTAATTTATGGATCACTAGGACTCATAGGTGCTGTGCTGAGTTGCTGTACTTTTCTATGCCTCATCAGGGCTCTCTTTTTTATTTATGTTGCTGGTTATATATATATATATATATATATTTTCTACCTATTTAAAATTACACTGATTGTTCAGACAACATCAATAAAGGGAAAGGTGCTACCCCATAATTACTGGAAGGACATATTGCTGTCAATAGTTTGGAAGATAGGACAATAAATCAGCAAACAATCAGTTTCTACTTAGAAGAACACAGAATTGTGACTGGTAATCAAGATAGCTTTGTGAAAAGCAAATTGGGCACAACCATTTTAATTCACTTCTATGAAAGATTTGTGCCCTGTAGTCCAAGAGTAAGAAATTTCTCTTTATTCACTAAGAGTTTTATTCCTTCTCATGTGACATTCATCCTCAATGATGACTGAAAAAAGTAGACTCTAGAAAACTATTTCAAGTGGCACTTAACACAGTGCCCCAGGTGAATATGGAAGATAGACCAAAAGAGGATCAACACTGATTAGTGCTACTTTGCTTAACCCCTAAGTGCCATGAGTGAAAAGCCTTGTCTATAATGCTATTGATTGTCCAGGGACTGGAACAGTATGTGGCAATACATGGTAGGTAATGAATGAATAACTATTTCCTGCATCTCAATGAAGGTGCAAGTCACTGGATGCTAATCAGGCTACTTTTCTCTTGGCTTTATTGCTTCCTTACCTTTTCTGCCTTTCCTTGTCCCTCAAATCATCCAAATGATAGCTAACTGGAAATACATCCAGAGAGATTTCTAACACTTCATCCAAAGAAGAAGAAGGAAAAAGAATTTTACTGGATGTGCATGTTGCATCAGAAATAGTATCATGTTCAATTAGAAATGAGTAAAATATAAATTAAGGGCATTGAGCAAGTAACATAGAGACAAGGACATGCACAAATCACCAGATAAAGATTCTGGAAAATTCTTAACAGCCCTAGTTTCAGTGGAAAAGTATTTATCATGCATTAGATAGTATATGAGGTATGACTATTTTCTAAAGAAGATAAATCAGAAATGTGTAGAGCCAAAAAAATAAAAGTGTGTAGAGCCAAAGGAATTTTATTATTGCTGTTACCTTTATTGAAAAATAATAACATTGCCCTAAAAATTTGGGGGAACTCCTGTTTTGGATTTCTGAAAGAATTGTGAGCATATGTTTTAGATTCTTTCTTTTTGTTTGGGGTTTTTTGTTTGTTTGTTTTTTTGGTGCTAGGATCCAGCCCAGGGCCTCACATATGCTAGGCAAGCATTGTGCCACTGAGCTACATCCTGGCCCTGTTTCAGATCTTTTGAGGCATACTTAATCTTCATGACTTGAGAGTGGGTTTTATTTTTGGAAATAGCCAAAAGTAATATTGAGTCAAGTTTTATGAATAAGATATATGGTCAAACCAGGAAGCTCTGTTTAAAACTCATGTGACTCTAAAATAATGAAACTGATTTCATTTGATTCAGGGGCCAATTCTCAAAGAAGAGCTTCAATCACAGAATGATGACCCTCACCAAAATAAGTTTATGACTTCCCAAAGTGGCTATCTGAACACAAGAGTCATGGTTTCAATAGATATATCAGAACCAGTCTTCACAGTTGTACTTTGAACTTCACAGTTGTACTTTGAAGTGTTACAAAACAAATGCTATATTTTAGGAGAGTTAGAACTTTGAAAAGTGGCAGATACTGAATAACACATCTCTTAGAGAAGTGTTCCCAGCTTTGTCCTTTGTTTGGAGGAGGAGGAGCATGAGAAAATGGAGAAGACTGTAATTTAAAAATAATGCCCAAGTATGTCCAAGAAGTAGAGAAGACCCAGAGGAAATCTAAACCTTAAGTTTATGGAAAGAAATATCTGTGAGGAAGTTGTTATTCTAGAAAGTGGTAATGAAGCCAGGCATAGTGGTACATGCCAGTAATCCCAGCATTCAAGAGGGTGAGGTACGAGGATCAGGATTTTAAGACCAGCCTGGACTACATGAGTTCCACGCCAACCTGGAATACACAATGAGACCACAGATTTTTCTGAGGGGCTTCTGTGACCCATCCTCCCTCCCCCATCTTTCACTTTATAAACGAAAAGATTTGCTTGCTTCACTTTTGTAGAACTTGGACACTGCAGTGTTTCCTGAGGATGAGCTGTATCTCCATGAAGATTTTTTTTTTTGACACAAGGAAGTATTTCTTTTACAAGTGATTATCAAGATAGGTTCCTGAGGCAAGTCATAGAACCCTATGTCCAGACTGAGGACTAGTACAAATGTTTCTTGAGGACAATTCCTATTCCGTGAGTCTCCAATTCTACTCCTCAAGGTAATTTGATATTTTTATCCAAGTCTCCAAGATGCTTATCACCCCACCCAAATTGGTCTCATGAAAAGCTTATTGAGGGACCAGGTCTGTAGTTCAGTGGCAGACCACCTCCTCAAGGCCTTGGATTCAATCCCAGCACCACAAAAACAAAGCAACAACCAAAAGTTTATTGGTCATGCTGCCTCTTCCATCCTCTACAATGGAGACAAATTAAGGCAATAATGTCAGGTTTCAGACCTGTAGCACAGCCCTTGTTTTATCATTTCTCTCTATCCATACCTCCCCACAATGTTTTCCCATTAAAATATTATATCAGTCACTTCAAAATTTCATTTTGTTCCTTTGGCTCAAAAGAAAGTGTTATAGATTACTTTCCTATAGTCACTCAAAGTACTTCATAGATTTTAATGAAATAGAGGTCCTTAGAGATATGTTGAACACAATTGTTTTTCTTTCCCAGATGCAAAGTGCATACTTACATACGTACTCAGAAAAATGTCTGCAGAAACCTGCAGCATTTGAAAACCTTTTCTGTGCTACAGATTGCAGATTAACTTCTAGCTAATCATAGTTCAGCATTCTAATGGGCTGTGATGGGAGAGGCAGTTTTTCCTCCAACTTGAGATCACATGTTTTTGCAGTTGTAAGGCAAATTTTAAAAGAAGGCTTTGGGGATCACAGCCAGCCATCATTATCAGCACATGACCACGTTGTAACCAACTGCAAGTTTAATATCCAAGGAGATTTGCACATAACGATCTTTTTTTCTTTCTTCTTGTTTTTAATAATTTACCTTTGAGATTCTTTTCATGATCATGCTGGTGTACAAAGATCTGTTTGTCTGTCAAACCTCCATGTACTACATGTGAAAGACACATTAATTTTTTGTTTCCTAAGGAGGGTGAACAGTAAACTGGCTGGTTGTGCTGAATAAAGAAGACTACTTCATTGAACACTTACTTGAATTCCCTTCAACTGGCTTCTTCACCTTCAACAGATCAGTTTCTTCTATGAGTCTCTCCTATGCCAAAAAAAGGAAGTCATTTATATACATCAACTGAAGGAACTTTTTGTATAACCCATCCACCTGAACTTGAGAAGGTTTTGTCTTAAACCAAAAAATTATTAGAAAAGCTGTATCATCCTAATTTTTGTGAATACTCAAAATATCTTCTTCAAAACAAAGACCTTCTTTTCAGAATTAGAGCTCATCTTTTCTTTTAACCTTGGCAGCTCTATGTAAATGCTAATTTCTGTCTAAATGAATTTTCTCAGCAGAAGACTGAGCTATATCAGTGTGACAAATGTCACCTATATCAAGCCTCAGAAACACTAGGCATTGGCATTTTTAAGAAAATAAGTGTAGATGTCAGTGAACCATAACCTATAGATGATTAGAAAGAAACCTGCCATTCCAAGGTGGATAATGTTGTTTTCAAGGCTGCTTAAGATTTTTTACAATAAAGAAATATGAGGTGTGTAGGGAATTACGTATAGAGAAGTTTTTGGTAATATAATGGTTTGAGAACTCCCAAGCTGAAAACTGTTATTATGCAAATCAACTAGCTGCAGGTGCTAATTCTTAGACAATGTGCAGAATACCAGAAGTTTCACTGGGTCTTGAAGTATTCTGAAGACAACAGTAGGAAGGAGGGAACCAGAAGGTTTTCTGGAAATCAGGCACCTTTGGTTCATGCCTGTAATCCTAGCTTCTTGGAAGGTAGTGATCAGGAGGTTCAAGGTTCAAAGCCTGTCCTTTGCAAATAGTTTAAGAGACTCTATCTCAAAAATACCCAACACAAAACAGGGCTGATGGAGTGGCTCACGTGGAAGAGCATTTGCCTAGCGAGCGTGAGGCCTTGAGTTCAAGCCCCAGAACCAACAAAAAACAAGAAGAAAAAGAGAAAAAAGGAAGGTTTTAGGTTATTTTGTATAAGGTGATCAGAGAGGGGCTCACCAATGTGGAAACGTTAAAACAGAGACTTGATACAGGTATCTGAGAGCCTCGAGGGAACACAAGTGTAAAGGCTCAGGTTGAGCAAAGGACAGTAGTGCGGTTGGAGCAAATTGGCAAGGATGTGATAATGCCGGAGTGGCAGTGAGGGTCACATCATGTAAGGCCTCATAGACTATTAGGAGGCTTATTGTTTTTCGCCTATGAGTAGGTTGAGAGATAGACAAAGAAGTAGGGCAGAAATAAGGACAGAGCTTTAGGAGAAGGTGAAAAAGTGTGGGAAAGAAAAATGTAGTCTAGAAAGGACATGGAGAAAGCAACACTGTCTATAGGAGGAAAGGAATCCTAGGTATCAAGAGGGGAAAAAATTGCTATTTTGTTTGATTTGGTTTAGTGCATTACCTATGGACCATAATACATTTGTGATTCATACCATGTTTACAGAGGTTAACAAGTAGGATTTTAATCCCTATTTAGCTGCAGTATCAATATATTTGTTTCACATCTGTTACTGAGGCACCTAACTACTTGAGCAAGCTAATCAAGGTTTCAATTACTCCAGTGAGGTAGAAAGTTATACCTCTCTGTTGCAATCGTAGTTGATTGGTTGATGATGTATTCATGAGCTCTTTCATAAGAGGAACTTTAAAGGTCACTTGTACCATAATAAGTGGAAATCTCTGGGAAAGAGAAGGTTTAGCAGTATTATAATGCTGCTAAAGTCTGCGGAGATACTGACTCCCAGAGTCTACTTGCTGCAGATGAAAACTCTTTGCCCTAAGCTTTTGTCATGATTCCTTCAATCCAATATGCCCTTTAAGCACAATGAAACTATGGAAAAGGAATATCTAATGTTGTTTGATGTTAATTAAAGAATAGGCTTCCTTCCTTTCTTTAATGAAAAGCTTTAATTAGTCACCAATTGCAAGTGAAAATCCTAATGTATCTGCCATCATCTCATGTAGGATTTTTCTTTAATTATTCCTGAGTCAAATGCTCAAAAACTCATAGCTTCCCATTTGTAACCAGCTGTGATTATTCTAAAATGGGAGAGAAAAGGCTGTGGACAAATACGAGTCCTGGTTTTCAACTACCTTTGGAATTGTTTAGGATTTGTATCTACTTATACTAATAAGGATCTCAACCCAACTTATATATCAGTTAGTGGCAGCATACATTGGGATCCATGTTTCCTGACACTGTTTTATCCTGTTTCCAGGCAAATGTAGATAACTGCAAGAAGGCTCACTAGCAGCCAGAACAATTAAAGCAGAGTGTGTTAGGTTAGTGTATGAGGCAGAGTAAAAGGAGAACTTAAAAAAGAAAAAAAAGAATTAAAATGATGAAAAACTGTTGTGATAGTTAATCTTGATTGTCAACTTGATTGGACTGAGAAGCACCTAGGAGATTGGTAAAGCACATTTCTGGCTGGGTCTGTGAGGGTATTTCCAGAGAGGATTAACTAGGGGGGAAGACCTTCCCAGTTAAGTAAATGTCTCAAGGGAATACAGCACTATAGTCTTTAAAGGGGTAGGGATCAAAACCAGATCTCTCAGCCCCTCAGGCCATCCTGTGTTCAGGAGGGTATACTGTTTTACACCATTTAGATTATAGGACCTGAGTTCAAGTGAACAAAATAAACAGGGCACTTTCCCATTATTTTTACTCTGGGTATAAAATTAGAGGCCAGAACTTTTTAAAATATTACCAGTTGACAAAGCATAAAAATGAAGTGCTAGAATCATTATACTTATCCAAGGGGGGTTCTTTAATTTAAATTTTAATCCATGCCGGGGGTTCTTTAACTTAAATTTTAAGTGTTCTATGTTTAAATTTTTAAATGAGGTGATTACAAGAAACAATTTGAACTTCTGAATTATCTAGCATAAAACAGAAGTCAAAAAAAAAATCTCTAAAAGCAGAATTTAATTAAAGCTAAGAGAGAATCAGGTACTAAGAGAAGTCAAGATGCAAAAATGTGCAATTTCACCTATTTGTTGGGTTTTCACTAAAAGTAATACCTCATTGACTCACATTTAGTCTAGAAAAAGATTTTCAGTATGATACATATCAGGTTTCTGTATACTGTTGCCAAATCATTAGTTTCAATCATTTAGGAATCCTTCTAACTTCCTTGATGAGGGAAGAAATATTGTTCAATATTCATAGTATCCCTCTGGCACCAGAGTCACCAATTTATTCACCAACAAATTTCTTTTTTTGTGTGTGTAGGTGGGTACTGGGGTTTGAACTCAGGGCCTATACCTTGAGCCATTCCACCAGCCCATTTTTTATGTGTGTGTGTGATGGAGTTTTTAGAGACAGGGTCTCATGAACTGTTTGCCCAGGCTGGCTATGAACTGCAATCCTCCTGGATCTCTGCTTCCTGAGTAGCTAGGATTACAGATGTGAGCCACTGGCACCTGGCCCAATTTATATTCTTTTATGGTTATGTGACTCTACTAACATATAGCTTCTGATACTGTAATGAAGGCATTACCAATTACATTCATACAGGTAAGTAATGAAAATGGTTTAACACCCAAAAGGGAAAAGAAATGCATTTCCAGGTTTTTTTCATGACTGCCAAATGATACAGTTTAAACATCCCTTATATGACATGCTTAGGACCAGAAAATTTTTCAAATTTCAGAGTTTTTTGAATTTTTGGATATCTACTTATACTATACTGGTTGAACATCCCTAATCCAAAAGTCTCAAATCTAAAATACTCCAAAGTCTAAAACTATTTTAGTATTATTTCAAAGAATTTCAGATTTTAGATGTTCAGTCTAAGAATGCTAAATAGGTAGTGAAATGTATGGATCTTTAAAATTAACGTACATTAAAAATTCCATTTAAGAGATGGGGAGGTACTCAGTAGTAGAGCACTTGCCCTGGATTTAATCCCTAGCACTGCAAAAAACAATTACATTTAATATGTTTATGAGAGTAGATAGTAACAGGATAGTGCTTTGCATTCCCAGACCATATCCTCAAGACTTCCCCAAAAAGAGGGGAAAGGGTTGTGCAAAATAAACCATTAAAAACAAATGTGGTCAATTGCCTGTCAATGACCAAATTCTTACTGTTCAAAATTTTCAGATATTTCTATTAGATATAATAATCACAGCTACTATGTAAGGAGCATTTCTTATATACCAAGTGTTCTCTTAATTGTTTTATATAAACATTATTTTACTATTTAACAACCCTTTGGCTTAAATAGCAGTATCTCCTATTCTGCAGATGTGATAACTAAAGCTCAAAAGATGAAGTAACTGTGTGTTCAAGGTCACACAGTTTTTAGGATAAGTGATGCTTGGCTGACTCTAGGATCCATACTGCTAATTATCCCATTTTTCTGTCCCTAAAATATACCTTCAACTTTCAACAAGGTCACAGTATTTGCAAAGGGATTGTATAGTCACAACTTAAATAGTGACTAAGCCATTGGAGGTGATGGAAATAAGGAATGTTTATTGTGATGATGGTAGTTGTGGTGATGGTTTTGTTTTCAAATAGTACAGCAAGGTTGAAAGATACTTCATGTACACCTGACAAAAATGTGGCTAACATCTGAGCTGCTGGAAATTTTTTGAACCAGTTTCATCCATTTCTTAAACTTAATTGGAATAAATGAGAGATCTTAGCATTTATATGAACTTTTATTTTTTGCATATGACATTTTTAGTCCATAGGTCTCATTTGTTAATTATGTACAACAAGTGAAATAAGATTTTTAATTTATTCACATTTTTCAACAAGGCAATAGAGATTTCAATGAGAGATTTAAAATTAGGTTGGTGAATATTTTCTAGTAAATCTTAGACACATTTTCTGTTATATTTTACTCCTTTTGTACTTTTTACTGACTCTTGAAAAATAGATATATCAACTGGGTGCTGGTGGCTTATGCTTGTAATCCTAGCTTCTCAGGAGGCAGAGATCAGGATTGAGGTTCAAAGCCAGCGGGGCAAATAGTTTGTGAGACCCTATCTCAACAACAAAAAAGAAACCCTTCACAAAAAAGGGCTGGTAGAGTGACTCAAGGTGTAGGCCCTGAATTCAAGCCCAAGTACTGCAAAAATAAATAAATAAATATAAATAAATAAATAAATGATAGATATAACAGTAAAATGGAAACTTTTTTCTGTAAACATATTTCTTATCTTGTATGAGGTTACTATCAAAACACTTTTTCAATTGGTTCCTTTTTTTGTAGAGCACCTTCCTGTACAAATGATAGAATGTGATGAATTGGAATTCCCAGTCCTGAGAAATAATGTTTGATGCTTATTTGAATCATGTATTAGTGCTTTAAAATGTCTAGTGAAGCAGACAAGTAATAAAATATTGTTAATTTTATTATAATCACAATTATATAAGGCATTTTTTAAACTTGACCTTAAAATTGCCTCTATTGCTTTTTTTCTTTTCTTTTGGTTTTGTTTTGTAAAAATTAAGATGATAAGAATCCATCTCTCCAGAGAGTTCTCTCTATATATCAGCTTTTAGTTTTGAGGAGCGTTAGTCTTGACATTTCTTATCTTTCACTCCTGTAAAACTAAAGATTGTTGATATGAAACCACAGTTAAGAGTTCCTTTTCTCACTACTCAGGAGGTAGAGATAGGAGGATCATGGTTCTAGACAAGCCCAAGCAAAAGTTAGCATGACCCTAACTCAAAACCAAGTCAGGTATGGTGGTATATGCCTATAATCCCAGCTACTTAAAAGTCAGAGGTAGGAGGATCCTTAGCTGAGGCCAGCTAAGGCAAAAACAAAACCGATCTGAAAAACAAACTAAAAGCAAAATGACTGGGGTGTGACTCAAATGGTAGAGCACTTTCCTAGCAAGTTTGAGGCCTTGAACTCAATCCCCAGTTCTGCCAAAAAAGTGTGTGTGTGTGTGTGTGTGTGTGCACATGCGTGCATGTGTGTGTGTGTGTGTGTGTGTGTGTGTATTTCCCTTTCTCTCTTTTTTGGGGGGATGGGAGAGCTGCTAGCAATTGCCTTAATGCCACTGAGGTAAATCACCATCCACACTTTCTCTTTTTCAGTTTATTTATAAGTATAGAGACTTAAACAAGCATGTGTTTCCCATCCATAATTTCTAAAGCCAAAAAAAGAAACACAACTTCTTTTCAGCATCAGGCATTTTCATGAAACAGAACTAGTGACATCAGGACCAGAATCTTACTTCACAGTCTGTGTTGCTTGAAAACTATGCCTGTGGAGATGTTTTCAATTATTTTCAATAATGCCAAACCCCAGAACTTACTTTCCTCTTGTGTTTTGGGCTCTTAAGGATCACACATGCCATTACAAATTCTGTGATTGTTTTGTAGTTAATTCTATTCCTGAAACATTTAACATGTAAACCGATAAACCACTTGTCTCTTTCATTCTTTGCTAGATCTTTATTCATGTTGTTTCAGTAGTGCCCTATTGCAAGCCTCCTTTTCATACAAAAATTAAGTCTATATTTGCCAAATTTCTCCATTAGAGATTCTTTGATATTAGTTATAGTCTTATTGTCTTCTACCCCCAACTGTATCAGTTTTGATTCTTATATAGCTAGTTTTTAAAATTTTTATTGTATTTGCAAAATAATCAATTGATTGCATTCTATCATTTGTACAGGAAAGTACTCTGCTAAAAAAGGAGCCAATTGAAAAAGTGTTTTAATAGTAACCTCATACAAGATAAGAAATATGTTTACAGAAAAAAGTCTCCGTTTTACTGCTATATCTATTTTTACAGTTGACCATGGACAGCATAATGCCTCTGTTATGTTCAGCATCTGCAAGCTCTTGGAATGCTGTCCTTTTGAGGTTTTATGGAGACTTCATTACAAAGGCATGATTAATTAAACCATTGGGTCATTGATGATCAATTTAGCTGTCAGCCCCTTTCTCCTCCCTGGAAATTGGGCATAGAGCTCCAAAGTCCCAGCTCTTTGATCCTGCCTCTCTCTGTCTTTCCTAAAACTAGCTCAATCCTGAAGCTACCTAGGGGCTATCAGTCACCTGTCAACATTCACATACAAAAAGACACTATCACTTTGCATTTTAGGAATTTATGCCAGGAAACTGGAAAGAAGACCATTATGTTTCAGAATATCACAAGAAGAAAAACAAATACAAGTTACCAGGTTTTTATCCATCTTAATAAGCTTGTAGTGAGGACCCCTAATGACAATAATCTTAAACTAAAGTAACTCATTAGATTGATAAATGCAAGAGTCACCCAGAGCTTGGTTACTATTTAGCACATCAAAGATTTTTCTGGGGGAGGGTGTTACTGGGGTTTTGAGCTCTGTGCCTTGCACTTACTAGGCAGGCCCTCTCTCACTTGAGCCACACCTCCAGCCCACATCAAAGATTTTTGACCAGTAATAACATATACACAACCATTAACCTCCTTTCTCTTCTGTTGCTCACCTCCTTTTGTGTTACTTACTAAAGATCATACAGCTTCTGAGTATCACTGCCTGAATGTATGATTTACACATCTTTTCTGTGTCTTGATAATGTCATTTGATGAGTTTTTTTTTTTTTGTGGTCTTATTTATCCACTTAATTTGGTGGCTTGTGCTTTTGGTGTGGAATCTACATTGTCTCTTCCTTTACGAATAAAACAAACACTAACCTGGGAGTAAAAAGACAAGGGTTGTCTTCTAACCTTGCAGTTCCACAAATGTCTGACTGTAGGCAAATACTTAAACTCATTTTGAACTCAGTTCCCACATCTTTAAAAGGAAATTTGATCAAGTAGAGTAAGCTTGGTTTAGCAGAGTGGATGCTATGTAATTTTTTGTGTGAATAAATTATTTTTTGAAATTCCTCAAGTTAGTAGTTCTCCACCTGGGACAATTTTGCTCTCCTGCTGACATTTGGCAATCTCTGGAAACCTTTTTGGTTGTCACACTTAAAGAGATACTACTGGTATCTGGTGGGTAGAGGCCAAAGATGCTGCCAAACATCCTAGAATACATAGGAAAGCACACACAACAAAGAATTATCTGGTCCAAATGACAGTAATGCTGAAGTTGAGAAACTGCTCTATAATTATGACTATGTGGTGTTCCACTTAATTTTCAATTGCAGTCTTCTTTTTTCCCCCTATTATGGTACTGGGAATTGAATTCAGGGGCCTTTGCTTACTAGGGGAGCATTCTACCACTTGAGCCACATCCCCAGTCCTTTATTGCATTAGTTATTTTTTGGATAGAGTTTGGCATTTTGGTCCAGGGCTGGCCTCAGGGACAGTGATCCTCCTTCCTATGCCTTCTGCATACCTGGGATGACATGTGTGTGCCACTGCACCTGGCTTGTTTGTTGAGATGGGGGTCTACATAACATTTTGCTTGAGTGAAGCAGAAGGCTTAAGTCTTTAAGTTGGTCTATGGTAGCCAATAGTTGTGTGTTCTTTTTTTTTTTCATTTATTCATATGTGCATACATTGTTTGGACAATTTCTCCCCCCTTCTCCCCACCCCCTCCCTCTCCCCCCACCCCAGTTGTGTGTTCTTAGCCTGTTGTTCAGGTTATTTACTTAACAAGGGCAATAGGAGGGGATAGTATCAATAAGGTAAAGTCATTTAGATTTTGTAGGAGGAAATCAATCCTTGCAAGCCAGGAAATTTTGGAAGTCTTTCCAAGACTATTTTAAACAGTTGTGTCTTTTACCATGATGAAAAATATTTCAATATAGACTTCTCCAGGCAAAGCCTTGTAGATATATTCTTGTTATAGAGTCTTTTTTTTAATTATTCATATGTGCATACAATGTTTGGGTCATTTCTCCCCCCTTCCCTCACCACCACCCTAACCTCCCCGCCCCCTCCTTCTCCCCCCCATCACTTCGCTACCCAGCAGAAACTATTTTGCCCTTATCTCTAATTTTGTTGAAGAGAGAGTATAAGCAATAATAGGAAGGACCAAAGGATTTTGCTAGTTGAGATAAAGCTATACAGGGAGTTGACTCGCATTGATTTCCTGTGCATGTGTGTTACCTTCTAGGTTAATTCTTCTTGATCTAACCTTTTCTCTAGTTCCTGGTCCCCTTCTCCTATTGGCCTCAGTTGCTTTAAAGTATCTGCTTTAGTTTCTCTGCGTTCAGGGCAACAAATGCTATCTAGTTTTTTAGGTGTCTTACCTATCCTTATACCTCCCTTGTGTGCTCTCGCTTTATCATGTGATCAAAGACCAATCCCCTTGTTGTGTTTGCCCTTGATCTAATATCCACATATGAGGGAGAACATACGATTTTTAGTCTTTTGGGCCAGGCTAACCTCACTCAGAATGATGTACTCCAATTCCATCCATTTACCAGCGAATGATAACATTTCATTCTTCTTCATGGCTGCATAAAATTCCATTGTGTATAAATACCACATTTTCTTAATCCATTTGTCAGTAGTGGGGCATCTTGGCTGTTTCCATATCTTGCCTATTGTGAATAGTGCCGCAATAAACATGGGTGTGCAGGTGCCTCTGGAGTAACCTGTGTCACAGTCTTTTGGGTATATCCCCAAGAGTGGTATTGCTGCATCAAATGGTAGATCAATGTTTAGCTTTTTAAGTAGCCTCCAAATTTTTTTCCAGAGTAGTTGTACTAGTTTACATTCCCACCAGCACTGTAAGAGGGTTCCTTTTTCCCCCGCATCCTCACCAACCCCTGTTGTTAGTGGTGTTGCTCATGATGGCTATTGTAACGGGTGAGGTGGAATCTTAGTGTGGTTTTAATTTGCATTTTCTTTATTGCTAGAGATGGTGAGCATTTTTTCATGTGTTTTTTGGCCATTTGAATTTCTTCTTTTGAGAAAGTTCTGTTTAGTTCACTTGCCCATTTCTTTATTGGTTCATTAGTTTTGGGAGAATTTAGCTATTTAAGTTCCCTATATATTCTGGTTATCAGTCCTTTGTCTGATATGTAGCTGGCAAATATTTTCTCCCACCCTGTGGGTGTTGTCTTCAGTTGAGAGACCATTTCTTTTGTTGAGCAGAAGCTTTTTAGTTTTATGAAGTCCCATTTATCTATGCTATCTCTTAGTTGCTGTGCTGCTGGGGTTCCATTGAGAAAGTTCTTGCCTATACCTATTAATTCCAGAGTATTTCCTACTCTTTCCTGTATCAATTTTAGAATTTGGGGTCTGATATTGAGATCCTTGATCCATTTTGAGTTAATATTGGTATAGAGTGATATACATGGATCTAGTTTCAGTTTTTTGCAGACTGCTAACCACTTTTCCCAGCAACATTTGTTGAAGAGGCTGTCTTTTCTCCATCGTATATTTTTAGTGCCTTTGTCAAAGATAAGTTGCTTATAGTTGTGTGGCTTCATATTTGGGTCCTCTAATCTGTTCCACTGGTCTTCATGTCTGTTTTTGTGCCAGTACCATGCTTTTTATTGTTATTGCTTTGTAATATAGTTTGAAGTCTGGTATCGTGATACCTCCAGCATTGTTCTTTTGACTGAGTATTGCCTTGGCTATTCGTGGCCTCTTGTGTTTCCATATAAATTTCACGGTAGATTTTTCGATCTCTTTAATGAATGTCATTGGAATTTTGATGGGAATTGCATTAAACATGTAGATTACTTTTGGGAGTATAGACATTTTTACTATGTTGATTCTACCAATCCATGAGCATGAGAGATCTCTCCACTTTCTATAGTCTTCCTCAGTGTCTTTCTTCAGAAGTTTATAGTTTTCCTAGTAGAGGTCATTCACATCCTTTGTTAAGTTTACACCTAGATATTTGATTCTTTTGGAGGCTATTGTAAATGGAATTGTTTTCATATATTCTTTCTCAGTTTGTTCATTATTAGTGTATAGAAATGCTAATGATTTTTCTATGTTGATTTTATATCCTGCTACCTTGCTATAGCTATTGATAGTGTCTAGGGGCTTTTGAGTAGAGTTTTTTGGGTCTTTAAGGTGTAGGACCATGTCATCTGCAAATAGGGATATTTTGACAGTTTCTTTACCTATTTGTATTCCTTTTATTCCTTCTTCTTGCCTAATTGCTCTGGCTAGGAATTCCAGTACTATGTTGAATAGGAGTGGAGATAGTGAGCATCCTTGTCTAGTTCTTGATTTTAGAGGGAATGGTTTCAGTTTTTCTCCGTTAAGTATAATGCTGGCTGTAGGTCTGTCATATATAGCTTTTATGATGTTGAGGTACTTTCCTTCTATTCCTAGTTTTCTTAGAGTTTTTATCATGAAATGGTGTTGGATCTTATCAAAGGCTTTTTCTGCATCTATTGAGATGATCAAGTGGTTCTTGTCTTTGCTTCTGTTAATATGGTTTATTACATTTATTGATTTTCGTGTGTTGAACCACACCTGCATTCCTGGGATGAAGCCTACTTGGTCGTGGTGAATGATCTTTTTGATGTGTTGTTGAATTCGTTTTGCCATTATTTTATTGAGGATTTTTGCATCAATTTTCATTAAGGAGATTAGCCTATAGTTCTCCTTTTTGGAGGTGTCTTTGCTTGGTTTTGGGATAAGTGTAAACTGGCTTCATAAAATGTGTTTGGCAGTTTTCCTTCCCTTTCTATTTCGTTGAACTGTTTAAGGAGAGTTCGTGCCAGTTCTTTAAATGTCTGATAGAATTCAGCAGAGAGTCCATCAAGTCCTGGACTTTTCTTTTTGGGGAGACTCTTGATTGCTGCTTCAATTTCATTTTGTGTTATAGATCTATTCAGGTGATTAATATCCTCTTGGTTCAGTTTTGGATGATCATATGTATCTAGAAATCTGTCCATTTCTTTAAGATTTTCAAATTTATTTGAATATTGGTTCTCAAAGTAGTCTCTGATGATTTCCTGGACTTCTATGGTGTTTGTTGTTATCTCCCCTTTTGCATTCCTGATTCTACTAATTTGGGTTTTTCTTTCCTCATGATTGTTTTTCTTTTAAGGGTTTCTGGAACAAAATAGTTTTTGGAAATAGTTTGTACATATTATGAAGTATTTCTAATCAATTATAATAGGGGGAAAAAAAAAACCCAGAACATCATGATGGAAGAAACTTGCAGTTGACGTGTCTCTGAATTAATGACTTGTCTGAACTGAAAAGAAGTTGATATTAACCCAGCTGATCACTTTACCTCAGCTTTCTTTAATACCATCCACTGGAATGTACTCATTCACCAGAGTTCCAGTAATCTATCCAAAATGAAACAGACAATAGCTTGAAATATGTTTCAGCATTTCTGAGACTTTGAGAAATAAAAAGCTACTAAACATGCACGTATTTCTTTTCTGTGATGATACTGCTGATTGTTTCATTCCCTGCATTATTAGATGTAATTATTACTACCTGCACCACAACTGCCACCACTGTCATCATAGACTAAAATTTCTTGATTATAGTATATTAGGCTCTGTTATAAGCACTTTAAGTGTGTATCTTATTTCTCCTCACAAATATCCTGAGGCAATTTTTTTTAAATTTCCATTTTGCAGATAACAGAAAAATGCACAGTAAGTGATGAAGTATTTGCTGAGCCATATTAAGCCTTTTCTTATGTATCAAAACTGTTTCATGATTCAACAATGGAGAAAATATTTTTGCTGTTAAATCTGTAATATTGATGTCGCTAATTTTATGGTACTTCAGGTAATGACAATTGAAGACTGAGTTATTTCTCAATTTGTTTTCAGGAAGAGATGTGTTAAGATTAATTATTTGTCTATTTCAAAAGTATATGCATGTATTTTGAGGCTTCTATGATTATTCCCCATTTCTGCACATTTACATAATTTTAAAATTACTGTGGTAACTTCTCCATCATATGAATAATGGACAGGTTTTTGTTTTAATTTTGTTTACCCATAGGAAGCAGTAAAAGAAAACAATAAAAGAAAGGAAATGGAAGAGAAGACTAGGAGGGCAAAGGTTGCAAAAGAGAAAGCTGAACAAGAAAAACTGGAACGCCAGAAGAAAAAGAAACAACTCATTGATATAAACAAAGGTATGAGAATATTTCCAACTTTTTAAATGATGTATGAAGCATAAAATAATTACACTTATTTATTTTTGGCTTATAAAGTAATTATGTTCTTGGTAGAAAATTCACAATATTATCAATTACTTTTGTCAAATTTCTCCAATGATGCTATCTGTGTTTCTTGTCACCCTCCACTAAGCACTCAGGATTTTTGATAATCAATTCAAGGTGTTATGTTATGGAAATCATCTTTTTCTCATTTATTTTATCATATTATCTCCTGGATGAGCCAGTTGTGAAGAAGAAGAGAGTGAAGTATAAAGTGAAAAACTTGTATGGGGAGATGAATCACAAACCCTAATTTCATTTTGATGGCACATATCTGTTGACAGTGAAGTAACAACGGTCTTCTTGGGGGCTTGGACATTGCAAGTCATAACAGATATTGACAGTACTATTACAAGTTGAAAAAAATAGCAGAGCATCTTGTTCAGCTGTGAACCTAAGTATAAAATGCTGGTGATACCTCCATATTAATGTAAAGTAAGTTGTTTTCTTGGTTAGGAAGAATGACTATATATTATAGGTGGGTTCTTTGATTTGGTTTAGTCTTTAAAAAGAGGTAAAAAAGCTAGATGTGTTGGTACATGCCTGTTATCTCAGAGTTCCAGGCCAACCAAGGAAAAGGTAGCAGGACCTTGTCAAAAAAAAAAAAAAAGAGAGAGGACAAAAGAAGAAAGTGATTGGTACCTAGATGTCTGCACTCCAAAAATTTAAGAATGAAAAAGCATAGCCTTTTCCACGTGAGGGTTAAAGAATTTAAAAACAAAACAAAATAGCCTGGTTAATGCTGGACCATTATATTACTGAAGAGAAAAATAGTAAAACTTATGAGCCCATTATAGTATTAACCTTATGCCAAGCACTAGTCTTTTTTTTTAATTTTTATTTTATTCATATGTGCATACAATCCAAGCACTAGTCTAAGACTTTCATATGTTTTAAGTTAATCATCTTTTTTTTTTTTTGTGGTACTGGGGTTTGAACTCAGGCCCTCACACTTGCTAGGCAGACACTCTCTCAAGTGAGCCACTCCACCAGCCCCAGTCATCACATCCTTATGAGTTAGGTACTATTATTATCTCATTTTCCAGATTGGAAACTGAGGTTCATAGAAATTAAGAAACTTGACCAAGGTCACACATATAGGAAATATTAGCGCTGAAATAGAATCCAAGTAGTCTGACTATAGAATCTTTGCAGTTATTCTTGCTACTGTAAAAAGTAATAGCAATTATCATTGCATTTACTATGTACCAAAAACTATTTTAGGAGTTTATATTTCTAATGCCATTTAATCTTCATAAAACCCTATTAGGAAAGTACTACTATCTCATCTTGAAATGAGAAAACAGACACAGTTAAGTAACTTGAACAAAGATAATAACAGAATTAGAACCAAGACTTGAACCCAGGCAGCCTGTGACCAAAGTTAATTATTAATTATTATTATGTATCTTAAATTAGAAACATTAATCATTATTATGTAATGCCTCTTAATGGCTAATCTTCTGAAATAATATCTATACCATTAAGTTTGTTCTTCAGTTTTCAAAATATATAACAATTTTCAGAAACTGATTTACCCTGGAAACAAGTATAGCAATTTTAAGAGAAGAAAAAAAGTTGTTATATAAGCAACTGAAATTTAAAAAAAATAGGATTCACATAATTTTGCTAAAAAACCTAAATTAGGATCACATAAAATGAATCCATATGGTATGAAAGCCTACGGAAGGTGTGAATGAGGTGTGGTCAGAAAATGATTTACAGAAGTATAAATTTGTTCAATTGGAATGTTGTAATCTTCTTTCTGCTGAATGAGAGATGATATAGATTATTTCATTGGCCTTGTGAGGTATGTCTTATGTAGAGTGTGGAGGTGTTTCATGCATGTGTGACTAGAGATACATACTAATGCAACTAGAGAATTCTACCTATAACAAAAATATTAAAGATTTCCTCAGGTAAAATAAGTCACATTGGAAATTACAAGCAATTTTAAAGACATGTATTCTCACATTGCATATGTGTACAGAAATATCACACTGTGCTCCATAAATATGTATAATTATTATGCATTAATCAACAGTCTTTAAGTGTCTAAGGAGATGGCAATGCGAATTACTCTGATTTGATCATTATACATTTTACAGATGTATTGAATTATCACACTGTACCCTGTAAATATGGGCAATTAAAATAATAACTAAGGACTGGGGATGTAGCTCAGTGGTTGAGTGTTCACCTTGCTTGCACAAGGCCCTGGGTTCAATCCCAATATGACAATAATAATAATTAATAATGATGATAATAACTAAAGTCATTTTCAAAATTTTTCCACAAAAAGTTTCTATTTCATATTGACATAGTACTTAACAAAATGACAAGCCCCCTCCCCCCTTTTTTGCGGGGGGTGGAACTGAGGTTTTTGAACTCAGGGCTCACACTTACAAAGCAGGTACTCTACCACTAGAGTCTCACCTCATCAGTTTTGTTCTGGTTATTTTGGAGATTGAACTCTTTGCCCTGGCTGGCCTCAAACTGCAATCCTCCTATTCTGAGCCTCCCAAGTAGCTAAGATTACAGGTGTGAGCCACCAGCGCCCAGCTTCCTCTTCCTTTTTTTAAAACCTTCTGATCTCATAAAATTAATAGTATACAACAACAGTAACATATATTTGTCTGGCATGCAAAATTGTGTATATTTATCAAGGAAAAATATTTTAGAATTTAATTATTCAGAAGAATAATAGAATACACCAAACACAAAAGATTATTGCCATAATCTAGATGTGATCAACTAAGCTCAGAATTAAGAAAAGATAGCACAAAACCCAGTCAGAGAATTTTATCTTTCAAGTTAAATCCATAAAAATACTCAGCGCCAAAGCTCCATTTTGACAGAAATGGAGATCAGAAGGCAAAGTCCATGATAAGAAATAGCATCTTTTAATTATAGAAGAGAAAATAGATATTATTATATGTTAAACAGATAATCATTTTGTGAACATGAGTAGGAAGTTATTGTTACATTAAAAAGTGGTGGCACAAACCTATTACAGTCCAGCCTAGGCTATGAGACCTTCTCTCAAAAAACAAAACAAAACAAAAAAGGTAGAAACCAGTTTTTGCTCTGCCACCTAGTTTTATGACCTTGTTCACTTCCCTGTCTCCCCATGCCTCAGTTACATCATGTGTAATATAGGACCAGGACATTTACCTACTATAGTTTTAGTGAAGATTAAATGAGATGATAAAGTATAGTACACATCACAGGTCCTAGAATATACTTCCTGCCGAGGCTAATGAAAGAAAGTCTTTTCATGCTCATCAAAGAATTTGAAAAAAATCTCAAGAAATAGTTCCCACTTTTAAGAAGCTTTCAGCTTTGTCAAAGAGATTAAATACAGCTGAATCAGCAAAGAGTAAATTGTTTAGTGATATATAATAGAGATTATTTGCTAAAAGAGGAAATCAGTTAAGTCTGATGAAATGACATCATGAAGGAGGCTAAGGACCAGTCTCTGGATAATACCGATAAAGCAAGGCCCTGAAAGATGGATAAAATTTGGATGAACAGAGGCAAAATTATTCAAGTACAAGGCACCAACATCAGCAGTAGTACACATCAGCACAAAAGGCAGCAGGCCTTCAGAAGAATATGTTTAATAGACCATGGGGAAATCCATCAAAACAATGAAGAGGATGGGACACTAAATTCAAGTCTTAGCTCCAACAGTTTACTAACCTTATAATGTCTGAAAAGATATTGCATTTTTCTGTGCCTAAATATCCTCATCTATAAAATGGAATAATATTAGTACCTGCTTTGTTATTATGAGGGCTGAATGAGGTAACCCATGAAAAAGCCAGAGATTAGTGTTATTTATATTCTCCTCTATTTAGCAGCTACAGATTGATGTCTTTTGGCATATTGCCTATCTCAGATGGTTACATATTCCATGAATATTTTCTGTTGTTGTCAATGGTAGAGTAGAGTTTAATTTGGAAAACTGGGAAAGACAGGATGGAGCCAAACTGTGAAGTGCCTTGGAAGTGAGACTGGGTAGTTATGGCATGATGAGGGAGGAGAGCTCAGGTTATTGCAGGAATCCAGTCAGGGATTACTGAGGTAGTAAGACAGAAGCACAACAAAGGAGAGGTGACTGCAAGAAGGATGTAGCTGGAATGGAACAGTGAAAGGTGAGGAAAAAGGAGTTAGCTTGTACCTGATTCTCTTTTCAAAGAAGTTCAAACCTGTGGCAGCTTAAGAAAGTGCTAAGAGGAAGGAAAAGTCTTATGAAAGGATGAAAAGAAGCTGTGGAAGTTGCAAGCAGCAGATTTGCTGAGGGGCAAGAGACTTCTTTTTTCAAGAACAGAACAGTTTTACCAACAGATAATTACATATTGATGTCTCTTTGGCATATTAAGTTATTTCATTCATCTAACTAACATCTATTATACCATTTCCCAAATAATTATAATTAGATCATGCACAGTGATACACCATTTATTTGAATGTAACATGGAGAAAGCTTATTTAAATACAGCAAAAATTATGCTAAATCAATAAATGTACTACAAAATGTATGCACAAAGTATACAAACTATGCAAATATAATGTACATTCTCCAACCTTTGGTTATATTGGTATAGATGACAGTTAACTTAGAAACCACTAGAGAAAGATTAATTAATTCTGTTGATAGAGAAAGCTTACCAAATATTTGTAAATAAATTTCTTTTCATATATATAGAAGTCAATGAAATTAACTGGAACCAACTTGGAGGAAGCAATAGGAAAAAATACATAAAAATGGATGGTTTGAAACTACAAACTACAAGTATGATTCTCATTCAAATATTATCTAATCAGGAACAGTTTTGCTCTTCCTAATATGAGGTTATATGGACATTAGGGGTGCCTGTTTACTTCCAGTATGATGATAAAGACTGAGCCACCTTAGTCAGATTTGGTGATAAATCAGTCTTCATAGTAGTATTAGCAAATTTTGACAAGTAAACCTAAGCATTTAAATTCTATCAATAGTAGTTGATAGCAATTTTGTTTTTCTCTGTTTTCCAAGATTTAAAATACATCTTATAAGTGAATAAATTTATTTCACATTACATTATTTTGATTTGAATATGTCAAAAGTATGATTCCTACCAGGTGCTGGTGGCTCACTCCTGTAATCCTAGCTACTCAGGAGGCAATGATCAGGAGGATTTCGGTTCAAAGCTACCCCAGGCAAATAGAGACCCTATCTCAAAAAAACCCATCACAAAAAAAGGGCTGGTGAAGTGGCTCAAGGTGAAGGCCCTGATTTCAAGCCCCAGTACCACAAAAAAAAGAAAAAAAAAGGATGTTTCCTAATATCATACCTCAAATATTAGATTATGGTAACCAAAATTATAGATTCAAAAACCCATGAATAATGGAAACGATCCAAGTAGTATTTAAGCACTTCTGATAATATAAAGTTACTAACGTCATATATATAGTCATTCCACCATATTTTACAAATGCTAATAAACAGTTCATAGATGTTAGTGAAAATTAAACAAGTTTGCATACCTGGTGGATCTAAAAGAAAACCATTCACCTAATAAAGCCTTACCTATGAAGAAAAAAGAATATCTGGCTGATACTCTTTAAATTACCTTGCTCCCTACATTAACAAACATTTCAAGAAATCTACGTTTATTCAAAATCAGAGCCTTTTCTCTTTGTACTCTAGGTTTGTTTGTTCAGTGGAGATTTGAGATTAGCTTTCTCAAATGAAATTATTCAGTACAGTGAAGATTTAGCTAGTTGTTTGGAGCTTGTGGAATTTCTAAGTGTAGCTATTGGGTTAACATGCTGAGGTGCAAAGAGGAGCTCCCATTGGGGTGAGTGATCATCAAATGGGAAGTCACAGCCTGTGTGTGAATCTGCCAACCCCCCATTGCCATGTCATCTCACACAGATCTCTCCATCATTGGTTTAGCTTGCAACTGAAGAGAGTTCTACTTCCTTTCCTTTGGAACCAAACAAACCTGAGTTCAAATCCTCACTCTACCCCCTACATAGTGTATGCTTGGGCCATTCATCTAACCTCTCTTATCCTCAGCTTCTTCACTTACAAGACAGGAAAGGGAATGACATCTACTTCACAGGATTTTCATAAGAAGTAAATGACAGGATACATGCAAATCTCTTAGCACTTGCCTGGCATGCAGTTAGCACTTAATAAATATTTAATTTTGTTATCCCTTTAATAATACTAGTTATTTCAGTGAACATATCAAGAGAAACTATTGAAGACCATAATCATTATAATAAAATCTTAGTTGACTAGCCTAGAGTAAGAGGTGTTTCAATCTGATTTATAATTACATTAAGAGGCTATTTGTGCATCAATTTTTTATCATCCTTAGTCTTTCTGAACTCCATTAGTATACAACCCTCCTTATAGGTTCCAAACCTCCCCTCCTTCAAGTGAAGTATGCAGCATATGGCACTTAAATCTAATTTTGGACACATAGTCAGCACACAATATGTATTATTTACTGATAGATCATTAGGATTTTAGTATAGTCTCTGGGTCATTATTCAGAGCATCAGTGATCACTGTACATTAGTTAGGAAACTACACTTCATCTCTACTATTTCCAGAATGTACTCTAGATTAATTGAAGGCTCTAGTTATTTTTTCCTGAAGCCTATTTGAGCCACTTATCACTAGTAATTTTTTTCTGCCCTCACACTAAAATAATTACATTTCTGGCATCAGTTCACTGGAAGTAAGTGCTAAACTCTCATTCTATCTGCCTTAGCAGTAAAACAAATTTCTACATCTACTAAAAATATTCTTTTTAATGGGAAGACAAAAATAAATATGCGAAACAAGATAGGTAATTTACTTAGGTCTCATTAAGAGTTCTTACATTCTAAATGCAGAAACTCAGATTTGCAAATCTGTAAGAGCTGTCTTCAGTGTGCTGAGCATTTAGCTTGATTTTATCAATCTTATGCAGAAGATAAGCTATGCTGGCAGTTACAAATTTGGCTTTTCTTTGCAGTAGATGCCTGTTGCTATGTATGCCTTATGTAACTTCACTAGGCAGAAATCCATGAAAATATTGGAGCGGTTAGGTGAAGACATCAAAATTGGCTCTATAAGAAATGACCAACACACATTGTAGGTGGCCTAATTACTTATTAGAAACATACTTTGGTTCCATATTTTAATATTCTGATTCTTATTACAAAAAAGCATCAAATGAAAAAACAGTTTATATACCAACATTGCAATTAATATGGCTTTATTCTCAGTCAAATGAGTTTGGATTCATGTCAGTAATTGCACCTACCAGATTCACAGAGCCAACAAACTGCACTGAACCCAACCAAGTTTCTAATAATGTTTTTTGAAAATTATATTTGTTCCACCCACATTGAATTCTTGAGCCCCAGGCTGCTTCAGAATCAGGACAAAATCTATTGTTTCATTAAATGGGCAAAAGGATTATTACGGATAAAAACCTTTCAATGATTTTTAATTTAATTCTAGAAGTATTTATTGAGAGCCCACCGTGTACTGAGTGGGGGCGACACACCCTAATCATAGTATTGTTATCTTTTAACTCGGCACCATTTACCCACTTATGGGGTAATTAACTTTCAGCCTTTCTTCATCTCAGTGTGTCTCTTCTGTAAGAGACACTTGTGGCATGTAAGCTTACTTGTATATGTGTGCTTGTGTACACTTGCACTGGATTGTGTATAGCATTTAATGTGTAGGTTTCGTGTTTTTTACATATTTGATAAATGCTTATCTTTAACACTTCCATGTTTCTTCTTTTCCAATAGTCAATCCTCAGTCCTCACTTATACCTTTCACACATAAACAATCTATAAAGTATGACATATCTTGACTAGTTAGTGGGAAAAAAATAGGAAAGAAAGTGTTTAGTTTAAGAAATCGTTAGTCTTTGTTATAATAATATTAGAAAAACATCAAAACCTAAACTTTGAAAATACTTGACTATCATCTAAATCAATTACGGGTTTTATGTTATTCTATAATAGCTCTCAAGATGATGGCATAATTCATTTGGAAATCAAAAAATAATTTTCCTTTTAAATGTGCAATTAACTATGGATGGCATAATACTAAAACACATTGACCAAACATACTTTTTTATGTGTTTGAGCCAGTGCTAGAACCTACTTTAAATGTGTATTTTTAAAAAATCTTTTAAAAAAAAAATCAGAGTAGATACTTCAGAGCTCCTGATTTTCATTTGACTTTTTCTATTTGCTAACTATACAAGGTTGTTCAGGAATTATTTGGAACATTATTAAATTGGGTGAATGTTTATAGGTTTAAGAAGACTCAGGCATAGATAGTCCTGTTGAGGCTCAGACAGGGTTCAGGAGTCCTTTTCAGAGTTATGTGATTCTGTGGAATAAGGCAATTGCATTCTCAGAGAATTCTGGGTTAGACTGTGCTGTAATCTGAAAGTCATATATTTTGTTTGGCTGTTGAGCCCCTTATTTTTATAACGTAAAATTTTTTAAGCTAGTAATTTTATGAATTTGAGTGTTTAAAGTTTTCCAATTTCCCTGTGTTTCTCACCAATATTTTATGCATTCTTGGTTGAGTTGCTACCTAGTCTGATTTTCTAGAATAGTATTTCTGTGAAAAGAAAATGTGTTCCCTCTAGTCCTTTTTTGTCAAAAACCCTTTGCACTTGCTTTCTTTTGCCAATTGAACCTTTTTTGAAATGCATCAGTAGGGAGAGCTTGCCTAGCCTTTGCTAGACAAGAGTAGCTGTAGGTGCATTTAAACAGTCCAGCTTGAAAAGGGGATTTTTCTCTTTTTATTTGAAAACAATTGAAAATGAAAGGTGTGTGTCTCAGGACAGAGTGCTTAACCGACCTCATTCTACTGAACTTCGGTATGGTGTGTGAAACTGTCTCCCCTGTGTCTTCCCCAGTGTTTTAGAAAGGTGCTTTACTTGTTTGAGGCAACTGGTTCTGAGTCAGAGCTCTGCCTGTTGTAACCGAAATCCATTATATTGTTAGGTCTTGTTATACTGTTCTTTGCATCTCTTTTTCTTCATTCTGAGTCAATACAGCTTTGTTGTAAGGGCTATCTGATCATATTTTGAGGGGAAATTGAGAATGAACTTTAGAGATAGACTATGGTTACATTAACCTTTAAATGTAACCACATTCTACTCCCCACAGTACATAGAGCCTGTACTATCAAATAATTCTATAAGCTCCTGTGAGTAAAGCATGTTGAAAATACCCATTTTCACTTGAGTAACCATGACAATAAATGAAATCCCCAAAAGGTACCTCTCTCCCAACCAGTGGGTATGGGGGTGGAGGGGAGTGGTTGGCAGTGCAGTTTCCAGACTATCTTCCCTCATCCCCTCCCTCATTTTACTACCCCACAGGAATAATGTAAACATCTTTAGAAGAAAATGTATGGATCTTTCCTTTTAAAATAACAGGTAATTATAATCTTAGGAAAAAATATTGTATGCCCTGGACTTCAAGGCTTAACACTTTACACTGAAGGATGTGGTTCTTTAATAACATAGTAACTAAGGATTAATTGGTGCTTACATACCAAAGTAAAACCAGAAGTCTGTATTATTGAGGAGACATCTCAGACAGTAATATGTCTTAAAGAAAAATAATGTATTATTTAAATGGAAAACTGAACCATGCAAGGTTTTGTTTGTTTGTTTGAGAAGAAAACCTTTCTGTGGAAGTTGGTCATCTGTAAATTAATTCTTTGATATTCAGAAAATGCCAATCTTTAGTTCACCAAATGTAAGTCCTTTGATATAAGCCTCTTTTTATTTGGTTTGGTTTGTGGACTGCTTTTAAAACTAGCTTCTGATTTCCATGTAATGCTTTTATATGATATTTACCCCTAAAGCCATTTGGATTTTATGACTCGATGATGCCTTTTTATCATTCTGCTACACCTCTCTCCCCTTCTTCTTCAGGATTGTTGCACTGTCACACTCCTCCTGATACATTGCTTCATCATGGGTGACATCATGATTTGCGAGCAATCTGTTATATAAATAAGGTGGTGAGAACTGCCTCAGCAATTCAGTTTCTATTTGAAATGAATTAAAACAGTCACTTCATATTTTCTTACATTTTCCTCTAGTTTGTTCTTTCACAATCACATTAGGTACTGGAGGAGGGCCTTTTTTCTCTTTCATTTCATTTCTAAAGAACATTTGGTAGATTCAAAAGTTTCTTGGAAATGCCTCCATATGTTATAATATACTTCTCATACTGTATATATTATGGTCATGGCAGAATGTGAAATTCAGCAATAGGCTGATATCTACCAGTTTTTTAGGAGGATCCTAGGAATACAGATGCTCCTAGCAGTTTGTTTATATTTTCACTGATATTAAAGGAGTGTTTATCTTAGGAGACGGATAAAAAAAATGCATCAAACTTAGACCTCAATTCTTGACTATGTAGTTCTATATACAAAGGTGTTTTGTGTGTTTTGGTAGGTATGGAACTATCTGTGAGATCAATACAACTTCACCTCAATGTGTTGTAAAGTGGATGTGGATATGGTTTTACAGGCTGAACTCATTAGCAAACATGCCTTTTGAGTACAGCAAAGGTTATAGTATATATAATATGCATGGAAAATAAATATATTTTATTCATATTATTATACTGATTACCACACATAGTTATTTGTGTGTGTTAACCGTATAATTGACTATTGTAAGTCATTTAAAAAAATTATAAATTAAAATTTTGAAAAATTCCACTGAAGTACAAACCAAGTTAGAAAAGCATACAGTATCTATGTTAGGGTCTTGTGTAACCCACCAAAACAGTATAATAATTATTGTCATTCAGTTAGTGTTCGTTTATACTTACCCACCTATGGCTCTTCATTCCTTTTTTCGCATCTTAAACCATCCATCTGGAATTAGTCTATTAGTGTGAATTACATCTCTTAGAATTTCCTCCAGGTGACTATGGCAAAGCGTTCGGGCAAAGTGTCTTTGGACCTTTTTGTGCCAAGACAGACCCAAACCTTGTGCCACCCCACCCAAAAGGTACAGGAGCTTTGCCTCTTTGTTAACCTCATAGGAGCCTTCATTCCTTTATTTGTCCCATTTCACCAAAAGTATTCATCATGCATTCTGGTTGGTTCAGCTGATTTTCTCTAATCCTTCAGTTTACAGGAAGCCAAAATGTTTTATCTAGCTTTTGCACTACCTGGTTTCATTTTCTGATTTAGGACTTTGCATAGTCTGATCATTCTCAGTTTCAGGTCACCATTTCCTGGCTTACTCCTGGCTCACTCAGCCCAACTTCCTTCATCCTCATCCTGCCATTATTGCTTATTGGCAGACAAATAAATTGCCATCCTCTGGCCCAAGTTTTTTCATTTGAAAAACCACTGCTGTTCTTTGCTGATAGTGTAGCACCTTAACAGGTACCTCAAGAACCCTACTATTTGTTTAGCACTTCATATCCTTGACTTGCTATTCTACTAGTGCAGTAGTTCTCAAAGTACTGTTCGTGGATTGGCATCTTCAGCATAAACTGGGAAATCGTTAGACATGCAATGTTCCTGGCTTCACTATACACCTATTGCATAAGAAACTGGGAGTGGTAGGGTGTGAGGGACAACAATCCATTTTTAACAAGCTCTCTGATCCAACTATAGTTTAAGAACTCTAGAGTCCAATAGCCTATTTTATAGGCTGGCAACTGAAATACAAACAGATTTACCAAAAGTCAAAAAGCTATGTTAGCAAAAAATAGTAGAGAGTAGAGTTTACCTCATCCCACTGTTGTTTCTACTGTGCTACTCTAGGTTACTAGTGCTTACTGATACTTTTAGTTAACTATTTAAATTGAGTCATATTGCTATACATTTGTGAAAGAGAGCCTTATCGTCATAGCTTTGCATTCCTGTAATTTTTGAATATATTGCGTATGACAGGATCAATCAGAATTTAAGTAGGTTTTAGTGACAATAGGGAAGAATACACTTAGCATTGGGCACTTTATAGGGAACTCAGTGGCATTTGTCCAATGTGGCTTTGTCCAATATGCCAAGTTGGCATATTGATTTTACTAAGGAATGATCATTTGTATTTTGTATGTATGTGTTTGTACATACAGATTTAGTCTGTAAAATGAATTACTACAGAATTTCTTAAGTAGCATTGTCCCTGATATATTAAAATAGAATTCCTTTTTAATGGGAAGGAAGTAGATAATGAATTGCATAACTGTTCAGGAGCACATCTACTGAAGAATGAGTTTACTTTCTACCAGTTATTAGTATAGCATTAGCATACTTATTCTATAATTATCTTTATATGTATATTATACTTTAAGGCCTTTCATTTGCTCTTGATGGATGTTCTCATATATTCTGCAAATAGCAAATAAATGTGTGAGAGTTTTCATTTGTTTTAGTTTGATATCTTTGCTTCACATACTCTATGGATCTGAACTTAGAGGAAAGGAAATCCAGAATTACTATTTCTGTCTTTTCTGCTTTCAATTTTATTTTTAACAACCAAACCTTTCTTTTCATTGGTAAGAAATTGGAGCATTGACAACATTTTCTTACTAAACCACACTCAAGTACATTGAAAACAATAGTGTAGCTTCTAAAGGAAGTGACTCAACCACTAGGAAATTTTCTTTGATATGATAATATGAATGTAAAAGAAATGAAAATAGCATTAAGAAGTTATCAGGAATGATAAGCATTCCTGATAACTTGAAGACTCCATAATCCTTTTCCAATGTTCCAAAGGAGAATTGTGAAAAATGGACAATCAAAATTGTTTTTTATGTTACAAATGGGTTTTGTTTTGTCAGAATCTGCTCCATAATTTGCAGGGCTCACGTTAAACTGAGAATGTAGGAACTCTTGATGAAAGATTATTAAGAACTTCAAGATGGCATCAGCAAAGCATTAAAGCAATATACAGCCCTCCACAGAGAGCACCCCCGTGAGACTGTGCAGTTAGCCTGTGTGACTGCACAAGTCACCTGCCCACAATGCCTCTGTGTTTTACCTAAGTGACACAGTTACTTAAGGAATGAAAAATCTGCACATTTTGTTCATGAAACACATGAATGCGTTTACTTGAATAAAAATGAGGATCTTTAAACAAGAATCCACTTCTAAAAAAAGGCTCTTCCTGTAAGTGACCTTGTTTATTTATTTCAAAATGTCTATCTTTTCCTATCAATTCTAGCATTATCTTTGTAGCAAATAAAAAAGGGAGCTTTTCCCATGAGAAGTTCTGTCAAGATATAATCTTCTTTGGCCCTTTTCGGATATATTAAGAAATAGTTCTCATCTCTCTTAAAGTAGGTTTGAACATTTTTCTCTGATGAATACTTTACGTACTCTGAGCAAACAGCTTCATATTTCTCATATATTTTGCCAGAGAGCTTCCTATTTCTCTTTTAGGCCCTAATGGCTTAAGGTACTATATCTACAGAGAGTTTATACCACATTCTCTATAAATAATTATCTTCATCTGTTTCTGTTGCTAATGACACAATACCGTAAACCAGGTATGATTTAATGAAAGAAGTTTATTTGGGCTCTCCAATTCAAGGATGTCACACTGGTGAGTCCCAAGGTAACACAGGATATCACATGGCAAGAAACAGGGAGCACAACTATGTGTCTCTCCTGATCTCTGTCCTCTTCTTATGAAACCACCAGGATTCAATCATGGGGACTCTGATGACCTTATTTAAGCTTAATCACCTCTCAAAGGCCTCACTTCTAAATACTTAGTTAAATTAAGTTTCTACCCTATTAATACCTCACAAATGGGGATTAAATTCCAATACATGACTCCTTGGGGGATACACTTCAACCATATCCAAACCATACCAGTAAATGTAATAGGGCTAGCATTTCATTTTGCACATAACTTTAGGTGTGTTTTCACTCGATATGGAGTTCACGTTGAGCAATACCAATCCTTTGAATTTGTTTTCTCTGATTTGGTTTTCATAAAACATTAGATTGCTGTCCAGATTACCCAGGCCAGTTTACCCATACCTCTAGGTATGTCTGCATATAACTCTTTAAGACAAATGGTCAAACAGCATGTTTCTAAATGTCCCAGGAGAAGAAAAGTGTAAAAGCACAGATAATCCTTATACAGTAAGAGATATTCAGGAAACCCCCAGCTGCACTAATGTTCGCACAAGTTGTTTTGTTGTTGAATGCAGTCATTATTCTTTTTCTTTTATTGCAATTATTTCATGCATCTTATTCCTTCACTTCAACCAAAGGGTTTTATTTCTAAACCTAACCTTAATTATGCTCTCGTTGAGAAAATACAAAGCAGACTTTTCTAACCAGTATATTCCATTGTGTCAAACTCTTGAAAACTTTCATATCACGTTTGTCAGACTGCTCTGATACACAGAAAGACCTTGGCTAATCATTATTATTGTTTACATTTCTTTTTGCTTTAATGAAAAACTCTTGAATCATTCAGTTTTTTTAAAAAGTTCAATGGTTTTTATATTTCACATGCTCTTTTGTATTTGTTATATTCACAGCATGCTAAGTCTCTCTCACTGGTCCACTGGGTCTAATATTTATTAGAATAAATTTATTTACCATATGTTTGTGTCATACTGGAAATGCTAAGAGAAAAAATTGAATTTTGAATGTGAAACGTTCTTTCTTCCTTTATCAAAAGGAAAAACTGCATTCTCTGACATTAATAAAAGTCATGCTGATGTTCTTTTACAAGAAACTCACTAAAATGACAAAGAGCATGAAAAATGTAATTAGGTGTTTGGTTGAACTGAGTTGGTTGGTTTGATAAATTCTAATACATAAAAATAAAATTATAATTAATAAGAAAGTGCAAATGTGGCAGATATATTGATATGCTAGGTAGTATTAAAGCAATTGTCATTATCTCACGTGCTTACAATAGAAAAAGTAAATTTGATTTTTTGCAAATATCATTGAATTTTTCTCTGAAAAGCACTATAATAAGTGGATTTATTTATTCAATTCTCAGTGAAGTACTGGCTGAATTAAGGTTTCAGAAAAATAAACAAGTTTTCTCTATCTCTAAGTATATTAACTAATCTATAAAGATTTGACATTCATTAATGCTTGCTGAGGGAAAAAATGAGTTCTGGAGATTCTGTTTTGCTCTGTACTGCATAACTTACTTTCACAAGCCCTACTTAAGCTTTGATTTCTAAATCTCTCCCCAGTGAGATCATACCTCAAAGATGTTTCATGAAAATGACAAGATAAGCTGCCTTGAATTGCATCTCTATGCTAGAGTGGGGGAAAAGGACAGAATTCTGGGAGATCTTGCAAAATCATTTGTAAGTTTTAGGGAAAGAAGTACAAATTATTGACCTCAGTAAAATTTGACAGCATGTCCGCCTTGAAAATAATTGTCAAAATGTCAGACTGACTATGTGCCAAACCTTCGACCATCTTGATCTCATTCTCATAGTTGCATTAGTGACTCATGCAGAGTTAGGACATGAAGTTGGAGTTGTAGAATGTAAGAACTATTAGAATGATTGTGCTTTTCAAGTGATGCATTTTATTTATTTATTTATTTATTTTCTTTTATTATTCATATGTGCATACAAGGCTTGGGTCATTTCTCCCCCCTGCCCCCACCCCTTCCCTTACTACCCACTCCACCCCCTCCCTCTCCCCCCCACCCCCTCAATACCCAGCAGATACTATTTTGCCCTTATTTCTAATTTTGTTGTAGAGAGAGTATAAGCCATAATAGGAAGGAACAAGGGTTTTTGCTGGTTGAGATAAGGATAGCTATACAGGGAGTTGACTCACATTAATTTCCTGTGCGTGTGTGTTACCTTCTAGGTTAGTTCTTTTTGATCTCACCTTTTCTCTAGTTCCTGGTCCCCTTCTTCTATTGGCCTCAGTTGCTTTTAAGGTATCTGCTTTAGTTTCTCTGCGTTAAGGGCAACAAATGCTAGCTAATTTTTTAGGTGTCTTACCTATCCTCACCCCTCCCTTGTGTGCTCTCGCTTTTATCATGTGCTCAAAGTCCAATCCCATTGTTGTGTTTGCCCTTGATCTAATGTCCACATATGAGGGAGGACATATGATTTTTGGTCTTTTGGGTCAGGCTAACCTCACTCAGAATGATGTTCTCCAATTCCATCCATTTACCAGCGAATGATAACATTTTGTTCTTCTTCATGGCTACATAAAATTCCATTGTGTATAGATACCACATTTTCTTAATCCATTCATCAGTGGTGGGGCATCTTGGCTGTTTCCATAACTTGGCAATTGTGAATAGTGCCGCAATAAACATGGGTGTGCAGGTGCCTCTGAAGTAACCTGTGTCACAGTCTTTTGGGTCTATCCCCAAGAGTGGTATTGCTGGATCAAATGGTAGATCAATGTCTAGTTTTTTAAGTAGCCTCCAAATTTTTTTCCAGAGTGGTTGTACTAGTTTACATTCCCACCAACAGTGTAAGAGGGTTCCTTTTTCCCCACATCCTCGCCAACACCTGTTGTTGGTGGTGTTGCTGATGATGGCTATTCTAACAGGGGTGAGGTGGAATCTTAGTGTGGTTTTAATTTGCATTTCCTTTATTGCTGGAGATGGTGAGCATTTTTTCATGTGTTTTTTGGCCATTTGAATTTCTTCTTTTGAGAAAGTTCTGTTTAGTTCACTTGCCCATTTCTTTATTGGTTCATTAGTTTTGGGAGAATTTAGCTATTTAAGTTCCCTATATATTCTGGTTATCAGTCCTTTGTCTGATGTATAGCTGGCAAATATTTTCTCCCACTCTGTGGGTGTTCTCTTCAGTATAGAGACCATTTCTTTTGATGAACAGAAGCTTTTTAGTTTTATGAGGTCCCATTTATCTATGCTATCTCTTAGTTGCTGTGCTGCTGGGGTTTCGTTGAGAAAGTTCTTACCTATACCTACTAACTCCAGAGTATTTCCTACTCTTTCCTGTATCAACTTTAGAGTTTGTGGTCTAATATTAAGATCCTTGATCCGTTTTGAGTTAATCTTGGTATAGGGTGATATACATGGATCTAGTTTCAGTTTTTTGCAGACTGCTAACCAATTTTCCCAGCAGTTTTTGTTGAAGAGGCTGCTATTTCTCCATCGTATATTTTTAGCTCCTTTGTCAAAGACAAGTTGGTTATAGTTGTGTGGCTTCATATCTGGGTCCTCTATTCTGTTCCACTGGTCTTCATGTCTGTTTTTGTGCCAGTACCATGCTGTTTTTATTGTTATTGCTTTGTAATATAGTTTGAAATCAGGTATTGTGATACCTCCTGCATTGTTCTTTTGACTGAGTATTGCCTTGGCTATTCGTGGCCTCTTGTGTTTCCATATAAATTTCATGGTAGATTTTTCGATCTCTTTAATGAATGTCATTGGAATTTTGATGGGAATTGCATTAAACATGTAGATTACTTTTGGGAGTATCAACATTTTTACTATGTTGATTCTACCAATCCATGAGCATGGGAGATCTCTCCACTTTCTATAGTCTTCCTCAATCTCTTTCTTCAGAAGTGTATAGTTTTCCTTGTAGAGGTCATTCACATCTTTTGTTAGGTTTACACCTAGGTATTTGATTTTTTTTTTGAGGCTATTGTAATGGAATTATTTTCATACATTCTTTTTCAGTTTGCTCATTGTTAGTGTATAGATATGCTAATGATTTTTCTATGTTGATTTTATATCCTGCTACCTTGCTGTAGCTATTGATGATGTCTAGAAGCTTCTGAGTGAGTTTTTTTGGGTCTTTAAGGTATAGGATCATGTCGTCTGCAAATAGGGATATTTTGACAGTTTCTTTACCTATTTGTATTCCTTTTATTCCTTCTTCTTGCCTAATTGCTCTGGCTAGGAATTCCAGTACTATGTTGAATAGGAGTGGAGATAGTGGGCATCCTTGTCTGGTTCCTGATTTTAGAGGGAATGGTTTCAGTTTTTCTCCATTAAGTATAATGCTGGCTGTAGGTCTGTCATATATAGCTTTTATGATGTTGAGGTACTTTCCTTCTATTCCTAGTTTTCTTAGAGCTTTTATCATGAAATGGTGTTGGATCTTATCAAAGGCTTTTTCTGCATCTATTGAGATGATCAAATGGTTTTTGTCTTTGCTTCTGTTAATGTGGTTTATTATATTTATTGATTTTCGTATGTTGAACCACCCCTGCATCCCTGGGATGAAGCCTACTTGGTCATGATGAATAATCTTTTTGATGTGTTGTTGAATTCGGTTTGCCATTATTTTGTTGAGGATTTTTGCGTCAATGTTCATTAAGGAGATTGGCCTATAGTTCTCCTTTTTGGAGGTGTCTTTGCCTGATTTTGGGATAAGTGTAATACTGGCTTCATAAAATGTGTTAGGCAGTTTTCCTTCCCTTTCTATTTCGTGGAACAGTTTAAGGAGGGTTCAAGTGATGCATTTTAGAAAATATTTTAAAATGCATATTTTCATTGTCATTGCCTTCTGCATTGGGCATTCTTGTACTTTTCTTTGCCTACCCCTTTGGGAAATATTTTCTCTGAGGGTTGGTAGTAATTCAGATGACTTAATTGTATCTCTAAATCTTAGTTCAGTCCATATGAAATTGCTGTTATTTGACCATTTTTGACTTATAAAAATGGCAATCTCATATGGTTCAATCTAATTTAGAAAAACATAATTCCAAACAGAAAAGTAATATGCTACTATTCCTTAATCATTTTTTATTATGGATAAATCTCAAATTCTACCTTAGTTGATTATTTACAGGCTGTTTGACATTTAAGAATATTCCAGTGTAGATTTTTGAGTTTCACAAAAACTTCTAAGTAACAAAACCCTCTCCTCATTCATGCAGGGCCACATTGGGAAGCAGGCTTTCATGGAGTTAACTGATCAGTAGTCTGGTCTCCTGTGCACACATTGATCATGTTTGCATAGTATTTCTTCAGAGAAAATACAGTGTAGTTGGTTAATCTATTATTGTTTTAATTTTTGTTCCAAATGAACATGCCCTGGTCATTTTAATTAGATCAAGAGATATTGTATGATCTTGGATAAAGGTGGATGCTGACAGGTTTCCTTAGCTATCGGTTTCCAAATCATCTCTTAAGAGTGAGCAGATGATCAGTCCATCCAGTTCATGTTGATTCTGCCAGGTTTGACTCTGAGGTGGAAGTTTAACCACTTTCCTCTCTAATTCAGGGTATACCCTAAAATATCTTCTAGACTGACTGGATATAAAGATTTCATCAATGAATAGGTTCACTGAATATGCCTTTCCTTCTTTGATGAAGACAGTACTAATATGAATGCTTTAGATACCAAAACAAATGTAATGACATTTTTAAAGCCTCATAGGTTGAATAATTGCTTTAAAGCATCATGGTACATATTTTCTTTCTTTTCCTGAAATACAAAACCATAATCCTGTTGAAGACCCAGATCTCCATATATCATAAGAACATAAATAGTGTATTCCTTATAAAGAATGGAGATAAGTTTCCCCTATACTAAAAATCACTAGCTGCTGTAGAGGTGCTGAGTGAAAAATGATCCTTATAATTTTTTTTCCTGTGAACTGCAATTTCCCCCTGCTAATATAGGCTATAAATAGGAAATAAATAGTCTTGAATGAAATCAGTTTTATGCAAAGATTTCACTGATGAGTTTAGATGAGCAAATCATAAAAGGAACAAAATATTGTCTGACCCTAAACCTTTGTCAAGGAGCCTTTAGTAACTTTCTCCTTCTACCCTTTTGGAAAATACCACTTTTTAACCTCATTTTTTGAAGAATAATAGGTATTAATTTCTTTTTTACTAATCTATAAGGAGAAAAATAATTACAAATATTAAGGACTGTTATTGTTCAGGGGACAACTCAGATAAAGTTTTTGTTACTTTTATTTAATAAAATCAGGAGTTACCTGCTATGTGATTGATATATTTGTCTGAAGTAATTTATCAGCATACATACCATACTAAAGATTGCTTTTGTAAACAGTAGATCTTTGGCTTCTGTAAATACTTGATCCATGCCCAAAGTACAGTCTAAAAGTTGACTGTTATATTAATTATTGTTCTAAAAGCTAGCAATATATACTACTTTTCTGTCTATACTTAAGCTATATTACATATAAAATAGGGATTTTCAAAGAATATTAAATTTTGCATAGTTTAACCTACAAGGCTCTTTATCAGCTATGTATTCTCTTCATCCCCAAATTGGTCCATATACAGGGAGAAAAAGGCATAGTTTACCTTAGAAGGATGTCTTACAGTTCTCTGTTTTGTATGGTGCTGGCCATTAAGTAAGTGCCCAATAGTTATGTGTTGATACCTTGAACAAGTTCATTAAAAACTACATGAGGAATGTGCTGAGAGACTGATTGAAGCAATGCTGGTTAAGTATATATAAGTTCCTTCTGCTCTCCTCTCTGGAACCTACTGTTTTAAAAAGAGACATGGTTGAAATAAATGTGAAATTGTATATCTTTTTTAGTTAATCCCAAGTAAGAAATTTAAGTGCCTGTCTGCAAATCTGTCTCTGACTACAAGTCTATCCAATTTAAAAAATGTATAACAGTATTTATAAGCAGTAGTCACATAACAGGAACTAGATAGCAGCATAGTTACTTTATACAATACTATATGATATAAGCCAGGGAAGTTTTTGAATTAAAAGAAAATCAAAGCAATGCAAAGATCAAATAGACACATCAAGTTAGAGCATTTATGAAGTTAAGCTCTAAGGAGTGACAGTCTTTCAATGCAGTACTTTCTCTGGTTTCATTGGCTTTTAGCAATTTATTTAAGTATAATTATCACCCATGACTTGATTTTTAAAAAACCACATAATGTTCAGAAATTGACATAATTATATCTCTGAGGTGTTGGTACCTAATTTTGTAATTCTATACCATTTTCTTCTAACTGATCAACTCTCATTTAATGGCATCTGTATTATTTGCTCAGTAATCTGTAATTATGGACTTCCTCTAATGAACCACCCCATATTTTATTGCTCTGCATTCTCAGGAGCTCTGCAGGCTTCAATTTTAGAAAATTTGAAGTTGGAAAAGCTACTTTTTTCCCAGGTGAACATTAATTTTAAAGTCATGAAGAGGTTAATCAGTGTTGCTTTGATTATTTAAAACACCAAAAGGCAATACTACCTAATATAAAATTATTATATTACTTTTAATAGATCTTCTTTTTTAATTTAAAGGTTAGACTCAATTAAATGGTAGTAGCAGTATTTTAAATTTACTATGAGTTTGTGCCTTAGGGAGGAGTTATTTACTTATTTTGAAATTAAATTTTTTCTACTGGAGACTAACTTGTTTTTTATTTTTTAAAATAAATAATTAAGATCTATCTGAATTTTAATTATTTAATAAAGCAGGATATTGTTAATATAGCCAAATAAATTATTTAGATTACCTGAATAAATGTTTTTAAAGCTAAAGTACATTCATATGGTAACTTTCTAAAAGCTACTCCCATTTAAATTTGTAAGTATAAAGTGTGTAGGTTTTTTAACTTTTTTTTTCAGAATTTACATTAATCTTCTATTTCCCTAATTAGATCCATAAGGGAAGATGTATAGGTGTGAACACTCAGGTATGTATGATGAGGAGAAGTGGCCTAGCAGAAGCCGCTACTGTAGTTTGCATTGCATCTGATGAGCATTGAATCTTAGAAAAGAGGATAAGATGATTACAGTTGTACTTTACTCATGAAAAGGACTAGAAACAGAGAATTCAATAAGGTTTTTCCAATAGTAGTAATCCAGGTTAAGAGATGAGTGATTAAATTGGGGGAGGAAATTCTGATGTGAGATATTTGCCTATAAAGAAGTGGTGCAGCTTAGTCACTTAATTTGAAGATGAAGAAAATATATCAAAGATTATTCAAAAGTTCTAAGCCTAATGAATAATCAGAAATGAGACAATTAGGGGTGTGGTTGGGTGGAGATTTGTGTATGATTACATAAGTCTTAGACACAGAGTCTGAGATGACAGGAAGTCCTGTAAATAACATTATTTGGGGATAGCTGATACTTTTGGCCTCAAATGGGAATGAGAGTTAATAGTGGGGATATGAATTAAGCTCTCTCCACCATAGAAGGGTACCAGAAGCCTTGAAACTGAGATAACTTCCCAAATTCTAAGAACACAATAGCCACAGACAATCCAGTGATACTTTGGTCTGCCTCCCAAATAATTATTTCTCAGCAACTTGCTTCATTTCCATTAAGAGACAGCAGTGAGTTTTCTAAGAGGAAAAATATGTTCTAGTTGATTGAGAAAGCATCCTGCCATACTTAGTGTCAGACTGGCTCTTGCCTAGAATAGACTTTTGAATACTCCTTAAGAAATAATTGGTTTAGATTAAGATGTACAGGTAACTCTTTCCTTTTCCCATCTTGACATATCACTGGAAATTACAATATTGAGTTATGATAATACATATCAGCAGTACATACCTTTGGCTTCTTTTCTAAGGCAAAAGTGACAATGGGCAGCTTCATATGCATTGCTGACAATGCTTTGTACCATGTGATCCTCCACTACTTTCAAACTGTGCATGAGATAGATACTTAACCCCAAGACAGCCAGCCAGTCCCTAAGCTAGTGTATTTTGTAAGATATAGCCTGGAATGAACACTTCCAGAAGGCTGTTCTGTACTAGTTGAGTCAGTTTGCTCTTTTTGGGGGAAAGGGAGGTTTGGAGCTCAAAGACACAAAGATGGAGAATTAGTTGGCAAATGGCAGAAAAGAAAATAAAAAAAAATGTTAAGAGTAAGTGTACATGGATAGAGTGCTTGTGTAGGTAAAAATGGGCATCAAAAATGCTAAAGTAGCAATATTGAGTCAATAGGACTGTTACTGTGATTGGAGGAATGGAGTCATGGTTGTGTATTGAATGGTGTTTCAGTTCATCGTGAGGCTTGATCATTGCAGCTGCTCAAACCTATTTTCTATTCCTCCTTACTTCTGCTTATATCTTTACACTAAACCATCATGTTTGTTTGCTGTAAACCATCTAATGCTTAGCAAGAGGATTAAAACAGTAACATTCCCTTTTCTTTCACCTTCCTCTCTGCCCCAACTGACTAGAGGATCTTATTCTTCCAGGAGGGGGAAGAGAAAGGAAAGTGAGTAGTGGTACAAATTATGCTACCGATTTGCCCCTTCAAGTACCCAGGTCCAAAAGACTAATCATTAGTAGAGTGGAAAACACTTTGAAGCACATATAAGATTAATATTGAAACTACAACCAGAAAATTCTAGAATTTTCCCAAAATGTCATTAAAGGAAATGAAAAGGAGAATTGACATTCCATGTCTGGGAGTAATAATAAAGAAAACCAAAAACAATTTTATGTTTATACCATCACTGAGGTGAAACTACTTGGTTCTATGTGGATTTTTTCAAACTGCTTTTGCTTTGTTAAAAAAACACAAAAATATATAATATCGTATATAAAAGTTCTGAAATGTTCCTTAATTTGAAATGGGTAGTTACAATAAGGATGCATACATTTGCATCAGTATGCACTCTCTGGGCATTCAAAACTAAGGTAGTCCAAAAAATACACACATACAAACTCTTGCACTTAAAAGATAGATAAACAGCAGTTAAGTTCCTATGCAAAAAGTGGAGTGAAGTTGTTATTGCCTTTCTGCACTTGTACAGGAAGTTGGCAGGAAAGTTGACTCATTATAAAATCTCAAACAAAGAAAGAAAGTTGAATTGGCAGCTCATGAATTGTCCATTTGTTCCCTGCAGGCCAACCATCAGCAATGAAAAATACCAGTTCCCTCATTTACAACATTTTCATACTTGGTGGTAGACCGCCATTATTGCTCTGGTGTATAACATTTGTTATAACAGCCTGGCTGCACTCTCATACGGGCAGTTCTTTTTTTTTTTTTTTCCCTGTGTGGTTTATTTTATAGATACATACATATATACATATATATATATATATATATGTATATATGTATATGTATGCATTGTACCGGGGGTACATTGTGACATTTACAAAAGCTCTTACAATATATCATTGTTGAATTCACCCCTCCATCATTCTTCCAAGGACAGTTCTTGAAAAGTCACTTCCATCCCACATTAATCTTTCTCTCTCCTGCCCCCCTTTTTCAAACAATGTTTGATGAGTTTTCTTATGTTATCTTTATATATATGTATTATACTTCTCTTCTTCCCCCTCAGTACCCTCTCCTTTCCCCCTGCACCCTCCCACTGATCCCCCTACTGACAGTCCTCCTTATGTTCATTTGTCTTATACAGTATTGTATTCTAATATGGCAATCCAGTTTAAATCCATAGATAGGAGGTTAGGTCGTTTGTAGAGAAGCTGAATGTAGCCAGTGTTATTCAGAGGCAGGGTCTCAGACAAGAAAAGGAAACTTGGAAAGCAGATCTCCCACTGACTTTTGAGGAAAGCTCTTGCAACAGGACTTCAGGAACCCTTAAGTATAAATGTGGATAGAAGTGAATGTGTAGATGTCCATGGTGGCTCACAGAGGTAGGAGGATTACAGTTCAAGGCCATCCCAGGTGAAAGTTAATGAGACCCTATCTCAAAAACAAGCTGGGCATGGTGAGGCATACCTGTAGTCCCAGCTACTTGGGAGGTAGAAGTAAGAGGATTATAGTTCCAGGACAGCCCAGGCAGAGTTCACACAAGACCCTATGTGAAAAACAAACTAAAAGCAAAAAGACTAGTGTGAGGCTTATGTGAGACTCTGAGTTCAAGCCCCAGTACCACCATTAAAAAAAAAAGTGAATGTGTAATAATTGCTTAATTGATCTCTTTCATCCTTGGCTTTGGCTCTCAACATGGAAGCATCTACACTTAAATTGAATACTGATGTTTTTTCTCATCTTGCACCTGTTGGGAGGCCTTGGGAGAACAGAGGTGGGCAAGCTTTTTTCTGTAAAGGGCCAACTAGTCATGGCCATAAAGTTTCTGTTGCAACTGAACTCTGGACTTACCATACAAAAGCTGCCGTAAACACTATGTAATGAACGTGTATGGATGTGCTTCTGTAAAACGTGGGAACTAAACTTTTTTTTTTTAATTTTTATTTTATTCATATGTGCATACAATGTTTGGGTCATTTCTCCCCCCTCCCCCCACCCCTCCCTTACCCCCCCCTTACCCCTCGCTACTCGGCAGAAACTATTCTGCCCTTAATGTTGTGAAATTTTCATATAGCACAATATATATTCTTTAAAAGAAAAAAATCACCATTTTAAATGTGAAAAGCATCCTTAGCATGTGACCTAACTATAAGAGCTGTAGTTTGACATCCCCTACTCAAGGTGTCCTGGCTTCTAATCTTGGTTCTATCATTTCCCATCTATTCCATTTGGAACAAGTTAATTCACATAAGTTTGCCTCAGTTTCTCTACCTGAAAAATTAAAGAACATTCAATGTAAATTCCTTAGAAAAGTGCCTCACATATAGTAAGCTCTCAATAAATGGTAGATGTTATTTATATTCCTATCTTTTCTGAAAATAAACTTAGATTTACTTTGGATGGTTTGGAACTGAATTATATTTGTTCCTTTTCCCAAGTTTGTTTTTGCTTGCTTTTCCCTTCAAAAGTGTTCCATGCCCTTAGTAAATGATTGATTCTGATAAGACACACAGAGTATTTCAAAGGTCTCTTTGAAATATTAATTATTTAAAATAATGAATGTGAGATATTTTACCAGAGGCATCAACAGTGGTTTTTCTGGTAAGCATTAACATTCAGGTTTATTGGTTGTTTGTTTATTTATAGAATGTATAATTTTCTTCTCCCAATCTTCTAGCATATAGGTAACTGAGGAAAAAATGAGTAAGCATAAACATGATTTTTTAACTACCATTTACTATTAAGCCCTCTTGCCCTCGGCAAACTGCCAGAAATGAGCCTCTAGCCAAAAAGATCCTGCACTGAACTTCTACCATTAGAAATTCATTCATTTGTGTTAACAAGCTTCTCTTTAAGGTGCAAATATATCATGGAAAGTTAACTCACCAATTCATTTTCCCTGACAAAGTTTTCTGGTAACACCTATCATGTACATATTTGGGGCAAAATCAGTTGGTGCTTCATTATTCATCAGTTTGGGGTGAAAAATCCACTTATCTTGTGACCTCCCCCCATACAATATTTGTTTTATGAAAAGATGTGTCTAAAACTTTAACCTTAACTTGAAATTATTTAGAAAGAGTAGTATTCACTCTAAAGTTTATCTGAAATTTGATGATTTACTTCACTATAGGAAACTATTAATTACCTGTTCTGGCAAGGAGATAGGTAACAAAATGAATGAACTCTCTAATAAATGTTTTCCTCTATAGTTTTAACTTTAATTGCTTGGAGTTTAATTATCCTTTTTGGTGCATCCCACTATGCAAGGCCTCAACCTCAGAATGTGATATTTTTCTGTTTTGTTTTACAAAATAGAAATAGCTAAGCTATTACATGATGTAATTGCTACATGGCCCATAATTCATCCTGTGGTTTCTAGCAATTTCTTTAAAGCTCCTATGTCCTCTTTTCCCTCTTTTCTTCTTTTCAACAGGAGCTGCCAAATGTTTTGATTTCTCTTATCTCTGACTCATTGGTAGTAGTACTATTACTCTCTTACCCATAGATATTAAGGTCTTGCAGCACAAGCTTTTATTTTTACTATATTGAGGTGACCTTTTACTTACTCTTTATTACCTCCTATTGTTCCATGTTAAATTATAAGAGCTATTTGTCAGCTCTAGGCCTTCATTTTTAGATGAAGGCCAAAATCCCAGAGAGGGGATTTTGTTTCCTTTTTCTTTGATAAGTGAGCAGTCTTCTAATTTTGTGTCATGTACTAATCCATACATCTTGCACCATGTTCTTAATCTGGACCATGATAGATAGTGTGAGAAAGATTGAATCTAACACTGATTTTTCTTGCACTTACTTGTCATTGTTTTCTTATGCTGTCAACTTCCATTTACTACTGCTGATAACCTTGCTCACAAAATCAATTTTATTTTTCTCTTTAGTCTTTTACCAATAATGCCAAAATTGACCATCCTACTTTGCCCAGGGTTATATGCAGAATATTTGTCCCTGCAAATTAAATTCTATTCTCTGTATAACTGATCTCTCTCCCACTCTGATCCATTTTGCATACTGCTGTGAGGCTGATCTTAAATACCACCTGCATCATGCTACTGTCCTGCTAAAGATCTAACAGTGGCTCATTAGTGTCCCTTGAAGCACTTTCAAACTTCTTACTTTGATAATACAAGCCCCTTTAGAACTTTGCTCTGATCTTATCTATACAACCGTAACTTCTGTGTCTTTCAACTGTTTCTTTACTCTTGGTTTATCATTGCAAGCCATGTGTATTTTATTTCAGGTGACTGTGCTGATTCAAAATCACCTTAACTCTTTTTACTTTCTTAAAATTATATTGTATGGATAGGTAAAGCAAATATAAGGGGATAGAAATTGCCTAAAAGATGGGGACCAGAGGAAAGGGATGATAGAAATGTTCAATATCTTGATGGTGGTGGTTTTATGTGGGTGCGTGCATTTCTCAAAACTCTTCAAACTGCACACTGAAGATGTGTGCATTTTGAGGCCAGGTACAATGGCTCACGCCTATATTCCTAGCTACTCAGCAGATAGAGATTGGGAGGATTATGAATCAAGGTCAGACTGGGCAAAAAGTTAACCAAGACCCCCATCTCAATCAAAGCCAGGTGTGGTGGCATATGCCTGGGATCCCAGCTACATGGGAGGCCATAGATAGAAGGATCACCATCTGAGGCTGGTCCCTGGCAAAAATGTGAGACCCTATCTGAAAAATAACTAAAGCAAAAAAGGGCTGGGGAGTATGACTTAAAGGGTAGAGTGCCTGCCTAGCAAGTACAAGGCCCTGAGTTCAAACTCTAGTGCCACCAAAAAAAAAGACGTGCATTTCAGCATTAGTTTTTACAGACACACACACACACACACACACACACACACACATACCTGCATGTGCACCAAGAGTTAGGAAATCTAGATTTTAGTGTCTTTTGACCAGTCATTATGGTTTGATGTTTTGGGGGTCTATTTTTGTGTCATTTAAATGGAATTATAATATCTAAAGCACTATAGAAATTAAATGTTTTCTGAGGCTTAACTTAAGCCCTATTCATTCCATAAAGTCTTTCCCAACTCCTCTAGCCCACAAAGAGCATAACTTAATTTTTAAAATATGCTTGAATATGATCTCATGCTGAAGGGTCCTACCCTCAGTAAGAAGTATTTTGCTCCTTTTGAGTCACTTTACACTGACTAGTTGATAGCAACTTTCTTCAACTTTGAGTATTTTGACTTTTACAGAAATCTTTAATTACACAATTGAGAATTCAAAATGGCTATAACATTGATTTCAAGCTATTATGACCAGGTTGTTAGGATTTTAGAAAATGGTTATATAATACAGGCTGAGCATCCCTAATCTTAAAATCTGAAATGCTCTAAAACTGGAATGTTTTTGAAAAATGTAGGTTTTTGGATTAGGAATGCTCAATGGGTACTTTCTATATAAATATTCTACAATCCAACAGTCTCTGAAATCTCAAACACTTCTGGTCCAAGCATTTCAGATACAGGATATGAACTAACTAGAGCACAGTCTTCTGTAATAGACGAACTCAAGGCACTAGATGAATAAGGAATATCATGATTAATAATGTTTGGTTTTTAAAAACCAAGAGTATAGAGTATTTTCAAAAACTGTAGAGGGGCAGACATTTTAACTTACTTGCATGCTATCAAGTTAGCCTGCCACAGTTTCATGGATGTTGGCAGGAAACACAAGGCTCCTGGGTGAGAGACACAGAACTCTATTACTCATGGTACAACAAGCAGTGTGAGCTTCATGTTCTCATGTTCATATTGCTTTTCCTGGCTCTCCAGCTCCCATAGGATGATGCAAAGATAAACCCAGGTGGATGCTGCACTTCAGCATCACTGCTGAAGAGCCCCAAAGCTTAGGAAACCCTAACATTTTATAATGAACTAAAAGCTAAACCTGTTTGACATTTGCTCTCTCTTTATATATAAAGACAAATAATCTGTTTTTCAAGCAGACAATCCTACCTTTACCCTGGATGTAGGCACTATGTCACTGTTGCTATAAAAGCATCCGTGAAAATGTATAGAAATGTGAGAAACCCATAGAGAATTGTCTCAAAAACATGTGCTAACCATCAGAGAATAGTCTTGGACAAAAGTGTAGCAGAGAAAATTAATTTATCTAGCGCTAATTTTAATCTGTAGCATCTCCAAACTCTTTTGGGGAAATTAAGTCAACATGACACAGGTAAATGATGCTGAAAACTGAGATCAGCAGGCATTCAACATCTATTGAATGACAATGTGGGAAATGAAAAAGAAGGTACAGCCCACGCCTTTCATTTTATCTGATAATAAGCAGCTCACACAGACCCCTCAGACTGCATGCAGCCTGCCCAGCTCCTTAGTACTGTCTGTGACTAATTTCAGGATAAAATATTATGAAGTGGCCTCTGAACTGTTACTTCTCAGCCATGCCCATATATTAGCATTTTAGTGGCTAAAAAGCATTACCGAATTTCCCCTTGATACTCTTTTACTAAGTAAAATAGGTATTATGACTTGTAAGAAAACATATTTTTTCGATATGTGTGCAAAAGTTTTTCTTCTTTTTCTTTATTTTTACATTTACTTACAAGTGTATACATTGTTTGGGCCATCTCCTTCCACCCTGCCCCACACTCCCTTCCTCTTCTCAGATTTTGTTGAAGAGAAAACATAGGAGATAATAAGAAAGACATTGCGTTTTTGCTAGTTTAAGATAAAGATAGCTATACAGAGAGATTCCTAGCATTGCTTCCATGCACTTGTGTATTGTAACCCATGTTGGTTCATCTCTACCAGACCTCTTCTCTACTTCCTATTCCCCTTCCCATAGTGGCGTCTGCCAGTTTAAGATTACTATATTCGCTCCTCTACATCAACCACATTCAAGTTTTAGGTTTCCTTCCCTTTCCCTATTCCTCCTGTGCACATTCTCCCCTTAGTGTGTGACCCATGTCCAATAGTATTACTGCATTTGTTTTAGGTCTAGAATCCACATATGAGGGAGAACATGCGATTTTTGGCCTTCTGAGCCTGGCTAACTTCACTTAAGATGATGTCCTCAGTTCCATCCATTTACTTGCGAAAGACGAAATTTCATTCTTCTTTGTGGCTGAATAAAATTCCATTGTGCATAAATACTGCATTTTCTTAATCCATTCGTCAGTAGTGGGGCATCTTGGCTGTTTCCATAGCTTGGCTTTTGTGAATAGTGCTGCAATAAACACCTTACATTTTTTTTCTTCAGTTTAAATTCAGAGCCTAAAAAGAAAGAAAAGCTATTTATAGCAAATCACATCTAAATAAGAATTAATGGTTCTATGAACTTGGAAACTTTAAGTGAACTGTTAACCCTCACAAAATTTAATCACAAATGAAATTTCAGTGAAATTCATTCAAAATGAAGGATAATATCCTTCAAATGATCATGTTGGCTTCCATTTTGTTTTATCAAGGCTTACTGAAATATAAATTACTTTGGTTCACTAGTGTTAAGCTTTTCATGAAAATCACTCAGCTTCTTTAAAAGCAGTGGACTGAAACTTACATTTCCTTCCTTCAATGCATATGTGATGTTTACAGAGACTTTTTATGTTGTTTTTTATTTTGGTTTTTTTTGCAGTACTGGGGTTTGAACTCAGGGCCTATACCTTGAGCCACTCCACCAACCCTTTTTTGTGATTGTTTTTTTTGAGATAGGGTCTCACAATTTGCCCAGGCTATCTTCAAACCTCGATTCTCCTGATCTCTGCCTCCTGAGTAGCTAGGATTATAGGTGTGAGCCACTGGTGCCTGGCTGTTGTTTGGTTTTTTTTGTTTTTGTTTTTAACAGAACCACCTAAACCATGCAGGGGCACTGTCACCCTCAAGGAGTGAATATTGGTTCTGGGGAAAGTGGATAGAGCAAAATCTTAGATGTTACAATGATTTGTAGCCCTCAAAGAGCCACAGTAAATAGACAGATGGCATTTAATTTTTACAGTGGGAACCATGGGGTAAAAAGATGCCTGAAAAGGACCAAAGGTGGGAGGAAGAATAATGATGAAAAACGATGAGAAACCCTGGTTTAGCATAATATTTCAGTAAGTGTTGTCAAGTGGCAACCACTACATTAAGCAAAGAAATTTAAATTTTTCTCAATTTTGTTATATTTGTTTTTCCATCTTTTTAGTTTAATCATAATGCCATTAAAGAATTTTAATGAGACAACATCTATAATGTCATTATATTATGTTATAAAAATTTTCATGTTTGCATTTAATTTATCTAAACCATAAACATTGTGTTCTGTTCTGTTCATTGGTTTACATATATTCACTTTTTCTACTGTCTTCATAATTACCACTTTTAAAAGGCTACATGAAATTCACTTGTAGTGTGGTTCTTTCTTGTTTGTACTTCTATATCTCTGAAAATTCCTTCCCTGTCTTTGCAGTTCTGCTTGTTCTGCCTGTTAAAAGTTGAGGACCTTTGGGGGTGGGAGGATTGGGCAGATGTTGGTTATAGACCACTAGTTTCAGTTAGACAGGAAGAATAAAAGTGCAAAATATCTATTGTGCATCATGTTGACTACAGTTAATTATAATATATTGTATATTTGAAAATTGCTAAGAGAATAGATTTTAAGTGTTCTCACCACAAAATAATTACAAGTATGAGAGGTAATGCTTGTGTTAAACATATTGATTTAGCTATTCCACAGTGTATGAGGATATCAAAACATAGTGCCATCTACCACAAATATACATAATTTTTACTTGACAACTCCTCTGGATTTGCATTTTCTCCCCCTACCCCACTCTTCTTCTGATATACTATCTCAGGTTAACTTCATCCATCTCTCAATAACACTCAAATGTTAGCTCCAACAGACTTCACTTCTGGGTTTCATAGACCCATATTTCCGGCTTTTATGGGTTATCTCCATGCAGATAATCCTTTGTCATTTCAAATAGGTTATCACATTTTCTCAAACCTGTTTATCCCTGGTTACCTTGACTCCTTCCCTCCTCATTAATCTTCCCCCCCTCCAGCTAAGTCCTATTTACGTATTAATAATTTCCAAATATCCATCACATCCATTTTCTCTGTTCACCTATTAGTTCAGTCCTTTATTTGTTACTTAGATAACTCACCTAAACTTCGAAAAATTATCCATGCCTTCTATCTCACTATTCTTCACAGTGCTACCTGACAAATTTTTGTAATGCATAGATCTGATTGGGTCACTTCCTATATCTTATAGCTGTCCTGCCCAATACAGAGGCCACAAGCCACATGTGGCTGTTGAGCAACTGAATTATAGCTAATCTGAGTTGAAGTATGTGAAAGTAAATATACACTAGATTTCTAAGACTTAAGTCTGTTCTAAAGAATGTAAAATGTATCATTAATTTTTGTATATATTGGACATTTACTTGATACATTACACTTAATTTCACATATTTCTTTTTTTTTAATATGATATTAGGATATTTACAAAGATATCACTTGAAGTCGTGGCCTGCATTATACGCTGGTCTATGCTGCTTCAGGATAGTGTGCAGATCCCATATCATAAAATCAAATTCTGGTTATCATATGTCTTATTTATTTCATCTTTTGCTAGCTGTCATACAAAGAAAGCTAGTCTTGGGGCTGGGGACTCAGCTTAGTGATAGAGCACTTACCTTGAATCCATGAGGCCCTGGGTTGGGGTATGGAAGTGTTAGTCTTACTGTCCAATTGATCTGGGTTCATACCTGAGTCCCTCTACACACCTACGTGATATCTAAGTGTTAGTATCCCTAGTTGAAAAGACATAACAAACGTGAAGTATCCACCACATAAAATTTAATTCTCCCAGGTACATTCCAATCATGCCCACCTATTTACCTGCTTTCTCTTCCTCTTTTCTTTCTATTGGAAAGAACAGGTGATGGTTCAGTGAATATTAAAAGTGCACAGTCCTCTTTCCCTGTTTAGTCACTGTACTTTCCTTTTTCCTTTTTTTTTCTTGCTTCCAGTTTTCACCAAATCTTACACATGAGAACTTCTGTTTCCCTTCATTTTTTATTAAATATTTCTATCCTAGAGAGTTTATTTTCAAAGGATAAATTAGTATAACATTGAAGAAGTCTCAAGTAGAATGAAAAGCAGAATCAAAAAGATATTAGCTTGTTCTTTTCCCAGTGGAGAATTTTTTCTGTGATTTGATACCTCATAGTTAATTCTTTAAGCAAAGTAGGATTTATGTTTGACCTTGGACTAGCATCACAAACAATGTCTTCTCCCTCTCACTCCCTTCTCCTAACTTGCCTGCCAAGATCAGTACCCCTCAGACCCACACATTCAGTTACCTCTCAAAAGGGATATGTGATTAGGGTCCTTTTCATTGTTAGACCATTTGTGATGAGAGAACTCAGCCCCCTGGGGATTATCCACAGCTTAGTAGAGTTTCTGGCAATTGACACCTTGAGATAAATGCTCTAACAAATCTTGAGTGTGTGTGTGATGGCTGGAATTGTCAAAGAAACATGTAAGGTAAAATGTTTTAAATGTTGCTTCCATGAACATCTTTTGAGTACTCCACTGATGACTTCTGAACAATTCTTTCCCATAGGAAAAGTTTAAGCACACAACAGCATTCTAAAAAGGAAATAGGACTTTGGCTGATGTCTGTCAAATATAAAATGTGGTCTTTCAGATGATGTAGTCAGTCACCTTTTCTTTTTACAATGTCAGCATTTCAAAATGAGTAAAGGATATGGATTAGGTAAGAATTGAATGCAAATGTGTTTTGCAAATAGTGTCTTTGGAGATAATCACAGATGATATGGTTGAATGCTGAAGGTATTAATACAATCAGTATTTAACCTTCTGTAACTCCGCTTCATCAAATCACACCCTGCACATTGATTGCATTAAGCCAGGTCAGTGGTTTCTTGCTTAGGAATATCTTATAAGAATCTTAACAGGAAGGCAGCAGTAGCTGATCAGCTACTGTTTATTTGCATACTGAGCATGTCATCCATAATACAAAAGACAAGGTCTTTAAGTTGAAAGAAGAGTGGGACTGGCATGAATTTTGCTTAATGGTGCATAATAAGCAAAGTAGTCTGTGGTGCCAGAAACTGACAGGATCCGTTATGTTAAAACAGATATATGTCTTTAATTTAAGGGTATTATGTAAATCTGACAGGAGTTTTTCCCTTTATTTTCCGTAGTTTAACTTTAATTGCTCCAAGATTAATTCTGATTTCTCCTTTACTCCAGAGGGTGATGAGACTGGTGTGATGGATAATCTTCTAGAAGCCCTGCAATCAGGTGCAGCATTCCGAGACCGCAGAAAGCGGATTCCAAGGAATCCAGGTAATGCTCACTCCAGCTCACATGGGCTTGTAAAATGTGAATTTTCAGAGCTAAGTACCACCCTCTCCCCTGAAAAAAAGGAAAACTCAACATTCCCATGAAGACTTTTTTTTAACAGTTGATCTCAGTTCATGTGTGAATTCTTAGCAGGCTTCTACATATACATGATTGTAACTTTCAACTTGGTAAATGCATCTTGAAATAACTGTATGCTTTGGAAAAAATATCTGAAATAAGGACTCCCACTGTGTTTAATATTAAATATTTTTAATTTTTTTTATGAGCATGTGTTTTGGGTGGAAGATGATTTAAAACTACAAATGTAATTAAATGATTAAAAATAATTGGCCCAAAGATGTCACATTAGCTATTCATTCACAGGTAAGGAAACAGACCTGCTTGTTCCTACAGGCCATTTTAGTTTTTAGTGTAGTGTGTAGTCTATTATCTGTGTTAATAAAGGGAAAATAGGCAAAGATAATCCATGATCCTCAAAAATCACAAAGTATTGGAACAAATTTGCAGGTGTGTATTTGGTTAATAACAAATAAAGCTACACTATGAAAATTAATTATGGGGGGACATAAAAGAAGCAAAACAATCTCCCTCACTCAAGTGGAACTTGAGTGGTACCTAAGGCTGAGGAAACTAATCACTCCTGTCAAGGTAATCCAAGTGAGCTTAACTGTCCACTTCCTCTAAGTAAGACATTATATTTTTAATGTATATCTTTCTGGTAGTAGAGGGAGAAACTAGATATGTTGGTTTTTTATTTCCTTTTCATGCGCCGTGAAGCTATAGAGAGAAGTAAATGAAAAAGAAACTAATAGGAAATATTTAAACTCTACTTAATTTAAATTAATAAGATTTGACATGAATAGCTTATACTTCACAAAATGTTGATTTTGGACTGAAAGTTATGTTACTAGAATGAAAATTGGTAGTTTACAAAACCATTGTAATTCAGTAAACCAGTGAAAGAAACAGGACCTAATACAGGGCTGTCCATGAAACTTTGGGCAATGGTGAAGTTCACAGCAGAAGCTGATATAAATTATAGTCATCTTTTTTCCCATTTGGTAAATCCTGACAGGTGATGGGTAGCATTCCACCTCTGCCCTTCAAGGACAGCCTGTAGAGATTAGCCTAAAGATAAGATTTGAATGAGAGGAGCAGTCTTTTGGCTAGAAGATAAAACTGCTTTTATGAAGATACTGATGAGGGCCTACAAAAATATTGGAAGACTAGAGAAAAGAAAATGAAAATTCATATTTATATGTTCATAATAAATTTTTTAAGGTAATGTTGCATGGCAGAATGCTAGGAGCATTGCTAATCTGTACCTATGAGGCATTCATTCCACCTATCCTTAGTCTTTATCTGTAAAATGAGAATGTTCTACCATGCTGTCAGAGGCTCCTTTCACCCCTTAAGAAAAATAAAAACTTTCAGTGCTCTTTCTTGAACTATCAGAGCAATAATAGTCAGTGAAAAGTGAACTGAAATAATTTTTTAATCAATTCAGTACTCTGTTAAGAAGCTGATAAGTAAAAACATGTTATTCTGGCCATTAAAAAAAAAACCTGCCATAATTTTTCTAGTCTGCTTATTTTAAAAATATGTATTCACAAAGGACTCTGCCTGATAAGTCTCACACTTCATACTGATTCTAGAAAGGCTGTACCAGGAGAGAGAACATTTCATGGGGTTTCTCTAAGTTTGATACTCAAGGGACTATAGTGATGTCAACTGTGAAATGCCAAGAATATATTCACAGATTATATAATTTTATAATACTAATTCCAAGTAATGTAAATTAGAATCTTTTTAGTTTGTAGCTGGAGTGCCCTCAGAAACAAGTAGGATCAAAATAGCCTGTTCTGGCTGTGATATTCATTCCAAGAGGTAACAGTAGCAAGCTGATATCCAGAGGTAAAAACAAACTAGCAGACAGACAGTGGCAACGGTTGGTAAAGCACCTTGGATCTCAGTAGGAAAGTTGGAAAGAGATTGGGAAGATGGGGGAGGAGGGCAGAGATTTCACAAGTCTGCCAAAAGTCCTCCTGTCTTCTGGCCTCTTTCTAGAGGTAGCAGAGCCAGGGACTTTTACAGATTTCTTTCTTATGCAGCCTTTATAGCTAGATCATCTTTTCCTGCTAGTCCCTTGTTTTCATTTTCTTAGTTACCTGACTTGGTTTCTTTTCAAGGTTCCCTTGACTTGATATTATTACACTTTCTCCATTCAACATTGGAATCCTTGCTCTTTTCAACTACAATATAATACTATAAAAGCCAAAAAGCAAAATTATAAAGACTGCTAGTTTTCCAAGGAAAGTAAAATAATAGCAAAAAAAAGAAAAAAAAAAACACTAAAATCAGAGTTGGTGGGCCATAGACAGCAAAGATGTACTGTTCTGCTTACCATCTCTATTATCATCACTTACAAATGGAAATTACTGTATACAAAATATAGACTTCCACCATTGTGTTTGTAATTGCAATGTTTTCAATTCCATATTTAAGCAAAATGAGATCATCGTTGATATTTTTCATTTGAAAATCAAAATGTTAGTAAATGATGTTGTGATGAGTTGCCTAAATCACAGATCTTCCACACTGAGCTTGTACCCCTCCCCAAGAGTATTACATTAGATAAATCAAAAGAAGCTCCCAATATTGCCTCTGGTCCATTCAACTGAGTGTGCTATTTCAGTTAAGACCACCAAAAGAGGCTGGGTATGGTGATGTTCACCTGTAATCCTAGCTATTTGAGAGGCTGGGATTTATAGGAGGATCCCAGCTGGAGGCCAGCCCTGGAAGAAGGGGGAAGCAATGCAAGACACTCTCTGAAAAATAACTAAAGCAAAAAAGGGTTAAGGAGGTGGCTGAAAGGGTAGAGTGTGTGCCTAGCAAGTCAAGGCCCTAAGTTCAAACCCCAGTACCACCACCAAAAAAAAAAAAAAAAAAAAAGAGCACCAAATGACATTTCAAGAGAGACTCATATCAGCACTGCTGATACTAAAAATATGCTATGGTACAAGTTCCAACTTGTCAGAATGCACATAGGCAATAAATAGCCACTGTGGTTGTACTGGTGAATAATGGCTGAATATTAACACAGATCACAGACTTTGCTGATTTCAAGCTCAGACTAGGAAATGAGTCCCTAAATATTCATTAATTTATTGTACATCTGTTGTGTGAAAGGTACTGTGCTAGACCTGATGGAAGATTCAGAAATAATTAAGATTTCCTTAGTTATAACACCCTTGTGTCTTGTAAGAAAGGTAAAATGTACAGAAAGACTACAGAGTAAGGTAGCAGATAATAGGTATGAAACAAGAGGTGTTAATAACATGCTATATGAGTTGGGGGAGGAAGATAGCACACTTTATTGAATATATCAGAAAAATAATAATGAAGAAAAAGTTTTGAAGAATGAGTAGGAATTTCAGCAGTGGGAGTTGGAGGTGTTAATAGTGGCAAATAATACATTAAGAAAGCAAATAGGATATATAAAGTCTGAAACTATGAAGATAATCCTGAAAAAAATAAGTTATTGCAACAACCTGAAGGGCTCTCAGCGTCTAATTCTTTAGCAAATAATTCTTCAGGCAATAGGAATCTAAAGAAGGTTTTCAAGCAGTAGGAACACAATCCAAGCTATGCATTAGAACATTGAAGTTAAAGACGTGTAAGTGATGGATTAGGTGTCTACTGTCATACTCATAGTCAAAGGAGATAATATAGGGGGAGAAGAGTAGCTAGGAGTCAAAGATAACCCTAGGGTTTTGAGTTTGATTAGCTAGGAGGACAGTTTAGGTTGCTGAACTAGTAAAGGTCATGAAAGAGTGGTGATAATAAAAGATAAATTCGGTTTGAGATAAATTAAACTGAAAGTGGTAGCAGAGCATTGAAATCAAATTTTCCAGAAGTTCTTATTAATGTGAGTTAGATTTCATGACAAAATGGTTGGGTTCTTGAGCATTCTGACTTAAGTGTGAAAATGATGGAGATTGATAGGATTATTAAGAGAAAAGAGAGCCAAAAATAGAACCTTGAATATGCTTACATTTAGGGGTTAAAGCAGAACTAGCAAAGAAGGCAGACAAGGAAAAGTTGGACAGGTAGGAGGAAAATCCAGACGTTGTCCAAGAAGGAAAGGAAGAGGAAGTTTTAAAAGTTTTAAAAAGGCAGCCATTTTCAGCAATGACATATTCTGTGCTGGGGTCGAAAGGATAAAAACCAATGATTTGTCATTTGGGAACTTTCTAATGATGTTTTAAAGAATATCCCTTCCAAATTGTAATGGAACTGGCGGCCAAAATGCAGGAGCTGTGCAGTGAGTAGATGGTGAAGCTACAGGTAACTGTCTTGTTGGTGCCATGTACAGGTAAAACCAAATGGGATACTTGCTTCAAGGACTTCACATGCTATTTGGGAAAGCATGAATATAAACTTTGATCAAATTCTAATGCACTCTTCTGTCTTCTGCAATCCAGATAGGAATAATGTGCCTTTGTAGCACAGGAGTTAAAGGAACTTTGCTTGGCCCCTCTTCTCTCTCCTTTGTGTCCCCAGAATATAGACTATTCTTTTTAGAAGTTTGATATGTGAAAAGAACATCTTCTTTTCCTTCAACCTAGTACAGATCTATCATCTGAATTTTGTGAGATCTTTCCTTACTCTCTCTTTTCTAGACTTTGTTACCATGTAGGATAATAAATAAGACCCTTATGTTTACAATGCATTTTGTAAATAATTGCCTATTGCTATTCCTGAATTTGTTGTTGTAAGATCAAAGGTAAACTTTGGAGGAAAAAGAAGCACATAGAGAAAGACCTCACAGGAGTGAATACTACACTTAAAATATAAATACACAACTCCACATCTGCTTGCATGTGTTTTATTACTAAATAACTATAGATACTTAGCACTCAGTTTCTCTTCCCCCCCAACCAACCCTATGACTTCAAATGGGCTTCTCAGCAATAGGTAGATAGCTAACTTGGCTATTTTGGCTATGACTAGATTTTGATATATAGGTTTAGACGTTAATAAAACTCACAAGAGAAGCGTTAACAATGAAATGAAACCAAGAAACACAATAAATGTGTTTTGGTTTTAGAACCACACAGGGCAACCAAGAAAACTAAATTTGAAAAAACAGAAGAAACTCAGGAGACACATGATCCTAGTTTTATGTATCAACAAGATAACAGCATAAATGAGAAGGTATAATTTACCATTTGAGAACAGATAGGGGACAAGAAACAATGTTATACAACAGAGTTAAAAATAAGCTCTAAGTATTAGAAAAAAATAACCCCACAACAAAACAAAGCTCACATTTCCCCAGGCCTCTCTGCCTCACACAAAAAACAAAATCCAAATTTTGCTAGCTCTTGTCTCTTCATACACATTCAGGACCTCAACTGCTACAAGGGATCTCTGAAGCATTTCTGGAAGTTCTCAGGGGGCATTTCACAAACAGAAACAAGCACGTGCTATTGTTACTCCACTTCTGCCTATAACAACACATATTTCCACGCCTGCTGTGTCCTTTGCCAGTTGGGCCTCTTATGCTTTCACGATGCCAGAACTTCACAGTGATGTGTATGTGGGGGGGGGGGGTACCATTCTGTTCTTTTAAGGTGGCATTCAACTGGGCATCCCAAGTACTACTGCTTCTGCCTCAGAATCTTAACAGAACATTTTAGACAAACAGCTTTCCATTTTAAATTATATTCCATCTGATCTCCTAGGATGTGATTTCATTAGGCAAGGTTTAAAGACAAGCCCATGACAGATATCATGAAGCAGTCAGTATCATCTTCATTTCTTGAGGAACAAGGTCTGTTGGGACATTGTGCTTGTTGTTGTTTTATTGTTACTAAGCTAATGTAGTCATTCATTCTTTCTCCCTTAGGATGAGTTCTCGTCCCATGATGTTCTTCAGTTTCTGTTTTGTAAATGTTATGATCTTCTGCTTGTCTACCAAACCCCCCTTGGTATATGGTACATTCATTGTATGATACTGTACAATGAAAAATCTAATAAAAATAATGCAAACATATAAGCAAACAAACAAAATCATGGCATCCCTCCAAATAATATTTATTGATCAACTAGTAGAGACCAAGCAACAGTGCTGGGGCCCAGAGGGCAAAGATGGATAAAGTATGGGTCTTGTCCAGAAGAACTCAGATTATCATGGGAAAGCTATATATACAGTTGTCCCTTGGTATTCACAGGGGTTTTGTTGCAAGATCCATGCAGGATACCAAATTGTGTGGATGCTCAAGTCTCTTACATGAAATGGTGAAGTATTTGCATATAACCTATGCATATCCTCCTTGACACTTTAAATTATCTACAGATTACTTATATGTAAATATAATGTAAATGCTATGTAAATAGTTGTTATATTATTTAGGGAATAATATAAGACAAAAGAGTCTATACATATATAGTACAGATTTGGTTGTTTTTTTATTTTTATTTATTTATTTTTTGCAATACTGAGGTTTGAACTCACGGCTTCACACTTGCTAGACAGGTGCTCTACCACTTGAGCAACTCTGCCAGCCCTATGTTTTTTTAATATTTTTAGCCTATAATTGGTCAAACCCACAGATGCAGAACCCATGAATGTGGAGCACTGACTGTATCAATGTAAATGTTATGATATAAGGGTTCAGAAAGTACTAAAAGAGCAACTAACAGCCTTTTCTTGAAAGAAAAGTTTTATGATAAGAGTAGCTCGTGAGCTGTTTTGAAGAAAGAATAGTAATTTGAATTAGAGGAAAAGGAGTAGCATTTCAGATGAAGAAAATGTAAAATACACATAATGCAGATATAAAAGGACACAATAAAAAAGTTGTTTTTGATGAAAAGTTTGTTGTAGCAAAGAGTCAGCAGGGGGTTGGTTTTATTTATTTATTTATTTTTTTTTTTGGCAGTCTCTACCACCTGAGCCATATCCCCAAGTCCTTTTCTTTTTTATTTTGTTTTTTAGATAGGATCTCATGATTTTGCCCAGGTAGACTCCAACCATGATCCTCCTAGGTCCATCACCCAAGTAGCTAGGATTACAGTTGTGAAACACCACACCCACCCCAGTAGGGGTTTTTAAATAGAGGATTGCATGGTTACATACACACATAAGTAAGAGGCATTGAGGGTAGAAATAAAGATTTGGGGGACATCTGTACAGATGTGGTTATTGGAGTCACCCAGGAAGAGCATGTCAAATGAGAAGTAAAAGAGGGTTGAGAATAGCACATGTGGGAATTATAGTATTTAATAGGCAAATAGAGGAATTAACAAAGGTTCAGGGGGAAAATGTACAGAAAGGGAGGAAGAGAAGCAGTATAAAGTGGTACCTGGAAGACCAAGGAGAGAGAAAAAAATCTCAGAATGGAGAACTGGTCAACAGGGTCACATCTGCAGGAAGTTAAAATGACGACTGAAAATAGAGCAATGTGTTTGTCAGTGCACAGGTTTTACCAAGAATTTTAAGTAGAACTATGAAGACCAAGAACCAGGCTCTAATGAGTTAAGGAATAAAGAACATCTTTAGTACCTGGAATACCAACATTTGAAGGAAGGAAGTTAGAAGAGAATGAAAAGATAAATTGTGTCTCTTTTAGAGACTCAGCTAGGAAACTTTCAACACTTTGAAGGGTCTTGTATGAAGCTACCAACAAGTGATTGTTATGCCTAATTTTACTTTCAAATATGTGACTCCCCTCTCCTTAATTCAGTCATACTTATTGAGCATATACTGTGTGCCAAGTGCTTTCCAGGGAACAAAGCACTTTGTCATCCATTGCGTGATGTGTGATTCATTCCCATCCAAGGCAGAGATATACTCTCATAAGTTAGAATGAACATCTGTGACAGAGGGAGGGAGGGGGAAAGAAAGAGAAAACAAGAAGAAGAGGAGGAGGGGAGGAAGAGGAGGAGGAGAAGAAGAAGAAAGAAGGAGGAGGAGGAGGAGGAAAGAAGAAGAAGAAAAGAGAGAATGTATTGAAGGTATAGTTAACTAGGTAGAGCAGGGGAAAAGGGGGTAAGGTGGAGAAGGTGGCAAAAAAAAGTATGAGACCATCTTCAGAAAATCTTTATCATCTTTAGAATTAACTGGTTTACAAGTGGTGAAAGTCAGAGGTGATGGGTTATAGTACATATGTGATTCAAGAGGAAGAAGAGAGATGTTGAGGAAGAAAGAAATGAAATAATCCTTAGGCCAATTACTTATTGTTCTCTGCAGTGGTAGTTATATCTTGACAATAAGCAGAGAGTAAATATCAGGAGTCTTGGAAAAGTGACCAAAAATCAGGTGCTGTTAAAAATACAAGAGTGGGTAGGATAATCTGAGGAAAATGAGTAGAGCCGTGAACCAAACACAGGATCTGGAGATAAACATTTATGGTGCTGGTTCTCAGCCTGACTACACACTCCAATTACTTTCTTGTATTTCTAAGAAATTCTCAAACATCCAGTTTCTCTCTGGACCAAGCAAATCAGGATCTGTAAGGTTTTAAACCTGAGCAACAGTATACCTTAAAAGCTACTCAGGAGATGGGCATGGTGGCACACATCTGTAATCCCAGCATTCAGGAGGCTGAGGTAGAGGTTTGTGAGTTCCAGGCCAGCCTGAGCTGCATGCAAGATCCTTTCTCAAAAAAAGTTTATTCGGGAAATTTTAATATTCTACAAAATAAAAAACCACCAATTTATGTGACTAGCTTGGAAGCTGAAGTCTATGAAAGAGCATGAAGGAATTGATTGTGGAAGTACAGAGAGAAGAAAGTCAGTGTGTTATCACAGAGGCCAAAAGGAGTAAAGCTTTACAAAGAGAAAGGCTTAGTAGCATCAAATGTAACTGAGAGAGCCTGGTGTGATGGTACATGCCATAATTCCTGCACTCAGGTGGTGAAGGCAGGGGGATTGCGAGTTTGAGGCCAGCCTGAGCTATATAGCAAGACCCGGGGTAAATAAATGAATGTAACTGAGAATTCCAAGAAAATAAGGATTAGAAAGGATTCATTGGACTTAATTATCAGAAGTTCATTGGCGACTTAAGCAAAGCAGTTTTAGAAGAGCTCGTTGGTGGGGTAGTGAGATAGTAAATGTCAGATTACACTGAGTTCTAAAACGCTATTACTTTTTAAGACTACTTAACTCAGTCTCTTTTCATCACTTCATATGAATCTTATGAAGTATGTTCCAGTACTAGTTATATAATTTTTGTTTGCTTTTGTTTTCATTTTATTACATTTCTTTGTGAAAATTAATTTTTTCTTTTAGAAAAGACACACACGTGTACTGATTAATAAGATTTAGCTTTGCATTAAGGAAACTAGAAGCAGACAATTGCTATGTAGTCTATCCTTGATCATTCTTTGACAACTGGTGAACAAATTGAACACAGACCATTTATGCCCTATTTATATGCAAAATTGTTCTAAGCAAGCACTGATGATGTTCTCTATAGAAATTTCAATCATTTCTGCTTGTCTGTTCTCCTAACACAATATAATCAGCTCAGCTGCACATTTCTTCATTCATGATCTCTGCAGGACAATAGGAGATAAGGTCAATTCTAGATGATTTCTATGAGAATATGAATATAGCAAGCATTCCTTAGATGTTGAAATATGGAAGAAGGACAAGCAAGTATTATGCAGCAGTAAATTTCTCTTGGTAGTTTTAAATCCGTGTGAACAATTCACAGACATGCTAACATTGGAGCTAAGCTCACACCTGCTTATTTATAAACCTTCAATTCAAGAATAAATGGCTGAGACCATATATATCATGTGAATGATGTTGGTCTACTGTAAGTAGACACTCTGTGCATTTAGAACTATAAAACACAGCAAAGCATTCACCAAACTTTCATGAGTACATATCATTTTCTAGAAAATTAAATGCTTTCACAACTAAAGAAAAGAATTGTTCTAATTGGTGGCTTTGATTATGGGTTCATTTCTCTCATATAGGTTTAGTGGTTATATTAGTGTTTTCCAAAACAAGATTAAGAAATTGTAAGCTCTGCTTCCACTCCAAAAGAATTTCTTCTGCCGCCCAGTGGTCAAAGGTAGTCGAATTTGCCTATAAATGAACATACTTCCAACCCCTCAATTTTTTTTTTTTTTTTTTTTTTGGTGATAGATAAATATTTATTGTTCTTCTGGTGCCTCGTACCAGTCTGATTTTGGAGGCCCTGGGAGAAATAGGCATGGTCCTCGCACACCACACACACACACACCACACACACACACACACACACACACACACACACACACACACACACACACACACCAGTTAAGGGCAGCTATATCTCCCCCATGAGACTTTTAGATCCTTGGAGAGGCGAGCCTTAGGCTCACCAGGCTGCTCTCCTCCGGAACTCTGTTCTCCTTTCTCTGCAGTGTCCACATGTTGCTCCACAGACCTGCAGACCTGTGATGCTGCCCCTCCTCACACCTCACCCCCAACCCCAGGCCCATGAAGGCCAGGGATCAACTTGAACTCCTAGCTGAGACACTGGCCCTCACCACCCACAGATATGCAAAGGAGCCAGTGGCCCCTTCTTCCCTGAGGAAGGCCAGTGTCTCCTGACTATTTAACCTGGAGAGGACCTTGGAAGTTTGGTGAGCACTTAGCATTCTGACTCAGCCAGAATGTAGTGAGCCGGCCTCTCGGCTCCCCTGGGCCTGCCACCTTGCTGATTTTTTGTTTTGTTTTGTTTGGGGCACTGGGGATCAGAACCCAGAGACCTTGTGCATGCTAGGCTAGTGCTCTGCACTGATCTACACCCCCAGCCCTTCTTTTTTGTTTTTGTTTTGGGGCTTTTTTGGTGTTACTGGAGTTTGACTCAGTGCTTTGCACTTGCAAGGCAGGTGCTCTAGCACTGGAGCCACACCCCAGTCCTTTTTTGCTTTAGTTATTTTTTTGGATAGGATCTCATATTTTTTTGCCCTGGGCCAGCCTTCGACTGCAATTCTCCTACATAGTTGGGATTACAGACATGTTCCACCACACTTGGCTTGTTGATTGAGATGGGCTCTAGATAATTTTTTGCCTGGGCTGGCCTTGAACTTTGATCTTTTCTATCCTCCTAATTTCTACCTCACGAGTAGCTGGGATTACAGGCATGAACCTCTGCTCCCAGTACCAGCTCTTTTTTTTTTTAATTTTTATTGTTTTATTATTCATATGTGCATACAATGCTTGGGTCATTTCTCCCCCCTGCCCCCACCCCCTCCCTTACCACCCACTCTGCCCCCTCCCTCTTCCCCCCCACCCCCTCAATACCCAGCAGAAACTATTTTGCCCTTATCTCTAATTTTGTTGAAGAGAGAGTATAAGCAATAATAGGAAGGAACAAGGGTTTTTGCTAGTTGAGATAAGGATAGCTATACAGGGAGTTGACTTACATTGATTTCCTGTGCATGTGTGTTACCTTCTAGGTGAATTCTTCTTGATCTAACCTTTTCTCTAGTTCCTGGTCCCCTTCTATTGGCCTCAGTTGCTTTTAAGGTATCTGCTTTAGTTTCTCTGCGTTGAGGGCAACAAATGCTAGCTAATTTTTTAGGTGTCTTACCTATCCTCACCCCTCCCTTGTGTGCTCTTGCTTTTATCATGTGCTCAAAGTCCAATCCCCTTGTTGTGTTTGCCCTTGATCTAATGTCCACATATGAGGGAGAACATATGATTTTTGATCTTTTGGGCCAGGCTAACCTCACTCAGAATGATGTTCTCCAATTCCATCCATTTACCAGCGAATGATAACATTTTGTTCTTCTTCATGGCTGCATAAAATTCCATTGTGTATAGATACCACATTTTCTTGATCCATTCGTCAGTAGTGGGGCATCTTGGCTGTTTCCATAACATGGCTATTGTGAATAGTGCCGCAATAAACATGGGTGTGCAGGTGCCTCTGGTGTAACCTGTGTCACAGTCTTTTGGGTATATCCCCAAGAGTGGTATTGCTGGATCAAATGGTAGATCAATGTTTAGCTTTTTAAGTAGCCTCCAATTTTTTTTCCAGAGTGGTTATACTAGTTTACATTCCCTCCAACAGTGTAAGAGGATTCCTTTTTCCACACATCCTCGCCAACACCTGTTGTTGGTGGTGTTGCTGATGATGGCTATTCTAACAGGGGTGAGGTGGAATCTTAGTGTGGTTTTAATTTGCATTTCCTTTATTGCTAGAGATGGTGAGCATTTTTTCATGTGTTTTTTGGCCATTTGAATTTCTTCTTTTGAGAAAGTTCTGTTTAGTTCACTTGCCCATTTCTTTATTCAACCCCTCAATTTTTGTTACACCTTTGGACACACCTATCTATTAAAACTTGAACCTTACTCCTGGTTGTTCTTTTCTGTGTGCCCATTAAGGTGAAAGTGGTTGTGGGGCACCAGTGGTTCAGATCTATAATCCTAGCTACTCAGGAAGCAGAGATCAGGAGGAATACAGTTCAAGGGCAGCCTGGGCCCTGTCTCACAAATAGCCAACACAAAAAAGTACTGGTGGAATGACCCAAGGGATAGAGTGCCTGACTAGCAAGCATGAGGCCCTGAGTTCAAACTCCAGTACCACCAAGAAGAAAGAAAGGGGTAGAAGGTGAAGAAAAGGTGAGGGAAAGAATGAAGAAAACAGTGAATATGTGCTTCGATTATTCATTGTTATCTTTTGCATTTGCAAAAAAGTGAGCCTAGATCTTTGAACTGAAGATAGTGCCTCACCTATTCCAAGAAAGCTTTTAAGGTTATGGACGATGTAAACTCTCTTAAAGACATAGATGATGCAAAGTTTTAAAATGCTACAGGATTGTAGCTGTATTTTGCTATTAAAAGATTGTGATTTACTATTAGCACCTGGCACATAACTTAGTATATGCTCTTCATAACTGCTTGGTGGATACTTCAAAATTATCAAAAAAAAAGCTATCTCTGAAGTTTAAAAATTGAGGGATGAAGGAAATACAATGGAATTCCATTAAAGCTGAGTTTATTTTATGGGCAAACTTGAATGTCCTATGTATGTTACCTTCAAGTCACCTTTCGATTCAGTAATATTTAGACTTGACAAGTGAATAAAAATGCCAACAACTTTACATAAAAAACTAAATATAACTAACTATATGCCATTACTCTTAATCTTATGTCCATTGTGCTTGCATTTGATTGCCACCTGTTTGACATTCTCAAATTATAACAGGTACTTAGAAACTGTATTTTGCTAAAAACACTGATTCCTTACTTAGACCCATGAATTAACTAAAAATGGGAGAAAAGTTTGGCAACTCTGACTCCATTTTGTATCAGTATTCTTTTCTCTGAGCCGTTCTATCCTGCAGTCACTTTATAGTCACCATGGAATCCAGGAAGGACAGGACTGGTGAATAAACATCCTGTGCAGGAGACAAATCTTCCCTCTCCCCAACTCCCCACCTCCCCCCCCACCCACAGTGATGCACCAATGACTTATTACAAATAAGGCACCACCTGACCAATTCTGAGGTAATGAGCAACCAGGCCACCTGTGACCACCACCTATGAACAACTGAACAGACTTAAGACTGTGATTGTTTAATAATTATGCACACTTGTCCATAGTTCTTCTTCCTGTATTTAAACCTAAAACAAACGTCTGTTGGAAGAAGATGTGTTGAAATGCATACCTTTCCTCTTCCCATTGCATGGTTGTGCCTTCAATTAAATCTCCTTTCTCTGACCTCCACCATTACCTGTCTCCTTAATTTGTATATTGGGGTGCGTGGCTGGACATGACATGTGGAACACAGGAGTTTAGGCATGGAGCCAAAAACTGTAACAAAATCACAGTTTGTTCCACTCCCACCTAGCTTCTTAAAAGTGCAAAATTCGCAAATACTACCAGCAAAAACAAAGGAAAAACAGAATTACAGCCTGTTTCAGGTTTATGTATCCTCTCATCAGTCTTTGCAAATATGCTTTGTAAGACAGAGAAGTAGACAGAAGTCAGTGAATCTTTCTGGAATAACATTAAGTAATTCCTTTTCCAACGTTCTCAGTGAATTACTCAGGAGAACAGATCTTTCTAAAGTTTAAGGGCTTTTAATCTGGTAGGAGCATTCTAAGGATTTAAATTGTTTGTTTAAGGGATTTCTGGAATTCAGGATGGTATTTTTCCCTTTCCACTTGGGAAGATTTTAACTTGAGATTTTAGGTTTACTTGTCTGTTCTATTGTTTGTCTAGCATAGATGAAGTATACTGCAAGCAATACGGTACTTTCTAGGCAGTGAACAAGGAATTTTTTTTATATATTTCATACATTATTTATGACTCTGCAGTGGTTTCAGAAAGTCAATGTATGTCCTGGACACAAAGAAATGAAAAGCATGAAAACAAGGATATGATTTCCATATACTTGTTTGGAAAGTTAACACTATTATGCACAGATTCCTTCTTTATTGCATAGTTCTAATACCTATTAGAATTTTAGCAGCCTGGTAACTATTAATCAACAATGTCCCTCTTTATCTTGTTTCATCACAAACTGATAAATTATCTTCAAATATGTGGGGCTAACCTATGATTAGCAATATGATTTTATGTTCAGATAATTCAGTGTTTATTTTAGTTTATGTTTGTTTGTAACAACATATCAATTATGCGTATCAGCACTACTTTAAGCATGACAGAGATGTTGAAAAACTATACATATCTGTACATAATATTTGCAGATTTAATTTTATTATCATATCAACAGATGATTGGAATCAAACAAACATCATTGAATTGAAAAGAAAAGAGACTTTAAAAATCTTGTAGTATGTAGACTGTATTTTTATATCTAAATTTAAATGAACCTTTGTCCACCTATAGAAAACTTTGAAACAAGCTCAGATAATGTTCCTAAAAACTCCCAACATTGAGACACCAAGAAGATGCCTATCTTTAGTGACTGAGTATCACAAATTAGTAAGTAATGGACCAAGACAGAAAATAAATTTAGAAATGAAGTTCCAACATAATGAGTTTTTAGGAAGCTAAAACTCGATAATAATAAAGTGTTGAGTTGAGGTGGGATGCAGATCAGGAAGGACAAGTGGGAAGAGAAATATTCCATCTAGCAATATGAATATGTTTTTCAGTTGCCATAAATAGTATTGATCAGTTTGCATGGCTTATTTAGACGTGAAACTTCCTGGCAGAGGAAGATGCAAAGCACAAAGTATTATGGTCAACATGAACACTATCCACACACATTCTGTGCATTATAAATTATCCTTATTCTTTCAAATTCTGCACTTTATTTCTACTTCCCATACATTGCGACCATGGGCCTTTTGCTTACTTCCCTTCTCCTGTTTCAGAGCAATCCTGTCTTATTCATTTATCTCCCTCAAAAAAACTACTTCTCACATCCTTTTTTCCAGGCTGATTTTCTACATTTTGGCAATGGGTGTGGTTAAAACATTTTTTTTTAAACTGGGAATAATCATGGAAACAACAGTTGTTTCAGCATTATTTGAAGTCTATTTTATTTCTCTTAAGTGTCAGCATTCCATCTCTTGGGGGAGTGAGCAAGACTGACAATACATACTGCTCCAAATAAATCCTCTCTTATGTTATGCAAAACTATCCTGATCTTGATGGTAGGGTGGAAGTGATGAAGCATGTTTGAAGGGGATAGAGAAAATTTCTGGGTAGAACTCTTGTCTTCTAGCCTTTTAGGAATTATGACCTTATTGACACTGAGATTTAAAAAGTGTTTTTGATAGTAAGCAAGGCATCAGGTAGTTAGTTAATTGACCTTTTGTATTGCTGTGTCCATGATTTCATCAATCAATATAAACAACTGCAAAATGAATACATTATTTTTTTAGTCTCCAAAAATTATACATGCAAAGAAAGGGGGGGGCAGTATCTTTTCATGGAAGTTCCTCAAACCACAGTACACATTTACTTGCAGCTTGACAGATATAAATACAGTCAATGAAAAAGAAAAAGATCTGGATTTCAATAAGTACAGTAGGGTGACAGAGTTAGTATTTTATTTTTGTTGCTCCAAATTCATTCAAATGAAGTAGTCGTTCTTACTGGAACAGGTTGTAAATTAAGGTCTATTCTTAGGATATTTCTTTATTATTAAAAAAGGCATATAAAACAATTTTTTAAAAAGCACTTCCCTTTTAAGGCAACTGATATACTAAGATTTTTCTCTGATATTTTGAAAATATACACCTGTGTCCATCTACTTATTTCTTTTTTAACTTGGAGGCTAATTCCAGTAAAAGTGGGGCTCTGCAGTATATGCATTCATCTGATTACCTAAACCAAAGCGTGGCACTTGCAAACTAGTGTCCTTGATTGTGATTTTTAAAAAATCAAATTATGCAAAAGATTTTTATTATGCATAACTTCAAACTACTACTTAACTTCCATTCTTGACCACCAAATAGGTGTTGTTCTCCTACCTGATTGGGTTATAAAAGTTAAACATGGCCAAAAAAAGAAAAAGGAAAGGAAGCTCAATTTTGAAGTATGACTTATTTTGGCTTCTTTTCTGATCTCATCTATACTCATATATACCCACATGTGGTACATGTCCTGGCATAATTGAAGGTAAAAAGGTTGGGTGAAATTCATCACAGTTATCACTTCCTAACTATGTGTCCAAAGCTGCTTTTGTACCAATTAGCTATGACATTTCCTTCTAGCCTTGGGGTATGAGATTATTAGAGGCAACCATTTCTGAATTATTTTCTTTCTAATATTAATTTAAGTAAATTTCCTTGCAAAGCTAACTATTCTTTCATAGTTTTTTTTTCTTTTGCTATGTCTTTCCACTAAGCTGCTAAATCTTTCGCCGCCGAATTAAAAGTGATGTTTCTAGAAACATTAATAGCTTGTGCCCTTTTCTGAGTGTCCTACTTCAGAAATATTGCTGCTGCACTGATATTACATGCCTTCATTTCTTCCTGTTTTTCTCAGCAGGCAAGGTTTTAAGGTAGATTCAAGTTCTTCTATTCCTGGGTTAGGTCTCAGAGACTTTACCTTTCTAAATGATGCGAATGCCTCCGAGAACTTTTTTAAAAACCTTCTCCTCCTCCTCTCTTTTAGCTGTACTGGAGTTTGAACTCAGGGCCCTGCAGCAAGTGCTCTACCACTTGGTCCCTGCCTCTAGCCCCCTTTTTTTTTTTTGCTTTAGGTTATTTTTCAGGTAGTGTCTCAAGTTTTTTGTCCAGACTGGCCTCTGACCACAGTCATCCTACCCAGCCTCCTGTGTAGCTGAGCCACCTTGCCCAGCTGATTTGTCAATTTATTTCATCTCAGTTAATGATGCAGCTCATTGGAATAATGGAGAACCCAGCAAGAGAGTATAAATGAGTAATTAATTGCAAAACAATCTCTCTTATTATAAAAACAGGCCAAATCAGGGGCTCCCTGATTGCTTGCTCTCATAGTAGTTTTACCTTTAGAGATGCTGTGCAGTAACATCAAAAATGCAGATAAAATAAACACAAAGTACTGTTACTTATTTTAAAAATAAATCATAGCTTGGGTCATAAGACTACAATGTGGTCAAATGTAAATTTTTTTTATTTGACTGCATTTGGGACAGAGAATGATAGGACTTGGCTGATGTTAGGAAAAACCCCGCTCTCAAAGAAAGCTCACAAGAAAAGTCTCACGTCCATAGAGCAAAGTTTAATGGCAGGCCCAAACTGCCAGGCTGGCTGATTGGCCCAGACATACAGACATAGCTATAAATACAGACATGGCTAGCTGTATTACTTGGTTCAGTGACTTTTCCCTTCAGCCACAGTCTGAGTTTTTTATGAATATCTGGGGCTGACTATTAGAAATTTATCTTTGAGAACCTCTCTCACCTGTGACTCTGAGTCCACCGTGGTATGCTTTCTGGTAGCGTCCTTAAGATGCTGTAGAAAGGTAAGAGGATTTTTTCTTTTTTTTTTTTTTTTTTTGCTGTAAAGTAAAGCTGTTATTTTACATTGACACCTGACTCTCTGGAGAGCAAGTCTGAACTGTTCTGGGCCTCAGTTTCCTCACTTGAGGAATGAGGGATCTGGTCTAGGTTAAACTATGTTTTTCCACTATGAGATGGCTGAAGTGACATTAATGCCACTTATCTTCTTTACCATTTTTTTATTTTTATTATTTTTTTTTTAGTAATGCTGGGGAATTGAACCCAGGGCTTTGCACATGCTGGGCAGACATTCTCCCAATGAGCTACTTCCACAGCCCCAAATATTATTATTATTATTATTTTTTTTTTTTTACTTTGGCTGTACTGGGCTTGAACTCAGGACTTAATGCTTGTAAAGCGGCACTCTACTGCTTGAGCCACATAATCATTTCCAACCTGAGTGGCCTGGGCCCGAACCCATTGCTTTTCTAATGAGAAAAGAGTCTGGTCTAGTAAAAGCATAATATCCCTTCATGTCAGTTGAAAGGTTTGGATCACAGAGATAAAGGCTTGAATGTATTTGTCTGGGCATCAGTACAGCTGTTTAGATGTTTTTATATTTCCCTTAAGTCTGATAACTGGAAGGGGACATTCGACTTGCCCTCTTCCTACCATTGCCTGTTGAAGAGGGAAGCACTCGTCAAGAGGTTCTGAGTATTGGAGTGGTTTAGAAGGTAGAAATTTGTATAGGGAACCCCAGTTTACTTTTTTACTTTCATAGAAAAGGGCTAATTGGAATATGGTATTGTAATTTAAGGAACCCTGTGAAGGCCACTTCTCTTGGTCACCCAAGGCATACTGAGGCTTACCTCAGTACAAGGCTTCCAAAATCTAACAGCCAGAAGACTGGAAGGTGCAGGTCCCATCTAGAAAGAACAAAACGTTAGGATCCTGTCTTTTAGCTAACAGCAGGCAGCCTCTTTAATAAAGGCTACCTTTTTAACAAAGAAATAAATCATTTGTAAATTTAGAGAAGGGCATTCAGAGGGCATTTCAGGCCAATAACAGTGCCATACGGGACAACTAGTGTTAATATTTAGAGGGAAAAATTTATGTTGAGGCCAAAGGTATAGAAAATTCTAAATGAGAAGTTTAGAGACCACAGTAATGTCCATTTTGCTATTTCTGGAACTATAACCTTGAGCTAACAATTAGCTTACAAGGGCTGGGTCTGATGCCCTGAGGTGTGAGGTGGGGCTAGGAGCAGGACTTGTGCAAGGCGCCACTACCTCCACACACACCTGGGACAAATGACCCTGACTGCCTAGGCCTGATCCTCCAGCCTGTCACCCCTCCCCACTTCCTGTGTACTCTGCATGCATTTATTCTAGGGGAAGTGGCAGCAGGCTGCAGCCATCGCCATGTGTGGCTGGCGGTCCAGAATGTACTGGGTCCTCTCTATGGATTTTCTTAGCTATGGCAGGTATTTTTGCTGTGTCCAGAAGCTGGCATCCTGTACACAGGTGCGCCTGTTTGCTTTCCCTCCTCCCCTTGTGGGGGCGGAGTTACAGCGTGAGCATGGCAGCTGCAGGTTTTTGTAAGCACTTTTGTAAAGCAGCTGATTTAAAGTTACTTTAGACTTAGAGGCCTGGCAAACTAGTTGGAATAACTTAAGTCATAAGGTACCATGCTACAGGTTTTTCATGGGAGGCAGGGTCCCAGTAAGCCCAGGGAGGGGAAGGCAGACAGAGACAAAAGACATGTGGTGAAACCATGGAGGAGGCAGAAAAGGTGTGCTGACATCTTAGGTAAGGGAGGGGAAGGCAGAGCCTGGAGGCATGACACATGCCTGAGGGATTAGCCATCACCTGTGTCTCTAGGTTGCTCCCTTGACTGGTACTGGCCCGCTTTCAGCAAAACGAAACCTCCATTCTCCGGTCGCTGTCTCAGGAAAAACGGACATTAGATGGGTGGGGTAAAGAGAAGCAGTCGTCAGATGCCATAATCAAACAGGACTCCACCAATGTAGCATGAGGCATACCTGAATAAATCCGGGGCTTGGTCTCAGCCCACAGGAAGGGAGCATGAGCTTTCCCAGAGCCGGAATCGCCTTGAAGCCAGAATTGGCAAGGATTGGCTTGCTTAACTCCATGATGGGGAAAGTTTTTCAGGAAAATATGAGGAGATAGGTATGGTAAGCAGTGCAAGAAGTCTGTTTACATGGGGAAGGAGGAGGTTTAGGAGAGGAATTGGCTGATTTAGAAACTGGTTTACAGGCTAATAGAATCTGCACAGGGGAACAGAAAGTACAGAGGGAGGGTTTGATGCAGAGATAGGGAAAGGATTGGACGTAGGAAAGTTCCTTCCATTTACCAGCACACTCACAGAGATTGCATAGGTCCCTTAAAATATTGGGATTGAAAGTGCCATTAAGTGGCCATTTGGAGGCATTGTCCATTGGATATTGGGGCCAGGCCTGATTACAGAGAAAAGTAAGCTTTTGTGGCTTAAGATCAGGCGTTAGGCAGAGGGGCCCAAGGTTGTCCAGGAGACATCCCAGTGGGGAGTCTGAAGGAATTTGGAAGGTCCAACACCCATGGTGAAGGCCTGACCTGAGGAGAGATATGGTGGGCATCCCCGAAATAACAGGTCCTTAGGAGAGAGAGAGAGAAATGTGGAACACAACCCCCAGAGGGAATGTCTTCATCATGGGGATGCCCACAGTCCCACGTGTGGAACCCAGTTCCCGGGACAAGAGCGAGCTGTGACCTAGTGCTAGGGTTTTTGAGGAAATGAGAGAGAGACCACAGCTCTGCGTGTGAGGAGGACTCACCGAGGGAGAGCGGACCTTAAGGGAAGATTAGCCGGTGGTGGATGGTGGTTGGAGGCGCGCTGGGGAGGAGGAACTTCCCTTTGAACTAGTGAGAGAGTGGCACTTTCTAGGACTGGGGGTCCCGGTAAAGCAGTTCAGATCCCGGAGGAAAGCCAGGAGAGCAAGGTCAGTGCTGGGAACTCAACCCGATCCCGGGTTTCGGCACCAAATGTTAGGAAAAACGCCGCTCTCAAAGAAAGCTCATGAGAAAAGCCTCACATCCATAGAGCAAAGTTTAATGGCAGGCCCAAACTGCCAGGCTGGCTGAGGAAAAGATGGCGCAGCTCCAAGTCTGGGTGAGCAGTGGCTTTTATAGAAGGGGGAGAGTAAGGAAGTTAGCACATGCACAGTAGTCTCTGGTAGGGGTGGGGCTGTCTTAGAGCACGGGAATTTGTTTAAGGGTGGGGCTGCCATTTTGGCTGATTCACAAAACGGCGACATTATTGTTCTATCAGCTGAGTCTTGACTTATTTATCTCTCCCTCTCCAAAATGTGACTTTTATATGATTCTTCCCCTTTCTTTTCTCATCCCACTTGTCATTTTCTGTTTTCATTTGAAGATCACACTATTTATAAAATGGTAGCTACTTTTGAGGTTCATTTTACAGAGATTTAAGTTTTATTGAGAGGGAAATACTTTTCTAAGTAGTTAATATAAAAAATTCATTAAGTCCCATTCAAATAATACAAGGCAAGCCTGACTTATTTAACATCTAATTTGAGTCTTTTGTGCATACTGTGCATAGTAGCTCTGAAAGCTACTACCACTTGTTAAATTTGAATAAGAGAGAATGAAACAAGCATAGTAGAATATTACTTCTCTTTCACTAGCTTTAAATTAATTTTAGATTACACAGAACCACATCTTCATTATTAAAGTGAAAAATTCAATATGTACTCCAAAGTGTTCTCTTCTAACTCCTTTAATCATGTCAAGATTCTGCATCAGAAGAACAAAATTAATATTCTGCTCTCATATAAATGTTTTTCTTTCTAAAGTAACATGAGGTTAAAACTTATTTTTCCACATTTATGATTCTTTGTAAGCTAATTGCAACAGGATTCACATGAGTAATTTATATTACTGTCTACCACATAAGCATTTATGGAAAGAGAAATAAAATTTTAAAACAAAAAGAAATAGCCTGTTTTGAAAAGACTACAATCGTTAACAATTTTGGTAGTTTATGTTTACCGAAATAAGCTAGTATTGACATTATCTGAATACATTACGTTGGACATGAATCTTAGTTATGCTAGCACTGGTTATAATTCATGTTTAGCACTTGTGTAAGCTGATAATTTGAAAATCTCACAGACTTTTACTGTTCTTTGTATCCATCTGTGTCAGCTATACAAATGGTAAAATAATAATTAAAGGACTGATGGCTTAATATAATAGCTATTGTGCTCTAAATATCTTTTATGCTTTGACATTAAATGTCTCTCTTGCCTTGGTATCTACTTTCAAAACTCTACTACCCATTCCTAATACTATTTAACTGAAGTTATTAGTCCTTTGACAGTGTTGCATGCTATTGACAGTATCTTTTAATTTGCTTAATTTCCTGACATTTGCTATGTTAATTTTTTACTTTGGGATTTTTTAATGCCAGATTTGTGCTTAAAATAGAAAAGCGCTCCACTAATAAGATTTAGTCATATCACCTAAGTACTACCAAGTTATCCCAGATGTAATAGGGAGAGATAAAAAAGGGATCACAGATAATAAATTTGCCCTGCTTTCCCCACAAACTTATTACTGCAAGCTTTAAGTCTCAGCTTTTATTGATAAATATAAATATGGTTATGTAAGGAAAGCCTATGCCTATTTATAATAGCATTCAAATCTGCTTGTGTAATTGCTAAGGCCAAACCACTCCACAAACAGTCCTAAGGCAACTTGAAAACAGGTATTTGTTGCATATCTGTTTTTATTGCACATGCATTTTATTTTATGATTTTTGTAATTAAAGTAATAAAACCAAATAATATTTCCCAGTTAACTAGCAGGTAAACAACTTTACACAACAGAGATATATTTTATTTTGTAAAACAACTGATAGTCATTCAAAAGGAAGATTGTTGGGGAGAGCTAGAAGGAGGTGTGTTTTCAATTGGTTGCCAGGCTTTTAACAAAACAATTCCTATTATGATCCTAGAGAACTTCATCTGACTAAATCCCCACTCAAATGACAAGGAGGAATGAGAGCTATAGCCAAAGAGACAAAGGATGGAGGAGAGGGGGCCAGTATCTGATTGAGTCTCACCATGGAGTCCTTTTGAGGGTTCCATTGTACCCTGGGTTAGCACCTCCCACCATTGCTTGCAAAAATACTCAGCATTGAATGCTGCTGTTTGTCTTATATTCTACTTACTAAAATTGCTTATGCAGTGTCAATTGGCTATGGTGTTTGTCATGTACTGTCCTCCCATTATGTAGCATGGTTAAGCCTAAGAAGCAGCTGCCTTTTTTTTTTTAATGCATCAAGCAATTATTATATGTTGTGTGAGTATCAGTTCAAGTTTCTTGAGTGCTATGGTGTCTAGATGAAGGATAGTAAATAAACAGTAGGCTTTTAAAATAAAAAGACTTAACGCTATTCTACAAACTCTATGTTGCCTGGAAATAAATAGTGTCTATTGGACTCTTTTATTTCTATAAAACTTGGATATACACATGGGTTGGTAAGCATGTATAAATCTGCACTTCAATGTTAATAGAAGTTACACATCAGTATCAAGAAATAAAAATCTAAGAAGATACTATAAAATCATGTTATAGAGCTCAGTTTTTACAATGGTTCAAACCTAAGGGGCATCTGTGCATGCCTTTAGTATGCATACATTCTTTGACCTACAAAAATGGGTTGAAAAAAATGGTTTTAGGATAGTAAAAATGTCGATACTCCCCAAAGTAATCTACATGTTTAATGCAATTCCCATCAAAATTCCAATGACATTCATTAAAGAGATTGAAAAATCTACTGTGAAATTTATATGGAAACACAAGAGGCCACGAATAGCCAAGGCAATACTCAGTCAAAAGAACAATGCAGGAGGTATCACAATACCTGACTTCAAACTATATTACAAAGCAATAACAATAAAAACAGCATGGTACTGGCACAAAAACAGACATGAAGACCAGTGGAACAGAATAGAGGATCCAGATATGAAGCCACACAACTATGAGCAACTTATCTTTGACAAAGGAGCTAAAAATATACGATGGAGAAATAGCAGCCTCTTCAACAAAAACTGCTGGGAAAACTGGTTAGCAGTCTGCAAAAAACTGAAACTAGATCCATGTATATCACCCTATACCAAGATTAACTCAAAATGGATCAAGGATCTTAATATCAGACCCCAAACTCTTAAGTTGATACAAGAAAGAGTAGGAAATACTCTGGAGTTAGTAGGTATAGGTAAAAACTTTCTCAATGAAACCCCAGCAGCACAGCAACTAAGAGATAGCATAGATAAATGGGACCTCATAAAACTAAAAAGCTTCTGTTCATCAAAAGAAATGGTCTCTAAACTGAAGAGAACACCCACAGAGTGGGAGAAAATATTTGCCAATTATACATCAGACAAAGGACTGATAACCAGAATATACAGGGAACTTAAAAAACTAAATTCTCCCAAAACTAATGAACCAATAAAGAAATGGGCATGTGAACTAAACAGAACTTTCTCAAAAGAAGAAATTCAAATGGCCAGAAAACACATGAAAAAATGCTCACCATCTCTAGCAATAAAGGAAATGCAAATTAAAACCACACTAAGATTCCACCTCACCCCTGTTAGAATAGCCATCATCAGCAACACCACCAACAGGTGTTGGCGAGGATGTGGGGAAAAAGGAACCCTTTTACACTGTTGGTGGGAATGTAGACTAGTACAACCACTCTGGAAAAAAATTTGGAGGCTACTTAAAAAGATGGACATCGATCTACCATTTGATCCAGCAATACCACTCTTGGGGATATACCCAAAAGACTGTTACTCCAGAGGCACCTGCACATCCATGTTTATTGCGGCACTATTCACAATAGCCAAGTTATGGAAACAGCCAAGATGTCCCAGCACTGACGAATGGATTAAGAAAATGTGGTATCTATACACAATGGAATTTTATGCAGCCATGAAGAAGAACGAAATGTTATCATTCGCTGGTAAATGGATGGAATTGGAGAACATCATTCTGAGTGAGGTTAGCCTGGCTCAAAAGACCAAAAATCGTATGTTCTCCCTCATATGTGGACATTAGATCAAGGGCAAACACAACAAGGGGATTGGACTATGAGCACATGATAAAAGCGAGAGCACACAAGGGAGGGGTGAGGATAGGTAAGACACCTAAAAAACTAGCTAGCATTTGTTGCCCTTAACGCAGAGAAACTAAAGCAGATACCTTAAAGCAACTGAGGCCAATAGGAAAAGGGGACCAGGAACTAGAGAAAAGGTTAGATCAAAAAGAATTAACCTAGAAGGTAACACCCACACACAGGAAATCAATGTGAGTCAATGCCCTGTATAGCTATCCTTATCTCAACCAGCAAAACCCCTTGTTCCTTCCTATTATTGCTTATACTCTCTCTACAACAAAATTAGAGATAAGGGCAAAATAGTTTCTGCTGGGTATTGAGGGGGGGAGCGGGAGGGGGTGGAGTGGGTGGTAAGGGAGGGGGTGGGGGCAGGGGGGAGAAATGAACCAAGCCTTGTATGCACATATGAATAATAAAAGAAAAATGAAAAAAAAAAAAAGAAAAAAAAAAATGGTTTTAGGCTTGATTAGTTTCTTTTAAAGTATGGAGGTGTGGATTTTAATTATAAAAGTCTGTTTGAAAACCAGACTTGGTAAAAGGAGCTATATTATGTGTATACATATGTAGCTCCTCTGGTATGAGTAAGAGCACTAGCTACCATGGTTTATTTTTCCAAGTCTCTCCTGGTGCTCTTTTAAGTCAGAGACTTTCTAATTGTGCAGTCTCTTCCTCCCCACAATGTCTGCCCTGATCCCTTCAATTTCATTGCCCCTTTCTGTTTCCCAGGAGTATCTGCGAGCTCTTATGTACCATAACTGAAGTGCTATAATTATAGCCTGTATCATTTATTATCATACTTACATGCTACAGTTTTCTGTGGTAGTACGTAACAGTAATGCAATTAATATCCTTCATTAAGATGTACTGCCCATTTTGAGCAACAGCTTTAAGTCACAGGATAAGCCTCCTACACAATGGTCTATGATTTTCTAAGAGGAAGAAGGGAAAATTTATAATTAAGGAAAAAAGTGAAAACTTCTAGAAAATCTACCATTGCTAATTCCCCAATTTCCCCTGTCCACCAGAAATAGAGCCAGTTTTGACATTGAAACTTTGGGAAATCTTCATACTGCTAAAACACTCCCCATACTTTAATAAATTAATCCATAAATTAATCACAAATTAGAACACTTGCTTTTTCCAATGTCTGTAAAAATAAAGTGAGATGGTAAATGTGAAATTTCTTCAAAAAATTTAAATGTACATGTTTAAAAGTTGAACAGAGCTATAAAGTATTTAAAGAATATTATCACTGCATTAAAGCAATGCTACTTAAGTTCTTCAGTAGTCTATTATTTTTAGGAGAAAATTCAAATTTTGTAGGGTAGCTCAAAAGGTTCTATGTGATTCTGCATGTACCCACATCACCTGCCTCTTCTCAAACAGTTCAAGGCAGTGAGGAAATGTGGCACTCAGCTACCAGGCTATCATTATATTAGAAAGGGAAACATTGTTTTGGGTGCAGAGATTGTCCAGCATTCAAACTGGGGCTTTTGGGTAAAATTCAAGTAGAATTTTGATGTTTTAGAAGATGTGATGCCATGTAAGTTTTGTTATACTTGTTTTTGTCATTATTATGACCATAGGTAAAATGTTATTAGCTTCATTTATGTCTATAATTGATTAAGGTAATAAACAAAGTGTAAGCCAGAATCCATGGGGTGTTCAATTAATAGCAGTAAATACAGTATATTAAGGTTCTACTTGCATTGCCTATCAGAATCTTTCAGTATAAAATAAATGGGATACTTTCTAAATGGAACAATTAGTACAAATCTTATTTTAAACTACTCCCTCACTCCAAATTCTGAATAATTATAAGGAAACCTCCTACTTCTGCTGTTACAAGTTTACAAAGCAATGGAAATATTGCCTATACCTGACCTTCATGTTCAACCTTAGATTTCTTTCTCACTCTCTCTCTGACTATGTCTTTAATATGGAGAATGTTTTATTTTCCTGGCTAAGCTATGCTATTGCTGTAAAACTTTTGCCAGAAAAGTTATTTTGCATCAAGGACAAGCAACTCCGGGAATTTAGTTGTGATTTTTTTTTTTTTCCTCTCTCATTATTTTTCAATTTAGGAAAAGATTTTTAAAACATAGCACCAATATTTTGCTTTGATAGATTGAAGCTTCAGATGTTTCAGTTAGAAGTGGATTGCTAAAGTAATATCTCTTTCTTTGAAAAAGAACCCAATATAATTGAATATGCATTGAAGAAGCACAACTTGTTCATACTTCTAATAGTAGCTCCATAAAAATATTCATGTTGTTCTGATTTAAGTATCCATTATTAGAGACAAATGCATTTTTAAGTCTCATGATTAGAGAGGCCATAGCCATCACAGATCTGTCGGGAGCAGAAACATATTATTAATATTTTAGCTTTCCATTTGCTTTCATGAAACCTATGAACAGAAGTTATCTGTGTCTAGGGGTTGTCTTCCAATGACAAATTCAGTGTGCTATAAAATAATAACAGTTGGATTTCCTGCGGAGGTCGTCCAGGGTTAGGCCATTATGAGAAATGACTCTGAGTGGATTCTCATTCTCAAGTACTAGAATTTTTTGCTCTCTTTTTATATTTTGTTTTGATGGTGATGAATATGACTGTGAAAAGGAATTATGCCACATGAGAGAGATGCTTATAGAATTACAATTTGGTCAGTGTCCCTTTGATAGCTTTCTAGCATAGTCTGACTAAAATAATACAGTTTGGTTCCATTTTCTAAGAGATAAAACACATATCTTAAGTTTTCTGAGTCACCCAAATGAAACATAATGACTAAGATTTTTTGTGCACCTGGCACAGAGTATGTCCTCGGTAGAGATTAGTTGAATGAGTGATTTATCTAAATAAATACATGATCTATTTTCATCAATTACATTGTCCCTCTTGTCTACCTTCTTTGCTTCATCAAATAATTTGAAATATGTTACTAACGCGTATTTTTCTTTTTGAAAATATTTTACTTTATAAAAGATAATGCATTGTCATTGTAGAAAATTCAGAAACAAACTATAAATACAAAAATATTCAGAAGCAATTACCATTAACATTTTGGTTGACATTATACACTGTTCCTATTATACTATATATACAATTGTATACCCTACTTTTTAACTTAACTTTATAAGCATTTTCACATATTAAAGAACCTCATTTTATAATTCTCCTTTTTAATGGCTGCATATTCTTAGAATGTATGAATGTATTCACTCTATCAATGCCTTAAATTTGCCATTGACTTTGTTTCTGGTTTTTTTTGCTACTATAAATAATGTCATAGTAAACATTTTTCTACATATAATGCCTATACTTATAAATCAGTACATCTCCGTCCTAGAAGGGATTCAGGAAGCAAATGAAGTGAAATAAGAATTATTTACTACTTCCCAGGTACAAAGAAGGATTTACCTGGATCAAGTCAGAGCATGAAATCTGTAATAGCTGATTTCATGTATATATTCATGTTGTTTAAACAAATATTTTGAATATTTATTGTAGCCAGACTCTGAAAATACAAAGAGATGGAATTAATGTACTGTTTAGTGTAGAAAAGAGAGTCACAGTAAATTAACTATTAAGTTGAACCACATGAAATTATAGAATTTTGACCTATAAAGCATTCATTTCATATGGTTCAGCCTAGCACAGTACAATATGATATGTACTTATAAGTATTATAAGTACTGAAGTAAGTACACAGTGGTGTGGGAATACAGATGTGTACGTGATTAGTTCTCATAAAGAGAGATAAGAAAAAAAAAGTACCAAATGGTAAGGATAAAAAAAAAAAGAGTGAGAGAGCTCTCTTTAGAAATTATTGCTGCTTACTCAGCAAAAATAAGTTTAAGCGAGAGTGGGTCTTTTGTGTCTGTATAGGTAGGTATGTGTTAGAAAGATGCCAGGTCAGGCTCATGCATCAGATTTATACTATTATTTAGCATTGCAGCACAGTAACACTTCACCTCTCTGAAATTCAGCCATTCCAGCAACCATATCTGCCTTGAAATGCCATCTATTTCTTTGAAATACGGCCATAAACCTGAAAGTAAGCAAAAACAAAAATATCCCTTAACAGGCAAAAGAAATCTCTAAGCAACAGCTGTGGACTTTTTTAGTTAGTTCCTAACTGAAGTTAGGTTTACTCTTATGTTAAACACAGTCTATCAAATTTGATTGGGGGTTTTTTTCCCCACCCACTTCCAAATGGGAAACAGCATACTAGTATTTAAGAAGGTAGATCTATCAAGACCTATTGGCAGTACCAAGAAGTGATAGCTAATATCCTGACTATAGAGAAGGAGATTAATTAATTGTCAAAACAGAGAACACCTTAAAAAAAACAAAAGTGGTACTGGATGTGGTGGCACACACCTGTAATCCCAGCACCATGAAGGGAGGTTGAGGCAGTAGGATCTAAACTTTTAGGCCAGTCAAGGCTACATAATGAGTTTCAGGCCAGCTTGAACTATATAGCAACACCCTGTCTCAAAAAACTGGTGCTGGATGCGGTGTCTCAAGTCTGTCATCACAGCTACTTAAGAAGCCTAAATGGGAGGATCATGGTTCAGGCCAGCCCCAGCATAAATGCAAGATACTATCCCAAACATACCCAAAGCCAAAAGGGATGGGAATGTGGCTCAAGTGGTAGAGCACCTGCCTAACAATCACAAGACCCTGAGTTCAACCTCCAGTACTGCCCAAAACAAACAAACAAAAAAATCCCCAAAGGCTGAGAATGTAGCTAAGTGATAAAGCCCTTGCCTAGCATGCACAAGACCCTGGATTTAATATCCAACACTGGAAAAAATAAAAAATGAGGGCGGAAGTGTTGCTCAAGTGGCAGAGAACCTGCCTAGCAAGCATAAACCCCTGAGTTCAGAAAGCCCCAGTACTGCCAAAAAAACCTTTTTTTAAAGTGCAAGACCCAGAACTTTTTATAATTAGTCTCTGCCATGTAAAATATATATATATATAGTTGCTTTTTAAAAATTGGAATGAAATACACCAAAATATTTGTTATGGTTTGGATATAAAATGTCTCCAAAGGCTCATGTGTTGAAGGATTGGACCCCAGTTAGTGGTGATACAGAGATGTAATTGGATCAAGAGGGTTCTAACTGCAATGGATTAATCCACTGCTGAGTTTATACCTGAATAAGCTATTAGGATGTGGGGCTTGGTTGGAGGAAGTCACTAGGGACACGGTTTTGAAGGGTACATCTTGTCCTTGGCCCCTTCCTCTCTCTTTCTCTGTTTCTTGGCTGTCATGAAGTCAGCAGCTTTCCTCTTCTACACCTTTCCACCATGATGTTTGAGACTTGTTTTATGTAAACAGCAGTGGAACCAGCTGATCGTCAACTTAAACCTCGCTAAAACTGAGAATGAAAATAAACCTTTCCCCCTTTTAAATTTTTTTCTCTCAAGTATTTTGTCACAGTGATGAAAAGCTAAAATAATATTCAAAGTCTTGGTGGATATACCATGATATTATATATGATAGGTACTTCTGTAAAACTCTTACACAATATTCTTCAGCTACCATGTGCTATTTCTATCAGTAGAATAAATAAAATAATAATTAAACATAAGCTTTCAAAATGAAAAGGAACTTTAAGCATAGAGTATGTATACGAAGCCCATAAACCATATTCCCTCACTGTCATCTCCTCCATTCACCCTCCCCTCTCCCATAAATACCCCCCCACACACACATACACTGTACCTATTATACAATAGTTTTGGTCTATTTAAAGAGAAAACAGACACATCCCTATGTGTCCTATGGATCTTATACTGAGAGCACAACACAGTTTATGATGTTCACAATAATTACATGAATCAGCAAAAATGTATTTTTAATAGATTCTCTTTATGAAGGCAGCAAAGTATATAATATATCTTTGAAACATTTCTGTACTAAATGCTAAGAAAAAATGTTGATATTTGAGATGTATAAGCCCTCAATTTTCCAGTTTAACTCATTGTCTGAGGTTTTTGGATAGCAGAAATCTTATTTTAGGTTTTTCTATTTTAAAATGAAATTACCCTGCAGCTATTTGTCCTATTAAATTATGCAATATTATTATATTGAAGCTTCCTCTGTAAGCATCCATAGCTATTTGTTGAGGCATTATTTTCATTCTCTCTTTCTCCCTCCCTCCGTCGTCCCTCCCTCCCTTTTTTCCCCCTCTCTCTATCTCTCTCTCATCTCTCTCTCTTTTCTCTCTTCTCTCTCTCATCTCTCTCTTTTCTCTCTCTCTCCCTCCTTCCTTCTATCCCTCCCTTCCTCCCTCTTTCTCACTCTCTCTGTCTGTTCTTTTGGTGAGGCATTATTCTCAAATGGCCTTGGAAACACATATTTAACTGATTATTCTTTTGCAAACATCTAGATATATGTTAAAATATTTTCTTTTTCCAAATGTGAGGTTTTCCCTGTTTGATATTGCCTTCATTGGTTGACCCTTGCCTTTTTTAGATTTTCACACAGTAAGAGAAGAAATATTTATGTTTCCAAATTATTGCAAAGTATTAAAAGAAAATCATAAATTATTCATGCTCTTTTGGCAGGTTTCCTGAAAAAAATGTATATACATTATAAAAAATATAATATTTGTAATCATGTCTTCCTGTTAGTAGTGTTACAATTGAAGCACTGTTGCTATTCATTTCTGACCTCTTAAAAATAAAAATCAAACAATAGTAACCACAAAAGCAAGTAAATACTAAAAATGAATTCATTGCCCTTATGGAAGAATCTCGATGATCTTTGTTTTTATATATGTGGTGTGTTTGTAAGCATTAGTCACATCTTCATTGCTGCTTACTAGTTTCCTTATTCATTGTTTGCTGATTCACATGCCTTGGTAGTTGTTCCGTATTTTCTTTGCTCCTCCAAAACCAATCAATCTCAGTAAATGACTGTATCATCCAAGTTCCTTTAGGTTCCCTTCCTCAGGCAAACTTTGTGTTCCTAATCTCACTCCTCCTACCTCCTTCAGAATCATTCTTCTTTTCTTCTTAATGGTTTGCTTTAAATTGATTTCTTCTTTCTACAGAAATGACCAGATCTTTCTTCTACTTAAAAAATAGATATCAATGATAAGTAAACCAAATAATAAGTAAAAATAAAATCTCTAAACTAATATCCTACATGTAGCTGAGGAGAAAAGTCATGGACACAGCAAAGAAAGCAAAGATGTATATATCTATATGTGTGTACAGTATGTGGATTTGCATGTGTTAGCACCTACAGATGAACCTCAGATGGCTGTTAGGACTGCACCTCTCTTAAGTGGGTGGCTTGGTTGGAATTGCTTTATGTGATATGGGACCCCAATGGTCAGTCAGTGCTTTTTTTTCTTCTTACTCTATTTTGAAATTTTTTAATAGAATAAAATAGTATAAGGAACCATCACGAACCCAACACCCAGCTTTAATGATCAATTCATAGCCAATCTTGTTTTATCTAGACCCCCACCTTTGAATATTTTGAAGCAAATCTCAGACATATAGTTTTTTGTCTGATAGAGTTTATATTTTGCTTATTGCATCAGTCATGTTATTTCCATGTTAGATACAGAGGCTTCATCAGATTTAGGTTCCATATTTTTGACAAAATCTCCTTCAGTTGTTGGTTTTGTGTGGTTTTACAAAGGAGCACATAGCTGGTAGTTGATTCTTTTTGTTATTTTCACAGCTGTAGATGATCATTGCCTAGATCCATTAATTTAAGAAACAGTGATATTCTCCCATTCCTTCTTTCTTTAATAGTTAGAATATTTCTATATAAAAATGTCCCTTCATCAACTATCTGATTACAGTGATGGCTCGATTCTCTCCCTTTATTTGCCAGTTTGCTTTTTCTTTTCCTGTTTTTCTTTTTGCTGCACTGGGTTTGAGCTCAGGGCCTCACACTTGCTAGGCAGGTACTCTTATTGCTCGAGCCACTATGCTGGCCCTCTTTTTCTTTTTTAGAGGGGGAGGCATCATACTGGAATTTGAACTCAGGGCCTCATGCTTGCTAAGCAGGTGCTCTACACTTGAGCCACAGTGCCAGCCCTATTTACCAGTTTTCAGTAGGTTGTTGGTTCCCTATTGTCCTCTTCCAGTAACTAGGGAGGTCTGGGAACTATGGATCTGCTCTATTAACTTCTATCCATCTCCACTCTGACTCTGACTGAGTGTATATGAAAAAACAACTAGGATTCTAGTTTGGAGTTTTATTTTATTCTCTAGGTAATTCTCTTGGGCTGAAAAGTTTGGGAAACACTACATTAGAATATAGCTTTTCATTCTTACTGTGGCTACATGCATCTTTGCTTGGTTAAGAGCATAAAATTTGGAGCTAAGCCCTCTGGATTCAAATCCTGATACTACCACTTCCTGGTTATATATCTTAGGCAGGTTAATTAACCTCTCTATGTCTCAGTTTCCTTATCTGTAAAATGAGGATAATAGTAATGCCTATCTGTACCAGTCAACTTTTTGTCAATATAATGAAATACCTGGGGAAATTAATTATAAAGAGAAAGGGTTATTTTGTCTCACATTTCTAGAGATTCCAGTCCAAAATAAAGTGGCTTTGGTCTTCTGGAGAGAGCAGCATATCATGGTAGAAGCACATGGTAGAACAAACTTCTTACCACATGAGCAGGGAAGCAGAAGAGAAAGGATGGGCTGGGTCCCACAATCCCCTTTCAGGCTATTCCCTCAATGATTTTAAGGACCTCCCACAAGGCCCCACATTCTAAAGATCCCATTAAGTTTCATAGTACAACCTTGGGAAGCAAGCCTTTAAATCACAGACCTTTGAAGGAAATTCATCCAGAACAATAGAATTATCTCATAGGTTATTATGAGGATTAAATGAGTGAATACCTATGAAGCACCTACAATTGTGCCTAGCACACAATAAGCACTTTATATGCACTAGTCAATTTGTAAGGGGACAAGTGTCAGGGGAAATAAAATAGCAGAAGTGTCACTAGGAACAAATGGCAACCCTGAGGATGTAAAGGAACAAACAGCAGAAATAATCCTGGGGATGTAAAGGGACAGATGGCAGAAGTAACTGTTTTAGATAAAGGAAATAGGAAGGCATACTTAAAAGGAAAACATTTAGGGAGACTGAGAAACCAGCTTTGTACACAGGTGCTGAGGCACAGTAGTTTCTCTTCCTAGAAAAGGAAGACAAGATAAAACATTTCTAAGGGTAGACATCTAAAGGGATGAGATATAGACCCCTAAAAGGAGAGTAACATAGCAAACTTTCCCAAGATAAACAGAGAAAGGGGTCTCACCAGAATAATGAGCATAGTCATAAAATATACATGACAGGTTTCAAAGACAAGATGGACTAAGGAGACATTCCAAGAGAAATGTCCAACCTGATAGGGATGAGGGGCAGCCAGATGGTCAGAATCAGCAAGAAATTAATTAAACCAGTAGAGTGGGGAAGGGTGCCTAAAGTCAACCCCTATATAATCTCATAAATTTCAGCCATCCTTTGGCTTAGCCCTTTCACTAATTCCCACGTGTCAGGGTGCTTTCCTATCCTTTCAATAAACTTTGTCCTTGCTTTACTCTTAACTCCTGGTCTGTGGTGTAAATTTGCTTTAAATCTTAACTGCTTGTCCGGCACCTTTAATCATCAACTGCTCCAGGACATGAACTCAGGGAACAGCATTCCAGTCCGGTATCAAGTTAAGACTGCTATCATTAATTATTATCAATTTTCTTTATTCGCTTTGGCTTTTAAGAAGGCAGCAGTAAAGAGAGAAAGGTGCTAATAGAGTAAGGGAATACTTTTAGGAACATTAACCTTTAGGAGAGAAGAGAAGGGGAGCCATTTCTACCACAAAAATGAATAGGATAGAAGAGAATTGGTGTCTAAGTGAAGGCAGATGATGGAACTTGGGATTCATTATGACAACAGGGTAGAAATCAAAGAATTCTTTACAAATGAAGAAAGGAAAGATAAAGGAGACTGATGGATGGGTGAGTTGAACTATGATATATTGTAAGAACTTTTGTAAATGTCCCAGTGTACCCCCAGTACAACAGTAATATGATAATTTTAAAAAAAGTACAAAAAAAGAATAAAGAATGAGGAAAGGAAGGTAGCCTGTGAAGGCAGGGGGAGTTTAGACACACCAGGGGAATAAGCCAGGGAACACACAGTAGACACAGGCAAGTTGATTTTTATCAGATCTTCGTCACAACTCAATTCCTTGTGGCTAAGAAAAGTAAAATCTGGGATGGGGGTCCCAGATTGTTGAAGGGGTAGCTCAGCAGTCTAGTGAGGGCAGTGACTCTGCATGGTTGAGTTTCCAGAATGGATATGACAAAATAGAAATAAAGGAGTGAAACCGGAGTTTTGTACCCAAGGCCCAAACTCCTGAGATTCCATATGCCAGGTAAACACCCCTAAACAACAAATAAAGAGGCGAAGTGAAGGCAGAGAAAGGAGATTTATTACAGGCTTGGGACATGCCGTGGAAAGAGGCAGAGTAAGCACTTAGCTCATCTTCAGCCATCTTCGGGGTACAGACATGAGCTATAGGTTTAAATAGACAAAAGAACTGGAGGCAGGGGACAAAGGTATGCATAGTTAAACAGTCCGGTCATAGGTGTGGTCTGGTTGGTCTCATGACTGGTGGGGCCAGCAATCTTGGTCAGGCAGGTGGTCTAGTGGATTCCTGACTGTCAGAGCCCGCAATCTCAGTCAGGCAGATGGTCTGGTCCAGTTTTGGAAGTTATTACCTGGAGGGAGTAATCTGGTTCCTGTTTGAGAGGATTCTTGGGATAATTGTCCTCACTGGGAGGGTTTCAGGTGGCTCCAGTTCATTGTCATAAAGATATTATCAGTTTTGTCCTTTCTGGAATCCAAGGTGATTGTAACTGTAAAGAGAATGGCTTAGAGCAAAGACAGATACAAAATGGAGACAAAGATGCCAAGCTTGTCCTGTTTTTAGTTAATTTGTGGGCTCCAGGAAGGAGGCAGTGCTTTTCAGCAAAAGCAACTTGAACACCTCTTATGGTGCACTGAACAGAGAATGGGGAATCTTGGATTCATCTTCCAGTGGCTACTGTCATCTAGATTGTATGGCCTCATGTAGGTCACATAACGTTTGGATCTCAGTGAATTCACTTGTGAAATGGGAGAGGTATATCAGTTATCTCAAACATTCCTTCTAATTCCAGAATATATACCCTAAGGAGCTGGTCATAGAGTCTGGCTGAATAAGAAAGGAGTCAATTGAAATGCCAGCATTGGAAGGTAATGATAAGGCGTAGGGAGGAGGTAGGGATCCAGGTTCAGTAAATGTGAAACTAAATGAAGGAACTCATGCCATTCAGTCAATCTCTCAATCTTTCCTGCCTTTAACATTTTTTTCTGCATTTAAAAAAAAAGACTAATTTGTCTTTTTTTAGAGCAGATATTAAGGATATCATGAATTTTTGACACACAGACAAAAGTGCTATTTGTTTTAGTTTTACATATCAAAAATGTTCATTAACACATCAAAAATAAACAGTTTACTTGTAGGGAGTACTTTTTCTGCTTTTAAGCAGAAGATAACAAAGGAATATTTTATGCTTTTCTGTGCCTGTAATGCCATTACACTTTGGAGTAGCTAACTAGGTTACTTGAATATGCTGTTACAGAACTGGTTAATCCATAATTCAGCAGGTTCTTGGCTTCCAAGTTGCCTTGTTGACAAGCCTGAAGAAAGTGGATAGAACTAATTAGCACTCAGCATTGTAAAATAGGAAGAATTAAATAAAGCAGCTTCAATATTAAACTCAGACCCCTATGAAGATATTCCCTTTAGTTATGGGGATTTTGAAATGATGGACAGGCTAAACCAAAACTCATAATCCTATTACAGTCTCCTATACCCACCTAATAAGCTTCAAGAGCCGTTTCCTTAGAGTCTGGGATACTGCCATCTTCCTCCAGGCTTTTCTGTATATAGCTTATAAATTCTTTACTGTTCCCACTAAATACTTTGTTATTTAAAATAGCATAAAAGAGTATATAAGTGTATATACATATTGATGCATTTTGACTGTAATAATACCCTTGGCCTGTAGGGAACTTCGTATTATTAATAATTTCAGAGGAAAGCTTTTTAAGAGAAAAGCTCCAGGCTTAGCTGTAATGAGGCAATTGAAAAGGAGGAGGGGATATGTTTGTGTGCGTAATGAAAATATTGAACCCTTTGGGATGTTATGAGACATGGTATACTAATAAATGATCTTTCCATTTCAATGTTCCAGCAGACATCTTTGTACCCCTGATGTACCCTTGCAAAACACCTTTAGTTCACATTTCCTCTTAAATATTATGTCTCCTGACATTTGCTACTGGGGATGGGGGTGCAATAGGGTGACTCTGGTGGAGAAAGGAGGATAATACTAAGAAGCAGACAAAGTTGGTGGCTAAAAATAATGAGCCCATTTTCAGCTGAGCTGTGTGGTTCATCTGAATTAATTAACCCCTTACAAGCATTTGTCTGACAATCCTAATTCTCATTCAGTTCAACGAGTTTTATAATTATCATTTAACTAAATAGCACTAAAAAGTGTTTATATCCTACCATTAAGGAAGCTTTGTAGAATTCTTTTCCTATAAATCATCTGAAGTTGTTTACAATTTGCAGTAGTCTTATTTTTCTTCTGGTTTGTACTCAGGTTGCTGTTTTGCTGTTTTAAAAAATGTTTTCAGAGTGCAAATTATAAAATCTGCTCTAGAGTTTGGTAAAGGGTAAAGAACCTCAGTAAAAAACATTTTCACATTTTAATTGGAAGAATGTAGGCTCAAACTATTATCGATCATGTTAAACAAAATGACTCCAATGATGCTAAGTGGATATAGAATGATTAATTACTTATTCTTCAGACCTGTGCCATTTAGTACCTGGTGATGAGATGGTGATAAAGCACTTTTACCCAGAAAGAAAGATTGAGGGTATCGTGTTGATAATGTTGGAAAGCACTAGAAAAATATATTTGAGATGGGAAGCATCTGAGCCACCCCCTACCTTCTATGTTCTGTATATGCAATTATTTTTAATTTTCATACTAAAAGTTAAGATAATATTAATAGACATTTTACTTAATTAAGCCTCTTCTGATTGCAAGGGACAAAAAGCTATTTGAACTGAGTGTTTATTGAAGAGATACAGAGAGGCTCAAGGGAATTCAGGACAAGAAATAGCCCACATCTAGTCCTAGTTCCCTGAAAGTGGGATCTTTGCTCTCCATTCAAGATGGCTCTAATGTCTCTGCAGTAGGAGTTCATGTGCTATGAAGCTTAGTGTTTAAGGGGAAACTACTTACCTTGGTCTGCAAAGACTCTTGGGTCTCAGTTTCTGTGAGACGAAAGTTGTTTGGCTCTTCTTTATTTTAATTTTGCACTAGACCCCATGTCTCTGTTGATCCTAAGATGGCTCCCCTTTAGGTCAAGTTCTTCCCCATCATTATTTGTGTTTTATGGTAACTAATTTAATTCTCATAACAACCCTATTAGGTTAAGTATTATGACTATATTCTGGCTTATAAAAGGGGAAACTGAGGCACGGAAACAATAATTAACATTCAAGGTCATCATACAACTCCAGGTTCTGTACATGGAACCAGCACATCCTAGTAACCAGTGCAATGTGTTGAATTGGAAGTTCTGATTTCTAGTCCTTGACTGTCGCTATGTGACTGACTTGGAGTCATAGTTATAGTCGCTTAATCTGCCTGGGCATTCAGACATTCCATAAACAGTTTTAAAATATTTTTTGAATTTTTTAATTGACAAACTAAAACTTAATGGAAGCCCAATAACACATTGTCATAATGCTTGCCTGTGTACACAAAATAGAAGTCTACATAAATAAGTAGGGAGATTCAACTCAAGTTGAGTGAAAGATTTGTTCATGGATGTGATAAGCAACCTTTTGATTTTGAAGGACAGGAAATAGCAATTAGACTTCAGAGTACCTTGGACTTGAACCACAATTGAAAAGTTTGAAATATAACTTGCTTTCTCTGGCTCATTCATCTCTGTCTTCTCCTTTTTCTCCATGAGTTTTCTGTGTTTGAACAAGACTGCCACAGCTATAATGCAGTGTGATCCTTACTTCAATTGCCTATATTTATATGATGCTGATTTCTCTGAGTTCAAATTCTTGTGACAAAATTTTGCTGACCCATCTAGCCCATGGATTTGTTCCCCTTGGGTCTGCTGTCCATCCTGAGTCCAGTAAGCCAGGGCAGGGATAAGATCAGATACAGTACACAATACTGTTACTTCTAGGAGCTGTATGAAAATGGAGATGCTCTCAAATGTCCTCTTGAGAAAGGCAAATGGACCAATGTTTGCAACACCCATAATCCTATCATTCTTACACTGTTTAAAAGTATATTATACATCAACGTTTTCACTACACAAACCATATTTTAAGTACTTTATTATATATCAAGTACTTTACTTGGACTATATTAGGTGCTAGGCCTTCATTTTGTCATCAGTGAAGTGAACTATCCTGTTCTGCTATAAAACTTTCACAGACACACACACAAAAAACCATTTATGTATTTACATGTATTTTATTGAATAAACTCTATTGTTTTTATTACCAAACCAAAGAAAATGTATTTATCCAAATAAATATTCTACAGTACCTTGAATTGAGCTAAAGAAGAAATCCAGTTCATTATCATTTCTTTAGAGTCACATCTAGTATTTAACCAAGCATTAGTATTGCACAAATTATGTACCCAGTTTATTTATCCTATTTGGCTCTGAAGTATCTGTTTTCTACAGCTCAGTTCTATCAAAGATCCAAGATTGAAACTAATCAAGGGAATATGAGGCCAACTTTAAAGATGTCCTTTACAAGTACTTCACAAATGTTTCGTGCAATGATATAATCATTACTTGATTCTGTAGCTCCCAAAGCAACAACTTTGAAAAGGACAGACCTTATTCACTAACACATGTAGGTAACATACAAAATTATTCACATTGCATATAGTAGCAGAATTACATGCCCGGTTAAATGTATAGTTAGCCAGTGATGAAACTTGAAAAGTAATTTGGTGGGACTCTTGACTGAAGTGTAAAAAAGGAAAACAATTCTATCTCCTATCTACTTCAACCATTGTGACCCATGATTAGTATACTCCTCCTCCTAATGCCCTCATAGAAAAAATATGGACCAGGGTGCTTAGAACACATTTAAAACTAAGTAGATGAATTTAGAGTCTTTAGAAGATTGGGAAAGCCAGGTATGATGGTACATGTGTGTAACCACAGCTGTACTCAAAAGGTGAAGGCAGGAGAATAGTGAGTTGGTAGCCAGCCTGAGTAAAATTAATGAAACCCTATCTCAATAAAGGGGGTGGGGTAAGACCTGGGAGCATAGCTCAAGTGATTAAGCACTCTGGGTTCATCTCCACTACCACACACACAAAGAATGGAAGAACACTTTGTCACAACCTCTACCTGAATCTGCCAATTTCATTGGTGGTGTTGCTGCTACTATTGTTTTACCAGAATTATGGATAAATAATGTTGCAATTATAGGCAAAAGCCACAGAGAGGGTAGCTGAGGTTCAGTTAAACCAAGGTACCAAATCTAGGTGCCTACCTAGTTTCATGTTGGTATTTAGATATTGTTACTGTAGTAGCTGTGTAGCTTGAATGTGTGTGTGTACATATATGTGTATGTCTATGTATGCTTTTTTTTCTGCTGATAAATTAAAAATCATTTGATTAAATATGTTTTATTTAAGAAATGATTTGAAGCCAGGAATGGTGGTGCATGCCTGTAATCCCAGCACTTGGCAGAGACAAGAGGATCACAAGTTTGAGGCCATACTGGGATATATAGTGAGAACCTGTCTCCAAAAAAAAAGAAAGTGATTTGAGAAAAGTATTGTATATTAGGTCCTTGGTATCCGAGGGTATTTGATTCCAAAGAAACTGCCGTGGAGGAAAATCCATGAATGCTCAGGATGCATGGAGTTGAGTACTCTGAAATTAGTCAAATTTACCTATACTACATGTTACAGTAGGTCTGAGCATCCATAATTTGAAACCTCATGAAGCAGGCTACCCTACTGTCACAAAATACTGTTGTACACATTAATACTGCTTACCAAAAACTAGATCTTATTTCATGTTATCTCGAGCACTGAGGATGCTTGATTCATTTTTCCCATAATGATCCCCAGCTTCCACTAAAGGTGGCAGCCTTTCAACAAACGAATCTCAAATTTTCACTTCATGGCTGGGCCATGGCTGAAGCAGTAGAGTGCCTGGCTAGCAAGTATGAGGCCCTGAGTTCAAATCCCAGTGCTGCCAAAAAAAGAAAAGAAAAATTCACTTCATCACTTCAATTAAGCATTCTGTCTTTCCTTTTTTGCTTGGGAGGATTACTATAACTTTTACCTTGCTTTGGGGTCACTATTTGCTTTTGGTGAAGAATATTGTCACAAATTAAGGGCAGAGAAATACTCAGCAGATCACACACTGATTTAAACAAAACTGATGGTAACATGAGACTGGCTGAGAGCCTCTCCGAGTCAACTGAGCTGCATAACGTGCATGTGAAAATTGAAATGTTTTGTTTATGAAATTTCTTTTGATTTGTTATTTTTTTTTACCACACTTGGTCAAACTTAGGGGTAAAAAAAATTGATGAATAAGGTGAACTTACTGTATATATATTTTCTCTTCTCCAGTAGATTAAAATATCTTAAATTCTTTGGCTGCCTTTTTAAAAATTAGTCCATGCATTCTTGACATTGTAGCCACTAAGAGGAATGAAAGACAATTTAATGCTAAAATTAAAATTCTATGTAAGCAGTATAATCAGATGAACACACCCTTTATCTCAGATGTAGAGCAAAACATGTTTTACTTAATTTGGGAATGTAAGATGTGGAAACTCCATCATAAAAGTGGCTTGAGGAGCAAGTCACTTGTTATTTCTAGAAAACTAATCATATACTAGTTCCTTTTTATTAGTATTTCACAAATATTTTAAATGCAGTCTTCCCTCTTTCTAATAGACCATTTTCCACACTTTTCCTGTGGAATTATACCATAAGAACTGAGATACAGTGTAGAAGCATCCTCTAAATGTGACCTGGGGACTTGCTTTACATGGGACAGATTTTTTTTGTGTGTGTTAATCACAATCCTCACTCATTTCTGTCCTGGCCTTTAGTCTTATCTTCCCTGTTTTACATTTATAAGCTGACTCTAATGGTTAAGAAAAAAATAAAATAGCCATAAGATAAAAAGTTTAGTTTGAAAAAAAACCAAACTTTAACATAACTTTAAAAATATATTTCACAGTGTGCAGGCAAATAAGCAGATAATTTGCATATGTACTTGTGACCATGTGGTATTTTCATATACCATAATTTACCCCTTTGGAGCATCTTAGCAGAGACCAGGTATTTTCCATGGAGTTATGCAATTAGATGCTTAATCTGAACCTGGAAAAATATGATTTGTGCTGATTTGCAGAGGGACTATAAAAGCTGAAAAATCAGTTTGACAACAGTCCTGCTGAGGTTTGCCTGCAGTAAATGGTTGCAGTGGTATTTGGAGGCCATGCCACTTTAGTCAGATCACTGGGACTTAGGAATGATGCCTATAGTAAAATTTAGTTCACTGCTTATCAGAGAATGTGTGAAGGCTCCCAGGCTGAAGGTTCATTAGGTCAGTCTGTAAGAACTATCAATCAAACCAAGCTGTCAGGGGAATACTTCTTTAAAAAAAAAAAAAAAGCAGCAAAAAAAATTTCCCACTTAGGATTCTTCCACATTGCATCCTACTGCCATCACATTGCCTACACCAGAGGCAGCTCTTGACAGAGTATCACAGTAGGCCTTTACAGTATTCTGAATATCAGCCCTTGGGCACTGTCACTTATGAGCATGGCCATTGCTCATGGTAATCACTGTGATCACCTAGAATGAATAGAATAGAATGGTTGTCAGTACACAAGTGTGTAATGAGATAGGAATCTGTTATATTCATTAGACCTAGTTTACCACAGTGACCAAAACATAGAAGGCACTCCTCAAGTGTTGGTTGATCTTAGCTAAACAGCAAAAGAAACCACTGTATTAATCTAACATATATATGAACTTACTACCCTCTTCCCCATCCCTCTTGGCCTAACAAATTTTGGCAAAATTATTTTGTCTTTCTTTTATGGTATCAAGTGCATATTTTATATTTAGCAAGCCTATGTTATTTAAGTTTGATTTTGGTTTATCTATTGGTTAAGCAGAAATAGAATACTTCAAAGGACTTCTTAAAAATAAACTTTGCTTCATATACCTATGTGAAACAGAACTAAGAAACCTCTTGTAATTGTTTTAAGAGGGGTGGTGAAGGGGCTGAGGGGGAGAGATGATAGAGGCAATGTAACTAATATACAATATAAGTCTAACTGGAATTGCCACTAGGAAACCCCTCCTGTACAATGAATATATCCTAATAAAAAGTTATAAAAAAAAAACTGTTGTTTGTAAAATAAACCAAGATTTGAAGGTAAGAAGTTTATTAATTAGGTTTTTGTGTGACCTTTTACTTAACACTAACATATTAGTTAATGTTTATTGACTACTTACATGATTTTAATGCTAAGAGTATATCCATGTGACAAGTCACTACATCAAAACACAGGTGTTGGCAGAATGGCTCAAGGGGTAGGGTGCCTACCTAGCAAGCATGAAACTCTGAGTTCAAACCCCAGTACTAAAAAAAAAAAAAAAAAAAAAAAGCAAAACATAGAGAATCTGTTGTTTATACCTGTTGTAACTGGAACAAACTGACAACACAGTTGACCTCATCAAATATGCAAGAAACCCTTGTAGGATGATCAAAATAAACAGTTCAACTATGAGAATATTAAGTTGATGGTGGTATACAGGGCCTAATTATTAGCATCATCAATAGAATAGGAATATATAATAAAAAGTGATTTATATACTTTGAACTCATTTAAATTATTACCAGATTAAGTTACAATTGTATTTATAAATCTATATTCATTTCTCACACTTTGAATTAATTACTTTTTTTTATGAAGCAATACCCTTCCCAGAGTAGAGATTTAAAAAATCTATTCCATTAAACATCAGTTGGCTTTATTTCCAGGTGGCATCCATTAGGACAAACATGAAAAGGCCACCAACCAAAATGCTGATTCCCTGGATGACACCTGGGAGAAAAATAAACTTATGTTTAATGGAGTAGATTGTCTAAATCCCTGTTTTGAGAAGAGTACACATTCATGAATATGTATTCATTGCTGAATTAAGTAATTCTAATAGTGAAGGGCACCTGCATCATAGAGTAACATCTATTCATTACCTTATTGCTTTCCAAAGAAAAAAGCAAGAATGCAGCTTGAGTTGGAACACTGGTAATGACCAATTCATTATTTTATTATGCAGCACATTCATCATGAGCTGCATGATAGCCAGTGAAATGCAAATGTGTACTATCTGTTGTCTACTTTGTTGAAATTTTCATTTTAAGTTATAGTAGCACAACTGTAAACCAATCTTATAGATAAACTGTGGGCTTGTTTTTTGGGGTTTTTTAGGGGAGGGTTGTCGAAACAGGGTCTCACTATGTAGCCCAGACAAGCCTTGTACTTGCTTTGTAGCCCAGGTCCACCTCAAACTCACAATCCTGCATTAGCCTCCTGAATGCTAGAATTAGAGGCCTGTGCAACCCAGGTATGGCTTTGTCTTATTCAGTATAACTAAGGTGTAGTATCATATCTAATTATTTATTTACACATCTCAAAGAATTTTTCTTTTTATTTCTTCTTTTCTGCAATGGTAAATCATTCCTGTGCAACTAGGGCTAATCTAAGATCAGCTGTATAAATGACCTGAGTGCTGTTTTGAATTGAACTGTGTAATTGTATAATATGACTTTTTTTTTTTTTTCAGTACTGGGGTTTGAACTCAGGGCTTTATGCTTGTGAAGCAGGTGCCGTAGTCCTTGAGCCATTTCTCCAGCCCAAATATGACCTTTTATGATATCAAAGTAGTAGAAATATAATATTCTTTTTACCAAGTCCCCTGTATTTCTGCCTAAGACTGTCTGGGAAAATATATGCTATATGCTCCTTAATGCTGACTTTGTGGTAGTTACCCAAAGATATACTTGGGAAGAAAATAGAGAGTTGGGAAGGATATATTCCACAATGTATATTTCCAGCTTTCATTCATTTGTCACTGTGTGTGTACTGTGTGATGTCGAACATTCTGCTCTACATTAAGCAGTATATAAAATATGTCTTAAACATGAATGTGTTTTTAAAAAGTGTGTGCTATTCATTATTGAAGTAACTGTTATATAAAGGCAAAAATTGTATGGGTAGCCTTGTTTTGCCATATATATTACACATATGTATGCAATATGTGTGTAATATATAATTTTGCTTTATTCAAATTAATATCCATTTTCATGGACCTCACTAATCTGAAACACCCAGAAATCCCTGGATGTCTTAATATTGTGTTTGAAAAAAAAAAAAAAAAAACCCTGGTATGGTACTTAAATGTTTTTCTATCTTTGCATATCTAAGGTCTATGCATCCTGGTTTCTGCACATGTATTTGTATCTTCTGATTATTTAAGCCTAAGCCTTCCTCTGTAGGATCTCAACCCTTCAGATGTTATTCATAGCAATGTGATTTTTTACCTATTGGTATCCTACTTTTGGTATATTTTGGGAATACTATGAATTGTGTATTTAGAAATATAAGCTTGATTTTATTTATACATTCAGAAGTCAATTATTGGGCAGTATCACCACTGTATGTACATTTAATGGCAAACAAGGACAGAATATTTGGAGGTAACACAACATAATAAAGATTTCAATGCTGTGTGGAAAATATTCATGCAACAGATTCAGCTCCAAAGTGTGTGAAATATTCAGGTTAAGAACAGAACAGCATGAAGTACTCCCAGGCCATGCTACTCACGAAAGGGGTATTCTTGTTTTAGCTAGGAGCCTTCTCAATATATTATTTACTAAAGAAACCTCATTCTAATGCTGAGCAGAGAATTGTGAATGACATATTCTTAACAAGTAGCAGTATTGGTATTTCCAGCATCCCAAGGATGCGGGAATGAGTTTGGAAATGAACTCAGAAAATGCAAAGAATAGTTCTTAACTATTTAAAAAAATAGAAACATTAGGAAAATTATGTTCTTCTTTGGTTTTTCTCACCACTTATCTGCCCCTCAGCAAGGACCCTGCTTTCTAAGAAGGGGTCCATGGCTGAGATAGCTTTAAAATGAGAGACTGAAAGTGGAGAATACAAGTGTACGTTTGGGTTCAGGAATTTTGGATTTAGGAATAAGGGAAGGTTCAAGAGTTGCCTCTGCTAGGAGAGTTAATTGTTAACTAGCACTAATGTTATACTACCCATAATCATCACAGAAGAAGGGTTGCACATACACAGTCCTGTTTGCCTTTTATGCTCACAAACTTTTCCTTAGTCTTTTACACAGCAAATGACATCTTTGTGCCTGCTACTCAGGGTCATTACCCTAAAACAGTTGAGTTGAAGCTTACAATTAATTAAAAATGAAGGAATTTAACTTTTACCCAGTAGTTACTATTTGCTAAGCACTGTTCTAGGTGTCATAGGTAAATCATCTCTTTTTATCTTCACAATATTCCTGAGCATTAAGTTCTATTTTCTCAAATTTACAGGCAAAGGAATGGAGAATTAGAGAAATTAAGTAGCTTGTCCAGTCACAGCTAGTCAGAAGTTGAGTCAGAATTGCACACCAGTTTGTCTAATCCCAGACTACATGCTATTTTCTTACAAGGTTACCTTTCACTTAGGGGCTCATGCAAAAGACTTATGAGATTGTTCAGATTTTCTTTGGAAGTGTTGCCAGGAACACTTGTAGCTGAATTTTTGGTGCTTGTCTTAAATAAAACTAGCAAATTTTTAAGAAATGAATGATTAATTGGTAGAAATATTCACTGGAATTCTTTTTAGAGTTTTCAAATCATAGAATTGAAAATTCATGCTGTGCTCTAGGCATTATTGATCCTGAACCATCTCATGCAGGTAGATATAAATCCTTTTTTAAAAGATCTCTGGTGAAAAAACACTCCAGGCTTTTCCACAGTAATTTACCTCACTGTTGAAAAAGCTTACAGACAGATGTATGCACGTTGTTACGACCAATGACATAATGCCCGGTTCCAGTGTAGCTAACCAATAAGGTAATAATTCCTTTTAAAATTACAATCTTCGGTGGGTCTCTGGAAATTACTTAGATGAAGTTCATGTGATTTTACCTCTTCTCTAGGAAAGGCAGTTTTTTTGTTTGAACATTTTAACGATCAGGCCTAGGAAGGGTCACAAGGAAATTTTATTTTGCATTTGTATTCCTTTTAAGCTTTAAATCACATATCTTTACCTTAAATGTAAATGGGTGGAATGTTGATAATGACATAATTTTTTAAATTATCACACGTTTTCAGAATGCTTTAGTCTTCGGTATGAGTATTCTATCCCATATTTTATCCTGCATTGTTAGATTTCTTTCTTTTTTTTGGCAGTACTGGCGTTTATTTTGGATTGTAATTGTTTGGTTATTTGTCCTCTAATAAGACTGAGCAATTGGAGGACAAGAATTGTGTCTTACTCATCCTAGTCTCTCTAGTGTGTAGCATAATGCTTGACATGCAGAAAAGTGATCAATAATAATGTATTGAATGAATGAATTTCTCTAATTGATTCTACTTAGACAGGGTTTTCTGCTTTCCCACAAATGCAACTTGCTGATTCACAATTCTCTATCTTGCTTTTCATATTATTTCTTTCACCTGGAGTGCTCTGTCTTTCTCAGCTCCACTTAGATAAATCTAATTAGTTCTTCCCAGTACCCTTAGTTGCTACATGAGTCCTATTTTAACTCTTCTAGCTATCACAAAGTTATGTCCTCCCCCATGCTGTCTTTTAACACGTCCAGGCTGCCCTACACACTTTAGCTCTTTGTTATGTACTGTTTTATATTATTTGCCAATCCTATAATGTTTTTGTCCTTGTTTCTCCAATCATTATGAAAAGCGGCTGTTTTTTACCATTTTCTCTGTCCTTTATAATGACTTAAATGTATAGTAGACTGAGTTATGACAAACCAGCCTATAGTCCAAATCTAGCCCAAAATCTAAGAAAGTATTTTGCATTTTTAAATAGTTGGAAAGCAGTCACAAAAAGAAGAATATTTTGTGACATGAAAATTATATGAAACTAAACTTTCCATAAATAAAATTTGGGGGGAAATAGCCACAGTCATTCATTTACATATTACCTATAGTAAAGCCCCAAATATTTACTGCCTGACCCTTTATAGAGAAAGTTTGCTGACTGCTTTAACAGATCATCAATGAGTACTTATTGGTTAAATAAATCATCTTATGACTGTTCCATAACGGAACCAGATACTCTGAAAATATTGGCAGTTTCATTGTCTTACGTAAATAGAGAAAAGTAATAATAAATACAACCTTGGGAGCACAGATTATTCTTGTCTTTTAATTGGTGAAAACTTTCATTTTCTCATTCTCTGGTAAACTGACTTAGAGTACCCTTAGCAGTTTGAAACCTTTTCAATATATGCGGAGCCTCTTCCTGTAGAGATTCTAAAGAACAAGGTAGATGATTATCATTCAGGGATGGACTAGATAACCTCTAGTATTGTGCAGCCCAGTGATTCCTTGAAACTTCTCTGTATGTAAACTTGCTTTGTTACAAATGAGAAATCTGAGTTGTGAAAATGAAGTCACCTCATCCCCAACAACTCCATGATTCTCCTTTGCCCAGACCTCCCCTGCCCTCCACTTTTGGTTTAATCTACTTCTTTTAATTAAATATGAGATAATTAAAGTTCACAGAATTTATACCCAGCAGGTTTGATTTAGTGATAAAAATCTGTGGCTTGTCAGCTTTTCAAGACATAATCCTAGCTTCAACCTTATCTGACAGGTAGTCAGCCCAGCAGGTCTAAGGATGAAAACCAGAGCATCTCATCTTTTCAGGCATGACTTGCTATTTATCTTCTGAGGCATAATTTACAATTGCCCTATAGAAAATGGGTAGGGTTAAATAAAAGATAAAGGCCCCCTTCTTTTTTGGCCCAATTAATTCATTTTGTGTGTAATTGTAACTAATCCTACAAGGTGCACAGGTAGATTTCAAATGTGGGGGAAAATCCCCCAAACATAGTTTATGTAATTAATGTAAATTATTCCTTTACTCACTGAATATGTAAAGTATGTAAATTTAGCCCTGCTGTCAAAAGGTAGCTCTGTGCCATTAGTTTCTGCAGCAGACAAGGCCTGCTGCATCCTGTACTGCATTTTCGGAGAGATAATGCTAATGACAGCTTGAGCAATTGCCTTAATGAGCCAGAAAGGTGTTCTTTTTTATTCGTGTTTAGCTACTTAAAGTCATCTGAAATAGAGATCATCTGTAGATATTACAGAGTGAAAAAAGGCATGGGCTATCTTATTATTGTGCTTCTCCAAGCATGCTAAGAATGAACCATCAATCAGTTATTTGCCAAGAAAATGGCTTGTTGTCAGTGCTGTATAGCTGATATGTCATGTTGAAATGCAAGTTCAAATTTTAATTACCATGCCAGCTAAGTAATATAGTTATCAACCTGCATCTCTAGGTTATTTTGGTATTACAGAAGTTCCCAAATTGATCTCAAAATAGCATCAGTATCATAAATCTAACATGAAAATCATGACCCATTTAAAAAAACTGCACATCATATTATATGTTAGATATGCTATGTGCATCATATCATGTGTAAAATTTAGCTCGATTGCAGCTTTACTTTACGTTAGTAGAAACCAGAATGCTAATACTAATATTTAAGATAAATTTCCTATCTTCCAAGTCTTTCAGTCCAAGAGAAATATCTGCTAAGTCTTTAAGTTCAAGAGAAATGTCTGTATTTTCTCACTAATTGAATCTGTTTAGACATAAATTACATCACATTAACATAAAGAATGCAGAAGTCATGATCAGATTTTGGTTAAAGTCACGAAATGCATACTCATATTTGACTATGGTGTTCTCACTGTGTAGCCCAGGCTGGCCTCAAACTCGTGATCTTCCTGCCTCAGCCTCCTGGCTGCTAGGATTACAGACACGAATTGTCATGCCTGGCTGTAGCTGTATGTAGTCAAGAAGAGTAATGAGTTAATAAATTAGTGGTGGAAAGTATAAATTTGAATGTAAGCCACTTCTCTAGCCAAGCATTTGCATAACAAACTAGCAAAATTCAGTCTGGGCTTGTGTTAACAAAATAGCAAAGGTATAGGCACTATACAAAACTCCTTTCTGCCACCATCTTGCCTAATCTTAATTAAACTGTATGTCTCCTGGGCCTGAGAGCTGAAATTGTGAAATTCAACTAATATTTAAGAGCTTAAAAATGCTCTTGTATAGAACTTGCAGTATGAGATATGACTTCAAAAACGCCTGAGCTACAGATTTTCTCAGTTGAATGAGTAATACTACTTTTTAAAAATACCCTTTTCAGATTAAATAATCCATTGTGTTAGAAAAAGTTACACAAGTGAATCATCTCTACAGATTGCAAGAGGTGAATTAAATAATTACTAAATTGAAGTACATTTAGACTTGAACTACTGTACAAAATTATATTTTGCTGTAAATTTCTTATTGGAACCTTACATTGATTCCCTGTTTGTGTTTGACCACTGAAGTAAAGTGTCTGTACTATTACAGAATTTAGATTTAATGACAACATAATGGACACTTTTCCAATTACAGATGTTCATGAGCTTTGCAATAAAAAGAAAACAGTAAAAAACTCTTCTTAGCTATATCATACATCACTAAAACTCAGCATTCTAAGCATAAATTGGAAGAGTGATTCTTCTAGTTTTTCATTTGTGGAATTTTTCAGTTAGCTTGCATTGTAACTTTGTTATAAGTTAGCTTTTTGGTATTATTACAACTATATTAAGTTTCTCCGAGAAGTATGATGTGCATACACATAGCACATTCAATTCTTAATTCTTACTGTTGATAGAGCCAAATATTCGATTCCACAGTTAGCCACTCATGGTGATGATAATTATAATGCATTATTTGTCAAATTTTATTAGTTTTCAAAACCCCAAAGAAAATGTGACATTCTACTGTGTCTTCGAAACTCTGATTATGTAAATTTGTTTATTTTAATCTATAACACATTACTTGGTTGCTCTGCTGCTCTGTTTTTAAGATAATGATGTTAAAATTTGTGCTAATTCACATCTAGGCATATAGGTATACTTGAAATCACCTAATTTGAAATTGCAGTTCTTAGAGTTAGCTCTGAGAAATATAATTATGTAAAGAATATTTTGAATGAAATATTGAATAAATTAGTAGAAACATAGTTAATTTTTCAATGCATCCCAAAATAGTATACTTGAAAAGTGGTGCTTTTCTACTTTAATTTTAAATCTTCTACATTTTATGAGCAAGAAGTAAGCTTATCCTTATATTAGGCAAGTCAGATTAAATACTAGCTCCATTAATTCAGAGACAATCTAACTCTGGTTGAAAATGAATAAATAAGTTCTTGGTTCATTTCTGTGATTTCTTGTCTTTTGTCTTTTGTGTGTGTGTGTGTGTGTGTGTGTGTGTGTGTGTTGTTGTTGTTGTTGTTTTGTTACATCTTTAGTTAGGTTAGAATGCCATGATGCCTCATTGTTCTTTAGTAAGGATTGGTCATCTCTAATTCCATTACTGGTAGTCCTTTTTCATATTTTTTTTTTCTGTAAAAGGAAAAAGGAAAGAAGAGCTTTGACTTGCAAACTGACTTGCAAGCTATTCCAAGGATTAGTTGTACTTGAAGTATATACCTTTTTCTCTTCAAAATCAGTAACTGTGTAGTTTGTTTTTGAAACAGGAAAGAGTAAACAATGTATCACAATTCTCTTATCTCTAGCAAATCTGTAAGTGCTGAATCCTGTCCTCTGTCCATTAGTTTTTGGGCTTTAGAGATGACAACAGGCAGAACAGCAAAGCCATTTCTACTATAAAGATATAATTTCTCCAGATAGCTGAAACTCGAACTAAACCCTGGCTTCAGTGGGGGAAAAAAAAGTTAGGGAGTCATTTTGTTTCCTGGGAGGCTTCAGAGATCAGGGCAAAGGAGATGAAGAGCCTTGGACTCTACACCAGAATTGCTCATGACTGCTAGGCTTTGATCTATTCTGTCTATAGCACATCATCAACATTCAGTGTATACCTCATACATGAAAGCACAATAGTAGCTGGATTATTTCTTTAAAATTGTGCCCTTCATTTGTTTCCCTTGCATGTTCCTCACAATTAACTTTGTGAGCCCTGGGCAAGTTAGTTAACCTCTGTGAGGCCTCAAAGGCCTCATCTATAAAAAGAGTGGTTTAGAATAGATGATCTTTATGATCCCTTCCATTGCGAACATTCTATGCTGTGAAACCTCAAGGCAGTAAACTATATGAGAGTAGGAGCCAATTTTTATCATTTTTTCATCTCCCCACAGGGCCTAATGTAACTCTGAGTGCACTACCTTGCTCCCGCTATGTGAAGTAGAGAATAGATTTTAAAGACAGCTATGATATGTACTAAATTAGAAATTAGACATTCCATTTGAGTGGAAAGTCAGGCTTTTATTAGGTATGAACTTGCTTATTTCAAGGGAAAAAATTGTGAGAAATGAGTCCTTGGGATAGTATTGCATAATCCCATATAGGGAAATAATACTGTAATATGAAAAGGTTGTAAGTTGAATTGTGTTACCCAAAAAGATATGTCCTGATCCCCTATAGCACTTTATTTGCAAAGCAGAACCATATAAAATAGGGTCTTTGCAGATGTAATTAAGTTAAGAGTGGTCATACTGGATTAGGGTGAGCATTAAATCCCAAGAGTAGTGACCTTACAAGAAGACCATGTGAGACGCAGGGACACAAAGACACTCAGGAAGAATATCATAAGTCTGTGGAGCAGAGATTGGAGTGATGCAGCTACAAGCCAAGAAATCCCAAGGATTGATTGTAACCTAGCAGAAGCTAGGAGAGAGGAATGAAACAAATTCTCCCCTAGAGCCTCTAGAAAGAACCAATCCTGCCAGCATGTTATTTTAGAATTCCTTTCTTTAGAGCTGTGAGAGAATGTATTTCTATTGTTGTAACTCTCCCAGTTTGTGGTATATTTTTGCAGCACACCTAGGAAAGTAATATAGAAGGTGTGGACACTGGCCTAGGAAGAAACCCCAAGGAATACAGCTCTGGATTGGAACAGCCATAGATCACAACTACTGTAGGACTTCTGTGCTCTATCTAGGATGACTTCATAAATCTGGATAGAAGCAAACCACTAAGATCTCCTTTGGAGCAACTCCCAGTTCCTTAAGAAACAATGTATTACTTATAAGAACTCTAATCAGCTTGAACCAAACTTATTATAACTATTATTGGTCCCTTGGGAGCCACCTTTGCCCATCATATCATATCCATGGGCCTAAGAGTAAGGTACAGAAAGTTATCTTCCATTTATTACCTTATGCAAGTTTTCTTTTGTCCTGTTTTAGTTATCATTTACTTAAAACAAAATCACCAAAGACCTTTGAGCTCAAAAGTACTTATTTCAAAGAATAGACATTGAGTAAGTTTAAGTTCACCACTTGCCCATTGGTAGTAGCCTCTCTTCTACACTCCACCTGTGAAAACCTCATTTATATTTCCACCACACACAGCTCACATCTTATCTACCTCAGGAAGGCACTGGCGAACATGCCATGTTGAAGTTAACATAATGTGTTCTTTCTATGTAATTCTGTTGGCACTTAGCAAATAATACCCTTTATTACAATTGTGTTATTATGTCTCTATCCTTGTTAAAAATTATTCTTGAACTTGTTAAGATGGTAAGGCAAACTTCATTCAGGGTTACTACAACAGTGAAGTTTTGCAGTAGGTGAGCAAGATTGAAAACTCCAAATTCAACAAATACCAAGTGGAGACTTACAATTAAAGACCATGAGAGGGGTCAATGGATAGAAAATTACTAAGAGTAAACAGCAGGGGTAAGAGGTTATTCTGGCTAAACTGACTTGACAGAATTCTTGCTCTTTGAAGAGAGGCCAGAGTGATAAAATACACAGGGTGGGGATAAAGAATTTGATCAGTTATCAAGGGTGGGTGATTTTCTCTAAATGAACCCAGCAGGATTCTGAAATAAAAGGAATTAAGGACCACACTTGGTCAGGATTAGTCAAAAAGGGAGCTCAGAGTAGCCTGACTCAAGTTTGGTAAAAGAAAAAAGTCTTGGTCATTATCTCCTGAATTAGATTGTTTCTAAAGGATAGGAATTATCATTCATACTCTTTTATAATCACTACTCTGAGAGTACTCTCCTCCCATACACATGGAGGAAGAGCAGAATAGGTGTGTCATAAAATAGGTAGTGATAAGTATTTTCAAAGAAGGTAGACTAATTATAACAACTGACAACTTAATTCACCAATTAAATCAGTTCTAAGCACAGATTTACACAACTTGTCATTATTTGACTAAATCAAGACAATCTATATTCTAAGACACTGGCAAAGAATTTCTAGTTAATGGTGGTTGGCATAATTTTTCTCTTGCCTGCTATTTTCAAGTGCTGTTACTGCTTTGAACTCATTTTTAAAGCAATATTTATAAATATAATTGGCAAAAGTATGACATCATTGGCCAATGAAAAGACTTGCTGCCAACTTAAGAAAAGAAATATAAAGCACTGTGGTATAGTAGAAATTGCAGACATTCTCACAAAGGTGATGGATTAATGACCATATACACCATTAAGAAAGCTGGTTATAGTTTGCTTAAACCAGTCTCTTTCTTTATAGCATTCTCAATCTTTTTAAACAGCTAGACTATAATAACATTTTAAAAATTAAAGTATTCCCCATAACCAAGAACTTGATATGAAATGAGCAACATTAAGCACAAAACAATTGAAGCTTCAAATACTGAAGCAGGCAAGAATTTTAAACAGCTCAAATGAATAAGGATGCAACACTGTTTTGCTTCTTCAGATGCAGTAATAATCAGGCTCAGAGGTTAGCAGGGAGAGATTTTGTAACAATAATGGTTCCCAGTACCATTTTTCTCTTGTGATTTTGACTCACAAAGGCGAAGCTTTTATTCAAAGATTTGATACAATGCAGCTGCAGACAGCAGGGGGGAGAATTTGGCCAAATGGCTAGACCCTCCCTCTGGAACATCTTTGAGGGAGGGAAGGAGAACAGAGTGAGAGAGATAGACAGACAGAGTGACTCTGGGAGAAATTGAGTGAGATCGAAAAGGAAAAGGGGAGGAGACAGAAAAAAAAAAAGATTTATATTCCCAATGACAAATTGAAGCTGAAAGTTTGCCTTGCCGTTGTCATTCATTGCCATTCATATTTGGAAAGCAGACTGCTGTGATAATTGATTTGATGGTCCAGCTTGAGTGGAAGCACTTCTGGGCATAGCAGGCCTCAGAGATGCCAAAAAAGGAGAAAAGGTGGGAATGAAATAATGCACTACTTTCTCCTAAGAGGCATGTGGCCCAGTTTTTAAGAACAGAAAAACACGCTCTGGAGTGGGGGTAGTAGAATGGGAGGAAACCTAAAGAACTTAGTAATAAATACAAAAAATGACCATATAGCTCCAGTCAGATAAAAATAGGCATTCAAACCGAAACAATGAGAGGACATATTTTACTGACAGGTGAATAATAGGGGAGTGTGGTGGAAATAATCTGATTTTTAACGGACTCTGTCCTCAGGAATACCTTTTTTGCTGTTCTTTTGTCTAGGGACAAAAGTGATTCCTTTTCTAAAAAGGCTTTTAATTTTTTATGCTTTTCATACTAGATTAATAGTTCAGAAGGAGAAAAAGAAAACAATAATTGGTAGTGAAAAGCTATATATGTGCAGGGATTATCTAAAATGTCATTGAATTCATTTCCTTGAAGTAATAGGTAATAATGAAACTGGTCCTTAGATTTGTGAGTGGAGGATGGTGTTCAGCTATTGCTTCCTGCTGATATGAATAAGTTAAGAGACTAAAGTGGGACTTGAAGGGGAAAATGGAGAGAGAGAGAATTTTTTTTTAAGTACCAAATTCACTGCCTGACCTCTTAATCACAACTGCCAATTGGATTGTGTGTCCTGTCATTCCATTTAAGGACCTAAACAAAACCAAATAAAACACATGGCTGTCAAAACACAAATTTTAATCAGAACCTGTTTGTCTTTTGAGAGAAATGTGCTTATTTATGTTAAAAAAGTAGCTCAGTCCTTTAGCTTGTCTCCCTTTCTCTCTTTGCTAACCTTTCCCTTCTACCTTCATTTCTCCTTTCTGTTACTTACCTACCTAGCTGCCTCCTACTTTTACCTACAGAGAAAGCGTGTCACTTGGCTTCATTGAATCAGATCAAACCTGTTCTATACATTTGCAACCATTATGCAAACTATCAATACCCTCACACCACATCTTACAATTTCTGTTCTCCTGGTAAGTTTCTCAACTACAAGATAGAAAGCATTATGAGTTAGAAAAAAAAAAAAAAGAAAAGATAAAAAGTATTTCAAATTTACGACTAACTTTAAAAAGACTCTGAAATTAACATGGAGAAAACATTGTTAGCTATGTCAGTATAATGTATGACAGTATTTCCCAAGAGTCCACTTAAAAACTCAGTATGAGAATTACCTGGGGACCTTATTAAGATTCACATTCTCAGTCTCCACCCCAGATCTATTAAATCTCAGTATGTAGCACCAAGGAGTCGGTATTTTAACATATGCTTCAGATCATGCTTCTGCACATTACTGAAGTTTGAATACCAGAGGCAGAGTGGTTAAAGAGCAAGATCCATTTTTCACCATTACTAGTTGCGTGAACTTGGGCAGATTGCCTAGCCATTCTATAACTCAATTTCCTCATCCATAAAATACATAACGATGCTTATTTAATAGAGTTGTTCTGGGGATTAAATAAGATAATGAAGATAAACCACTTAGCACAGCAGCTGGTGATTATAATGTCAATACATGGTCAATATTATTGATATTGTTTATCTTTTATGATTTAGAAATAGGTTATTTTCTGTGGGTTGTTCATTCATATTGTTTCCATGTAAGTTAGATATTAGTTTTTAATTCATTATTATATTAACCTGGACAGTTCTTTTTTGTGCCTCAGAAAATGTGTAGAAGATTAAAAATCATGTCTATTACTTTACCTTACTCAATGGAGATACAGAACTCTCTAAAATTAAAATAATAGCAAATGCATACTGGCATAGAGTAGAATAATCATTAATATCAGCTGTATGTAATCCAATAAGATATGTACATTATTTACAGTGAATATGTAAGTAAGGAACATGAAGTTACTAAAGTTGATGAGTGAGAGGGAAAATGCCTAGGATGTCAATACTGTAAATTCCAAAGACAATTCACAGTGTGACTGGCAGCAGCACCTGTCTCACACCCATAAAGTAATTCATCAGGTGGTATATCTAAACTAGGAGATTGCCTTCAGAACCTGGAACAGAGAAAAGATCACTAGATTTTTATTTTCTTAAAATCGAATTCCAGTGCTTTCTAGCTCTGTTACTTCAGACAAATCTCTTACCCTCAGTGCCCTCTTCTATAAAATGAGAATAATCTTATTTGCACTACCTCACAGCCTTGAAGTGAAAAGAAATGTGGCAATGTATGTAGGAACCTTTTGTAAACTAAGTGCTATATACACCTGTTCAAATGGACTGTCATTTCATTTGGAAAATGTAGTCATCAACTTTTGACTGGAATTGCATTCTCATTTTCCAAAGTCTAAAAAAATAGATGAAATTAGAATCTTTTCTGATTTTTGCTTGAGGTGACCAAATTGCATTGATGCATTTTTACATAGCTTTTGTTGAATATTCCTTGGTCCAAAGCTTTTAGCTTTGTGGCTTTGAAGCTCCAATTCCCTGATCAATGTCTGAACTTGTGAAGCTTGAAATTTGTCATTTGGCATTGACTTATGTGTAAATTTGAGTCAAAACTCAGTGTCCTTTAAACATCTCGGGGCAGATTTTCAGTGTGGCCTCATTTTTACTGATATGGTTTTGTATTTGTAAGTACAAATTGGCACTTTTGTCCTCAAGAGAGCACAAAGTGGTCATTGCACCTGCCATGAGGTAATTGAAGGTGCAAAAAACCACTTCTACAAAAAGATCTTTGTAGCACTCCCTTCCCCCATTCCCCTCCCCTTCCTTTCTTCTGTGTGTACAGAAATAAAAAAGAAATACTATTAGCAGGCTCTGAATAGAGGTCAGCATTTCTTTTCAGGAAAAATAAACTGCATCTAATTTGTACTTCTTTTCTAAAAAAAAAAAAAAAAAAAACAACGAAAAGAAGAGAAATACACAAGGTAACCTGAGTAGTTTTAAGACAAAAATGTTGATGGAAATGTCAATGTCTTTCACAGTTCTTATTTAATTGCAATGTTATACACTTCTCAACTTAGACAAATGAGTATTTCTGATTAATGAAAAATAGCTTCTGAAGAGCCAATTATGGAACTTACAGCATACCTATCATTTGAATGCCTACATTTATTCTCTGAAGTTATTCCTGATCAGGAGAGTAACATTGGTTTTAATATGCCCTTTTTTGCAGCAGTGGGTCCTTTTTGAATTCTAGAGCATTAGAAATGAAAGGTGGACCCAGTCTAGAGCTTATCTGTTACCTAAACAGTATGTGTTTGTCATCTTTCCCTCACTATGGCAAAATAACCTGAGATAAGATTTATTTTGGCTCTTGGTTTTAGAGGTTTCAATTCATGCTTACTTGGCCACATTACTTTGAGTTTGTGCTGAGGCAGAATATCATGGTAGGTCTGTGGTAGAGCAAACCTGTTCACCTTATGGTAGCTGGGAAGCAGAGAGAGAGAGAGAATGGAAGGGGCTGGAGTCTCACTATACCCTTCAAGGGCATGCACCCAATGACCTACTTCCCCTAACTAGGCCTCATCTCTGAAAGTTTCTACTACCTCCCAGTAGCTCCACCAGTTGGGCACCAAGCCTTCAACCCACAGGGGACAGTTAAGACTTAAACCAGAACACAGTCTAAATGAGGTAGCCAGCTTGCAAAATCATTCAGACAATGGGAGCACCTCCTAGCCATTTCTTGGTATCTTACACATGGTCATTCCAACCATTGCCTGAAAATTATTTTCAGAACTTAATTTACACAGCTAATAATTTATATATATACACACGATTTATCATAATCTACTTATATACTATATATGTGCCTACTAGATCAGTGCAAACAGGCAAACACTTCTTTTCTACCAAAAATAGCAAATTCTTAAACTGTTATTTATTTTCTTTATGAAGTTCTATTATTTCTTTCTATCTTTTTTAATTGAGATTGGATCTTGCTGAATAGCCCAAACTGGCCTTGGACTTGCTTTGCTTCTGACATGAGAAGAACAACTTTCAGTTTTCACCATTGAAAACTGAAACTGTTAGAGGTGGGCTTTTCACATATAGTCTTTGTTGTATTGAGGTGAATTTCTTGCATACCTAGTTTGTTGAGAGTATTTATCATTACAAAATGAATTTTCCCAAATGTTTTTTCTGCCTGTATTGAGATGATCATATTATTTTTATCTTTCATTGATTTGTGTATGTTGAACTGTCTTTATATCTCGGATAAAAGTCCACTTGGTCATGATGTATAATATTTTTAGGGCTGAGGATGTAACTCATTGATAGAGCACTGTCTAGCACTCTATATTAAATTGATAGCTTCAGAGCTGGGCACCAGTGGCTCATGCCTATAATCGTAACTACTCAGAGATCAAGAGGATTGCCATTCGAAGCTAGCCAGGGCAAATAGTTCATGAGACCCTATCTTGAAAAAACCTAAGACAAGAATAGGGCTGGCTCAAGGTGAAGGCCCTGAGTTAAAGCCCCAGTACCACAAAAAAAAAAAAAAAAAGATAGCTTCAATCATATACAGAAATGCTACACTTTGACTTCTCCTTCCCCATTAACGTTCCATTGCCTCTTGGTCTGCAAGGTTTCTGCTAGAAAATATGCTTATGATCTTATAAGAGCGCTCATGTACGTGATGAATCACGTTTCTCTTATTGCTTTAAGACTTCGACTATTTGACCATAATATGTTTCAGTGTAGATTTCTTTGTGTTTCTCTTATTTGGAGTCATTAGACTTTATGAATCTAGATGTGTATTTCCCACCCCTGATTTGGGAGATTTGCATCTATTAATTCCTTTAATAAGCTTTTTGTCCCTTTATCTTTTCTCCTTTGGAATTTCCAGTGAGATGCAATAAGTTTCTTAAGCTTCTTTCACACTTTCTTATTTTTCCATTTTTGTTCCTTTGACTAGATAATTTAAATAACTTGTCTTCAGGTTAACTTATTCTTCTGCTTGACCAGACCTGCTCTTTAGTCCCTCTAGTGAATTTTTCAGTTCACTCTTATTCTTCGGCTCCATAATTTATATTTGGTCCTTTTTTTGTACTTTTTATGTCTTTGTTGATATTCTCATTTTGTTCATGCTTCAATATCCTATTGTTGTTTAGTTTTATATATGTGTTCTAATGTAACTTGTTGTGCTTTCTTAAGGTGATCATTTTGAATTCTTTGCCAGACAATTTATAGAATACAATTTCTTTACAGTTGGTTATGTGAGATTTGTTTTACTCTTCCAATTATGTCACATTGCCTTGATTCCTTGTGTTCTTTATAGCTGTGCATTGGCATCTTCACAGTTGAAGAAGCAGTCACTTCTCTCAGTTTTTATGCAGTAAAAGAGCTTAATGAACTTTGCTATAAATTCTGAGAGCCTGTCAAACTTTTTCAATGGATATGTCTTCTCTGGTCTTGTGTAGAAAGATTCCTAATTAGAGGGATAGCTATCTTTTTTCAGGGCTCTTCATGGGCTAAGAAGTTGGAAGCATACTCTACTTGTCTTACTCCTTCCCTGTGAAGAAGCGTGGAGTTCTTCTTCCAATTTTGTATAACCATTTGGGGCATAACAAGCCACCAGTCCCTTCTCATTTATTTTTATCTGGCCCCACCAAACTATGCCAGTTCTGTAAATATTCCATCTGAAGTAAGACAGAGCCAGCCCCTCAGATAGTAATACTGAGAGGCCAGATCGTTGGAGGCACGCACGTTCCACTTCTTTCCCTCCCTCCTGCTTGATGTTCCTCAAGTTATTTGCCCTCCCTCAATTTCACTGAGTCACACCCAACACATTCAGCTGCCTTCCCCCTTTTCTTTGTTTTTAACTGCCCCCAGGAATTTATGCTATTCTCTTCCTGCCACTGTTCCATGTGGGGTGAAACAGAAACAAGCCCTTCATGCTGGTACCAAAGTGCCCCTACATTGGAAACATGCCTTGTTCTCTGTTAAACCCTGAGAAAGAAGTTCAGTGCTGAGCTATGCTGGCTTGAGGGAGAAGTTAACAAGGGTAGAGTGAAATTGCTCTTCTGACCCATTTCAATGCAGTTGTTCTTGGTTTTATGCACATCTGAAGTATTATAATCAATTAACTAAATTCTAGTCCTCTCATAAAGTTATTTCAGTCTACATATTGTTAAATTGATGTCTATGAGAGAACAAGTGTTGAGACATCCTTTTTCACCTTTTCTTAAGTTAGCAATATAATTTTTTGGCAGTACTGGGCTTGAACACAGGGCTCTGCACTTGCTAGGCAGGTACTTGTTGAGTAATATATTTTAATGTAAGTTTATCTGTACATTTCTCCTTGAATGACTAAATTACAAAAGGTCATCTAGAATTCTCTTTCTACCCATCACGGTTAAAGCAAAAAATTTTTAAAAAGTTTCAAGTGGTACCCAGGTAAATGACAGGATTCCCTCAGGCACTTTGAGACCTAATATTTAACCAAAATATTCCTTATAGGTCTACAGAATGACAGTCAGGAATTCCCAAGACTATTAACTTTTATTAATGAATGTGATAGAAAGTAAGATCTTGGAGTTTGATATGTTTTCAAGGTGATGAGAGAAGAGAAAGAGGCATGATGAAAGTCTTTGAAAGCATGTTTTTAAAGCAGTGCTAGTTTTAGAGCACGTCCTTATCATGCACAAGAACCTGGGTTCAGACCCCAACACCTAAATAAATAAATATGCACTGCTAGTAAAGATTATATATATAATTAGAACTTCTTGTTAAAAATGCATAACTATGCCAAGATTACCATTTTATCCCTTCCCTTACACAGTTACATCCATAAGAATGACCAGTCCTGGAGAGTGTCACTCTGATATGTTACAAATTCATTGCCTACTAGGTAGCCAAACTGTAAGTGAATTACAGTTCCTTCCATATTGTCAAATCATAGAAACAGCAACAAAAATACCTAAATGAAACAAGCTCTGTTTCTTTCAAAACCAAAGAACTAGGAGAAAAGCATTGAATTTAAGGGACAGACGCTATCCCAGAAAGTTACTGCTACAATTCAGATAGTAAAAAAAGTAAAAGAATTATACGTTTGTAGTTATTAAGAGTAACAAATTGAATTTGAATTAGTACCACATGAAGAAAGAAAGCATAACTGTGTTTTAGTTTCCCATCTTCACATGAGATAATGCAGTGAAGTTCTCTTAAGCCAGACCTAAACAAATGTTTCCTGTCACGTTTTTTTCTCACATGTTTTCTCTCATAAGCAAAATGTAGATCTCAACAAAAAGGACATGAACATAAATGGGGAATATTGAAGGGGGAACCAGTTGGAGGGGAAAAAAGGTGAGAGGGGAGAATACGATCGAAGTGCTAAAAGTCATAATGAAACCCACTCAATAAAGTTTGCACACAAATAATAAAAGAATAATAAATACAAAGGGTGAATATGATCAAAGTGTATTATATGCATATATGGGAATATCATAATGAAACCCCTCACTTTCTACAATTCATATACACTAGTTAAAATAATTTTAAGCTAGTTTTCTTCTAAAATCTTACAAAAAATTGATACTTTCATGATAAGTAGTTACTTGTAACTCTGAATTAGAAAAAGCTTTTCATTGATAGTGTTTTCTTACAGAGAGAAAATAATTCTTATAAACTTTTATTCTGTAAGTGAAATTTTAAAACATATTTTTCCATATTTTAAAACTCCGAAATTGCCGGGCACCAATGGCTCGTGCCTGTAATCCTAGCTACTCAGGAGACAGAGATCAGGAGGATTGCGGTTCCAAGCCGGCCTGGGCAAATTGTTCTTGAGACCCTATCTAGACAGAACCCATCACAAAAAGGGCTGATGGAGTGGCTCAAGGTGTAGGCCCTGAGTTCAAGCCCCAGTACCTCAAAAAAGAAAGAAAGAAAGAAAAAACCTCCAAAATGAAGAGAAAATTACAACTTTGAATTGTAGTTTCTTTCCATGACCAATCTAAAGAGCTTGGGTCCATATAAGGTATGTTAGGCAGGAAAACAGTACCCTAATAAGTGTTGGCTTAACTGAATTCATTCAGATAAGTGGAAATATTGTGGTGTTTGTTGACTGGAAGGAAGAGTGAGTTCTATTAGTCCAAAGGTGACTTGAAGAAGGAGTTAAGCTGAGCATGACTTCCCCTGAGCGTTATTGCTAAGGATAAGAATTCAAGCCAAATTTTAGGATTTGGCCAGGACCCAGTAACATATTATTCCTGAGGAGAGGTCTTTTTTTTTTTTTTTGTCTTTTCTTTTTTGGTGCTGGGATCGAACCCAGGGCCTCATGCATGCTAGGCAAGCACTGTACCACCAAGCTAGCTCCCAGCCCCATATTATTCCTGAGAAGAAACTATGATATATGGTAATAAGTCTTCTGAAAATAAAAGGTAAAGATTGAATGGAGTTAGCATTCCAACTCTGGCTTGTGTGTACACCCCTGCCTGCCTCACCCTTCTGCCTTTCTCTCAAGCTTTTGAAATCATTCATGTTAACGTCTTCCTACCTTCCTTGTCTAAGCAACTTTGTAGCTTTCATCACATTCTCCTGCATCCTGTCTTGATTTCTTTCAACTGCTTAATATTGTAAGCAGGACTATTTGCAAGGAACAAAGGCAGGTTGAAGTTTTCTTAGGTGATATAAGGTTAAGGAATTGTGGAAAAGAAAGATCACAGTAGTTTCCCAGCCATGACTGACCAAAACTAAGATGTTCCAGTTAGAACAGTGGCTCTGGCAGTGTGACAGCAATTCAAGTGACAAAATGACCATCCTGCTTTTAATCATGCTTTAGAAGCAGGTGTCTGTTGTACTTGACTCCATTATGGTGATTCAGCTACTTTATTTTTATTTTTCTGTGTGTTTAATTCTCCTTTATACTCTCTTAACAATGCACAAACTCTCTGTTCTCCCTTTTACATCAAGGTATCTGCTTATTCATGGCTTCTACTGTAATGTGGCTTTTAACATCCTCTCTCAGCTTCTCCTGTGCCTAAGATTGATATCCCTTTCTGTATGTATCTCATTAAATTCCCTTAAGCAAGAGCTGGTTGAGTTGGTTCAGAGTAGAGGATTTCTGCTGTAAAGAGCTCTCATAGCAACCTAGAGATAGTTTTCTTTTTTTTTTTTATTTTTTTCATTTTTCTTTTATTATTCATATGTGCATACAAGGATTGGTTCATTTCTCCCCCCTGCCCCCACCCCCTCCCTTACCACCCACTCCACCCCCTCCCGCTCCCCCCCTCAATACCCAGCAGAAACTATTTTGCCCTTATTTCTAATTTTGTTGAAGAGAGAGTATAAGCAATAATAGGAAGGAACAAGGGGTTTTGCTGGTTGAGATAAGGATAGCTATACAGGGCATTGACTCACATTGATTTCCTGTGTGTGGGTGTTACCTTCTAGGTTAATTCTTTTTGATCTAACCTTTTCTCTAGTTTCTGGTCCCCTTTTCCTATTGGCCTCAGTTGCTTTAAGGTATCTGCTTTAGTTTCTCTGCGTTAAGGGCAACAAATGCTAGCTAGTTTTTTAGGTGTCTTACCTATCCTCACCCCTCCCTTGTGTGCTCTCGCTTTTATCATGTGCTCATAGTCCAATCCCCTTGTTGTGTTTGCCCTTGATCTAATGTCCACATATGAGGGAGAACATACGATTTTTGGTCTTTTGAGCCAGGCTAACCTCACTCAGAATGATGTTCTCCAATTCCATCCATTTACCAGCGAATGATAACATTTCGTTCTTCTTCATGGCTGCATAAAATTCCATTGTGTATAGATACCACATTTTCTTAATCCATTTGTCAGTGCTGGGACATCTTGGCTGTTTCCATAACTTGGCTATTGTGAATAGTGCCGCAATAAACATGGATGTGCAGGTGCCTCTGGAGTAACAGTCTTTTGGGTATATCCCCAAGAGTGGTATTGCTGGATCAAATGGTAGATCGATGTCCATCTTTTTAAGTAGCCTCCAAATTTTTTTCCAGAGTGGTTGTACTAGTCTACATTCCCACCAACAGTGTAAAAGGGTTCCTTTTTCCCCGCATCCTCGCCAACACCTGTTGTTGGTGGTGTTGCTGATGATGGCTATTCTAACAGGGGTGAGGTGGAATCTTAGCGTGGTTTTAATTTGCATTTCCTTTATTGCTAGAGATGGTGAGCATTTTTTCATGTGTTTTCTGGCCATTTGAATTTCTTCTTTTGAGAAAGTTCTGTTTAGTTCACATGCCCATTTCTTTATTGGTTCATTAGTTTTGGGAGAATTTAGTTTTTTAAGTTCCCTGTATATTCTGGTTATCAGTCCTTTGTCTGATGTATAATTGGCAAATATTTTCTCCCACTCTGTGGGTGTTCTCTTCAGTTTAGAGACCATTTCTTTTGATGAACAGAAGCTTTTTAGTTTTATGAGGTCCCATTTATCTATGCTATCTCTTAGTTGCTGTGCTGCTGGGGTTTCATTGAGAAAGTTTTTACCTATACCTACTAACTCCAGAGTATTTCCTACTCTTTCTTGTATCAACTTAAGAGTTTGGGGTCTGATATTAAGATCCTTGATCCATTTTGAGTTAATCTTGGTATAGGGTGATATACATGGATCTAGTTTCAGTTTTTTGCAGACTGCTAACCAGTTTTCCCAGCAGTTCTTGTTGAAGAGGCTGCTATTTCTCCATCGTATATTTTTAGCGCCTTTGTCAAAGACAAGTTGGTTATAGTTGTGTGGCTTCTAGAGATAGTTTTCTTTGGCACTTACCCATTATCTAATCTATTGTAATTGGAATCATAGGATACCAAACATTATGACCTATATTTAAGGTGCCTCTTTAGAAGGAGACTCTAAGATAACTCAGAAGAAGGCAATACTACTGATAGGCCTCATGTACAGAATATTCTGTGTGTTGAGCCATCACATCAGTGGACTAAAAGTACTAGGTGTTTATTTTTACCATATATCATTGAACCTAAGATGATATCAATCATAAGATATACATTAGTTCATATACCACTAAGAAAAAAATGCTGGTAAGTTGCAGCACACTAATGATTATTAGATGCATCTCAGATATGTTGATTTTTTTTTAAATGCATTTTTTTCTTACAAAGATGAAACATAGTGTCTGTCATGTGTCTGAGATTGTCTGAAGATCAAAGTGGGTCAACAAAGCCCTCAGAGAAGGTCCCTGAGTGGGTTAAATGCTTGGGGGTTTGGGTTACTAATCTGGAAGGCCAGAGAATAGTATCTTCAAGTCAGGAGAAGGCCAGTCACTAGCACAGAGTATGATCTGATTCAGGGATCTGACAGATATCCAAAGGTGGATCCAAGGGATAGTGACCTATTCTCATGTTGATCTAAATGACATGGGTATGTCAGGGAATTCTGTTTCTATTGACTCCTCATTTATGTTCTGGAGTCAGTTCTGTTGTGTCTTTTGTCTTCTAAAATACTTCATTGTTTTTTACTTATACATTAACTATATCTCTGGGGTGTAGTCATTTTATAAACTAAATGCTATATTTTGTCTGTGAGTCACTGAAAATAGCATGACCAAGGGAGAGGTATGGTGACAATTGAGATACATTAATGAATAATCTCTAGGTGTTGACTTTCTTTTTTGTCATTGGAAGGATAACATTGCTTTAATCATAATCATGAATCAACATATCTTTCTTTTTGTCTCTGGTATGTTGATAGAGCAAAGTTCCACATTAATGTGATTAGCATGGTAGAAGGTCCTTAGCAAATTCTTCCTACTCTCTACCAATTGACCAGGTATGGTATGGATGTCTGTCTAAAGTGACTACTTCAAGATGACCTCCATAGCATTCAGGGACCAGTTTGTTCCAGGTTACAGATATGAGATGTAGGACAGCTGTGATTTAGGGCCACAGTTTAATGTATTCACACTGAACACTTATTTTATTTGCTGTTGTTACATCTTATGTAAAACTGGTTGGGTAATACAGGGCCCTGAGAACTCTCTATATGGTGCATTTGGATTTCTTGTTGAATCTCTGGGTATTTACTATTCATAGATTCATTCCATGGATAGTCTACCCCAACACAGCTAATATGATTTTCAGGTTGTTTTGAAGAGCCCTTTCCCTTCTGAAACCCATAATGCCTATGATATCTCAGCTTTTCCTATATCCTTCAAAACTACTGTGGTCTCGCCTCAGCTGAGGAGTCAAGGGGGCTCCTTTGAAACTGTGAACAAGAACACGCTTGGCTCAGGAGGATAACAAAGTGCCTAGTTACGTGTCATGACACTAGACACTTCATAAGGAGAATTTCATAAGGGAGCCAGTTTAGTTTCTAAGACTAAACTAAACTCCAGTTATACTCTGGGGGAAGGAATTCAAGTCTCTAGCATTGTCCTTATCTTACCCTTGGCAATCCAGACTGATTATTCTAAACTTAGTTTCAATAATAAAGAGCTCTCTCCTCTTTTGCATAGTACTTTTCTATCCATTATTTCAGTTAAGTGACCTTTGTCAAAATTGAAATACAGCTGTTATACATATTCTAGACTGGGGGACAATGGTTATAAGTGAACTCTGATTCCACAGTAGCCATTTAGGTACATAGTTTCTTGGCAGAATAGTGATGAAGTATTGAGCAGTTTTCAGTCTGACTTAAATGACCTCTGTTAGTCCTTTAGTGACATATATAAGTCTTAGTCCTTTGCAGGTACATTCTAGGGCTACTAGTACATGTATTCTTAAATCCTCTGCCACTTCCATTCATTTTTCAGATCACTTTGAAATGGCAAGTTCCTTTTATCTTCTCAAATTCAGTCTTCTGTTTCTTCCTTTCCTTTGCTTTTTACTCCAACCTTCTATTTTCTGCCCCTTAATAAAGATAGTGGCTACAGCAAAAGAGACATAGGCAGTCTGTTGTCTGAAAGTAATTTAGCAGACACTCCCCCACCAGGATCTCTCCCCAAGTCCAACATCAGGAATAAAAGTCTCATCAGTCCTTTTGGCAGCATTTAAGTGAATGATTGCTCCCCAAACGGTTTATGCTTGCTAATTTGGGTTATCTTTTTATAGAGCTAGTTCCTGTTGACAGGTCACTGTACAGAGATGTATACTATTCTTTAAGGTCATGGATTTTCTAAATAAACTGACAACAGTGGCTGAAAATCAGGTTACCTGGAAGTCTGGAAGGAACAGGCATTGAATGATCTCAACCTACCTCTTTTCAAAAGTGCTATATAGTTCCTAGAGATAATTAGCAGACAGTAGTTGCAAAAAGCAGAACTTTTGTGACCTATATCAGCCATATGACCTTCATGAATTCATACCTTAAAGTTTAGCAAACATGTTATTTTCTAAAGGACGCATGTTATGGCGGAGTTTGTCTTCTACATAGTGACATGTAGAAACTGAAGAATATGGCTATTTGTTATTTTTCTTGGTATATAATAAAAATATCATTGTAGATTGAAAGATCGTGATTTATTTACATGAATCAAATTCTGTACTTAAAACTGACTTTATTTGTATATTGTCATGGGGAGAGGGAGCAATAGGAATATTTCATGCCCTTTAATAAATTTGGGCTTTTAAAATAGTTATTTAGTTCAACTTTTAACCTCACAAAACTTTTGAAATTAGATTTTTTTCTTCCTTTTCTCATTTTAAATATAGCTCCCCAAATATGTCAGTTTTGTATTGAAATGAATGAATTCATGAAGTTGTTTTTTTCGCAGCATGAGGGGCTAACAGCTAGCATAAAAATAATCAACCTAATATTTCTTGTTGCTGGAAAATAATTACGAGAATATTACACAGAGGAAGCCATGCTTAAAATAAAGGCTTCACATTGCATTTAAAACTCAAGTGGGATTTTCAGGCATTCTGTTTAGTAGAATAATATATTGATGAACCCTTGGAGAACTAATTATGTTGTTTCACATGAATTACAAATGCATCATTTAGCTGCATTATAGTCTTACATGTGTCCTTTACAATTAATCATCATTAAATGTTAGAAATATAAAACTCAAGATGCAAAGAAAGCATACTTTTAAAAATAAAGTGGTCCAGACAAATACCAGTATTTTAATTTGAGGTCTATAATGAGTCTAGAGCTTTTCTTTTCGCTGTTTGCAAGATCAATGTATGAATCTGAAAACTTTTTTTACTACAGCTTCCTCACTAAAATCCTCTTGTTAATGGCAAATATAAGTCCTGACAGTAATTTTTTATTACACTGCTTCAAACTTACCTCTGGAATTTGAGCAAAAGAAACATAGTATTATAACTTTTAGTATTTCTATAGCTATCTTTTCATGTTTCCCAAAGTCATGGGTTTTTGAGTCTTTGACTCCAAAAGTCACAATTTCAAGTATGAATTGAAATTCTAATAACACAACAGCACACTGGTACATAGAGTCCTAGCAGTGAGTTTTAGTGAATTATCTAGGAGGTAAATACTGTTTCCCTTATGACCCAATATACTCTCTTCCTAAAGTAGGGTTGTTCCCATTAGCACTTCCGTTTTACAGAAAAAAATATTATATTCCAAAGAACTGGATTTTATTGGTAACTAAGTAGGCAGAAACCTTAGATATTGAGTAGTTTAAGTTGAAATGGATAGAAAATGCCAAGATGTGGAAGCATAAAATAGAAGAATTTATTCATTGCTACTAAGTTCCTGGCACAGTACTAAGTGTTGGAGATAAGAAATGGTCCCTTTCCGCAAGAAATTATACGATGAGTAGAAACACTCAAAATGGCAGAGTGGGGGAATCACAAGAATTTGACAGATTATGGGCTAAATAGATCCACTCAGCCTGAGGTCTACAGACAAAGGCTTCTTGTATTTGAATCACCATGCATAACTATTATCTTGTGTAGTTGCTGATGAAATTGAAGTTGAGGAATGATAGAGCCAGAAGAACTCTTAGAGATCATTTAGTACAAATCCCTATTCTCCAGAAGGAGAAAACTAGGCCCAGAGACGTTGAAGTGATTTACTCCAAATCTCCAAATCACACAACAAAATAATATAATGGGGGCTTCTACTCAGGCCTTTTGATTCTCTTTCTAGTGTCTCAGTTGTTGCTAAATACAAACATTTTTCTTGAAGCTCTCCTTCCATTCTCTTCTTTGATGCTGAAAGCAATGATATAAGAAGTTCATAGATAAATTAAATCTCCTAAATGAAAAAAAGAAACCCTAGATAGAATGTTCATGGGATCAACAAAGAAATTGAAGGACAGGTTAAAAAAAATGGTTAAGAGGAAGTAGAAAGTAAAAACAAACCAGAAAGAAAATTAAGAGAAACCCAACAGCAAAAATGAAAGAACCACAAAGAAAGGAAGACTGAAATAATTAACCCAAAATAATTATTTTTCTGAAAAAATAGGCTAAAATGCCATAGGTATAATTTTATGCATTCAATATGCTTCAGTATATTTCTTTTCAAAATAAATAGCCAGCTATTTTGAGTAGGCCCAAATTAAATGGGAAAACTCTCTATTAGCCTGCATAATTGTATAGCAGAAGCACAGTGGTGACTGACATGTCTAATGATGACCGTAAGACAATATAATGCCCTAAAGTACTTTTTGAACCAGCAAAAATTACTTCTAATACATTCAGGCTAGCTATACTTTGTATTCAAATTCTTGGAAAATAAGGACTATGTTTATAATAAAATTTCTGGTAATTATCGTTGAATATATCTAAGTTCATCACAGCACTTCATATCTTAGAAGAGGTTTTACTGTAATGATAAAGATCCTATGTTATTGTAGCACCTGTCTTCCCAGATGTTTCCTTTTTTGAGGTTTTGGGAATTTCTTTTTTTCTTTTTCTTTTTTTTTTTTTTTTTTTTTGTCTGGTGGCACTGGGGTTTGAGCTCAGGGCCTCATGCTTGCTACATAGATACTCTGCCACTCAACCCATACTCCCAGCCATTTTTTCTTTTTCAGGTTAATTTTTTTAAAAAGTCTTGTACTTTTGCCCAGGGCTAGCCTGAGACTGCATCCTGCCACCTACAGCCTCCCATGTAGCTGAGATCACAGGCACGGGCAACCACACCCAGTTTGTTTGTTGAAATGGAATCTCACTAGCTTTTTATACTAGCTGGCCTCAAACTGTGATCTTCCTGATCTCTGTCCTCTGAGTAGCTTGGATTAGAGGCATGAGCCACAGTGCAGCTGATTTCTGGGTTTTCTTGTTCCTTCTTTTAAGAAAATGTGAAATATATGACCTGTCAAAATTCTAGGCTGCTCTGTCCAATTGTTGACTATCTCGAGCCAATGATGCTTTCAAAAAATATTTGCTATGTAAATACATTGTTTTACCTTCTGCTCCCTTACATGTCTTTTTTTGTATAATAGCCAGGGAAGATTATAATGTCATTGGCTCTCAAATGTTCTTTTCATGTAAGTCAGCTGCCAGGCAAGCATCCTAAATCTGTTTTCTAGCATCCACATAAATGTCTGTGATAAATAAGTCATTGCTCACTGGAGCTGCCTTTGTGAAGCAGATCCTATGCTTACTGTTTCTTTTACATGCACAATGACAGCAGTCAACCTACTTGAGTATTACTTGGTCAGTTTCTATGTTGGAACTGATGCCAGGTAAAACTGAAAAGAGAAATCTAAATTCAATGCATTTCTGTTTAAACCCCAAAAGATTTAGTAATAGAAAAAAGACACACTAATTGAAGTTTTTCAGGGGTTAGTGTTCCCAGAGGACACATTTGAGACCACCACATTCTTTCTTACAACCTGAACTCAGTTTTAAAGTGGGTCTCTAAGATTGAATCACTAATAGACACATTGACAGGGTCTCAAATGTGCTTAATAAACACAGGTCAGTAGAGGCTACGTGGCTGTAATAAACATAGGTCAAAACTGTGTTTCAATGAGTCAAATAAGAGAAAACTCTTTTCATATATTATCTAGCCTAATTGGAAATCTGGAAGATGGGGTGCAAAGTAGTCATCCTTATCAGTTCAGACATCAGGAGACAATTGCATCTTTTAAAGTCTTACGGTTCCACTGTGCAATTAAAGGGTTCATGATTTCTACATTGCAGAGCAGTCATCTTCTGTGACTGATGCTGCCCTTTCTTTTCAGTGTCATGTCTACTTTGGAATCATCATCATTATGGGGTATGACACCAGTCATGTTAGGCCATGCTGCTGACAACGGTGACTTTCAGCAGGGAAAAGTAACCAGGGAAAGGGCATCCATCATCATGTGAGATAGAGAGGAAAAAAATCCAAGACTCAGAAGCCTCAATAGTAAAGACAGCTGGAAGTAAGGAACTGTTTGAGTAGGATTACAGACATCATAGGTTGTGCAGCCTTGGGTAGAGGGAAAACAAGAATTGAACATCTTTTGTGCAAATGAGCATCCTAGACTTTGCAGTACTGGAGCCAATAGCCTCATCACATTTTGAATCCATTCAGATGCCATGTAAAGAATGAACATATGCAGTACTTAATAAAGAAAGGTCAATTCTGCCATAGTGATCACTGAAGCATAATGTAGCAAATGAGGTAGGCCTTTTTTTTTTTTTTAAACTCATCAATCCTAGAACATTCAAATTTATCTTTTTAATAAATTGTGGGATTTTTTAAAGTCTATTACATCTGTTATAATCTGAATGAACAGCAGTTTAAAGCCAACTCCACACCTGTACTGACATATTAGAAATGTCAAATAATTTGTATTAAAATGCTGAGGTGAGGTTTTAATAAGACGGTCTCTGGTTTGTCACTGTCTTTCCTATTTATCAGACATTAGGTGAATTGTTGAGTCTGTGTAGCTCTGTATACCTGCCAGTCCTTTTGTATTTTTGGATTGCACTGCTTTGATTATAGTCAACGAAGAGTCTTGAAAGATTTGTCAAGGCTACAAAAGTTTGTTCATCTCATAGCATTAATAGTAGCATCTCAATGTTACCAAAACCAGACCACTGAATTCATCATCTTCTTCCAAAGAAAAGTAGCTTCCTGAATTTTCATCATAACATTTCTGCCTTTCTAGCACTGTTTTTTTTTCCAGATGGTGAGCTAAAATGAATTAAAATTGTAACCTCAGCATGTGGTTTTATAGTTTTATTTATTTATTTATTTATTATTTTCTTGTTTTATAGTTTCTCAGAGGTGTAGAAATGACTACATATTTTATCCATGAGTTCAAAAATTGCCTCTCTAATTCAAGTCATTAGAACTGATTTCTACCTAGAACTCAGTCGATCTCTTTTTCATTGACAGTCCTGTCCAAGAATCAGTCCAAATGTCATGTTCCTTGGTCACTCCAACTTTCCTCCTTTGAGTCTTGTAACCCTATCATTAGTTCCCTGTATAGTTTTGTACACTTGTCTTGTTTCCTTATCCATTAGTTCTTGGAAGGCATCAACCATGCTATCTTTGTAACTTCCATCATTCTTATACATTATCAAGATTGAATATATTCATTTATTGGATACATTTATTCATTTTCACATATTCAGTGTGCTCTTATTAGTGCTGGACAGTGATCTTGTTCAGGGTTTAGTTAACTATGTAAGTAGGCCACATCTAGCTTGCAGAGTAGAGCTAAGAATCTTGTTTACAATTTTAAACAGTCGTAATAACAAACACACAAAGAAGAATATGCAGCAGCGACCATATGTGGCCCCAAAGCCTAAAATATTTGCTATCTAGCCCTTTACAAAAAAATGGTTGCTGGTCCTTATTCTAGATGCTAGGAATATTACCAAGTGAGCAATACCCACCAAAAAGAAATCCCTACCTCCACAGAAGCCTGGCCTTAGACCTCGATCCTACTGATCTCTACCTCCTGAGTGGCACAATGTGTTTTCTTTCCTTTTTTTTTTTTAAGTAAATGAATGAGGCATTAATGGAATCTACCCTCCAATACTACATAATAGGGACAAATATTTCTGTATAATGTAATAAAATATTGTATTTTAAAGAATCTTCATATTAAAAATCTTGGCCTAAATAATTTTTAAAGAAAAAACTCAAACACTACTTACTTGTCAAGACACTTCATTCTGATATTTAATAATGGCTTCCTATCTTTTTTTTTCAACTGTTATTCCTGATGAAGTCTTAATTATCTAGATACCTTATGAGAAGCAATCATGATATTTGATTATAAAAGCTTTATAAAATAGTGTTTTTTCATAAGAGATCATTTTATACATACGACAGTTCAAACAATAAATTAATATTCCAAGGAGTTTCTACCCTTTGAGTTCTTGGAGTTTGTGGCTTTGTAGAGCTTTAATTCCAATGAAATCATTCTACCTCACATTCTAAAAGATAATCTTTTACATTAGAAGCAGAGTTGGGTAATATGCTAAGTTTCCATAAAGTTAAGTGATAGATGAATTTAATTCTCCAACAGAATATACAGTCCTTTGAAACTTATGGTAGAATACTGGGAATGGGTGGAAGAGTACAGAAAAGAGATTGGAAGGAAAGAAGGGGCAAAGTGTAAGGAATCCAGAAATGGAGAGAGTTGGATTCACAGAGCCTCAAATGGTGGTGGTGATAAAGGACATTATATAATTCCCCTTTCCACACCATGAGTGGCAAAGTTCTCCACTCAGCACCATTTCTCCACCCTCGTGCCCCATCTCAAATCAATTTTCTGTTGTAACATTCACCTATCCCCACCCTAAACCTTTCTTACTGCCAAGTAATTTCTGCTATTCTAGTCTATCTCTTAAACATTTAAAATTCAAAGTAGATGAGGTGTAAGATCTAAAAAAGAATAATCATATGACCTTTTATTTAAATATTTATTTCCACTAGCTTTTTTATCTGAACTACTGAAGTGCTATTCTATATACTACTTCTTAGGTACCATACTGCTATTAATCTAAATACTTTGTTTTATTATAGAACTGCTCATTCCTCATTCCTTGCACAGATTTAGGGTTGACAAAATGAGGCTTTAAAATGCAGTAGCAGAGAATCTTAATTATAAATGAAGGAAATTGAAACATACTACTGTATGTACTGATTTACTTTCAGTTTCTTGACCTTTGTCAAGAATAATGAGATTACTTATCTTGTATAGAGAATGGATTAAAATTTTAATAGAACTGCCTAATTTACATTGTTAAGAATTCTGTAAAACTGAGAGTTATACCAGCAAACCTGCCTGTGCTCTCTTTTGAATTGCACTTTCTGCTCCCCATCAGCTACTACCATCCTCTCACATCTATGCTTAAATATATGAAGTCTTTACATTACAAAATGACAAACAGAGGAAACCATGGTTTTGTTTTCTGAATGCAGATAGCTCATACCCATCAAAGTTAATAATTTACAGAACTTTCCTTTGGAGGAGGCTAAAATGCTGGTTAATAATGAAAAAGCACCATTTGTAAATCTAATTTTAGCACAGGGCTTGTATTTGTACAAAGAGGTCTTTCATCATACCAGTTTGAATGTAACTGTTTCCTTTATAAAGTATAGGGATCCCATCTTAGGATCATAGCTGGGCCATCTTAACAAAATACAGATTAATAAGAAAAAAACATACAGATATATTTAATATGCATAAATGTTCCATGATACTGGAAACTTCATAAGGAAATAAAATCCCAGAGAAACAGGAAACCCTGTGTACTGTATGCTTAGGTTTGGTAAAAAAGTAGATAGTTGTAGAGAAGTATGAGTTGACAATGGTGGTAATCTAATGATAATAAACAGTGAGTACTTACAAGGCCTGTTTATTCAGATTCTTCTCAGTGTCCCAGTGTCTTCAGAAACAAGGATACTTTTCCTCTGGTATAAGGAGGGTATCTCCAGAGTGAAGGTTTTATGACCTGTTTTCTCAAATGCAAAAGTGACATCATACAATAGGCTAGAATGTCCTGAACTGGCCATCAATAATAATACCAAGAAGGGACCTCTCATTCTGGAAAGATTCTATCTAGATCAATGAACTTTACTTCTGAAGGATTACACTCATACATTTAAAATAACCCATAAGTCCTCAAATGTGCTCTATCAATAGGCTTTGCTTGAAAAACTAGTATTGTGAGAAGCAGAAAAAGAGAAAGGATCCTCCCTCTCCTTGGGGAATCAAATCTTACAAAAATAAAACAATTACACACAAAGATAAATATGTAAGAAGCCTCCATGGCAACAAGACTTCAGACCAGGGCAAGATCACTGCAGCTTGTGATATTCTAGGGAGTCTTCATAGAAGAGGCAGAGCAGTTTGTTTATCCTACAAATACTATTTCATATCTTTTTAGATAATTTTTTAATTAAACTTTCAAATTCGAATTCCCTTCAAATTTACTACTTGATTTGGTTTTTCTTTTTCCCTTCTAGCTGCCTTTTTCCTCACTTACAATAAAGAAGAATTTAGAGCAATTCCACATCTTTTTTTTCAGCTTTACTGAGGAATTATTGACAAATAAAAATTGTATACATTCAAAGTACATAGCATTATGTTTTGGTAAGTTTACCATTCACTGTGGTCAAGGCAGCAAGTCTAATTCTGTTGTTATTTTTATAAACATTTGTTCCATGGTTTGAAGAAACAAACTACTTAAAGATCTCAACAGCTTATCTTGATTCTGGATTTTTTTTTTTTAATAGGAAGGACCAAGGGTTTTTGCTGCTTGAGAAAATGATAGCTATACAGGGAGTTGACTTGCATTGATTTCATGCACATGTGTGTTACCTTCTAAGTTAATTCTTCTTGACCTAACCTTTTCTCTAGTTCCTGGTCCCCTTCTCCTATTGTCCTCAGTTGCTTTAAAGTATCTGCTTTAGTATCTCTGCTTTGAGGGCAACAAATACTATCTAGTTTTTTAGGTGTCTTACCTATCCTCATATCTCCCTTGTGTGCTCTCGCTTTTATCTTGTGATCAAAGTTCAGTCCACTTGTTGTGTTTGTCCTTGATCTAATCTCCGCATATGAGTGAGAACATACGATTTTTGGTCTTTTGGGCAGGGCTAACCAAACTCAGAATGATGTTCTCCAATTCCATCCATTTACCAGTAAATGATAACATTTCGTTCTTCTTCATGGCTGCATAAAATTCGATTGTGTATAAATACCACATTTTCTTAATCCATTCATCAGTAGTGGGGCATCTTGGCTGTTTCCATAACTTGGCTATTGTGAATAGTGCCGCAATAAACATGGGTGTGCAGGTGCCTCTGGAGTAACGTGTGTCACAGTCATTTGGGTATATCCCCAAGAGTGGTATTCCTGGATCAAATGGTAGATCACTGTTTAGCGTTTTGAGTAGCCTCCAAATTTTTTTCCAGAGTGGTTGTACTAGTTTACATTCCCACCAATAGTGTATTAGGGTTCCTTTTTCCCCCGCATCCTCGCCAACACCTGTTGTTAGTGGTGTTACTAATGATGGCTATTCTAACGGGTGAGGTGGAATCTTAGTGTGGTTTTAATTTGCATTTCCTTTATTGCTAGAGATGGTGAGCATTTTTTCATGTGTTTTTTGGCCATTTGAATTTCTTCTTTTGAGAAAGTTCTGTTTAGTTCACTTGCCCATTTCTTTATTGGTTCATTGATTTTTGGAGAATTTAGTTTTTTAAGTTCCCTATATATTCTGGTTATCAGTCCTTTGTCTGATGTGTAGTTAGCAAATATTTTCTCCCACTCTGTGGGTGTTCTCTTCAGTTTAGAGACCATTTCTTTTGATGAACAGAAGCTTTTTAGCTTTATGAGGTCCCATTTATCTATGCTATCTCTTAGTTGCTGTGCTGCTGGGGTTTCGTTGAGAAAGTTCTTGCCTATACCTACTAACTCCAGAGTATTTCCTACTCTTTGCTGTATCAACTTTAGAGTTTGTGGTCTGATATTAAGATCCTTGATCCATTTTGAGTTAATATTGGTATAGGGTGATATACATGGATCTAGTTTCAGTTTTTTGCAGATTGCTAACAAGTTTTCCCTGCAGTTTTTGTTGAAGAGGCTGTCTTTTCTCCATCTTATATTTTTAGCTCCTTTGTCAAAGACAAGTTGGTTATAGTTTTGTGGCTTCATATCTGGGTCCTCTATTCTGTTCCACTGGTCTTCATGTCTGTTTTTGTGCCAGTACCATGCTGTTTTTATCATTATTGCTTTGTAATATAGTTTGAAGTCAGGTATTGTGATACCTCCGGCATTGTTCTTTTGACTGAGTATTGCCTTGGCTATTCGTGGCCTCTTATGTTTCCATATAAATTTCACAGTAGATTTTTCGATCTCTTTAATGGATATCATTGGAATTTTGATGGGAATTGCATTAAACATATAGATTACTTTTGGAAGTATAGACATTTTTACTATGTTGATTCTACCAATCCATGAGCATGGGAGATCTCTTCACTTTCTATAGTCTTCCTCAGTCTCTTTCTTCAAAAGTGTATAGTTTTCCTTGTAGAGGTCATTCACATCTTTTGTTAGGTTTACACCTAGGTATTTGATTCTTTTGGAGGCTATTGTAAATGGAATTGTTTTCATATATTCTTTCTCAGTTTGTTCATTATTAGTGTATAGAAATGCTAATGATTTTTCTATGTTGATTTTATATCCTGCTACCTTGGTATAGCTATTGATGATGTCTTGAAGCTTCTGAGTAGAGTTTTTTGGGTCTTTAAGGTATAGGATCATGTCGTCTGCAACTAGGGATATTTTGACAGTTTCTTTACCTATTTGTATTCCTTTTATTCCTTCTTCTTGTCTAATTGCTCTGGCTAGGAATTCCAGTACTATGTTGAATAGGAGTGAAGATAGTGGGCATCCTTGTCTGGTTCCTGATTTTAGAGGGAATGGGTTCAGTTTTTCTCCATTAAATATAATGCTGGCTGTAGGTCTGTCATATATAGCTTTTATGATGTTGAGGTACTTTCCTTCTATTCCTAGTTTTCTTAGAGCTTTTACCATTCATGATCAAAGGCTTTTCTGCATCTGTAGAGATGATCAAGTGGTTTTTGTCTTTGCTTCTGTTAATGTGGTTTATTATGTTTATTGATTTTCGTATGTTGAACCACCCCTGCATTCCTGGGATGAAGCCTACTTGGTCATGGTGAATGATCTTTTTGATGTGTTGTTGAATTCGTTTTTACATTATTTTATTGAGGATTTTTGCACGAATGTTCATTAAGGATATTGGTCTATAGTTCTCCTTTTTGAAGGTGTCTTTGCCTGGTTTTGGGATAAGTATAATACTGGCTTCATAAAATGTGGTAGGCAGTTTTCCTTCCCTTTCTATTTCATGGAACAGTTTAAGGAAGGTTGGGATCAGTTCTTTTTTAAAGGTCTGATAGAATTCAGCAGAGAATCCATCAGGTCCTGGACTTTTCTTTTTGGGGAGACTCTTGATTGCTGCTTCAATTTCATTTTGTGTTATAGATCTATTTAGTTGATTAATATCCTCTTGGTTTAGTTTTGGATGATCATATATATCTACAAATCTGTTAATTTCTTTAAAATTTTCTAATTTATTTAAATATAGGTTCTCGAAGAAGTCTCTGATGATTTCCTGGACTTGCATGGTGTTGCATACCTGATTCTACTAATTTGGGATTTTTTTCTCCTCGTTTTAGTCAGTTTTGCCAGAGGTCTGTTGATCTTTTTTTTTATTTCATAGAACCAACTTTTTGTTTCATTAATTCTTTGTATGGTTTTTTGGTTTCTATTTCATTGATTTCAGCTCTTATATTTATCATTTCTCTCCTTCTATTTGTTTTGGGATTTGCTTCTTCTTGTTTTCTAGGAGTTTGAGATGTATCATTAGGTCACTGATTTGGGATCTTTCAATTCTTCTAATATATGCAGTCATGGCTATCAACTTTCCTCTCAGGACTGCCTTTGCTGTGTCCCATAGATTCCAGTAGCTTGTGTTTTCATTTTCTTTGACTTCTAGGAACTTTTTAATTTCCTCTTTTATTTCACCAATGACCCATTGTTCAATAAGTAATGAGTTTTTCAGTTTCCAGCTGTTTTCATGTTTTTTGTCTTTATTTTTGTTGTTGAGTTCTACTTTTACTGCATTGTGACCAGATAGTATGCACGGTATAATTTCTATTTTCTTATATTTGCTGAGGCTTGCTTTCTGCCCTAAGATATGATCTATTTTGGAGAAGGTTCCATGGGCTGCTGAGAAGAATGTATATTGTGTAGGAGTTGGATGAAATGTTCTGTAGACATCAAGTAGGTCCATTTGATCTATTGTATATTTTAGATCTAGGATTTCTTTATTGATTCTTTGTTTGGATGACCTATCTCTTGATGATAATAGGGTGTTAAAGTCTCCCATAACCACTGTGTTGGAGTTAATATATGCTTTTAGGTCTTTCAGGGTATGTTTGATGAAATTGGGTGCATTGACATTGGGTGCATATAGGTTGATAATTATTATTTCCTTTTTGTCTATTTCCCCTTTTATTAGTATGGAATGTCGTTCTTTATCTCATTTGATCAATGTTGGTTTGAAGTCTACTTTGTCAGAGATAAGTATTGCTACTCCTGCCTGTTTTCGGGGGCCATTGGCTTGATAAATCTTCCAGCCTTTCATCCTAAGCCTACGCTTATTTCTGTCGGTGAGATGGGTCTCCTGTAAGCCACAAATTGTTGGATCTTCCTTTTTAATCCAGTTTGTCCAACGGCGCCTTTTGATGGTGGAATTAAGTCCATTAACATTAAGTGTTAGTACTGATAGGTATGTGCTGATTCCTGTCATTTAGTTGTCTTAGTTGTTTTAAGGTTTGATTGTGTATACCTAAGTTGAGGTTACTCTTTCCTTTCTTGCTTTTTCTTTTCCTGTAGTTGGGTGCTGCCTGCCCTTTCATGGTTATGTTGGGTTTCACTTTCTGTGTGCAGAATCCCTTGAAGAATCTTTTGTAGCGGTGGCTTTGTGGTCACATATTGTTTTAGTTTCTGCTTATCATGGGAGACTTTTATTGCTGCATCTATTTTGAATGATAGTTTTGCTGGGTAGAGTATCCTAGCGTTAAAGTTATTTTCATTCAGTGCCCAGAAGATCTCACCCCAAGCTCTTCTTGCTTTTAATGTTTCTGTTGAGAAGTCTGCTGTGATTTTGATGGGTTTACCTTTGTATGTTATTTGTTTTTTCTCTCTTATAGCCTTGAATATTCTTTCTTGGTTCTCTATATTTGTTGTCTTAATGATAATATGCCATTGGGTAGTTCTATTTTTGTCTGGTCTGTTGGTATTCTGGAGGCCTCTTGCATCTGTGTGGGAATAGATTTCTCTAGATTTGGTAAATTTTCTGTTATTATTTTGTTGAATATATTACACATTCCCTTTGCCTGCACCTCTTCTCCTTCTTCAATGCCCATGATTCTCAGGTTTGGTCTTTTGATGGAGTCAGTGAGTTCTTGCATTTTCTTTTCACAGGTCTTGAGTTGTTTAACTAATAGTTCTTCAGTTTTTCCTTTAATTACCATTTCTTCTTCAAGTTCTGAGATTCTGTCTTCTGTTTATTCTATTCTGCTGGATTGGCCTTCCATTTCGTTTTGCAATTCTGTTTAGTTCTTTTTTCTGAGGTTTTCCATATCCTGAGTCCCTTCATCTTTAATATTGTCTATTTTCACCCTGAATTCTTTTATCTCTTTATTAATTGTGTTATTTGTTTCACTTTGGTGTTTATACAGTGCTTCTATGGTTTCTTTTATTTCTTCTTTTTCTTTTTCAAATTGTCTATTTTTGTTGTCTTGGAATTTCTTGAGTGTCTCCTGTACATTTTGGTTGACCATATCCAATATCATCTCTATAAAATTCTCATTGATTACCTGTAGGATTTCTTCTTTTAAATTGTTCTTGTGGGCTTCATTGTGTTCTTTGGCATAGTTTATCTTCATTTTGTTGGTGTCTGGTTCTGAGTGTCTGTTTTCTTCATTTCCCTCTGGTTCCTGCACTAATTTTTTGCTGTGGGGAAACTGGTTCCCCTGTTTTTTCTGTCTTCCCATCATTGCCCTTGGTGTTGTTATTGTCCCTGTACTGTGTGCAATTAAGTATTTTCTAGCTTGTAATAATAACAATGGTGATATTTAGTATGGAAGGGTGAGAGGAGAGGGAAAGCAAAAAAGTGAAAGAAAAAGGGAAAAGCAAATAAACAAGTAAAAAAAAAAACAAAACAGACAAACAGAAAATTTCAAAGATATAAACAGGGAGAGGTAGTGTACTAATCAACAGTAAGCCTAACAGGCAGAGAGAGGATTGGAAAGTAAAAAATAAAATAAAAAATCTCCAAGTTCAAATGCAATAAAGTTTCAGTCTTAATTATTTTAGTGTTAGTCCCTTGGCCTCCAATCCTAGAGATGGTGTCTCAGAAGTAGTTGTGTCATTGTCTCATCAAAGGTGAAAAAAACCAAATAAAACAAAACAAAACACCACAAAGTGTCCCAAGTTCAAATGCAATACAGTTTCAGTCTTAATAATTTTGGTGTTAGTCCCTCAGCCTCCAATCCTGGAGATGGTGTCTCAGAGGTAGTTCTGTCATCTCATCAAAGGGGAAAAAGTCAAGCAAAACAAACAAACAAATAAAAAAACACCACAAAGTGTCCCAAGTTCAAATGCAATACTGTTTCAGTTTTTCAGCATGGAGGTGTAGTTCGGTTGTTGTTTTATCAAAGGAAGGGAGGAAAAAAAAGAGTCTGGAGACAGGTCTGTGAATGGCTATCTGAAGCTGAGGCTCACCTACCCACTACTGTCAGCCTGCTGTTGCTGGAGGCTTTATTTATGCAGATCTCAGGAGTGAGCTTAACACTCACCCTGCCCTGCAGGCTTTGTTTACTCAGAGTTCTCCTGTGTGTGAGCCCCTGCTACAAGCTTTCCCCTTTCCAAGCACACTCGGGGAGGTGACACTGCACCTGCTTTCTCAGGCCGGAGTGTTTCTTTACGTGGGAAGTGGGTCTTCCCCCCTCTCCTGTGGAGTTTTCCTTCTACCACCACTTTTACAAGCTTTCCCGCTCCTGGTTGCTGGGCGTGTGCCGTTGCTCCTGCCTTCTCAGGCCGGCTTGTTAATTTATAATTCCGTGAGGGATTTCCCCTTCCCCTCCTCCAGCACTTTGCTATGTGCCCCACCCCCTTTGCTATGTGTCTTTTTTGTTGTTATTGCCTATTATCCAGTTTTTTTTCTTTTTTCCCTGGGTGGGGGTCGGTCTGTCCAGGGAGCTATGCTGATCTGGCGCAGGATTGTCTGTGGGAGTACCGAGTGCCACTTAACTCACCTTGTGGTCCGCGTCTTCCCAAGCCATCTGGGCACTGGCCTCTGGTGGCGGTGTGGGAGACCTCTTGGTTTCTCTGTTTAACGTAAAGTGGAGATGCTCTGCACAGGCTGGAGGTGTGGAGGAGTCACAATTTTGCCTCTTCTGGGTGGTTTTTCCTGTAAGGTGTATCTCCAGCGTCTCTCCAAGATTTTACTTTAGGAGACACACTTTCTGCTTCCTCCCTCTAGCCACCATCTTGGAATCCTCTGGATATTTTTTTAATCAATGAAATAATAATAATGAGGAATTCAAGCCATGTCTCTTATAACTTTCACAAACAGCAGTGATGTATAAATTATGGTATCTTTTTGCCCATGGCTGAGGATCATTGACACGACCAAAGGAGGGGCATTTTGGGGGGGGATATTGTGATGATAGTTTCTTTCATCTTTAAGAAAAAATTATATACAAGGAATTTGGGAGGAGCAGTAGCATTTTTATAAATTGTTATTAAAATGTATTGCTTATAAAAATTTAAGGCTATTGATTTCATCTTGAGAGGTTTAAAACATTGAGTAGCTAAGTCTTGGAACTTCTCAGAAACCAATATACTTTATGATTTTTAAAAATCTATTTGCAACCATCATGTCCATATTCCTCTAGCCCTGTCTTTTTTTTAATGGAAACCCTACAGGCAAAAATGTAATTTTTCCAAGGCTGGACATATGGCTGATGTCAGAACTACAAAATGATTTTATATAGAGCCAAATGCTGAGTTAAACCTCCAAAATCTGGTGCTCATCAGATCCCAGAATAGGTGTCTCTTACAGAATAAGCAAGATATTAGCCATAGAAGTGGAACTCTGTGAGATATTATTACTCACCCGGAAAAATCAGGTGGCTCTGGAAAAGAATGGCACTGTAGTATTGGGTCAATTTCTGGTGCCCCTGGCACTGCGAATGAGATCTTGTGTGGTAAATCAAATGAGTAAGAGTCTTGGGGCCAGAGTACTACCAAGCACTCTGCAAACTTTAAATGAGACGTCCTGCTCACTGCCTTGAAACCTGGCATGGACTATTAGGGCCCAGTAGGTTGTTTTATTTTGTTTCATTCTATTCTATTCTTTCTTATTTTTAAGAAGTGCTGAAATTATGAGATATACTTACATAAAAGCATTTATTTATTTATAAGACAAACTCTCACTGTGTAACCCAGGCTGGCCTGGAACTTGTGATCCACCTCCTAGGTGTTGGGAGAAAGGCATGTGCTATCACTCCCAGCTCAAAATAGATTTCTTGGTTTTTGTATTTATTTTTCACATGATCTAAATTCAGTGACTTTTTTTACATGTAGCTCTAAAGCTGGAATAGAGAAGGGAATAACATAGGAATATATTGAAAAACTCAAGGTGAGAATACCCAGAAAAAAGACCATGACATTTTATTGATCCTTACTGGAAAATATGCTCTTTAAAAAGTTCCTATAGTTGTTGTAAAGTCTATTATGTTTTTCTATCTGTTTTCCTCTCAGTAGTGTCCATTTCACCTAAGTAGTTTATGCAAGCCACTGTCTGCTTCTGTGGACTAGAGTCTGTATGTTAGAACACAAGTGAGTGCAGCCTCAGTGGAAATTCCCCAATGAGAAAATATGAGATTGTACAAGAGACTTGTTTTGCTACTGTCCTCCAGGGCCTTTCCTGCCCCTCCTATTGTTAAGCTTCCTTCTCTAGCTGAAGAAAATAGCTGCATACCTTCTAGCTCTCCCTGTTCTAGAAGCAAGAATAATAATGACTTGAGAATCCATAAAGTTTGCTCAGCCCTTAGGATTTCTGATGCCAGCTCAGTTTCTAATTTTTCTGGATAGTGACTCATGCGTCCAAGGTAATTTTGGATTTAAAATGGCTTTCCAAATCTATATAAATAATTTCTGGATTATTTGCTATTTTAAATTAGCCATGCTAACGTTCCTCTCCATTAGCCTAGATAATTGAGAACTGGCTGTATAATAATACCTGATACCTAGAAAAAGAATTGAACATTCTGAATAGTACATTTTGACAGTTGCAATTTCAGCCAAGCCAGGCTACTTCATTTTTACTCACAGTGGAATATAGATGTGCCCCCTATTTGAACAAACCCAATAAATATAGATATTATTTTACAAAGTTGATAAACTGAGAAAGTGAGTCTTCCCTCCCCACCCAGGATCTCCTACTTTTAAAAGAGATTCATTGTAGTATTATTTTAGTCAGTCATTTCCCTAATTACATTGAAAACATCTGTTTCCAAAAAAAAATCAGATTTATGGATAATATTCCTAGAATAAATAATAACTATATCATAAGTCACCTGAATCTGTAGGAATAGGCTAGAAGATAGCTATGCCACATATCATGTTCACCAGCTAGAAATGGGTGCCTTTAAAATGGTTTTTAAAATATTTACAGGAATAGCCCATGCACAGCCCTCAATATACCTAAGAAGATGGAAATACGCTTGTGACCAGGACTAAAAAGGAGGCCAATAATTTTCAACAGGGGTTATGTTCAAACAGTGGCCCAGATTCCCATCTGTCAATCTTTGCCAGATAGCTTATGTGCTATTTATTTTTCTGCAGCCACTTAGACTGCTTTTATCTTCCACACATTTATCCTCCCTCCTTTCTCCACTGTTCCATTCTAAAAGTGAATCAAGAAGTTCACCTTCCAAATCTGGATAACAAAATGTTATTTAATTTTACTTTAATCTTAGCTGTCCTTAGACCTTCTTTTCTTTATCTTTTGCAATTGAGAGTAAAAGATTTTTGATGTATGGAGAGACTATTTTTCAAGGAAACTGTTAAAATTGTGTAACTTCAAAGAGTTTCCAAATGTTGCATTTTAAAAAATGCTTTATCATATTTTTAAAATTTTCCTGTCACTCTGTATAGTCCCAGTGATGGCCAAAGGCATTGAATTTTACCTTCTATATTGCTCTCCGTGTTCCACAGCTAGTTAGCACTTACAACTTTTGCCACACACATGCTTTCTTGCTGTTTAGACATAATCTGGATACATGTACCCAATAGCTACCTTTGATCTAGTTTGCGATTTTGTTACAGAAGGGGTAGTTACTCAACTTTCTTCCTCTTATTCAAGTTATGTGTATGCCTTCCTTCCTTCTCTGTATGCATTAATGTATTTATTGCCCATCTACTTCCCAGAAAGATTTCAGGTTGTTTACAACAAAAGGTCAATAAAGTAAGATTAAAAGTTAGAGCAAAACTTTGAGACAATTATTCCTGATACTAACAAATGGGATAGTTACTATTATCGAGCATTAAATTTAGCTCTGAACTTCCTGGAAGTCAAAACAGAAAGCAAAAGATGGTATGCTGTATAATTCTTACGATCAACAAAATGAAAACAGTTTAAAACAGAAGACATAGAACAAGACTGTTTTCAGTAGCTGTTTTAGAGATGACACAAAAATGTTCTTCCTGGTTACTTGTTTCATCAGCAAATTACTTTCATCTTGCCTTTACTGTGTTCATTTATGAAGTGCAATCAAAATCATTGCTATTATGGTCTGAGTATTTGTGTCCCTTTCATGAATGGAATCAGTACTCTTATAAAAGAGGCCTGAGGGACCTTGCCTCTTCTACCATGTGGGGTTTCAATGAGAAGGGCCTGTCTATGAGGAAGCAGGCCCTTATTACCTCTGGTGCCTTGAACTTGGTCTTCCCTGTCTCTAGAACTGTAAGAAGTAAATTTCTATTGTTTATAAGTTATCTAATCTATGATGTTTTGTTATTGCATCTAGAATGAACTAAGGCAATTGTATTTATGCAATACATTTGCAAGATTGTACAAAATAATAAATCTTCTAGAATGAGTCCTTTTCCTAGTCTTCACTTACCTTTGGCCATGCACACATTCCTTGTCTTTCCAAAGTTGAGTGATTTGTGATAGTTCTGGGAAAGGAAATTTTTCCTGTATTTCTAAGCAGTTATAAAATCTAGGGCTAGACCTGGTAGTACACTCCTGTAATCCCAGCTACTCCAGAGAAAGACAATCGCAGTTTGAGGCCAGCCCTGATCAAAAAAGGCTAAGGAGACTCTATCACAAAAACAAGCTGAGTGTGGTGGTGCATGACTCTGATCCCAACTACTCAGGAGATGGAAGTAGAAGAATTCCGGTAAGAGGCTGGCCCTGTATAAAAGCATTAGGTCCTATCTGAAGAATAAATTAAAGCAAAAAGGGCTGGGAGTATTGCTTATGAAGTAGAATGTTTGCTTAACAAGTACAAGGCACGGAGTTCAAACCCCAGCACTGCAAAAGAAAGAGAGAGAGAAAGAAATTATACAATCTTATTCCTGCTTGCAAACATTTATTGAACAATGACTTTGTGCCTGTCTTTTTTCCAAATTAAAAATGATTTCAAATGTTCAGGAAATGTCAACCCTAGAACTATTTTGCCAAAAACAGCCTTTATAAAAGTTTGTGATTAATAACTACCTGCTTATAGTTTTATGTGCATAGAGGCCTTAAAATCATAGACATTTGTGGAAATGAGCTTAAGTACATTCACTAACACCTTTCTTATACATAAAGGTTAAGGATTTATTCAGGTTCCCATATATAGCAAGTAGAAAAATTAACGTGAGAACTCAGGCCCTCTGATAACTACTCTAGTACTTTTTCTTCTGTAACAGATTGCAGGACTATGCACATTCAGAGTGTGTTTGTATCACTGCATGTAGATAAACCTCAACCTGGTGTGATCTTATTCCTCTCTAGATGGAACTTAAATCCCTGATAAGTGTGTAGATTCTCCATTTTTAAGATTTATATGAAAATTATCTATATGGCAGATTAATGAGTCTTTGCAGTCAACAAATATTTCTAAACTACACAGTTCATAATTTGAGGTCCATTTAGTTAAAAATCATGACTGCTTTTATTATCACTTCAACTAGGTAAATTCCGCATTTCAGAGAAAAAAATAGGGAAGTGGGTTTTCCTGGTAATTGAGTTACAACATGCCTTTTAAGCAGATGGAACCCTCACTTTTTGTCCTTACAGTCATTATTAATATTCTGTGTGCTCTTGCTTTTGCTAGGAGAAAGGGAACTACAACTGCATTATTGTAAACAGTAAATGTATTTGCCTCCTGCCCACGAACACTCCTTTCCCTATTTGGAGGAATAAAGATCTTGTTTGTTCACAAGTTAACAGCCTCCCTAGTGGTGTGTTTGCTACCAGCAGCAGTTCTGAACTAAGGGCACAAGAATATGGAGCTGGTGATCACAGGCAAAGAATGCAGGACTTTTTAACACTTCACATAACAGATTCAGGCAGGGCTTGCCTACTTTATTATCTAAGGTATTGCTATTTCCTTTCATGCCTTTGGAGACCCAGAAAAAGGGGAGTGAGTTGAGTCAACCTCTGTCTCACAGGACTTTTGCAAACAATGGCAATTCATTTCAGCCTACGGGCAAAGAGGATGCCTTTTCTTATAAGACTTTTGTTCTTATTGCCTGGTGAACTTTGAAACCAAATTGGTGGAAAATTGGAATGTTTTCTTCTCTTGTATCCTTTTGCATTTCCATACCTCTCTCCCCATCCCTCCCCTCCCATAGAGGACTCACAGGGGATTCCTTTGTCCCTGACTCCTATCCAATATACTTGTATAGAAATGATTTGAAAGAATTCTAACTAACCTCAGATACAAGCCTGAGATAATGACCACAATTAAATGGATTGAACATCTCATTCATATCAATTCCAATTCATAATCCTATTTTATTTAAGTGGTTATCTTTATTCTTTGGAATTCCAATTAGCCAAGGGATTCCAATACTGATAATAATGCTGCCTGCCAAGGGAAATTATTTCTTCTGCATCCACAACTACCAGGATTCACTTTGTGGAAGCTGTGTCATGACATAATTCCTCTTGTCAATCCCACCCTCCCACTTTGGGCAAATATTTGGGTAGGAGAGGGAAAGAGCTGAGAGGAAAAACCATTCAAATAAATTCAGGACAGATTCAAAACCAGATTTTCTCATTATAAATAATGCTTATAATAGCAGCTGTCACATGCATTTTTATAATTTTTACAACTCATGTTTATTTTCTAAGTTACTTACAAAGATTTTAAACTGTCGATACTATTATAATCCCCCCAATTAGTTTTATTTAGCTCCTAAATTCACCTTGCATGTTGTGTTTTGTAAAATTTCAAGCTATCTTTATAGGAGAAATAAAAATCAATTATACTTCAGTGTAAAACTGTATAATAGTTCCTCCTTTCTCCTCTTACTCCACTGTTTCTTTTTATTTTTATCATCACTTTCCATGTATTTATTTCTCATTGACTATTTCCTACTCTTCTAGTGAAACGTAAACTCCATGAGAAAAGACACTAACTCTTCTAGGTATCCAAAGACTCCCTAGTACCTGTAACGGTATCTGGCAAATATTTATAGTAGTTACTTAGTACTTACTGTATTGTGATTACCCTGCATGAGCTATACAGCTTTCCTATTGCAAGTGCTATTATGAATAGTCTCCTATACCTGAGAAATCTTCCCTCAGAGTAAATAGTTATCATTATCTTCATTTGCCATTTTATTATCAACAAGATAGTACCCCAAGTACCCTAGTGAAAATGACTTAAGTGCTTTCCATATCCATGTGCTTTTAAATTTTACTTAACAATATACATTCTTCACATTAACATACATTCATTCATTCAATAAATATTCACTGAGAACTTAGAATGAGCCAGACACTTGCTCAGAGAGACACACATATAATTAAGATATTGCACCTTTGCTGAAACTGTTAGAATACAACCTCCAACAAAATTCAGAATCATTGCCATCTCCATAGTTGTTTGTGGATTTCTCCATAAGGTTGAAGGTCATTGTCGTTTTTGTGATACCACGATTTACCTGATTTTTCTACCTTCCCTTTTCTCCTTGTCATTGGGCATTTCCTTTGCTCCCTCCACTTTAAATGCTCTTGTTCACCAAGATTCTACCCTCAGCCCTTGTTCTTCTCACACCACATGGGAATCTCTATATGTTGTCTTATCCACTCATGTTTTTAAAAAACCTTTTATGCAAGTAGTTCCCAACTCTGTAGTTATAGCCTGCAGTTCTCCTTGGACCTTCAGACTTGCATAACCAAATGCCTTATGAACAGTTCTACCTAGATGTTCAATTCAACTTGTGAAAATCTTAACTCTTTTTCCTCTAAAACCACTTCGTTTTTTGATTCATTATTAGTGGCACAGCCGCTGACTGAGTGGCTCAAGTGGTAAAAGCGCCTGCCTAGCAAGCATGAGGCCCTGAGTTCAAAGTACAGTATCACCAAAAAGAAGAAGAAAAAAAATAAATGGCACAGTCATTAGCCAGTTCCTCTAGCTGAGAGCTAGAGATGAACCTTGACTCCTTCTTTTCTATAAATCCCCCTCTCTCACAATCTCTGCATCCTATTTTCTTGCCTACATATTTCTTGATTGTGTCATCCTTATGCTACCTGAACCACTATTATCCTAATCCCATATCTCACCATCCTTTGCCAACACTACTGCAGCAATCTTCTAAATGACACTCTAGTTTCCATTCTTGCCTCTCATCGATAATCCATAACCTTACTCATTGTGCTCCTCTGTACAACCCTTCCTTTTTCTTTTCACTCTGTGACCTCCTGCTCAATCCTTACAACTGTTTGGCCTCATCACCAGGAAGGCTAAAGACACTTTGTCAGTTCTCCGATGATACTTTCCAGTATGTTGCTCCCACCCTGATTTATGGATTTTTGTTTTGTTTTGTTTTGTTTTTGTTTTTTTGCCTGCCCATCTCTGCTATTAGTCTGTGAGCTCACTGGGGGCATTGTGTCTTGTTTATCTTTGTAGATCCAGCATTCAGCATGTCACTAGGAACTTAATAAGCACTTCAGATATGTCTGAATAAATGAATAGATGAATGAGCAAAAGAACAAGCAACAGAGAAAGTGGCTTTGAGGTGCAAAATGAAGATATAAAAGAACATAATATTCTTTCTAGTTTAGATATCAGTTTTATAAATTGATTAGGAAAAATAAAAACATGAAAGGACAGCATTCTACCAGCCCAAACTGGACTGTTTTATCTGATTTTGCCTCTTTGATAGTAATGATACAGAAAGTATCATCTGGAAGTAGATAAAGTGCTCATGCTCCAGACTTTATGTTGAATATTTTGATAAACTCTTTGCCTATGGTTTGGTTTATTGTATTTCCCTTGAGTGTGAAGCTAATTTGCATGACTGAAACTAATGAAAGATGTTTATGAAATGAAGTTCTTACTTCAAGTCCAAAATCTGTCCTTGTTCAGTGTCAGCAAACTAGGCTTTTGGCAATCACTTTGCTTTTACCTGTCCAGGTAAGTAAGTTCATCATTATCTTTAGACAACTCTACCCTGGAGTGGCAGGTCAAGTTAGAATCAGTGGAGCCTTGTCAGACCTTTTTCCTAACAAAAATGACCTCAAGCAGGAATGTGTAGTTCTCTCTGAGAAAGCTTTTCTTCCTTGAGCAGATTACAGCCTCTACAAATATCTTCAAAACAGTCATGCAGAGGTAACTTTATACAGATTATGGTGACACTGAACACAAGGCCACTTTGAATGGTAATTCTAAGGAAACCACCAAACTTAGGGACAAAATGCCACTGCTCTTGGGGTCTTAAAATAGAATCTCTTCTTGTTGGATCCATGGGAATGGAAAGAAAAGTGATCAGGCCATCTGAGGAAGATTGTCAAACAAAAATCAGTATGCTCATATCTGTCTATGACTTAGCAACAAAAAAAATCAAGAATAGGCATTGAATATTATATCATCTAAGCATATTCCTGAGTATGTCTTCCCTCCAATGTCTGTTACTCCTTTTACCTTTTCCATCTCTAGCAGTAATGAGCCTAAGTTCAAACCCTTGGAGTGATCCAGTGATCACTAATTTAGATTTGATGATGCCATTCTCATTCCCTCTCTGTTTCTCTCGGTCTCTCTCTCTCTGTCTTTCTCTCTCTCTCCTCTCCCCCTTATTCTATGCTTTTGTTTTTGTTTTGAGACAGGGTGTCACTATGTAGCCCAGGCTAGCCTCAAACTTAGAATTCTCAGCCTCTAGAGTAGCTGGGATTACAAACACACACCACCACACCCAGCACTCATTATCTCTTGAAACTGTTAAGTCTCTAAGTACTGTAGCATTCTCTTATTTGAACACAGCCACTTTTCCTTCTGCCTTTCCTAGTTCATCACCCACTTGTGCTTTTCCATGTGGTGTTCCATAGCCTTTGTTCCATTCATTTCTTTGTTCCTACTCTCATTTCTATGCCCACCTATCTGTGACTACTGTCAGCCATTTACCACTGTACTCAAGAACAATCCTCATTCACTCATTACCCAGTTCTTCAGTTACTCCTGTCTTTGTAGCTTCAACCTTGGAAATAGCCGTTGTCCATTTTCTCCTCTACTGCTCCAAGGCTAATTAATGCTGGTAGGCAATGACATTCAGCAGTGGTATGTTGATAAGCTCTGTTGCTAGAGAAAGAACAACTTAAAACTCATCAAGCAGAATTTTGAAAAGAAAACATCTGTCCTAATACATCTACTTGATTATGAAAAACTGATTACTGTAATTATTGAGAGGTTTCTGTAACCTGAATATATAACTGGTATCTCACATATTGAAAATTATGCTAAAAAGATTAAAAATACAGCATGTGTTGTACAGACAGAATTTTCTTTAGGATTTACATGAATCTAATTTGATAGAATGGAAGAATGTAATTGAAAACAAGGAAGAAAAATCCAGGCATGGAACTTCATCATCTTAACATTTTCCCCTGATTAAGAGCAACATACTAGCACATGTTTTTCAAATACAGGCAGTCCCCATCTTACAAATAGCTTGTAGACAGATGTAGGGCATATTATTGTTTGAATTGTGATTACTCAAGTGGGAAAACTTTGTTTGGAATCCAGAATGCATTTCCCATTGAAGCAATGCTGTAAATGGTGGTTGAGCTCCCACAGGATAGCCAATAATGTCACTGAAATACTATACATTCCCAGTGAAACAGTAGTGAACATGTTTGTGATACTACCAGTGAAGCAAAAGTGTGAACATTGAATAAGAAAATTTAACATTTTGGGCTCAAATGGTAGTGCTTAAAGAAAAACAGGTTTAATTTTAAGAGGATAAAGAAATAGATGTAGACAGTATATACTCTCAGAATAGTATTCATAAGCATTTTTTCATATTTTAAATAATGTTTTCTTTATCAAGTCTAACTGAATTTTAAAACATGAACTTTTGCTTCCCTTTTGTTAGGACTGGGGTTTGAACTCAGAGCTTTGCACTTGCAAAGCAGGCATTCTACCACTTGAACCACACCTCCTTTGCTTCCTTTTTGTTGTTGTTAGTTAGAAGGGTTTTATTGTGGGACCTCTGTCCTCTGATCGAAGTCAGTTTTCTATTAATGATCAAAATAAAGCAAGGGAGGAGGCTGAAGATACTTTGATACAGTGCTGGAAGAAAGTTTTGAGATGATTTAAACATAAATGTGAAAGATTAACATGTGAACTATACTTTAGCATTGCGTAAGACCAAAGGAAAAGTTGAAATAAGTTAAAGAATAAGTTGAACTAGGGAAGGAAGAGCAAAATACAAAGCTTGCATGAGCTGAGCCAGGAGACTTATTTGCTCTTTGTTGCTGTTTTTATTGCTGTCTCTCTCTCTCTCTCTCTTTTCTGTCTCCTGAACTCCTGATACATTTATACAGCTTTTTCTTTTTTTCTTTTCTTCTTTTATTTATCATTTTTACATTTACTTACATGTGTATATATTGTTTGTGCCATCTCCCCCGACCCCATAACCCCCACCCCTCCACCCCTCCACCCCTGCTTCTGGGCAGAACCTGTTCTACCCTCTTGTTCTCTGATTTTGTTGAAGAGAAAACATAAGAGATAATAAGAAAGATATATGGGTTTTGCTAGTTTGAGATAAAGATAAGCTATACAGAGAGATTTCTAGTGTTGCTTCTATGCACTTGTATATTGTGTCTTGTGCATTCTGGTTAGCCATGTCTGATATCTTCTCCATGAATTTCTCAGAGATTCCTTCCCAGATTTCTTCTTTGAGGGTTTTTTTGTGGATGTCACTGGATTCCTTAGTTACACTAATCATTGTTTTGTGGGGGTCAGGAACTGGATATCCATTTTCTTCATTTCCCACTGAATCCTGTATTGAATTTTTTTTTTTTTTGAGAGTGGTTTCCATCCTTTCTTCTTCTTCCCATCCCTCCACTTGGTGCTGTGCAACTATATTTTTGGTAGGCTATTTGGTGGATTTGGTTACCTAATTTCTTTCCCTGATTTAATTTTTGTGTTTTGGCTGACTTGGTTGTTAGCTAGGTGGATGTGCTCTATCTGACCCTGGTCTGGATGTGTAATTTAGCAACAACGAGTTCACAGGTTCAATGCCAGACCAGTTGTTAACATATAATATAGAAAACCCCTTGAGTGGGGGGTAATGGTTATTAGACTAGTTATAGATTTTGGGGAATTGGTAAAGATGGCACTAAAAAAAGGCAGGGAAGGGGTGAGTGAGTGGGTCGAGTCATGGGGGCTGCTGGGTTTTATGGCCCTTGTATGTGTTTGGGTATATTTCTGTTGTTGTAGTGGAGGGTGTTTGTGTCGGGAATTTCAGAGGGCTGGGGTTGTTTGCAGTTGGTACAGTAGGCTAGTCAGCAGGTGGTAAGTGTGTAGGAAAGGGAGGTGAAGACAGGGGAAAGAATGGATGAGAAGGGGCAGAAAGAGTAGTTGGGAGGGAGAACAATGGATTGTAGTACAGGAGAATGAGGGAGAGTGAAGAGGGTGAGAATAGGGAAGAGAATAGTGATGATGGAGTTAATAATACCAGAATAAAAAAGAGAGACAGAGAGAGAAAGAAAGGAAGGAAGGAAAGAAAGAAAGAAACAATGGAAAGGAAGGAAACATATTAAAAAAAAACACTAGGTTCAGGAACCTCAGAAAGTTCAGTCTATTGATAAAAGTTCTGCAGTTATTCCTTAGGTGTCCAATCCTGGTATTGGTGTTCAAGTAGAAGCTCTGATGTGGTCTCACCAGGTGACTGGCCTTTGAGTGGCATTTGGACCATCTGTCCAGAAGATTAGTTGGAGTTGTGAGGTGAGGTAAGACTGCCAGCTTATGCAGGGTGGTCAGAGCAGTTGTTTTCAGCAGGTGGCAGCTGTGTTGTACTTCAGCTGCAGCTCTGTTTGGTCAGCTCCTCCCCCAGCAAAGTGGGGCAATTCAATTTTGAATGCTACCCTCTGTCCCAGAGATCAGCTCTGGGATCCACCTCCTGCCCTGCTTTGGAAGGTTGACCTGCCTTTCCACCCCCACTCTCAGTCTTTGTACTTCTCTTGATCTCTCCTGGGTGCTGGAGGCTCCTTTTAGGCACCTCAGCTCACTGAGAGTTCAGCACTGAGAGATCTGCTCTTTGCCCCACCCTTGAGCATTCAGCATTGAGAGTTCAGCTCTTTGCCCCACCCGGGTTCTCCAGGGCAGGTTCAGCATTCCACCCCCACCTCCCCATGTAGGTGTTAAAGTTCACTGTTTATGGTTTTCAGTTTTGCTGTGTGTGGGGGACTTCAGTCTGCCCAGGGGCTGCACTGGATTATTTTCCCATGGTAGGGTTGGGGGGTGGGTAGGGAAGCCACATGTGATGCATGATGCTCACCTGTTTCTGCTGCAGTTTCACACAGGCAGCTTTGTATCCCGCTGGTGGGGAGAAATGGCGCTGTTGTTTTCAGTGCTGCGCATAAGGAGGCTTTCCATGGGCTAGGGGTCCAGGATGTCGCAGAGTTTGATTCTGATTGATGCTTTGTCTTCTGCTTGTTGGAAGAAGAAAGAAAAGGAAAAAAAAAAAAAAAAGAGAGAGAGAGAGAAGTGGCCAGGGGCTTTTTTCCAGGACCAGAGGCAGGATATGCCTTGCTGGCTGTGCCGGGCCTGTTGCTCTTTTTTTTTTTTTTTTTTTTTCAGTTGTATGGGATAGAACTTGTATGGAAAAGAAATGTTGACAGTATGTTGCAGTAAGGCAGGTGTGAAAGGTTGAGTCAGAAATATAGGAAAAAGTTTTCAGTTTTGTCACACATTTGTGAATGGAATCTTCCTTTGGTGTCCTTGGATAGAATTTAGTAATTGTTTACTTTGTTTTTAATCCTGTTTTATTCAGATTGATTTTTTTTTTCCTTGAATGAAGGCTGTTAATGCAATTAGCACTTAAGGGAACAAAATCCTGAAGAAAAAGGATAAGTAGAAAAATGAACTTGGAACTTGGCATTCTGTAGTTATTTTGTCTTTAGGTATTTGTCAAATTCTTAAGCTGTCCATGGCATGAGAAAGCTTAACTAGTCAAGCAGAGAGTGGCTGAAAAGCAGAATGGAGTTTTCTCCAGTCTCATGGTATTAAAGAAATAAAAATTAATCTTCAGGACCTTCCACAGAGGAGCAACCTCATGAACCACCCAAGTGAATTTTCACAGCCTTCAAGAGTGTAGAGATCTCCCTTCCCTTTATTTTCCAATCCCCATTTTCTGTTCCTTGTTTCCCAGTTCCGATTCCCTTACCTTTGCTTCCTCCTGTCCTTTTTCCATTTTCACTTCCTTTTCCATTACCATCTTGGCATACTTTTCTTTCCTTTCGTTTTCTTTCCTGATTCATTTCTGGGTTTCTAATTGTGGAAATAGAAATAGCATTTGTAGATTGGAAGGAGGGAGCTTGTATATGAACAGAGACTACCCAGGCTATCATAAATCAGAGGTAATTTTTAGAAGCAATATATATTCTAGTAAAACCTATTCTACTATCTAAATTTGTATAGACATCACATACATTACAATTAAAACACCTTTTAGAGGCCTACTCTGTTTAACAAGATCAAAACCAAATGTGTGTATTGTATTTATATACACAAATTTATCTGTTCCATGAATACATCTGTATGCATCTGTGTATGTACCAACACGGTGCTTTACTGAAGTAAATTTCAAGGGTTAGAAAAAATAGGTTTGTCTAGTTGTATAGACTGCTTATTAAAACATTGCAATCCAATTTTTAGTGAGGTGATTATTACAGTTTATTAGTCTATCACCATTTGGAACAATAGTGGTTCTAATGTAATTAACCATTGAAAGAAATACATTTTAAGTGTTCTAAATTGCATTTCTAATTACTTATAACTAAAACTCTAGAATTTTTAAGTTTGTTTTGTCTTATGAAAGGCTTCATTGCTTATCCCTGTTGTTGCACTATTAGTTTAGATTAGAGTAACTTCATTTTAAAATTACATGTCAAATATAATTTGCTAGTAGTAATGTGAAATGTATGGCTTCACTCTGAAGCAAAAACCCTGTTTAGCATTTTTAAAGATCATATACCTAAACAGAACTTCCAGTGTGATTAGATCACATCTGGCACAATGTAGACCTATTTGTACTTGCATAATGCATGTACATGTACACGCTGTTATATTTTATGACTATTTGGGTACATTGATTTTTCTATAAAGAGAACTATTATCCACATCTTTTTGCATAGCAGTACACTTAAATATTGGCATAGGTAAACAACTTACTAAAATAAAACCTATGCTTGGCACAACCATTACTGGTGTCACAGACTTTACAGCTATCATATTTCTAAAAAGCTAGCTTGAATGCTTTGGAACACTTTTTTCCAAGTGAATGCAGAGGTAGTTTGGTGAGCTATAAAATTTCTACATTTCATTTCACATTCTAATCTAGGCCAAATCTTAAGTGTCAGTAAATCTGATTCCATCTTGAGTTGTGGCCCACTGTCATCCCCTTTAGAAAGAGGCTTCTCCCTTACACAGGGCAGGCAGGCAGGCTGTTTGAACCAGAGAAAGTATCTCTGCCAGCAAGCAGCTAGTAAGAATGCAAAAGAGTTAGAAACAGGTTAACAAAATCAAAAGATAAATCCAAACTCCAAAAGTACAAGTGCCTTGAACTCTGTACTACTTTTCTCTTGTGATCCTATTTGAAGAAATGTATTAAGTCACAATAACTAAAGTAAAAGTCACTAGTATACCGTAGAAACCATCTTAAACTGATTGATTGCTTCTGTTCACTTAGTATAAAATAAAACCCATCTTAAGACATTAGTTTTTCCTCCTCAGGAGGAGGAGCCTCTCCATAGCCTTTGTGAGTGTCCTGAGGACACACAGTTAATTTACCCCAGTGTGAGCTATCCCAGAGAGCTGAGGTTTCTGTTTGAAAATTTTGGTTTCTCCTGCTATGTTTAATATGTAGTAAATTTTCATCTTGGTATATAAGTCTGCTGATTAGGCTCACCAAACTCATCTTTATTTCTAAATATTTTTGCTTTACAATAATTTCAAATTGACAGGAAAGTTACAAGAATAATACTGAAAACAAGTGTATGCCCTTTTTCTCAGATTCACCATTGCTATGATTTGGATATGGTTCATTAGGCCTCTGCCAGCAAGAAAGCCATCACCACATGAGGCCCTGAGACCTTGTTCTCCAGAACTATAAGCACAAATAAACCTCTTTTCTTTGTAACTCACACAGTCAGTATTGTATTACTGGCAGCAGAAAATGGACAAATATAGCCATTTTAAATATTTGGCCACATTGGTTTTATTTTATTTTACCCCTTTACTTTTTAATACTTCGGTGACTATTTCCTAAGCACACAGTTATCCTCTTAGGTAACAGTAAAGTTCTCAAATTCAGGAAATTTATCATTAGTATAATACTTTGACCTACTCAACAGTCCATCTTCCAGTTATGTCAGTTGTCCCTATAATTTGTTTTCTAGAATTTCTCCCCCAGTCTAGAATCCAGTACAGGATCCCATATTGCATTTAATTGTCCTTCTTCTGTCCTTTAATGTATTCCTCATGACATTGCATCACATTGTTAAATATGAAAAATACTGCTCAGTTATTTTATAGAACACTCCTCAATTTGCATTTCTCTCATGATTAATTCAGGCTATGCACTCCTGTCCAGAAAACAACATAAGCAAAGTTTGTCCTTCTTACAGTTTCACATCTGTAAGCACACAGTGTCTTTGTGACCCTCATTGGTGATGTTTAAGACCATGTAAATATATTGCTTTATAGCAATTCCTCTAAATTTAACAACTATTGATGATTCTTGAACCAATCTTTACTACAATGGTTGCAAGTCATCTTGTGTTAATTTCTTTTCGAATGGGGAAAACTAACCCAATAATTTATTCTAGTATTTTTTTTAAAGAATCCAGATGATTTCCTTTGACAGTGTTGTAATAAAGGAAATTGTTCTTTATGGAATCACAGTGTTCTGTATCTACTCAGCGGTATATTCAGTCTAGCCCAATTTAAATGAACAGAAATTAAAAGCAAATGATTTTTTTCTCTAGCATCAGTGCATTTGCTCAGAGTCCATATATATGCTCTCCAACAAATTGTACTTCGGTGTTATATAAACATAATTTCAAGTATTTCTGGAAAAATAACGTATTTTTTAATTGATTTAGTGGCAGAAATCTGTAGTTTCCAACCACCATTTTTTCTAGAGTTTATTTACTTTTTAATTTTTCATCTTTTTCTTTCCCATGTCTTTAACAAATTTTTACCTCATCCATTTGGTCATGTTCCATCTGACTTATATATTTCTATTCTTCCTTTATTCTGCTTTTCCATGTTTCCTTAATCCTTTGTGGCTGAGATTTCTTAAATTTTTTTCATTCATTCCTATTCTTATAAATTATGTGTATTGTTTAAAGAATATTACTATTAAATGTATATTATGATTTATAATATTTTTATTATTTAGTAAATGTTATAGATGGGAGATGAGGTTGCAATTACGTCATCAATATTATTTTAATAAAATGTTTGTATAACTATCGCCAATCAACATTTAATATATTTAGTGAACTGTATAAAAGGCAACTTCTATTCAGTGTAACAGGCCTAATTTCATCTTTTAATTTTAAAATTTTAATCTTTTCTATTTAGTGTTCCACCTAAGAAACAACTTTAGTGTTTCAATGGAAAATAAATTCAAATTCTTCATAAACCCTGTGTATTTAGTATATACATATGTAAGATGAAGTAGATGAAATAAATTTTTTACCTGACAACTTTCTGGTTACTTCATTAAGTCTCTGGTGCCTTTTAAATAAACAAATATGATGAAAATTAGGTTAATTGACAACCTCAGCCAGGTGATCAGGGTTAACATCATTAGTGATAAGACATGTAGTCTTATCTACATGTGTGGTCTCCTCCCCTCCCCAAATATATAATCCCAGTCTAATCATGAGGAAAGCATCAATAAAAACTTATACTGATGATTATTCTACAAAATACTTGGCAATTACACCTCAGAACTATCAAGATCATCAAAAAGAAGAAAAGTCTGAGGAACTGTCATGGTCTAGAGGAACCCAAAGAGATGACAATTACAAGTGATATGAGATCCTGAAACAGAAAAGGGACATTAGTTAAAAACTAAGGAAGCCTAAATAAAGTATAGACTTTAGTTGATGATCATTTATCAATGTCAATTCATTAGTTGTGACAAATGTAGTACTCTTTTGTAGGGAAAGTGAGCCCAGGGTAAGATGGGAACTCTTGTACTGTCTTTGGAACTTTTCTTTGAACCTAAAATTAGTGTAAAATAAAATTTTATTTAAAATAGTTATATTAAAATTTAATTCGATAGGATATGAAACTAGAATTTTTTTTTAAGGCAGGGTCTTAATGTATAGCTCAAGCTTAGTATGTAACCTGGGCTAGCTTCAAACTCATAATCCTCCTGCCTCAGCTTCCTAGGGGCCGGGGCTGGGATAGCAGGCATGTGCCACCACATCTGGCAAAGAATTTTTTTTTTTTTTCTTGGCAGTACCAGGGCTTGCTAGGCAGACATTCTACCACTTGAGCCCTGGCTCAGAAATCTTAAAATAAGCAGAAAGATTCTGAAAGTATAATATAAAAAATATTTTTTAAGGTAACAAAAATAAAATGAGATCAGGTGTATTCAGAGTGGTATGACTATAGATGCCACAAAAATAAAATGAAATGCTTTATTTTTTTGTGGGGACCAACCAGAATTTTTACTAGCATTTATTAATTGTGCAAAATAATGAGTGAGTTTTATTATGACATTTTCATACATGTATACAATGTGTTTAGATCATATTCACGTCCCTACCACCCCTTCTTGTCCCCCTCCCCATGCTTGCTGATCCCCTTCCTTCAAATAGTGCCCCTTATACTTTCATGTCTTTTAAATTTATTTTTAGTTTATTAGCATAAATTAATTGTACAAAGGAGTTTCATTGTCATATTTACATAGATGCATACACTGTACTTTGATCAAATTCACCCCTCTGTTATACTCTTTTATACTTGATAAAGAATAGATAATGCCTACGGTCACTCTAATCTATCTTTATATTTTTCAGATTATAAGAAGATATACACATATTTGATATTTGTTAATATACTGGTTATTACTAGTCAGTACTATCATATCAATACTAACTTATATCAAGTGCTATATTTTATGCAAAACTTGAAAATAATGGAAAATGATTCAAAGACTATGGTCCTAGTACAAGGTAACACTGGTGAAGACAATTTACAAAATACCAGAAAATAGAGTTTTCATTCCAATCTTTTTTTGTGTTTTTAGGGAAAGTTAAGTGAGATAATTGCTTTATACTTCATAGAAATGCCGTACAAATGAAAGGAATTCTAAGATTTTCAAGGAGTTTACTAAATGAAGAATTCAAGGAAAATGCAGCTAGATATGTCATGAAGTGCATAAGTTTAATAATAAATCAATGCAAACTCAGGCTCAGCTGTTACAATATGCAGCATTTTATTCACAAGAAAGTGAAACTTAACACCATTTTTTACCTTGAATACTCAATGTGAAATTTTTCATGAATAAGAACCCTTGTTATCAAAGCACTCAGATGTGTTATTGACCATATGAAGCCGCATTTAGAATCCTGGCTTTTCGGAGTGAATATATCGTATGAGTCAGCTTTTTAATCTAAAAAAGTTCTCCTAGTCTGATCTATACTCATAACTTCATGAACATTCTCCTCAATATTTTGATTAGTTATTTTTTAAATAGAACATTGTAGAACTATGACAAATGTACTAAAAGACACCTAACTGTTCAAATTTGTGCCAGAGTACATTAAATTACCAGTGCCTTCAAATTATTCTATACTATCCCTATTTGTAGAATTTCTGCACTGGATCATTTACCTCTTCTTTCTATGGTAGTTTGGTTTCACCTTCTTTCCCCTCATAAATCCAGCAGCCTGGTTATACTGTTTTCAAGTATGTTTAAATATTGGATTGAGAATCATATAACTTGAAACCTCATAAAACACCATTACCAAAGAGTATGTCATCAGATTGAGTGAGTTTAAATACAGGCATAAATTATATATAAGTTATAAAAAATTATTCACAAGTGACTAAGTCTAAAATGCATTTATCTACTGCTGAACTATAAACAAGATATTGTGCTAGGTGTTATAAAGGTTGAAAATTAAGCTGAGTAAATCATGATTTCTATCTTCAAGGAGCATACAGTTTCATCATAGGAGACAAATATATATTCAAATAATTTTGTCATGGTTCATATTTACAATTCTGTAATAGAGATAAAAACTAAATTATACAAACATGGAGAAAAGAAGGATTGAATTTTACTAAAGCCATCTCAGAAGCATTTGTGGCAGATTTGAATTTTGTCCTCGTGAGTTAAACTTCAATAGGTAAAATGGAATAGGAAGATAGGGAAATGAATGTGGTGAAGGAGGTATTTCAGATAGAGGGAGCATGAAGGTGGAAAAGTGTGCAATGTTCAGAAGTAGTCCTGTATGGTTAGAGTGAGAAGTTAGATCTTGAAAGAGCAAGTATGTGACTGGGAGTTTGAACATCATTCTGTATGTTGGGGGAACCATTCAAGGCTTTTGAGCTCTAGAATTTCAAAATCACACCTGCTATTTAGATGTCTACTGGGCGTTCATATGAAGGATAGATTGCAAGTAGCAGCAAACATATAAGTGATGTTATTAATAATACTTGTTTATTTAAGTAGACATGATTGAATGATTTTAACAGGTTAGTGTTAGAGGCCTGGTGAACAGCCTCTAAGATGGTCCTTTATGATTTCTGCCTCCTGGTATTTATGCTCTGTGAGTGCGGGCTGGGCTTAGTGACTGTCTTCTAATAGTAGAATGCAAAAAATATGGATGGGTTGTCATTGATGAGATTACATTATAAAAAGACCATGATTTCTTTATATCTCATGTGCTCCCTTTCTGCCTCTCTCACGAATCACCAACTGCCATGTTGGGAGGACACTTTACCAGTTTATTGAGATGCCCACATGGTCAGAAACTGATGGCTGCCAGTAACCATGGGGATGAGCTAGAAAGGTTCTCCTTGGTTGAACCTTTAGATGATACAGATGACTTGGCCATTGGCTTCAACGTAACTTCGTAACAGACCTTGTGTCAGAGGCATCACCTAAGCTAAACCCAGATTCTTAACATATAAAAACTGACTTAATAGATGTTTACTATTTTGTGTTTATTTTGGGGGGGGTAATTTGCTAGGCACTAATGAGTAATAAATACACAGATTAAATCCAGTACCTAGCTTGGCTTATCTTTGTGCTAAACTATCAAATTGTTCATTTCTGTCATTTCTATACATGACATGGCTTTTTTTTCCTATACAGACTTATGATAAAATTTTATTTGTAAATGGGACACAGTAAGGATTAACAATAACAAGTAATAATATAGAACAATTGTAACATATACTGTAATAAAATTGTCAGTATCAGTACTGTTGTGCTTTGGGGCCATTGTTAAGTAAAAATAAGGGTTACTTGAATGCAGGCACCACATTACATTGCTAAAAATTAGGTGGCTACTGAGTAACTAATGGGTGGGTTGTGTATAGAGCATAGATAGATAATAACATGGCTTAAAGATTACTGAATTATTAATAAAATCCAGAATTTTTTCCATAATGCTTGGTATAATCTTAACTATTACATTCTGTTTAAAAGCTTTGTGATCCCTTACATTTACAGCTTTTAGAGAAATGAAACATAAAAGATTTATGTATAAGACAGGTCTTAGGAATCTATTTTAAAATTAGACATTTTTCATATTTCCTGTTCACCCTTTTTAGAAAAACAAACATTGTTAAAGTTTTTGTAGTAACACAGTTAAACACTAACTTAAAGAATTCACTACAACTTTGATAATGAAAAAAACTACTGGAAAAATAATTAAAGAAGTTACTAATCAGTTCATTAATCAAGTCTATCTATGCACACTATATTGAAGCAAATTGAAAAGGATGCTGTGCTAGCCAGAAACTCCCTCTCAAATAAAGTCAAAAGTAAAGATAAACAAAATTGACTTTTCCTTTGTGGTTGATTTCTATCTAAATAGATCCATCTCTAAAATCCTGAATAAAGAAAGGTGCTCCATACAACTTCAGTACTTCTGAGATTAATTTCAACTGTATTCAATCATCTTGTCTTCAGTTTTAGTTGTTTGTTTTCATTTATAACCCACAGACCATTTTTTTAATACTAACTATGCTTAGAAAGAAGAGAGAAAAAGAAATAACACTTTGCTCATTGCACTGACAACTGGTTTTGTAACCCAATCAAAACTAAGTATTAAAAATTTAAAAGTTATGTAGCTTTAGTTATAGGTTACCAAAAAATCTTTTAATGACAAAAATATTTGTTGTCAGAATGATTCCAATCCTTCCCATTCTTTGGTATCTTCACTATAATAACTAGGTAGTGGAACATTGTAGTCTAAAAAAAGACTTAGTCAGATTTTCAATTATGATTAGTGTAGATCTCCCAACAAGGTCTCTACAGAAGGTCTGAGGTCCTCTAAAGGGTAAAAGGAGTTACTAAATTCAGACTTCAAACAATATAGTGCTTCCTTTCTTTTCTTGATACTGACCTTCAAATGTATTTGTGTTTTTGAAAGCCAAAGGCTAGAAAATTTTGCAAGTTCAAAATTAGAATTCTCTGGAGTTTGATTAGGTTTAAGCCAGATACCAGCTTATGTCATTTTCTAAAAGCAAAATAATTTAGATTTAAAGTAATAGCACAAGAAGAGTAAGCAGGTAACTTGGTAATTGCAATAAGACCCCCATGGTATGGATATATATTTATATACAGATACATATATGTGAGTGATAACTTCTTCTTTTGACAGGTAATTTTATTTATTCACTCATTTAATTTTGGCATTCAATTTAAAAGAGCCAAGAAGCCTCAGATTTTAAATACATATATATATATATATATATATATATATATACATATATTGTACATTATATATACATATGTATGTATATATAACGTGTATGGATTTGAAATCTGCAAACTGAGATACATAAGATTTGCATTTTTCCTTTTTTTTTTCATGGAACTTAATTCTATCTTGAGTCCCTATTCTACTGGGAGGTTCTATGGGGATGAGAAAGAAAATTAAAGAAACAATATATAAATTTACACTTTATATACTATGTCCACACATTATAAGATGTGAATTTCATGTTTACCTCATTATATTATTTAAGATCATACTAATGATACTAATAAGGGAAGAAATGCTACCAGATAAAAAGTGTTTTGCCTTCTAAAAGCATTAATTTAAGTGAATAGCCCATGATCATCCATCTGCTCTAGCAGTGAAAGATCCCTAAGGACAATGTGTCTTCTATCCTTGTCATTCTCAGTACGCTGTGGGCATTAGCAAATATTAGCCCAAAATTGCTTAATTCAAGATCTAGAATAGAAATATATGAACTTTAGTGAGTCACTGATACGATCTGAGTGAAAACTTTTTACATTTTTTTAAGGTTTATAGGAATGAACACAATTCTCTATTGTTTTGTTTTTCTTTTGTTTATCTTGTTTCCCACTCCCACCTCCCTGTGTGTGTGTGTGTGTGTGTGTGTGTGTGTGTGTGTGTATGTTTGTGTGTTTAATTAAACAAGCATTCTAGGGAATTGGAAATGTCCCCTGGAAATGAATGCTTCTATAGGAGTTGCAATAAGATGCAAACTGGATTTTGATGTTTTTGAAGAGATTTGCAAAATTTAAATAGAATGCTGTGATAATTAACATCTTGTTAAAAACTAAGTGAAGTTAATAGTGAAATTCAAAATGATCTACTGGGCTTATTTTAAATCATATTTAATTGTTTTGCATTTTTAAAAAATCAATTTGTAAATAAAAATACAAGGAAATTCTTAAATATCACTACCTTATTAATAGAGAATTTTTTGGGAGTGTATAATTGATATTAAAGTTCACATATTTAAAGTATGCAATTTGATAATAGAGAATTGATCACCATTGTGCAACCAATTAAAAGAAATAAATACACAGATCAATCAAGGGTAAAAATAGTAGGTATTACAAGATATTAAAACCATGGGCAAGTGTTTTGAAAAATAATTAGCCATATAGTCTTGGAATAAATCAATGGTTAGTAACCTTGTTAGAAACTTTCTCTGGAAGTAAATGTGCATGACCTTCAGTGCCTTTGCTAATCATCACTTATACAAACTTAAATTTTTATATTTATAATATTTCAATAATTTTAAAAAGTAATTGTTCATAAAACTACATTAAATTTACTAATGGTGATGGGTCCACGTATCTCTCTTGAGGGTGTGTGCATGTGTGAGAAAGAGAAAGAGAAACAGAGTTGGAAAGAGAAAGATAGCACATGTATAAGAACAAGAACTAGTGAGCATGGAAAGGGAGATAAAAAAGATAAACGACCTTCTACCTATGGTAAAAAAAAAAAAATGTCCTGTTCCTCATGGTAACCTAACTCCTCAATTGACTTAAGACATTTTATCCCAAATATTAAGTACCAAACTTGAATTCTTTTTCTGAAGCAAAGGAAATTACAGAAAACTGGAGTCAAGAACATAAGGAAAAGAGAGTTAATTACATTTAGCAAGGGTCCCAGTCCACTTAGATCCTTACCAGGATGATCAGTACTTTTTCACTGCAGCATGTGCATGTAGCATTTTTAAATTTGGGATAGGAGGAATCATCCTGAGGTCACAAAGAAGCACTATAATGTCATAACTGAAGCTGGGAGAAGAGAAGGCAAATTCATATCACAAAGGAAAGCTAACTTCTGTCCTCTCAAGATATTTTTCCAATCAATTATTGCGTGCATATAGCATGCAGTGTGAAAATGGGGGCAGATTAATGAAGTACTTAACAGGAAGGTATTATGATCTCAAATACTTCTTCAGTAACTCTATCCATTCCTGTCATATCCAAAGGGGATATGCTATGCTATAAGATGCTTGAGCGGGGAAGGGAAGGACCAACATAGAGCAATGGTTCTCTTTTTTTCTGTTAATACTGCATGTATGTGAATGTAAGCATGTATGCCTGCATATCCAAGGCTTTCTAGCTTGATGGCTTTCTAGAATTTTCTTTCCTTTATATGCCCTATACAGGAGGGTGGACAGAGAACATAATAGCAAAAACAAAGGTCAGTGTGGTTCTACATTCTAAAGAGGAGGTACAGATTGAGTGTCCCTTATTGAGAGGCTTGGTATCAGTAGTGTTTTGATTTTCAATTTTTTTTGGATTTTGGAACATTTTCATATCTGCAATGTTATTATCTTAGGGATGTATGGGACACAAGTTAAATATGAAATTCATTATGTTTTATGAATTATAATTTATCCTGCCATATACACATAGTCTGAGGGTAATTTTATGGACTATTTTTACTGTGACCCATCACACGAAGTCCAGTGTGGAATTTTCTACTTGTGGGGTCATATTGGTACTCAAAAAGTTTCAGATTTTTTGCTGGCAGAGTGGCTTAAGTGGTAGAGTGCCTGCCTAGCAAAAACAAAACTCTTGAGTTCAAGCCCCAGTGCCGCCAAAAAGGAAAAAGTTTCAGATTTCGGGTTTCTGGACTAGGAATAGGGATATTCAACCTGCATTCTCTATTTCCTTTCATGAGAAATAAAAATGTACATGTTTAACTTACCAATTAGGATCATGTGGACTTTAAAACAATTTTTTTTTACCCTGTAAGGGTTCTGAAAGGCACTGCAAAAGAAGATAGTAAAATTTCAGCACATGTTGAGAAAATAGTTTATTTATTTTTCTGGTATTTTTTGCACAGAAGCTTACTTGGGAGCTCAGTGTAGCCAAAATGATGTCACTGAATCAGCAGAGAGCTGATATGAAATGAGTTCTTTTATCTGAGAGATATGAGATTAAGCAGAGTGTAGGCATCTTGGAACTGCTGCCACACCATTATTAATTTATAACATGGTCATGTTACAACCAGTTATACCAACCTCCCAGTCAGAATGCCCTAAGTTTTTCAGGCTCCAAACAGAGGGATGGATATGAGTAGAACAAGATCCAGCTGAACTTTATATTAGAATTTAATTAGTAATAGGTGCTAGAGGACCAGAGTTTCAGGACAAAGTATTTTTTGGAAAACTCAAATATATTATATGTATCTTATTTGCATTGTGTATAAATAAATATAGAAAGACTAGATGATTTACTAAATTGGCTCTGAACAAATGTAATTCTTCATGGGTGGTAGCTCAGAAAAGGTGATTCACAATTACCTGATAAGAGTGAAGAAGCAGAACTCATTGTATTTTTCTTTCAATTTTTTATTAGTATATATTAATAATACAAGGGGGTTTCAATGTGACAGTTACATGGATGCATACAGTGTATTTTGCTAGATTCAAAGCTAACAGTTTAACCTGCAGCATTTTCACACATTCTTTTACATATTTGACACATGGCCAAGGAGGCAAAATAATCTATTTTCCTGACAGTTTTGGGTGATGGTTATATTGTTCTAGATCCTGGAACGCAAAGCTACTTGTGTATGGATCTTAAACAATATATGCTAAACTCAGTAACAAAAAAACATAACCATTATATGGCACAGAAAACAATTAATGGGAAATATTTTTAAAAGCCAAGCACTGATAAATAAGAGACCAACATGAAAAGTGGAATGAACTAGAAAGAAAGAGTAGGAAGAATGAGGGGCTCAAGACACAGAATTATTTTTGCAAAGTATATCCATTGTCTGTTTCCATATAAAAACCATCCAACATTTAATAGCCTAAAGGGATTGTTCATGATTCTGCAATCCTTATGCTAGCATCAGTCAAATGGTTCTCAGTGCTGGTCTCACCTGAAGTCACTCATGTAGTTGTAGTTATCTTGAGGCTGTGTCCAGTGTGGCCTCAGTCACATTCCTCATAGTTTGTTGGGGCTGTCAATCCAGCACTTCAAATCTCATAGCTTCTCCAGTGGGACATTTAGTCTTCTCACACAGCAAATACAATGTTCCAAGAAATCAAGAACAGAAACTACAGTCTCTTGATGTCTGGGTCAAAAGTTGCACACTGTCACTTGTACTGCATTTTGTTGGTCCAAGCAGGCTACAAGGATAGATTCTTCCTCTAGTTGGGAGAAGCTGCACATAATACGTATCAATATGTACTCTATCAGAGAATTTAAAAATATGAAACAATATCATAGCAAATCTGGCATATTCTCAAGGGGGGCTCATTTTTATAGTGCTCTTACTAGAGCCTCTGTTTAACACATTTTTAAATGTTTCAAATTATCTTACTCTTGAATCTGCTAAAACCTAAGAGTAATGAGAAATGGTTATATTTTATTCATTCAGTAAACATTGAGTGCCTGTTAGTGTCAGGCACTATAATTCATCTATCACTTCAATATAAATTGATCATTTGCTGTTTTACTGTAATAATTGTTGAGCTTTCTTACTGACCCTTGATAGAAAAGATTACTTCACATTTGGTTTAATTCATCAAAACCACAAGAAGTACCTTTTTCTATCAAGCTCCTATAATTGTCACCCCTCTACTGCCCCAAAGATATAAATTGTGTCACATGAAATTGTAGCTGGAAAGGAAAGGGAAAACTGGTAAGACTTAAATTCCATTCCAAACATATAAAACATAGCCTCTTCACAAGAAATCAAAGCTAGTAGAATATTAAATCAATAATGCACATAGTTAAATGCAGATTATTTTACGTGCTATGTTAACCATTATGTAGAATGTCCAATCCAAAGTGATTCAGTTGTTATTACTATCAACTAAATGAGATTTATAAATGAATTGTTACCACCTCATTTTCAGTTTGTTGTGGTGTTCCTCCAAAGAGAGAGGCCAGCAACCAAATAATAAACAAGACACAGTGTTGGTGCATTTCTGTTTTTCCACACCAACTTTTGGTTGATGTTATTTCCCTATGGAGGTTATCTGAAAGCTAAAACCCTGTATAAAATCATTTAAGCCATGTCATTTTTACTGAATAAAAGTCCGTTTTCCTATAAAATGTACCAAAAGATATTACTTTAACATTTTGGTTCAAGGGGCACCAAACTGTACAGACTCCCTGAGCTTCAGCAGTGGCATTCTTTTAGCTGGGACTCGAAAGGCTGTCTGAAGCTTTGAGTTAACATTTTATTCATGTTTTCATCCCAGAAAAGGTATTTAAAGTCTATTTTTAAAGCAAATTTAAGAAGAAGGCTTAAGAAAAAGTAGAAAACATTGTAAAACTCCATTGAAAAATAGTTGTGTAATCTATTCAATTCCCTGAATTTTTATTGAAGACCTACTATGTGCCTAGGCATGGAGTGTCTGACTACCTAAAGGAATAGCAAAAACATACATAGACAGTCTCTGCACCTGAGATTCTTAGAATCTAGTTAGTAAGACAAGCATGAGATACTTGCCTGTAAGCTGCCCATTAGCTGATGTATGAGACCTTCCATGGCATGACTTCAATAGATCTTTTCTATGTATATTTCCTACTACTCTTGTCATGTACACTATATTCCAGCCTAAAGAAATAATGCCCTTTCCTCTGGCTCTGCCTTGCCTTTCCTACTTTATTCATGGAGACTTTTCTCCTGAATTCACACACCACTACCCCACACTCACCTCCAAATCCAATGTTATTTCTCTTTGTTCCTCTCCTAATGCATCGAAGTCTTCTTTGGGTAGCAGTAGTCTCTGCATCTTATCTCCACAATCCACTCACTAGACTTTAAATCACGAAAATAGAAACATCATTTTCCCTGTATCATATAGTAACTTGCATGTAATAAAAGACAAAATAACTGTTAAGTTGAATTAAAAATGAATGAGAGAAAATATTGTGGTCATCTGCCAAAATGTATATTATAGGTCACAATGTTGGAAAAGAGGTAGCTTTTTCTCCTCTAAAGTTTTATATATGTATACATATATAGCTGCATATATATATAATTCTGATAAAATTAATCACTTGTCCAAAGTTTAACAGCTAAACTAACAGTCACTTTATGTTCGTTACTCTGCATGATGTGTTTCTCATATATGTAAAAGTACATTATTTAGTCAAAACTATCGTATTAAATTTCTCCTGTAATTCCTAAGGGCTGTCAGCTGCTCATTAAATCTTGATTTTTCTGTCAGGAGGAATTAATAATCTTGCCTTTGAGTGAATTTAGAAGCAATGAGGGATTGAGCAGAAATATTTGAATACCCTCTTAGTGGTAAATTGGATATCTAATTTTCAACTTAGTCTTAATGGGAAAAAAGAATAAATTGAATTCAGAAGCTGGTCTTTACTTTTAATATTTCTTCTCCTTTTTAACTGAGTTAAAATGGAAGGGTATAGTTCTCTCTCAGTGATGGGGGTAAATCTATTTTCATTCATTTAGAGGTTCTCAAATTTGAATGAGACTTAATATATGGATAATCCATATGTCTGAGTCTATAAGGTGATCCCCTGAAATCAAAAGAAAATTCAGTAAAATAACACAGAAATTAATTTGAATGAGATTTAAATAGTTGGTTTTTAAAGCAAAGAATCCTCTTCACCCTCCTTTCCAATAAATTTTATTATCAAAATTGGTACAAAAATTATTGATTTCACAACTCAGTCTCTAAAAGCACACTGTTAGGATTGGGTGTGGTAGCACATGTCTGTAATCCCAACTGCTCAAGAGGTGGTGATCAGGAGGATCATGGTTTAAGGCCAGCCCTGCCAAAAATTTAGGGAGACCCCATCTTAATAAGCTGGACATGGTGGTACACATCTATGATCCCAGCTCCCCAGGAGACATAGGTAGGAGGAGTACAGTCCAAGGCTGGCCATCAGCAAAAACACGAAATCCTATCCTGAAAAAAAAAAAAAAGGCTGGTGGCAAGTGGTAAAGCACCTGCCTAACAAGCATGAGGCCCTGAGTTCAAAGCCTAGTACTGCTGAAAAAAAAATATGAAAGCACCACACTGTTGCATTAGAACCATAGATACTAACTTACATCAGACTAATAAAATACGGCTCTTAAGTTTTAGTTTCTGATTCACATGTCTGTTCTGTTCCATGCCCTTAGATTTAAAGTCCACTAAAAGTATAAAAGGTTGAGATAATGTAGATGAACAGGCATAAAATAAATCTTGTGAATTTTTTTCTCCTTCACTCATGTTTTTTCCTTAGCCAGGTTACGTCATGTGCCATCTCTCAGCATATTTAGCTGTCAGAAGGCTACTGATAGAAGATGTCCATCCACTAGGCAGTACAGAATTACACTCACATTCAGAGTGGCAGTAAGGTGGAGAATGTTATTTCTCTCTGTGCGATGTGACTGTATGACCTTGTGTATGTCACTTACTTCCACTTTTTTCTCCCAAATACCAGGCAGCACTTTGCTTGAAGTTAACTCTGTCTTTTCATGCAAGTTAAGAGGAAGCATTTTCACACAAAGATCCAAAGTTATTGCTATTTGGAACTCAGATCTATCTTAGCATTTGAATATGGATGTGGCACATGTGCATGACAATCATTATATTTCAGATGAAGTAATGAGATCCAACTGTTAAGGACCCCAGTCAGAAAGAACTGAAGGCCAGTGGACACCTTGTTTCCTCCCTGCTTCCCCAATTCTCGCTAGGGGTCCATGGCTTGACCACTCAGACTGATGGCAAAACTTTGAGGAAATTGTCTTCCGTCTAGCTCAGATACATCCCATGTGTAGTTCAAGCTCTACTTTGGGTATGGAGAATTTTATCTGGTTAAGTTGAATGGACCTTCTCCGTTAGCTTTTGCTGTCCTAAAGCAAAAAAGTGCAATTGTCAAAAAGCAGAAACAGATGAGCATAACAAGTAGAAAGAATTCAGGAGAAAAGGACAAAAGCTAGATACTCACTCATGGATAATTGAGAGTTGCGAGCAAATCCTAACCTTTTGCTTCAATAGATGTTGAAGCAAGTCCAGCATGCCTCTTCTTTTACATAGGTACTGTTGGAATTTCTACCCAAGCCTCTGATTAAAATCAGCTTCGGATTGGGGCTGTTAACCCTTGCTTTCTGAAGTGACTGTAGCTCCAGCTCCTCTTTTGAATGTGTTTCTGTTTTTCCATGCCTCATTTCAGTTTACAGCATTCCAACCTTTGCTCCCATACAATAAACCCTTTTGTTTTTATGGCAATATAGGACAGGCGGTATCCATTCATCCTCAAAGAATTTTCACGGGATATGTATCATTGTTGAGACCTAGCGAAGTTCAACATGTGGCCTAATTTCATCCAGCTGGCAAATGATAGTTAGGAGGTGAGCCCAGGGCTGCCTAATTGTGAATCCTTTCATCTTTGTGCTGCTCCATGTTATTTCCCTACTTAAAAATCTTATTTATATTTGTCGTTTACAAATAAGCTATAGTAAGTTTGGCGTCAATTCTTGTGAATTGGTCTTGCCTAAATAATAACTGATGGAAATGCTCAAGTGGCCATTGGGGAAGGTCCAAGTTCAAAGCCATGCTGTAATACCTGACAACAGAAATCGTTTCCATTGCTCCAGAGTGCTTTGTGCAATCCAAAGCCAAACTCCCTAATCATTCATTTTGATTCTCTCTCTCTCTCTCTCTCTCTCTCTCTCTCTCTCTCTCACACACACACACACACACACCACAATTTTTGATGGATGTAGTGTTATGGTCATTTTAGATCTAGAGAATCTGTTCTTCTCTTCTTGACGGCTTGCCCACATAGCCTGCCCCAGACAGTGCAGACCTCTGTGGCTTTCCTAAGGTCTTTGTTGTGGGTTCTAATTTTGTGCCTCCTTTTTAAATATTCTATAAAGAATAGGGATGACCTTTGGCTAGAAAGAGTGACACGTCAGGAAGATTCTGTAAGCCATGTTGCTTTTTTTAATCATGAAAGGGCACCAGCACTCAGTGACATAGCCCAGTTTTCTAATCTAATTTATTTGAACGTATGGGCATTGGGGATTAAATACAACCCTACTTTTATCCAACATTCACATTGCCTTTAGAGCAAAGTGTAATATATTGCTCATTTCTTGTGAATGGGTTTATTATATATGTGTCATGCACATTGTTGCTTGTATTGTTTGCATAAGGAGGTACCTTAAAACGAAAAATTATCTGTAAAGAATAATCTAACTTGTCTTGTTATGAATATATGACTATGGCTTGGTTTATTTAATTGACCCACATTGCTCTAAACCTGTATGTTGCTTTTGAAAGTTTTTTCTTGTTACAATAAAAACTGGAGTCATGGGGGGAGAGGGAGAATGATGGAGGGGATAAATTCAACTATGATTTGTTTGATATAGTGTAAGAACTTTTGTAAATGCCACAATGTACCCCCACCCAGTGCAAGAATAAAAAAATAATAAAAAGTGCTTAGCACAGTGCCTACCATATGAAAAATACTCAATAGTAAAGGATAGACATTTCTACAAAAAAAAAAATGAGCCAGGTCCTAAAAAAGTACTAACTTACTTGCCATGAAAATAAAGTGAATTCATATTTGTTAATTTAAAAAAATCTACTTCAGAACTTTACTGAGTCATTTGTACATTAAAGCTGATATCAAGACCCTGCAAATTAACAAAATGAATAGAGATTTCCCCAAGTGTTGACAATTTTTTATACTAAATTTTAAAATAAAAATAAAAGAAACTAATTTTAAGACACTTCTAATTTATTATATTTTGTGATTGCTAGCTTACTTTTTTTTTATTAGTGTGATTTGAATTCAGGGCCTCAGGCATGCTTGGTAAGTGGTCTGCCCCTGGAGCTACTCATCCAGCCCTTTTGAGTAGCTGGGATTACAGATGTGTACCACCATGCCTCAGTGCTAACTCACTTTTTATTCATTTTGTTTGTTTGTTTCTGTTCATCTTACTGTGAGCCAATATGTTGTACACTAGCTTGCTAAATGACTTTAACATTTGGGATTAATTTAGTACAGAATGGACCTTATTCATTAAAGTTTCAAATCAAAACTTGCCTTTATGGTGAAACCCCCTTGAACAATCAATAAACACTTAAAAAAATTGAGGGACAGGAAGGTGAAACATATCCTGTCTGGGAGTAGGTAGCAGGGGGAGCAGGAGGGTAAATGGAGAAGGTAAAAGAGGCAAATATGTTCAATGCACTTGTACATGTATGAAAGTAGAACAATGAAACCTGTTGATATTGTTCTAAGAACAGGGGGAGGATGCAGGAGAATGATAGGGGAGGTGAATCCAATTAAGATACATTGTTAGCATATATGTAAATGTGACAATGAGAACCCCCTTAATATATGCTTATAAAAAACTTGCCTTTCCCAGCTTCTTGCCTAACTGTATATGTAAATTTGCAAGTAATCTAACATTTGTTTAGCCATATTCAAAATGATATATTTTAGAATATTTTATTTGGAAATGACTTTAGACTTACAGAAAAGTTACAAGAAGTAGTCCAAATTTTGATATGCCATTCATCCAGATTCCAAATATTAACATTATACCACATTTCTTTTTATCAGTCTTTCTTTTCATGCACACACACACACACACAAATGAGTTTTTATGGATGTTTGAGAATGTGTTGCAGCATGATGCCTTCTTACCTCTAAATGCTTATGTGGGTACAGAGCTTCCCTCTCATCCACAGGTAATACATTCCAAGACCCCCAGTGATACCTAAAACCATGGATTATACCAAACTGCATTATTTTGGTTTTTTTCCTATACGTACTTACATATGCTAAAGTTTATTAGTCACATTTGGAGAGCAATATTAAGTAATAGTAAAATAGAACAATTATACAGCAATAAAAGTTATGTGACTGTGGCACCTCTCAAAATATTTTATTATACTCCCCTTCTTCTTTTGTGATGATGTGAGATGATAATGCCTATGAGATGTAAGGAGGTAAATGGTGTAAACATTGTGACTTAGCATCAAGCAATTACATGAGTTACTTAAACACAAGCACTGCAGTACCACAATAGTTGAAGTGATAACCAAGACAGTTGCCAAGTGAATAATAGGCACACAATGGATATGGTGGACAAAGGCACGATTAATGTTCCAAGCAAGGAAGAGAAGAATGGTGTGAGATTTCTTCCTGCTACTTAGAATAGTATATAATTTAAAATTTATGGATTTTTTTCTGGAATTTTCCATTTATTAATTTTGGACTGTGATTAATTGACCAAAGGTAAGTGAAACCACAGAAAATTAAACCTTCTAGCTAGTGAAACCTTGATAATGGGGTAAGAGGAACTACTGTAGTTCTTCAAAGTAACATTCGTTTATATAACAGTCAATTTAACAACAAAAATACTATCTAATCTATAGATTTTCTTCAAATTTCATTAGTTCTTCTACTAATATCCTTTATGACAAAAGAAAAAACAAATCCCAGACCATGTGTTGTATTTAGTTAGCATGTCTCCTTAACTTCCTTTAGTTAAATCTGGAATGGTTCCCCTGTATATAATTATGAGGAAACACTAAAGAAATGTATATCCTAAAAAATAATTTACCACTTGTCTTCAAAAATATTATAGCTTAGCCTATGAATTTCCTCTAAGAAAGAAAAACAATTCAAAATAATCCCCTGGAACTGCCGTTCTGAGGTATGGGAGGTTAGGGCTTCAACATATAAGTTTGAATGGAGACACATCTTAGCCCATACACTGTTTATAATAAGAAACAAGATTTATGTTCTACTACTATTGTGCATTAAAGGTATTTTTAACTTTGATTATACAATTTGCCTCACACATGGTGCATTAGCTTATCACAGTGTGCCAAGGATATGAATGTATTGCTTCAAAATACATCATAATTAAGATAATTAAATATTCACAACATTTTCATAGCACTTGATTTTTTTTCTTTGTTAAACAGAATGGAGTATTGGATGTCCTTCACATATCATAGATTAACCACTAAGCTAGCCACTTTACCACACTCTGGGTTGATAAGGATTTTGAGGACGTAACAATGGCAATTTTATTGCCTTTAACTTCTATGCCTCCCTCAATTACAAACACAGTGGACTTTTTATATACTAGGGATGTTCTATATATAGCAGTTTTTAAGCCTGCAATAGAAATGCAAGAGAGAAAGTATTCAAGTCTGGTATGGCCAAGTCTGTGCTGAGACACAAAATTTCAACTTTCAACATTTCACTAGTTCTTTATGCTCTTCTCTGGCTGACTTTAAAAGGCTTTATTTAATTAAGTGGATTTAAAAAGTGATTGAAGAAGTATAAAGTTTTAAGAAAGTATGAAAAACTATAGGGCCTGTATTAGCATCACTTAACTACAACAAAATACCTAAAGAGAAAAGGTCTATGTAACTCATATTTGGAGGTTCAAATCCAAATCAGGCAGCTCCATTGGTTTGATCACTGATGAAAGAAGTAGATGGCAAGGGTGAGAATACATGTTGGAGCAAGTGCTCATACCTTGAACCAGGAATCAGAGAGAGAGAAAAAGAGACTAGGGTCTCACAATCTCTTTGAAGGATACTCTCCCAGTGACCTAAGGACCTCCCACTAGGCTCCATGTCTTAAAGGTTGCAACACACTTGGCACTAAGCCTTTTAACATATAGGCCTTTGGGAGATATTCATCCATATCATAGTAGGGTCTAACTCAAATGACATGCAGTAGATTATATGGCTATAGTGTCCAACAGCCCAGGTTCATATCTTGACACTTCCCATTTACTTATTTACCGTACTTGTTTGTACCTCAGTTTTCTCCTCTGTTAGATGAGCTTAATATCATACCTACATATAGGATTGGTGTGATGATAATGAAATAATTCATGCTAAGCACTTAACACAGTGCCTAGTATATAGTAAACTCTCAGCAGTTTCCAGTTGTATATGAATATATGTGTATATATGTATATGTGCCTCATATGTCTATGCATGCATTCATATACAATATGCATTCATATTCACATTCATTTTCATATTCTCTAGCCTCTCATTAGTGTACTACTACAGTGTGTATAGTTCAAGCACCAGCTAGTCCTGCTTTTGTGGTGGATAAACTATCAGAGACTTAGTCCGCTGGAGAAACCAGTCTTAAATGTACATCTTTCTGTAAGCAAACATGTAGGCTCTATAGCAGCATGTCTAGTGATTGTCTCACAGCTACTACTTCTAACCTACAGGGATGTGTTGCAAAGAAATCCAAATCCCTTCCTTCCTTTCCTTTCATTACTTCAGCAACCTCTTGATACATATAAAGCTTTGTAAATATCTGTAAATGTTTCTTTGGGCTACATATAGCCTTTATGTTTGACTCAATTTTAAGCTCTCAGAGGACAAAGATAACATACATTCTACCTACAATTTCAGCAATGTGTGCTATAAGCTTTCTCATACCTTAGTCACTGAATAAGTCATGAAGACTGATGGAATCCTGAAATTCACCCATAATCCAAGAAACTTCAAGCAAAGATCTCCCACATTAGTCTAGCAGCTTCAAGAAACCACTGAAAGATAAGAAGGGAGTACATGGACTTGAATCGTAGCTCTGCAACTTAGTGTATGTATGACTTGGGCAAGTTATTTGACCTCTCTGTGCCTCATTTTCTTCAACTATAAAAAATAGAGATAATCAAATTGTCTATTTCCTAACGTTATGAGGAGTAAGCAAACTTATAATGTACTTAGATTCATTCCTAACACAAAGTAAGTGATTGCACTTACTCTAAGTGCCCACTACATAAACAAAAACAAGTAATGTCTGGTGTCTCAACAGTGGCCCGCAAACTAGTCTATTCCACACAGGTCTTCCAGACTAGAGCCACTGTAAACCTAATAAACATCTATCTCCCAACAAGGCAGCTGTAGGTCTCTCAATGTTAGAGTTGGGGTTTGTCAGCAGACAGACTATCATAAATTGCTTTCAACCAAGCCTTTCCTAAAGCTGTTTTTACAAAACAGACTGGTGGGATATTTGGCATGTGTTTCATTGGTGCTTTACAATCTGTGTTTCAAGTGTCTGCTTCATTAATGTATGTCTGTTTCTGGGCTTAAACTCTGTCATTACTCAACTATTGTCTGTTTTGACTTAACCCTGTCACTAGAAGAGAGTAAGAATATGGGTCTCATTGAGTTCTATTGCCCATTAGATGCAAACCAGATCTGCATTCTTTGGAAAAGAAGTTATGTAGCACACTTTAAGAAAAGCATTCTTCCTTAACCTTCAATTTTGTGTTTTATTTTACTCTACAGTCTTTTAGTGAGGGAAGTAAGAAGAAAGAGCTAGCTGCAAAGTTGAGAGCTGAAATATTTTTACAGAGACATCATTATAATGATTATGACAGACGGTAGTTGTAAATGGGTAAGTAGGGCTTAAGAAAATTAGAAACAGAGATGAAGAGAAGGACTTCAAATAGAAAACTAGGAAATCAATGTTAGCATAGAAAAAAAAGACAGCAAGGTGGAAAAGGAATTTTTAATGAAAAAAATGAATAAAAGATGTTTTATATTGATTTTAAATAAGATTTTGTGTCAAAGCCCTTTGTAAACAACAAGATTTTATGATTGTAGGGAATGGTTATGTTTGTTTAGCAAAGGCCATGTTGATGAAGTGGCTAGAGAAGCAACATTTTACCCAGTTTTAAATATGGGCCCACTGTATCAACTGCTGTTGTTGTGAAGTTACCTAAAATATGTCTTCTAAGCAGCAACAGTAATAGCAACACTCCTAATCATTCTTACCATAGACCAGGGGACATTCTCGTGACATCTCCAGCATCATGTGACCCATTTTAGAGCACAGTACTCTAGCCAAATCTTCAAAGCAAATTTCCCCAATACAGAAACAATTTCAATTGATCATTCACAATCCTTAATCTTTCAGCCCTGGCATTAAGATCTCCATTCTGTTTCCAATGAGAATTATGGTAGAGACAAGCAAGTCATCCATGGGTTTTAGGACTGCCCCCTTCCCTCTAGCCAAATCATCTTAGAATTAAACATGTATGAAAATTTAAAGGGACTCACAATTATGCTGACTGAGAAATTTACTGGACAGATAGATATTCTAGAGAATTCACAAATATACTGAGTTAAAGAATCTCTCCTCTCTTAAGTCATTCATCATCCATTTATTTATTTATTCCATAAAAATGTATTGTGAGGTGCATTAGTTGCCTAAGACTGTTGTAATATGTTCCCACAAACTAAATGGGAATTAAATTTCTAGCAACAGGAATTTATTGTCTCACAGTTCTGGAGACAAGAAATTTGAAATCAAGGTGTTGGCTGGGTCGGTTGCTTCTACAAGCTCTGAAGGAGAAGTTGTTCCATGTCTCTCTCTCCCTATCTTCTTTTGGTTCCCAGCAATCCTTGGCAATTTCTGCCTCTGTCATCACATAGTCTCTTTTCCTCTGTGAGTCCAAATCTGTCTTCCCTAATGAAGACATTAGTCATTGGATTTAGGACCCACTGTAATTCAGTTTGACCTCATTTTAATTTAATTCAATCTGCAAAATACCCTTATTTTCAATAAGGCTACATTCATGCATACCTGCAGTCAGGACTCCAATGTATCTATTTTTCTTTTTATCATATTATTGTTGTACTGCAACGTATCTTTTAAGGGGACACAATTCAAATGCCTTTGTATCAAGTACAATCCTAGATGCTGGAGATAGAAAGATGAATAGCACGCAGTCCTTGCATTCAAAGATTTACTCAAAATGGGATAGATGTATAATTATAGTATCATAAATACTTTAATATATGCCTCAACAAAAATGCTGTGGGACCACAGAGATAAAGGTAACTAACATTGTTGAAGGTAGCCACAAAAGCTTTACTACGGTGCTGTCTTTGAGTTAGAGGGTCAAGGATATTAGAGTTCATGGATGAATTCATAGTTGCGAGTGTGTAAAGGCCATTCAAGAGAAAATAACAACATGTATAAGAACATGAGTCATGACATGTCTCTGGAAAAAGGCAAGGAGTTTGTAGAAGTAGACACCAAGGTGAGTTATAGGGCATGGCAAAATATATAGGTGGAATACATAGAGAATAAATAGCAGGTGGTACCTGGTAAGGGGAGTCTATTTTATGTCAGAGAATTAGGACTTTATAATAAATAGTAAGTTATCTCTACCAGTACCCTTAGGGATTTTTTTTGTTCCGTTATGTAGCAATATATTTAACCCATATCATAAAATAAAGTTAAACAGTAGTTAATGAAGCATCATATAAATTAGGAAAGGCCATTTTGATTTTCAGAACATTATTTGAATTGCAGAATATTTTAAGGAAATGCTTTTGTATTTATCTCTGTTATGTATAGGAGCACAAACTAAGTTAACACAGTTCAGAGATTCAGTCATTCAAACTGATTAGTAAATTGCCTAGTAAATTCCTTAAGGACCTGGTGTTAATGAACAAATATGGGCTAAATTATAATTCACATATTATTTGTTTGTATGTAAGTTTGTGTGAAATTACTTGAGAGGATTTGAAAAGTTTGTTCTCTTAAGCATTTTAAATATTCTCCATGTCATCTCATTTATACTATTAATTTTAGATTGTCTATGGGGAGAGAATTTGCTAAACAAACATAAACATCAGCACTACTCCCTCAACAACTATGATGAATTCTGAATTAGTCATTTTTTTTTTAGTCCACAAGTATGTATTAGTTAACACCTCTGAACCTGATCCTGTCCTAAGTAGCAGAATTCAAAGATAAGACAATGCATATCCCTGTCCTCACATAACTCACAGTCTAGTTAGGGAGATCAAGGTTAAAATAAACAAAAGAAGCACTAATATTTGTTGAGTTTGATTATGGCAATGTATATAGGGTATGGGGTAAACACAGTGCAAGGAAGACCCAGCTCTTTAATGAAGAAGAAGGCCACCAGGGAAGGCTTTGATTTTAGGGTGAACTTTGAAGGATTAAAACCTGATTTGGTGGTGGGGAGAGGAGTAAGCTGGACTGTGTAGTTAACATCCTAGGTTTTAGGCACAACCCAAAAAGCTGTGAGAAATGAAAACCATGCCAAAATACCAGAAATGAAAGTTTATGGCTTAAGATTAGGATGAGGCTGGGGAGTTGGACAGCAGCCAAGAAGGGTTCTTGTTTGAACTTTTACATGCTGTGGAGTCCATTGACGAATTTTAAGCAGAACAGTGCCATGATCAAATTCGTGTTTTAGAAAGAGCGCTCTAGGAACATTTTTGAAGCAAGAGAAAACAGCAGCCATTTTCAAACACTTTTTTTTCCAAATGCAGAGAAAACCTTTCCAAAGAAAATCTTACATCTGACCAAGATAGATAAAAAGAATAACATGATATTTCATTAGAATAAATGTCTACTCAGGAGGCAGAGACAGGAGGATCATAGTCCAAGGCCTACAAGAAACCCTATCTGAAAAACAAACTAAAAGCTAAAAGAATGAATGTGTGGTTCAAGTGGTAGAACAGTTGCCTAGCAAACATAAGTCCTGAGTTCAATTCTTAGTGTTGCCAAATGTAACAGCAACAAAAAAGAGTAAATGTATATATTCAAATGTTTGTGTGAGGTCAGTGAAAATAGATTGCTTCAAACTCCAAAGTGCCAAATTGGGGGTTATAGATTACAACTCCTGTATTACATTAGAGTTGGTATCAAAATTATTACTGTACTTCACTGAGACAATGCTGATTTGCAGTGATACGTTGTAAATAATAACAGTCTAAACAGTTCTCTTTCATTGAATTGATATAGAAATGAAATTGATGTAAAAAAAGACTGATAGTGAAAAAAAAAAAACTTAACAAGAATCACCAGAGCTCACATTGTTTGCCATAACTATAGGCACTCAAAACTTTCAAAAATTCTAAAAGCACCCATATCATAGTATTGTATTTTGATTTTATGTACTTAGGCAATAAAATGTCTGCTGAATTGAACTGATCAAAAACAAAGTTAAGATATAACCAACAAAATACATACCTAAATACTATAAAACTAAGATTTTAAGTCAAAAGTAACTTTATTCTACAGCAAGGTAGATATTCACTGGTATTTGTCCTCTGGTCTAACTTTTAACCCTGATATGTATAATCTTGACTTACCAGAAAATTGGGATAGATACCACTTCATAGGAAAAGATGTCATACTTTAAGAAAAAGAGACATAAATTTGTATGGGGTTGCAAAAGGGATATCCCTCTCTAGTTCCATTAGAAACTTTTATTCAGAAGGGTTGGAAACAAACTTCTTCTAAACTTACCTGCTCCTCAAGGCCTAGATCAAATTTCCCCTTCTCTTTGTGACACACTGTATCTCAGCACTTCCTCAGGGTGACCCATATTCCAGAAATAGCACTAGATGCCAGAGAGGCATTAAAAAGAAAGTTCCTGACATTTTTCATCTAAATTCCTAGCATCTATTTTCACTCATTTACTATTTGATTGTCTATTTACGAGGCTGTACAGTTTATGAGAGAAATGTAAGTTTAACATAATTTTATTGACCACAAGCTTTGTGTCAGAGCCCATGTTAGGTGTTAACAGATAAAAAGACATAAAAAATGAGTCCTCAAGTAGCTTTCAGTGTAAGCTGTATAAACCTCAGGGAGCAACTACTACCATATACACACGAATAGCTAGTTACCTGTGAAAGTAAATACTTAAATGCTCTGACCAGATTAAAAACGTAATTGAAATGTATATTCTGTCTTCCAAAGGTGTCATTTTTAGATTTCGCTTTATTCTTGAGACCATGATGAAGCATATGAGAAACCCTTAAGTTCAACTCCAATTATATTCTGTATCCTGGCATGAAACATCATACTAGCAAGAATTTTATTATGCTAAATATTACAAGTTCATCATATTATTAATGTAAAGGGCTTTTACACATCACCATATATCTCAGCATTCCCAATAATCATTCGAAACATTTCATTGAGAATATCCTTTAATTTTCTATTCCTGGGAATACTTTATTGTTAGTGGATTGTTGTTTTTTCCCTCCATCTTTAGTGCTTATCACAGTGTATCTGTCATACTTCATGATGTGTGTTATTTTTGATCTACTATCATTCACTTGGATCAGTTCCTTCACTAGGTTTCTGTATTGTCTTGATATATGCATTTGTTTTGATTTAAAAGAAAAATGAACAAATGAATGACCAGTGATGGGCATATCAATAGGCTCATTCTTATGGATGTGTAGAGATAATAGTTCTTCTCTAAAGTCTGTGCATTATCCTCCACTATCGGGCCTTTTAAATGAAATTCAATAACAATAGTCTGCTGACTGCTAGACAGGTGACTGCTGCCTAGGATTTGTTTTCACATCCTTTTCTAAGTGATTACTTGTTAGATAAGGAGGAGGATGGTTGAAAATATCTGTTTTGACACCTCTTGAAATGTAAGCATTAGTTGACTTTATCTCTCTTAAATTACCCTGCACTCTTTAGCATCACTAATCACAATACTAAGTGATTTTTTTACTTTCCTGGGTGCTGCTTGACCTTTGAGCATCAAGCAGGCCTTTCCCCAACACCCTGCTGTATCCTTAGTACTAAAATCCTGAATCATTATCCATCTTGAGGATCTGCCTTTCCTTAGAGATTCTCTGACATTTGCTCAGACTTCCCATTGGAACTTGCAGACATTTCCAGATCATGACCATGTCAATTGATACCTTGGTTTTAAGCATCATCAGAGTGACTTGTGCAGAAGAACCTGAGCTAAAAAGAAAATGGTAAAATAAAAACAACAGGGCCTATTTGTTATGATGGCATGGAAATTTTCTACTAGAAATGGAAACATAAAACCATGATTATTTTTTAAGGCATCATAATATAAAATAGAGGGCCAACAATAGAAAAGGTACAAATATCCTATCTGAAAGAAGGCGTATCTGATCATAATAAAATTTTATGATTACCTAATAAGCTGGTGTTTAGAAACACTTAATTTTAGAACACTGTGTTTGCTCCTCTTAAGTAATGAATATTAGCCAGGCACCAGTGGCTCACGCCTATAATCCTACTCAGAAGGCAAAGATCAGGAGGATCGCAGTTTGAAGCTAGCCCAGTCAAATACTTAGTGAGACCCTATCTTGAAAAACCCTATCACAAAAATTGGGCTGGTGGAGTGGCTCAAGGTGAAGGCCTTGAGTTGAAGCCCCAGTACCTCAAAAAAAAAAAAAAAAAAAAGAAAGAAAGAAAAGAAAAGGAATTAATATTACTCTCTTTGTTTTGCAGATGAAGAGACTAAGAATTAGAAAGGCAGGTGACTCACACCTCATGTTGTACTTGAATGAGGCCGAGCCAAATATCTGAACCTGAAGCTTCTAAGTCCAAATTTAATGCTTTTGCTAATATAGCATGATTTCTACCTAAAGAATTGAGCCTATCATTCAGTAATTTTAATTGAGACAAGTGAATTGTGTTCATGGCAAAACTTAAAACAAAGGCAGATATTAAAGCAACTCTAATATTTTGGTGAGGGGAACACAAACGTTATTATAACTTACTTCAAAACACCACTTTGTGTTCCACAGACACCCCCAAAATAAATATTGTAGGATTGTGCAAATTAGATTTGTATTTGGCAAAACAAAACAAAATCCCCATTTAGAATTGTATTTCTTTCTCATAATAAAATAGCAACAGAACTTAACAATCTCATCTTCATTATTTTCTGTTAGAGTGTCCGTAGGAAAATTGCAATTCTGCTAATTGATTTTTTAAATTCATAATTAGCCCTCATACAATTGAGGCATATCTGAGAGGGCTAGAAGTCTATTTTATTTATCTTACAATCTGAAAAGGAGTATTATAAAAATTAATAAAGCTTCCCAGAGTGGGAAATAAAAATTTTTTAAATGAAGTAATGATAAACATTAAGCCCTTTAAATATGTAAGAGGCATATAGAATTACAAAGCAACCTGGGGGGGACCAATTGGGAGGATTGATGACAATGAAAGTAGATGCATTTTAGGGCATTTGGCAGATTAATCCTTCAGTTTTATGCCTTCAGAGATAGGAGAGGCCGGTAGCATGTCTAATTCTGGCTTATATTGTGATCTGCTTTTCATTATCACTGTAAGGAAGGATGAATGTTTCTTAAAAAGAAAAAAATCATCTGTCACTGTGGAGTGTGCTCGTTTTCTTGTATTGGAGAATAATTTTGCACTTAATATTTCTCCTTCAACTCCAAACATTATCACTTTAATTACCTTGAGAAAGTAAGTTATCCTATCAAAAAGTTATGGAAAGTGAAGTAAGAGTTCATAGTTGACACTCAGCTGGTTTGAGTTCAATGAAAGTGAAATGCCAAGCTGCCAGGGCTCCACTGCAGGAAGCTCTTGTGAGGCTCCTGAGTGGGCCAAGAAGTGGCAGAAGAGTTCAGTGTGGATGCAGTAACGCACTTAGGGAAAAATAAAAATAACAGAAGCCAGCCTGCATTCATAAGTTGACAGGCTGTGACTTTGCTGTTTCAATCTTGAGAGGGATCTAGAAGTGACCAGTCTATGAAAAAATTAGCTCAGGAAGATGCTGTAACCACAATAGTGAACATTCTGCTGGTCAACATCAGGAAAGAGATTGGTATCCAAACAGAAGACATTTTACTTCCTTAGCACAGGTTAGAATCTTCCAGGTTAGAGGAAATATTGAAGTAATTCTGGTTACTGCTCTTTTTGAAGAAGAGGCTGCTACTGTATCAGGGTAGGAAAGGCCATGTGTAATGAACTAGGAACTGGTGCAGATTCCCAGTTACAAAAGGCTAAAACAATTAGGGCTCCTCTGCTGGAAAATATAATGGTTGAGTAAGGCTATGTTCAGAGCCCAAGAAATCATAAAAGGTTTGCATAGGGTAGATGCAAACCTATTTACTAAACAAAGCATGTTGGAACAAAGGGGTATCTTAGTCTATTTGAGCTTGTATAACAAAATACTTTGTAATGGATAATTTATAAGCAACAGAAATCTGTTGTTCACAATTCTGAATACTGGGAAGTCCAAGATAAAGGTGCTGTCAAATTCAGGTCTGGTGAGGGCTTCTTCTGATTCCAAGATGGCACCTCTTGCTGAAACTTCACCTGGTGGAAGGGATGAACACTGTGTCTTAATATGGCAGTAGTGGAAGGTCCACATAGCTCTCTACAACCACAAGGGTTGAGCCCTCATAACTTAATTTCTTTCCTCAAAGCCCCTCCTCTTAATTTTACTACAATCATGGAATTGTCTCAACATAAATTTTGGAGGGACACAAATATTCAAACCACAGCAAGGCATGTCCTTGAAACACTGCAGATGTGAATGATGAGGAAAGGGAAGTACTGTTCTTGACTTAGGGAATAACTTACCCTAGAAGTTGTGAAGAACTAGAATGCTTGAAAAAGTATAGTGATTCAGGTTAATTCATGCGCCAGAGACACGTGGTTGCTTTGTAAGAGAAGCAAAGGAAGATAAACCATTCCTTTCTACCAAGCATCCCTTGGAGATTTCCATCAGAAGTATAATCATGAGACTAAATAGATCACGAGTATGGTATTGTTCATGTTTTCAGTTTAGAAATGTGTTAAAAATAAAAATGCATTGAAAGGGTGAGTATTGGAGATGGTAATGCATTTATGGATTACAGAGATTCTTGTTCTTGTCCTACTTTTGACTTCACCTTTGTTTTATACCAGGCACCATCCTGTCAAAGACACAGACCTAGAAATCTAGGCTCAGTAGTTGTGGAAGCCATATGGTGTAATGGCTCAGGTTATGGACTTTGAAACTCCACAGCTGTTGACAACTCATTAACTGTATAATCTTGAGCAAGCTTTTTAATTTCTTGGAGCCTCCTCATTTGTAAAATGGTTTCATAATACCTACACTACAGGATTGTATGAAGAATTATTGACATGGTATATGTAATTCATTCCATGTCGTACATGGAACCTAGTAAATGATAAGTAAAAGGCCACTCTTTCTGTTCTCAGCTTAGTGAGACTGTATAGAAAAGGTTATAGCAAAAACAATGGATAAGACAGCCCCCATTTTCCTAATAAGGTTTTTAAAAACTTTTTTTGGCCATCATGAGTATATATAGACTTTTAAAAAATGTATTTGAAACAGTAAAATGTCTTTGATATTTAGTTTAGTTACATAGATATATTCAAATTGCATATGGCGTATAATAATATCTTCATGGACATATTTTGCTTTTTATCCCCAATATCCCATCTTGCAAACAATTTTACTCAAACTCTTCACATCTATCTCTGACATCCATGTTTCTAGAAGTACTAGAGCCAATTTTTGAATCATCTTAACAGTTTTCTGCAGCATTCACGTCCATCTAAGTTGTTAGGTAAAGATATGGCACTTTAAGCTGTGTATGAGAGCATCACTGTCATTTTTATCCCAAGTCATAAATATCCTTTGTACAACACAGATCAGTTGGCTTTTTCTTTCATCATATATGTGTGTGTTTGTGATCTTTAGGCATTTCCTTCATTACAATTTTAAGTGTTCTTTTAAAGGCTTGTTTACAATGCTATCCAATGTTTAGTTCTATAAAGTCATGCCTTACATGACTTTACATCTGTGTTCAATTCCATTATCTCTGTCTCCCCCAATTTTATAAACTTACTTTCATAAGCATCTAAAACTCTTACTAATCCAAGTTGTTCCAGACCACAGTGTGTTCTCCAAGAAGTACATTAATGTTAAAATAATTCAGAAAATGCCTTTTATAATTAAAGACTTTATAAGGACTTGTACATATGACAACTTCCTTTTTTCTGAGAGATAACTGGTTAGAGTGCTAAAGTGAAGTATGCTTTTTATTTGGGACAGTAGGAAATATTTATCTAATAATATGAATTTCAAATCACCCAAGTGTCTTATTTTTATTCATTGCATCTATGTATTAAGAGCTGGGATGATCTAAAGATGTAGGAGACAAAGTTCATGCAATTATAGGAATTTTTAGACCTTAGAGAATATTCAAATTTTTTTTAAATGCATGGAGCACCTGCTATATATAATGCTTTGGCAGAGAGAAAGATATTTCTGTAGACTGTCCTCAACAGTTTATAACAAATTTGTCAATAAATTTAATTATGTTCATATTAAACATAATGTGTTTAAGAGACCTGCAGATATATGTCACAAGACAGTTCACATAGGGAAAAAAAGGTGAAGATAGAAAATTTACATGTAAAAATACTTATGGAGTAAACAATGAGAAAACACACTTTACCAAGAAATGCAAAATAAAATAACTTAAAGGTAGCAACCTTTTATCTTTTGTAAATACAAAGTGAGGTGTTGGAGAAGATGTAGGTTCAGTTTGATGGTGGCATCATCACTTGACAAATCATGGCAATATGTACAGGAGAAACAGTGTTAAGTGAAAGAATTAGATCACAAGAGAGTATATAAACACTGATTATATCTGTAATAATGTGTGTATGTTGACATCTATTGGAAGAAGATTTGAAGGAATATAAGTAATTTAATGTTCATTTGCATTTTCTTTATGGAACAGTTATTTAAGTGCATGTTAATTTGAAGAAAATGGAATGAAAAATGGTTCCCCATCAAACCCCTAAAACACATACACATGCACACATCTTTGCAAATAGATTGTGGTAGAATATAATGATCATTGGTAGTGATGTTACAACATTAACTATAAATTAAAGACTTAATTGAAGTTGTAGTTTCCTTCTTTATCTACCATAAGTCTGATGAAGCATTTTTTGATCACTGTGTATTATAGTAATGAGAAAAGAAGAAATCTTTTTCTCCTAAATCCTGACAATCTGCATTTTAAATCTTTCCACAATATGAATTCTTTGTCCCCAACAAATGAATACAGAAAATGTAAGCATATTATTGCCTTATTCTCCCCTTTGCTCTCAATACTCAGTAGCTCTTTCTTGACCTTTTCCTGGCAGTTTAGTTTGGGAGACCTGCAGACATTTCACCAGGCAGTATACATAGGGGAAAGAAAAAAAAAAAGGTAAAGACAGAACTCTCCCCCACCTGAGGCTGATCCATTGAGTTGTGTTTACCAAGTATGCCAGAAGCTATGATTCAGATTTATAGGTAGCTAACACACTGGATGAACTCAGTACCTACTATGTGCCATTCATCTTTGCCTGTCATTCTACAGAAGGGACTTCACTTGATAATAACCAACTGAGGTCTGAAATATTCTCCCTACTATTATTGCATGAAAAATCAAATAGCAGTGCAATAGGCAGTTGTCTTTGGAGCCCAAAGCAGTGTAGTCTTTCCTTTGAGCCACAGTGCCTTTTAAGTGGCAATTCCCAGTTAAAAAGAAGCTTCTCTATGTTATGGGTTATAGTATAGTTTAAAACATATAAAGTAAATTTTTAGAAAGCATATTTTAAAGAAAGATCTTTTAAAAAGTAAATGTGCTGCTTTTCCTCATTAAAAATGTATATTGTTACTATAAAAATTTTTATAAGGGTATTTGGAAATTTTGATACAAAGCAATTTAAAATTAAGCATTTTAAGTAGAATCCAAACATGAAGCAAGATTCTACTACTTTAATGATTTCAATTAAATAAATTTATGAGCTGGTCAAACTTGAAGTTTTATGTATTTATGTTACTGGCATACTGACCAATAACAAGAGGAAATAATGTATCATTGCATGATATGCTGAATAATATAAATAAGGAAAAATTTTGGAAGTCGCAAACTATACGATAGTAAATGGAAGCATCGAGGTTGATCGGAACGAAATAAAGTATATTAACCAGGAGAGAGTTTTCAGGCTCATCATATGACTTTATTAAGCCTGCATTGAAATGATGACAATGATAGCTTCTATATAACTACTGGAATATTACTGAGATTGGAAATGTGCTCCAGAAGATAACCAGTATTTTAGGGTGGGGGCAGAAGGAATTGCTAGTATAAATCATGTCGAAAGATTAATTGGGAAACCGTCTTGTTTAACAGAAGAAAAGGGAAATGTTTTAGTAACAGGGATTATGGCTCTAATGTAATGGGACTCAGTTTTTGTAACTAATATATACATACACACCCATCTCCTTTTGCTCTAGTCACCCTGTGTGGCATGCAGGAATAAGAAAGCTGGATAGGAGAAAAGGAATTACTGACTTGAAGTAAGTGAAAGAATAGCAATTTATAGCATCTTAAAACAGATACCCAATAATAGGTGGCATAAAGAATGCGTTCAAATGTTTTCATCATATGGAACATAGATCCAAAAGATAAATGTATACACAAAAACAAACATCATATACACATTTCTATAGAGAACATGTTTGTAATAGTGGAACTATTCCTTACAGAAGGAGCAAAAGGAAAAGAGAATAATAGAAAGTCAACAATACATCTGTCATCTACCTAGATGACATAATGATACATACTGAAAGCTGTTGAATAATAGGAGGTAGGAGAGAAAATGTAAGGGGGTTGAACTGTCCAAAGTACAGTATATTCACAGCTGAGATACATCGAGAAATTCCTTTGAACACTGACTTTAGAAATCAAAAGGAAGGATAGGACTGTAAAATAGGAGACCCATGAGGGGTGAATACTTGTGGGAGGATGGAGGGGATAAAGGAGGGTGAATATGGTTCATGAATTTTATGCACATATATGAAATAGAACAATGCAACTTTTTGCAAATGTTTTAATCAGGAGGGAGGTGAAGGAGGGAGAGAGATGGTGGGGGTGAACCTAAACAATGCACAATGTAAGCATATTCAGAATTGTCACAATGAATTCCCCCTGTATAGCTAATGTATGCTAATAAAAATACTTTGAAAGTAAAAGAATATATGCAAAAAGGCATTGCTTTCTAGTCAAGTTCTAAATACCTCAATTGATATTATACAGCTCATTCAAATTCCAGAGAATAATTGAAAATGGAGACTTTATGAAACAGAGCTCTCATTCAACTTGTTCACCTGACAGTTGGCTTTGAATTACATTTTATTTCCAATCAACCTAAATTAAAAATGTCTAGCTCATAGCAAAATCTTACAGTGTCTCAAATACTAAAACATATAAAGTATGTAAATAATATTAAAGTAAGAACAAAGATTGACAAAAGCATTGACAATGAACATTAATGTTAACCAGTCATTTTGAGCTCTTTGTCTATCAATAAATCATGAAGAAATTACCAAAGGATGGTGTAGTTGATTTTGCTACCTTGCATTTGCTAGAAGAAGTTTTCAATCTCAACTACATCTAATACATTTTAATAAAGGTGTGGTACCTAACATCAAATATATACATATATACCTACATGTATGTAGGTATATACTTACATCCATAGCCATCCATCCCATAGTGTATCTCACCAAGTTACTAACGCATACACTGATGTCTAGTTCTTCTCAGGTCTTTGTATAAATGTATATATATTCAGGGGCTTTGTTGACAGTGCTTGATATAAATATGTTTTAGGCACAGCAAAATGTAGCTCATAGGATCCAGGGAACTTTTCCTTGCCAAAGAACTGAATTTCTGAATATTGTATTATAAAATTGCAGGAGTTTCAAACCCACTGTTATTCTCCAAGTACTCCTCTGACTGATTATTATTTGGGCTTATCAGATGTTCATGGTCTGTCATGTTATTGCTGTCTTTTATCATAAATATACATATATGTATATTATCAAAATTTAATCATATAATTATCCAATAAATGAATGATAGAACAATTATGGTTATATGGTTCATTACCTTACTTCTTATTCCCTGATTTAGACCTCTCAGTTTCATCTCTTTGTTATATAGAAAGAATATTTATGACAAGTCAGTTTTCTTCTCTAGAAGCTAGCATCATCGCCTATAAAATAATGGGTTAGACTTCAACTAAATAATCCATAAATTCCCTCCCAGTCTAAAATTATATGTTCAATTGATTATCCCCAAACTATTATGCAAGTTCATGAGACCATTTAAAAAAATACCTATCTCTTAAAAACTTTATTGATGTGCGTGAATCGAGAACTAATGTGCTATCAAAACTTCTTTCTACTTGATTTATGATGAGGGATGGATGCATTTTGAAGCATTTTGCCCAAGAACAGAGAAGCTCTGATGATAATCAGTCTTCAAGTTTATAATGAAATAGTGACTACTTTTTCCATCTTGGTAAAGGATAGAGTAAGAGGGAACAAACGTTACCAAATCCCAAAGTATATAACGTAATGGTACATAAAAAATCTCTATAGAAGCAAGAGATGCTATGGAAGGTAATCATTTGATTCAAAATGTCAATGAGCCTCCTCTTTAATGTACTTTAAAGCCAGAGAGTCTAAACATGTTGGAGCATGAAACAAGAGTGGAGCTTTTGCTTATAATTCAATAACAAGGCACTCTATATTATTAACACCTATTTACTGTTTATTTATTTTTGAGTTATTTCTCTTATGAGAAAATTCTCAGACATGGCCTATATAGAAGGTGTACTTACACTAGCCTTTTAAGGATACAAACAACATCCCTGCTACCAAAGTTAGTTCATACAACAAATTTATATGTAGTTAATGTGTATCAAGATGCCAGGATAGACCTGATCCCTCCCCTTCCTCTGCACTAATCAATTTACTGTCTGAACGTGTCAGAATCATGTGAATTATGTTGTCTATTAATCCTTGTGTCCATAGCACATTTTATAAGAATAGACATACTTTGATTCTAAATAGTCATTGAGTACAAGTTCAAAATTTAGTCACAGTTATTGGGCACAGAGCAATAACTAGCAAGTAATAATGCAATTATCCAGCCACTGTCAAGACTGAGCTTTTTCTTTAAGATTTCTATAAGGTAATGGTAGGCATTACAGATGACAAGGCACTCAAGAAAGAAGCTGTCTTACAGTTTGTTCTTTTTTTTTTCAAGTTTTCTCATAACATATTCAATTCCATTTAAATATTGCAAACAGCTGAATTGCAAATGTTAACATAAACATGAATTAAAAATTTTGATATTTTATTTAACCTAAAAATAATAATTATGGATAGGCTGCTTTTATCATTATACTATTTAAAATATATCATTTTACACTGGGAATACAGGGAGGACTGTCACTGTTATTATACAATAAGAAATTTTGTTTTGAGTACATTAAAAATACAGCAGATGATAATTGCAATATAAGAGGAAGGTTTGCTTTTGTCAGTCTGTCAGTAGATGTAGCCTAGGAAGAAAAGTATGGTAGCCACTTTATATAAAACAGTAGGAGAAGGACAAGCTCACAGAAATTTTTCCCAGCTTCTGTTATTAAAGAAATTCTTTTATAGAAGAGAGACCTTTTTAAAAAAATTCTTTCCAGTTTTGCTCCCATCTCTGAATGCATCACTTTCATATGGCATGCAAAGAGTCTGAGCATGGCAGCTTGTAACTTCTGTTATCTAAACTGCCAACTGTTCAAATGGATTGAGTTGAACCAGAGGAAGAGAATAGCCCCACTGAAGCAAATGCATTTTACACCGTTCTTTAATAAAAGATTGTAAGGACTGTCTAGCAAATTTCCCCTCACACTTTCATCTCAAATTGTTAGACTGTAGCTGTGTGAAAGAATTATTATTGACTCCTGTCAGACAGTTTGGGAGAGGAGGTGAAGAGACTTGTCTCTTGATTTTCTGTGCGCTTTGTCAAATTGGGTACTTTGAGCAGAAGTATGAAGTGAAGGCTGATGTCGGGGAATGCCTGGAAGCAGGACCTTGTGCTAGTCTCCTGTGACTTCCTTCCTCATTTTAAAAATTATTTTTAAGGAGTCAGATTGGACTGTAAAGTGATGGGAATATGACCGGACACAAACACGTTTATTGCAGGCTCAACAGCCGTTACATATCATTAGTGAAAGGAGGCAAGGGGCAAGGGGGACCATTTTGATGTCAGTTTCATTCTCTTTCAGGACACATGCATTCACTGATAAGAGATAAACTGGCATTTGTAAAAACCTTAGGGACCAGTAATACTTTAATGCCTTCTTCTGTTCCCCTAGGTAAATGTACAACTTTTTAATAGTCATTAATGTAAACTGAAATAATGAGTAGTATTTGTGTTGCTTTTAAAGACACCAATTATGAAGAAACTGTGACTTACCAAAATCAGTATTTTTCTGTCTCAAAATGGTCTTTTTCTGATATACCACTTTGGCTACAGTTGATGCCAACATCTAATATTTCCAAAAGCAACTTGCTTTTTATTAAGGAATATAATTTGACCTTAACTTTTTATCTATAAAAGATCATGTTCCTTACACATCAACTTGAAAATTTTTTTACTTTTCTTTCTTTATTCTTTTTGCCAAGCAATGTCTGTAATTGGCTTGCTCTACAAAGCATTTTATTTACCCTTCTAAACAGTAGCTCTTTTTTTAAAAATTAGGATATATTCATTATATGGGGAGGTTCATAGTGACAATTCCCATTGGACTTATATCGTACATTTATTACATTGCTCCTGTTGTCTCTCCCCCAGCCCTCTCCCCACCCCACTTAAAGCAATTTCAAGAAGTTTCTTAGTTCTGTTTCATATAAGTATATGAAGTCCATCAACCATATACCATCACCTTCCTTCACCTTCCCCACTCCCACTAGTACCCTGCCCCCCCCATACTGTAACTATTTTACAGTCCTGGTTTTCGTTATTAGTATTTAAGTTGATGTTCAAAGGGGTGTCTCAATGTATGCCCACTGTAGGTGTACTTTACTTTGTTCCGTTCAACCCCTTCCATTGCTCTCACTTACCCCTTTACCTCCCACCTCCATTTTTCAACAGCTTTCAGTACACATCCTTATATCCTCTACCTTCACATACTATGTTATGCGATATTACTGATGCTCTATCATTCTCTTTTCCTTTCCCTCTTTCCCTGAGTTCCATAGAGTAGTTCCACTGTTACAAATATGTTCCACATCTGAGTTTGTATATGATCATGCTTATTTTTGTTTATATGTTTATCTTTGGATCTACCTTCCACATATGAGAGAAAACATGCAGCTTTTGTGTTTCTGATCCTGCCTTACTTCACTTAACATGATGTCCTCCAGTTACATCCATTTACCTCCAAACCACATATCATTATTCCTTGTGGCTGAGTAATATTCCACTGTGTATAAATACCATAATTTCTTGATCCATTCATCAGTTGTAGGGCACCTGGGTTGCTTCCAGAGCTTGGCTATTATGAATAGTGCTGTGATGAACATCAGTGTAGAAATGTCTCTACTGTATTCTGTCTTACATTCCTTTGGATAGATGCCCAGGAGTGGTATCAGTGGATCATATAACAGTTCTATTTCTAGTTTTTTTGAGAAAGCTCCATAGTGCTTTCCCACCAGCAGTGTCTAAGAGTTCCCTGAACAGTAGCTCTTTTAAGGCTCTGAATATATTATGGCAGGGAACAGAAAATTTAACCTTATCCCCCTCCCTGCACCCACCCAAAGACAAATTAATGCTTTCTGTGTTGAGTATTCCAGGGAAGTAAAATCACTAAGGTCTAACTGGTACTAAAGGGAAAACTGAACAGAAGAGCCATTCCAAGAAAGTACAGTTTCTGCATGCCCATCATGGATCATAGTCCTGCCCTGCTTCCAAGTTTCTAACATATACTCATAGTCATTTCTTCTGCATTGTGATTTTTTAAAATGAGGCACTTTTAGATGTCCCACATGGATTAAAACAAATCAGAAATTCGTGTCCTAAATGTTTCGTTAGTCAGAATAATTAAGCCGATCAGTTTGGGAAGAAGTGGAAGCAAAATAATGGGGTCATTGAAGCAGTCCTGCCCCAATGGGAACCTGAGCTCATTCACATATCAACTCTAATAATTGTTCTGTATCTGTATGCACAGTCCCATTGAGCAAATTCACAGTAAAGGTTTCAGTGGAACAGTTTCAATGCTGTTATCCAAAGGGACTTGCTACTATTTTCACAAGAAGTCACTGAATATATTTTGGCAATATGTTTTTTGTGATGTGTTAACTAGGTTGTGTGTATGTTGATGTCCTAGCCCAACTTAGGGAAGAAGAAAAGGGAGAGATGTATTTCTAGGCATGGTTTTCTTATCATTTAAAGATAGTAAAGATGACCTCGAGCATTTGCCATCTGGAGGCAATATGACATGGCTAACACTCACTGAATTGTTGAGAGGGAGAGGGAATGGAAAGGTTGCATGGTGACCCCATGCAACCTACTAGAAATGAGGGTCACTTAACCCTTTCTCTTCATGAAATAATATGGAATCGAGTATGATTTTGGTTATTGAAGTAAAAAATAACAATTAGGCATTCTGTAATAATGCAATGTTTCATTTCTCCCGTGTCACCATATGGCTGTAACAGCAAATTGACTGCCTTTGATTCTCCTACAAGTTATCTCAGGGGAGTTGACAGACCTAAAAAAAAAATTAAAGATCTAAAGAGTTGAAAGATATATTTAATTCTGCCCTATAATGACCGTTGAACTAACCAATCTCCAAGAGAACTCTCTTGTTGAAGGCTTCAAAGCACACAGAAAAATTAAAAGATTTGTAATATACCTTGAACAGCTATGAGATACAGATACGGCTAACTCTCTACACCAGTAAAGGCAATCAAAACTGAATTTTCTTACATTTAGAGTAGTTTTAACACATACACACACATATAAACATTACTTATTCAGATGAATTTTGTATTCTAATATTTTTGCTTTCTTTGGATATTAAACAAAAGAACGTGATTATTTGTCTTTTCACTTTGAAATCATTTCTCAAGTGCCTGTTACATTTCAAGCATCAAGAAAACAGGTGAAATGGGAGTTCCTGCCTTTATGGAGTTTGCTGTAAAGTGAGGGAAGGCAGATTGCACAGGGACGATCATAGTATAAAGCTCAAGCTGAATCTTAACAGATCAGTAGGAGTTTCTTGAGTAGGAAAAGAAAAAGGGAGAGAAGCATGATCCAAGAAAGGAACAGCATTTATGGAGGCAATAGGAGAGTGCAATATATTCAAGGAAGAGCCAAAGTTCAAATTGCTGGAGTAGAGGTATAACAGGCTGGAAAGACAAATAGTCATCACAGGCCTTACATAATAAGGAGTTTGATTTTGTTTGTTTGTTTGTTTTTACTCCTTGGTGATAAGCCATTTCAGGCTTTAATTTATGGTACCATAATCAGATTTACCTTGTAAAATGACCGTTTCCTAACAATGTGAAAGGTTGATTGGTTTAGGGGGGAGGCCAGAGGCAAGAAGGATTTAATAAGAGTCTTTGTGGGTTGAATTCAGGACCGTGTGCTTGCTGGGCAAGTGCTATGCCACTTGAGCTACATCCCTGGCCATTTTTAACTTCAATTATATTTCAGATAAGGTCTTGAGCTTTTTCCCAGGCTGGTTTCAGACCGTGATCCTCCTACCTACACCTCCTGTGTAGCTGGGATTACAGGCATACATTATCAAACCTGCTTTTTTGAGATAAACTATTGCTGACTTTTTGCCCAGGCTGACCTTGAACCATAATATTCCTATCTATATCTCCCAAATAGCTGGGATTACAAGGTAATAGTCTCTTTTTTTTCTTTTTCTTTTTTTTTTTTGTCTCCTTAAAAGCATAGACAATAGAAGAAGGCTTGCCCTAGGACAGTGGTGGTAGAGATGATGATCAAGAGGAAGCAGATCCAAGAATGATTCTGGAATTAGAATTAATTAAACTTGTTGAGTAACTGGATAAGAGGGGTAAAAATAGGAGGGGTGCAGATGTCTAGGATGATTGATTGATTGATTTTCTTATTAATTTATTTTATTACTTGGGCAATGGTGGCTGCATTAGTTTTCTAGGGCTGCTATAACAAAGTAACAAATTACAAAGTACCACAAACTCAGTGGCCACAATAACAGAAATCTATTGTCTCACTGTTCTGGAGGTTGGAAGTCCAGGCTCAGGATGTCAGCTTGGCCATGCTCCATCTGCAACTTCTAGGAAAGGATGGGGTACAGGCCATTCTTCTAGCCCCTGGTAGTTTTCTGGCAATACTTGGCATTCTTTGGTTAGTAGAAACATTGCCCTGAGCTCTGCCTTTATCTTCATATGGCATTCTCTCTTAGTGTGTGTTTATCTCCAAATTTTCCCTTATAATAATGACATCAATCATAAGGGATTAACACCCACCCAGATAACTTGGTTTTAACTTGATTACCTCAGTAAAGACCTTATCTCCAAATAAAGGCACCTCATTCTTACATATGGGGCATTAAGGACTACAATATATGAATTCTATGGGGACACAATTAAACCAGTAACATGGTCCCAGTCACCAAAACAAGGAAACATGAGCAAAAGGAAACTACTTTAGTTTGAATATTGACTGTAAGTTAGCTTTGTAACAATTAAGAGAAATATTACAAGGTGGCTGAAGCTATAGCCTAGAGCCTAGGAATTACAGAATTGAGATCCATTAGCATCAAGGAGGCAGAGTAATTGAAGTTTTGCAAGTAGACGAACACAGATCATGGAAAGCATATAGAACAATAATATGGGAAAGGGCAAAGGATAAAACCCTGAAAATTACTTACATATAGTGACAAGGAAAAGAATAGTAGCTTAGAAATAGAGAATGATCAGACAAAGAGGTAGTTTGAAAATGAAGAAACAATAGTGATATACAAGGCAAAAGAAGAATGAGTTTCATGGAAGAAATAATTGTCAGAAGTGTCATGTGCTACAGAAAGGTCAAGGAAAATGAAGACTCAAAGAAAAATTCTAATACTTAAGGCAGAAATGTGTCTTCATTTTCCTGTAGTCATAAATACAGTCATCATGGAAATATCCCATATTTCAATAGAATTTCACTTTATTTATAAAATTTATCTACAGAGCATAAAATGATATGCTTTTGGAAATTGTATTTTTCTTTTTTTGATGAGACTTGGGTTTGAACTCAGGGCTCCACGCTTGCAAAGCAGGCACTCTGCTGCTTGAGCCACACCTCCAGAGTCCATTTTGCTCTGGTTATTTTGTAGATGGGCATCTCACGAACTGTTTGTCCAGGATTAGCCTTAAGCTGTAATTCTCCTGATCTCAGCCTCCCAAGTAAGCTAGGATTAAAGGCAGGAGCCACTGGTGCCCGGCTGAAAATTGTATTTTTCTAGATCATCTAGTTTTTCTAATCTACATTAAGTATTTACTATTAAAACACCTTTCAAAAAGTAGTTAAATAATCCTGACAGAATCTTTTAGAAGCAATATGTAAAAGTTCTGCCCTGGTCTTGAAATTTTGATATTTATGGTTATTGTATTGTGTGATTAGTGTTCAGAACAGGTTAAAATAGAGCATCTCAGAATGAGATTGTAATATGGTTGGTCTGAAGAGTCTTCTAAGAAAGTATCTTCTACTTCAAGTTATTGTCTGTTTTTATGTAGTGAACACTGGAGCTCTCAGGGCTGCTAAATGTCATTTTATGTACTACTTCACAGTGTAACTATGCATATCCTTTTCCCTCAGTTCTCCTTAATACACATAGCTATCTTGAGAACCAGCCCACAATTAGACCCATAGTGAAAGAATATATTGAAAAGATAGAGTTTTTAAACTGTTTATTGTCTCATATGAATATGTATATATGGGAACAAATGGCATATTTATATGTCTACAAATTCTCATAAAAGTTTTATTCAGAAAAAGAATCAATATGCATCTATCTCAAGGCTGTTTAGTATTAAGAAAGCTAATAAAGTGGTAGCAGAAATGCATTCTTATCATCCTAGTACTGTCCTCTTGGAAAGGCAATACACAAAATGATACCGAACACTGTGAACTGGCTATAATTAAAAGCTGAATTGTGCGGTGTGGGCTAAGTTTGTGGTTTGAAAGAAAGATCAATGAAGGCTAAAGGGGCCTGGGAAGTGGGATTTGTGTTGTTTTGTGTTGGGTTGTTTAAAATGGAAGGGAGGAAGACAGCAGAATGGGCACAAAAGCAAAAATCTAGAACATGTATAGCTATGTTCCTGGAACAGTTATGAAGCCAACCTAACTAGATTCAAGGGGAGTTGTAGAGAACAGGAGAAATCTGATTGCGTGGAATAGAATTTGTGGACAAATAAGCAGCAATAAAAAAAAATACCCAAAATGTGTGCACTCCATAAATTTCTCCTTCATTTAAGAAGGTTCTTAAGAAGTTTTAGAGACAAATTTATCCACATATATTCTAATCTCCCTGAGCTGCTCCCTTTAGTGTAAATCTGTTCACTTTTATCTTCATGTGTCTTATCTTGCAGTGAATTTTAATCTATGAGCCTTCTGAAGTCTTTTTGAAAGTTAACTTGTTGCAAATTTTCATTGCAGTTTTGTCTTTTTTTTTTTTACCACTTCAAATTAAGGTTGAGCCAGGTTAGTCTTATTTTAAATCCATTGTAGCCTTTTGAGTTGAGGAGTATAGTCTCTTTGAAAGACTGCTTGGAAAGGCTGGTTGGCAGATGACTTGAAGTGAAGAAGCCCTAGTACAGTAATTAGTCTTGCCAATCTACTATTTTCCAAATTTTAGGAGCACCTTTTAGTGAAAACATAGCCCTCTGGGGTCCCCAGTAGTTGACTTAATTTTTTTTTTAATATATGGTTACTTCAATATTAACAAATATGAAACTAGGCATGAACTCCTTGTTATAGTTTATAAAACAGGTAAAAATAAACATTCACTTCATGTGCCCACTGATGCTAGATTTAATAATGGAAGGATGTTGCTTCTGGTCCATTTATACATTTTCACCTCATTGATATTTATGTAGAGAATCCTATTGTATAATTAGGCTGAACAAAATGGCACTAGTAACTTTAAGGCTTTGTGATAGAATTAAGGATCACTAGAGTCTATATTGAATGAAAACTGTGGTAGTGAGCAACTCTCAAATTCTAGTTTTAATAGGTGTAAACTCAATAACCTTGTACAGTGGTCTTGCTCACATGAAGATAAAGATAGTATTGAAATCTACATGAATATCTAATCCATTTATTGTTGGAATCAGGAACAAGAAAATTATTTGGTACATATTTTCTACTTAGTTCACAATGAATAAACAGTTGAAAGCTATTCCACAAAGATCACATTCCCATAATACATCATCAGTTCACATCCTGACAATGGTACCGACTGCTGTATTGCAGATTCTCATATGTATATCTCACCTGCCCCATTATGTGAAACAGTATACTTTGTGATGACTCAACTGTGAAAATTTTTCTCTATTTAAATTCTTGTGATAACCTTCATTAGTACAGTGCACCATGTTACTTGGCTTTCAGGTAACACAAAAACAAACAAATGTATACATAAGCCTTGATATATGTATCAATGGTCATGACACTAGTTACTTATAAAGTGATAATGTAGGCTATGCCAATGTCAACTCTTTTTTTTTACTATACCTAATTAATGGAAACGAAACTTTATACCCAACTTTAAAAAATAATGGCAGAGTGAGCTTCATTGGCTACTTTTTAAATGAAATTGGTGATGACATTGGAAATTACCATAAAATAATATTTTTGCTATACTGGGCTCTTTTAGAATAGAAACTTACTCTGGACACATTTAAAAGCAAAATGAGATATACTCCTTTTTGTGTGTCTGTTCATTCTTTTCTATTTGTCTTTAACTAGCTTAGCACCCTTTTGAGCAGTGCCTTTTTATCACAAATCATGCCATGTTTTAGTTACTAGCCAGCTTATGAATTGGCTGCCTCTAGGGGGCCAGATGTCCAACATGGTCCAATCAGCAGCCACTGTTGGGTGGAGGGAGGCTATGCAGTACTTCTTCCCTCAGTTGAAAAAATTTCAAGGAGGACAGTTTCAGCAAGAAATGATGTTGGGCATATCAGGCACAATAACCTGAGGTAAATGTTTTTGCTTAAGGAAATATCACCACTTTCTGGGTCATGGAAAATGCAAGTGTAAGTTATATTCATTGCCTCTACTTATTCCTCAACCTTCTGCAGTCTGGCTTCCGCTCCTCTTATTTCACTGAAATTGCTCTCATTAAGGTCTCTAATGACCTTCATATTTCTAAATCTGACAGTTTTCTGTCTTTATTTTATTGCATATTTCTACAATATATAACATTATTGCTTATTCCATTTTTCAAAATATCTGCTCATGGTTGGTTTTGCACCTCTCTGAATTTCTGCTGTCTATATTCTTCATGGATTCCTCTCCCTTAGCTTATCTCCTAAATGTCATCATTTTCCAGGATTTCATCATCACCCACTGCTCTTCTCACTCTATATACTTCACTGAGAGATGGTTTCAATTATCATCTATAGATGAGTCTCCCAAATCACTCTTACTTTGGCCAGGCCTTTCCTCTGAACTTTGGTCTTGTAATATTTAGAGGCCTGCTGGAGAGCTCCTCCGGAATGTTTAATAGGCATGTCCAACTTCACAAATCCCAAACTGAACTCATCATCTTCTCCTTGATGGAACCACCATCCTCCCAAACATATAGGCTAGGAATTTTTGACTTGTCTTCAACTTCTTCCTAGCCCCCATATTCAGTTAATGCTTTTTTTTTTTATTCAGTGCTAGGGATTGAACCCAGGACCTTGTGCATGCTTGGCAAGTGCACTATCACTGAGCTCTATATACCTTCAGCCTATTCCCTAACTCTTATCATATCCTGTTTTGAATTCATCTACTACATGATCACCAAGTTGCACTACCTTACAATTTCACTCCATATTTCACAACCAAAAGCTGTAAAATGATACACAATATCAATATGTTGTCTTGCCATAGTCTGTTTCCTTTAATCAACACTGACTTATAATCATACACATTTTTTTCTCCTCATCATAGTGCTTCCTTTTCCTAGAATATACTTTTCCTCCATCATCCTTAGCCTTTAACACTCAGCTACAACATGCCTTCTCTCGAAAGCCTTCCCAGAGATGCCTTCCCCAAGACTTGACTGAGTATTCCTTTTCTGTGCTCCTAAAGAGTATACCCCTAATCTTAGCACTTAGTTCCACTGCATTCTTATTGTCTTTGTATGCTACCCCTATTTGAGTGAGAACAGCATGAGGCAAAAGGCTGAGACTTTTCATTTTAGTATTTGGGGATACAATGTAACCTAGATTATCAAACCAATTTGCTGAGAACTATATGGCAGAGTACAGAGGAAGCCTTAAGACATCTCTATCAGACTAATTTTTAAACCAAAAAGACCACAAACACTACATAATACTTGCCTTGAAGAAAGAGGCTGACTATAATCCCATATCCTTCTAACACTATACCAGGCACATAGTCACTGTTCAAGAAAGGATAGTTGAAATAAATTGCAGGCCTGTTTTTGGACAGTGGGAATTATGCCCAACATGGAAACAGATTCTGCTTATGAAAGCAAGGCTCCCCATCTTTGCAGTGAGTAGGCCACTCAGGAAACCATATTAAAGGTCCTCAGGTCGACTGATAAATCTGCTAGGAGGGAAAATGAGTGACCAGTTTTACTAGATGCATCTTTCAAGCCAGGCTCAAATCTCTAGAAATAATCTTTTCCACCCTAAGGGACAAATCTGTCCAGACAACTAGAATTCTAAAACAGAAAAGTAATAGAAAGTAGTCTGGCAACATTTCTATGCCCACTAGATGACAATAAGAAAAATAAATAAATTGTTATAAACATTTTCATTGCTTCCCACGGGCATAAAAAATATCACAGTCCATGATGACTTGTGAAGTAAATACAGTCAGAACTTTGATAAATTCTGATTTCCTGGCTGATCATTATTAAGTCTTTTGCTTTTTTAAAATAGGGTAATCTGAAAAGGACTATTATAAATATTTGTTTGCATCTTACCTCATTGTCCTAAAAGAGGCAAAAAAAATGTCATCGTGTTATAATGAGGCTGAGTAAACCTTAAAAAGTGTGAGCTCTTGGGCTCTCAGAGTAGCTCAAGTGGTAAAGTCCTGCCTAGCAAGCATGAGGCCCTGAGTGCAAGTCCCAATGCCACCAACCCCCTCTCCCTCCAAAAAAACCAAAAAAGTGTAAGATCTTGCTGCTAGAATCTTTGGAATTTGACTCTTATAAATAAAAAGCAATGAGCTTTTATTCTGATCCATTTACATTATTTAGTTCTTCGACTACCCTGTTAAGTAGGTCTTTAATATTGTTTTCATGTTCACAAAGGGGAAACCTAAATTTAGGAAAACAGCTATTAAGTGGCAGAACAAAATATGAACCCATATGGCCATACGCCAAGAACTTTGACCTACCTATCTATGACACAAAATTGTAGGTATCCATTATTAACTTCAGAGAGCTTTTCGCTTGAGGCTTCTCAAATGATGTGTGTGTGTGACTGCATGTCTGTACACACCTATACTTCACAACTATTAAAAAAATCAATAGGAGCAGGTACAAAATTATCTCATTTAGTCCTCTTACAACCTGTAGTCTAAGTACTATTGTTATCTCCATTTTGCAGATGAGGAAATCTGTATTGAGAAAGGTTCATTTTGCAAATAAGTAAATGGGAAGGGGGGCCTACTTAGAAAAAAAAAGTCTAATAGTCTACATTAGTAAGTTCAAAGACTACTACATACAGCAGTTAGCATTACTTTACTCCATTATCATATTACCAGTATAAGTGGTGATTTTTAAATGGTGAATTATGCTTAGTACCAAATTTTCCCTCTACCCCCACATAACCACCACTTGCACTATATTGAAAAAGTAACTGATAATTTATGCCTTCCTGAAAATAGGTCAGTATCATTTACAATCAAAGGACAAAGTCCTTTTCTATTTTAATTTGTTATTTGTAGACAACATGTTGCAAAGCAAATTTGAAGTCTCATATGATTTTATCAACAAAGTAAAGCTCTCGCCAGATGATGTAATGACATGCTTCCTTCTCCTTTTGGATTTTTGCCCATCTTTTTGGAGTCAATCTTTTGAAGAGAGTCACTTTCTAAGCGTTGAGCTTTTAGAATTTAGAATGTAAGTTAGGTTATATGTCTTTATAAATAACTGTATGAAGGGAAATTTATTTATGCTCTAAAATTTGTCTTTCCCTTTAGGGGACATTCTATGACCTTTACTTAGGCAGGGAAGAAAAAATGGCACCTGTATTCTATCCTTTTTCCCCCCTTTCCATTATAGTATACTTAGTGGTAGTATAATCAACAATGAATTAATTCAGAGATTATTGAATCCTGGACTGCTCTCTCTTTAAATTGAAAATGGGATGTGCTCTGTAGCTGAAGACCGAGAATTTAGCATCATATGTAGATTTTCCCCTAGTTAATTACATTCAGTGCCAAAAAATTCAGGTACTAGGGAATAATGAAAAAGAAAAAGCATAACCTCATTTAGAGATAACTGCTGTTTTTATTGATATTTATCCTTTCAAACTTCTAAAATTATATTATAAATTATGTATTTTTTCACAGATAAGAATATGACCTTCTCTTTTATAACTTACCTTTCTTATTTTATAATATGGGTCTCTTTCTCCCCAATACATATAGATCTATATAATAACTTAGATTGGCTGCATAATATCCCAGTATGTGTAGGTTATATCCTCTGTGTAATCCCATGATGGCACATGGGCTATTTATGATTTTAGTAAGTATAAACAATGCTACAAAGAGCATCAAAAAAGTAGCCATTTATATTTATACCTTTTTCTGATAATGTGAGGACTGCCTTTATTCCAATATACTTAAAAATCAGGAATGATTCTTTGAGACTTATATGAGAAGTTGCAAGTTAGTAGCTCTTTTCATTCACCTATATCTGGCAGCCAGATTGTGCATGGATTGCATCAGACACTAAAATTACTAAGGTACTTCTGTCAGTTATGAATATGAAAGTGAGAGGCTGTGTTTTAACTATGTCCTAATTGCTCATATTTAAAACAACTGTTGGCTGCTTCCACCTTAAGGGACAGTTTATATTTTAAAACAATGGCACTGGCAGCTGCTGAAGTGTTGGTAATATTAACCACACAGGTTGCCTTTGTCCGTACAACTGGTTAAGCAATTAAGCACAGGATAGCATAGTGAACACTCCTAATGGGAAACACCTGTTTATAGGCTCTTGCATCCTAAGCTGTAGGTTAAGTGTCCTCTCTCCTCAAAATCATAGGCAGTTGTGTATTTCTATGATTTAGTCCTTTGTCAGATGGAGACATCATCCAGGGGGAAATACTGCCTTTTCCACCTTACTACTGAGACTAGTGAGGTTACTCCCCCACCCCCAGAGACCTGGAGCTACTTAAGCTAGTAAGTTGGACTAACTACTCCAAAACATCCATTATCAGCAAGAAATAGGTAGCCCAGAACCAAGACATGGTTGGATATGTTAAAAACAAGAAGAGTAGATATATAATCTTAGAGTGATTCAGAAACAAAAGCAGATGACAGGTAAGTGTATTCTAGGTCAGCACATCAGCAACAAAGCTCAGGCAGATCACAAACAACTGCCACAGAAAATGACAGAGGATTGTCCATCATATGATCAAAGTTAAAGAAATGGCTGATGCTGAGGATTTTCAGTCATAGGCCCTGTGCCACATACAGAGTAGAGAGGCACAGAGATGACAGGTGGTAGCAATGAATTGACACTGTAGCCCCAGTGCCATTTAACATACAGTTTATTCTGCACCAACCCAAATGGCTACTCAGGCTCTCACCCTGCCAAGTACTCTGGGCCTGGGTCACTGTAATTTCAGCCTTCATCACTTCTTCTACTGTCACTGTTGGTAGTGCTATCTAGGCTTTAACAACAGAACCTCACCGCATGACTCCAGAAAGCCCCATTTCTGCTGATTTTTGAAGTAGAACTGCTGTGTTGTAGGTAAATGCTTCAAAATTGCTTTTTTTAAAAAATAGCATTAGTATTAAAGCACCCATTTATGGAACAGATACCACTGTATCTTAGTCCTCATAACTATGAATGTGACAGTGCATTTCTTCTCATTACATTTTCTTCTCTTTTTCTTTTTTTTAGGGAAAAAGAATTAAAGTCGTATAGATATCTCCTTTTATACATTCATTGCTTTTCATGATCCCCTCTCCCCTACCAATAGTAAAAATTTGGTAATTGAATGACCAGCAATATAAGGAGCTAAAACTCATTTTTTTTAACTAATCAAAAATTAAGATCTATCTTTCTATTTTTTCTGGTTAAAATCCCACCTATCTTTTATGGCCTAATTGGGATAAAGTTTTCCCTGATTCCTCAACTTTTGCACTTAAGGGATATAATTGTTCTCTACTCCAAACTTAGAATTTAGTTTCATGTTACAGTTTTTGCTACATTTATGCTTTCCACCCTAATAATGATAAGGGTGCCTGTTATGGAACCCTGAAGATACTTTATACAGTAACAATTTGTAAGCAGATGGGTAGACAGAAAGAAGTTTTTCCCTGTAGTAATAGCAAAATAGCAAAATTTCCTCCGTGTAAGCAGCATAGCTGAAGGTGAATTCAAGGATCAGTTCCTGATTCATTGCTAATGATTGGATGATTACTTAATCAACAGACAGTATTTAAGAAACTGCTATGTATATGGCTCTATGATAGACCCTTTGAACAGCTCTCTTACAGCTTGTGTGGTTTCTGCTGGTATGCTCTTCAACACAAGTTTCACTTGTATAATTTCCTTGGGAGCTTTTCCCACTATTGTCTAACATTAATCATATATTTTTATTTGTCACCGTTTACCACGTTTTCCAGATATGGAGGTGTCCTCATTAGACTTTCAGCCTCGTAGAGAGAAATTTTGCCTAGTAATAAAGCAAACATAATGCATGGCTAATGTACAAAACCAAGGACTTTAAAAAATCTATTCACTCACTTTGACACCGAGTCCAAAGATAATCAATAACAAGTTCTATAGCAATTGAAATACTGAACAATACACTGATTTGTTTTTTTTCCAACATATTTTCTAAAATCCTTTGAAAGACTCAAGTTATCAATTATGTAAATGCTAGTCATTTAAATCCCAAGAGGTTGTTGTACATGTTTTAAAAATATCATGTTAGTGATAGATAAAAGTAAGCATTGTGCAGTTTCTACACTTGTAGCTTAATACAGATTAAGTTTTTAATGGCGTGAAGTAATATTATCATACTATGTGATTTTACTTTTATCACGTATTTCAATCTTCCTAAAGTTACTATAATTGGGTTTGTTTGGTAATGTACCTTTATATTACTACAAGACTTGATAGTTTGCAAAATATGAGGTTCATAATAGAGATAGAGAGCAGAGCTGCTACCTGGCAGGGAGGATAAGAAGAAAGTGAAATATAGAAAAGTGATTTAATCTCACTACTGCAGTTTTGTAAAATATAATTTGTTTTTCCCCTAGCACAGCAGAGTTTCATGCTGATAACAAGCTACTGAATTAATAAATCCATTGCAACTATTGAGACTTTTCCTTTAATAACATACGAATGCTGAGCATTAAGAAAAGGAAAGGCATTCTTTGTACATGTGTTACCTCTAGCAGATCTACATCTCTAAGCATAGGAAAAATACCAACATCATTACCATAAGCAATATCAATGTGAAAATAATTTGTGCACCTCAATTAGAATACTGTATTTTCCACACAAAAGCATGCTATTTCCTGGAACACATTTGCTTATTTTCCAATCGGAAAGACATTTAGGGGTCTATTTTGTTATCATTATATGTGCTTAACTCCAATTATACTTAATGGGAGTTGTGTGTCTATAGTCACAGTAGCCTCTGAACCATTTTAACATTATTGCTTTCCATTACCATCCTCATTAAAATAACTTTCCTCTCTTCTGCCAACCTGAACTACCACAGTAATCTGGGTTTCTGTTTTCTTTGCATGGATTTATTTGTATGTGATGAAGGATATAGATTATATATCCTTCATTGGCCCATTTCAAGTCTTAAAAACATTACAATGTCATTGAGATTAGAGTAGGGCTAGAACTGTTTAATTGTTAAGCAGAGGTAATAGATTGTCTTTTAGACATGCATTGTTGCACAGCACCCCATGTATATAATTCCATTGGAATACAACAGTTCAATATAACTTAATACCTGTGGTTTCTAATAGATGCCCACATTGTGTAACATATTATACAACATATGAAGAAATAAGGTTTACAAACTAGAAGCACTAGACTCAGTCAGCAGCCAACAAAACTATACATTTAATTCCAGTTATTCAAATTTTTGACAAGGCAAATGAGAGTAAATGTATCATAAAGTGTCTGGGCATAATCAGCAATGCTCGTTTGGTTAGTGCTGGACTCTGCTGTATCTCAGAAAGAAAAGTGGTCAGCTGTCAGCAAAACAGATTAGAATACTGGAAAAGAGGTTTTCAAGAAAACAAAGAACCTGAAGAGAACTCTTAAAAGCATTGTTGGAGGGGCTGATGGTGATAAAGTGATTGGCTTGCATGTGCGGGGCCCTGGGTTCATTCTCAGCACTAAATTAAAAAAAAAAACTCACTAAGGAACTTAGCATCACTTGAGTTATAGTCACTTAACAAACGGACATCTGCATATTTTTACTAGGATCAGCCTAGGAACTGGGTTTATTTTTCAAGCCATGTTATTTTTAAGTTATTTTGTGATTGTAGCCTGATGTATAGTGTCAAAATGTGCCTGAAAAGTACATTTTTTGTGTGTATGTGGTGCTGGGGATTTAACCCAGGGCCTTCTGCATGTTAGGCAGGATCTCTACTACTAAGCTACATTCGCTACCAAAGTATATGCTTTGGATGAAAATTTAAATTTTGGAGGTTTAGCTCCATTGGATATTAAAACATATTACGGAGCCAACATGGTGGTGCATGCCTGTAATCCCAGCTACGAAGGAGGCTGATGTAGAAGATTTATAATCCAAGTCCAGCCCTGGACAAAAGCATGAGACCCTCTGTGAAAAATAAGTGAAGCTAAAAGGTCTGGGGAGTGGCCCAAAAAAATTCTGAAGTTCATACCTGTAATCTCAGAATTTGGAAAGCAGAGGCAGGGGGATCATGGGTTAGATCCTGGACTAAATAGGAAGCTCTGGGACAGCCTGAGCTATGCAGTGAGACCCCATCTCAAAAAACAATCATGTTATGAGGCTCAAATAATGAAGTTAGAAGGTGTTGGCTCAAAAATACCAATTGGAACAGAAACCCTAATATAGATATTTTAATTTATAATAAAGGAGATATCATAAATAAGTATAGTAATTCATGATTATTTTACAAATTGTGCTGGGACAGCCCAGGTTCTTTGATAGAAAATAAAAGAAACAAAGAAACTTATCTGATATCGTAAAACTACATAAATTGCAGATTGTATTTAAAAAGTCAAACCTTAAAGCACAAAAAGAGAATGTTTCTCAAATGACTGTCTAGAGAAAGACTTTCTAAACTTAAAAACAAAGAAACAGGTCACAATATAATAAATGGATATATTTAGTTACATAAAAATGGTAAAAATGAAACCATAAATTCCTAGTAGCCCACAACACAAAAATAGGCAGTCAACAAAGAAAAATATTTCTAATTTATATTTCATTTTCTATCTTTTTTTATTGTTTATACATTTATTCATATGTGTATACATTTATTCATATGTGTATACATTGTTTGGGCCACCTCTTACCTCTCCCCCTCCTCCTTCCCCCCTCATCAATTTCTATCTTTAATATGTAGAATTCCAAATAAAAACAAAAGCAAAAATCAAACACCACAGTAGGTAGGCAGGCAAAGGAAATGATCAGCATATAAAGGAATAATAAATGGACAGTAATATATGAAAAGTTCTGCCTTACTAATAGTTGAAGAAATGCATACAGAATGAATGATATGTCATCTTCAACTTTTTATATTAGAACATTTAAAAAAGATTAATCCTAACAATGAGATGAAACAGACAAACTCATGTACTGTCAGTCGGATTTAAATTGATATAACTGTTCTAGAATACAGTTTGGACTTAATTTTTCCATACCTTAGCAATGCTACCTTTACACATTGCATATGTATAGATGTGAAGATAAGATGTTAATTTCTATGCTATTTATAATAGCAAAATATTAGGATCAGATTAAATGTTCTCTATAGTAGAGAAATGGTTAACTGAATTGTGGTGTATTTATGTAACATAAAACGAAGAGTATGTGGCCATTAAAATCATGTTTTCAATATCATGTTCCAGAAGTTTAACGACATAGAAAATTTCTATAATAAAATATTAAATGAAAAAATGGAACACCAAATTGCATACATAGTTATATACTTAGAGCACCTGACGCTTTCTTTTACTTTTTTAATATACTATTCTTGTAATAGTGAAGAGAAAGAGTCTGGTCAACTAATAGGGAAATTGGCCGTCTTCTACCACAAGATGAGGCCCAAGCCTAATTTGGCTGCCACCTTCCAGTCATTTCTAGTGAGAAACTGTGTCCAATTCAAGATTCCTAAAATCACAGTAAAATACATAAATCAAATAGTTTTGGAGACAAGGGGAAAATGTAAGTTCATATGAAATGATTTCAGTAAAACAGCCTGAAATAAATTCTTTTATCACTGTTTGAGATGCAAATAGCTACTCAGTGGACATTTCTGAAAGCAACATAAAATTTTCATGGTTTCCTTAGCATAAATTATATAGACCCAGACATCCATTCGCTCTCTTTGCTAGAAACAGTGCCTACCCATAGATGGGAAATCTGTCATGCCATTACTTTTGAAGATCTTTGGAGTAAAGAAAGCTTAACCTAAATCGCAGTTTCTTTTACTTCATTTTCTAGACAACTAATTTGCAATAACATGGGATATTTTGAAAAACAATCCTATATATATATATATATATATATATATATCAGATGTATACTTGGTTTAATGTATCCTGTTCTGAGGGACTAGTGTATTATATTAAATCAACACTGATATGTGTACATGTGCATGAAGCACCAGGAAGGAAACAGTTCTTTAGACCACAACAGAGGGACACCTAACCTTTAGGGAAATGAATAATTGACATGGTCTTTTTTCACAGTTTTTTCAATCTCAACTTGACTTCTCATGCAGTATGCAAGATACAGCCTTGTACCTTGGCATGCACTCTCTTATTAGAGGATTAATTGCATACTCTCAGATTACTTGAGTCTTCTAGTCTGTCTCATGCCATGTTGTGGTCAGGTTGTATCTAGACTGTGCTTAGTCCTATTATTTCTCTTGACAGCATTTTCAGTAAGAAGGAAATTAATGATAGAGATTTAGGTATGGATCTAAACTTAAGGACATCAGGTATTCATGGGTGATGTGCTTTGTACATAGTTGCTGAATAAATGATTGCATGAATGAATTCTAGAGCAATACAATGACTCTAATCCATTCACTGCAAAGCTCAGGAATGTTTTGAAACAAATGCCAAATGAATTTATGCTTTGAAAAGGCATGAAGCTTTTTGCTCTTATGACAGTAGAGAAAGCCTTGGCATCAGTTTGAGCAGGTTAGCCTGACACTCAAAGGTGCAGAACCATGTTAAACCTGGGTGTTGTAGTTTTGTACTTTTTATCCCTTTTGGTGAAAATTTGAATACTGTTTTTGTGTTAGCCACCTTTGCTACATAATGTCCACATTTTCATGTAACTATATCCTTCTCTTAAACTTCATTCTTTGACCAAGTCAGTCTCCATAGTATCAGACTTCGTTTGGCTTCATGTGAGGCATATTTCAAAAGTAAGTCTTTGATGACAGTCTACTGGGGTTGCTTACCAAACTGTGATGGATTTGAAAGGTATATTTTGAGATTGACATCTCAGGCTTCTTGCTGCATTAATCCTCGTATTTACAATTCATACAGAAGTTCTATTGGTTGGTCTAATGAATTCTTAGACCAGGAGGATGTATTAGACCCTATAGACTTTCTTATTCACTGTGATATACTAGTCCATGAATTAAGGAAAAAGAAGTATAGAAAGAATATGACAAATCATGTTGCCCTTCCTCCAAAGAAATGTTTTCATACATATAATTGTACAATGTCCTTACTAACTATATACACATAGACAAATCCCACCCCACATCTTTCATCTTTCTCCCTTTCGTTTCAAAAAATATAACAGGAAAATTAGAAAGGGATACTACTACTCATTAACAAAACCATCCATATTATCTCAAGTAAATATATGTATTTTGGACTGGAAGTATGGCTCAAGTGATAGAGTGCCTATTTTGCAATCCCAAGGCCCAAAGTTCAAACCCACTCATGCACACACACACACACACACACACACACACACCCAAGAAGACGTGTTTAAAACTACTTACTTTTTTGTATGACAGACCTTTATTTTTGTCCTCTAAACTACATAGTATCAGTAAATGTTGGGAGAATAAAACTAGTTAGAAAAGTAAATTTGCCTCAGACTGGGTTTTGTGAAACTTTCAAATTATATCACACAGGCACCTACTTCCTCCACCTATCTTCAAGCAAGAAATGCAGTCACTCTCACAATTACCAAAATTACTCTGTCACCTCAGACAGCAACAATATCTTAACACTTGTTCTTATAAATGCAATGCCAACTTATGGAAGCATTAGTGTTTAATACCATAAATATAAAAGTTGTATTTCAAACAGTTCATTCAGTGATTTTTTAAAAATTTCTAATTCAAAGAAAACATGACTTCAAGCATGAAAAGTTGTCATCACTGGATTGCTAGACATTAGAGTGTGAAGACGAATAGATGGAAAAATATGGCATGTGTGTATATATATGCATATATATGTTTTTATGATATCTTCTAACTTCCACTTGTGGCTTGACCCATGCAAGTCTATACTGTGAAATATATATTTTATAGATAAATTTGTTTTCATATAAATACAGAGAACTGGAAATAAATCAAAAGATCCAGATCAGCAGTAGCTGCTGTTGTTTCTAAGCCATTTTTTTCATAAAAAAGATTGTAGGTTGACATTTCGAATAAGTGGTGACCTTTACAGAATCGCTTCTTCACATAATTATCTCATTAACTCGGGGACCTATTAGACTCCAAAATGGGGGATGGGGTAAAAAGGAGGCAGGGAGAAAATCTAGAATAATTCTCTTTTGTGTGTGCCAAAAGCTGGATTTGGGTCCTGAAGCAGTGTTCACTTTGCCTTCCAAAAGCTTCAATGCCCTTTCCTCAGTTTGCTTTGACTCAAAACTTTATTTCCTTACATCAAATGCTACCAATAAGTTGCAAATTGATGTGAATCCTCACATACTGTCATTTAATGCATGCTGTGAGGCTGGGTTTTTGGAAGTGGTACTTGGAGTAGCATTCCTGGAGTGAAGCATGGATCCCTGTTGACTTTAGCATGTAGTATCCCGAGGGCACAAGCCCTTTTTCAGCTACCACAATCCTGTGGGAATTCTGCCATCACTCTCACATCTGACAGCTTTAACATCAAGTACTTACATGCTAGCAATGACCTCGGAACCATTATAATATAATCTAATTTGTACATGTTTTCTAGGAAGTCCCAAACCAATCTATACACAAACCAGTGACATCTACATAATAAGCCCTTTAACCAGGAATGTTACCTTCAAATTTAAGCTGAATTGTGATCTATATCACATACTAAATAATGGATTCTTAATGGTATCTTCAAAAGGATACCCAAATAATCCATCACTCAGATATATCTTTAAGTATAACAAATGCCTCTTGCTTTCTCAACTTCCAGTGACATAGCATTTTGCAGCTCTGGGTAGGCTTTAAGCGTATGGCTGGTTGGCTCAGTGTACTCACAAGCTGGTGTTAATGAGGCCAAGGTCACGAAGGCCAGTTAGCTTTGCTCTGTATATTGACCACAGACTACCAGGAATCAGTCAAGAGATACTGCACAGACAAGAAAGGCACCATGGCAAAACCTCAGAACTTCTCAGTCCATCCTCCCCATGTGAGAGGCAGGATGTGTCCTTGGACATCATCATATTAGGGAGGAAGTGAGTAGCAGCTTGGGAAGCCCCAACATCTACCTATGAACAAAGCAGACCTGACATTTAGGCATTAACTTTGCATTATATTCCCCCATCATACCATTGATTTGCTGTGTAACCTTCCTCACTAAAGCAGAGATAATGGGATGGAATGAAATGGGCTTACCTCCCGGGGATGTTGTGTGAATTAGCAAATTAACGAGTGTAAAGTGTTAACATTTATGTAAGTGCTGGTGGTTGTCATTATTTCTAGGGACCTAGTTCATTCTAAATAGAGAATCTAAGTATATTATGCTTTTGTCAGAAAGGGATTTTCACCCACATCAATTGCATTCAAGCTGAGCATAAAATAGAGGTGATAATAACATAGTAGTGATCGTCACAATGCAGAGTTGTAAACCTTTTTCCTATAAAAGCAAAAACTATTTTCTGCAACTTTCAGTGCTTTAAAAGTTTGCTTTCCAAGCTTTGTGCCAACAGTTATCTCTACAGTGATTATTCTTCCTGTGAATTGTGGAGGGAATGGGACCTAATAGGTCCCATTCATTATTCATTCCCATAATAACTATATAATGTATTGAATTTGTTTACATCATACAATCAGGCAAACTCGGTAGCTGCTTTGATTGCTACATATTGCAATCATTGTAAAAAATAAAAACTTTTCTGCTCTGCTCACACTGGTGTCCTCTAGAGGTAGCCTACAAATTGAAAACTCATGGGGAATGAAGTGCTTTCCAACAAAAGGCACTGTACATAGATCCTTTCAATTTAACATCTTTACCAAGGAATTTTGTTGTTGCCTGCTATTTCCAAGGGAACTGTGCTTGAGAGAATTCTTCCATTTCTTTTATCACTCTGACTTTGCTTACCAAGAAAAGTCATTTATTGCTGATTGCAGAACTCTTAAACTCAGCCAGGCAGCTGCTGTGCGAACTTCTCAGATCTTGGCTCCTTGTTGCTTATTTACATATTCATTTGCAGTGAATTTTCAGGACTGTTTGAAAACCTCTTCGACCTGACATCCTGTAATAGCCAACATCTAAAGCTCACTGTGGTTTTGGTTCTTTTTCTCTTTGTCTTACAGATAACAGACGAGTACCTTTGGAAAGGTCACGCTCTCGCCACAATGGAGCTGTCTCATCTAAGTGATTCCTGATGCCAAAGAATATGAAAATATTGAAGTAAACAAAATCATACATTTTGAGAAGAACAAAACATGCACTCAAGGGTTGGAGTGGAAATAAGTGCATTTCTGTAAAGGTCAATCTAAGCTGGATGAAGTAATGTGTGTAAAACCATTGCAAGACTCCTCCCACAATTATACTAAACTAAACATAGCTGTCAGGATTACAAAATGATTATTCCACTCTTGTGTAAAGACATAGATTATTTGTCATGGTGTGCAACCTGACTGAAGTTGAAGGTATAAGAAATTGAAGAGTTCTAAGACTTTCAAAAACATTCAGGCTGTCAATTTTAAATCTGAAATTTCTAGGTTACTCCCACCCCCCCTAAAAAAAAAAGAAGGAGGAAGAGAAGAAAAGGAATGGACAGAAAGAATTATTCAATGTTTGCTTTCATTCCTTATTATGTATATAAAAGGAAAAGGCTAAGAAAAATGTGCATGTTAATGATTTAGAGAGGTGCTAATATTGCACACACTGTACAAGAAGCCATTTGGGGAATTCAAAGAAAGTACTGCTCCACCCCAGCCAAGTTATTTAGAATCTTATCTCAAGTGAGAGCTGATGGATTCATCTGCTTTGACTGAAATTAAACTTATCATTAGTCTAGCGTTTCAGCATGATATTGCAAGTACTTATCATTGCTAAAAATAAACCAAAGTTTAACAAAATCAGTTAGGAAAAATGACTTAAACTTTATTTAAAGAGGCATTTTCTAATTATGCATAGATATCTACTTTATACTAATACTTTATATGGCTATTTTTGAGAAAAACCTCACATTTTAATGTTTATGCTAGGAATGAACCTGAACATTTTAATACCTTTATTTAGATTTTAAATGAAAATATTGATTCCTATTCCGTGGTTTATTTCTTCTCTCTATTGCTTCTTTTTCCCTTGACTTCCTTGAAGGCAGGGAATAGAGTTCTAGAAGACTTGAGAGGAAGGAGATTTCTTTCTGCAGGAGGCAACAGAAAACTGAAAGGTCAATTGTTTTATCTCCCTTTCTCCTCTCCTTGACAATTCCTCTTTGGTGGTTTGAAGAAGAACAAGAAAGTCTATGTATGTATGTATATATGTGTGTATATATTTATATCCTTTCTGCAATGATTCCACATACCAGTAACAAGTGAACTTTTTCATCATACTTACATACCGTATATTAACAAATTTAAATGATGCTGCCAAAAAAACTGTCAGAAGAAAAACAAGTGCTACATTTTTCTTAAATAGATAAAAGAGTGAAAGTTTTACTTAATATGTCTATTATTTTAAAATATGCATTGAAATAATTGGTATAACTTCTGTAGAATGTAGTTTTACAATTAATTCATGCAGATGATTGTGATTACTGTAACAGAGTTCTTATATGTATATTTCTTATGTAGAAAATCCTATTTCTCCTTCTCCAAAGAACATTGTAGACATTCAGAGAAAAGAACAAATGACTGCCTTGGCAAGTCACTATCTGAGATAACATAAACAAGTAACCAATAGTTCACAGTTTCCTTTATATAGATATGTAATAATTTAAACTGTTGCCTTTTCCTCCTAGAGTGTTATACTTCAAAATGCTCTGAAGCTGCTACAGTAGAGAAATCAAAATTAGCAATATATGAGATTTTCCATTTTTTTCCTATCTAAGCACACACACACACACACACACATATGTTTAAGGACATTTTAATTTTACAAACTATTTTTTAACAACTACCACAAAAGTTTAGTTTCTACTAATTTATGTAAATAACTACTGTGTGCACTTTTGACTTTACAAAGTCATTTTTCAAATCTTTGGGATATGACATCTTCAAATCTTTTGATAGCTTTTCAGGCTGTAGAAAAATGGTTTTAAAATGACTGAAACTTGGGAGCATTTACTATGCTATTTTATCAAGCTGGTCAAGGTTGAAATACTGATGCCTATCACCTTTTCCAAATGTGAACTTGCCTTATTTTCTAGTTTGTGAAGAAGAATGAATGGAGTACTATTATTGATAAATTATATATTTGTATTCAGAACAATCCCACATGCTTTTCACAAGCATCAGAAACCTTCCAGGGCCCAATAATTATGTTTAAAGGATTTGCTTATCCAACTTATAATAGTCCTGCTCTATCCACTTGAAGTTTTCTTTTAGATTGAAAATTATTGCCTAAAGAGTACATAGTGACATTTTCAGTATAAAATCAAATTATACTAGCATATTTTATTACTGCCACACATGGGAAGTACTGTTTATATAGATTGCCTTCAGAATGCTACAGAGAGAAAGTACCAAACCCTTAAAACAGTAACAAGTTGTATTAGTTTCCTCTGACTGCTGAAATTAATAACCATAAATCTGGTGGCTTAACAGCACAAAAGCTTGAATTCTATATGTCAGCCAGGTCATGCTCCCTCCAGAGGCTATAGAGGTGACTCCTTCCTTGCCTTTTTCTGCTTCTTTTCATATCCCTTTCTGATCTGCATACCTAATCTCCTTCTGCCTTCTTTCTAAGGATGCTTGTGGCAACATTTAGGGACCACCCGGATTAATCTAGGATAACTTCTTCATCCACAGATCCTTCATGTAATTACATCTGTAGGATCCTTTTTTCCAGATAAGATAATATACAGGTTCTGGGAATTGGCATGTGGACATACCTTTTTAGAAACCTCCTACAGTCACTACAGTCTACTCTGTGGCCCTCCAAAATTTATGTCCCATGTGTAAAAATGCATTCTTCCCATCCCAATATTCCTCACTCTGAACCTATTATAGCATCAATTCTAAATCTGAAATCTCATCTAAGTATCATCAGTTCCAAAGTTGCTGTTCTCATCATCTAGATCATCTAAATCAAGTATAAGCGAAGAAACTCTGGCTATGGTTCATCCTGGGATAATATCCCTGTCCACTTGTGAATCAGTGAAATGAGAAAAAAAAAGTTGTTTCTTCCAAAATAAAAACAGTGGACTAAAAATGAGATAATGAGATATTCCTATTCCGAAAGGGATGAAGTAGAAATAGAAAGGAGTTGGCTGTCCCAATCACTTTTAAAAAACAGCCAAACAAACTCTCCTTAGGCTTCAGTTCCTGGCAAAAGTCCTCTGTGTCTCAGGACTCCACTAGGTTTGCAGGTCTTTCCTCTTGGGCTGAGGATTGGGCCTTGGTCTCTTTGCTCATGGCTTACACTTCTGCCTTTATTCTCATGCTTGGGCCCCTGCCTTTGCATCCACAGCTCTGCCCTTTGGGTGATCCTTTATCTTGAAGGGTAGCACATGTTTGCAGCTGAGTAGTTTTATTAGCCTGTTTTCTACCCATAGAATTTTGGTAGTTAGTCTGACAGCCTTCTCTCATTTTGTCCTGTCTCTGTCCTGAAGGCCAAGCTAAAAGTGTTTCTAGTGATAAAACATTCTCAAAAACCTTAGGAAGGATCCCATATGTGTCATGTTGATTTACATCTTTAGAGAAGAGGGTCCTCACAGATCTTTCTGGGACAATCCCATCTCTGCTCTTGGTTTCTGCTGAGGTGGTTTAGTGAATCCATCCATGAGTTTAATGCTGAATCTCTTCAGCACTAGCCAAAGGTTGTCAAGCTACATCCTTGTCTTTATCCCCAGGGCACACTTTCCTAACAACAAATCTCCTAATTTTAGCATCTTTTACTATCTGAATAGGGTTAGAATTTCCCAGATCATTTCCCTTGGGGCTTCTGACTTCATATCTCTCTTTGCTCTGTCTTCATATCATCTTCTGTCTTCTGTGTATCTAATCTACCTCTGCCTCTCTCTTGAAGGGTTTGTGTGATGGCATTTATGGCCCACCCTGATTATCTATGATAACCTCCTCATCTTGAGATGCTAATTTAATTGCCTCTTCAAAACTTCAAAGACCCTTTTTCCATATAAGGTAATTCCACAGATTCTGGGGATTAGAATATGAACACATTATTAGGAGAACCATTCAGCCACTACACTAGTCATTGCACATAAATGTACTTTATACTCTTTAAAATGCAACCTTGGTGCTCAAGCCAAATTTCAGGTTTTCTCTAAAACTGTTAATTGCATAGGCTACTGCATGCTTTGTTGTTAAATGGACAGAAAGGTTATTCTGAATTTTGGTTGATACTTTTGCCACTAAGACCAATTACCTTGAAAAAAAAATCATTAATCTCAACTCTGTGTATCTCTTCTGCCTCTTTTATGGAGTCTTTAACCAAATGTCTTCTATGATTTATAATGCAGGTATATAACTACCTCTGATACAGAAGGGTTCTTTACAAGCTTATTTTAGATATTGTGAATCCCTCAGCTGAAGGGAAAGGTGAAAGCAAAGACTGCATTGACTGGGTATTGAGGGAGATTGTGTCCATACCAAGCCACTTTGACAAAGTATTTCAGTAGTAGTAAACTGTAGATTTGTGCTCTTTCCACCTTGGAATAAACACCTGTCTCCAAGCAGAACCAAGAATGATTTGCAATCTTTATATAATGTCTACTTATTCAATAAAGTTAAGATACACATTAAATGTTGTGCTTCCTGTGATAATTAAGATTATGGATGGATGAAAGGGCGAAAGGGCATGAACTAGGAAGTGTTGACAGGATATGTGCACATTCTAGGAGAGCTTTTCAACTAAAGAGACATTCAAGAGTGTTTTTTAAGGACCTGGTCAGGTAGAGATCATGAGATCATATACAAAAGCTCACATACTTGTGGGAATCATGAGGTTTTCCTCTAGTATTCTTTAGCACTGCTTGCCAGAGTAATATGTACAACTAAAAAGTCTAGAAAAAACAGAAGGGTGAGTTTCCTGCTCCAGAGAAACTTTTTACAGGAAAGGTTTGTTTGTCTTTGAGTACAGTTCTGAAACAAATGGGCTTCAAGTGCTCAGATGTTAATCTAGAATAAGTAATGAAGAATTGTAGGTTATTCTCTTGAAGGCTTTCAAAATAATCTTTCATCATGGGTGGTTGACTTGCAGATGAAAGGTTGAACAATATAATAACAATCTCTATAAATGATATGATCCCAAACTTGCCAAATCCATTGTTTCCCTTATAATAGTTTGCTCCAGCAATCAAATACATTGGCTTATTCTCCCCCATCAGACCCAAATAGACAAATTCTTTATAGGGAGTCTGAAAACCATAGTATCCGCAACTTGGGGAATACTATGATTTGAGTTTAATGCCAAGAGTTCAAAGGAAAATGGAAATCTGGAAATTGATATATATGCAATGCATGTAACATGCTATATAGTTTTGATTTATGATGAAAAGAATACTATAGCCAAAGATCCCATTTGCAAACTGAATGTATTTAGATGTCTACAGTCCCAGTAGTGACAAAATACTATAGTTAGTGTCCATTGCAGAGAAAACAACTTGCAAATACATGAATTATGCAGATCATAACTTTGTTCCTACTTCTTGGAGATTAGCCAGAGTTCAATCTTTATCCATGATGACCTTCTATCTTGGCTAATAGAGGTTCAGATAATATTTTCATCTATATCTTGGCAAGTTGAGGTCCAGTCAATATTTTCACCTTTTTATATTTATGAGCAAAGCATAAGAGGTATTGCCATATTATTAGACAAAGCAATACTAAATAACGAAACCCTCAACTTCTCTCCTTTGGTAAAGCCTCCCCCACTGCCACCCCCCAGTGTGACTATTCTTGTCACTCAGGGAAGCTGTTTTATTAGGACATAATTATGAATTAAGCATAACTCATGCCTTCAAGATCTCACAGTCTATTGGGAGATATATACAAATAGACTTGGAACCTAAGGTAGAAGGAGTCTGACCAGTGTTGTAACAGTGGTACAGATAAAGCCTGTGGGAGTTCCATAGAAACAAATAACCTTTAGTTTTAGAGAAGCTGGGAAGCGAATATCAAAGTAGACTTTTTGGAGAGGGTTGCATTTGAAATGCTTTAAAAGGTAAGTAGATTTTGATGTGTGATGATTTTATTCATTTGGTAAATATTTACTGTACACCTACTATGTGATGCATACAATGCTCTGAGAATCTAGCAATGAACCAAAGGGATGTGGTCACTATTCTCATGAAATTTATGTCCTTTTGAGGAAGGATGGGGGAAGGTATGAGTAGAGGTACAAACTTGGAACCTTTTGGTGCATATGTAGGGAATATTGAACAATTTAACTGAAATGAAGGATCCATGAAAAGCAGTAGTGGTTGTATGGCTCAAGCTTGATTCTATACATGATAGGGAAAATATATGCTATAGAACATTTAAAGAAGAAATGAAGACCCATAATGCCATAAAATTAGCGAGACAGATCCAGGTGACACTAAAGAAGTGGCAACCAATTGGGTGTTGAGGGCATGAGAAGATATAAGATGACACCAAGGTTTCAGACCAGAATGACCGATGAGCTACTTTCAACAGAAAAGTTGAACTCAAGAGGTACTTTTCAGTCATACCTTGGATATGTACAGCCTCAGTTCTGACACTTGGTAGAGTTCTATTATCTATCCTGTTGAGTGGCAATGCAAGCCTTATATTTAAGTATCATCAAATCATAGCGACATAGAGCAGATAAGAGAACTATTTCAGTAATATTATAGTGATTATGGTACTAAGAGCAAAGGTAAATTCTCTACATTGCTTTTTCCTTCATTTTTTCTTCCTCATTTCCTTCCCTTCTCTTTTATTCTCTCCTGTCCCCCACCCTTTTTCTTTTCAGTAATGGGGATTGAATTTAGGGACTTGCACTTGCTAGGCATGCACTCTACCTCTTGAGCCATGCCCCTATCCCTTTTTGCTTTAGTTTTGTTGTTGTTGCGATAGGGTCTCACACTAACTTAATCTGGGCTGACCTTGAACCTCAAACTGCAATCCTCCTACCTCTGCTTCCCAAGTATCTGGGACCACAGGCATGGGCCACCATATTCGACTTGTTTTTGAGATGGGGATCTCACTAAACTTTTGCTACCAGGACTATCCTCAAACATCTATTCTGTTGTCTCTGCCTCCAGAGTAGCCATGTGAGCCACTACCCCCAGTCCTCTTTTTCTTTCTTCTTAATACTAAAAGGCAAAAAAAAAGAATAGCTTTTTGAAGAAAGAATAAATTGATAAATACTGAATGTACATAAAATGTCCAGCCTCAGTTTCAGTCTCGTACTGACAGGAAAGAAGGGCATTTAGATTAAGTATAATTTATAGGAAAAGCTTTAATTAGTTCATAGGGCTTCCTAAGTGTCTGGTTAATATTTTAAGCTATTCTTTTAAGAGGTTCTTGAGCAATTATTACTATCTAAGGGAACAGCAGTGTCTCTTTTAGTATTTTCCCAGAAATCTCTCAGACTTACAAACTGTATGCTAAATACCTTTCTATTAAGAAAAAAACAAAAAAACAACCTTAAGACTTCTCTCCAGTCAATGGCTGGGTCATGTGACACTGAACAGCTTTATTTTACCTAATGTTATTTTGTTTTGGAATGTGAACTGTTTTTTCAATCTGCTCTACCTTCCTCAACCCCTCTCCACCCCGTATCTCATGTACTTTCCCTTCATTTTACTATAAAAACACAAATATCACAATGAGAATTAAACTGAAAATATTCAAATACTATGAGTTTTGTTTTTCAATAGTTTTTGGCAATCTATGGCATGGATAACACAGTGGCCTAGACTTTTTGACAAAAATCAAGTAATGAAGTGCTTTACTTGGCTCAACAACTGCTGGTACTTATGGTGTTGCTTGGGAGAAGATGGGAGAAAGCGGTCATGTACTAAGCACCCCTAGCAGAATTCAGTACAAAGATAAAAATGAAAGTGTCTTATAGATGTCACTGACTTTCTGACTCCAGAGCATCTGTGATAAAAAGCTGACTTGCTGTGACCTTGTATTGTGTAGTGCTTTGTACTTTTGAAAAGACTTTCACTTTTCATATCCTTTATTCCATCGGCTCATTTCCACTTGGTCTACAAACATCCTCAAGTTTCCACTATCCTATTAAAGAATGACCTTCCTGTGACTCTGTCTTCTTCAAGGCTACCAATGACCACCTAACTGCCAGATCTTTGGAATGCCTCTGAGTCCTCACAAGCTTATTCTCTTCATTGTCTTCCACCAAGTATACCTATCCAGGTCTCCTACTCCTTAGAAGACTCCTCAGTTCCCTTGTGGTTGTCTTCACATGACCACTAAAGGTCATTAACCCTAATTGTCTTCATTTGCATTCTTCCCACTCCTAGGGTCATCTTAGTCATATCCATGACTTCAATAATTTCTTTTAAGCAACTGTCTCTGTGATCTCTCTCCTGATCCCCAGAAGCACCTAACTACTGAAAAAGACGGCTTACATACTAAACTCCAAATCTTCCCAATGAAACATGTTTTTCTCCAGCAAACTTAGTTTTCCATCTGGGTTGTCAATGTTTTCATTGACACCATCCTTTTCCTAATTTCTAAGGCTAGAAACTCCTGAAGCATCTAGTTTTCCCTCTTCCCTGATATGCAGCCAGTTGGATATTGATCTCCCTGTTTCTCTTACCTCTTCGACCCATTCTTCAAACCATTAGAAGTAGCATCCTAACTTGCCTTTCTTGGTCCTCTTCAAAATCTTTGTTCTTCTTAATTAACAAAACTAGTGTGTCCTCCAAAGGTCCTGGGAGCAGACTCAAATGCAGTGTTCAAGCCTTTTCTACTCCATCTCTGCAGCCATGTTGTTCCCATGATAATTCATCCGGTGATAAGCAATCCTATGATGCATCCTCCAAAGAACATATGCTTTCATAACACAATACACATCTGCAGTTTCCTCTGACTGGAATGGCCTCACAGCCCAACTTCACCCTTTTTCTCCTGTTAATCCTTCAAGGGCCAATGTCATCTTTTGAACCCTTTCTTAATTTTCCTTCCTCCATTAAAATAAATTGTATTATCTATGCTCTCACAGAAATTTTGTCATCCCTCTCTTATGGCCTTTATTTTACTCTATCTTCTACTACATTTGGTTTTCTGTGTCCTTGACTAAAGTGTAAGTTCCTTGATGGCAATGACTGTCTCATTCATCTCTGGGCCTTTACACAAAGCAATTGCTCAGTGAATTAATGTGTAGTGTCAACTCTCAGAGAATCAAACAAATGAAAAGGAATGTTTGGTACAGTAATGGAAAATCATAGCTAATTTCCTCATCCAGGTGAGAACATAGCCTTCATCACTGTCCTGGGAGCAGAGGACCTGCCTAAGGTCAGCGATGAGGACAAGCTCCCCAAACTGTGGATGGCAGCACGTTGACTTTAGAGGAGTACTTTCAGCAGCTGACTGATTAAAGACAAGGAGGAAGTTTTTCCTCCAAGGTCAAGCTTTTAACAAGTGTCTGCAATGTACACTGAGGGATTTGGCTGTACTCCAATTATGCTAATATGTTTTATATATGGGCCTCTGACATCCAGGAACCACCTCCCTAAACAATTTAATAAGTGTAAATATCAAGGCAGAGTTGTAAATGTGGAACTTATTTGTAATGTACCAACCTTGTTATTATCAAATGTCATGGGGTATAAGTCATGGCAATTATGCTGCCTGTTTTTTTTTTTATCACACTTATTTTACTTCTTAAAAGTGCAGTATATCCTCATAAGCTTCCTCTATTCTGTCTTACCTGAGGAACCCAGCCTGCCTGTGTGTTCCGGAGTCATAGAACCAGGAGCTGTAAGGTTACAGCATTAATGGGCACCCCTGGTAAGAAAGAGACCTCATCAGTCATTGACTCTACCCTCTAGCACTATACAGTAGGCTTCATTGTGTATGTATCAGCAATTCAAGTTTTGAGACCTTGTGAGTTTCTCCATATAAGAGATTTCATGATCTAGAACACAAAATAGTTCCTTCCTCCTCCCTCCCCCTACCTGAGCATGCAAATGCGTGTGACCCTGTCATGGAGACACTGGACATTTTGCATGGCCTGCCCGGTGTGATACAGTCAAGAGCGACATTAAGTGGTCTACCAAGCAGGGGAAAATGAGGAGAAGTAAGCCTGATTTTTCTGGTTTGGACCAAAAGATAGCCACTACACCCATCCTACACCGCAGAACCCCTTCTCCTCCCCACTTCTCACTACTCTGCATTGATCACTTGGAAACAGTTGAGTGTCTCACTGCATGTACGTAGACATTCAGGGCAGCAGCCCTCTGTTCTGTCAAAGGAATCCTTTGAGTCCAGCTGCAGCCTTCTGTAGGCTTCACTGGTATCAGCCAGGAAATCTGCCAGGCTGCAGAAATCTGCTGGCAAGTATGCCTCATTTTAAGGGTTTTAAGAAGTGCTGCTGCTTTTGAAAGAGAATGTCAGAAAAGAAAATATAGTAGTTCATCCTTGCACTCAGGCAGTCTTATTTCTCCAGTTGCAGTACCCTTCCTCCTTTTTGGTTTATGATCCAATAACCATTTTAACAATAAACTATGCATCTTTTCATCATTAGCAAATATGCAGTAAGCATCTACTCTGTGACGGGCATTGTGCCAGGCATTATATGACAGTGAGCAAAAGTTGACATGTCTTCATGAGTTTATAGTCAAGTGGAGGATGCCAATGGTTAAGCAAATCAATATATGATTATTTGGTTTTTGGTGTGATGGGGTTTGAACTCAGGGCTTCATGCTTGCAAGGTGAGTGCTCTGCCACTTGAGACACACCTCCGGTCTATTTTGCTTAGGTTATTTTGGAGATGGAGTCTCATGAAGTATTTACTCAGGCTGGCCTCAAACCATGATCCTCCAGCACCCTGTTCAATATATGATTATGTTGTGTTAAATGCTTAAGAGAGAGAATACAGTTACTACAGGAGAAAATAATGGTTTGTGTGTGGGGTGTGTGTGTGTGTGTGTGTGTGTGTGTGTGTGTGTGTGTGGATGTGTGTGTACAAGGTGGAGAGGGAGGGTGCCTAAGCTAGATTGTATGGCCATAAAAGGGCTGTTTTTATGGTGCTAGAGATGGAACCCACGGCTACGCAAGTGCTCCACCCCCCAGCCTAAAAAGGCCTATCTGAAGAAGTGATATTTATTGAGAGACCTAAAGGATGAGTAGAAGTTAACCAGTTGAAAAGTGAATAATTCTGCATGTAAAGGAAATAAAGTCCACATAATGGAGTAATGTATTTCTTAGCTTTTGCTTTGTTGTTTTATGATTACAAACAACCCTGAAACCTCAGTTACCATAATGAAGGTCTGTTGTGGCAGCTACAGCTCATCTGTGGCTTTGCTTCATATATTATCTTCATTCTGGGGTTCTGGATGAACTGGAAGGACTTATTTTGGACATGCCAATCTTATGGTAGACAGAAAAGATCCAAGGATGCTGAACTATGCATGGCTTTAAAGTTTCTGATAATGTGGTGGAGGTCACCTTGGATCACATTCCATTGGCTGAAACAAGTCTTACGAAATCAAGCAGTAATGTACTCTTCAACAAGAAGGGAAAATTAATACCCAAGACCAAAACACAATCTAACACAACCCTTGTCTGAGTACTATCGATGCCTCTTTTACAAATAGACATTTTTAACATTTTACTGAACATCCCAGGAACATCTCAGTTTCCTCATCCCTAAACTGAGGTTTAAAACATCATTTAAAGAGATAAATAACTAAATAGAACCCTGAAGTGAGTTTTCCAAGTTTGGGGCTGGCCCTTGATTTAGGAAGCAATGTGTGAGAACTGAAAATGTAGACTCTGGATTCTGTTTTCTCTACATTTTCCTTTGGGGTTTTATTTTTTCAATTACAGCGATAGAAATGAAAGCAGGTTTTAACATGCTACCTCAGCCACAAACTAACTATATGATCTTTGGTGAGTTTCTTATACTGTCTGAGCTTTGGACTATTATAAAGATTATGTAAAGTAGTCTACAGAATGCGAGTATTTTCTAGGTAACACACACGCACAGGAAATTAATGTGAGTCAACTCCCTGTATAGCTAACCTTATCTCAACCAGCAAAAACCCTTGGTCCTTCCTATTATTGCTTATACTCTCTCTTCAACAAAATTAGAGAAAAAGGCAAAATAGTTTCTGCTGGGTATTGAGGGGGTGGGGGAGAGAGGGAGGGGGCAGAGTGGGTGGTAAGGGAGGGGATGGGGGCAAGGGAGAGAAATGACCCAAGCATTGTATGCACATATGAATAATAAAACAAAAACAAACAAACAAAAAATGCCATGCAAATGCTGGTCGTTAATGTAATTATTGAACTGAATGATCACCTCTACTAAGATCCAAAAGTCTGTGTCTCATACCCTAAGTCCCAGGTTTCTGTCCACCACCTCAAATTTACCATGTTGAAAATCAAAATTATCTTCTCTCCTAGGTTATCCCCATCCAGCTCCCTGTCCAGATTTCGTTATGTTTATCAGTAGTACTGACATGCTTCTAATCACAAGGGCTGAAAACTTCAAGTCATTTCTGACACCCCCTCCCCCCACACTCAGTTCTGTCAATTTTTCTTTCATAGAGTAGTTTATATTTCTCTTTCTGACAGCAAAGTCACCACCCAAGCCCAGAACCTAGCATCTATCTCCCTGAGTACCATAGTAACAGTTCTTGCTGCCTATACTTTTCCTCCTTTCCAAAGCAGCCTTCTGTTCATCAGTTTCTCACACTCAAAGCCCTGTAGTGACTCACTAGTGAATTCAAAGTTTAAGTCCAAACTGCAGCTGTGTGGCTAACACCTTCCACAATTAACTTGGCCTACTTTTTTCCACCTTTATTCCCACTCAGTATATACCTTCTATCATAGCCATACTGACGTAAGTCACCATCTCTGGAAATGTCTACATTCTAGATCAGCACTGTTCTGGAAAAATGTAATGCAAGCCAAGATGTGATTTTCAATTATCTGGCAGCCACATTAATCAAAAAAGCAAAGGGAAACTCATTTTAATATATTTTATTTGACCCAATATATCCAAAATATTAGCCTTTTAACATGTAATCTATGTAAAAATTACTGATGAAAACTTTACATTCATTTTTCATACTATGTCTTCAAAAATCTGTATTTTAAACTTGTGACACATCTCAATTTGTATACACTGATCACATTTCCAGACTCAATAGCCACATGTAGCTAGCAACAGTCCTGGATAGCAGAGATCTAGCCCCTCCCCTGGGTCTTGAGGCTATCCTCTGCTTGACAGGATTCTGCTTGACAGGATTCCACTCAAACCATTGCCTGTGGGAATGCTGCCATTCAAAGACCCGGCTTCATAGCCCAATGTTCTAAGAAGTCTTCCCAGGTTCTCTCACCTAAAATTCATCTTTCTCCTATCTCATGTTATCATAACCATTATTTTATTATATTTCTTTAGATGTTATAGATAATACACTTAGAAAGAGTACAAATGAGTATGCACACAACATTTTCACTCCCTCAACTTCGGTCATCTCAATACTCTTCTGTAGTGACAACTAATGCTATTAGATTTTTTTGTGTGTATCCTTGCAGATAAATCTTACATGCATATACAAATACCTATATAGACACATTTCTTTTCCCATCCTCTTCAAACAAATGTCAGCATATCAAACATTTTTGCTCTTAATAGTCTACCTTAGAGATCATTTCATATGGAATGTATATAAAAGTGTTCCACATTTATTATATGTCATTATTTTTGGTCCGTCTTTCTGACAAAGCTTTTAATTCTTAAAGGGTATAGATTTTTGTTTTCTATATCCTTGCAATAGCTCTGCACCTTGGACTCTGGTGTTATACATAATACTTAGTAAATGTTTGTTAAATTAAATTGCTCAAACTGTTACCAGATTAATCTCCCTAAAATGCACTTCCGCATTTGGCACCCCCACACACATGAAGACATCATTAACTTCTAATTGCCCATAGCATACATTTCACATTCAAAGATTTTCACAGTCAGACCTAGCTTTCCTTTCTAAACTAATCTCTGTTCCCTAGAAATACACTCTTTGCTTTAACCAACAAACCTCCTCACTGGAACTTTGCTACAGGTTGGGGTGTGTGTGTGTGTGTTTGTGTGTGTGTGTGTGTGTGTGTGTGTATTTTATGCCAGTGTCTTCCCAACTAGACTATAAGCCCCTGAAACAGAGATGTTGTCTTTGTCTTAATGCCTTCATTTATCCTAGGACAGTGCCTACAACTGGGTAATGCTCACTGCATTGTTGATGGGCCTGTAAATAACTTTCCCCAGGCCTTCTTCCTTCCTTTCTTTTCCCTTGCACATGGCCTGCCCCAGGCTTGATGATAATTGCCTAGATTCTACATTTTCTTTTGGTAGAGACTGAGCATAATTTGTTTCTCTAATTTACTTTTATTTTTAAATCATTCTTTCCTCACACTAGTGATTCTCAAGCCACAGAAGTTGTAAACAGAGGCAGTGACAAGGGTCAAAGCACAAAATAAGCATAGTTCCTGAGGTAGAGTTTTTCTTCCCTTTTTAACACTTTTGTCTAGAATTCCATTCATTTAAATCCAAAATCACATTCTTTTCTTATGTCTCAAACAATGGAAGCTGCTTTGAGATTCACATCAAAAGCCAATATGGCACTACCATAACTGGCTAATACTTCAATAAAGCCTAGAAGTGCTTATACTGTATCAGCTCAAAGATGGGAAGTGTTACAATAGCTTCTACTTAGTGAGCACTATGTGGGGGGTGCTATTCAAAAGCATTCCACTCTTCTTTTCATTTAATCCTCACAACCATCCTGAGATAGGCTCTGTTACTCATATTGTACAAATGAGCCAACTGAGGCTAAGGGGGGAGGCAAAATAGTACGATCAAGGTGCCTATTAGTGAGTGGTAGAGGTGGAAATTGAGTGCCAGCAGTGTGACTTCAAGCACATAACTTAAGCTCTAGGCATATGTTCTCCCCTAGTTTGAGAAAGCTGCTGCCTTTCTGGTGTGTGCCACTTGAAATCTCTCATATATAAACACCTCTGGAGCATGGGTGTCAGCAGCCTCAACTGTGCATCTCTTTTGTTTCCTTTGCCCTTCACTTGGTCCAGAAACACACACACACACACAAACTGTGCTGCTTTTCCATGGAGCCTCTTTGTACTTTCACTGCTACTACTCATGGACACCTCTCCATCTAGACTCTGTTTCTAGAGCATCCCTTGCCACTCAAGATAGGCTCTATGAACTAGCAGCATTAGCATCACCAGGGAACTTGCTGGAAAAGAAGCATCTCAGGCATCACCTCAGAATCTGCATTTTGAAAGATGATCAAGTAATTTGTATATACATTAAAGCTTGGGAAGCACTGTTCTCCATCTTCTGGAATGATCCCATAGTGATTCCTTGCTGAAGTATTCTGGAAACAGAAGTCTAAAATCTGTGGCTTGAAGGGGAGGGAATCATTTCAGTTATTCCCTGGTTTTTGGCCTTAAGGAGCTACAGTCAGAGACCATGCTGGGAGTAAATGTTGCTGTCTTTTAAATAAAGACAAAATGTGGAAATGAAAATAGCCACATGTTACACATGATTTCCTTCCCGTTCTTCATTCATGCTCTCTTGGTGTCTCACACTGCCACAACACAGACACTTTATTTTATATAATGGAGACATTTTTAATTCAAAGCACTGGAACCTTTGAGAATAGATAATCCTTTAAAAATTAAGTTTATCTGTATTTACAAACCTCCATTTATTTGGTGGTAACAATAGGATAAAAATATCCTGCCTCTGAAGGCACATAGAGAAATGCTTAAGTTAATTTACAATAATTGTCGTAATCCTGATATATTGAATTGTACTATTAAACTCTGAGTTCTCTTGGTCTGAGGTAAAGAAAAAAATATATATTACTATGTGGTACATTGTACCGCTGAATCACAGTAAAAATTCTATCTTATAATGCCAGCCTGTCACCATGTCATAGACTGGGAGAGATCTGGAAGTGGTTCCTCACTCCATCATCAACATCTAATTGCCACTGCTTTAAGATAGCAAGCCCATTTCAGAAGCAGGACCATTAACAGCTATTAATTCCTTAGTTATAATAAATTGTCCAGACCAGAACTAATTGGAGAAGGCACTCAGTAACAAGGCATAGGACAAGAGAGTATGAAGGAGAAGCAGGGATGAGTTGAAAGCTAGGAAGACCTGGGAAGGTTCCAGGATGAGGGGAGGGAAGTTGGGATGTACATAGAACAACCTTCTTACTTCCTTGATCATGGTTCAGGGCTATCCTGCTGACTTCCAACTCCAAAGATTCCTGTATCTTTCCCCCTACACTTCACCAGGATGCACCTGGAGTAGGAAGACCCTTGATATTGAAGGTGATGTGAACTATTTCTTCTTGTTCCTGGCACCCCTGCCCACTCTTGCCTGCTGTGGAGTTGCCCACTTTCTTCCTTGACCAGACCGTATGAGTCAAGTCTGATTATGCTTTTCGGGTGACTCAGGGTCCCTAGTCACATCATAGGTACAGCCCTTTTAAATCAGAAGCATGAAATTGCATTTAAAAGGTCCAAGAGCTAAGACATTTTTCTGACAGCTATCATCCTATTATTTCACTTTCAGAAGAACTACACTCTTCATCTTTGGCCCTCTGTGAGCTCTGCTCCATCGGTGATTTCAATCTCAAATTTCCTGAAGAGCTCTGGCCAGCCAGATGGGATCAGTAGCTCATCATGGCCTCAGACAATAGGAAGAAGGTGGTCACTGCATGTAGCATTTATGTAAATGTCTGTCTCAAGATTTTGGCAATAAGCATTGAAACTTATAAATAAATGAATGAAAAAGAACCATTGCTTTTGAATTAGAAACAAAGTACCTTGGCAGCTAAAAACATGGCAGTGCAGCCCACTGTCAACAGTAGAGGGCATTGTGCACTGGGCTCTTTTGGTGTCAAGACTTTATTTAAAGAGAGGCATTATCAGCAAAAAGCAGATGTGAATCATTATTATTACTATTTCCATACATTAACTTCCTTCTGAGGGGCTTAGTGAATTCTACATCAATCATCTCACTTATCCTTGACAGCTTTTGAATACAGTGGGGTGTTTGGGGGACAGAGAGAGTCAACATTCCAACGTATACCCTTTTTGAAGGTTCACAAAATGCTTTTACATCTAGCATCTTGTTTGGGCCTCACAACAAGACTGAGGTCTGCAGAGGTTACCTATCATGCTCTGCTTGTGTAAGTGTAGCATTTGAAAGCCATGACTTCTGGCTGCAATGCTGCCTTCTTTGCACTGCATCTCAAACACTCAAGGCCAGCAACTTTCAGTACCATGGTAGCTGTAGATGACACTCACTATTCTTTAACTTCCAAGCAAGTGGGTAGCATGTTCTTTATTTCTCCAACTCTGACTCCTTTTGAAGGTTTGAAGCCCTGAATGCATTGTTTCTCTGTCTCCTTCCCTCCAACCTCAGGTAGTATCTTAACCTTTATAGTTCTCATAGGTCTTTATACCTAAATTCAAAAGTGTTTCATAACTTTCTAAACCTATCCATCCTTCCTGATAAACATCTTGCATAGTATGCCATTCTTTCTCACTCCTTGGGCCTTACAAACATACTGGCATGCACTTACATACCCAACTGAAAGGCCAGACTCCTGTTTTGGATAGCCATCATCTTATCCTTACCAGCAGCTAAAATTTTCCTATTTTATGAAACTGATATGGTAGCAATGGCAAGGCACCAAGTTCAATCACCAATAACACAAAAGAAAGAGAAAGGAAGGAAGGGAGGGAGGGAGGAAGGAAGGAAGCAATATTCTTGTTTTTTTCCCATCTTCTGCATAAGGGTAACAGTATCGACAGGCTCTTTCAAACTATTTCTCTCCTACCCTGATTCTGAAGCATATAGCCCCTTGAGAAACACTGCTCCATTGTTACTTATCAAGTTTTATTATCTTTATAACTGTTTCCATGTCTGTCCCACCATACTATGACCTCCTTGAAGGTAAGGATGTGACTTGCTTCATTTGTATATTCTCAAGTACAAAGCAGAATGTCTGGCATGTCATTTGTTGAACAGATGAATGAATAAAAGTACAGAAAAAGATGTATTCAATGCTACTGCATCATTTCCCCCATGTCTTGCTCTGTTTTTAGCAAAAGTACAAATTAGAAGTGTTTAAATTCTTTAATACTCGACTGAGAATAGTGTCAATGAAAATGGCAAGAGTTTGTTCTCTTCCCCCCATTCTGTCTATTATCCCATGAAATCTTTACTGCCCAGGTTCCATATTCCTCTGCTTGATTAATTATACACTTCCTTCTTTCATCTTGAATGTTTAAACTGACAGTAATTGCCCAGAACTGAATGCATGACCTCTAAGAATCTAAGATACTAAAAAAGGACTGGTTTCATGCTCTAATCTGCTGTCATAATAATCCTCAAGGGAGTCGATTTAGTAATTTAGAAGAAGCCTAGATGTCAAAACAAAGGTTCAGATCAGCTCTACTGGTCAACCTACCATTTACATCTGAATTTAAAATTAATTTCATATGGTTAGTTGTTGACATTTCTACTCTACACAGCCATTAGGCTTGTGCTTTACAAGCTATCTGGAGTGAAGAACCAAGCATTTTGTTTTGTTTATTTTCAACTTACCAAAACTTCTATAAAATATAATAAAAGGTAAATTATGAATGGTTGGACTTATAGCTCATTGGTAGAGTGCTTGCCTAGAACACACAAGATCCTGGATTTGAGCCTCAGCACTGTAAATAAGTAGGCAAATATGATGAAAAAGCCCAATAAAATAAAATCCCCCATTTTTATTAACATCAACAGACATAAAAGTGCTCTGTCATATTGCTGTATGGTTCCTACCTGCTTACTCTCAACAACTCCACTTACCTCCTCATGGACCTTTATCTACAATAAAGCTCCACATGAGATTGTGTGCTTATCCAGAACTGAGCCAAGACTTAAGTTCTGAATTGTCTTTGCATCCCCAGGGTTTTAGCCTCCATCATGCATAATGACTATCATGTCCAAGTGAATGCATACGCCCTTCTTTAAAGGACTACCAGCCCTTAGGGGCATGTGTTAGAAGTGATGTAAGTGGCCTAACACTGTAACTAAAGTTACAATCTCTAAAGACAGGCTTAAGTTAAAATTCTGGTTTAGTCACTTACCAGCTATGTGAACTTGAACAAGTTATTTAACACTTCTGTGCCTCAGTTTTCTCATCTATAAAGCAGGGATAATCACAGTACCTATCTCACAGTGATGTTGTGAGGATTAAGTGTTCTGATGCATTTAAAATACTTTGCAAATTGCCTGGCACATATTACAAACTCATTAAGGTTGGTTTTTATTGCTATATCACTATCTTAGTCCATTCAGGCTGCTATAACAAAATGCAATAAGTGGGATGACATGTAAACAACAGAAATTTATTTCTCACAGTTCTAGAGGTTAGAAAGTGTAAGATCAAAGCACTGGCAGATTGGCATCTGGTGAAGACCCACTTTCTGATTCATAGAGGATGCAGTCTCACTATTTCTTCACATGGAGAAGGAGTGAGCTAGGAGCTAGCTCTTTAGAGGCTCTTTAGAGTGCCTTTAGGTCTCGACGGTGCCATTTATAAGGGCTAATCCCACTATGAGGACTCTGCCCTCAGGACCTAATCAACTCCCAAAGACCCCACTTAATACCATCACTTTTACAATTTATGAACTTTGGGAGGGGGACATGAACATTTACACTAGAGAAGTGACTAACAAATGGCATTATATTTCCTTCATTTCATGAGAGGGAAATCCCAGATTTGTAGTCCACAGGCTCCTTATCCCATGACTTTAGGATTATAAAAATTGCTTTATTCAACGCATCTCAGGCTTGGCTGGACTGTTCTTTAAGGCGTGCTATCCCTTCTCTTTTCTTTCTCCCACTCAAGCTAATTTCTCACTGTTCCCAACAAGGATCCTGGAGCCTAGCAAATCAGTTCACTTACTACTCTTTCCTTACACTAAGCTGGCTCATTCTTCTTGACATTTTCTCAGGACTACTCTCCACCTGGAAGGCCCTCTCCATTCTTCTCTGTCACATTTTCCTTGTTCAAAATCAATCTCCAAATTAGCCTCTATAAGCAGTGCTTCTCAAACTTTAGTATTCTCAGAATTACCTAAGAAGGCTATTTAGAATGCCCTTTCCTGAGCAAACCAAAATTCTAATTAATAAGGTTTAGGGTAGGATCCAGGAATTTTATTTGTTCATTTGTTTGTTTTGTTGTTTGAGACAGGATATTGCTATGTAACCCAGGCTGGCCTCGAACTCGAAGATTCTCCTGCCTCAGCTTCAGGAGTGCTAGGATTACAGGGGGGTACCCCCATGCTGTGCAGCAATTTGATTGTTTATAAGGCTATCCCCTCTCCACCCTTCCAACTACCAGATGCTCTCTGAGATATTAACTTTTTGGATCACAGGTTGAGAAATAGTGTTCTGTAGGAAACTCTAGTTAACATCTTTTGAATCAGTTCTTTCTCCTGGTTTCCTTAAATGCTAATACTTTTAATAAAGTAATACCTTATTAACTCAGCTCCATTAAATAAGGATTCTTGATAATTGGACTAAAGCCAGGCTGCCAAAAAAAAGAGGTGGGAAACTGAAGATGAATCTCCCTTCAAGATGATGAGTAGAGCTAGCCATGCATATTTAGATAGGTGCCAAGTAATTCTTTGCTGATTTATTCATTGACTGAAAGTTCCTTGATTAGTCCACTCAAGACCTCATCTACATGTTCTTTCACTTGGATTATTGTCCTAGTCTTTTTTCCACTCTCCCCACTTCCACTCTAGCTGCTTAATTGTTCTTTCTCCACATAGAGCCTGGGTGGTCTTTAAAATATAAAAATCTAATGTATCACCTGAATGAATAAATCCTTTCAATGGTTTTCCATTGATCTTAGAATAATAACTAAATGCTTTATCTGGGTCTACAAGGCTCTTCAGAGTCTGACCTTATCTACCTTTCCAGTCTCATCTTATTTTACTCTTCCTTTGTCTTTCAGTTACATAGGACAGTTTCTTCTGCTATGCTCTTCTATCAATTTGGAATGTCCTTCTCTGAATTCTTTCCCCACCCTACACATCCATCCAAACATACACTTAGTCATCCTCTACTCATCTTTTGAATCTTGGCTCAAATGTCTTTGTCATAGTTATTCTACCCCAGCTTCCTACTCTAGGTCAGCTTCCTTTACTGTATGTTTTCAGATAATCATGTTTTTCTCCCTCAGAATCCTTATATCAGTCTGTGATTATATAATCATTATTGTTAGTGTAATTATTTGATTAAAGCTCATCTCTTCTTCTAGATGGCAAGCTCCTTTAAAACCCAAAACATATCAGTTTTGCCTTGTCACTACGTCCTCAGTATGTAGGAATATGGATTAATTTTTTGTTGTTGTTTCTGTTTTCTGAGACAGGTTCTCACTTTGTGTCCAGGCTAGCTTTGGACTTTAATTCTCCTGCCTCAGCTTCCTGAGTACTGGGATTACAGGTGTGCACCATAACACCCAGCTAAGTGCTTAATAAGTACTGGTTAAGTGAATGGCCAGAATGAGTGCTTTCTGTTCCTTTCCAGAACAGACCACGATGATCCAACTATCACCTTAACCAACAGATACCCTCTATGCAAAATATTAACAATTTTACTTTGATGAAGTTATCAATCCCACACTTTCTTATATACATATATTATAGTTGTTGAAGTGAAATGAAGGAGGAATGGTAACAAGAAATTTTGGGGGATGGGGATGGAGAATGGGAGGGTAGTATAGTAAAGTATCATTTCTTGGTACTATATGCCACTCATAATTTCACATAAGGGTTGAGAAAGCATTGACAAAACATAACCGCACCTTACCAACAAGGAAACTTCTGCTCAAATCACATCTAGGTCCAAGATTTGAACTACTTTTACTCCATATTCCTAAGATTATGAGTCTCCCAGTAAAATCATAGATACAAAAAAGATTAAAGACATTTGGCTTATCCCCAAGACATTTGGGGATAATTGAAGAACTGGATTTTTAAAGAAGTCTCAGATGGAGTCAATAGGTTGATTTTGTCTAGCCTACGTAAACTCTATGTAAATCCTGTGACTCTGGGTGGATGGAGGCATAACAGGCTAATATTCTGTCAGTGAAAACCCTAACTACCAAGCAACTGGACAATTCAAATAAATTTCTAATTGGCATAGTTCTCTAAACATTCTAATATCACATGCTATCCCTGCAGTCCATCTGAGAAAAGGCATGCCATAAGAAGACTATAAAAGTGATTGGCCTCACAATTACTTTATTTTCTCAAATATTCTGCTAGTTGGAGTTTCCTCCCAGTCAGGGCTGTTTTAACTGTCCTTTGAAATGATGCAATTAGTGATATTCTTCAACATCCAAGATGCTGTTGGCAAAACCTGTGGATATGAGTAATTTGGGTAGCTTTCTGCAGTGCTGGCAAAGCCTTTGTAATATAATAATTCTTCAAATGAGTGTACTATGTGTATTATGATTTTCCTTTTTAGTTATAACTGGCAAGTGGAATAAAATCTAAAAAAAATTGGATTAATCTGAAAATATAAAAAGGAAATATCCTGTTAAAGTGCTCAAATTCTATACTTTTTTGGTAATCTTTAACCTCTATTAACTTGTATATATTTCTACTAGTCTCTACGATTATGGAATCTATTCAGAAGTTTCTTTCTTGGTAATACTTGGGTTTTGTTCTATATAATTTTAAGTTTTTCAACAAAACCATCTGTTATGCAAAATAATCTCTGTCCTTGCTAAAAATTTGGAAAATGTTTGGAATATGCCCACTAGGTACAATTATTTGTTACTCATTCTCTTTCCCTAAATGCCATTGAAAATATGTATAAAGAGGTTTTTAAAAAATGGACTGTGGATCAATACTGAACCCAAAGATGTCCTTTATGGATAACCAGTGGTCTATGAGGTGCATAAGAATTCTGATCAATTGGATCCTCATTCGTAGGGAGTTTCAATTTGGGACTCAAAAAAATCAGCCTATTGGTCAGTTGTGGGAGAAGCAGAAGTAGAGAACAGAATAGCTAAGCTAACTGCATAGCAGAGCAATAGAGGATGGAAAGAGAAATAGAGAAATAGAGGATGGAAAGGCAGGACTGTTGCGTGATAACAATGGTCAAACTCTTTACAAGGCTTGTATAATTTGGTGTTTTTTCTTACAATATACTTTAATGAACTGAGATATGCTGAGCATATCACTATTCTTTGTAACTTTATTGTACCTAACACATGGATCAACTTTTAAAATGTTTTTGGAAGTCTAGTCTTCAGTGTAGATCAAATAAAGACTAAATGAAAAACGCAGGCCTTCTCATTCCAAGTCTAATTATATTTGCAATATTAACTTTACTTCCTACCAGAAAAACTTTAGCTTTCAACTGAAAAGTTAAATTGTAGTTGAAATATTGTTATTTCTTCAGACTTGCTGCTATCAACCGTATCAACACAATGACGCGATCATGTACAGGAAAGGCTAGTGAAAGCACTGAGATGACAGGCAAATTTCTAGGTGATATGCAAAAAATGTTGGATTGATGAAGTGACACTCCTAGAAATTAGTTGAAGGAAAACTTCATGTGGTCACTCAAAGTCCTGGTAAGGAAAAACTGCACCCAAGAACACACTAACATTTCCACTGGGAAACAGTTTTTTTTTTTTCAAATGTTAAGATTTTATTACATATATCCCTTCTAGATGAAACTATATCTTCTCCAGATCTGCCAGATCTGTCCAGAGTTCTGGGACAGTGTCATCATTTCCCTTACTTTTTGGGCTAATAGCCACTCTATTAGCACTCTCTAGCACTTATTCCAAGACAAAAAACAAAAAAACAAAAAACTTTCCCTAAGTGAACTAAAGCTGATTTTTCGAACTCTTTCAGGGATAGACATTCTATCCCTGAAAAATGTTTGTGTGATATGAAGTGCCTAGACTGGTAAAACCTATTGTAAGACTTTTCAAATACTGGTAGTTTCAGCTGTTCTATAGTTAATCCACAGAATCAAAGCAGCTTGAAAGAAATGTTACCTGAACTTCTTTGAGGCCACAGTTGTAAAATGAGAATGGTAATACCTGCCATGCCCTGCTTAGTCCTAGAACATGAGAGCTGGAAATGCTTCCACCAAATCATCTTATCCTGCCTCCCTCCTTTACCTCATGAATAAGATGGGAGAATAAGGTAGATGCAGTTAGAAGAATGCTACAAAGTTTTAACATCATCAGTTTTTGTTTTTATTTGAATGGTGCCGTTAGTAGCTGTTTCAAGGAAGCCTCTTGACTGCTCATGTATTGGTTATCTTGATTGGCAAGATTTCTATTTATCACCTTCCTCTGCCAAAACTTTCTGTCCTAGGCTGTAGCTCTATGTGGAATAGCAGTCACTATTTCTTTTTTATGTGTCTGTCTCTACTTTTGATGGTTACATCTAAATTTATCCCCAGAAAAACTAACATATATCCCTAGCCAAGATGGTATTTCCTGATTTGTCCTATTCAGGTCTATCTGCCTTATAGAAAAACAGTATTCCTTATTTAGAAAAACTTTGAGAGATAATCTTGTCTGAAGTGTCTCTAATGCCAGTCTACAAACCAGCAGCATCTGAATTACCCAGAAGACTTTTGACAAATGTAGATTTTCTGTTTTTTAAGTTTTATTAAATTTTTTATTACAAAAGAATTCAAACATTTAAAAAAAATCAGGGACTATCACAAAGAACTCCCAGATATTCATCACCTTACTTCCACAATTACCCACCCATGGTCAATCTGGTTTCGTTTATATCTCATCCAAGTACCCCTCCTCCTGGATTATTTTGAACCAAATACCATGCATAAATATTCCAAAATGTAAAACCCCACATATTTTTATTTTGTCAAATAAAAATTTCTGGAATTCTGACAGTGGGTTTGGAAAAGAACCCAAGAATTGGTATTTGTAATAGGCAAACTTGATATGCAAATTTGGGAACAGCTGCATTTTGATTCTCATTTCCATATATAGAGAAATAGAAGCTAGACAAGGGAAGTGACAAGCTGAAGGTTACTTCATTCCTCTGTTACAGAGGAATGAAGCTTCAGAATACTTCTCTGTTTTGAACAAAGAAATATTCTGAAGCCCATTTGGAAAAGATACTATTTGAGTGGTAAGTGCTTTGAAAATAATGGTCCAGATACCAGGAGGCAAGGAAACAAATTTCTGAGATGTCAGTTAAGCAATGAAGCCTTCCCAGTCCACACTGAAGTCTCGTGCCTTTGAGCTCAGGCTTCATTGACTGAGGTACTCATTTGGAAGTTAATCACAGACAGCCCTGTGACAGCTCATGTATTATGGAAGTGATTTTATTCTTAAATTGCCGTAACTCTTCAGCTAAAAGTTAACCTCACAAAGGGTAGAGGCCTTGCCTAACTTGGCTTTGTACCTCTCTCTACCCTCCCACTCCCCAGAGAAGCCTGCATGGTATCCTGTCATATATGCTATTTCACTACAGTGCACTACTTTATGCCTTGTATCACTAAGGAATTCATTCACTATATTCTTTACTAATGTGCCAAACATAGAGGAAAAAGCAAGTGTGTTTATGTCCCAATACAAGGACACCTATGTGTTGTGATTTGAAAGGTCTTGTTGGAAAGTCCTGAACCAAGAACATCTCTTCAATGGCTTGCCACATTGCCTGGAATTGTCATTCCTAGTAATCTTTTAAGTGACTAGGTTAATCCCAGAGCTCCTTAGCATAAATTAGCTGACAGGGCTGATTATCTTCATGATACAGGTCCCTTTAATGTCATAAGAGACTGTAAGCATTGCTTTGGGTGAAGAGTTCAATTAGGATTCTCTAGTGACAGTCAAGAGTCTATTGAGTACTCAATGGGTAGGAATGGGTTTACTGAAAAGGGGCATAGCATAGCATAGTGGCTAAGGTTGCAGGTTTTTGAGTGATTAACATTTTAGCTCTGACTCTCCCATGGGCTATTAGGCACATCTCTGAACCTCTTTCCATCATCTGTAAAGCAGGGGGTTAATAATAGAACTTGACTTCACATATTCATTCAACAAATTTGAGAGCCTCCTATGTGCTCGGCACTGGGCACACCACAGACAACAAGCCAAATAAGGAATCTTCACCCTTGAACTTAAATTCTGTAAGTTTGTGTGGAGGCTTAAATGAATAATACACATGAAGAACTTAGCATGGTGGCTGGGTCTAGCAAACATATTAAACATCACTTATCTTTATGGCTATTATGATCCAGGGAGGAAGGTGGATGGTGCCACAGAAAGATCTTTCACAGTTTGGCTATGATTCACGTCAGATATGTAATAGGAAAGAAAAATGATGGCTTGAATCCCTCAAGCATATAGGAAGGCTAGAAGCAGCCCATCAAAGGAGGTTTGAGGAATGGAGAAAAATCTCCATCAGCCAAGAAGATATTCTTATTTCTACCTGAAACCAGAGCATGTAGCAAATGCTATGTCAGGATCTACTCAAACTAGAACATTTACATCACATGGGCGTGTATAATAGCTAGAGCAACCAAGGTATGGCGAGTGAGCTTTGTGTAGTTGAGACACAGACTAGCATTTGCAAAATTGCAAGCAGAAAGAGAGAGGACTCTCTGAGATGAACATCAACAGGCCTGATATGGGAAATGATCACCTGATGAGAACTAGTATGCAGTTTAATATGCAGAAAACAGAGACTAGTTACAAGATGCTGACATAGATGATAATGGAAGAGGAGGGTACAGGGCTTAGTGCTGAAGACAAGACTTGAAAATCCACAATAAAATACCTAGGGAGGTATGTGGTCTTGGGCTTAATTCAGGCAAAAATTGATAGCAGGAAGGTCCAAGCTGAAAGGTGTAGTAGGGAGCCAATACTCAGATATCCAAGGATCATGCCCAGAATGTGAGGTAATAGGTCTAGGACAACAATCACTTTAGTCCCCAGCTATTAGTATGGTTGAAACTTCTAATGTATTTTATGTCCTGGCCAGGACTAGCTTAATAACTTGGCAGGGCTGAGACTGTAGACACCTTGCATTAGTGATTCCAGCTGGGCGGGCCTGACATCAGCTGCCTTTATTTCATTTGCACTGTGATAGATGAGAAGAGATATAGCTCACAAGCCACAGGGTCAACTTTAGCCAGTATGTGTGGGAACATCAGAACATATACAACAGAATTCTCACTCAAAGGTTCAGAAACAAACATACAGCCTCATATTAAGATCTACATTCAAGAGTCAGTTTCTGGTCATTTTTCAAGGGATTGCTTATTCCTACTTCCCTTAATTTATTTGGAAAACTAATACTTATGCACAGCATACATTCACAGCTTAAAATAAAGGGCCATTGAATAAACCTAAAGATGAGTTTTGAACAGGTCTTTTGCCTATGTTCTCTTTCTCTTTCCATAACTGACTAATGATGGATTCCAAAGGTCACTTGTCTTTAGCAATTACTCTGAAGCAGTACATTCTACCTGCAGCCTTTAAAACATCCTAGCCAAAAGAGGATTCATTTTATTTTCTTGGAAATAAATGTGAACTGTCAATCCAATACCACTAATAAATGTTTCTAATTGATGTTTGAGGAGAGGGAATTTTTTCCCTTAGGCATGCTGCTTTTTATCTTGGTCAGTGGCCTTGTTGTTTATATAAAAAAAAAAAACATTATTTGTGCATTCATAAAGCAAAGGAAGAGAGTTAAAGAACAATACTTCACTTTTCCTTTTGTTAAACTAGATAGAGACACTGGAAGGAGTTTCTTTTCTCATGATTTAAGGTCAATATTTTTAATAGTCAAATCACAGATTCAGATGTCAGTTATATTTTAATAGGATGAAAAATCTACCCTAATCAAATTCCCAAGGCTACACTGTGTGTTGGGAGGCTTGCATTTTCCTCCTTCCATATGCTATTTCAGTGCCCCATCATTCTTTTAATTATAACATGGGGATCACAGCACTTACCTCACAGAGGTACTGGGAAGATTAGAGTAAGTAAGATAACCATTGTGGTTGCTGGGGAGAGAAAGATTATTAACCTCTGATTCTAAAGCCAAGTGAGAAATAAGATACAGGCTTAAGTAAATGAAGATGAAAATATGAGCTTTATTACCAATAATGATGAACTCAAGGGTATAACTTGATATGTGATCAAATGGCTTTTGCAGTTTTCTCCTCTCCATTGCTGGCCTTTGAGATGGGCTCACCTTAAGGAGCTTGAGTCTACAGAGTAACAAACTTACCCAGAATTTCCTCTTAGTTCTACAATTGCAAATCATAGACCAATGTATTTATTAAGAGATTTCAGAGGATTCCAAGATGGTGGCTAGAGGGAGGAAGCAGAAAGCGTGCCTCCTATAGTGAAATCTTGGAGAGATGCTGGAGATACACCTTACAGGAAAAACCACCGAGAAGAGGCAAATTTTGACCCCTCCACACCTCCAGCCTGGGCAGAGCATCTCCACTTCACGTTAAATGGAGAAACCAGGAAGGCCCCTGGACCACCACCAGATGCCAGACCAAAAGGTGAGCTAAGCAGTACGCGGTACTCCCACAGACAACCCTGGGCCAGATCACCATAGCCCCCTGGACAGACCGACCCCCACCCAGGGAAAAAAAGAGAAACTGACTAATAAGCAATAAGAACAATAAAGACACATAGGAAAGAGGGTGGGCCCTGAGCTCTGAAGAGGGGGGAGGGGAATCCCTCACAGAACTGTAAATAAACAAGCCAGGACGGAGAAGGCAGGAGCGGCGGCACACGCCCAGCAACCAGGAGTGGGAAAGCTTGTAAAAGTGGTGGTAGGAAAACTCCACAGGAGAGGGAGGAAGACCCACTTCCCACATGAGCTGTAAATAAACACACCAGCCCGAGAAAGCAGATACAGTGTCACCTCCCACAGTGTGCTTGGAAAGGGGAAAGCTTGTAGCAGAGGCTCATGCACAGGAGAACCCTAAGTAAACAAAGTCTTCAGGGCCACATGAATGCTAAGCTCACTCCTGAGATCTGCATAAATAAAGCCTACAGCAACAGCAGGCTGACAGCAGTGGGCAGGCAAGCCACAGCCACAGCCATTCACAGAACTGTCTCCAGACTTTTTTTTTTCTTTTCTCTCTCCCTACCTTCGATGAGACAACTGAACTACGCCTGCATGCTGAAAAACTTACTGAAACTGTATTGCATTTGAACTTAGGACACTTTGTGGGTTTTTTTTTTTGTTTTGTGTGGTTTTGTATTATTTTATTTTTTCCCTTTGAGGAGAAAACTATAGAACAACATCTGAGGCACCATCTCCAGGATTGGAGGCTGAGGGACAAACACCAAAATTATTAAGACTGAAACTTTATTGCATTTGAACTTGGAGATTTACATATATATATTTTTTTCATTTATTTATTTTTTAGTTTTATTTTTTATTTTCAATCCTCTCTGTCTCTCTAATGCTTTTTCAGCTTACGTTGATTAGTACACTGTCTCTCCCTGTTTATATCTTTGAAGCTATTTTTGTTTGTTTCTTTGTTTTGTTTTTTCTACTTGTTTATTTGCTTTTCCTTTTTCCTTTAACTTCTTTGCTTTCCATCTCCTCTCACCCTTCCAGTGCTATTATTACAAGCCAGAAAATACTTAATTGCACACAGTACAGGGACAATAACAACACCAAGGGCAATGACGGGAAGACAGGAAAAACAGGGAAACCAGTTTCCCCACAGCAAAAAAGTAGTAAAGGAACCAGAGGGAAATGAAGAAAACAGATACTCAGACCCAGACTCCAACAAAATGAAGATAAACTATGCCAAAGAACCCAATGAAGCCCACAAGAATAATCTAAAAGAAGAAATACTACAAGTACTCAGTGAGAATTTTATAGAGATGATACTGGATATGGTCAACCAAAATGTACAGGAGACACTCAAGAAATTCCAAGACAACAAAAATAGACAATTTGAAAAAGCAAAAGAAGAAATAAAGGAAACCATAGAAGCACTGTATAAACACCAAAGTGAAACAAAGAACACGATTAATAAAGAGATAAGTGAACTCAGGGCAAAAATACACAACATCAAAGAGGAAGTGACCCAGGATACGGAAAACCTCAGAAAAAAGAATGAAACAGAATTGCAACAAAACGGAAGGCCAATCGAGCAGAATAGAACAAACAAAAGACAGAATCTCAGAACTCGAAGATGAAATGATAATTAAAGGAAAAACTGAAGAACTATTCGTCAAACAACTCAAGACATGTGAAAAGAAAATGCAAGAACTCACCAACTCCATCAAAAGACCAAACCTGAGAATCACGGGCATCGAAGAAGAAGAGGTGCAAGCAAAGGGAATGTGTAATATATTCAACAAAATAATAACAGAAAATTTCCCAAATCTAGAGAAAGCTATTCCCATACAGATGCAAGAGGCCTCCAGGACACCAAACAGACCAGATCAAAATAGAACTACCCCACAGCATATCATCATTAAGACAAGAAGTTCAGAAACTAGGTAAAGAATATTGAAGGCTGTAAGAGAGAAAAAACAAATAACATACAAAGGTAAACCCATCAAAACCACAGCAGACTTCTCAACAGAAACATTAAAAGCAAGAAGAGCTTGGGGAGAGATCTTCCAGGCACTGAATGAAAATAACTTCAACCCCAGGATACTCTACCCAGCAAAACTATCATTTAAAATAGATGGAGCAATAAAAGTCTTCCATGATAAGCAGAAACTAAAACAATATGTGACCACAAGGCCACCACTACAAAAGATTCTTCAAGGGATTCTGCATGCAGAAAGTGAAATACAACATAGCCATGAAAGTACAGGCAGTACCAAACTACAGGAAAAGAAAAAACAAAAAAGTAGAGAGTAACCTGAACTTAGGTACAATCAACCTTTCAAACAACTAAGACAACTAAATGACAGAAATCACCACATACCTATCAGTACTAACACTTAATGTTAATGGACTTAATTCACCCATCAAAGGCACTGTTTGAAGGAATGGATTAAAAAGGAAGATCCAACCATTTGTTGCTTACAGGAGACCCATCTCACCAACAGAAACAAGCATAGGCTTAGGATGAAAGGCTGGAAGATTTACCAAGACAATGGCCCCCCAAAACAGGCAGGAGTAGCAATACATATCTATGACAAAGTAGACTTCAAACCAACATTGATCAAATGAGTTAAAGAAGGACATTCCATTCTAATAAAAAGGGAAATAGACCAATAGGAAATAACACCTATCAACCTATATGCACCCAATGTCAATGCACCCAACTTCATCAAACATACCCTGAAAGACCTAAAAGCATATACTAACTCCAATACAGTGGTTGTGGGAGACGTCAACACCCCATTATCATCAAGAGATAGGTCATCCAAACAAAAAAATCAATAAAGAAATTCAAGATCTAAAATATACAATAGATCAAGTGGACCTAGTAGATGTCTACAGAACATTTCATCCAACTTCTACACAATATACATTCTTCTCAGCAGCACATGGAACCTTCTCTAAAACAGATCATATCCAAGGACACAAAGCAAGCCTCAGCAAATATAAGAAAATGGAAATTATACCATGCACACTATCTGATCAAAATGCAATAAAACTAGAACTCAATAACAAAAGTAAAGACAAAAAACATGCAAACAGCTGGAAACTGAATAACTCATTACTTAATGAACAATGGGAGATAACAACAAACACCATGGAAGTCCAGGAAATCATCTGATACTACTTCAAAAACCTATATTCAAATAAATTTGAAAATCTTAAAAAAATGAACAGATTTTCTAGATACTTATGATCATCCAAGACTGAACCAAGAGGATATTAATCAACTGAATAGATCTATAACACAAAATGAAATTGAAGCAGCAATCAAGAGTTCCCCAAAAAGAAAAGTCCAAGGCCTGATGGATTCTCTGCTGAATTCTATCAGACATTTAAAGAAGAACTGGCACCAACCCTCTTTAAACTGTTCCATGAAATAGAAAGGGAAGGAAAACTGCCTAACACATTTTAAGAAGCCAGTATTACACTTATCCCAAAACCAGGCAAAGACACCTCCAAAAAGGAGAACTATAGACCAATCTCCTTAATGAACATTGATGCAAAAATCCTCAATAAAATAATGTAAAAACGAATTCAACAACACATCAAAAAGATCATTCACCATGACCAAGTAGGCTTCATCCCAGGAATGCAGGGGTGGTTCAACATACGAAAATCAATAAACATAATAAACCACCTTAACAGAAGCAAAGACAAAAACCACCTGATCATCTCAATAGATGCAGAAAAGCCTTTGATCATGAATGGTAAAAGCTCTAAGAAAACTAGGAATAGAAGGAAAGTACCTCAACATCATAAAAGCTATATATGACAGACCTACAGCCAGCATTATACTTAATGGAGAAAAACTGAACCCATTCCCTCTAAAATCAGGAACCAGACAAGGATGACCACTATCTCCACTCCTATTCAACATAGTACTGGAATTCCTAGCCAGAGCAATTAGGCAAGAAGAAGGAATAAAAGGAATACAAATAGGTAAAGAAACTGTCAAAATATCCCTAGTTGCAGACGACATGATCCTATACCTTAAAGACCCAAAAAACTCTATACAGGAGCTTCCAGACATCATCAATAGCTATAGCAAGGTAGCAGGATATAAAATCAACATAGAAAAATCATTAGCATTTCTATACACTAATAATGAACAAACTGAAAAAAAATATATGAAAACAATTCCATTTACAATAGCCTCAAAAAAAATCAAATACCTAGGTGTAAACTTAACAAAGGATGTCAACAACCTTTACAAGGAAAACTATAAAATTCTGAAGAAAGAGACTGAGGAAGACAATAGAAAGTGGAGAGATCTCTCATGCTCATGGAATGGTAGACTCAACATAGTAAAAATGGCTATACTCCCAAAAGTAATCTACATGTTTAATGCAATTCCCATCAAAATTCCAATGACATTCATTAAAGAGATTGAAAAATCTACTGTTAAATTTATATGGAAACACAAGAGGCCACGAATAGCCAAGGCAATACTCAGTCAAAGGAACAATGCTGGAGGTATCACAATACCTGACTTCAAACTATATTACAAAGCAATAACAATAAAAACAGTATGGTACTGGCACAAAAACAGACATGAAGACCAGTGGAACAGAATAGAGGACCCAGATATGAAGCCACACAACTATAACCAACTTGTCTTTGACAAAGGAGCTAAAAATAAACGATGGAGAAAAGACAGCCTCTTCAACAAAAACTGCAGGGAAAACTTGTTAGCAGTCTGCAAAAATCTGAAACTAGATCCATGTATATCACTCTATACCAATATTAACTCAAAATCAATCAAGGATCTTAATATCAGACCCCAAACTCTAAAGTTGATACAGGGAAGAGTAGGAAATACTCTGGAATTAATAGGTATAGGTAAGAACTTTCTCAATGAAACCCCAGCAGCACAGCAACTAAGAGATAGGATAGATAAATGGGAGTTCATAAAACTAAAAAGCTTCTGTTCATCAAAAGAAATGGTCTTTAAATTGAAGAGAACACCCACAGAGTGGGAGAAAATATTTGCTAGCTACACATCAGACAAAGGACTGATTACCAGAATATATAGTGAACTTAAAATACTAAATTCTCCCAAAACTAGTGAACCAATAAAGAAATGGGCAAGTGAACTAAACAGAACTTAATGGCCAAAAAACACATGAGAAAATGCTCACCATCTCTACCAATAAAGGAAATGCAAATTAAAACCACACTAAGATTCCACCTCACCCCTGTTAGAATAGCCATCATTAGCAACACCACCAACAACATGTGTTGGTGAGGATGTGGGGAAAAAGGAGCCCTTTTACACTGTGGGTGGGAATGTAAACTAGTACAACTACTCTGGAAAAAATTTGAAGGCTACTTAAAAAGCTAAACATTTATCTACCATATGATCCAACAATACCACTCTTGGGGATATACCCAAAAGACTGTGACACAGGTTACTCTAGAGGCACTTGCACACCCATATTTATTGCAGCACTATTCACAATAGCCATGTTATGAAAACAGCCAAGATGCCCCACTACTGACGAATGGATCAAGAAAATGTGGTATCTATACACAATGGAATTTTATGCAGCCATGAAGAAGGACGAAATGTTATCATTCGCTGGTTAAATGGATGGAATTGGAGAACATCATTCTGAGTGAGGTTAGCCTGGCCCAAAAGACCAAAAATCGTATGTTCTCCCTCATATGCGGACATTAGATCAGGGGCAAACACAACAAGGTGATTGAACTTTGATCACAAGATAAAAGCGAGAGCACACAAGGGAGATATGAGGATAGGTAAGACATCTAAAAAATTAGTTAGCATTTGTTGCCCTCAATGCAGAGAAACTAAAGCAGATACCTTAAAAGCAACTGAGGCCAATAGGAGAAGGGGACCAGGAACTAGAGAAAAGGTTAGATCAAGAAGAATTAACCTAGAAGGTAACACACATGCACAGGAAATTAATGTGAGTCAACTCCCTGTATAACTATCCTTAGCTCAACTAGCAAAAACCCTTGTTCCTTCCTATTATTGCTTATACTCTCTCTTCAGCAAAATTAGAGATAAGGGCAAAATAGTTTCTGCCAGGTATCGAGGGAGTAGGGGGAAGTGGGAGGGTTTGGGATGGTTGGTAAGGGAGGGAGTGGAGGCAGGGGAGAGAAATGATCCAAGCATTGTATGCACATATGGATAATAAAAAATAAATAAATTAAAAAACAAAAAGATTTCACTTCTCCTCCCATGGGTAGGATTGCCAGATTTAAGAAATAAAAAATACAGAACACAGTTAAATTTGAATTTCAGGTAAAAATTATTAATTTTTATTTTTTTTATGTGCTCTCCCCTTATCATGTGATCCAAGTCCAACCACATTGCTGCTTTTGCCCTAGATCTAAAGTCCACACATGAGGGAGAACATATGTTTTTTGGTCTTCTGAGCTTGGCTGACCTCATTCAGAATGATGTTCTCTAGTTCCATCCATTTACTTGCAAATGATAAGATTTAATTCTTCTTCATGGCTGTGTAAAATTCCACTGTGTACAAGTACCACATTTTCTTGATCCATTCATCAATGGTGGGGCATCTTGGTTGTTTCCGTAAATTGGCTATTGTGAACAGCACTGCAATAAACATGGGTGTGCAGGTGCCTCTGGAGTAATCTGTGTTGTATTTCTTTGGGTATATCTCCAGGAGTGGGATTGCTGGATCATATGGCAGATCTGTGTATAGATTTTTAAGGAGCCTCCAAATTTTTTTCCAGAGTGGTTGTACCAGCTTGCATTCCCACCAGAAAATGATTAATTTTTAGCTTAAGTATGTTCTGTGTAGTGTTTTGGATATAATTATATTGCCAACATTATTCTTCTATTATCTGAATTTAATAGAGCATCCAATATTATATCTGGCAACACTATCCATAGGATGAAAGTGAGTAAATGTGGGAATAGAATTCCAATGTTACTACAGTTTAACAAATGTTAAATGTAAGTCCATAAGAATGGAGGGTTTGCCTAACAACCACACAATATGGGAGCATGCTGCTTAACATACTGTGTATGCTAAACACATGTTTATTGGTTTCCTTCATGTCTATAAGAACCCTCCTAGTAAACTCATTTATACCAAGGCATTAGTTTCTTACTATGATGTTCTTCTAAAGTATTTTTCCTTTAAACGAGGTCCAAGAGGAGATCAATGCTTAACCCACAGAAATTCTTCCCTAATGATAGATTTTCAACTTTGACTGAGCATCATTAATGCCCTGGGGAGCTTGTTAGAAATATAAATACCCAGCATCCCCCTTCCCAAGTTTGATTCTTGGGTAGGATCTAGGCATTTGTATTTTTAACAAGCTTCCCCAGGGATTCTGATGCATAACAAACTTTAAGTTACATTATTGTAATATGTAAGTACAGTGTCAGGGAGCAGGGGTTGGTATATCCAGAGAAAGATGTACCTTTATCCAACAAGTTACCTGAGAAACTATTATGCCAATTCATGTACTATTGATTTAGAACGAGTGCTCAAGACCATGAACAGAGAGAAATATGCCTTCCTTCTGATTTCAGAAGTAACAGGCCTAATTTCTAAAAATAAAATTATGAGTATTGAAATACCTGAGTAGAAGTCATTTTAATCAGAGTTTCTTTCACTACTCTTCAATCACATCAGGCAGAACATGTGATTGGTTCTGAGTGCAAACCTGGTCAGCCATGCTGTTTTTTCACATTGCCAATTACAGTCCAGTGTGAAAGGGTTATAAGAAAGGCAAGCTAAGGGAGCAGAGGGTTGAGAAGGAGGAAGGAGGAAGTCAAGAAAACTATTACAGAGGTGAATTACCCTTTAGTCCTTGAAGGGTAGTAGAAATTCACCAAGGAGAAAGAAAATGGGTAGATGCATAGAGACTAGCAAACAAAAGACTACTAGAGCCAGAGAAAGACTGAGACAGTGATAAGATTCTAAAACCAAGAGAACTTCAAAATAGGAAAGAAACAGAATGCAAGGTGTAAAAGGGAGAGAGCAAAAAACTGAGACAGAAAGACATACATACACATACACACAGAGTTACATTGACAGAGATCCTGGGAAGAAAGAGAAAGCATAAAAGGGACAAAGAGGGAAATGCAAATCCAGTTTTAAAAAATACTTTATTACCCTTACTGTAGGATATTCACTATTGTTGAAATATGGAATCATGCTGAAACAAAACACCCAATATTCATGTACTTTCTCAGAAAACTAGCTCATGGTTGTGGGGAATCTGAAATGCGTAGGAAATGACCACCACATTTGCTCATTCTTGATGGCATTTGCTACTTACAAATGGCTGTTTTCAGGGGAAATATTGATTATAATTCTAAAAGTAGGCAGATACATCATTAATATATTTAATAATTAAGGGTAGAATCATAATACAGTATTAAGAAGTAAAACAGCCTTTTTCCTGAACTTGATCTTAAAGTAAAATCTCAAATAGCTGCCATTGCAACTCTGCAGGACTGTAATGTGTCCTCCCGTCTCATGTTTTGTTATTATCTGAATTCATTTTCTTGTTATGAAACTTTTGGAAAGCCCTTTGCAGCTGATGAGCCCAACTGTTAAGTGTAGGTGATTTGGCTTCTGTTCTGGGCAATGTTGTCAAGCACACCAGCTTCCTGGAAGAAACACTGTAGAAAGAGATCAATTTTGCTTCATGGTGCTTAATATCACCTCAAGGTCTCTTCCCTTCTGCTTCTTTTTCCTCTTCCTTTTGAATCATACATTCAAATAACCACACGTGTGAACATTCAAAAGAACACAACTCAGCATGTCTTTGTAAAGGTACAGAAGACAATATGGCATTACACATGCTTAATATGCTGTTTTGAATTCTCTAGAACTTTGTTGCTCCAAAATCAAATATCTTCAGATAAAAGGAAAGTATGTTGCTCAGTCAGAAACTCATAGGTGCCAAATTTGATTTCTCTTCTACATCTTTACCATTTTTGGCATCTATTTTGCAACCTGAAGGGTTTTGTTTCCCCTCTTTTCCATTTGTGCTTTAGAAAGAAAGCAGCAGACAAGGAATCACTGCATTTGGGGAAGGGTACTGAGTGATTTCTCTTTGAAAACCTTGTATTAAGCTATAGCTATAAACTTAGAATGGGAATGGTATGGATGACAGCTGATATATACATGATAGCTCAATGGACAAAAGAGAATAGGCAAGCAAGGACTTACCCATCTTCCTCCCTTTACTCAGGGGAGGTAGGCACTCAATTTGTGCATGGGGAATAGAACTAAGAATGCCTTAAGCAGAATCCTAACTACAAAGAGTCTCCCACTGTTTCCTTGTCACAAACTTTTCATTCTATAGGAATGAAAGCAGTACCAAAAATTAGCAGCCTTTCCCCAAAGGCTCCTAGTGGCTTACAGTTTATACTGCAATGACATTAGCATCTACAATTCTTGTTTTCCATCATGACTGGGCTCAAGACTGCCTTCTCTGCTGCCACCAAAACTGATGTCCTCACTCTAGTACGGGGGCACTCTTCGGGGCCAAGATTCCCCTACTTATGATTTCCTGCTTCCCCCTACCTCCTTCTATTGCTTTTGATTCTGGGGGAAAGCCTTTTACCACATGGCGATAGCATTTTAAAATGTTCTGCAGTAGCCTGAAACATCAATTATTACAGTTTATTTTGCATTCCAAATCCAAAGTAGATTTATTCCTCCTGGTTGATAAATCTCTAAGTATTAGAACAATCTCCCCTGGAGAGGACCATGAAGTCTTTAAGTAACTATGGGTATTCTCATTGACTATTAACCAGTCTTTCAAGATAAAAAATATGTAAGTACGTACTTCTGTCCTACCTTCTTTCGCTTAGCACTTACCCTATAAATAAATCAGTCACTTACTAGCTGTTTATTGAGCACTTGTACTAAGTACTGGGGGTAAAGTGATGAATGAGACATACATGGTTGCTACCCTCAGAGAGGGTACAGTTTAGCAAAAGAACAAACAAGTCATTACATAAAAGTGTAATAAGTGTTATGGAAGGAAAAGCAAATTTGCAGTTGAACCCAATAGCCTCTCTGAGGAAGTGACTCAAGATGAAACATTAAGGCATTTTCTAGGAAGGAAATAAGTGGGGCAGGAGTAGAGATTGTCCCCAAAATTTGACAGGTATAAAAGTCTAGGGGAGGGGATAAGGATGTAGCTCAATGGTAGAGTGCTTGCCTAGCATGCTCAAGGCCCTAGATTCTACCCCCAGCACCACAAAAACAAAACAAAACAGCAGAAAGTCTAGGAGGAAGTTAGAACCTGGCAATTTTGTACAACTGAAAAAAAATTGAAGCATAGCTGGCATAGAGAACACAAAGGAAATTGTGGTGAGAGAGACATTGGGTAGGAAAGAAAAGTCTAGATGGTGGAAAACCTTGTAATCCAGTCTAAAAACTTTAGACTTTATCATGAAGTAACACACACATGTGCAGGATAAAAACAAAGGAGTGACTTGACCAAAAGGTTGCACTTGGGAAAGCCCATTCTGACTATAATGTAGCAGAACCATCTGGAAAAGAACAAGGAAGGGAGAGAGAAAAACAGAGGAGATGTTGTTATATTAGTAGGTCAGGCTATAAGTAGGGGTGGCCCAATCTATGATAATGGTATCACCGTGGAGAAAAGTGGGCAGATTGGAGAGGTGTAATTTATTCAACTTAGATGTGGAGAGGACAGGGAAAAGAAAGAATCAAAGATGGCACCCAGTTATTGATTTGGGTAACTTACTGGGGCACAGTGGTGATTTTACTTCTTAGGGTAGGAAATAGACAAGAAGTAGGTTGAGGGGCGGGGGCAGAAGAAGACTTCAATATTACAGGTAAGATGTCCCAGTGGAGATGCCAATTAGACAGACATATGAGACTGAAGCACAAAAAAGGGTCAGGGATGAAGCTCTATTTTTGAGGACATGTGAGTATTTGATCTAGTGTAAGAGGAGCATGCAGAGTTAACAAAAAGAATCCTCTAAACTAGGATCTGCCTTTTAACACTGGATCAAGGCACAAATCTTGCAAAAAGTTAAGAAGGAGTAGTCAGATGAGTATAAGTAAAACTAGTGGCTGGCAGTGTGACAGAAATCAACAGAAGAGAATTTTTTTCTTTTTAAAAATAATTTTATTAGCATGTAGTCATAGTTGTATAAGGGGGAAACACTGTGATACTTACATATGTGCTTACATGTAAATCCAACCATCGTTCTCCCTCTTCCCCCTTCTTAGAACAATTTCAACAAGTTTCATTCTTCTATTTTCATCTATGCATGCAAAATATATCCACTATATTCACCCTCATTCCCCCTTTTCTTGTGCCAATCCCCCTCCCACTTGTACCCATGCCCAGAAAAGATTTATTTTTCCCTTCTGCCTTTCATTTAAAAAAAAAAGTAAGTGCATATTTGATAGTGCAAGGGGGTTTTTCCTTAGTTCTTCAGTCCTGTATATATTGTGCTTTAATCAGATTAACCTATCCAGTACTTACTCTTTCTCTAGCACCATGCTCCCCTAAGATTTGACAGATTACAGTACAGGTCATTATATTATATTCATATATAGATGAGTTATTTCAATATTTTTCATTCTCTATCATTTTCTTTCCCTCTCTAGCCTCCCATCATCCCCTCACGTTTGGGACATCTCCAGTGGGGTTGTGGCAAGGTGGGGTGAGGAGGCCAGGAATTCCAAGGAAAGTCAGAATCCAGTGGGTTGAGGAGTGACTGAGAGGCAAATAAGACAACGAATCTAGACTAGACCTTTCTTCTGAAGAATTTGAGAAGAAGAAAAATAGAATGGTATCAAGAGTAAAGAGACTACAGGAAAAGGTTTTGCCATTGCTACTACTGAGTGTTTCTATAGTAGAAGTGAGTATTTTGATTTCTTTTCATTGAGTATGAGATGGATGGGATTTATGTTGACTGCAAGTTCCTTCTTTTGAGGGAACGAATCCTAGGACAATAAAGGAAGAAAAGAGATTGAGCATGTTTTAAAATTCAAGAGTCTTGGACCCTCATTTCCCAGAAGCAAGCCAGTCCTGAAAGCCTTCCTCATCTCTCCCATGGGACCACACAGCATTTTTAGTGGTATTCCTGGCCACCTCAGAGACCCTGTGGTGAGTAAATAAGAGACCCCCTTCACCGCCAAAAGGACTCTTGCTGCCTTATTCTTTTAGAGATATTCCTAGACATTTTCTTTCTCCTGGGAAGACAATCCATTTAAAAAGTATTGTTCCCATTGTTGGTCATTCAAGTTTTCTACAAAGATGAAAACACATGTCTGCTTTTATTCCTGTGCAACTTTATGTTTCATGCCTTCAAGAGAAGGAATTCACAGTCAACATACATTATAGGTCAGAGTCCAGGATTAGAAATCAAAGAATCTATTTCTATTCCAGAGACCTGTAGACATTAACTTTCCCTGTCAAAACCCCAATTAAAAAACTATTTTTGAGTTAGGAAAATGCAAACGTGTTTCTCATCAGCATATTATCTCTCCTCTGATCTCTCTGTCAATTTTAAGACATTTTCTTCATCTGTCTCCTAACTAGGCATAGCAATTAGCCCTCAACAAGAATTTGAAATGTGCTAAATTTTAGGTTTTCAGAGTTTAGAGTTTAATTCGCATAACCAAATGAAAAAAAAATCTACTTTCCTAGTGTTCACCTTTTCTATATACTCAAATTGCTGACCCACATTGTTTTCAGAACTTTAATATTAAGAGAGACAGAGGGAGGGAGAGAGAGAGAGAAACCCAAGTTGTCTCCTATTTCACTCCAAGCATAGACAGTTTACTTCCTAAAGAATTCCTCAGTGGCTTGCTCTGTTTGTTAGGAAGTGGGTAATGTGTTTCTCCCCTGGCTTTGTCAAAGGCTCTCACCCCTTCATGGTAGAGAGAGGAAGAAAGAGGAGGAAGGGAGAGATTGATGGCTCTCAAAGACAGCAATTGCTTTGTTCAGCAGCCTTAAAATGAAATTTTCACTATGTTCTCAGTGTTTCTTACCCTGCAAATTTGCCATGTACTCTCTAACTCCACTCTTCCCAAACTCTCAGGCCTAGAATACAGCACAGGACAGACAGATTCAGTGGCTACCCAGGCTACTGAACAAGCAGGCTAGTGAATAGTCTTGATTAGAAGGAAATACCTCTTGCCTGTCTCTATGTCTGACGCTGGCATCATGTTGCTGCTCCCAGACAAACTTGACAGGCCCTGCAGGCTTGGGCCTAAGCTCTGACCCCTTTCCTTGGAACAGCCTTGCCTCTCCACAAGAAATTCCCTTTTCAGCCACTTTTCCCATCATGTGATTAACATGATGCTTCCATATGATCTATCACAGATGTTGACACATTCGCTTCCAAGTATGAATTGGGTGTCGTGCAGTGCAGAACGCAGAACTGTGGTGAAGAGACCCCATCTGCAGCTCACAAGGCATGGTTGATGTTGGCTCTGGTAGTAAAAACCACTTTCCTGGATGGGTAGTAAATTGCCACCACAGGAGATGATAATATTTGTGAGCCTTACTAACAAGCTTGAATTCTAACATAAGGCAGTTCATTGTTATGCTGCAGAATGTGAAATCTTAATGCTTTTGCTATTCAGACTCATCTTATTTCACAACATGATTTACTGCGGCTGTAAAGAATCAGCAGAAGGGAAAAAATAGGGGAGTGGAAACAAGGATGAGCTCAGTTTTGTGAGCAAGTTTCATTGCCACTGATAATATGATATTTTGCTTTGATTAACATTCGATCTTGTTGAATGTGTGCGGTATTCTAATAACTGTTTCTTCAGCCTAGTTGCTGATTTTTTTCTGGAATCTATTTTCAAAACAGGCATTGTGCTATATACAAACCTGGGGAGAAAGGATGAGAAAACCACTACCCAATAGGTATGCTTCCATCCAAAGACATGCTGAAAATGTTTGCCTTGCCAGATTCATTTTATCCTGTCAGAACTTTCCAAGCAGATGATGGAGGAATTGCCATTTGTCTAGCCACTTGGGCAATCAACAATAGAAACTAATTGTCTTAAAATTCTACTAATGGTACCTATCATGATTAATACTCACTGACAAAACTAGTATCTGTTATTTTCTTCAGGAATAACAAGTTCAAAGAACTTATTAAGCAAGTGCTTCTAGGAAATATGACTCATTATGTGAGGGTACTATTTTAAATACAATTCAATGTAGGTATAGATAGTCCACCCTATACCCAAGGAGTGACCGTTGGTAACACTGACTTAGAGTAAAAAGACAAAACAAAACAAAATGCCTTAAAAATTATTCTATGGTCATTTTTACCTCTAGAATCCTGGGTTCCTGGAATAACCAAGTTAAAAAAAAAAAAGCCCAGATTGTCAAAATAGGAATTTTTCAAGTTAAATAAGGTGCTAAGAACTACTGTCTTCCTTAAGAGACGTCAGAATTTTGGATTTAGTTTGCACTCAAGTTTAGTGGTTGGGTCCCTTCACATAAATTTCAAGCAGCTATTTTCTTGTGAGTAGACAAATGAACTTAGATAAAATCAAACCAACCCAAACAACAACAAATCCAAAAACCTCTGGTAGGGTTTCCAGAAACTTCCATGATCAGGTCATGAAATGAATCTTGGTTAACTCTGAAGACAAACAAAAATTTCATTTGAAATAATTATTTTTCACAAAAGCAGTTTTTATTTTAATTTTGTTTAGACAAAATAAAAGGCAATGTTGTTGGGTGTTACCTTTATAATATTTGTCATTGAAAGCTTCACTTGATTTGTAAAATAATCTCCATCGATACACTGAGATGGCAGGAAGAGGGCAATCAGAGGCCTGTGTTTCTTGAGAAGGGGCAAAAAAGATAAAATCACATATTTCCCAGCTGCATTACTGTGAATAGCAGCAGCTTTGAATGTATCAGCCTCTGCATCTGGATGCTTGTGAAAGATTAACGAGAAAATTGCCCTTCCCACTTTTGTGTCTCTAGATGTGACAAAGAAAACTCACTTATGCCTTATTTGTCATTTCAGACAGTTGACAGACACTCCTCTGCCAATGTCAAAGTATTTCAGTATCTTTTTACTTGTGCAAACTGGATTAAAAAGGCATTTCAGAAGGTGGTAAAGAGAGGCCTCTAATATTTGCATGAAGCATTCTGTGGCTGAATGAATAACCTGCTTGTTTATGTGGTAGCTTTACCCCTTACATTAAGATGTGATTGTTCAGGAAGCACTGAGCCATGATCTGATTTACATAGATAATCATAAATGGATAAATTCTTTTTATGGACTGGTAAGTGTTCATTATATACTTACCAGAATTATAATACTGCATAATACAGTTTAGTATATGTACAATGAGAAAAGAAATACCAAAGCTAGATGTTATTTTAAACATGATGTACAGGTTGTTTCTAAAATGCAGTTCTGCACGTTAAAATAAGAGCATTAGCAAGCGTTTTATTTTAATGCTGGAGAATCTTAGAACAATTATCAATGTACTGTATTTCATTAGGATTTTTATAATAAGCAACCCTTGTACTACCTCACCTCATAGTTTCCTTTTGAATAATAGGCTCTAAGTTAGTGTGTTATTGGCCCCTGTTGAGTATAACAGAAATAGAACCTGTGATACAAATGCTAATGGCTTAAAGGGAATCCCATCTGTTACAAAATCACTTTGTTTTTTGTGCATGTCATAGAACTTGGCCACAGACCCATCAACTTCTTGTAAGTAGCAGAGGACTTTGCCGTGATTACAGTAATTTAACAGCTATGAAGTAGAGGGTACATTTTTGTGTTTGTTCCACATCTTGTGGATCCAAACAAAAGCATCTGGCTGTGCTAGCAACACAAAACGCTGCTTACAGAGGGAGAAGAGACTGCAGGAGTTACAGTGGTTAGGATGACAATGGCACCAAGGGACCTCTGCTGCTGCCCAGCACATTCACCTGCAGTATTGGCAATCTTAGGTCTGCTATGGGGTTTTCACAGTAAGTAACAGCATCACAGCAAAATAGAGGAAGTAGCTCAGACTTTAGCTGGAATTGTAACACTGATATAACCTAAAAACAGCAAGGATGTATAAAACACTTAGTATTTTGCCTCAGGTTTGTTATCACAACCATTTTCATGAGACTCACCTGGTGAGATCAAATCTTTCTTTGTGGGCAGCTAGTACACTTCTTACCAGCCCTGATTTGTTCAGGAATCCCAGGGAGGCTGTCTGGGCAACACTGTGGAGCACCTTATAGAGATCTCCAAGGAAGCCAGCAGAGGAGGGAGACCTGTATTTGGCTCTCAGCTTTGCCACCTGTTTGGAATCAGATGCAGTCATGTTACTAAGAGCATGATTTTTTTCTGGAAGTGCTGGGATTTGAACTCAGGGCCTTGTGCTTGCTAGCAAGTGTTCTACCACTTGAGCCATGCCTCCAGTCCTGAATTTTGCTTTTTCTGGCAGTACTAGGGCTTGAACTCAGGGCCTTACGCTTGCTAGGCAAGCATTCTACCACTTGAGCTACTTCTCCAGTCCCTGAAGTTATTTTTTAAGAGAATGAATTCTGCCAATGAGCCAGACCTGGGTTCAAATCCTCACTTGACCACTTCTTCTTAGGCAAGCTGCTTAACCTCTATATTACTTTTCTCATCTAATTAATGTAAATCAGTATAAATCCTCATAAGATTAAATGTAAAAATTATCATTGTCTGGAAAGGAACCAGCATATGTTTAAAAGAAATATTCTGGAATTAGGTTAATAATATTTTATTAACCCCATGCCTACATTTCTGACATTTTTGTTTTAAAATTATAATGATATTCTAATTCTTCCTTTTTTATTAGAAGTGTCATCTATGTTTAAAAATGATCATTTAAAATTATTGAGAGGACAATGTAATTTTTTTTTAGAATATGGAAGAAACTCAAATAGTTAAGTTTCCAATAAATGTCAATATCAAAAAATTTTTTAATTTCAAAAAACACTTTTCATAGTGACTAACACATACTAAGTGCTCAACAAATAGTAGTTATCATTATGAGTGGAAAATCTTGTGCCCTCTATAACAATGGGTGTTAGCAGTATTTCTCTAATTCAATGTCATGCTCCAGGAAGCAGTCAGTTCTTTCTTGAAAGGGACATAAAGGACAATGTACTCTCCTGTCTTTCCGTTGTTGGGAATCCGAAACTTCTAAGTGCAACAAAGCTGAATAGTTATCAGGGATTCCAAGACACTGGCCTACTGTGTTCAAAACACCTGGGAAACTTTCCCCCCAAAAAGGCATACTCCTGGTGATCTCCTCCAGAAAATCTAACACAAAATCAGACCAAGATGTTTCCAATTGTATGAAATTCTACTAAATGATTCTGACCCAAACCCAGGATTGACAACCACAGATTGAGAGTGTTCTGCCCAGGATTCTCAATGATATCATGACAGACAATAGGCCACGATGAACCAAACCCAGATATGGGCAATGGTTAGGGTGGCAGACAGTGAATGGGAGGCTGGCAAGACTCAGACAAAGATAAAAATGGAAGATAGGCAGCTAAGTGGTAATCTCTGAGGTAAGTAGGAAGACCATCAGCTAGCTGATGCAAAGTGCCAGAGATCCTGGAGAGTTGGCAGAGCAAGGTTAGCTAGACCACTCAGAGGGTGACTGTAAGCTGAGGTGCTTGAGATAAATTGTGCACATATCTCCTTCAGAAAATCAGGTCCCAATAGGCTGACATTTTTGGATTCTCTTATTCGGGCAACCCAGTCTCAAAGAGCTAGTGCTACATATTAAAAGTGGTATTAAACAGGTTCTAAAAGAGAGAGAAAAGCACTATCACAGTCGATGAGTCATGAGAGAAATCAATATACCTGCTACTTTTTCAATTTAGGAGGAAGAATCATTAAAGCTTCCTTTATTTATACCTAAGACGATTGACTTTCCCCACATTGCCATTCCAATAGTTAGAAATCGCCCTTTCCAACTCAGACTCCTCAGCATACCCATACTGTGAATTGCCCTTGGCAATTTTGCAGAGCCAAGTGCTAGGTTCAATAGGATCTATTCAATATTTAGAATTTATTCAATCAGTGCATTGTACATATTGAGATGATGCTTATTTCTTTGTATACTAGAGGCTATTTTTGTGGGATACTTGTGTTTTCTGCACAGTGCACAGTCAATAACTTGTGCTGATTGATGCTGACTATATGTCCACCTGATCAACTGTTTTCTATAGAATTAATAAGTGGCTACTATCCCGTATACACAACCTGTGCTCAAGGCCTGATTTGGCCATTTGCTATGTGGCTTTCAGCATGTCTCAGAGCTTCAACCCTAGCTTGAACAGCTGAATGACCAAGTAACTCTATTTTGTTTAACATATAAATGGCAATGTTTGATGGTACATGTGCAATGAGGCTCAAATTTTCCATTGCAATGGATTACTTCAAACTTGTTTAGTGCACAGGAACTCCACAGAATCCAGTTCTCTCCATCTTCATCACCACCACTCTAACATAAGATACCATTTACCTGAACTACAAAAGCCACCTAACTGGTTGCTTCACAAGCACTTGCCCACATCTGGTACACGTTGAACATCCCTAATCCAAAACTTTTTAAAAATTCTTCTTTTTTTCATTTTTATTAAGATATATTCATTGTACAGGGGGGGACTCATTGTCAATATGATATCCAAAGTGGAAAATTCCATCTGATCTCATGTTAGAGGTACAGTGAAAATGCTTGTGCATTAAAAATACTGTATAGCTGGACTCTGGTGGCTTATGCCTGTAATCCTAGCTATTTAGGATCATGGTTTGAGCCAGACCAGGCAAATAATTCGTGAGACCGTCATCTCCAAAGGAATGAAAGCAAAATGGACTGGAGAGGTGGCTCAAGCTGTAGAGTGCCTGTTTTGCAAGTGCAAAGCTTTGAGTTCAAACCCCAGTATATTATTCTCTCTACTATTGAATATGTTTGAAATTTTTCATTGTAAAGAGTTAAAAGCTAAAATGTCAATGCATTTATTTTTAAAGGAGAAAACAGTAGCATTTTTTTTGTGTGTTGAGTATTAAACCGAGGGTGCAGTGTGGTTTTTGTAATGAGACGTTTGGCACTTCAAGATTTCTTTAAATGGGATATTGGTCCTCCTACCCATTCACCTAGACTTAAAAGTTCACCATTAGATCTATCTTTTCCATCTATTCAGTTAATCAATTGCCAAATCTTGCCAATTCAGTTCTATTCTGTGCAGTTTTTATACCTGCTTCTCCTGTCCTCCCCACAGTCCCTGCCGCTGACATGCCAAATCCACTGCAGAACATCTCCCAACCTTGATGTCAAATAGCCCTCCCAAACCTTTCAGTGATCTCTCCCTCTTCTGCTTCTCTTGACTCCATGGCACGGATCACAATCTTTCTCCAAGTACACTTATTCACAAAAGTGTGTGTGCACATACTTTTATGATATGTCACTGATTTTGAGCCACAGACCTTCCAAAAATCTTTTAATCATTATAAACTCCTTTCTGTATCCCCTCACCCTCAGAAAAATGCCATATCTCTTAAGTCCATTTGTACTGCTCTAACAAAATATCTGAGACTAAAGAATAGGAAGTTATTTCTTACAGGTTTGGAGGCTGAGATGTCCAAATCAAGGCACTGGCTGTGTCTTGTGAGGGCCTACTCTCTGCTTCCAAGCAGGCATCTTGTTATTAAATCCTCCAGAGAGGAGAAATGTGTGTCCTCACATGGCAGAAGGGACAGAAAAGGCAAACTTGCTGCTTTCTGTTTTTTGCAATAGTGGGGTTTAAACTTGCTAGACAGGCACTCTACCACTTGAACCACTCCACTAGCTATCAAACTTGTTCCCTTAAGAATAATCAATTCATGCAGGTACAACCCTCATGGCCTTCTCAACTCCTAAAGGCCCTACCTCTTAATATCACAACAAATTCATCATGAATTTAGCCTTACATTCAAGCCATAGTACTATCAAAACACACATGTACTTTCATTTAAAATTCTGGGGGCTTTGTGTATTCCCCTGACAAATGTCCCCCAATTTTCAGAGTACAGAGCACACCATCCTCCACCCTGGGAAGTTAATGCTCCAACTAGACTCATTTAAATATCTCACAATGCCTTACTTATGAACAGATAATGAGTGGTTCCACATCAACATACCTCCCACACACACACCTTTTTTTTCTTTTTGCCTGTACTGGGGTTTTAATTCAGGGTCTCATGCTTGCTACGTAGGCTATCTACCACTTGAGCATTCAAGCTAACTTGTTTTTGCGTTTCTGTCCCTTAAAGTAAAAGGGATTGGCAGGAAAGGAATTTTCATGATGACTATGAAGGAAAAGTTATGATTTGGATGTAAAATGTCTCCAAAGACTCAGTTGTTGAAGGTTTGGTCCCCAGCTGATGGCATTATTGAGAGCTGATTGGATCATGATCATTGATGAGTTCATAGCTGAATGGGCTATCACGAGGTGGGCCTAGTTGGAGGAGGTAGGTCACTGGGGATGTGCCTTCGAAAGGTATATCTTATCCCTAGACTCTTTTCTCTCTGTCTCTTTCTGTTTCCCAGTTGCTATAAGGCAAGTAGCTTTCCTCTCCCATTCCCTTCTGCCATGATGTTCTGCCTTGCCAAAGGCCTGAAACAATGGGGCCAAGTGGCCATGGACTCAAACCTCTGAAATCATGAGCCAAAATAATTTTTCCCTTCTTTCAGTTGATTTTCCAAGGTATTTTGTTGCAGTGATGAAATCTAATACAGGGAACAAATAACTCACAAAAAGGCAGCAGCTTCTCTCATTTTTCCTCTTCCTAAGCACCCATGTGAAAGTGACCTCTCCTTTCTAATGGAATATGTTGGAATGATAATTTTTCCCCTTTACTTTATCTTAGGTTGAGCCACATGACTTTGCTGTTAATCTACTAGCTTTGACATACAAAAATTGCATTATCATATGCCTTAACCTAATTCTGATGGGTGTAAAACAAATCTCACTACTAGAGTGTGACCTTTTGAGAACAGGTAGGGCTGTTCTCTTTTTCCTTACCTCAACCCTTGCATATAGTTGCAACTCAGTGAATATTTATTGGATGGGTAATGTCTATACCTTTATATTTCTCAAATGAAAATAAGTTCTTTCACTTAAAGAGATATTTGTGAATGGAATTTGAGGAGTGTTTGACAATGCTTGACCCTTTGGAAGTCCCTTGATTGAAAAGATATTTACAAAGATTTTATGAAAAACACTGACAAAATATGTACTTACTTGTTTTTAGATCATATTATGAAGACTCTCTTGGAGAAAGCAAAATGATGCAAACTGCTGAGCAAATTGCTCATTTACTACAGAAATAAACTAGAGACAAGGAAGCAAATCCACCAGCTAAAATTTCTCCCCCATCTCTTAGACAGAAATCCACACTGTGAGAGTCTAATGAAATGAACCTGGAGCAGCTACTGAAGCAGAAGGATCCTGACCAGTATTTGTCCCTTAAAGGAAACCATCTACTTAGCAGCAGCACTTCCATGAAGAACACGAACACTTTGTAAATTTAGGACAAATCTGCTTGAATATGCCCACATAGTTTATCTAAAACTTTTACAAAGCACAAACATGATTATCTTGGAAGGTAAATGGTGAGTTTTGCAAGAACATTACACTATCTTTACTAAAAAATTTATGTGCACAACAATTTTAGCTTTTTGGCACATTGTGGAAGATGATCTTTGCAAGGAAGAGTGGTATTTGTTCCTAGAATAAATGGTCTGCCTACTTTTAAAAAAAAATCTGTAAGTATTTATTCTTTCACTGACAAAATGATGAAGATTAGTTTACCTGATATGATATTACCAATTTTGGTATTGTGTTTACAGGAAGTTGAGGGGATAAGAACATAGCTCAAGTGGTAGAGCACCTGCTTAGCAGTTACAAGGTCCTAAGTTCAAATCCCAGTACCATTAAAAATAAAAAATCATATTTAGAGGGAGGTGAATAAACTGCTGATGCAAAGAACCAGAATATAGACCACACTGTTTCTTTTTATTTACATTTTTCCATCTTTATTGAGGTATAATTGACACAAATATAATTTTTATATATTTATGCAGCATGTTTTGATATATAGACACATTGTGAAATGATTACCATGATCAAGTTAATTTATATATCCTTCATCTCATATAGTTACCGCTGTGTGTATGTGCTGAGAATATTTGATATCTACTCAACAAATATTAAGTATATAACAAAGTATTATTAACTATAGTCACCATGATGTGCAGAGTCTTGCAAAACTTATCTTTTTTTTTGTACTAGGGTTTAAACTCAGGACCTCATGCCTGCCCATCAATCTCTCTACTACTTGAGCTACACCTCCAGTCTTTTTTTTTTAGGTTATTTTTCAGATAGCATCTCACACTTTTGACTGAGTTGGCCTCAGGTCACAATCCTCCTACCTCTATCTCCTGAGTAGTTGGAATTCCAAGCATGTGCCATCAGGACCAGTAAACTTATTTATCTTAAAACTGAAAGTTTGTATCCTTTGGCTAACTTCTCTCCATTCTCCCTATCCCTTGACCTCTGGTAACCATCTTCTAGTCTGTTTCCATGAGTTCAACTTATTAGATTCCACATGTAAATGATATCATGTGATATTTGTCTTTCTGTGTTTGACTTTTTCACTTAGCATAATGTTTTTCAGATTCATCCATTTTTGTTAGAAATGTCAGAATTTCATTCCTTTCTAAGGCTGAATAATATTTGCACACATATCACCTTTTCTTTATCAAATCATCTCTCAGCAGATACTTAAGTTGACTCCATTTCTTGGCTATTGTAAATAATGTTGCAATAAAATGCAGGGCTCCTTGCCATTTTGACATACTAGTTTTATCCATTTGAGCCTATACCCACTAGCAAAATTGTTATTTTAATTTTTGGGAGAATCTTCATACTATTTCCCATAATGGCTATACTAATTTGCATTCCAACTAACAATGTACAAGAGTTACATTTTCTTCATACGGTCACCAGCATTTGTTATCATTAGGTTTTCTGATAGTAGCCAGTCTTGTTGGGGCAAGATGATGTCTCATTGTGGTTTTGATTAGTATTGCTCTGATGATCAGGTGATGCTGAGATTTTTTTTTCATATACCTGTTGGCCACTTGTATGTATATGTTCTTTGGAAAAAATGTCTATTCATGTCCTTGCTCATTTTTAAATTGTATTATTTGGACATTTTTGCTACTGAGTTGTGTGAATTCTTTATGTATTTGGGATATTAACCCCAAGTTACATGGTTTGCAAATATGTCCTCCTATTTCATGTATTGCCTAATCATTTTGTTGCTTGTTTCCTTTGCTGTGCAGAAACCTTTAATTTTCTGTAGTCCCATTTTTTTTTTGCCTTTGTTGCCTATGCTTTTGGTGGAATATAAAATCGTTGTTAATACCAGTGTCATGGAGGGTTTCTCCTGTTTTCTTCAAGAAGTTTTAGTTTTAGATCTTTTATTTTTAGTGTTTAATCAACTTTGACTTGATTCTTGTGTATGGTGCAAGATAAGAATCCAATTTCATTTTTTTGCAAATGGATATCTAGTTATCCTAATACTAATTATTGAAGAGACTATAGCTATTGTGTATTCTTGGTGCCTTTGTCAAAAGTTAGTTAATTCTATTCTATTATTTCTGAGCTTCCTAATATATGCTGTTGGTCTGTGTGTTTGTTTTTATGATAATATACCATTTTTTATTACTACAGCTTTGTAATATAATTTGAAATCAGGAAGTTTGATGCCTTCAACTTTATTCTTGTTGCTCAAGATTGCTTTAACTATTTGGGGTCTTTTGTGGTTCTATACAAATTTTAGAATTTTTTTTTGTGAAAAATGTCCTTGGAATTTTGATAGGGATTGCATTGACCCTTCTATACATCATGTTGGATAATATAGACATTTTGATAATATTATTTCCTCTGACCCATGAATGCAAGATATATTTCCATTTATTTGTCTGTTCAATTTCTTTGACCATTGCTTCATAGTTTTCAATGTACGAATCTTTCACTTCCTTAAATTTATTCTTGATTATTTTATTTCTTTTTTCCCTTTAAAAAATTGTTGTATTGGGGGTACATTGTAACATTTACAAAACTTCTTACAATATATCATAGTTGAATTCACCTCTTCCATCATTCTCTTTTATCCCCTCTCCCTGCATTCCTGTAATAGTTTCAACAGGTCTCATTTCTCCACTTACATATATAAGTACATAGTATTTCCACTACATTCACCTTCCTACACCCTTTCCTTATATCCTCCTCCCTCCCACTGGTACCAACTCCCTAAACAGGACCTATTTTACCTCCCTGGTCTCCGTTTTTTAAAAGAGGCATTTTTGTTTGTTTAAGATAGCTATACATGGCGTTTCATTGTGGAATTTTCATGTATATATGTATTATAACCCGAATTTTTCTCCTTTCTACCTTAGTCCTTGCCTTATGAAACAGTTTTAAAAATTATACATTCAGGAAGGATTCCAAAATAGCAACTAGAGGGAGGAAGCAGAAAGAGTGCTTATTAAACTAAACTCTTGGAGAGACATTGAAGATACATCTGGTAGGAAAAACCACCAAGAAGAGGCAAAACTCCGACAACTCCACACCCTCAGCCTGCTCATAGCATCCCCACTCCACGTTAAATGGAGAAACCAGGAGGGCTCCTGCGCCACCAGACGCCAGCTCCTAACCTGCTTGGGAGACCACCAGGTGAGCAAATAAGCGGCACATGGTACTCCCTGGGACAAATCAGCATAACCCCTAGGACAGACTGACCCCAGCCCAGGGAAAAAAGAAAAAAAAAACTGAATAATAAGCAGTTGAAAAAAAAAAGACACATAGCAAAAACGGCGGGGAGCCCTGACCTCTGGACAGTAGGGGAGGAGCACTCCCTCATGCAATCTGTAAATAAACAAGCTGGCCAGAGAAGGCAGGAGTGGCGGACCCTGCCCAGCAACCTTGGAGCAAGGAGAGCTTGTAACAGTGGCTGTTGTGTGGAAAGCTCCACTGGAGGGGGGGAAGGGACACTTCCCCATGTGAACTGTAAATAAACAAGCCAGCCAGAGAAGGCGGGTATGGCGCCACTTCCCCCAATGTGCTTAGAGAGGACAAGGTGTCCAACAGTGGCTAAAGTGTGGCATGCTCCACCAGAGAGTGGGAGGGAGGAGCATCTCCCCACATGAACTCTAAATAAAAAGAGACTGCAATTGCAACAGGAGGGTAGAGCTGTATCCTGGAGAAAACAAAAGGGGCATGCATCCAGGAGAACTCTAAATAAACAAAGCCTGCAGGGCTAGGTGAGTGTAAAGCTCATTCCTGAGATCTGCAATAAATAAAGCCTGCAGCACAAGCTGTCTGTCAGTAGGTGGCAGGTGAGCTGCAGCCTCAGATAGACATTCACAAAACTGTCTCCAGATTCCTTTGTTTTTTTTTTTCCTTTGATGAGACAATGAAAGAACTACTGCTCAAACACCAACACCAGGACTGGATGCTGAAGGACTAACACCAAATCTATTAAGACTGAAACTTTATTGCATTTGAACTTGGGAAATTTTATTTCATTTTATTTATTTAATTTAATTTAATTTTATTTTTATCCTCTTCTCTGTCTCTCTAATGCCTGTTTAGCTCACTGTTGATTAGTACACTATCTCTCCCTGTTTATTTCTACTGCTCTGTTTTTTGTTTTGTTTTGTTTCCCTTTTTCTTTACCTTCTTTTCTTTCCCTCTCCTCTCACCCTTCCATTCTAGATATCATCATTGTTACTATTACAAGCTAGACAATACTGAATTACACACAGTACAGGGGCAATAACAGTAACAAGGGCAATGATGGGAAGATGGAAAAAAGAAGGAAACCATTTTCCCCCATTAATAAATTAGTACAGGAACCAGAGGGAAATGAAGAAAACAGATGCTCAGATCCAGACTCCAAAAAAATGAAGATAAACTATGCCAAAGAACCCAATGAAGCCTGCAAGAACACTCTGAAAGAAGAAATCTTGCAAGTAATCAATGAGAATTTTATAGAAATGATACTGGATATGGTCAACCAAAATGTACAGGAGACACTCAAGAAATTCCAAGACAATAAAAATAGAGAATTTAGGAAGCACAGGAACAAATAAAAGAAACTAGAGAAGCACTGTATAAACACCAAAGTGAAACAAAGAATGTGATAAATAGATAAATGAACTCAGGATGAAAATAGACAATATTAAAGAGGAAGTGACTCAGGATATGGAAAACCTCAGAAAAAAGAACGAAACAGAAATGCAAAACAAAATGGAAGGCCAATCCATCAGACTAGAACAAGCAGAAGACAGAATCTGAGAACTTCAAGATGAAATGGTAATTAAAGGAAAAACCAAGGAACTGTTAAACAACTCAAGACCTGTGAAAAGAAAATGCAAGAACTTAATGATTCCATCAAAAGACCAAACCTGAGAATCATGGGCATTGAAGAAGGAGAAGAGGTGCAAGCAAAAGGAATGCATAATATGTTCAGCAAAATAATAGCAGAAAATTTCCCAAATCTAGAGAAAAGTATGCCCATATAGATACAGGAAGCCTGCAGAACACCAAACAGACCTGACCAAAATAGAACTACCCCACAACATATTATCATTAAAACAACAAGGACAGAGACTAGAGAAAGAATATTGAAGGCTGTAAGAGAGAAAAAAACAAATAACATACAAAGGTAAACCCATCAAAATCACAGCAGACTTCTCAACAGAAACATTGAAAGCAAGAAGCACTTGGGGTGAGGTCTTCCAGGCACTGAATGAAAATAACTTCAACCCCAGGATACTCTACCCAGAAAAACTATCATTCAAAATAGATGGAACAATAAAAGTCTTCCATGATAAGCAGGAACTAAAACAATATATGACCACAAAGCCAACACTACAAAAGATTCTTCAAGGAATTCTGCACACAGAAAGTGAAACCCAACATAACCATGAAAGGGCAGGCAGTACCAAACTACAGGAAAAGAAATGTTATCATTCACTGGTAAATGGATGGAATTGGAGAACATCATTCTGAGTGAGGTTAGCCTGGCTCAAAAGACCAAAAATCGTATGTTCTCCCTCATATGTGGACATTAGATCAAGGGCAAACACAACAAGGGGATTGGACTATGAGCACATGATAAAAGCTTTAGCACACAAGGGAGGGGTGAGGATAGGTAAGACACCTAAAAAACTAGCTAGCATTTGTTGCCCTTAATGCAGAGAAACTAAAGCAGATACCTTAAAGCAACTGAGGCCAATAGGAAAAGGGGACCAGGAACTAGAGAAAAGGTTAGATCAAAAAGAATTAACCTAGAAGGTAACACCCACGCACAGGAAATCAATGTGAGTCAATGCCCTGTATAGCTATCCTTATCTCAACCAGCAAAACCCCTTGTTCCTTCCTATTATTGCTTATACTCTCTCTACAACAAAATTAGAGATAAGGGCAAAATAGTTTCTGCAGGGTATTGAGGGGGGGAGCGGGAGGGGGTGGAGTGGGTGGTAAGGGAGGGGGTGGGGGCAAGGGGGAGAAATGAACCAAGCCTTGTATGCACATATGAATAATAAAAGAAAAATGAAAAAAAAAAAAAAAAAAAGAAAAAGCAAGAAAGTAGAGAGTAACATTGATTTAGCTACACACAATCAAACCCTCAAACAACTTAGACAACTAAATGACAACAATCACAACATACCTATCAGTACTAACACTTAATGTTAACGAACTTAACTCCTCCATCAAAAGGCACCATCTGACAAACTGGATTAAAAAGGAAGATCCAACAATTTGTTGCTTATAGGAGACCCATCTCATCGATAGAAATAAGCACGTGCTTAGAATGAAAGGCTGGAAGAAGATTTACCAAGCCAATGGCCCCCCAAAACAGGCAGGAGTAGAAATACTTACCTCTAACAAAGTAGACTTCAAACCTACATTGATCAAACAAAATAAAGGACATTCCATACTAATAAAAGGGGAAATAGACCAAAAGGAAATAACAATTATCAACCTATATGCACCCAATGCTAACACACCCAATTTCATCAAACATACCCTGAAGGACCTAAAAGCACATATTAACTCCAACACAGGGTAGTGGGAGACTTTAATACCCCACTATAGGTCATCCAAACAAAAAAATCATTAAAGAAATCCTAGATGTAAAACATACGATGGATCAAATGGACCTAGTTGATGTCTACAGAACGTTTCACCCAACTTCTATACAATATACATTTTTCTCAGCAGCCCATACAACCTTATCCACAATAGATCATATCCTAAGCCACAGAATATATAAGAAAATAGAAATTATACCATGAATTTTTTCTGATCACAATGCATTAAAACTAGAACTCAACAACAAAAATAAAGACAAAAACCACCCAAACAGCTGTAAACTGAACAACTCATTGCTTAATGAACAATGCATCATTGATGAAATAAAAGAAGAAATCAAAATGTTCCTGGAAGTCAAAGAAAATGAAAACACAACCTACCAGAAACTATGGGACACAGCAAAGGCAGTCCTGAGAGGAAAGTTTATAGTCATGAGTGCATATATTAAAAAAGACTGAAAGTTCTCAAATCAATGACCTAATGATACATCTCAAACTCCTAGAAAAACAAGAACAAGCAAATCCCAAAACAAATAGAAAGAGAGAAATAATAAAAATAAGAGCTGAAATCAATGAAATAGAAACCAAAAAAAAAAACCATACAAAGAATTAATGAAACAAAAAGTTGATTCTTTAAAAAAATAAACAAGATCAATAGACCACTGGCAAACCTGACTAAAATGAGGAGAGAAAAAACCCAAATCAATAAAATCAGGATTGCAAAAGGGGAGATAACAAGAAACACCATGGAAGTCCAGGAAATCATTAGAGACTACTTTGAGAACCTATATTCAAATAAATTTGAAAATCTTAAAGAAATAGACAGATTTCTAGATACATCTGAGCATTCAAAACTGAACCAAGAGGGCATTAATCACTTGAGTAGATCTATAACACAAAATGAAATTGAAGCAGCAATCTAGAGTCTGCCTAAAAAGAAAAGTCCAGGACCTGATGGATTCTCTGCTGAATTCTATCAGATCTTTAAAGAAGAAGTGATACCAACCCTCCTTAAACTGTTCCATGAAATAGAAAGGCAAGGAAAATAGCCTAACACATTTTATGAAGCCAGTATTACACTTATCCCTAAACCAGGCAATGACACCTCCAAAAAGGAGAACTATAGGCCAATCTCCTTAATGGACATTGATGCAAAAATCCTCAATAAAATAATGGCAAACTGAATTCAACAACACATCAAAAAGATCATTCACCACAACAAAGTAGGCTTCATCCTAGGAATGCATGGGTGGTTCAACATATGCAAATCAATAAATGTAATACACCACATTAACAGAAGCAAAGACAAAAACCACTTGATCATCTCAATAGATGCAGAAAAAGCCTTTGATAAGATCCAACACCATTTCATGATAAAAGCTCTAAGAAAACAAGGAATAGAAGGAAAGTACCTCAACATCATAAAATCTATATATGACAAACCTACAGCAAGCATTATACTTATGGTGAAAAACTGAAACCATTCCCTCTAAAATCAGGAACGAGACAAGGATGCCCACTATCCCCACTCCTATTCAGCATAGTACTGGAATTCCTAGCCAGAGAAATTAGGCAAGAAGAGGGAATAAAAGGAATACAAATAGGTAAAGAAAGTCAAAATATCCCTATTTGCAGAGACATGATCCTATATCTTAAAGACCCAAAAAACTCTACTCAAAACTCCTGGACACCATAGATAGCTATAGCAAGATATCAGGATATAAAATCAACAAAGAAAAATCATTAACATTTCTATATACTAATAATGAACAAACTGAGAAAGAATATATGAAAACAATTCCATTTACAATAGCCTCAAAAAATCAAATACCTAGGAGAAAACTTAACAAACAGTGTGAATGACCTCTGTAGGGAAACTATAAACTCCTGAAGAAAGAGATTGAGGAAGACTATAGAAAGTGGAGAGATCTCCCATGTTTATGGATTGGTAGAATCAGCAGAGTAAAAATGGCTATACTCCCAAAAGCAATCTACATGTTTAATGCAATTCCCATCAAAATCCCAATGATATTCATCAAAGAGAGTGGAAAATCTGTTAAATTTATTTGGAAACACAAGAGACCACGAATAGCCAAGCAATATTCAGCAAAAAGAACAATGCTGGAGGTATTATAGTACCCAACTTCAAGCTATATTACAAAGTAATAGCAATAAAAACAGCATGGTACTGGCACAAAAACAGACATGAAGACCAGTGGAACAGAATAGAGGACCCGGATATGAAGCCACACAACTATAACCAACTTGTCTTTGCAAAGGCGTTAAAAATATAAGATGGAGAAAAGACAGACTCTTCAACAAAAACTGCTGGGAAAACTGGTTAGCAGTCTGCAAAAAACTGAAACTAGATCCATGTATATCACCCTATACCAGTATTAACTCAAAATGGATCAAGGATCTTAATATCTGACCCCAAATTCTAAAGTTGGTACAAGAAAGAGTAGGAAATACTTTGGAACTAATAGGTGTAGACGAGACTTTTTAATGGAACCCCAGCAGCTCAGCAACTAAGTGATAGCATAGACAAATGGGACTTCATAAAACTAAAAAGCTCTGCTCAACAAAAGAAATGGTCTCTAAAATGAAGAGACCACCCACAGAGTGGGAGAAAATATTTGCCAGCTACACATCAAAGGACTGATAACAAGAATATATAGGGCACTCAAAAAACTAAACTCTCCCAAAATTGATGAACCAATAAGGAAATGGGCAAGTGAACTAAACAGAACTTTCTCAAAAGAAGAAATTCAAATGGCCAAAAAACACATGAAAAAATATTCACCATCTCTAGCAATAAAGGAAATGCAAATTAAAACTACACTAAGATTCCACCTCACCCCTGTTAGAATAGCCATTATTAGAAACACCAACAACAACAGGTGTGGGGAAAAAAGAACCCTATACACTGCTGGTGGGAATGCAAACAAGTACAACCGTTTTGGAAAAAAATTTGGAGGTTTCTTAAAAATCTAAACATAGATCTGCCATATGATCCAGCAATACCACTCTTGGGGATATACCCAAAGGAATGCAACACAGATTACTCCAGAGGCACCTGCACACCCATGATTATTGCAGCACTATTCACAATAGCCAAGTTATGGAAACAGCCAAGATGCCCCACTACTGACTCATGGATTAAGAAAATGTGGTATTTATACAGAATGGAATTCTACTTAGCCATGAAGAGGAATGAAATCTTATTATTCTCAAGTAAATGGATGGAACTGGAGAACATCATCCTGAGTGAGGTTAGCCAGGCCCAGAAGACCAAAAATCGTATGTTCTCCCACATATGAAGACTTTAGATCTAGGGCAAACACAAAAAGAGGATTGGACTTTGATCACATGATGAGGCGAGAGCATACAAGGGAGGTATGAGGATAGGCAGGAACCCCCCAAAAACAAGATAGCATTTGATGTCCTCAATGCAAAGGAACTAATGTAGAAACTTTAAAGTGACAGAGGCCAATAGGAGAGGGTACCAGGAACTAGATAAAAGGTTAGTTTGAGAAGGATTAATTTAGAATGAAACACATATATACAGGAAAGCAGTGTGAGTAAACTCCCTGTATAGCTATCCTTATCTCAACTAGCAAAAACCCTTGGTCTTTCCTATTATTGCTTATTCTCTCTCTTCAACAAAATTAGAGATAAGGGTGAAATAGTTTCTGCCTGGTAGTGAGGGGGTAAGGGGGGAGAGGGAGGGGGCTGGGGAAAAGGGGGAGAAATGACCCAAACATTGTATGCACATATGAATAAAAGTAATAAAAAAAATCTACATTCATCCTTGTATAGAAAGTGCATCAATCACATTCACCTTCTAACCTACTTCCTTTACCCTCCCTCTCCCATTAGTGACCTCCCTTTAGCTTAACTTATTGTTTTTCATGCTATTATAATGTGATTCAATTTTTAATTTTGGGGGGAAGGGGCTGTTTGTTGTTAATGGATAGATATACAGCTGATTTTTGCATGTTTGTTGTAAATCCTGCAACTTCACTGAATTTGTTTATTAGTTGTAAAATTTTTTCAGTGGAATTTTAGGGTTTTCTATATAAAAAAATCATATATTCTGCAAACAGTGACACTTTTCCTTATTTTTCATTTGGCTACCTTTTATTTTTTTTTCTTGTTCTCATTATTATCTTTTGTACTATGTTGAATACATATGGTGAGATTGTATATCCCTGCCTTGTTCCTGATCTTAGGGGAAACGATTTCAACTTTTTGGTGCTGAGTATGATATTATCTGTAGGCTTATCATAGATGGCTTTTGTTTTGTTGAGGTAAATTCTTTCTATACCTACTTTATTGACAGTTGTCAGCATGAGATAATCTTGAGTTTTGCCATATGCTTTTTCTGCATTTTTTGAGGTGATTACATGATTTTTTATCTTTCATTCTTTTAATCTAGAGCTTCACATTAATTGATTTGCATATATTAAAAACATCCTTGTATTCAAGGGACAAATTTCATTTGATCATCAAATAGGATTCTTTTAATGTGCTGTTAAATTCAGTAAGCTCATTGTTTTGTTGAGAATTTCTGTATCAAAGTTCATTGGGGATGGCATCATACGATTTTCTTTTTTCTAGTATCCTTGTCTGGCTTTGGCATAAAGGCAATTCTGACCTCACAAAATGAGTTTGGAAGTGTTCTCTCCTCTCTAATTTTTGAAAAAGTTTAAGAAGGTTTGGTGTTAATTTTTTAAATGTTTGGTACAATTTACCAATGAAGCTATCAGATCCTGAGGTTTTCTTTGATGGGAGACTTTTTATTGCTGATCCAGTCTCCATTCTTGTTACTGGTCTGTTTGTAGTTTTTATATCTTTATGATATACTTTTTACTTTTAATTGGGGAAAAACTCACAGAGAGTGAAATGCATAGATCTTAAGTGTACAATTTAAAGAGCTTTGATAAATTTATATGTTCAAGTAATCACCACACCAATGGAGAGGTAGAACAGTTCTACCACTTCATAAAGTGTTCTAATGCCCTCTTCTAACAACCTTCTAACTCACATAGGCAGTAAGTATTTTGATTTCTGTTATTGTAGATTAGTATTTCTAGTTCTAAAAGTTTATATAAAATGAACGAATGTACTCTTTTGTGTCTTGCTTCTTTTGCTCAATGCAATATTGTGAGATTCATGCAAGTTACTGCATATATTATTTTTTTATTGTTGAGAAGGATTTCATTCTATGACTATACCATGATTTGTTTATTCATTCATCTTTTTTTTTTTTTTTACAATGCTGTGGATCGAACCTAGGGCCCTGGTCATGCTATGCAAGTGCTGTACAGCTGAGCTACACCTGAATTCTATCAATTAATCATTAATGGGCATGTGGTTATTTCCACCTTTGGCTGTTATGAATAAAGATGCTATGAACATTCTTATACAAGAATTTTGTAGGCAAAGTTTTCTGATTATTCTAGATAAATACCTAGGAGTAGAGGTGCTGGGACACAGGGTAGATATATGCTTAATTGTGTGTGTGTGTGTGCCCATTCTGATAAAAAGTTTTCAAGTGGTTGTACATAGTATCTCATTGAGAGTTTACTTTGTATGCCAATAATAACACATAAGAAGGTGCTCAAAGTCATTAGTATATATTGTTCATTTGCAATTTGTTTATGAAGCATATAACGAAATAAGAAAGTATGGTCAATAGAGGGGGAAAAATCCAATAATAGAACAAACTGAGCAGGGTGCTGGTGGCTCATGCCTATAACCCTAGCTACTCAGGAGGCAGAGATCAGGAGGATCGAGGTTTGAAGCTAGCCAGGGTAAATAGTGCCGCAAGACCTTATCTTGAAAAACCCTATCACAGAAAAGGGCTGGTGGAGTGGCTTGAGGTGTAGGCCCTGAGTTTAAACTCCAAACCCCAGTACTGCAAAAAACAAAAGACTGATTGTGTCTGTCTCATGACACATAGTTTCATGGATACCATATCCTTTAGCTCTATAAACATATGTAAAATAGATTATTTAATGTCTTCGTCTAGTAAGTCCAATGTCTGGCCTTCCTCAGGAAAGTTTCTATTCTTGAATTTTCCCCTTCTATTACCCATGCTTTCTTATTTCCTTATATGTCTCATAACTTTTCTTTTTTTGAGAACTTTGTAGCAGATCTGGAAATTAGATTTTGCTTTTTTCCAGGATTAGTGTTGCTGCTTATTATAGTAATTGTTCATTTGTTAATGATTTTTCTGAACTAATTTTGTGAGGTCTGTATACTTTGTTGTGTAAGCCAATAAAGTCTCTGTAGTGGTGTTATCTTTTGTATTCTCAATATTAGCAATTGTGTTTTGTTTTTACTTGATCAATGTTGATAGGGCTTTATTAGTTGTATTAATCTTTATACAAAGAACCATTTTTTATTATTTATTTTATAATACACTGATTTCCCTTCTTAGCTTTATTATTTTCTTTGTTTTACTTATTTTGGCTTACTTGGTCCCTCTTTTTTCTAGTTTCTTTAAGGTGTAAGCTTAGATTATTGATTTTAAACATTCCTTCCTTTCTAAGATAAGCCCTTAAAGCTATAAAGTTTCCTCTAAGTACTGGTTTAGCTTCATTTCATAAATTTTTATATGCTGTATACTGATTAGAATACAGTTTGAAATATTTTTTAACTTCCCTATTATTTCTTTTTTGAGACTTGGGCCAATTGGCCTAGACTGCAGTATATTTTTATTATTTTTGGCAGTACTGGGATTTGAACTCAGGGACTCATGCTTGCTAGGCAAGCACTTTACCACTTGAGTTATATCCCAAGCCCTTCTTGCTTTAGTTATTTTTCATATAGGGGCTCACCTTTTTGTCCAGAGCTTATAATTGTTACCTGTTGGAGTTTTAGTGGCATACAACCCATTATTACATTCCAGGATTTTCCAGATTCATTTTTAATTAAATAGTATGTGAATTAGTATAAATAGGATGATAAAATGGGAAAGTCAATGGACACTTATACTGAATTTTTTCAGCCAGGTGTTTTAGTATGGAGTTTTGGGCTACACATTGTTACCGCACTGAAGGGAGCATCTTTTAATCCACACATGTGGAAGAAAACTGTCAAAATCATCAGGAAAAGACTGTGTCCCAAATATTCATATTGAGAAATTTTATTTCCAAATCACAGAATTGGAAAGCTGAATATACCTCAGAGGATATACTCAGTATAGAGATCTCCCTTATAGCATTCCTGAGAGGTGGGCTTTCAGAATTTGATTAAATTCTAATAATCAAAAGCTTCATATTTTTTATATTTTCTATAATATATCAATGCTCTTTGATGCAAAACACTTCTCCCACATCATGAGGGGGCTGATGTAATTAAACTCAATATTTAGTATCTGCTGAGTGGTGGATGTAAAGCCAGTTTTCTTCCACCTCTACTGTAATTGTGTTTGTTCTAGTCCTGGAAGTTTGGAAGGTGCTCTGGCTTAGAACTGAGCCATCTACTTAAAAAAAGTGGGTGAATGTTGCCCAGGAATTCATGGCCATGTTTGAAGTTTGTTGTAAGTTCTAGACTAAATTCCTCTGCATAATCTTTGGAGTGAGGAAAAGCTCATATCGGATGCTCAGAGAAGGCAACAAACATATTCTTTTTCTAATGTACTGTTCTCCAGTTTGACAGTGGGCTAGAGCCCTTGTGACATGTGAGAAAATAGAGATGTCCACTTACAAAAGCAGTCTACAGAAAACATACTTTTTTAGGTATGGTAAATGTACTTTTCAAAGATGCTCTGATATTCCTTTTTCTTTTCAGTCAACTGAAATTTTAATACATTGAAAAGATTCAAATTAAAATAATATTTCCAGCATAAATTTGTGTCTTCCATGGAAATCTTTTAGCCATATAATAAGATATGGGGTTATGAGTGAGATTTCTCCTGAATTTCTATCTACCTACTACTATCCATGTACCTTAGTGGGAAAATGACCATTAAGTAATAATTTGTGACTCTAATTTCTTGTTCAGGTTCATGCTGTTGCTTTGGTAGTATAATTTTACAGATAAATAAAGATTTCATTTTAATATTTGTTCTCTAATTTCATTATAAGACATGAGGAAGTCGTTAGTCACATAAAGATTTACAACTTGAAAATGTAGTTTCCAGCTAAGGCAATTTATCACCCACAAGAATTCTAGGGAAGGATACAAACTATTTTCATCTGTGTTAATTACTGTACTATCTTACTTCATGTTCTCAAAAGATTTGCTTGCCCATGATCTCATTCTATTTTCTGTATCTATAAATAATATAGGCTCTACATTCCTCAAGTGAGAACTTCAAAGAGAAAAGAAAGCCTTTGTTTTTTTTTTTTTTTTAAAAGCATCTAGTCCGTATTTTTAGGGTAGAGTAGAAATAAGTAAATCATAGTTCTTATAGTTAGAATACTCTAAATCCAGAGAAAAATTTAAATTTCTTAAGTTTCTCTTCTTTCCAAAATGAGAGGGAAGAGGAAAAGAGAGGTTTTTGTCTTTCTAAATATAATATTTGAGTTATGAATGCTGAAACCATAAAAGTCTCTTGAAAATTCTTTTTCTAAAATAAAATGTAGGAGGAAATTGTGTTTACTTGAACCTATCACTAGAGAGATAGATAGAGAGAGAGAGAAAGAGAGAGAGTGTATGTGTATGTGTACATGTAGGCGTGTATTGGGGCCAGACTAACAGGGCATTTGAATCATTTTGCTCATCAGTGCTGTCTGAAAAACTCATGCAGAGATCTACAAATAAAAGAGAAAGAAATGATGCTCCTATCTTTCTGAGAGTCAAACCAATCTTCCTCTTGCTACATAAATAAGCTTTTGTTTGCACTTCAATGGGTGGGAGTGGTGATGGGGGAAAGCTGCTTCCTGATCCCAGTGGCCACTACCAATAAAAATAAAATTATTTTTAACAAGTACCAAAATATAGTGACAGCATTTTAAAAAAATTTGTTCTCAGTGCTCAATTTCACACTGACTTAGCTCCATTGTTAGAACTCTGTAAGATGTTTTCCCACCATTTGCTTTGTGTATGAAGTTCAAGGAGCAGCAGTAGAGGTAATTTTCTTGGGGTTCAGTTGGACTCTTTCCCCCAACTGTGATATTGTGTCACAATTGATCTCTCCTTCAACATACTTGCACACTCTAGGAATCAGAAAGGGAAGCATTATATTTAAGGATGGTGTAGTTTACTTTCAAGCTTCTCTAACTTTATAGAAATAGTTTCTTCTTAAGCAGCCCCTGTGATGTGAGGCCTGGAGATTAACCTAGAGGGCTAGTTATTGGTTGCTTACACAATGATCCAAAGTTCTGCTCATTCTCAAAGGGATACTTACAGAGAATTGCCAAGAACTGTCAAAATGCCATTAATACATTATTAAACTCTCTATGCTGACGGGAGATGCCCCAAAGATATTAGTCACCTACTAAGTCATTGTTCTTGGACATTATCCTAATGTCATAGTCTGTACTCATCATGTTGTGCATAAGCTAAGTGCTCTAGTATGCTTAATGAAATATTTCCCTTTTTCCCCATCTATAGGCACATGTAAGACCTAGGTCATACTTGCATTGCAGAAAATAAGAGGCAATAGACATCCATTCCCTCTTTAGTTGAAAGGAACAAGGAATTCCTTTGCTTGAAGTCCAAAATATTTAGCTATGATTGAAGCCTTACTTAATAAAATGAATGTTGATTCATGCCATTTTAATGATAGTCTTTAGCTGAATAGCCTTCTGATGTGTAACATTCATAGATTGGCTAGCATTTAAAATAGATGGAGATGAACAATAAATAGGCCTTAATATTATTTCTTCAAGGATGTGAATAAAACTAAATATTTTGAAGGCATTTATGCACATGCAATTTAGTGGTTCTTATAGCATTATTAACATATAAAACTCTTAGTGCTTGTTTTGTCTCTTAGATACATGCTGCATTTCATCACAGGCACTGAAAAACCTACTACATTTTATAGACCAGGCAGACATTGAAACTATAGCAATAGCTTTTTTTTTCTATTTGGGTTGCATTCGTGTGTCAGTCATCTATAAGAAGAATCTACCCATTAATATCTGTTCTCATTGCCTGTAGATATCTTTCTTGGTCTGGTCACTTAGGTGATTAATCAAATGATTTTTGCAGTAAAAAAAATTCTGGGTTCAAAAATGTAATGTAACTGAGTGACTGGATATGAAAAGAAAGCTCACCCTCCACTCTTTGTTTTGAAGAGGTTTTAGTTCATGCTTTTAAGACATCTGAGTAATTTATTTTACATAGCTTTCACCTAGCTATCCCACATATAAGAATTAATCATAAAAAATAATCATGGCTGTGCACAATATATATCAACAAATTGCTCAATATCATAATATTGAAAACAGCCCAATATGCCACAACAAGGCATTGGAATTAGAGAAACAAGGGTGTAAATGAATGAGAGAATACTACTATGAAGACAATACAAATGAAACCAGAGAAAAACATTTTCTGACCAGGAAAGAATGAGTACATACACTTCCAACACATGAATGTGTGTGCCTACATACTTAGACACATACATACAACTTACATAAATTCACCATTGTTTTCCTCTGAGTTGAAGGATTTTGAATGATGAGTGGTTTTTATTTTCCTTTCTTTTTCAAGCAACAACTATTGTTTAGCTTTAAAAGATGCAGGTTAACAATCTGAGCTGGGTACAGTGCTGTTGCAGATCTGGATCAGGCTCAGTGAATCTTTTCTGTCACTCTTGCATGTTTCTTGATTGGATATTGTGTTGTCTCAGGGCTTGTTAGCTGTTTGGTGATCGGTTAGTTGTCTGCTGACTAGTTATTTGTATTGTCACTGGTTAGTTGACTGCTGATATGTATTCTGGTATTCTTCAGCAAAACAACTCTGGGCTCATTAATATCATAGTAATGTTCCAGGCCCAGCAAGCCTAATGTACAAGTGCCTTTCAAGCCACTGCTTCTTCTATTAAAAAAGTTTTAATTGTGGTAAAAAGTCTATATAATTCACCAACTTAAAAATTTTTAAGAATATAATTTAGTAGAATGAATTTTACTCATATTTGTGTGCAACAAATCTCTAGAACTTTTTCTTCTTGCAGAACTGAAACTTTATGTTCATTGAACAACATCTTTTTTTTCCCTCTCCCTCTAGCCCCTAGTAACTACATTCTATGAGTTTGGCTAATTTACATACATCATATAATATTTGTCTTTTTGTAACTGGTTTATTTTACTTGGTATAATGTCTTCAAAGTTCATCCATGTTGTGACATGTGACAAGATTTCTTTTTT